>NW_027362811.1:7459166-8702500 GCF_046119375.1 Phyllobates terribilis
TGGGTATATGACCCCTCCATCCTGGTGGGTATATGCCTCCTCCATCCTGGTGGGTTTATGACTCCTCCTCCATCCTGGTGGGTATATGCCCCCCCTCCATACTGGTGGGTATATGCCCCCCCTCCATCCATCCTGGTGAGTATATGCCCTTCCTCCATCCTGGTGGGTGTATGCCCCCTCCATCCTGGTGGGTTTATGACTCCTCCTCCATCCTGGTGGGTTTATGCCCCCATATATTCAATGCAAAGGAAAAAAAAACAAAACAATAAACGCTTCTACTCACCTTCCACGTTCCCACGCAGCGCTGTGTCTGTGTTGCCTGAAGATGTCGGCGGTGATAACAGCAGAGAAGCTGAGATCACCGCACGGCGCCGCCGCAGATACTCACTCGGGACGTCCACTCCTAGGCATTTCCTCCCCGGCAGCTCCTGTCATGGCACGCTCTGACTGAGCAGTGCGTGCGACGACAGGGGGAATGTACAGCTTACACTGCAGGCTCCACAAAGATGGCTGCAATCTCCTCCCACGGCTGCGGCCTGAACAGCCAAGGGGGCGTGCCCAGGTCACAGCTAGAGGCAGGAGGAGCGGCCTCTAATGTTAGAGATAGGGTCGGTGACAGACTACTGTCTCTTATGGCCAGGGCTGCTGTAAATGTGGTGTGTAAGAGCGCTTCTTACACCTCCCCCAAATAAAAATGGCAGCCCCTAGTGGCCAATGTAAAAATAAATACATAAAAAACTAATAAAGTGGAACATTTAATTTTGTATTAAAAATAATTGATTACATAATTATTAATACAAAACATAAAATGGTGGCCCCTTCCCTGTAAGAATAGCACATGGCTCTTTTCACGTCTGGTGATTTCTCTAACAGGTAGAATATGCTCCGTTATAGACCGGGGACAGGTTTACATCTCTATTTTTTGTGGACGATTGATCTGTAAATCAGAACTCAGACCGGTCCGATTTTCATGCGATTTGTAGATAAAGATCATCTATTGAAGTCAATGAGTCGGTCAGAAAAATGGCCAGAACCAACCATGTTGCCTGTACTGCTTGTTTTCCAGTGTCTATAGGCCGGGCAAGCGAGGCGAGGAAACCTTTAGCTTTTTACTTTACATATAAAAAAATATGCCCCACTGAGGAGAAAAACTGACACCCTGACCAAAATCAGATGAAAATTAGAAAAAAACACTGATTAAAACCTGACATGTGAACGGGGCCTTAGGCCTTAATCAGATGTCAGCAGGGTCGGACTGGGGTGTCTGGGGCCCACAGGGGACATTGACTCTAGGGGCCACCTACAGCAATATGCAGATCTCTTTTCTCTGCTCACCCTGTTATAGTGGAGCAGTGACCGGCGGCTCCTCACATCTACTGTGCACAGACTAGAACAGGGATGGACAATTTCTGGAGTTTGCATGAAAGAGCTTCTTTGGTTAAAACAAGTGATCACAGATTCATGGGCTACACAGGATAGGTGATCACTTATTGATTGGAAGAATGGGGAAGTTTTATCCCTGACAGGACACTTATCCCCATTTTAAAATGCAGCGACAGGTGGGGACGTCTGACCACAGCCTCATTCGTTCTCTTGGGGGCTTCCCAAAAAGAGCAGCGCTCGCAGCCTCTGAGGGAATGAATGGATCAGTGGTCGAGTCGCACATGAGCTCCAGTCTAATGGGGAGAAAAGCTCCACATTCTGCCGATCGGTGCAGGTCCCAGTAGTCAGACCCCCGCCAACCAATAAGTTATCACTGATCCTGTGGAGAGGTGATTACTTGTTTTCCCCGGAGAACCCCTGTAAGTGCATCTCTGACGCTCTGCTCCAAGTATTTCATCTCTAAGGCCACAGCCCCACTATCAGTATTCAGTCAGGATTTTTTCTCAGGAGTGGGAGCCAAAACCAGGTGAGGAACAATCAGAGAAAAGGTAGAATAGAAACAAGTCACCAATTCTGGATTTATCACCCACTCCTGCTTTTGCCTCTCACTACTGAGAAAAAATACTGACCAAATACTGATAGTGAAGCCGTGGCCTCATGGAAAAAAATCTTTTCCTAGTTAATCTCAGCGAGAACAAATGACCGCCATACACAACATAATCCACTATAATAACACCAATAATACCACATACAAAAGGGAGAAATATCGCCACACCATGACCAGACCACATATTACCACCACATAGTGACCAAATAATACAATACTGATCAGGAATACAAACCACAATACTAACAACACTGTCACTATACATATGAGCTCTGTATATAGTGTCAGTGTACATGCAATACAGTGATCCCCAGTGACATTATAAACAGGATCTCTGTATATAGTGTCAGTGTACAGGTAATACAGTAATCACCGGTTACATTATACACAGGAGCTCTGTATATAGTGTACAGGTAATACAGTTATCACGAGTGACATTATACACAGGAGCTCTGTATATAGTGTATAGGTAATACACTGGTCACGAGTGACATACACAGGAGCTCTGTATATACTATATAGTGTAAGTGTACAGTCATACACTGACTCACTAGTGATGTCTCTAGGTGAAGTTCTTCATCTTCGCTTTTCTTCATCTGGCACAGTCCGCCATCACTTCTTCCAGCCAGGAATCATCTCTGCAGAAAATAACACACAGTTATCAATAACTGATCTCTTTTAGAGCACATTCCCACTTTTCCCCAGGCTTCTACACTACACCAGTTGAAGAAATAAAGCGACATAGTGGCGCCCTGCACAGTAACAGGACCCCCCTTTTGTCCCCTCTTATGGAAAACAGTTTCCTAAAAAGTAAATTATATTACAGAAGTAATAATGTCCCTAATTGGACTCTAAAGTAATAATGTTCCCCACTCGCCATCATAAACTAATAAAGTTCCTCAATCTGGCCCCTAAACAGTAATAAAGTCCCTTGTCCAGCGTGGCCACCCATCTATCCAACTTGACCCCCCCCCCATATATCCATTCTGGTCTCCATGTGTCCAGCCTGCCCCTCCCATATATCCATCTGGGCCTCCATGTGTCCAGCCCGCCCCCCTCATATATGCATCCCACCCCACCCCATATATCTATCCAGGTCCCCATGTGTCCAGCTTGCCGCCCTTCACCTCCATGTGTCCATCCAGGTCTCCAACTTGGCCACCTTCACCTCCATATGTCCGATCATGCGTCCATCCAGCCCCCCCCTTCAGCCCCATGCCTCAATCCATGTCTCCCCATGTATCCAGCCAGCCCCCCCTTCAGCCCCCTGCCTCCATCCATGTCCCCCCATGCGTCCACCCAGCCCCCCCTTCAGCCCCATGCCTCCATCCATATGTCCCCCCATGCGTCCAGCCAGCCCCCCCTTCAGCCCAAAGTCCCCATCCATGTCCCCATGGGTCCATCCAGCCCCCCCTTCAGCCCCATGTCCCCATGGGTCCATCCAGCCCCCCCTTCCGCCCCATGTCCCCCTCCATGTCCCCATGGGTCCAGCCAGCCTCCCCTTCCGCCCCATGTCCCCCTCCATGTCCCCATGGGTCCAGCCAGCCCCCCCTTCAGCCCCATGTCCCCCTCCATGTCCCCATGGGTCCAGCCAGCCCCCCCTTCAGCCCCATGTCCCCCTCCATGTCCCCCCCTTCAGCCCCATGTCCCCCTCCTTGTCCCCATGGGTGCAGTCAGCCCCCGCTTTAGCCCCATGTCCCCCTCCATGTCCCCATGGGTCCAGCCAGCCCCCCCTTCAGCCCCATGTCTTCATCTATGTCCCCATGTGACCAGCCTGCGACCCCTCCATATATGGATGATGACCAATGCTGGTAACACTCACCCAGAAAAACGTGGATATTGCACTTGACTTGAAGTTGAAGCAGGGAGAGCTGTAGCCGGGGCGGCAGCCTTGTTTCCAGGGTGATGGTGAGAGAGCAGAGTGCAGGTCACCGCATACTCAGCCCAGGAGCCGGCTTAAAAGGCCAAGAGAGCAGGAGAGAAGAGGGCGGTGCGCGGTGCTGGTGCGGTGTTACATACCCGGACGGGAGCCGGTGTTACAAGGCCAATTCCAAGGGAGCAGGAGCCGGAACTGGAGAGCAGAGCGCGCCGTCGGCGTATCAAAAGCCGGCAGGGAGCAGGGAGAGGAGAGCGTGACGTCTGCGTGTCACCTGACACCACACAACTGCCAGCCACCAGCGGGAAAGCAGAGCGCGGTGCGTGTCACCGCCCACCAAGAACACGTCCTCCTGTCATGTGACTATGCGCGTCACCCGCTGTCACCACTGAATAGTATGAGCGCCGCACGCGACGCTACATTTCCTTCGGCTGCGCTTTTAAAGGGTCCGCACTTTTTAAGAGCCCCCGTTACCAATTCTCTCACTCTCTCATCGGGGCCCCCCGGGAATTTTTCCCGCTATCACACCAGGCCAGTCCAACCCTGCATGGGCCCATCAGGTAAAGTGATGGAATGAAGTTTTCTCTCCTCATGTTGAAAAATGACATTTTCTGCCACCTATTGATGAGAGAAAAAAAGTGATGAAGATTTACAAACTTCTAACATTAGTCAGTGAAAAACATACAGAACAAGGATGCAAATGGATCTTTTTTTGGCAATCAAATCATTTGAATGGGCCAGTTTTATCTGCAAATCAGATTACAATCAAACATGTCTCAAATTTCTTTTGTGAACCATCAGCATCAGAAAAGGTCCATAGACTAGAATTATTATGTTTTTATAAGCAAAGAAAAGGAACACAATGCAAACTCTAAAATCAGACATTTAAATGGATGAGTTTGGTGGGCAAACAGGGTCTGACTGGAGCACCGGGACACTGGACGATTATCCGGTGGGCCAGGGTCTTTGGCAGGACCCTGAGCAGGACGTAAAGGGCGCCCACTGGTTTCAACTGAATGTGCGTCCGAGGACATTTCATTAATGATCAGTATTGTAATATTCGGTCACTATGTTGTAATATCTGGTCCGGTCATGGTGTGGTATTTATCCCTGTATGTGTTATTATTTGGTCACTATGTGGTGTGGACATGGTGTGGTGGTATTTCTCCCTTGTATGTGGAATTATTTGGTCGCTATATGTTGGTAATATCTGGTTTGGTCATGGTGTGGCGATATTTCTCCCTTTTACAGTATGAGGTATTGTTCGGTCACTATGTGGTGGTCATATGTGGTCTGCTCACGGTGTGACGGTAGTTCTCCCTTCTATGTGGAATAATTTGGTCGCTATATGCTGCTAAAATCTGGTCTGGTCATGGTGTGGCGATATTTGTCCCTTATACAATATGTGGTATTATTGGGTCACTATGTGGTGGTAATATGTGGTCTGGTCACGGTGTGGCTGTATTTCTCCCTTCTACATGGGATTATTCGGTCGCTTTATGCAGGTAATATGTGGTCTGGTAACAGTGTCACGTTAGTTCTCCCTTGAATGTGGTATTATTGGTCTTGAAAAAGTGGAGTGTGTTGTGTATAGCAGTCAATTGTTCTCTCTGATATTAATTAGGAGAATAATCTTTATTTAGATTTGTGATTAAATACTTGGAACAAGATGCACTTACAGGAATTCTACTGTGAAAACAAGTAATCACCTTTCCAAAGGATAAGTGATAAGGTATTGATTGGTGGGGGTCTGACTGCCGGGACCCGCACCGATTGGTAGAATGTGGAGCTTTTATCCCCACTAGACTGGAGCAGCATGTGCGACTTCACCACTGATCCATTGATTTCCTCAATGGCTGCGAGCGCTGCTCTTGTTTTTTTCTGGAAGCCCCAAAGAGAATGAATGGATCTGCGGTCAGACATCCCACCTGCCGCTGCATTTTAAAATGGGGATAAAAGTGTCCTGTCAGGGATAAAACTTCCCAATTCTGATCAGTGCGGTTTCCAATGGTCGGACCCAAACGATCATTAAGTTATCACCAATCCTAAGGAGCCCATGGATCGGTGATAACTTGTTTTCACCAAAGAAGCCCTTTAATGCAAACTACCGTAATTGTCCATCCCAGTTGTGCTGTGCGCCCAGTAGATGTGCAGGAGCCGCCTGTGTTTTACAGTCGAGGTTCCACTATAATGGGGATAAAGGCTAACAGGTATCTGCATCTAGCTGTAGGGTGGGCCCCAGTCTCCCCAGTCCCACGCTGTGGGCAAATATAACCTGTCTGGGCAATTGTAGCCAATTTTGCTGCAAAAAAAGAAAAGTCTTTTTACCTTTTTAACCATAACTTTCAATGTCTTGGATAAATGTGTTACCCTTTATTAAATTCTGCCTTTATTATGGGGATCTCATGGTAGTAGAGCATACCAGAGGTTGACTATATTTTATTTTTTATAGAAAGATCCACGTAAAGAAAAAAAAAAAAAAGTAAAAAAAAAATGGAAACCAAAAGAAAATAAACAGACCACACCTTTTTGGTAAATTTTTATACTTTGAGCAGCCCCATGATATAAGTTGGTGCAGGTCACTAATCAGACAAATCCACATGAATGAGTGTAAGAAGTGAATGCAGCACTCACCGCTATAATAAAACATTGTATTCCATCATTAATAACCATCAGCTTCTCACAGAGGGAGGTCGGCGAGTGGTAGATACAGCGCATTGTGAAAGGATTTGGCCCCCTTGAACTTTTCTACCTTTTGCCACATTTCTGGCTTCAAACATAAAGATATAAAATTAAATCAACAAGTGGGAATGAAATTTATTGGATATTTTAAACTTTAAAAAAAAAATGAAAAGTGGGGCGTGCAATATTATTCGGCCCCTTTACTTTCAGTGCAGCAAACTCACTCCAGAAGTTCAGTGAGGATCTCTGAATGATCCAATGTTGTCCTAAATGACTGGTAATGATAAATAGAATCCACTGATCCAATGTTGTCCTAAATGACTGGTAACGATAACTAGAATCCACCTGTGTGTAATCAAGTCTCTGTATAAATGCACCTGCTGTGTGATAGTCTCAGGGTTCTGTTTCAAGTGCAGAGAGCATCATGAAGACCAAGGAACACACCAGGCAGGTCCGAGATACTGTTGTGGCGAAGTTCAAAGCCGGATTTGGATACAAAAAGATTTCCCAAGTTTTAAACATCTCAAGGAGCACTGTGCAAGCGATCATATTGAAATGGAAGGAGTATCAGACCAATGCAAATCTACCAAGACCCGGCCGTCCCTCTAAACCAGTGTTTCCCAAACTCCAGTCCTCACGGACCCCCACAGGTCGTGTTTTCAGGATTTCCTTAGTATTGCATAGGTGATGGAAGTATCATCAAGGCATCAGGAATTCTCTCACCTGTGCAATACTATGGAAATCCTGAAAACATGACCTGTGGGGTCTGTGAGGACTGGAGTATGGGAAACACTGCTCTAAACTTTCATCTCAAACAAGGAGAAGACTGATCAGAGATGCAGCCAAAAGGCCCATGATCACTCTGGATGAACTGCAGAGATCTAGAGCTGAGGTGGGTTAGTCTGTCCATAGGACAACAATCAGTTGTACACTGCCCAAATCTGGGCTTTATGGAAGAATGGCAAGAAGAAAGCCATTTCTCAAAGATATTCATAAAAAGTCTCGTTTGAAGTTTGCCACAAGCCACCTGGGAGACACACCAAACATGTGGAATAAGGTGCTCTGGTCAGATGAAACCAAAATCGAACTTTTTGGCCACAATGCAAAACGATATGTTTGGCGTAAAAGCAACACAGCTCAACACCCTCAAAACACCATCCCCACTGTCGAACATGGTGGTGGCAGCATCATGGTTTGGGCCTGCTTTTCTTCAGCAGGGACAGAGAAGATGGTTAAAATTGATGGGAAGATGGATGGAGCTAAATACAGGACCATTCTGGAAGAAAACCTGTTGGAGTCTGCAAAAGACCTGAGACTGGGACGGAGATTTATCTTCCAACAAGACAATGATCCCAAACATAAAGCAAAATCTACAATGGAATGGTTCAAAAATAAACGTATCCAGGTGTTAGAATGGCCAAGTCAAAGTCCAGACCTGAATCCAAACGAGAATCTTGGAAAGAGCTGAAAACGGCTGTTCACAAACGCCCTCCATCCAACCTCAATGAGCTCGAGCTGTTTTGCAAGGAAGAATGGGCAAGAATTTCAGCCACTCGGTGTGCAAAACTGATAGAGGCATACCCCAAGCGACTTGCAGCTGTAATCGCAGCAAAAGCTGGCGCTACAAAGTATTAACTCAAGGGGCCGAATAATATTGCACGCCCCACTTTTCATTTTTTAATTTGTTAAAAAAGTTTAAAATGGCAAATAAATTTCATTCCACTTCACGATTGTGTCCCACTTGTTGTTGATTCTTCCCCCAAAAAATAGAATTTTATATCTTTATGTTTGAAGCCAGAAATGTGGCAAAAGGTAGAAAAGTTCAAGGGGGCCAAATCCTTTCACAATGCAGTGTATAGGCGACGGCAGTGCTGTGTATCTGCAGGATTCCAGGCCAGTATCTGCCACCCGCTGGATTTCCCATGGGAGAAGCTCTGGGATTTTATTACAGGGAAACTGTCATCAGGTTTTTGCTATGTAATCTAAAAGCAACAAGTCGGGCAGAGGACCTTATCCCAGCGATGTGTCACTTGCTGGTCTGCATGATGGCATTTTGATATAATCCCTCTTTTATCTGCCGCAGATCGAGCAGTTCCCTGAATTCACAGATTACGTAGAGACCAATGCGAGAAAGTTACCCCAAATGTTCTAGAAGTCAGCATTGGATTCTCTTCTTTCAGATCACCTCACAGACCAATGTAAGTTAAGGGACAAGTTCAGATCACTGTTTATCCCACTGTTTTTTTAAAGAAATTCGCCATTAAAACTCATGCATACAGTACAAAAAGAAATAGATGCCACAACCAGGGCCGGCTCCAGGATTTCATGGGCCCCGGGCAAAAGTCTCAGTGGGCCCCATTCACACCTACCACGATTCATGATGCACAGAAATATAGGTCTAGTACAATGCTAAAGATCTCACTTACTTCTCACATTACATGAGTGATATCTATTGTAAAGTCTACAACAGCTCAGACACCGGCGAATCCTCCCAGCGCACAGTTCAGACCAGACAATATAGTCCTCTATACAGTATTATGGGCCCCACGTAGTCCTCCATATACAGTATTATGGGCCCCACGTGGTCCTCCATATACAATATTATGGGCACCACGTGGTCCTCCATATACAGTATTATGGGCACCACGTGGTCCTCCATATACAGTATTATGGGCACCACATGGTCCTCCATATACCGTATTATGGGCACCACATGGTCCTCCATATACAGTATTATGGGCACCATATGGTCCTCCACACAGTATTATGGGCACCACATGGTCCTCCATATACAGTATTATGGGTACCACATGGTTCTCCACACAGTATTATGGGCACCACATGGTCCTCCATACAGTATTATGGGCACCACATGGTCCTCTATACAGTATTATGGGCACCACATGGTCCTCCATACAGTATTATGGACACCACATGGTCCTCCATACAGTATTATGGACACCACATGGTCCTCTATACAGTATTATGGACACCACATGGTCCTCCATACAGTATTATGGACACCACATGGTCCTCCATACAGTATTATGGGCAGCACATGGTCCTGCATCCAGTACTATGGGCACCATATATTTCTCCATACAGAATAATGGACCGCATATAATGCTCCATACAGTATGATCCCCATATATTGCTCCATTCAGTATAATGGACCCCATATATTGCTCCATAAAGTAAAATGAGCCCCATATATTGCTCCATACATAATGGGTACGATATAATGCTCCATACAGAATAATGGAGCCCAAATATTGCTCCATACAGTATGGGCCCCATATATTGCTCCATACAGTATGGGCCCTATATATTGCTCCATACAGTATGGGCCTTATATATTGCTCCATAAAGAATAGGCCCCATATAATGCTCCATAGATAATGGGCCCTATATAATACTCCATACATAATAGGCCCCATATATTGTTCAATAGATAATGAGCCCCAAATAATACTCCATACATAATGAGCCCCATATATTGTTCAATAGATAATAAGCCCTATATAATACTCCATACATAATGGGCCCCATATATTGTTCAATAGATAATGAGCCCCATATAATACTCCATACATAATGGGCCCCATATATTGTTCAATACATAATGAGCCCCATATAATACTCCATACATAAAAAAAAAATCAAATACTCACCGCTCCTTGCTGGAAGCAGGCCTGTCTCATCAGCGTCTTCCGACTCTCTGCACTGGGACTGCTCAGCAGAGGGTGCTCTGTAGTGACGTCATCGCGCCCTCTGCCCTGAGATGTCACAGAGTAAGAAGACGCAGAAGACAGAGGAGCAGCAGAGGAACAGGGAGAGGTAAGTATTGCAAACAGTTTAAAGCACTGGGGAAGGCCCAGTGCAAGTGCCCATTCGCTGGCATCAGGCCCCGCTGACTCATGGGCCCCATAGCGCGCTGGTGTCCCAGAGGGTGAGTGGGCCCCCTGCTCGCTCAGGGCCCAGGCACTTGCCCGGGTGGTGATGCCGGCCCTGGGTACAACACACACGGCACCCGTTTTTAACTGATCCGCTGCAATGATTATGTAGGAAACTGTATTCATTTACAATCATCCACAGCGTGAGAGAAAACAGCTACAACATTACTGAATAAACAGAAACCCTGCAAGTATAAGAAAATGATTTTATTAAAAATATTTTGCATATCAATCCAGTTTGAAAAAAAATAACTTATTAAGCATTTTTTGCAACGTAGCAGTCCCCATCTGACCGACTCCTGTAACTCTGGACACAGTATAATAGTGTGGCCGCTGTTCTCTAGCAGGACCCTCTAATGATAGAAGCAGGACGGCATACTGGATCTCGCACAACGCTACCTGCATGCCATCTGATTGGCTACTGTAAGTGCTCCAGCCGTATAAAGATCACTATGTATACAATATACTCCGAAAAGATGTCAGTGATTACTGTGAAGTCAAAATATTGTGGCCCCCATTGAGCAGGAATGATTAGAGATGGACAAGCTCCAGTCTGCAGACAGTCAGTGATGGCGGAGAGCTGATCATCTTTACTCGCTGCTCATTAGGAAAGTGGTCGCTTTCTGAAACCATTTGACTCTGAACTCGGCGTCAGACGCCATTATGTAAGAGGCCAATGTCTGAGCGGTTTTTGTGTCCATTTGTCCTTCCTCTGTTCTTTCTGCCAAAAGATCCTCACCCATAACCTAAGGATTAAAATAAAGTTGAATTGTTCCTAATATTTTTGTAAATTTAGCGCATGAATTGAATTTCATAAACTAAAAGAAAACTTTCCCTCCAATGTCCACAAAACTGAGCGCCACTACATAAGCCCCAAATAGTCTCCCCTCTCTCTCCCAGTCTGTGCAGCGGACGGGAACCATTTCAATGGGTGCAGGGCCGATTTTAGATAAAGTGGGGCCCTGGGGAAAAGTTTAAAGTGGGGTCCCAAATGCTGACATACAGCACCACACAAACATTTAGCTTGTATGTACATGCGCTGAGATCAGGCCGCTAAACGAGCGCAATCCACAATACTGAAGCCGTTCGACGCTTGTTTCCCGACCTCTTTACACCAGCTGAGGAAGAATGATGGATACAGAACAATCACTAATAGATCAATCTGTCCCCATACAGCATCATGTTATCAGCAGCACATCTGCAGGTTACACCGGGCGATGTGCTGCTGAGAACAAGGATTTTTGTTCTGGCATAAACAATCCAATTACTCGATGAATAGGCAGCATTTTGCTTGTTTAGTATAATACATGCCATAGTCCTCCATATTTTATAATGTGCACCACAACCCCCCATATTGCATAATGAGGCCCATAGTCCTCCATATAGTATAATACACTCCCGATAGCCCTCCATATAGTATAATGCACTCCCCATAACCCTCTATATAGTATAATATACTCCTCATAGTCCTCCATATTGTATAATGTGCCCCACAGCCCTCCATATTGTATAATGCACTCCCCATAGTCCTCCATATTGTATAATGTGCCCCACAGCCCTCCATATTGTATAATGTGGCCCATATTCCTCCAAATAGTATAATACACTCCCCATAGCTCTCTATATAGTATAATGCACCTCATAGTTCTCCATATAGTATAATGCACCTCATAGTCCTCCATATAGTATAATGCACCTCATAGCCCTCCATATAGTATAATATACTCCCCATAGTCCTTCATATAGTATAATGCACTCCCCATAGTCTTTCATATTGTATAATGTGCCCCACAGCCCTCCATATTGTATAATGTGGCCCATATTCCTCAATATAGTAAATACATTCCCCATAGCTCTCTATATAGTATAATGCACCTCATAGTCCTCCATATAGTATAGTACACTCCCCATAGCCCTCCATATAGTATAATACACTGCCCCATAGCCCTCCATATAGCATAATACACTGCCCCATAGCCCTACATATAGTATAATACACTGCCCCATAGCCCTCCATATAGTATAATACACTGCCCCATAGCCCTCCATATAGTATAATACACTGCCCCATAGCCCTCCATATAGTATAATACACTGCCCCATAGCCCTCTATATAGTATAATATACTGCCCCATAGCCCTCCATATAGTATAATACACTCCCTATAGTATAATGCACTCCCCCAAAGTCTTCAATATAGTATAATGTGCCCCACAGAGCTCCATATTGTATAATGTGACCGATATTCCTCCAAATAGTATAATACACTCCCCGTAGCCCTCCACATAGTATAATGCACCTCATAGTCCTCCATATAGTATAATGAACCTCATAGTCCGCCATATAGTATAATACACTCCCCATAGCCCTCCATATAGTATAATGCACTCCTCATAGCCCTCCATATAGTATAATGCACTTCATAGTCCTCCATATAGTATAATACACTCCCTATAGCCCTCTAAATAGTATAATGCACTCCCCAAAGTCCTCCATATAGTATAATATACTCCCCATAATCCTCCATATAGTATAATATACTCCCCATAGTCCTCCATATAGTATAATGCACTCCCAATAGTCCTCAATATAGTATAATGTGCCCCACAGCCCTCCATATTGTATAATGTGGCCCATATTCCTCAATATAGTATAATACATTCCCCATAGTTCTCCATATAGTATAATACACTTCCCATAGCCCTCCATATAGTATAATACACTCCCCATAGCCCTCCATATAGTATAATACACTCCCCATAGCCCTCCATATAGTATAATGCACCTCATTGTCCTCCATATAGTATAATTTACTCCCCATAGTCCTCCATATAATGGAATGCACCTCATAGTCCTCCATATAGTATAATGCACTCCCCATAGCCCTCCATATAGTATAATACACTCCCCATAGCCCTCCATATAGTATAATACACTCCCCATAGCCCCCCATATAGTATAATGCACCTCATAGTCCTCCATATAGTATAATACACTCCCCATAGCCCTCCATATAGTATAATACACTCCCCATAGTCCTCCATATAATGGAATGCACCTCATAGTCCTCCATATAGTATAATGCAATCCCTATAGCCCTCCATATAGTATAATGCACTCCCTATAGCCCTCCCTATAGTATAATGCACTCCCCATAGCCCTCCCTATAGTATAATGCACTCTCCATAGTCCTTCATAGTGTATAATGCACTCCCCATAGTCCTTCATATAGTATAATGCATTCTCCTCAGTCCTTAATAGAGTATAATGCAGCCTCCCTATAGTATAATGCAGCCAAACATATAGTATATATAATATAATGAAACCCATAGTCCTCGTAATGTATAATTCGGCCTCAACCATAGAGTATAATTCAGCCACTCCATACAGTATAATGCAGCCCCCCAGTTCTGCAGTATTATGGTCACCACGTACAAAAAACAAATACATACAATACTCACCTCTCCTCGTTCTCCAGCTGCTCCATGCTCTGCAGAGCGTCTCAGCAGCTCCACTCTGCAGGCACAGTCATTCCCCCGCTACCGATACAGTTCAATGCCCAATGCGGGGGAACGAACTCACGGGCCCTATAGCGGCACGCCACGGGCTGGAGGCCCCAGGCAGATGCCTAGTCTGCCTGCCCTTACATCGGCCCTGAATGGGTGTCTCATATTGGGGACGTGTTTTTCTGCTTTTTTTCTTGCCATAGTACAAATTCTATTCAGTAGGACTATCAGCTGTGTATCCACCAGACTTCTGCACAACAAAACTGATGGTCCCAACCCCATTAATAAGGCAAGAAATCTCACTTATTAAACCTGAAGTGAAAACCATTTCCGGTGACTACCTCTTGAAGCTCATCAAGAGAATGCCAAGAGTGTGCAAAGCAGTCATCAAAGCAAAAAGTGGCTACTTTGAATAACCTAGAATATAAGACATATTTTCAGTTGTTTCACACTTTTTTGTTAAGTATATAATTCCACATGTGTTAATTCATAGTTTTGATGCCTTCAGCGTGAATGTACAATTTTCATAGTCATTGAAAATACAGAAAAATCTTTAAATGAGAAGGTGTGTCCAAACTTTTGGTCTGTTACTGTATATATCCAGGATGTGTGATCAAGGGGTGCCATACATACCAGAATGGGGGATCAAGGGGTGCCATGCATAACAGGATGGGGGATCAAGGGGTGCCATGCATAGCAGGATGGGGGATCAAGGGGTGCCATGAAAACTAGGATGGGGATCAGGGGGTGCCATGCATACCAGGATGGTAGATCAAAGGGGTGCCATGAATACCAGGATGGGGGATCAAGGGGTGCCATGCATTCCAGGATGGGGATGAGGGCCACGTATACCAAGATGGGATGGGAGCCACATATAACCAGGAAGGAGGGACCATACATACCAGGATGGAGGATATTAACAGAATTGGGGGACATTACCCCAATACCAATGTCAGCAGCAGACTCCTATTAGACAAAGATAGCACAAGTATACAGAAAATGCAGTTTTTAAAAGGAAGGTTTTTATGATTAAGGGAAAAGGAAATCCAAACCTACAGGGCCCTGTGTGAAAAAGTGATGCACCTCCCTCCTTAAAACATAAATTAACTGTAATTTGTCACATCTTTGGGAAGCTGAGTTCAATTTCCGTAGCCCCACACAGCCCTGTTTACTCCCACACGTGTTCTCAATCAAGAAATCACTTAAATAGGACATGCCTGACAAAGTGAAGTAGAACAAAAGATCCTCTAAAGCTAGACATCATGCTGCGATCCAAAGAAATTCAGGACCAAATGAGAAACAAAGTAATTGAGATCTATCAGTCTGGAAAAAGTTCTAAAGCCATTTCTAAAGATTTGGGACTCCAGCGAACCACAGTGGGAGTCATTATCCACAATAGGCGAAAATATGGAACAATGGTGAACTTTCCTAGGTGTGGCCGGCTGATCAAAATTACCCCAAGAGCGCAGCAACGACTCATCCAAGAGGTCACACAAGACCCCACAACAACATCCAGAGAACTGCAGGTCTCACTTGCCTCAGTTAAGGACAGTGTTCATGACTACACCATAAGAAAGAGACTGGGCAAAAATGACACACATAGCAGAGTTCCAAGACGAAAACCACTGCTGAGCAATAAGAACAAAGGCTCATCTCAGTTTTGGCAGAAAACATCTTGATGATCGCCAAGACTTTTGGGAGAATACTCTGTGGACTGACAAGACAAAAGTTGAACTTTTTGCAAGGCGTATGTCCCATTACATCTGGCGTAGAAGTAACACTGCATTTCAAAAAAGGAACATCATACCAACAGTAAAATATGGTGGCGGTAGCTTGATGGTCTGGGACTGTTATGCTGCTTCAGGACCTGGAAGACTTGCTGTGGTAAATGGAACCATGAATTCTGCTGGTTAACCAAAAAATCCTGAAAGAGAATGTCCGGCCATCTGTTCATGACCTCAAGCTGAAGTGCACTTGGGTTATGCTGCAGGACAATGATCCAAAACACACTATTAAGTCCACCTCTGAATGGCTTAAGGAAAACAAAATTAAGACTTTGCAGTGGCTTAGTCAAAGTCCTGACATTAAGAAAGCGGTTCATGCTTGGAAACCCTCCAATGTGGCTAAATTACAACAATTTTGCAAAGATGAGTGGGCAAAAATTCCTCCAGAGTGTTGTAAAAGACTCATTGCCAATTATCCCAAACACTTGATTGTAGTTGTTGTTGCTGAGGGTGCTTCAACCAGTTATTAGGTTTAGAGGGCAATCACTTTTTCACACAGGGCCCTGTAGGTTTGGATTTCTTTTTCCCTTAATAATTAGGATCTTCATTTAAAAACTGCATTTTGTGGTTACTTGTGTTATCTTTGTCTAATATTAAAATTTGTTTTGAGATCTGAAATATTTAAGTATGGCAAACATGCAAAAGAATGAGAAATCAGGAAGGGGCAAACAACTTTTCACACATACACATATACATATATATATATTCATCCCACAATGTCCCATTCATGGTAGAAGAGAGGGATTGGTAAGATGGGACAACCATTACAAACCAGCCACCTGATCAGACGTTATTGAACACCTTTCCAGAAGCTTTAATCAATCTTATCTACTGTTATTTTCTGAAGAGAGGAAACAAATGTCCTAAAAATAAAAAAATATAAAAAAAAGTTAAAAAATAAAAATAAAAAAAAATAATAGTCTCACCTCCACTATGAGCATTTTTTGCTCTTCTAATAATCCAAGCTTTCCTAATTGTTCTTCTATTTGCTCCTGCGTCTTCATATTCCTCTCCAGCACAAATGATGCATGCTGGGGCTGTAAGAGCTGTAATAGAAGCCTAGAAGAACCATCAGAGGTCAGGCCCATCTGGTTACAGAAAGAACACAGATACACGCTGTATAAGACAATGGGATGGAAACAAGATTTTAATAGGAGTTATCAAACACTTTTATACTTCACTGGATAGGTCATTAATATAAGATAGGTGGGGGTCCAACCATCGGCCCCCCGATGATCAGCTGTCATCACCTCTGGCAAGATGCAGGCAATGTTCAAAGTGGAACAAAACCGCTCCGTACACTGCGGCCGCGGCCGGGTGCAGACCAGCTATTGAGGAGTACCGTCGGTGATCTGCAGTACCAGGCAGTGGCCACTGGGGTGCGCTCTGTTCACAAGTTACATCCGGCCGTTGCCAGAGCTATAAACAGCTTATTGGTGGGGAGCCAAGAGTCGGACCTACAACCATCTGATATAGACCACCTATTTTATGCATAAATCATCTGCATTAAAGCATTAGAGAACGTCTTTAAGAGCCCTGCATTTTCAGAGCCAAACTTCAGTCAACATCTAATAACCAATTCCAATGTCTTTCTTAGGACTCGTTCACACGAATGTATTTTCAGTAGGAAAGTTGTCTGTGGAACAAATGGACGGCACTCAGACCAATGGGATTCAATGGGAAAGTGCAGAGGAGTCATTTTTCTTTTTTGTCACTGATCGAATCTGTGTGTGAGCAAAAAATAAAGAAAGAAAATGGCAGCATGTCCTCGTTTCATCCGTCAGACAAGATTCACCCATTCAAGTCTATGGGTACAGAAAAAAATCTGCTTTTTACAGATACATTGCAATCCTGTAGCCCTGGAAACTGTAAATGGTTAAAAAGCCAGATTAGATCTGGACCGCACATGGACGACAAGTGAGAAAAGAATTCTCCCACTTTTCTGGATGAAACTCTGAATGATATTTTATCTGCTTGTGTGAACAGGCCCTTAGAGGTCTCGACAAGACGGAGGAGCTGATCCAGAGTGTCCAGGGAAAGCTAGCAGTCCAGGTAATGGCGGATACGGAGGCAACCATCCACACCGTGCTCCATGCCCTTCTAATCTGACCTCCGTGACAGTGATGCTCAGTGTAAAGCCTGAGCTCAGGAGATGTGGGCTCGGACCCTGTTCAGACACACCGGAACTGATCAATCTCCATTCAACATTATGAACGTAAAACTGGAGCACTGGCCCCACTCAAATATATTGTATTATGGTCAAATCATTCCCTTTAGGAGCTGAGTGCTGTGTAATAGAGGAGGATAAGGCCCCCCGTATACAGCCATCTATTCTCTAATAGGCGAGAGGGCAGAGACGTCATCTCCTCCTTTCTGATAATGTCCCCTGTATCCTGCTGACAGTGATTGTGCCATCCCAGCAGGTGACACTAGAGCCGCTCCCCGCTCTTAGGCTATGTGCCCATGTAAAACCGTCTGCCATACAAAGCAATGTGAATTGGGATGTGCTGTGCACATGATGCGCTAATTAGCGCGCCAAATTCGCATTGCGCTGCAAAACGCAGCATGACCATTTCTACCGCGATTACGCGGCCATTGAAAAGCAGCAAACCCGCAGGTATATGTGGATTTACTGCGTTTCAATTAAATTCAATGGCCGAGAATTTGCAGCGTAATCGGGGTGCGTGTGGCACCCAGGATGAAGAAGAGACTACAACTCCTCTTCATCCCGGCTACCAAGCGGTGAAAAAAAGAAATAAATAAGTTAAAAATAAAAAAACCTCTATACTCCCCTCTCCGGTCTGCTCCCGGCGGCGTCCTCTCTCCTCGGCGTCCAGCGGTGTACTTGCAGGACCTGCGGTGACGTCATCTAGTCAGCTGATGGTCACGCGACCGCTGACTTCAGCGGTCAGGTGATGGTCGCGTGACCACCAGCTGACTAGATGACGTCACCGCAGGTCCTGCCAGTATACCGCGGGACGCTGAAGAGAGAACGCCGCCGGGAGGAGACCGGAGAGGGGAGTATACAGGGTTTATTTTAGTTTTAACTTTTTAATTATTTTTTTTTTTTACTATAGATGCAGCATTTAAAGCATCTAAGTTGGTCACACAATATAAGTCTATGCCGGTTGCATGGATTTATATTGTGTGACCAACTTGTCAAGCACTTTTCCAAGTGATGCTCAAAATCACTTGGAAAAGTGCTTGAAAAAACGCATGCGAAAACGCTGAAAAAATGCTGAAAAAACACTTCTCTTGCAGAAAAAATGCATGTAAATCTGCATGTAAATCTGCATGTAAATCTGCATGCGTTTTTTTCTGCCAGAGAGAGGCAAAAACGCTCTGCATCAAATCTGCTACGTGTGCACATAGCCTTAGCGTGTATGTGCTGTACTTATCATTCAAGACTGTGCAAAGACCTGCCTGTGACCAAAAGAACAACAAGGCTGTGTGCACACGCTGCAGATTTGGTGCGTTTTTCAATGGAACAGGCTGCCACGAGAGGTGGTGAATTCTCCTTCAATGGAAGTCTTCAAACAGAGGCTGGACAGACATTTGTCTGAGGTGGTTTAGTGAATCCTGCATTGAGCAGGGGTTGGACACTAGGACCCTGGAGGTTCCTCCAATTCTAATGTTCTAGGATTCTATTCATAAACATCAGCTGCAATCTTCCATGGAGAAGTAACTGTGGTTTCAGGAGAACCTGCAGCAGAAGGTCTGTGCCTTCCGCTAGCTCCTCCCCCTTCCGCTAGCTCCTCCCCTTCCTTCTTTAAAGAGTATTAATAGTGACGCGCCCCTGGGCCTGCTGCTTCGCGCGGCATCGCGCGCACGGGGGAGCTTACCCGGATCCGGATCAGATGGGGGTAGTAGTCTCGTGGCGGTGACCCGGTCCGTGCCCAGGGAGTCAAACTGAGTGGCTGGCAGTCTTGGTAGATGTTGTACGACTACGCCACCCGTTGAATACAGCTAAGGAGCTGCTGCTGCAGGGCAGACCGCTGAGGCCGGTGGTAGGATGGTGCAGCGTGATAGTATAACCCCCAACGGGAGGGGTAGGGCCTCAGGGCAGCCGACGTGGATAATGGAGGTAGCAGGAACCACTCGGAGACGGTACGGTGTAGTTCAGGGTCTTTACTGGTAACAAAGATAGACCCTCCCGGAGTACTGGCTAGCGATTGGGGCCTGGTCAGTCCTTGAGCAGATGGGATCTCCCCTGGCCAGGCGGAGTTGTAGGCCTCCCAAACTGACTGTACTCTTCTGGCTACCTTGCTAGAGGCGGGAATAAGTAGCCCACGTCCCTGAGTGTACCGTGTGGTGCTCACCCGTATGGCCGGTGCTGGTCCCATGCGTGTGACCGTGCCTTCGGGTTTCTGGGCCAGAGGACCTGCAATCCCCTGCCTGTCGGTTTCTGCTGCTGGATAGGAGTTAGTCCCCACAGCCTCGGACTCCGGGTCCGGTAAGAAATCTTCTCAGTCAGGGCGAGCTCTGCAGCTGCCAGCCCCTGACTCCTTGTAACACTGCTCCCACAGAGCTCCTGATGTTCTGTTCCTATATTTGCTTCTTTTCTCTGTCTCTACTTCTTCTCTACTCACTAACCCTGCCTCAGCCCTAGGTTTATATAGGGGAAGTTCTTCCTCTCCCAGGACTGGGCAGGAGGTGTGGCATGCATAGGATCCCTGACCAAGAGACCTCCCACCTGCTCTCAGACGTAATATCTCTATCACTGTGGCAACCAGACCCCTGGGGTGTCACAATAGCACTAACTGTCATCTATCTCACTAATAGGAAAGTTTGTCTTCACTGAATACAGATTTTACAGATGTTACCGCGAATTGAGACTGAAAGATCAATCCAGCAGGAAAAAGGAGACTTCTCTGATAAGATTATAAAATTACTTATTTTCATGTGTAATATTAATTTACAAAACAAAAATTAAAACAACGGTTATTCTTTAACTAATAAAGTACTTAGGACACGGATTCATTAAGACTGGCCATATTCAAGCTGCTCTTGATGAGGGAGCGTGCTGGAGTCAGACGGTCCAGATTCATTAAGTGGCGCATGAATTATGCGCTTCTGACAAGTGGTGTGTGCACCTTGCCACAAATCTTACTCCAGTCACGGACTGGAGTAAGATTTCTGGTGTAAGGGAAGCCACAGTTCGCTATGAATTAGACAAGCTGTGGTGCCACACTTCCATCCTGCCCCAACTCTGCCCATTTTGGTGAAGCTGGGCAAAACTGACGTGAAAACACCAAACGTCACAACATTTTTGATCAACTCAACAATGCACAAAAATTGTGACTTTTCAAAGTGATTTACACCAGAATTCTGGCATAATTGCATTGATCAATCAGGACTATAGTGTCCTAAGTTTTTATACTTCATTAAAACATCCTCCTCCTCCCAAGAGGTGGTCCTAGGTCCTGACCCTCGCAGTGTTCGGTCACTTCTGCTGCAGGACTGCTTGTCCGGCTTCTCGGTACAGATGAGATCCTCTATATACCTCGCCCTAATGAAGCCGGCACAGGATCACGTCCACAGCTGCCCCCTGTGTGTGGGGGCCGTCCACTACTATTCCAGGGTCCTAGTACGGAGTGATCAGCTCTGGATACAGTGGGTGGTCTGTTCTGGCAATGTCATGTATACATTGCTGGGGGGCTCCCAGTGATGGCTGAGCACATAAGCTGAATCTATGCAGTTCTGTGATGGATCCTCGCAGTCAGTGATGGAGGAAAAGCCTCATGGAAGATTCAGCCGGACAAATCCACAACTGTGGACTGAATGGAGGCAGAGAAATCAGTGGCTGCAAACAAGACATTTCTTCTTGTAGATTCCCAGATGATTGGGAATAGTTGCTTGAAGATGTAAGACCCCGGTCAGGTGATCGCTGTTATTAACTCCTTTTGCCTAAAAAAAATACAAATAAAATCTGCAGTCACTTTTGATCATTTTTGGTCACAGCTTCGAGCCTTAGTCTTTCTTCTCTAATTCTATCCAGTAATGGAGATTACAATGATAGCAGACACGGTACCATCTAGAGCCACAATACATTTATATGGAAAGGAGTTCTAGAATAGCAGAAAATGTCTGTTTTGTCACAGAAACAATCACATTAAATAGGATCTGTCACTTGTCATAAATCTAGAACATTTATTTGGTGTAAATGCCGCTGTTCTTCTGGATCTGGGATTGGTTTTATTCCCTTTTCCATCTGCCACTCCACTCCTCTTACTTATATATTCATCTTGTCCCTTTAGCTAAGTGATAGTGATACAAAACTCCTCTACATGGGGGGCTTTTTAACCCCTTAATGACCGGAGCATTTCAGCAGCAGAAGGGAAGGAAGGAAGGGAGACACAGATTCTCTACTTCGTGGGTAGGCGGAGCCCCATAGGATAGTCACCTCAGATTGGAAAATGACGACAGGCCCCTCCAGTATATAGCCTCCTCCTACTCCCATGTTCATCAGTCTTTTTATCTGAGGTCTCAGAGGATAGTCGCTGCTTCGGCAGCTCCTCAGAAGAGTTGTTATTTTATATCCAGCGAGTCCTGGACCCCCCGTGGTCTAGAGGTCTCTGGGGGTCTCGGCGCTGCTGAGACCCCTGACCCTCCCCTGGCAGCTCTGTGTACCCCTTGAGGAGGTTCCCACTTATGCCTGCCGGCCCCGGGGGATACAGGGCGCTCCCTGGCGGAGGCGCACACCACACATCTGAGAGGGTCCCTGCGTGCTCCGCCATAGGGGGGAGCAAAGGGCCATGGCGCCACACATCCCTGAGGATCCCTGTGGCGTTCAGCCGGGTAAGTGCTCTTTGGTCTAAAGAGTATCTTTGACGGCTACGGCAAGTGTACTGCCTGTGTGTTTCTTGTCTATTTCAGACACTGCCTTGACTGGGGAGCAGAGACGGAGGCCAGTCATTTTTATTTTTATTTTTTATTTGCGCATGCTTTTTTGTTTTTGCTTCCTGCCTTCATTGAGGCAGGAAGCTCCCTGTATTGGCGCGCGTTTTCTTGCTTTTATTGACTTGCTTCCTGCCTTCATAGAGGTAGGAAGTTTTCTGCCCTCGTTTTTGTTGTTTGAATAAGCGCGGGCTTTGGCGGGGGGCGTGGCCTAGCAGGGGCGTGGCCTAGCAGGGCGTGGCTTAGCGTCTCCTGGCTTCCTGCCGTCATTACTTAGGCAGGAAGCGCTTGGTTGAGCGTGCGCTGGCGGTCCCTGCTTCTCCCTCCGGCGTCCAGCGGCGCCTCCTGCTCTCTGCTCCCCATCCGTCCACACACTTAGGAGGAGCAGTCGCCGCAGTACCGGTGAGACCCCTCTGCCTCTGGCAGGGGTTCTTTGTCAGTGCTGTCTCTCCAGGCTACCTATTAGGAGTCCTCGTGAGCACTGCCGCTTTCTCTCCTAAAGCTATTTACTTCACTGACCTTTTAGGCTGCGTAGTATTATAGTTGCTGTGATGTTAACCCCTTCTGAAAAAGTGGAGCTTTAGGGGAAACACATGGTGTTTAAGGGAGTTTCCCCCTATTGATTTTTTGCTCGGTATTTCTGGGGTAGCTCTTTTCTAAGGGTGAGCTTTAACCCTTCAGAGCCTGTCGCATATATATATATATAAAAAAAAAAAAGTGAGTTTTGAAAACAGGCTGTGCAGCTTTCACACTTTTTTGCCATCCTTGTTGTACATCCTGGCATCTGGTGTGGGTGGCATGTCGGATCAGGGGCCTGGGAGTGCGGATCGGTCTCCTGATCCGTTTCAGGTTCAGTCGCACGCCTCTGATACACTCAGGCCTTCTACTACATCAAGTTCAACGCTCAGTGATGTTAAGGTGGAGGCGCTCACTCGCTCCATTGATAGTCTCTCTAGTCTCCTGGGACAGTGGGTGTCAGCTAGATCACACCCGATGCCACGAGGTAAAAAGCGCTGCAAGACTATGGTGGCGTTGTCTCCCTCGCAGAGCGCATCAGAGGCTTCGGATTCACCAACAGATTCGGTTGATGAAATTTCTGAGTCCGAAGAGGAGGATCAACAGGATCGCTCTGTTTCTCTTTCTGGTCGCGTAGATGGGCTTATTAAGGACATGCGGGAAGTATTAGAGCTGTCTGAAGAGCCGACAAGACCGTCTAGGTCGGGCCGTCTGTATCAGAAGACGCGCCGTGTTCGTTCTACATTACCTGCGCATGTGGAACTTAACGAAGCGGTGGAGAAGGAGCGTCAGTGTCCGGATAAACGCTTCCGAGGAACGCGTTTTTTTGATGCCCTATATCCCTGTGCCAAGGAGATGGTCACTAATTGGGTTCCCTCTCCTGAGGTGGATATATCTCTGTCTCAGCTGACCAAGTCTTCCCTGCTTCCTGTTAAAGGGAGAGCCAATCTTCAGGATCCTTTGGACAGAAGATCGGAGTCAGCGGCGAAATCCATCTATGAAGCCGCGGGTCATGGTTTCCGAGCGGCCTTGGGGGCCATGTGGGCCGGAGAGGCTTCTCTGCGGTGGTTGGATCAGCTGCGTGCGGCGTGGCAGGATGGGACTTCGCGTTCAGAAGTGGAAAAGCTTTTTCAGCAAATGGAAGAAGCTATGTGTTATGGCAGAGATGCAGTACTGGACACTGCTTCAATTCTGTCCAGGGCTCAGGCTTCAGCAGTCACGATTAGAAGAGCTCTGTGGCTTAAACAGTGGACCGGGGATGCAGTATCCAAACAGGGATTGCTTAGTCTGGCATATAAGGGCGGTCAGCTCTTTGGTTCAGATCTTTCGGAACTAATTGCCAAAGCTAAAGCTAAGGATGCTACTCTGCCTGGGAAAAAGGCAGTGGCATCCACAGCCAGCAGGACAGGGCCCGGCAGAGGTCTTCGGTCCTTTCGGGCCAGGGGACGATTCAGTCAGCCTTCTTGGAGATTGGGTCGTCCCTCATCCTCCGGCAGATCCGCCCAGAAATCTCGTACTCCTTGGAAGCAACGGTCCCGTCAGGATAGACGGGAGGTTGATAAAAAGTCCGCTAAGGCTGACTGACGCCAGGGATCCCCCCGAGGGCTCTCGGGTGGGAGGTCGTCTGCTACAATTCGGGTCGATCTGGGCATCCCACATAGCAGACGCCTGGGTGACACGGGTTATGTCGGCAGGCTATTTCATAGAGTTTCATTCGCTGCCTCCAGACAGGTTTCGTCTGACGGGCATTCCGTCCGTGCCAAGACTGGCTGCCGCACTGTTTCAGGAGGTCGACTCTCTCCTACAGCAGGGTGTGGTGGTTCAGGTTCCTCCGGAAGACCAGGGAAAGGGTTTTTATTCCAACCTTTTTGTGGTCCCCAAAAAGGAGGACAAGTTTCGTCCGGTGCTGGATCTCAGGGATTTGAATATTTACGTCCGGACACGGAAGTTCCGCATGGAGTCTCTCCGATCGGTGATAGCGACCCTGTCGCAGTACGATTTCTTGGTGTCCATAGACATCCGCGACGCCTATTTGCATATCCCTATCGGCAGGGCTCACCAGCGTTTCTTGCGTTTCGCTATAGGTCAAGCCCATTACCAGTTTGTGGCCCTGCCTTTCGGGTTGGCCTCAGCTCCCAGGGTTTTTACAAAAATTCTGGCTCCTCTCATGGCGCTTCTTCGAAGACAGGGGGTTACGATCCTCCCCTACCTGGACGACCTGTTCATACCGTCACCCACAGCGGAGGAGGCAATAGCGGCTCGCGATCTCTCCCTTCAGTACCTGATGGACTTCGGGTGGCTGATCAATTGGAAGAAATCGTCATTGGAGCCAGCACAGTCCATTCTTTTCCTGGGGATGCAGTTCAATACTGTTCGGGCAGTTGTGTCCCTGCCTCCTGTCAAACAGACGAACCTTCGTCTTCTGGTCCAGGCTATGAGGTCGGCGCTGTCAATGTCCCTTTGGGAATGCATGCGCCTTCTGGGTCAAATGGTGGCAACTATGGAAGCAGTACCATTTGCACAATTTCATTCCCGGGATCTCCAGAGCCTTATTCTGACCCATTGGGATCGATCGCTAACTTCTCTGGATCGCTCGGTCATTATCTCCCGCAGGGTGCGAGAATCTCTTGGATGGTGGTTACGTCCGGAGACTCTATCCGTAGGGAAATCCTTCCTTCCTCCGAGATGGTCGGTGGTGACAACCGATGCCAGCCGGACAGGCTGGGGGGGAGTTTGGAACGACCTCTGGATTCAGGGGGTCTGGTCGCCAAAGGAGTCGTCTCTCCCGATCAACATTTTGGAGTTGAGAGCAATATTTCTCTGCCTCCAACATTGGACGGTCTTATTGAGCGGTCTACCGGTCCGGATCCAGTCGGACAACGCTACGGCTGTCGCGTACATCAACCACCAAGGCGGGACGAGGAGTTCCAGTCTCATGTCGGAGGTCTCTCGGATCCTGGTCTGGGCCGAGTCCAAAGTTCCAGCAATCTCTGCAATTCACATTCCAGGGGTGTTGAATATCTCGGCGGACTTCCTCAGTCGCGAGCAAGTGGACCCTGGGGAATGGAGTCTCCATCCAGAAGTGTTTTCTCTGCTGTGTTCCCGTTGGGGGACTCCTCAGGTGGACTTGATGGCATCCAGGCTGAACGCCAGGGTTCCGACGTTCATGTCCAGGTACAGGGACCCGGAGGCGGTGGCGGTGGATGCTCTAGTGGCCCCGTGGGGTCAGTTCAAGCTGATCTATGCGTTTCCGCCGATATCCTTACTACCTCTGGTGATCCGACGGATCAAACTCGAAAGGGTATCAATAATTCTGATAGCACCAGACTGGCCGCGGAGGACATGGTATTCGACGCTGGTGTCTCTTCAGGCGGCACCTCCGTTTCCGCTGCCCCTTCGCCCGGACTTGCTCACTCAGGGGCCCATTCGTCATCCGGACCTGAGGTCCCTTCGTTTGACGGCGTGGCTCTTGAGACCGAGATCTTGACCCGTCGCGGTTTTTCGCCAAGGTCATTGCTACCTTGCGGGCGGCCCGGAGTCCAGCTACGTCCAGGATTTATCACAGAACTTGGGAGTCTTTCTATTCATGGTGTTCTGGATCCTCAAGAAACCGGAGGGTTTTTTCCATCCCCAACTTCTTGGCCTTTCTGCAATCTAGTCTGGCCAGGGGTTTGGCAGTTAGTACGGTGCGGGGACAGGTATCTGCTCTTTCCGCACTTTTTAGGAAGGCTATTGCCTCTCGCAGGGATGTGCGCTCTTTTTTTCGCGGAGTCGCACGTCAGTTTCCGCCACGGAGGGCAGTTGTGGCTCCATGGCGGCTTAATCTAGTCCTGGAAGCCCTTCAGCATAAGCCTTTTGAGCCTATGGATTCTGCTAAACTTTCACTACTTTCTTGGAAGGTGGCCTTCTTGGTGGCAGTCACCTCTTTGAGAAGGGTATCGGAATTGGCAGCACTTTCTTGCTCACCTCCTTTTCTGGAATTTTTTCCGGATCGCGTGGTGCTTCGTACTCGTGAAGATTTTTTGCCTAAGGTAGTGTCACAATTCCACATTAATCAGGACATTGTGTTGCCTTCTCTTTGTCCAGGACCTAAGAATCCAAGGGAGCGGGCCTTGCACTCGTTGGACTTAGTGCGGGCATTGAAGTTCTATCTTACGATCACTCAAGGTTTTCGGAAGTCGGACTCTCTTTTTATAATTCCGGCAGGTCGTCGGCGTGGTCAACGTGCTTCCAAAGACAAGATAGCTCGGTGGATCCGTTCAGGTATCCTGGAAGCGTACCGGCTCAAGGGCGAGCCTTGTCCGGTTAAAGTTAAAGCTTATTCCACGAGAGCCATTGGCTCATCGTGGGATTTTCGTCAGGGGGCCTCGGCAGCGCAGCTCTGCCGGGCGGCCACCTGGCGCTCCGTTCACACCTTTACTAAGTTTTATAAGGTGGACGTAAGTGCTTCAGCCGATGCGGCCCTAGGACGCAGGGTCCTGCAGGCGGCGGTAATTTAAGTTATCCCTTTACTTAGTTTTCCGTTATTTAGCGCGGTTTGCGCTCTTGCCTAAGTTTTGGGGTATGGAAGCTTCTGCCTCTATTTCCCACCCTTAAGTAGGTACTGCTTTAGGACGTCCCACGAAGTAGAGAATCTGTGTCTCCCTTCCTTCCCTTCTGCTGCTGAAAGCCGGATTTTGGTAAGAACTTACCTGTAAAATCCTTTTCAGCGAAGGAAGGAAGGGAGACACAGCACCCTCCCAGGGCAGAAGTGTTTTTTTGTGTTTCTAGATGCAGCGCGTCTCCTTCCTGATGTCGATCTTCTGGACTGGGTTTAGCGCTCTACGGCTCTCCTTCCAGTTTCGCCAGCTCTACACAGTTGTCAGGTCCAATGGGGTATGCCTAAGACTGTGTGTTTCTATTACATAACCTGTTTTCTCTCATTTCTGAAATTTCAGAAGGGGATATGTTGTTCTGCTGGTTGGTCTGCTCTTCCTTAGCTTGTGTACGGACTGATGAACATGGGAGTAGGAGGAGCCTATATACTGGAGGGGCCGGTCGTCTTTTTCCAATCTGAGGTGACTATCCTATGGGGCTCCGCCTACCCACAAAGTAGAGAATCTGTGTCTCCCTTCCTTCCTTTGCTGAAAAGGATTTTACAGGTAAGTTCTTACCAAAATCCGGCTTTTCCATTTTTGCATTTTCATTTTTTGCTCCCCTTCTTCCCAGACCCATAGCCTTTTTATTTTTAGGTCAATATTGCCATGTGAGGGCTTATTTTTTGCAGGACAAGTTGTACTTTTAAACGCCATCACTGGTTTTACCATATCATGTACTGGAGAACGGGGAAAATATTCCAAGAGCGGTGAAATTGCAAAGGAAATGCAATTCCACGGTTGTTTTTTTTTACCACATTCACTGAATGCTATAACTGACCTGCAATTATGATTCTCCAGGTCATTACGAGTTTGTAGACACCAAACATGTATAGGTTCTTTTTTATTTAAGTGGTGAAAAAAAATCCAAAGTTTGCTAAAAATGGCGCCATTTTCCGAGACCCGTAGAGTCTCCATTTTTCGGGATCTGGGGCCAAGTGAGGGCTTATTTTTTGCGTGTCGAGCTGATCGCCCGTTATTTCATTTTATTTCAATGTTGTGACGACCTAAAAACATAATTCTGGCGTTTAGAATTTTCTCGTTACGCCGTTTACTGATCGGATTAATTCTTTTTTTTATATTGATAGAATGGGCGATTCTGAACGCAGCAATACCAAATATGTGTATGTGTTTTTTCTTTATTATTATTATTTTATTTTATTTTGAATGGGGCGAAAGGGGGCGATTTAAACTTTTATATATTGTTTTACCTTTTTCATATTTTTGAAAACATTTTTTTCCACTTTCTGCATGCTTCAATAGTCTCCACAGGAGACCAGAAGCTGCAGTTACCTGATCGGCTCGGCTTCAGAAAGGCGATGAGCAGATTGCCTCTATGTAGCAGAAATGCTCATGTGCTATGAGCGCCAACCACTAGGTGGCGCTCATAGCAAGCAAGACATGACAACCACAGGGGTCTGCTGCAGACCCCGGGTTGCCATGCCCACGCATCGGTAACCCGCGATCACGTGACAGGTCACCCATGGGCGGGGCTAATGCCGCTGTCGAAGATTGACAGCGGCATTTAAGTGGTTAACAGCTGCGGGTGGATCGCAATTCCACAAACGGCTGTTGCAGCCACATGTCAGCTGTAAGAATCAGCTGACATGTGCCTGGTTCAGTGCGGGCTCAGCACCGGAGCCAGTGCTGAACCGGGGGTGATGGCCTGGGGCGTACTAATACGCCCGTGGCCAGTAAGGGGTTAAAGACCACTCCGAGTTGGCTGAAAAGACTACTTTACACAAGGCGTAAAGTGCCATATTTTAGAAACGAAGGCGCACAGGAAAGAAAAACAAAATGACGCAGATTCATGAGAACGGAAAAAATTACACATTTATGTCAAGTGACAGCTTCTCTACAAAGGAAGTTGTTCAACAGAAAAAGTTGTTTTAATGTACTTAAAATAAAAACTGATGAAACTTCCTGTAACACGGCTGGGTGTGGACCCACTGCTCCTGGGGCCGGGCTTACCCTGGAGTGGCGTGACTAAGCAACTAACTGGTTTTCACTAGAGCCTCTGGTGGCGAGGATAGTCTCGGCCGCAGGTAGTCGCCAGGTACCACTCCTGATCTCTGCAGGACAAGCAGGGTTAAATTCCTGCAGAGACCGGCCACGCCCCCTAAGGCCAAATGGAAAACTCCATGCTGTTGCAGCTGTGCAGAGGAGAGCGGCAAGAGGCAAACCTCAGCGAGCCGACCTGATGGGAGGAGACGCCGAACGCTGACGATGGAGAGTAGGACGACGCTGAGGAGGCACGTGAGTTACCGCTGTGACAGCACCCCCCTTACGCTCCACTGTTCTTTAGGCCAACCCGACGGAGAAACTGCTCAAAAATCACAGGGGGGAGAACGATGCTGTCGGCAGGCTCCCAAGACCTTTCCTCAGGACCGAAACCCCTCCAATCAACTAGACAGGCAGGTGTGGAGAAATGCTGCATAGTGAAAATGGTTTAAAAATTAGAAGTGTCAATTGATAAAAATAAACAAAATACAAAGTGAATGAACACAATACATCATCAAAGCATCAATTCTTCTGGATGCACTTACACAGTTTTGAAGGAACTCGACAGGGAGATTGTTCCGAACATCTTGGAGATCTAACCACAGATCCTATGTAGGCTTTCGCAAAACCTTCTGTCTCTTCATGTAATCCCAGACAAACTTGATGTTGAGATCAGGGCTCTGTGGGGACAGATCATCACTTCCAGGACTCCTTTTTCTTCTTTATGCCATTTACAGTTCTTAATGACATTGGCTGTATATTTGTGGTCGTTTTGCTGCTGCAGAATAATGTTGGAGGCAATCAGACGCCTCCCTGATGGAATTGTATGATGGAGTCCTTAATGCTGAAAAATACAGGCAGATAATTAGCCTTCAATCTTGACTAAATCCCTAACTCCATTTGCTAAATTGCATGGACCATCCACTGTGCTTCACTTGGCAATCAACCTCTGCCTTAACGAGACACGCGTTCCAACAGTGCAGAGCAAATTCACACCACCTCCATACTGCGCAGCACAGCAACCAGGCAGTCTTCAAATTAATATGCCTTGAAGATCGCAGTCATACAGCTGAAGAGTTGTGGACAGCTCTCCAGGCTCAGTTTCAGCAATAGCTGTCTCCGCTGAACCTGGAGCCAGGGAAGGCCATGTACGATAACGGTGCCAACCTGTTTGCTTCTCTACGCCAAGGCGAACCCACACACGTGCTTTGCATGGCTCACGTCCTCAACCTGGTGGTACAGCGATTTCTCCGCCACTATCCCAGCCTGGATGAGCTGCTTCAGAAAGTCCGGAAGCTGTGTGCTCACTTCCACCGTTCGCACCCCTCAGGTCATCGACTTGCATTGATGCAGAGGTCTTTCTCCATGACAGTTAACAGGTTGATAGTGATGTGCCAACGCGGTGGAATTCCACTCTGCACACGTTGCAGCGACTGTGGCAGCAGCAACGAGCCCTGACGCAGTATGTCATGTCGTATAGCCTGTGCCAACGCAGTACGGACGTGGGGCATATCACGTTTACGGAGTGGGAACAGATTAAGGACCTCTGCACCCTTCTGCACAGTTTTGAAATGGCTATTATTAACCCCTTTACCCCCCAGGGTGGTTTGCACGTTAATGACCAGGCCAATGTTTACAATTCTGACCACTGTCACTTTAGGAGGTAATTACTCTGAAACGCTGATTATGAGATTGTTTTTTCGTGACATATTGTACTTCATGATAGTGGTAAAATTTCTTCAATATCACTTGCGTTTATTTGTGAAAAAATTGGAAATTTGCCGAAAAGTTTGAAAATTTCACAATTTTCAAAATTTTAATTTTTATTCCGTTAAATCAGAGAGATATGTCACACAAAATAGTTAATAAATAACATTTCCCATATGTCTAATTTACATCAGCACAATTTTGGAACCAAAATTTTTTTTATTAGTGCGCTATAAGGGTTAAAAGTTGATCAGCGATTTCTAATTTTTCCAACAAAATTTACAAAACCTTTTTTTTTAGGGACCACATCACATTTGAAGTGACTTTGAGGGGCCTTTATGACAGAAAATACCCCAAAATGACACCATTCTAAAAGCTGCACCCCTCAAGGTGCTCAAAACCACATTCAAAAAGTTTATTAACCCTTCACGTGCTTCACAGGAATTTTTGGAATGGGGAAGAAAAAAATGAACATTTAACTTTTTTCACAAAAATGTTATTTTAGACCCCAATTTTTTTATTTTTGCAGGGGTAACAGGAAAAAATGGACCCCAAAATTTGTTGTGCAATTTCCCCTGAGTACGCAGATACCCCATACGTGGGGAAAAAATGCTGGGCGCACAGCATGGCTCAGAAGGGAAGGAGCGCCATTTGACTTTTTGAATGTAAAATTTGCTTGAATAATTAACGGACGCCATGTTGCGTTTGGAGAGCCCCTGATACGCCTAAACAGTGGAAACCCCCCACAAGTGACACCATTTCGGAAACTAGACCCCTCAAGAGTTTTATCAAGGGGTATGGTGTACATTTTGAACCCAAAGGTACGACAGAATTTGATAACATTAGGTCAACATATTAAATAAGTTGTCATTAGTCTTGAGCGCAAGTGCTCGCTACTTGAGTTTGCATCGAGTACTCGGGTATGCACCAAGTATCGCGGGTGCTCGAATGACATGCTCGAGTCCCCGCCCCGCATGTTTCACGGTTGTTAGACACCCAAAAAAAACATGCGGGGATCGCTCGTGCATGGCAGGCGATCCCAGCAATGTTTTTTTTTGGCCACGAAGCATATGGGGCGGAGATTTAAGCATGTCACTCGAGCACCCGCGATACTCAGTGCATACCCGAGTACCCGATGCAAACTCAAGTAGCGAGCACTTGCGCTCAACACTGGTCGCCATATTATCTTTTTTTTTTTCTTTACTTTTGAAAAAAAAAAAACCCTAGCCCCAACCCTAATACAACCCCAACCCTAACCCTAGCACATCCGTAACCCTAGAGTTTATTTTTTTACACCATTCCTCGTGCGGTATAAGTGATTAGACTACTTTATTCTTCGGGTCGGTGTGATTACAGCAATACCAGATTCATATTGGGTTTTTATGACTGACAGCGGTCACACACTAAAAGACGCTTATTTTGCAAAGACTGATTTTTGGGAGGCAGAATAAACAAAAAGCAACAATTCAGGAATTGTTTTTTTGCGTTTTTTTTTATGCCATTCCACGTGTGGTAAAATTGATAATGCAGCGTTATTCTTCAGGTCAGTGCAATTTTTATATAGTTTTTTTTATGTTTTGCCGCTTTTACACAATAAAAACGATTTTCTAGAAAAAATATTTTTTGTGTCGCTTTATTCTGAGAGCTATAACTTTTTTTTTTTTTTGGACAATGTTGCTGTGTGGTGGCTTGTTTTTTTGCGGGACAAGATGACTTTTTTAGCTGTACTATTTTTATTTACATTTGTCTTTTTGATCGCGTCTTATTCCATTTTTGTTTGGTGGTATGATGATAAAGCATTTTTTTTTTTTTTTTTTACTGTGTTCACTAAAGGGGTTAACTAGTGGGACAGTTTTATAGGTCCGGTCGCGGCGATGCCAAATATGTGTACTTTTATTGGTTTATTTTTTTTTTCATAATAAATAAATATTATGGGTTCAATATATTTTTATTTTTTGGGGATTATTTTTTTCTTTTTTCTTTTTTTATATTTTTACAATTTAAAAAAAAATTTTTTTTTTTCACTTTTCTACTTTTTTTTAACTTTTACACATTGTCCCACTATGGGAGTATCACTTTTTACAGCCTCATCGGCTGCATGGCATAGAGAGCAGCAGCTCTCTTTGTCATGCAGCCTGTCAGCGCTGCACACCGGTGAGACATTTGTCAAATGTGAACACTCCTGATTGGAACTCGATGTGCTGGGTTGGCTGTATTCGAAGAGGTTTTGGTCTTCTTTACAATAGTTCAACTCTAGTGAAATTAATTTTTTGGTGCAGATATTGTTCTCCACAAAAGGGGTACACAGACCTGATAAACTCAAAATTGGTATATAAAGCAGGCTACATCTCCGCTTAAAATTGTTTGGGACAGATATTGTTCTCCATACAGGGGGGGGGGGGGGCGGAGTTGAGTAAGAGTAGTTCCGTGACCCTCAACTGTACTGTACGGTCGGGGCAAGAAGAGGAGGAGGGTGACTCTGAAGGTGAGGAATAGGATAGCACATGGGATGATGAGGTTGTCCATCCAACTTGGTGTGAACCCAGAGGCACGCAGCTGAGTAGCTCATCCGAGGAGATGGAGGAGGAAGACGAGAAGGTTACGTTGCGTCCTATGGCGCAGACACAAAGTAATGCAAACACGAGGAGCACTGCATCCTTTGCAACAACTGTGGCAGTGACCGGCAGCAGTCGCTGGTCTGCAGCTCGCAGGGGCGGCAAAGGTTGCCTAGTCTGGGCTTTTTTTTTTTTTGAGACCGCAAAGGATGAGCCAGATCGCGTTATCTGCAAAGTTTGCGATAAAAAACTCGGTAGAGGGAAAAAGTGCTAATAATTTGACTACTACATGCATGAACCTTCACATATGCACACATGTGTTACGCTGGTAATCTTACCGCGCTAAAATGCGGACCTCAACAACCATCAGCTGCCCCATCAACCGCATCAGCTGCTTCTTCCTCCTCCTCCTCTGTTACCGTGCCAAGTATTGTCACGCAGGTCTCCCACCGCAGAACTTCTAGTTCTGTACCCGCTCCAGTCAGGCTGAAAGAGAGCCTGTCAGCTGTATCACAAGCAGACATGCCTGCTGTGTTTGTTTCACTGAGCACACCACATTTCTCAATCCACCGTTACATCTGTACTTGCACCTCACTCACGGTCCAGCAGTTTGTCCGTTTCACCATACTCGGCCCTCTATCAGCACCACAGCCAGCCCTCAGTGCTGCATTTGTGGTCACGTAAAAGATTGTTTCCTCCCACACATGACAAAGCTAAGAGGTCGAACTCCACCATCTCCAAACTGTTGGCCACGCAAATGGTCGTGTCAGTCCCTAATTTTTTGAACTGTGAACACTGCTGTATGGCTGATTTTTTACTGAGGAGGTAACCGGAGAACCTGAAGGAAACCCCCACAAACACGGGGAGAACATACAAACTACTTGCAGATGTTGTCCTCTATCATCATGGAGTTAGCTCGTTGTGTAGGAGACCGACCACCACTGCTGTCTACCTTTTGACCATTGTGTTGAAGCTTGCAAGGTGTTATGGGTTTACCGTCACAGAGAGGAGCCAGAAGCGTCTGATTCCTCCCACTCCTGCAGTCATTAGAAGCCTTTCGCCTTCATATTAATCGGTGCAGGGGTTTATCTGCTCAGTTGTGAGCTCTTGGAAGCTTGCCGTGATTTAGGCTCTCAGCAGATTTGCTCCATGCATCTCCCCTACTGTGATAAAGCTGTACTCCAACACATCAGACTGTCGCCTACCATGGAAACCTTGAAAAGGAAGCTGAAGATCCACTTCTTCTGACAAGCGTACAATATGTGGTAACCCTCACTCCAGCGTACTTTTGCACAACCAGCTGTACCCTGACCTACTGTATCCTCAACCATCCCTTGCAGATTGTTTGTGCGCCCTCGCAGGCAGGGTCCTCTCTCCTCTTGTACCAGTCGGTGACCCCTTTTCACATGCAAAGCACCACGGAATAAATGTCACTGCAATAGTAATAATAAATATAGTATTTGTACTCTGGCATCAATTGACCCACTTTCCTGGTGTCTACACCCTTAATTTGATGTGTTTTGACAGCTTTTGGGCCAGAGTGAAGGCGTTGCATATTCTTTTTTTTTTTTTTTTGTCCCATTCCCCCCATTGAACAGTATGGTATTCGGAAATGTTTGGCGAATGTCTATATATTCTATGAACATTTCCGAATCGAACATTGAAATGTTCGCTCATCTCTACTTGTTAGCTAATTAAAAAAAAAAAAAAAGATTGCTCTCAGTAGGAAAAAACAAGATAATCTTGTAGTTATGATATCTTTTAATGGCTAACAAAAATAATAAAATAATCGATGTTACAAAGCAAGCTTCTTAGGTCTCTTCCTCAGGCATGGTATAACAAAATATCTGAAGAAACACAAATATATGCACAAAAAAAAGACAGAGGTATGGCATAATAAATGGAGATTTAACTAAACAAACAAACTGAGCTTAGAGCTGATGACACTGCTGGACATATTCCAACACTGAAGGGAAGTAATCCTGATATATCTTTCATCTGCTGCACTACGTTTCCTTGCTTGACCATTGCATCTACAGCACTTAACGTTGCCCATTTCTTGGTGTCCTCGATGTTGAGAAATACAGGCAGATTCTTATCCACCATTCAGTACCATTACGGAGGTGTCTGACTGGTGCCAAAATCATTCTGCAGCCGGACAACAACGATACAGGCAATGTCATTAAGAAAATACAGAATGAAGTACATACTACAGTACAGCAAAAGAACAAGTCAACCGAACATGCAGTGTACAACTAGGAGGGACCGATGTGCAAAGAAAATATCATGTATACCAAGTGCACTGCCATGAGATTGTACATTATGAAGGCCTGGGATCAAACAATTTTAATAATAAAAAAATAAAAATAAACTGCTCCCACTGGGGGCCCGGAAACAGAGAATGGGCCGGGGGTGAGACCCAGGAACAGTAAGAAGGGAAAAAATGCCGAACACTCCACCATACCACAAACTCTGCCACCAGATATGAGGATCGACGCTCTCACCCTTCCACCAGCCCCAAAAGAGTGCAGGCAGTTAGGAGTGACCCAGGCACTCCTCAAGGTCAAGAACCAAAAGGCAGGTTACAGGGTCCTCTGCGACAGGCTTCTCCATACTGTCATGTAGGAATTGAACCAACTTGGCCAGTAAGCCCAAAACTCTGGACAGTGTCACAGAAGGTGGAGGAACGTCCCCCGGCCCTTGCAGCACATGAGGCATACATCCAGGAACTGGCGCTGGACCCTACTCATCCTGGCTGTGGTGTAATATGTGCAATGTAGGATACAGAGTTGAGCCGCTCTCTCGGAATAGCTAGGAATTAGTTTGTATAAGCAGTAGAAAATGGAAGGGTAAAGAAGATTTCACTTCTGAACATGAAATGGGTCACCAGCCACATAGACCTGACCCAGGTAAACCGAGCCTGCCTCTTCCCATAAAGGCCCTCACTCCAAATCTAATAATTCAATAAGAGTGCTGCTGACGCGCCCCTGGGCCTTCTGTGTTGTGCGGCATCGCGTGCACGGGGGCTTACCCGGAGCCGGATCAGATGGGGGTAGTAGTCTCGTGGCGGTGACCCGGTCCGTGCCCAGGGAGTCAAACTAAGTGGCAGTCTATGGCAGTAGATGTTAACTTGGATGTCGACTACGCCACCCGTTGAGTGCGGCTTTGCAGCCGCCGCTGCAGAACAGTCCGCTGAGGCCGGTGGTATGGGTGCAGCGATGATGTTATAACCCCCAACGGGAGGGGTATGGCCTCAGGGCAGCAGGTGAAGATGATGGGGGTTGTGACGGTGCAGTAAGAAGAGTCAGAGTCAGGAGATGCAGTTTCAGGGTTTTTACTCACGGGTGTTCTTGTAGCACCCTGAGGATTCGGCTGCTACAGGGGTATTGCACCTCAGCCAGAGGTGCAATAAAGTTAGGAGCTCATTGGGTGCTGGTCACCTGAGCTCACACATAGAGGGAGTATATAAGGTGGGCACCATCTTAGGACAGGGTCTTTGCAGAGGAGTCTTTTGTAGAAGGCTGGTCAGTCTGTCAGTCTGTCAGTCAGTCAGCCTTTTGCAGAGTCAGAGGAAGGAAGCAGAAGAGCAGAGCAGCCCCAGAGCAAGAGTGAGAGAGGAGAAAGAAAGGCCCAGAGGGGGAGAAAGAAGGAACTCTGAGAGCCCAAATATAAGACAAGAACCCGTCAGCGGAGCACGCCACCCGAGACGAGGAGACAGACCGCCTCTGAGGATGGCGCAGGAGGACTGAAGGCCGGAGACGGCGCCGAGAAGGGAGCCGAACGAATGGAGGCAGGTAAAGGGGACGTCACTACCCCAAACCGGGAAACCGCGTACCTGCCCCAGCTCCCCGTCGCAGAGCCCGAAGTACCCCCTGCCGTGCCCGTAACCGCAACGTCACCGCCACAGACTAGGCCTCAACCGGAAGCCGCAGCCGCGACCCCTGTGACGTCACACGCCTCGACCCCGAGCGTGACCAAGCAGGAAGTACCACCAGCCTGGTCGCAAGGCCTAGTACCCCCGGGCGCCGCAATACCAACAGCGCCCCCTACCTCCGCGGAGCCACCGGCCTGGTCGCAGGGCCAAGTAGCCCAGGGCGCCGCCGTCCTTACGGTGCCCTTCACTTTCCAGGTGCCCCAGGCCTGGCCGCAAGGCCTGGGCAACCCGGGCGCCACCACCACCGCGCCCATAAAACCAAGAGTGCCGCATCTGGGAGAAGATCTGTTCGCCCAACACACATGGCCGGACGGGCAGCCCTTTGTCTGGCCCAGGGAGTACTACGAACAAGAGCTCCAAAAGAGGGCAAGGCCCATGTGTGAGCCCCTGATCCCGGCTCCGAAGCCCGTAAAAAGGACCTCGCCCCCGCTAGAGGAGGCACAGTTTGAGTGGGACCCCACCGGAGAAGATCTCATGGGGTTCACTCAGGAGACTCGGGCAGCCGCAGCGGAGCGTGCAGAGTGCTGCCGCCAGCAGCTCGAGGTCTTTGAGAGGGAGCGGAGAGAGAGGCGGGTCCGGGAACAGCAAGCCCAAATAAAGAGCGCGGAGCAGAAGAGCCGGGCCAGGAGGAGTCCCCGTGCAGCTCATGGTCCCCCTTCCACCGGGACTGTGATCAAGTTTAATATGCAGCACGGGTGGGGCTTCATCCGAGATCACCGCACCCCAGACGACGTCTTCATGACAAGAAGAGACGTTGAGTCCCACCTACCGGAGGGACACAGAGGTCGTGACCTTTATATAGGGGACGAGGTCACCTTCACCCGGCACAAGTGTGCCAAAGGACCCTACGCCCTCCATGTGCATCGCCTGACGGAGGAGGAGCTGCGGTGTGAGGAGGAGCAAGAGGACCCGGACGGGTCTGAAGCTAAAGTTAATCACAAAGAAAGAGCAGGAGGACGTCGTCGTTGAGTACAGCGGAGTAGAAGCTGTATATAGTTGCCCGTTGGGGCACAGTGAACTGTTGCTATTATAGTCCCCGTTGGGACCAGCGAATTGAACTGTTAACCCGTGTGTCCCTTAACCCCACTGACCGAGGACTGAGAGCGGTCATCCCTTTCCTAATACCTGGCCGAGGACTGAGAGCGGCCATATCCCCTTGTATATAGTTGCGCTTCCTAAAGCGCCCCCTACTGGTTTTATAGAAGAACTGATTTTTCTTCAAGAGACTGTCGCACTTTACCCGGTCACAAGTTGCACCGTGACCGGAGGTACCAGAAGACAAGAATGTTAATATGAAAAGTTTTATGATGCTGCTAATATATGTTGTTTTATATGTTTTATTATGTTGTTTATGCAAAAATTGTATGTTTGGTGTTGTTTATATCTTACAGCCCGAGGACGTGCTGTGATTTACCAGGGGGGAATGTAGCACCCTGAGGATTCGGCTGCTACAGGGGTATTGCACCTCAGCCAGAGGTGTGATATTCCACTCCCGGGTAAGGATGGAGTGTGGGACTGAGCTCAGTAAGCTGCATGCACTACACACATCCCATTTCCGAGGAACAGACCAACGGTACTCCCACTTAGAAATGTGCAGGTACGACCGAGTCTGTTCCTGGCTGGAGTGGGAGGGGGGTGGTACATCCCAGTAGTGTAGGGGCAGATAGGGGGAGCAGCCTGGGTAAAGTTAGGAGCTCATTGGGTGCTGGTCACCTGAGCTCACACATAGAGGGAGTATATAAGGTGGGCACCATCTTAGGACAGGGTCTTTGCAGAGGAGTCTTTTGTAGAAGGCTGGTCAGTCTGTCAGTCTGTCAGTCAGTCAGCCTTTTGCAGAGTCAGAGGAAGGAAGCAGAAGAGCAGAGCAGCCCCAGAGCAAGAGTGAGAGAGGAGAAAGAAAGGCCCAGAGGGGGAGAAAGAAGGAACTCTGAGAGCCCAAATATAATCACAGGGTGAAGAGTTGGCAACAGGGTACCGGATCCCAAACTGGTGGGGGCTACAGCATACCTCAGCCAGAGACCGGAGGTCGTGGGCAGCATCTGCCACGATCACCCACTAAATCCACTCAGAAGGCAGACCACGCATAGGGTCAGGGAACCCAGAGGCAAGGGTTCGCCAACAGAAGGCCCGAGGGAGCCGGACATAGGTGGATCCCTGGTGGGGAAGGCCAGAGACGAGGACAAGACAGAACGGGAGCTCAGAACCACGCTCCAGAACTACTTGGGGGTTGGCCGAGTCCAGGACCTGGTGGACGCAGCACGGCTCGGGTGGTCACTCAAGGCCGGAGTGACCGGAACATCTGCAGTAAGTAAAGAACCCTGAACTGCACAACCCGACTCTGACTCTCATTACCATCATCCCTGCACTTCCACAACCACCATCCTCTGCACCTGACCCCCTGAGGCTATACCCCTCCCGTTGGGGGTTATACTACCTGAGCTGCACAAACACCATCAGCCTCAGCGGACCCTGCTGCAGCGGCAGCCGTAGTGACCGCAATTCAACGGGTGGCGTAGTCGACATAAAGAACTTTAGTAACATCAGTAAGGACTGCCACACACTGAGCTTGACACCCTGGGCACGGACCGGGTCACAGCCACTCGGAGACTACAACCCCCATCTGATCCGGCTCCGGGTATCCCTAACAGCACTGGCCCAGGGGGCGCGTCATTCTCTCAGTCACTCTGGCCTTGAGTGACCACCCGAGCCGTGCTGCGTCCACCAGGTCCTGGACTCGGCTAACCCCCAGGCAGTTCCGGAGCGTGGTCCTGAGCTCCCTTCTCTCTCTCTGTCTCTGGCCGTTCCCACCAGGGATCCACCTTTGGCCGGCTCCCTCGGGTCTCTTGGTGGTCAAACCTCCTCTGGGTTCCCTGACCCTATACTTGGTGTGCCTTTCTGGTGGATTTGGTGAGGGTCGTGGCAAATCTTGACCACGACCTCCGGTTCCTGGCTGAGGATAAGTGGCCTCCACCAGTTCGGGTTCCGGTACCCGTGTCCGCCAACCCTTCACCCTTTTTGGTCTGATTCTGGGTTCTTAGGGTTCCCTCTGGTCTTCCACTCTGGGCCTTTCTTTCTCCTCTCTCCTCTGCAGGCTTGACTCTGGAGCTGGGCCCAGCCGGAGCCACAGCTCCCTGTCAGCCCTCCTGGCTGAACTCTTCCTAAAGACTCCCTCAGCTCTCCCTGTCCTAAGATGGTGCCCACCATATATACTCCCTCTATGTATGAGCCCAGGTGACTAGCACCCAATGAGCTCCTAGCTTTACCCAGAGTACTCCCCCTATCTGCCCCTACACTACTGGGATGTTCCACCCCCCTCCCACTCCAGCCAGGGACAGACGCTGTCGTACCTGCACATTTACTTGGTTGGAGTACCGTAGTTCTGTCCCCCGGAAATGGGATGTATGTAGTGCATGCAGCCTACTGAGCTCAGTCCCACACTCCATCCTTACCCGGGAGTGGAATACCACACCTCTGGGTCGAGGTGCAATACCCCTGTAGCAGCCGAGTCCTCAGGGTGCTACACTGCTATGCCAGAGAGGGGTATGATTGTGAGAAAAAGGAGCACAGAAAAGTTTCCATACCATGGTCTAGATTGATATAGCCTGCATGAAAATCAGTTATGTATTGAAGGGGCCCTCTAGAACAGGGATGTCAAACACACAGAGGGCCAAAATGAAAAACTTGGACAAAGTCGTGAGCCAATCAGTATACAGTATAATGTGCCCCACATAGTCCTCCATACAGGGTAATGGGCCCCACATAGGGGTGGCGGTTCTGGTGCCGCTAGCCAAATATAAATCACCCTGCGGGCCAGAGCTTTCCATGTATTCTCTTGGAGGAGCAAAAAAGTATGTGCAAAGGGTGTTTAATCTCTGAGTCATAGGGTCAAACAATGGCCACAAGGGCTCTCAGGAAGTCATCCCTGTTCCACCTACATATACAGGAAAGCTGAACAAACCAATAATGCGCAAAAGGATAATAATACGCCCAATAATACAGTCTAGGGTCCGATAAAGCCACCCCCTCACCCGAGCATATTACAGGAGCGGGCGATGGATCCCAGTTCTGTGACCCTGCAAAATGAATGAGGAAAAGATGGAGTTACGCTTATTGAAGGTATTGAAGTTCACATATATTGGGGATATAACCTGATGTGAGCCGCGACCGACAGGAGTAACTTCTCTTATCTCCTTACCTTAGCTTTTATAATCAACAAAAGAGCGAAGCTGTGTAGTGAATTCACCTAAATATGTAGATACTTGGACTCCTAGATAAGAGAACTTTGAAACCCATATTAAAGATAGGAGGGAGGCTTGTCTGGAGGTGACTTTCAGGTCTACAGGAAGACAAAAGACTTATCCCAGTTGATTTTTAGACCTGAGAAGAGGCCGCACTCATCAATCACATTCAGCGCTGCTGGTACTGACACGTTAGCACCTTGCAGGTACAGGAAAGTGCTGTCTGCGTAGAGACTAAGTTTGCTGTGTGTTGGGGCCTGGATAAACCCCTGAATCTCTGGGGTGGAGCGGATAAGGGCGGCCAGTGGCTCCACTACAGTCACATACAGCATTGGGGACAGCGGACATCCCTGCTGCGCGCCCTGGATCAGGGGGAAGCATATACGCACCACAGTGTCCGCGTATAGGAGCTTCTCCCATTTAGTAATCACTGGCCGAAAGCCCATCCAACGCTTGGTCGCCCAAAGAACAGACCATTCAATAGAGCTGAAGGCTTTATTGGCATCAAGTGAGACCATAACGTGTCCTCCTTAGAGAAAAATAAATAAAAACGCTGGAGGTTGAGGGTTGTCGACTTTCCTGGCACAATATCAGTTTGGTCACAATGAATAATTTGCCAAATATATGAACGCAGAGGAATTTCCAATACTTTATCTAGAATTTTTACATCAAACTGAAGTAATAAACAGGCCTGTATGAGGAATAAAGATTGGTAAAAATGATCAAACTCCGACAGAACATGTTTAGGGTCCCCTCTAGTTCTCCTCTCCTCGCCCCTAAGTGCCCTGATTACCATGGGGTCACAGTAATGATTTGCCATATAGGTAAGTAGTTTACCACATTTGTCCCCATTTAGTATTCCTGTCATACATAAAAGGACCATGTTGCTCATCATCTCTAAGCAGAGGGAGTGTAACAAGTAAGGCTGCCGGCCACTGGGACTTATGCTCCACAGGTACTGGAGCTCCTGTGTGATACCTCAGTCATCTCCACATCCCTCACAGCAGGAGCCAGGATATCATGAGCAAATGCTTCAAAAGTATCCCATACCTGTTGTATTATACGGTCCTCATTGTTATTTTAAAATAATAAAAAGAGGAGAAGTAGAGAGACACAAGATGGATTTATATGTCACAGTGGCCTTGGAAATGGACCCTCCCAAGAGGGGAACAGGGAGAGGAGTAAGATCTGGGATGGAGTGACAGAGGTAATAATAGAAAATGACTGCAGCCAAGGCAGAGTCCGGCACCAGGGCAAGATCTATGTGGGAGAGGCAAGAAAACAGAAACCTGTCCAGAACCTCTGTAGCATTGGCGTCTCTGCCCCCTGATAGGCAGAGACGCCGTCCCCCTTACCGCCGCGCTCCCGGCCAGGCGTCTTCCGGCTCTCCAGCTGCTGCTGCCGGCGCGTGCAGCTTCCCGGGCACTGTGCTTAAGGCGCGCGCGCGCTCCCTCTTAAAGGGGCCGCACGCGCCGTCCTAAGGAGTCCCCGGCCAATGGCCGGAGGTCTTATCATATAAAAGGAACCTCCTCCAAAATGGAGGTGCCTGTGCAAGGTTGTAGCTCTGTGTTCTAAACTCTGCTTCAGCCCTCAGGTCCCGCTGGTAGCCTGACTACCAGTCCAGTCCGCCAGCCTGACTACCAGTCCAGTCCGCCAGCCTGACTACCAGTCCAGTCCGCCAGCCTGACTACCAGTCCAGTCCGCTAGCCTGACTACCAGTCCAGTCCGCCAGCCAAGTACACTCTCCAGCCCGACGGTCTGCCTACGGTCCAAACCCGCCAGTCTGTCTATGGGCCAGGCTTGCCTGCCTACCCAGAGAACGTACCAGTTACCTGCCGTGCCTACCAGCCAGCCTATCTGGATGCTCCTGCCAGTTACCTGTGGTGTCCGCCAGTCCGTCTACCCGTATCACCAGTCAGTTTGCCTGCCGTGCCCATCTGCTGTACCGGTCAGTCCCTGCCTTCTGACCCGTGGGAGTCACCTGCTCTCATACAAGGACTGGCCCAGAGTAGCACCTGGTCCCTCTGCTCGGTCCTATCCTGGTTCACGGAGTCGATTGAGCCGCCATGCGACCTTGGTCAGTCCGAGTTGATACCTAGTTACGTCCCTCTGGTCCCTCCTTGCACCGCAGCACAGAGGTTCCACCACCCGGATCCCTAACAACCTCCATATAGTGTGAACAGGTGCACGCTGCAATGACTGCATAACATAAAATAAGAAAGAACAGCAGCACTCTGTAAGGGCCAAGAGGTGGTGGTCAGGTTTTTTGTTTTCTTGCAGTTTACCATGGAGGTTTTGACTGCCTCCTTTTCTGACTCTGCACTCCACCCATCAACCCAAGGGTGCTTTTAATTAGTGTTGCTTTCTAACTGTCCACTTAAAATTGTAGGCTTATAGCCAAAGAGAGGCATGTTTAGGAAAATAGTTACCCATCATGCGGAGGTCACCTTGCCGTGGTTGAAACCAAATTGCCTGCTACGTGTCTCTGCTCCACTTGGCTCTTACATTAGTTTTGCTACATCTACCCCAAAATAGGGTGACATTTCCTATAATCTGCCGTCCTTGTATTATACGGGGTTATCTAGGACTTTGATAGATCAGGGGGCTTCTTACACTCGGTGATCCACTGTTTGCAGCTCACATGGCACCCAAAAGTGAACAGTGTATGGAGTCAGGATACCACATAGTGGCCATTCTCAGGTACTACAGCTCAGCTCCCATTGAAGTAAATAAGAGCAGAGCTGCAGAACCTGATAACAGTCTCTACACAGTGTACAGAGCTCAGGTCTTCCATCTCCGTATACTGTGTACACCCAGCTGCCGGGGGAGCGGCTGCGGACCTCCACCCATCCAAAAGATAAGTCATCAATATCTAAGTCTTTGACAACCCCTTTAACATATGGAGAATTTAAGATAACATATATAATGTGTTTGCAAAATTAATGTTTATGATATAATTTCCCAATGTCATCACCTCAAATTTTGTGATCCAATGGTCACTGACCTGACACAGCGACATGATCTTTCCAAGATAGTCATCTGGTGAGATAATTGTGCCCAAAATCATAGGTTCAAGATATTCCTTTACTACAGATTTGTCAGGAAATTCAATTACAATAGTAATCTCCGATTCTCCATATTCCTAAAGAAATAATGTGGAAAATTAGATGGGATCATACAATTGGAGCTGATCTGCAGAACCCGGCAGTGACCAGTGACCAGCGTGCTAGAGTGGTGTGGATCCGCGCCGAACACCATCTGGCCACCGCTGCACACAGAAGATTGTTGGTGATGCCAGTTGTTGGGACTTCCACCGATCTGACATTGATGACCAGTGCTGGAATTAGGTCATTAATGTTACAGTAGCAGAAAACCACTTCAACTGCAAATACTGAACAAAAAATGTCAACATCTCAACATCAAAGTCCAATTTTACTGATTTTGTTTCCCCCAGAAATAATGAAACACCCTGATAGTTAGTTTTGGGGTATGGCACAACAAATCAGAGAGGCCCACAATACAGCGCAGAGTGGTTACGTATAAGGCATTACTGCTTCATGGAAGCCATAGACAGAAAGTACCTTAATCAGCTTTGGAGAGGACAACACAGCCTTCTATGGGACTGTAGAGGATGTCATTATGACAGATGCATTGTATTCCTGCTCCAGTCTCTGGTTAAACACCTCCATGTGTAAAAGCCCCAGGAAGTCCAACCTGTGCAGGACATGAACATTAGTTATAATTTATATAGAGAGGCAAGTATACCGAAGGTGTCAATAAAATGGGCAACTACTTAGTGCTCGATAGGTATCCACCACTCTAATAGAAATTGGTCTGGAAAATACCAGTAACGCGGTGTCCATCATAATAGAGAAACACCACGCTATTTGCACTGCCTACTATACACAAGGCAGGTCGTAGACTGAACTACAAACCAGTTCAAGACCAGATCATTTCTGATCATCACCAGGCATATTTTTTTTTCCGTACATGGGATTTTAAGATCTCTAAAAAGGTCTCTGGTTCAATCATCCAAATAACGTTTGCCTCCATTTTGTCAGTACTGAATTCCCCTGTAACTGGGGCTTATATGCTAGGCCCAGTTACAGGGAAATTTGGTAATAACAAAACATGACAAAATTCAACTTCCTGCAAACTGCTGAGTCAATCTGGGGCTAACCTAGCACCGCATGCTGCCAGCAACCGGTACTCACATGATCACCGCCATTGCTTCCTAAACTATATGCACAGCACTCGTTTAGGAAACAATCAGGAAGGCAGAGGTGGTAATAAACCATTTCTGACTTCTTTATGGGAAGTCCAGCAGGCTCACGTGTACATGTACATGTGTATTGATGAGGATATGAGGATTCAGATCTACACAATACTGTACCGGTGACAATCCTGGCTATGGAAATGCAGGATAATATGTCACAAACATATCTGGATAAGCTGGAGGTTTGGGCCGAGAAGGGACAAATGTGAATTAACAATGAAAAATACATTTTCACTAGTCAGACTCCATATGGAACATGGTGCACAGATTTGGCCACCAGTGTGCAAGAAAGACAAAGCCGAGGTCTAGCAAGTTCAAGGTGGGAGATTAAAGCAAAGATGGAATAGGTGGACTGCAATACAAGGAAAGAGTAATACAATTAATTAGTTAAAATTATTAGTTATTATGATTAAATTATTAGTTAAAAAAAAATGCTAAGGAGTGACATACTGTAATATATTCAGTACCGTATCTATAACAAAAGGACCAAGACCAGGATTCTTTACTGTAAGAGCGTGAGACTGTGCAACTCTCTGCTGAATTCACTAGGGGACTAGATACCATTCGTGAGTGTAATATACAAGTGGTTAACACATTACCAAGATGAATTGTTGACCCAGTGGTTTGCTCTGCCAAAAATTGGACTTTACCTTGCAATGTGTTTTTGCTTTCCTCCTGATCATTGTTACAAAAGAATTTTCTGAGCTGAAGACGTTTTTTTTCAGCCTTACACACTAAATCAATAATTAAACTTGCACAAATGACCCCTTTTCAGGAATTAAAGTTATTGAAATGTCTATCTAATGCTCAATTAATCGGTCCGTAGGTGATAACTGTGCCCTTATGATCACTGTAGGACACATTAATGCCCGCACGGTATATTTTCATCATCAGTATAGGAAATGACTGAAATAAAATATATAGTGATATAAAATAATTCAGATAATGGCAGTAGAAGACGCACCTCCAGCCCGCACCCAGAGCTGCACTGCTGTCCCGACTAACAGACACTTGAATCGTTCAAGGTCAGCTTTTCCAGCGCACTCTTCATATTGCTGTATTCGGATTGGTCAACTGGAAACATTCCTGGAACAGAAAGTTAAAAGAAACCATTAGGGTATGTTCACACAATATTCTGAAGTGGATTCTGCTCCAAAAACCACATTTAGGGTATGTTCACACTGAGTTTTTTGACTGCTTCAGAAAACGAAGGGGCCGATTCATCCAGCAGTTTACGTCCGTTTTCTAGTGTAAAATTGCTTAAAATTTTGTGGGTTTTTTTTTTGCCCGTCTGGGAACACTTTGCCAAGTTTTTGAACGGTGGTCAGAACTCAACTGGGAGTGGGTATGGCCACTCAATAAATGTGCATAAAACAATCCACATTAAAATACTGTGTGTGAACTTACCCCAAGGGTGTGCGCACATGGCATCTTTTTCAAGTGGATTCCTTCCAGGCTGCTTTTTCAGCCTGGAATCTGCCAGATAAAGCGCCCCATAATATGAACATAATGCACAGCAATGTCAAAGCGACATTGCTGTGCACATCTTCTGTCTTATGTCTTTTAACCACTTTAGGATTCGGAAACTGAAGTGGTTAAAATAAGGAACAAGTTCAGTCTTTGAGTGTCTTCCGCGAGGAAGCCGCCTGCTCTCTATAGTTACCAGTGTAAAGTGAAAGCCGCTGCAAAGCCGCCGGAGAAGACACCTCAGGAAAACGACCGTTGCGGTCTTCCTCAAGCGGCCTTGTCTGGGAAATCTCAGTGGCGGTACCGAAATCTAAGAGACGCCGTGTGCACATATCTTAAAATGGTTTTCCAAAAACTCAGGAAGCAGCAGGGAATGGGTTCAATTCAAAATCCCTATTCTCACCTCTTTGTTCCCCCCATGGCTCCATCACTATTGCTCCGGTAGTCCGCACTGGTCTCCGCTTACTTCCTGCAGGCTTTCCGTACATCATTCATGTGACTAAGGTACTGACTAGTGTTGAGCGAGTATGTTCTGTCCGAGTATGCTCGGGCCGAGCTCCGAGTATTTATAGCTGCTCGGTGATATGGTTGAATCGTTTGACAGTTTTATTACATGTGAGGAAAGTGTAAGAAATAGACATTCCTCTCATGTAATAAAACCGTCAAACAGTTGCAAATCATGCACATGGGAGCGATTCAACCATATCACCGAGCAGCTGAAAATACTCGGAGCTCGGCCCGAGCATACTCGGTGAAAGGGTTAATAGAACATACTCGCTCAACACTAGTATTGACCTCAGCAGTGAAGCCGACATCTCCAGCACATGACCTTTAAGGCTTCCGATTATCTTAAAGAGTAACCCTCTTTTAATTGTTATTTCATAAATCAAGAGTACACATGAAATTAAACAACTTTGTAATATATCTTATGAAAGACATTTTCTTCATTCTCTGCCAAAATTTATCATTCACTATGAAATTCTAAGGTAAAATCTGTATTCAGTGAAGACACTTTCCCATTACTGAGATAGGAGATGGCAGCTGCTATGGATACAATTCTATGTGGGCAGGAAGAGGGAGGAGCTTGAGACAGCTCCTCCCCCTTATCAGTAGCAGCTGCCATCTCCTATCTCAGTAATGGGAAAGTCTGTCTTCACTGAATACAAATTTTTACCTCAGAATTGAGACTTGATGATGACTGATCAATTTTAGTAAATAAAGAAGCAAATTTCTTTGATAAGATATATTCCAAAGTTTCCTATTTTCACGTAAACTATTGATTTATGAAATAAAAATTAAAATGACGGATTCACTTTAAGTGTCCACATGAATGATATACTGGATTTGGTCACTGCCAAAAGTGAGCAGGGACCGTGAGAGCCGCGATTCTGAAAGGGCAGAGTTTGAGAAGGTCTTTTCTTTTATTTTTTTATTCCATATGTAATCATTCCTAGATTCCCATCTCTCTGCTATATATTTTTTACAAATCGCAGAAAACCCTTTTGATGTTAATTGTTTGGGCTTTTCTCATGCGCCGAGCATCACTCACGAGAAAAACAAGCTTCAAAGAACAAATGAGAGGAGACAGTCCATGCATTATGTGTCACGGTGGCGTGTCATTACCAACCCCCTTGCTGCAGCGCTCCCTAAATTCCCCACAATGTAGAAAAACCTTGTCCACACGTCACGGCTCTGAGCTGACTAGTCCTGGAGGATCGTGAGGTTCCTTCCTTACATCTCTCCTCAATTATCTCGGCTTCTGTAAAATAGGCAGAGACTAATGGGACGAAAAATGCGGCAGCAGAATAAAGGTTCTCTGGCATTTATCTACTCTGTGATCACCGTTCCTAATCCAATCATGGAGGCGTTCCTGGCCGTTACAAGGAATTAGTAGGATTTCTAAAGTGTGACAGGCGAGGGTACAGCGCCTGTGTCTGTCATGGATTCTCAATAGAGGTGGCTGGGAATGGTCGCTCTCCACTGAAATGATCGGGAGGTGCACATACTTCCCACAAGAAAGCACTTGAATTGTCAAGGTCAATCTATTCTATAGCTGTAACTTTAGCCTTAAAGGAATTGATACAGTGGGGTACATCTGGTGCCTGGGGGGCAGTGTTTGGTATACTCTGTGTCCCTCTGAAGAAGCTAAAAAAGTGAAACGCGTGTTTAGGAGAGTGGCAGGCACATAATGGGTAAGGATCTCCTCATTACTGGTACTCAGGCGCAAAATACGTAGAATTTACACTACACTAGGGATGAGCGAACCCCGTGGATGTTCGGTTTCAACCAAACTTTAGTCCAAAGTTTGGTTCGGGTACCAGAACTTGATCCCAAACCCCATAGAAGTCAATGGAGACACAAACTTTGATCCTGTAAAATGGTTGTAGTAAGGGCTAGGAGGTCTCTCTTTCATAAAACGGACTTGTCAGTGTTCGGAGTTCAGCATTGGACACTAGGTGTCCGGTATGAACCCCAAACTTTACAGTTCGGGTTCGCTCATCTCTACACAACACTCGTTATACTGTTGTACTGATCCATTACACGTCTAGTCCCTGTGATTGACTATATATTCATTGTTGAGGACGCTCTTGCAGATGGGTCTAATCTCTGATGTCACGCCATCTGGAGGCTGAATCTTGAACTAAGTGCTCTTGTAATACAGGTTTTAATATTACGCTAATATAATATATACTGTATACTGTACAATAGCTTTCTGACCCCGTTACACAGTTTTTGAGCACTTGAGCTGAAGTTGTTAAAGCTCAATTGGTGTTTTGCATAGTCTGAGCAGGCTATAGGTGTAATTCTGCCTAGATTTTGACTTCGATGCGTGTTGCAGTTACATTGGCATAATACTCTGTTCCATGTACAATATTATGTAGAACAGAGTTTTGATTCTAAATGGACTGTAGATAAAACAGTATGTCCTGGAACAGTACCAATACACATGCTCTGTAACTTGCCATCCACTCTTTTGAAGTGGACGATTGCTCTTTATCAGCATTCTGTCAGCACTATAGGTCCTGGGACATCCCTTCTCTCATTACTCAGCACGTATTGCTTCCGCCATTGCTTAATGAGATGCCTGCAATTAACTGAAAGACTGAATCTCTGTTAAGCCTGCATATACAGTTTGACAGGCAGGAGCAGAGAGACGAAGGCCAAGCCCCACTTCCGGTAATCCATATAGGGGGGTTTCTGCTGCTAGAGACAAATTACACTTAGACAGAAGGGAGACCCAACCGGCCGACACTTTTAGGTTATCTAACCCCTGAAAAGTAACTCCAACTTAATTGAACTTTATAAAGGGATTTTGCACATTATCTATCGAATGAGATCAAGTACAGCGACCATTTAATTTGTATTAGGGTTCAACTCACCTGCAAACACCATGGGTTTCGCAGGCTTAAAGCTGGGCAGAGCCACTGGCTGCTTCAGTAAATGCAGAGTGTCTCCTATTTGTGCTTCCTGTGCGTCCTTCATCCCAGCGATTAGATAACCTACTTGCCCAGCATATCTTAGAAGCAATGAGAGCAATATATATTCACAATTAGTGCAGATTCATCAAATTCTACATTGAATATCAGGTACAAATCTACCATAAAAGAAGGCAGCAACGGCTCTGAGACCCAGCACTGCATGAGTTCACTACAGCTATATACAACTGGCACTAGAGGGCGCTCACTGGAGACAGACTTCTACTGCTGCGGTTGGGTACAATACTAGCTGTACATAATCACAGGTCAACAGCTCCCCCTGGTGGTGGCTGCATGCAGCAAAAATAGTATTTCATCTAGTTACATTCATTTAAGTCAGAAATGCTGTGACATTAGTCAGCACTAGTGTTGAGCATTCCGATACTGTAATATCGGGTATCGGCCGATATTCGCGGTATCGGAATTCCGATACTTAATTCCGATACTTTTACAATATCGGATACCGGAATCGGAAGTTCCCATAATGCCTGCGCTCTGCAGTGTCTGTGAAGGATGACAAGTTGGATGGCAGCGCTCAGCTGAGATCCAGCCTCTCATCAGAATGCCATCCCAGCGGGGGAGAATTCTCCTGATCGTTTAAAAGCCGGCGCGCGGTAAAAAGCCGCCGGCTTTTAAACAATCACACAGCCCCATACTGCTTCCCCGCAGCCTCCCACCCCGATCCTCCGCTCCCCTCGCCACCTCCAATCCCAATCGTAAATTAGGACCGGGCGGGGAGCGCAGCAACAAGGAGCGAAGGACCCGGGCGGGGAAGCCGGCAGTGAAAAGACTTCACCGCCGGCTTTCCCGTTCTGTGCTGCGCTTTCCCGCCGGTTATTTCAAATGAACAGCTGAGGTATCAGGTGATGCCGATCAGCTGTTCATTTGAAGTCGCCGCGTTGCCCTCAGAGGGTTCATGTGAGTTCATGCTTGACTGCATGAACTCACATGAACTTTCCCACGGCCGCACAGGTCAGCCTCACCTCCCAGACCCGTCATGATTAGTGTGTGCGCGGTGTCTGTGCGATGTGTGCGGGTGTGTGCGTGCAGGCAGACATAGGCCGATGTGACACTACTACTCCCATCGGCCTATGTCTGTCCCCCGTCCACTCCTGCCAGCAGGATCAGCTCGATGGGAGCAGTAGTTCCCATCAGACTGATCCTGCTATTTAAATTGCCCTACTGTGTCCCCAATAAATGTTAAATACATGTCATTGGTGGCCAGTGGTTACCTAAAAGAAATTAGTTCATACATTACCTGTCCCCGCCGATCGCCACCTAAAATAAAGTAAAAAATAAAAAACTACACCTATACTCACCAAGACACCTAATTCCCCGAAGCCATCGATCTCCTGTAATAAAATATAAAATAATAAACCACAACCTTATCCTTACCCCTCCGTAGTAGTCCACGAGTGTCCCACGAAGATCTCCAGTTCAGAGCAGCCACATAGAATGTGACCGCTCTGAACCGCTGCCGCCGCTAGAATGACAGCATAAGCGGGTTCACCGGAGTTCAGGCAGCGCTGCTCCGGTTAGCTGCTTTACGGCCCTGCTGTATAGTGAGAAATTCCCACGGTACAGCAGTGCCGTAAAGGAGGTCTCCGGAGCTGCGCTAACTGAATGCACTCCGGTGACCTCAGTCAGTGGCTCCCGCTGCCGGGAGCGGACGTGTTCCCGGCAGCGTGAGCTTACAGCAGCCATGCACAGCTGTCACCATCTCCAGATGTGACAGCTGTGCATGGGAGATCAGCGCAGGAACGTGGACAGGTAACTATTATTTTTAGTAAACTAAGAATTAAATAAAATTGTGTGTTTTATTTCAAATAAATTATTTTTTTCTGGGTGTAGTGTGTTTTTTCTTTTTAACACTTTGTAGGTTAGTAATGGGGGTGTCTTATAGACGCCCATCATTACTAACCTGGGCTTCATGGCAGCTGGCGCTGACAAGAACCCCACCACTATTACCCCCTGCCACCGCACCAGGGCAGCGTGGAAGAGCGAGGCTAAGTGCCAGAGTTGGCGCATCCTATGGATGCGCCATTTGTGGGGCAGCTGACGACTGGTGTTTCTAGCCTGGGAGGGGGCCAATATTCATGGCACCCTTCCTGGGCTATTAATATCAGCCCCCAGCTGTCTGCCTAGCCTTTGCTAGCTATTAAAATAGGAGGGACCCCACGTCATTTTTTTTGGGGGGGTCCCCCATTTTAATAGCTAGTAAAGGCTAGGTATTCAGCTGGGGGCTGATATTAGTAGCCTGGGAAGCTCCGTGGGTTTTACCCCCTTCCCAGGCTTCAAACATCTGCCCCAGCCGTCTGCTTAACCTCCGCTAGAGACTAAAATTATGGGGGATCCCACGCCATTTTTTTTTTAAATAAATCCATTATTTTAACACTAAATGACATTTGAGGAGTTAATAAAGATGCAGTCCCTAAATTATTATTTATTTTTTAATTCATTTTTCCCAAAACTTTTGACGTGGGCTTCGCCATATTTTTGTATGCCAGCCAGGTACAGCATCCAGCTTCTATGAACGCGCCATTTTCCGGGGCGGCTGCGGACTGCAATTTTCAGCGGGGGGCAGAAAGCTTGGGCCTCCCTGCGCTGCAGATTCCATCCCCCAGCTGCCTAGTTGTACCTGGCTGGACCCAAATATAGTGCAAAGCCCCACGTCAATTTTTTTTTAATTATTTCAGGAAATTCATGAAATAATTAAAAAAAAATTATGTGGGGCTTCGCCCTATATTTGTGTCCAGTCAGGTACAGCAGGCAGGAACGGGCTGCCCCCAACCACCAGCTGCCTATTTGTACCTAGCCGGACACAACAATATAGGGAAGCCCTTTTTTAAAAAAATTATTTCATGAAATAATTAAAAAAAAATTGACGTGGGGCTTCGCACTATATTTGTGTCCAGCCAGGTACAGCAGGCAGGAATGGGCTGCCCCCAACCACCAGCTGCCTATTTGTACCTGGTTGGACACAACAATATAGGGAAGCCCTTTTTTTCTTAATTATTCCATGAATTTCATGAAATAATTTTAAAAAAAAATGCGTGGGGCTTCGCCCTATTTTTGTGCCCAGCCAGATACAACTAGGCAGCTGGGGGCTGGAATCCGCAGCGCAGGGAGGCCCAAGCTTTCTGGGCCCCACCCGCTGCAAATTGCAGTCCGCAGCCGCCCCAGAAAATGGCGCATTCATAGAAGCGCCATCTTCTGGCGCTGTACCCAACTCATCCAGGGCCCTGGTGCGGTGGCTCACTGGGTAATAAAGGGGTTAAGGCCAGCTTGGCATTATCAGCTGGCCCTAAGCCCGAAATTCATGGGGTCACGCCAATATTAGACATGACCACCATGAATTTCTAGTAAAGTATTTAAAAAAACACAACACCCAGAAAAAAGTCCTTTAATTGAAATAAACACACAATTCTTTATTGTTCTAAATTAAACCATACTTACCATCACGCCCATTCCAGCTGAAGCCAACGATCTCCTGCAATAAAAGTAAAATAATAAAGCAACATCATCCTTACCTTTCCATGGCTCCCACGACAGCTTCAGCTCTGCTACATCGAGATGACAGGCTGGACCGCAGCAGAACGCTGCCATCCATCCTGTCATCCCGCAGACACTGAGAAGCGCAGGCATACTTCCACTCCTCAGTGTCTGGCTGTGACGGCATCCAGATGAGCCGAGGTCATGTCCAATGAACTCAGCTCACCTCATGTACGTCACTGACAGCGTGGGAAAATTCTCCTGCACTCAGCACTTCAGCGTGAGAATTTTCCCACGCTGTCAGTGACGTGCATGAGGTGAGCTGAGTTCATTGGACATGAACTCGGCTCATCTGGATGACGTCACAGAGAGACACTGAGGAGCGCAAGCATGCCTGCGCTTCTCAGTGTCTGCGGGATGACAGGCTGGATGGCAGCGTTCTGCTGCGGTCCAGCCTGTCATCTCGATGTAGCAGAGCTGAAGCTGTCGTGGGAACCATGGAAAGGTAAGGATGAGGTTGCTTTATTATTTTACTTTTATTGCAGGAGATCGTTGGCTTCAGCTGGAATGGGCGTGATGGTAAGTATGGTTTAATTTAGAACAATAAAGGATTGTGTCTTTATTTCAATTAAAGGACTTTATTCTGGGTGTTTGTGTTTTTCTTTAACTTTGACTATGGGGTTAGTAATGGGGGTGTCTTATAGACGCCTCTCCATTACTAACCTGGGCTTGATGTCAGCTGGCATTATAAGCTGACATCAACCCCAACCCTATTACCCCCTGCCACCGCACCAGGGCAGCGTGGAAGAGCGAGGCTAAGTGCCAGAATTGGCGCATCCTATGGATGCGCCATTTCTGGGGCGGCTGACGGCTGGTGTTTCTAGCCTGGGAGGGGGCCAATATTCATGGCACCCTTCCTGGGCTATTAATATCAGCCCCCAGCTGTCTGCCTAGCCTGTGCTAGCTATTAAATTAGGGGGGACCCCACGTTATTTTTTTTGGGGGGTTCCCCCATTTTAATAGCTAGTAAAGGCTAGGTATTCAGCTGGGGGCTGATATTAGTAGCCTGGGAAGCTCCGTGGGTATTACCCCCTTCCCAGGCTTCAAACATTTGCCCCAGCTGTCTGCTTAACCTCCGCTAGAGCCTAAAATTAAGGGGAACCCCACGCCAATTTTTTTTTAAATAAATCCTTTATTTTAACACTAAATGACAAGTACAGTAATCAACACTATTACTGTACTTCATATATATGTGACTGACATGTTTCTATCTATCTAATCTATGTGTGATTCTCTATTCTTTCTATTCTAAATTGTCGGGTACAGATGCTGAATTGCCGGCCGGCTTTCTTAAAGAGACGGTGCATGAAAACACTATTATTTTTTTAAATAAATCCTTTACACTAAATGACAAGTACAGTAAGCAACACTGTCACTGTACTTCTTATATATGTGGCTGACATGTTTCTATCTATCTAATCTATATGTGAAGCTCTATTCTGTCTGTTATAAATTGTCGGGTACCGCTGCTGAATTGCCGGCCGGCTTTTTTAAAGAGACGGTGCACGAAAACACTAATATTTTTTTTAATAAATCCTTTACACTAAATGACAAGTACAGTAAGCAACACTGTCACTGTACTTCATATATATGTGACTGACATGTTTCTATCTATCTAATCTATGTGTGATGCTCTATTCTTTCTGTTGTAAATTGTCGGGTACCGGTGAATGCCGCTGCTGAATTGCCGGCTTTTCATGTCATTCTACATTATTCTTAGTTGTTTTACTTCATGTAGAATTAACCTACAAGGAAAGAAAGGGTTTATTTTCATTCCGATATTTGTGTCCCATTGACTTGCATTGGTTTCCGGTATCGGAATCGGCGATATCCGATACTTTTTGGGTATCGGCCCGATCCAATCCGATACGATATTTCCTGATATCGGAAGGTATCGCTCAACACTAATGTGGAGCCATCATACTATAGAGACCATTATATGCGGGGCTCATCTGTCACGCAAGGTGTGGGAAAGACTTAGTGCAACACAGAGTGAAGAGGGAAAGTGAGCCCAGATACTAGGGAAATAGGGGAGTGAAGACCTCCTAGTCGGGTCTAGTGTCAACCTGTCTCAACTACCGTCCCTATATTGGCTCTTCACCAATCGCCGCATGCGTGCCTCTCCCTGACTTTCCCTGGCATATGGCTAAGGCTAGGGAAGGAAGGAGATGAGCACTAGATGATCTCCACTAAACTCTATAGACAACAAGGGTAGACAAACAGGGGGGAATTGTTTAGCCTTAGACGACTCCAAACAAATGCGCACATGGCCTCAAGCTCCAGAGAGGACAAAGTACTGCTCTTGCTAAAGCCTCACAAGTAGTAATAAATATCGCCAGCACCTCCCTCTCAGAAACACCAGGTAGTTATACACCCAGGCCAGGGAGCGAATTAGCCAGAGGGAGGTAGTCGCTGAGTCCTAGAGACAACCAGCCTCTAAGAAGATGTCTGTAATGCCAAATGTAGAGATCTCCTGCAACCAACTGCAGGGCGACTGTATGTCATGGTCATCAACCCTTACTGGGGGTGGTGGTAGAGGCGAGGGCTCAAGAGGTTCCTCATATTTTTTAAGTAAGGACCTATGGAACACATTGTGGACTTTAAGGGCCTGAGGAAGTTCAAGACAAAACTCTGCTGGGTTGATGACGGCTGTTATTTTATAGGGACCAATAAACCTAGGTCCCAACTTCCAAGAAGGAACTTTCAATCTTATATTCCTGGTACACAACCACACAAAGTCATTCACATTCAGGTCCGGACCTGGCAAGCGTTTTCTGTCAGCCATACATTTATACCTGTCTCCCATCATCTTTAAATTACTCAGCACACCCTGCCATACCGAGGAGAGCGATGAAGCAAACCGTTCCTCCTCAGGAACTCCTGAAGTTCCTCACCCACTAAAAGTACCAAACTGTGGGTGATAACCGTATGCACCGAAGAACGGTGACCTGCCAGTGGATTCTTGACGATGATTATTAATGGCAAATTCTGCCAGCAGTAGGTAGGATGCCCAATCCTCATTTTCAGAAACGAAACAACTGGGGTAGGTCTCCAAATTCTGATTGACAAGCTCAGTCAGTCCATTCGACTGAGGGTAGAAGGCAGAGGAAAAGGACAGCTGCAGCCCCAGTCGAGAACAGAATGCCTTCCAGAACTAGGAAACAAACTGGGTCCCCCGATCTGACACGAGGGAACCCTGTGAAGCTTCACTATCTCATTTATGAACACCTGAGCAAATGTCTTGGCATTTGGAAACGCAGTTAATGAGACAAAATTAACCATTTTACTGAACCTATCTTCTACCACCAAAACCACCGTTTTGCCTGCAGAAACCGGTTGGTCAGTAATAAAATCCATGGACAAGTGTGTCCATGGCCTATTAGGAATAAGTAATGGAAGAAAAGTACTAGACGGAAGGGGTATGCAAAACCTTACAACGGGCGCAAATACTACAAGCAGCTATGTGTTCAATTATGTCCCGATGCAACCCTGGCCACCAAAAATGATGAGAGAGGAGGCCCGCGGTTGCCTTACCATCTGGATGCCCAGCAAGCACAGAGTTATAATGTTCCTTAATTACTTTGCGGAACAGATTAGATGGTACAAATAACTTTCCTGAAGGGCAGGAGGCAAGGGCGTCCCCCTGAGCCTCCAACACCTCACCCTCCAGTTCAAGATAAAGTGCCGAAATGACTACCCCTTTCTGTAATATCGGGGCAGGGTTCTCATGGTCACCACCACCAGTGAATCTCCGGGACAAAGCATCAGCCTTGACGTTTTTGACCCACGGACGAAAAGTGACAACAAAATTGAACCTAGTAAAAAACAGTGACCATCTGGCTTGTCTAAGGTTGAGACGTTTAGCTAACTGGAGATATAACAGGTTCTTATGGTCAGTAATAACAGTAAAAGGATGGACAGCCCCCTCCAACCAATGTCGCCATTCATCGAACGCCAATTTGATCGCCAAAAGTTCCCTATTACCCACGTCATAATTTCTCTCAGCCGAAGACAATTTTTTAGAAAAGAATGCGCATGGAAGCCATTTACCACGGGACGAACCCTGAGACAACACAGCCACAACCCTGACATCCGACGCATCAACCTCCACAATGAAGGGTTGAGAAACAACGGATTGACTGAGTATAGGTGCAGTGGCAAAATGATTCTTTAAGGAAGAAAAAGCCTAGAGGGAAGCATCCGACCATTTGGAAAAATCAGACCCCTTCTTAGTCATGTCAGTAAGGGGTTTCACAATAACAGAGTAGTTTTGGATGAATTTACGGTAAAAATTAGTAAAGCCCAAAAAAACGTTGTAGAGCCTTCAGGTTCTCGGGACGTTCTCTGGATCCATCCGAAAACCCAAAGATGACAACAAGTACCCCAAAAACTGCACCTTCTGAACAGCGAAAACACATTTTTCTAGTTTGGCATAAAGTTTGTTATCCCTTAATATCTGGAGCACCTGATTAACATCCCCCCAATGAGTCTCAAAATCAGGTGAGTAAACCAAAATATTGTCCAGATAGACCACCACAAACCTCCCCACCAAATTATTATTATTACTATTTATTATTATAGCGCCATTTATTCCATGGCGCTTTACATGTGAAAAAGGGGTATAATAAAAGAACAATTACAATAATCTTGAACACAATGTCACAGCGACTGGTACAGGAGGAGCGAGGACCCTGCCCGCGAGGGCTCACAATCTACAAGGGATGGGTGAGGATACAGTAGGTGAGGGTAGAGCTGGTCGTGCAGCAGTATGGTGGAGCGGTGGTTACTGCAGGTTGTAGGCTTGTCGGAAGAGGTGGGTTTTCAGGTTCCTTTTGAAGGTTTCCACGGTAGGCGAGAGTCTGATACGTTGGGGTAGAGTTCCAGAGTAGAAGCACGGGAGAAATCTTGTATGCGATTGTGGGAGGAGGAGATAAGAGGGGAGTAGAGAAGGAGTTCTTGTGAGGATCGGAGGTTGTGTGCGGGTATGGAACGGGAGACTAGGTCAGAGATATATGGAGGAGACAGGTTGTGAATGGCTTTGTATGTCATGGTTAGGGTTTTGAACTGGAGTCTCTGAGCAATGGGGAGCCAGTGAAGAGATTGACAGAGAGGAGAGGCCGGGGAATAGCGGGGGGACAGGTTGATTAGTCGAGCAGCAGAGTTTAGGATAGATTGGAGGGGTGCGAGAGTGTTAGAGGGGAGGCCACAGAGCAGGAGGTTGCAGTAGTCAAGGCGGGAGATGATGAGGGCGTGCACTAGTGTTTTTGCAGATTCATGGTTGAGGAATGTGCGGATCTGGGAGATATTTTTGAGTTGGAGTCGGCAGGAAGTGGAAAGGGTTTGCATATGTGGTTTGAAGGAGAGTTCAGAGTCCAGGGTTCCCCCAAGGCAGCGAGCTTGAGGGACTGGGGAGAGTGGGCAGCCATTGACGTTAATAGTTGGTCAGTTGGGGGGTTGAATGAGATGGTGGAAAGATGATGAATTCTGTTTTGTCCATGTTAAGTTTTAGAAATCTGGAAGAGAAGAAGGATGAAATAGCAGATAGACATTGTGGGATTTTGGTTAGTAAGGAGGTGATATCGGGTCCAGAGAGGTAGATCTGTGTGTCATTGGAATAGAGGTGATAATGAAAGCCGTGAGACTCTATGAACTGTCCCAGGCCGAAGGTGTAGATGGAGAAGAACAGCGGTCCTAGAACTGAACCTTGGGGGACACTGACAGATAGGGGGCGAGATGAGGAGGTGGTGTGTGAGTGGGAGACACTGAATGTCCTGTCTGTTAGGTATGAGGAGATCCAGGATAGGGCCAAGTCTGTGATGCCGATAGATGAGGGAGTCTGTAGTAAGAGGGAATGGTCCACTGTGTCAAAGGCAGATGACAGGTATAGGAGGAGGACAGAGTAGTGTCGCTTAGATTTGGCGGTTAGTAGGTCGTTGGTGACTTTAGTCAGTGCAGTTTCAGTAGAATGGTGTGGTCGGAAACCAGATTGTAGGCGGTCAAAGAGGGAGCAGGATGAGAGGTGGGAGGACAGTTCAGAATGGACATGTTGTTCCAGTAGTTTTGAGGCATAGGGGAGAAGTGATATGGGGCGATAGCTAGACACAGAGGATGGGTCAAGGGAGGGCTTTTTGAGGATGGGTGTGATTGAGGTATGTTTGAAGCATGAGGGGAAGACACCAGTTGTTAGTGACAGGTTGAAGAGGTGGGCTAGGGCTGGGATGAAGATAGTGGTAAGGTTTGGGATGAGGTGGGACGGGATTGGGTCAAGTTTACAGGTGGTGAGGTGTGATTTGGAGAGTAAAGAGGAAAGTTGATCTTCAGAAATGGTGGAGGTGGTTTTGGAGGAAGAGGGTTGAGTAGGTGTGGGGAGGGGCTGTGGGGGCTTTAGGCAAAAGCTTTGTCTGATGGTGTCAATCTTCTGCTTGAAGAATGAGGCAAAGTCTTCGGCTGAAATAAGAGGAGAGGGAGGAGGCACTGGGGGACGGAGGAAAGGTGTTGAATAGTTGTTTGGGGTTATGAGACAGGGAGGATATGAGAGATGCGAAGTATGTTTGTTTTGCTGCAGTGAGTGTGGACTTGAACGTAGTGAGGGACTGTTTGAATGCGATGAAGTGCTCATGGGAGTGGGACCTTTTCCATCTACGCTCAGAAACCCTGGAGGCCCGTCGCAGTTCTTTAGTTAGGCTGATGTGCCAGGGTTGTCTGTTGATTGTGCGAGCCTTGGTATGTGTGAGGGGGGCGACCGAATCGAGAGCTGCAGCGGTTGTGGTGTTGTATAAAGTGGCAGCAACATCTGCATCATGTAAGGAACTAATGTCTGTAAGAGGGAGGAGGGATTCAGAGAGTCAGTGTAGGTCAAGGTGTTTTGAGATTTCTGCGAGGGTATGCAAGTTTGTGGAGTGGGGATTGTTGCCCCGGGGAGGAGAGAGAAGAGCATGTGAGTAGGTTGTGGTCAGAAAGAGGGAGAGGTGAGTTAGAGAGGTTAGATAGGGAACAGAGGCGGGTGAAGATGAGGTCCAGTGTGTGGCCGTCTTTGTGGGTGGGTGTGGAAGACCACTGAGTAAGACCAAAGGAGGAAGTGAGGGATAGAAGCTTAGAGGCAGCTGAGAGGGAAGTGTCAATGGGGATGTTAAAGTCGCCCATGAGCATAGTGGGGATGTCAACGGAGAGGAAATGAAGTAGCCAAGTGGTGAAGTGGTCAAAGAAAGTGGTGGTTGATCCTGGGGAGCGGTAGATAACAGCCAGTTGGATGGGGAGTAGATGCGCACGCAGTGCACTTCAAAAGAGGGGAGAGTAATTGAGGGCGGCAGTGGGATATGGGTGAAGGAGCAGTTTTCTGAGAGGAGGAAACCTATTCCTCCACCGTGCTTGCCGGTGGGGCGGGGGGTATGGAAGAGGTGGAATCCGCCATACGAAAGTTCAGCAGGAGAGACTGTGTCGGAGGGGGTGAGCCAGGTTTCAGTGATGCCGAGGAAGGAAAGCTTGTTAGTGATGAAGAGATCGTGAATATAGGAAAGTTTGTTGCAGACGGAGCGAGCGTTCCATAGAGCTCCTATTAGTGGGACTGGGGAAGAGGGGGCTGGGCGGATGGGTATAAGGTTAGAAGGGTTACGAGAGTTTGGGATAGATCGTGGGTAGGAGGTGGAAGTGAGTGTAGGGATGTGGTGAGGAGGACCGGGATGTGGAGAGATGTCGCCGGCAGTAAGGAGGAGCAGAGAAAGCGTTAGTAACATAGTTTGTAAAGCCGAATAAAGACTTGCGTCCATCAAGTTCGACCTGTTAGTTCTGTAATTGCTAAAGTTGATCCAGAGGAGGGCAAAAACCCCAAATGATTTAGCCAATCTTCACCTGAGGAAAAATTCCCTCCCGACTCTGAAACCAGCAGTCAGAATAAATCCCTGTATCAACCTACTATTTTATTTTATTTTTAAGTATATGCTGAAATCTGCCTGGTATCTAGAAATGCATCCAGTCCCCGCTTGAACTGGTGTAGTGAATCCGACATTACCGTCTCCTCACTCAGTGAATTCCATATTCTCACTGCTCTTACCGTAAAGAACCCCTTCCTATGCTGGTGCTGAAACCTTTTCTCTTCCAGTCTTAGTGAATGCCCTCTTGTTACCGTAATATCCCTCCTTTTGAACAAATCCCGGGCAAGATCTCTATACTGTCCCCTAACATATTTGTACACATTTATTATGTCCCCCCTCAACCTTCTCTTTTCCAGGTTGAAAAGTCCTAGTTTTGCCAACCTCTCTGGGTATTGCAGTCCCTCCATTCCCTTTATTAATTTTGTTGCCCTCCTTTGTACCCTTTCAAGCTCATTTATATCCTTTCTATATATTGGGGCCCATAACTGAGCACAGTATTCCAAGTGTGGTCTGACCAGTGCTTTGTACAGTGGAAGAACAATGTTCTCCTCCTTTGCAGCTATACCTCTTCTGATACATCCCATTACCCTGTTTGCCCTTACAGCAGCGGCCTGACTTTGGGCACTCCAATTTAGTTTGCTATCAATCAAGATGCCCAAGTCCTTCTCCATCTCTGAATTCCCCAATGATTTCCCATTCAGTGAGTACTGGTGACTTCCATTTTTCCTTCCCATATGTATGACCTTACATTTCTCCTCGTTAAACCTCATTTGCCATTTAATGCTCCACCTACCCAGCTTATCCAAATCCCTCTATAGGTCTGCTCTGTCCGCTTTTGTATTAATTGTTTTACATAACTTTGTGTCATCTGCAAATATTGATATTTTACTATTTATCCCGTTGACTATGTCGTTAATAAAGATATTAAATAACATTGGGCCTAGTACAGACCCCTGTGGTACCCCACTAGTGACGCTTACCCATTCTGAGTATATTCCATTTATAACCACCCTCTGTCTTCTATCCCTTAGCCAGTTTGCTACCCACTTGCAGACATTTTCCCCCAGCCCCATCATTCTTATTTTGTATACCAACCTATTATGTGGCACGCTATCGAACGCTTTTGAGAAGTCGAGATACACGACATCCACTGGTTCCCCCTGATCTACTCGAGAGCTAACCTCCTCGTAGAAGTCAATCAGGTTTGTTTGGCAGGAGCGATTCCTCATGAATCCATGTTGGTTCGGGATTAAAAGATTATTAGCATCAAGATGCTCCATAATTGCCTCTTTAATGAAGCTTTCAAAAATTTTGCCCACAACGGACGTCAGACTCACCGGCCGATAGTTTCCGGCGTCACTTTTCGCTCCCTTTTTGAATATTGGCACTACATTCGCCTGTCGCCAATCAAGTGGCACAGACCCAGTCTCAACAGAGTCCTTAAATATAAGATATAACGGTCTGTCTATCACATTACTTAGTTCCCTTAGTACCCGTGGGTGTATGCCATCAGGTCCTGGTGATTTGTTTATTTTAATGTTACTGAGGCGTTTCTGTACCCCAGCTTGGGTTAGATTTGTCATACTTAGTGGAGGATTAAGTTTGTCACTTCTCATTTCTCCTGTTAGTTCGATTTCCTTTGTGAAAGTTGTCGAAAAAAAATTATTTAATAGATTAGCTTTATCCTCATCTTTCTCTATGATTTTGCCTTCCTCACTTTTTATCGGTCCAATATTATCCGATTTAATCCTCTTACTATTTATATACGTAAAGAACAGTTTGGGATTTGATCTACTTTCCCTAGCAATACGTCTCTCTGTTTCCTCCTTTGCTATTTTTATTTGTTTTTTGCAGGTTCTCGTTTTTTCCTTGTAACACATTAGTGCCTCCTTACTGTTTTCCTGTTTTAATCTCTTGAATGCCTCTTTTTTGCTATTTAACGCCCCTTTTACGTTCTTGTTCAGCCATATTGGTTTCCTCTTATTTCTGGCCCTTTTATTCCCATACGGTATATACCTCTCGCACTGAGTATTCAGAATTCTTTTGAAGGTTTCCCATTTACTATTAGCCATCTTCTTCCCCAGCACCGCTGCACCCTCCCCATTGAGGTGCAGCCCGTCCCTACGGTAGAGCCTGTAGCCGACCGCGAAGTCGGCCCAGTTCTCCATGAACCCAAACCCTTCTGCCTTGCACCAACTCTTTAGCCACTTAATCACCTCCCTAACCTCCTGTTGGCGCTCCTGTGTGGCTCGCGGGATTGGTAGTATTTCTGAGAAAACTACCTTGGAGGTCCTTGCCCTAAGCTTCCTACCTAGGTCCCTGAAATAATTTTTAAGGACCCTCCATCTACCACTCACTTTGTCATTGGTGCCGATGTGGACCATGACCGCTGGGTCTTCGCCAGCCCCACCCAGTAACCTGTCAACCCGATCCGCGATGTGCCGGACTCGAGCGCCAGGGAGGCAGCACACCGTTCGGCGATCCCGGTCTTTGTGACAGATTGCCCTGTCTGTCCCCCTAATAATAGAGTCACCCACTACCAGAACCTGTCTTGCCTGCCCTACACTTCCCCCCTCCCCCTCATTACTGGAGCATACACTCCCCCGGCGGTCAGAGGATCTGTCGTGCTCCAATAATGCCGGTTCTGAACCAGCCTTCCTATACTTCTTCCCTCTATCCCTCCTTACTGTTATCCAGCTCCCTGCCTGTTCAGCCTGCACTTCCCCTCTATGCTCCACCCCCAGTATTGACCCATTGAGTGTCTGCTCGGTGAGCAGCAAACTCCGTTCTATGTTGTCGATGCTCCTCAGTACCGCTATCTGAGCACTTAGATCCAGAATTTGGGCTTCCAAGTGCACGATATGCTCACATCTCTTGCAGCAGTATGGATCCTCGAGCGGGTGCTCACGGAATGCATACATTGCGCAAGATGTACACTGCACGGCTCCGTCCAACATGGACGTCATTCTAAATATGGGGATACAGTCAGTATATATATACAAGTACAAAACACAATTATTTATATATAGGTGTATGGACGGGGATCAATTAGGGATGTGCAAGTGTATCAATTAGATATCGGCGGGGGATCAGTTAAGTATGGACGGGGGATCAATTAAGTATCAAGTATGGACGGGGGAATCAGCTAAGTAGGTCAGGTGGATTAATTAAGTAAAAAGTAAAGTAAAGAAAGAATGAAATACAGTCAGCAATTCAGTCCTAAGTCCTCCCTTCCAAACTCCCTGAATCCAAAGTCACTGAAAAACAAGTCACACACTTACTTTCGTTCGCACTTACGCTCCGGACACACGCAGCTCGTTCACACTCGCAAACTAAGAGATTTAAAGTGTTTTTTTTTGTTTGTTTTTTTTTTCCTTTTCCAGCAATGTACCCTTCACCTCAATGCACTTCCAAAGGACTTGATGCCCAACCAGCTGCCCCTTATAAACCCTTAATTATGACCCCTTCCCCTTAATTAACCCCTTGTGAGTAAATCTACACCTCAGGATTTTAGTGCAATGTAGTTAACCCTTAAATACACAGGTAGTAAACTAAGAAACTAAAACTGTAGTGAGAAAATAGATTTTAAAAAGCCCAATAAATCTAAACAGGTAGAAAAGCACTCAGCAGATCACAATGCAGCACTCACCGCAATTCACACAGGTATTTTCTGCAGGATTCCCAATACCTCTTCACTGAAAAACAAGTCACACACTTACTTTCGTTCGCACTTACGCTCCGGACACACGCAGCTCGTTCACACTCGCAAACTAAGAGATTTAAAGTGTTTTTTTTTTTTCCTTTTCCAGCAATGTACCCTTCACCTCCATGCACTTCCAAAGGACTTTATGCCCAACCAGCTGCCCCTTATAAACCCTTAATTATGACCCCTTCCCCTTAATTAACCCCTTGTGAGTAAATCTACACCTCAGGATTTTAGTGCAATGTAGTTAACCCTTAAATACACAGGTAGTAAACTAATAAACTAAAACTGTAGTGAGAAAATAGATTTTAAAAAGCCCAATAAATCTAAACAGGTAGAAAAGCACTCAGCAGATCACAATGCAGCACTCACCGCAATTCACACAGGTATTTTCTGCAGGATTCCCAATACCTCTTCATGCAATTCACACAGGTATTTTCTGCAGGATTCCCAATACCTCTTCACCTTCACCTCAATGCACTTCCAGTTTTAGGCTTTATCAGGTAAGTTTTGGCAAACTCCAGGATAGCTTTTTTATGTCTCGGGGTAAGAAGTGGGGTCTTCCTGGGTATCCTACCATACAGTCTCTTTTCATTCAGACGCCGACAGATAGTACGGGTTGACACTGTTGTACCCTCAGACTGCAGGGCAGCTTGAACTTGTTTGGATGTTAGTCGAGGTTCTTTATCCACCATCCGCACAATCTTGCGTTGAAATCTCTCGTCAATTTTTCTTTTCCGTCCACATGTAGGGAGGTTAGCCACAGTGCCATGGGCTTTAAACTTCTTGATGACACTGCGCACGGAAGACACAGGAACATTCAGGTCTTTGGAGACGGACTTGTAGCCTTCAGATTGCTCATGCTTCCTCACAATTTGGTTTCACAAGTCCGCAAACAGTTCTTTGGTCTTCTTTCTTTTCTCCATGCTCAATGTGGTACACACAAGGACACAGGACAGAAGTTGAGTCAACTTTAATCCATGTTAACTGGCTGCAAGTGTGATTTAGTTATTGCCAACACCTGTTAGGTGCCACAGGTAAGTTACAGGTGCTGTTAATTACACGAATTAGAGAAGCATCACATGATTTTTCAAACAGTGCCAATACTTTTGTCCACCCCCTTTTTTAGGTTTGATGTGGAATTATATCCAATTTGGCTTTAGGACAATTCTATTTGTGTTTTTTCATTGAAGACAAATTAAATGAAGATAATAATACCAAAGAATTTGTGATTGCAATCATTTTCAGGAAGAAACTGAGTATTATCTGACAGAATTGCAGGGGTGCCAATACTTTTGGCCACCACTGTATTTCATGCGGCAGAAGTTAGCCTCCAGCAATGGAAGAGGGAACCGAGAAAGTGTAGAAAATGCTCTATCATGGCAGCAGTGGTAAGAGACATTGGAAATGCACGATCAAACCTATCATATCATAGGATTATCTATCATCTATCTATCCTTATATACTCTATTTCATATCTATCTATCTATCCATCTATCTATCCATATATGTATCTGACGCGCCCCTGGGCCTGTGTCGCGCTGCGTTGCGCACGCGGGAGCTTACCCGGAGCCGGATCTGTTGAGGGTTGTAGTCTCGTGGCGGTGATCCGGTCCGTGCCCAGGGAGTCAGACTAAGTGGCGCTGTTTTAGCGGTAGATGTTGGACGACTACGCCACCCGTTGAGTGCAGCCAGGGAGCTGCTGCTGCAGGGCAGACCGCTGAGGCCGGTGGTAGGATTGTGCAGCGTGATAGTATAACCCCCAACGGGAGGGGTATGGCCTCAGGGCAGCCGACGTGGATGATGGGGGTAGCAGGAACCACTCGGAGACGGTACTGTGTAGTTCAGGGTCTTTACTGGTGACAAAGATAGACCCTTCCGGAGTACTGGCTAGCGATTGGGGCCTGGTCAGTCCTTGAGCAGATGGGATCTCCCCTGGCCAGGCGGAGTTGTAGGCCTCCCAAACTAATGATACTCTTCTGGCTACCTTGCTAGAGGCGGGTATAAGTAGCCCACGTCCCTGAGTGTACCGTGTGGTGCTCACCCGTATGGCCGGTGACTCGGGGCCTTCTAGTAGCTTCCGCTCCACGACGGCGGTGCTGGTCCCACGCGTGTGACCGTGCCTTCGGGTTTCTGGGCCAGAGGACCTGCAATCCCCTGCCGGTCGGTTTCTGCTGCTGGATAGGAGTTAGTCCCCACAGTCTCGGACTCCGGGTCCGGTGATAACTTCTCAGTCAGGGCGAGCTCTGCAGCTGCCAGCCCCTGACTCCTTGTAACACTGCTCCCACAGAGCTCCTGTTGTTTCTTCCTATGCTGCTTCTCTTTCTCTACTTCTTCTCTACTCACTAACCCTGCCTCAGCCCTAGGTTTATATAGGGGAAGTTCTTCCCCTCCCAGGACTGGGCAGGAGGTGTGGCATGCATAGGATCCCTGACCAAGAGACCTCCCACCTGCTCTCAGACGTAATATCTCTATCACTGTGGCAACCAGACCCCTGGGGTGTCACATTCCCCCCTAGTGAAATTTAGTACTCCGGGACTAAACATATTTTTAGAAAAACATAACAAGGTATAAACAATAATAATACAATAAGAAAAACACATAAAGATGGTTACAGCGTGTCCGCAACCGGGTGCAGTCTTTGAAGAAAACAAAGGTGTCCATTTCACCAAAACAGGGAGACGTAACCAGGTAGGGGTCTGTCCTGCCCCGAGTCCTTAACAGTCTTTTAGTCCATCCTGGGTTACGCTCCAACTAATTGTACAAGGATTCCCGGTAAATCCACCAAGGACTCCTAAAAATAACTAGAAACACATAATTATTTACAAGTAACAAGAAAAACAGGTAACCACAAATAAAACAATTTATACATTTCAAATCCTCCAACGTGCGGGTAACTGGCCTCTAGTGGCCCTAGTGGACCTACGGAGCTGACTGTCTAGCCCTGAACTACAGGGTGTAGGAGCTGTCAAGGGTAAACTGGGCAGCTGTCTACCGGCTCTTTGGCTCACTAGGGGTACGGCAGGCTCACTATAAGCAGAGGGTTGATCCTCCTGTTCTGCTTGTGTGGAGTCTTCTGCCTCCTGGACCGGCTGCTCTTCCAGCTCTACCTGTCGCTCCGTAGGTGCTTGGGATGCTGGTTGGAGGAAGGTGAGTACGGGTACCACAACTGCGCCATTGACTTGAGTCCAAGACCGAGGGAAGTCTCCGAGCACAGTACTAACCATGTCTTCCCTTTCCTCTACGGGTCGAGGGTCTTCTTGTTCCTCTTCAGGGTTCCGTAGCTGTTCGGGACACTTCTTCAGGTGATCCCGGGATACAATGGTTGTGGTTTCCCCTCCGTCTTTACTGATGGTACAGACCTTTGGGTTGTCGTGGCTTGAGGGCAGTACGGTGTACGGGTCCTTCTCCCACTGGTCGTCCAACTTGTGGAGCCGTCTTTTTCTCTTCAAGACCTGCTCTCCGGGTACCAGGGGAACAGCGGGAGCATACTGGTTGTAAGTTTTCTCTTGTCTTTCCCTAGCCTGACAGAGACTTCGCTCCACGCTCTCCTGTACTCTCCGGTACTGCTGCTGCCTCTCTGTGTCCCAGTCTGCTTCTGGTGAAGTGTCCTCGGGTGTCAGGACTCCCATTTCCAGGTCAACAGGTAACTTACCAGGTCTCGCCCTCATTAGGTAAGCCGGGGTACAGTTGGTGGAACCTACCGGGATGTGGTTGTATAGGTCCACCAGATCGGGCAGCTTCTCAGGCCACAGACTGCGTTCTTCCAGGGGCAACGTTTTCAGAAGATCCATTACCACCTGGTTCATTTTCTCACAAAGTCCATTAGTTTGCGGATGATAGGGTGTTGTCCTTATCTTCCGGCAGCCATACAGAGTGCAGAATTCTTGGAAGACCTCCGCTTCAAAGGCAGGTCCCTGGTCTGTCAACACTTGGTCCGGGTACCCGTGTGGACGGCAGAAATGCTGCTGGAAGGCTCTTGCTGCTGTTCGAGCTGTTAAGTCCTTGACAGGGACGACAACCAAGAACCGGGAGTAGTGATCCACGATGGTTAGTGCGTAGACGTAGCCACTTCTGCTTGGGGTCAGTTTTACATGATCCAAGGCTACCAGTTCCAACGGCTGCCGGGTGACGATAGACTGCAGGGGAGTCTTCTGGCTGGCACGGTCCTTCCTTCTTAGGTTGCACGGGCCACAGTCTCTGCACCACCTCTCGATGGTTCCCCTCATGCCTACCCAGTGGAACCGCTCGCGCAGCAGGAACTCCAGCTTCTTCCATCCGAAGTGTCCAGCCCCGTCGTGGTATGCCTCCATCACCATGGCTGCGTCTCTTCGTGGCACCACTACTTGCCAGATTAGTTCATGCGTCCGGGAGTTAACCATTCTGCGGCACAACTTCCCCTTGTAAAGGAACAGTCTACTCTTTTCTGCCCACAGTTGCTTGGCTTCCTCCGGAGCATCTGGGTCAAGGCGAGCCTCTGGCCGAGTCAGCATCTCCTTCACCAGCCGGACGGCAGGGTCACTGTCTTGCGTTTCCGCCCAGTTGTAGTGAGGTAAGGGGTTAAGCGTAGCGTCTTGCTTACTCCTTACCCGATGGGAATACTGGATAGTCCCATGACGGTGAAACGCGGGGAGTTCGACTTCTTCCAGTCCCTCTGGATCTTCTCCTACGTCCGGTAGGTTTGGCATCCTGGACAGGGCGTCCGCGTTGGTATTGGAGCGTCCTGCCCGGTATTTGATGGTGAACTCGTAGTTGGACAGGCGGGCCATCCATCTCTGCTCTAGGGCACCGAGTCTTGCCGTGTCCAGGTGTGTCAACGGGTTGTTATCCGTGTACACGACGAACCGGGAAGAAGCGAGGTAGTGCTTAAAGCGTTCGGTGACTGCCCACACCACTGCCAGGAACTCTAGCTTAAATGAGCTGTAATTCTCAGGGTTTCTTTCGGTGGGTCGCAGTTTTCGGCTGGCGTAAGCGATTACTCGCTCTTTCCCCTGCTGGATCTGGGACAGCACGGCTCCTAGCCCGATGTTACTTGCGTCGGTGTAGAGGATAAAGGGCTGGCTGTAATCCGGGTACGCCAGGATTTCATCCCCCGTGAGGGCCATCTTCAGCCGGCGGAAGGACTCTTCTTCCAACTTCTCCCATCTGAAGGGCGGCTTCTGGTTCTTGGCCTTCCGGGACTGGCCTATCAGGAGGTCCTGCATAGGAGCTGCCTTTTTGGTGAAACCGGGGATGAACCTGCGGTAGTAGCCTACCAACCCGAGGAACTGCCGCACTTCCTTTACACTGGAGGGACTTGGCCATTCCTTAATTGCGGTGATCTTATCAGGGTCGGGAGCCACTCCGTCAGCGCTCACCACGTGTCCCAGGTACTGCACCTTTGGTTTCAGGAGGTGACACTTGGAGGGTTTCACCTTTAGGCCGTAGCTTGCCAGAGCTTCGAACACTTCCGCCAGGTGTTTCAGGTGGTCCTCATAAGTCTTAGAATATACGATGACATCGTCCAGGTACAACAGGACCGTCTCGAAGTTTCTGTGGCCCAGACAGCACTCCATTAATCGTTGGAAGGTTCCTGGTGCGTTGCAGAGTCCGAACGGCATGCAGGTAAACTCGCTAAGTCCCATCGGGGTGGTGAATGCGGTCTTCTCCCGGTCCGCCTCTGCTACAGGAACCTGCCAGTACCCACTAGTGAGATCCAAGGTAGAGAAGAAGTTAGCAGATCTTAAAGCAGCCAAAGACTCCTCTATCCTTGGTAAGGGGTACGCATCCTTGTGTGTGATACGGTTGATTTTCCGGTAATCTACACACATCCTCATGGTGTTGTCTTTCTTTTTGACTAAGACTAGTGGAGCTGCCCAGGGGCTACAGCTATCCCTGATCACCCCAGCCTCCTTCATGTCTCTAAGCATCCCCTTGGCGTGTTGGTAGTGTGCAGGGGGTACGGGTCGATACCTCTCTTTTATGGGAGGATGGTCTCCCGTGGGGATGTGGTGTTCTACCCCCTTGACTCGCCCGAAGTCTAACGGGTGTTTACTAAACACTCTCTCGTACTCTTGAACCACCTGATAGACTCCCTGTTTCTGGTGTGAGGGAGTGGAGTCAGTACCCAAATGTAGTTGCTGACACCAGTCCTCCATTGTTTTCTTAGAGCCGTTACCTTCCTCCGGGTGAGATGGAGGCAAGGGTTCCACAGATTGTATAGCATTTTGGTTAATGGTATATAATTTGGCTAGCGTGGCATACCGGGGCAGGTACACTTCCCTCTTCCCGATATTGATTATGCGAACGGGCACCCTCCCATGGCGTACATTAACCACCCCCCGTGCTGTCAAGATGGTGGGCCTACTGTCTGAGTAAACTGGTTCTACCATTGCCTGGTAATCTCTACCTCTCAGACCAATAGCTGCCCGGCACCAAATCATCATTTCACTTTTTGGGGGCATGGCAATAGGGAAAGGGTCACACATTCTTACGCTACCAATCTCACCACCGGAGAGTTCCACCTGTTGCCGTCGCATCAGTGCCCGGATCTCTTTTTGGAGCACTCGCTGCTCGCCGGAGCTGGCGTTCTTGGCAACCTGCTGTAAAAGGAAAATCACCTCTGCAAGACAATTTTCAATTACATTAGTTCCTAGAGTTATCTTTGGGTGACTCTCATGTTTGTCAATGTCTACAATGATCAGTCCCTGTGCTGCCAGTTCAACTCTACCAATTTTAATGGTCACCTCTTTAAATCCGATCTGTGGCACGGGCTGACCATTGCTGGCGATGATACTCAAGTCGTCGTCAGGGTAGCGGGTAATATCCGAGTCATTCCAGTACTGCTTGAAGAGCACGTACGGGATGGTGGTGACCTGTGACCCGGTATCCAGTAGGGCACTCATAGGAATGCCATCCAGTACCACAGGCAAGACTGGACGTCCTCCCACATATTTGTCGCGCCAGTTCGATGGGCCTGATGATCTTTTTCCTAGGGGTTGGCCCTCTACCCTAGGTTGTGCCAGTTTAAAGGACAGTACCTTGCCATATGTCCGGGTTGATTACAGCGGCGGCAGATGGGTCGTCCGTCCTCGTTGTATCGGTCGCTGGGTCTTCCTCTGGCCGGTGGGGTCCTCCTTGGTCGACGCCACGGGATGTCCTCCGGTCCGGATGCCAGCTGGATCTTCCCTGGAGTAGAAACCTGTAAAGACTGCACAGTTCGGGTTAGCGCAGCAACGCTTTTAGCTAGCTCTTGGACCTGATGGTGCAGGTCTGGAGCCGGGTCATTGCTCAAAGCCTGCGCATCAGCTCCCACAGGCCCTGCCGACAAGGGCGCCGCCTCCTGGTGGTAAGTGGTAGTGGGGCGTCTGTGGGTCACAACGCCACCTGGTGCCGGTTCTCGGAGCACCCGGATGGCTCTGTCCTTGAACTGTGCAAATCCCAGATGAGGGTCCTGTAAGGCCATTGCCCGCAACTGGGTTCGGTGGGCATTGCAATATAAACCCTCTATAAATTGTTCAGTCAACAGCCTGTCCTCGTCTCCCACGCCGTCAGGGTCGGTCTGCTTAATGGCTCTCAGGGCTTCTTGTAGGTTTAATGCATAGTCCCTTATACTCTCATGTGCCCGCTGTTTGCACCCGTAGAATCTGAGCTTGATCTCGGCTGAGGTGCGGGTATCAAAGGTGTCCCTCAGCCGGGCCAGTATCCCTGCGACAGTCCTCCCCCCAGGTGGCCAGGACTTTACCTCCCTTTGGGCTGCCCCGGTTAATTGGGCCACCAGGATGCTCACTTTTTGCTCTTCTGTAAGGGGGTACACCTGGAAGAGGCTATCCAGCTTTTCTCTAAAGTCATGCAGGGTATGCGATTCCCCTGAGTACTGGGGTAGCCAGGCTGCCCCCGGGATATAGGGCATGGTGAAAGGCATGACCGCAACAGCGGTGGCGCTGGCGGGGGTTGAAGCGGTGAAGCTCTCCTCCGTATCCGACATCCTTCTCCCCCCTAGTGGACCGTGGCCTACCTTGCGATGATCCTCTTCCGTAGGCCGCGGCTCCGCAGTGGATCGTCAGGGTTGAGGACCTTCCGTCGCGCTCCTGTGACGTCGGCGTCTGCTGGGCTCCTTCCAGGACCTTACGCAACGTCCGGACGTGAGGCGGGGCTTCAGTTCTCGCGCGCTTTCGGAGTCCACGCCCCTCTTCTTCCCGCGCGGCGTCCTCAAGATGGCGTCCAATGGCGGGAAACCTCCACGGATGGCGGGAAGAAGGCCGAAGATGGCGCCGGATGGCGGGAAAACTTCGCGGATGGCGGGAAGAATGTAGAAGATGGCGCCGGATGGCGGGAATCTTCACCACTGGTAAGTTTGGACAGTCTTTTTCAGGCACGCAGTACCCGGTGGTTGCGGGCACGAGATCCTGCCGACTACGCCAAAAGTTGACGCGCCCCTGGGCCTGTGTCGCGCTGCATTGCGCACGCGGGAGCTTACCCGGAGCTGGATCTGTTGAGGGTTGTAGTCTCGTGGCGGTGATCCGGTCCGTGCCCAGGGAGTCAGACTAAGTGGCGCTGTTTTAGCGGTAGATGTTGGACGACTACGCCACCCGTTGAGTGCAGCCAGGGAGCTGCTGCTGCAGGGCAGACCGCTGAGGCCGGTGGTAGGATTGTGCAGCGTGATAGTATAACCCCCAACGGGAGGGGTATGGCCTCAGGGCAGCCGACGTGGATGATGGGGGTAGCAGGAACCACTCGGAGACGGTACTGTGTAGTTCAGGGTCTTTACTGGTGACAAAGATAGACCCTCCCGGAGTACTGGCTAGCGATTGGGGCCTGGTCAGTCCTTGAGCAGATGGGATCTCCCCTGGCCAGGCGGAGTTGTAGGCCTCCCAAACTAACGATACTCTTCTGGCTACCTTGCTAGAGGCGGGTATAAGTAGCCCACGTCCCTGAGTGTACCGTGTGGTGCTCACCCGTATGGCCGGTGACTCGGGGCCTTCTAGTAGCTTCCGCTCCACGACGGCGGTGCTGGTCCCACGCGTGTGACCGTGCCTTCGGGTTTCTGGGCCAGAGGACCTGCAATCCCCTGCCGGTCGGTTTCTGCTGCTGGATAGGAGTTAGTCCCCACAGCCTCGGACTCCGGGTCCGGTGATAACTTCTCAGTCAGGGCGAGCTCTGCAGCTGCCAGCCCCTGACTCCTTGTAACACTGCTCCCACAGAGCTCCTGTTGTTTCTTCCTATGCTGCTTCTCTTTCTCTACTTCTTCTCTACTCACTAACCCTGCCTCAGCCCTAGGTTTATATAGGGGAAGTTCTTCCCCTCCCAGGACTGGGCAGGAGGTGTGGCATGCATAGGATCCCTGACCAAGAGACCTCCCACCTGCTCTCAGACGTAATATCTCTATCACTGTGGCAACCAGACCCCTGGGGTGTCACATATCTATCTATCTTTCTATCTATCCATGTATGATAGATGGATAGATAGATGGATAGATGAATAAATAGATGGATAGATAGATGGATAGATAGATAAATAGATAGATAGATAGTGTAGGAATTTGTACTCACTGAGCCGCGTTGGAGGTAGGCACAGGTTCACACAGTGATGCAGTCCACGGGTTCAAACAAACTGGTGGCTTATTTTAGTGTCCATACACCAGTTAAGAAACAAAAGTTACAGCCTTTTCCTGGCACAAAAAGGAATAACAGAACAAAGCTCAAAATAACAAGTCCATGCAGCACGGCTTCAGCCGTTTAAACAAGGTGCTTTTCTCTGCCTCCTGCAGAGTCTAAGAAGCACCTGCAAGGTCTGCTCACCTTGCCCAGCAAACACAGACAGACAGAGACAGGCGCAGCTGTCTTAAATTAGCCTTCCAAGACCTGGACTGGAGGTAAGTGAGCAGCTGTTCCCCCCCAGCTCTTTCATCTGCTCATAAAACCCGGCCCTGTAATCCGGACCCATTAAATTCCTCTCAGCACTATGTGTGCTGGAGCCTGCTTCTCCGGATCCTACATCACCGAAGCATGGCACTTCGAGGACACATACCTCCCGTCCACGATCTGTCCGGCAGCAACCTTACATACACCCCCCCTCTGTCCAAAGCCGTAGGGCTTGGCACCTTCTGTCACCATACAATAAACCCTTGACAAGGCAGCGGCATTCCCATGTTGTTTCCCAGGCCTATGCTCTACCCGGAAACTAAAATCTTGTAGAGCCAGGAACCACCTAGTCACTCTGGCATTGTTTCCCTTCTTTTCTCGCATCCACCTCAATGGGGCATGGTCTGACACTAACCTGAACCTTCTACCTAATAGGTAATACCTCAGAGTGTTTAACGCCCACTTAATGGCCAAACATTCTTTTTCTACAATGGAGTAGTCCTTCTCACAAGCGGAGAGCTTCAGACTGAGGTATTTTACAGGGTGTTCTTCTCCGTTAATCTCCTGGGACAAGACTGCTCCCAGCCCGACATCCGATGCATCCATCTGGACCACAAACTCCTTGGAGAAGCTGGGTGCCACCAAGACTGGTTGTTTACAGAGGACCAGTTTCAATTCCTGGCAGGTCGCTTCTGCTTCTGGGGACCACTTGGCCATAGCTGACTTCATCCCTTTCGGAAGATCCATCAGTGGGGCTGCTATCAGGGCAAAGTTAGGGACAAATCTTCGATAGTAGCCCACAATGCCTAGAAACGCCATGACCTGCTTCTTCGAGAGGGGCTGTGGCCAGTTCAAGATCGCCTCGACCTTATTTATTTGTGGTTTTATTTCCCCTCTACCAACCACGTACCCTAGGTACTTGGCTTCCTCCATCCCCATGGCACATTTCTTCGGGTTGATAGTAAAGCCCGCCTTCCTTAGGGCATCAAGTATGGCTTGAACTTTGTCCAGATGACTTTCCCAGTCCTGGCTAAATATGACGATGGCATCTAGGTAGGCCGCTGCATACTGTTTGTGGGGTGCTAAGATCCGGTCCATGGCTCTCTGGAAGGTGGCCGGAGCTCCCTTCAACCCAAACGGCATCCTGACGTATTGGCGTCGAGAAGGCTGTCTTCTCCTTAGCCTCTTTGGACAGGGGAATTTGCCAATATCCTTTGGTGAGGTCCAGAGTGGTGATGTACCGAGCGGGTCCTAGCCTTTCGGGTCCTAAGCTCATCTACCCTAGGCATTGGGTAGGCGTCGAACTTTGAGACCTCGTTCAGCTTCCTATAGTCGTTGCAAAACCGCCATTCCCCATCTGGTTTCGGCACTAAGACTATAGGACTGGACCATCCACTTTTGGACTCTTCAATGACTCCCAGGTTTAGCATCCGCCTTACTTCTTTAGAGATCACCTCTCTGCGGGCTTCGGGGATCCGGTATGGTTTTAGATTGACGCGAACATGAGGCTCTGTGAGAACCTCATGCTCTATGACCTGAGTGAGTCCTGGCAACTCCGAAAACATGTCTTTATTTCGCTGTAACAACTCTTTGCACTGTTGCTTTTGGGCATGTGACAGTGACTCTGCCACCTTGACCTCTTTCACATCGGCCTCAGCCTCAGCCATTAAACAGGGAGCTTCCGCAGGCTCTCTATCTTGCCATGGCTTAATCAAGTTAACATGGTAAATTTGGTAGGGCTTCCTCTTCCCTGGTTGGTGGATCTTAAAGTTGACTTCCCCCACTTTCTCTACCACCTCATAGGGGCCCTGCCACTTGGCCATGAACTTGTCTCCACTGTGGGACTAGCACAAGCACTCGATCTCCTGGGTTGAACGATCTCACCCTGGCCGACCTATTATACACCCTGGACTGTGCCTCTTGTGCCTTAAGGAGGTGCTCCCTCACAATGGGCATCACATGGGCAATCCTCTCTTGCATCTGGGCAACGTGCTCCACCACTCTCCTATAGGGAGTGGTCTCAGCTTCCCAGGACTCTTTCTCCACCTCCAGGAGTCCTGAGAGTGTCGTCCATAGAGTGGTTCAAACGGGGAGAAACCTGTGGAAGCTTTGGGAACTTCCCTCATGGCGAACAACATATAGTCCCAGTCTCGGCCATCCTTTTCCACTGCTTTCCTCAACATTGCTTTCAAGGTTTTGTTAAACCTCTCTACCAGTCCGTCCGTCTGGGGAGAGTACACGGAGGTTCTCAGTTGTGCAATCTGCAGTGTCTTGCACAATTCCCTCATGACCTTCGACATAAATGGAGTTCCTTGGTCTGTTAGGATCTCGTTAGGCAACCCAGTTCTTGAAAACGTGTGGTCTAACTCCCGGGCTATACACCTGGTGGAGGAGTTTCGTAGTGGTACGGCCTCCAGATACCATGTAGCATAATCTAATACCACCAGGATATACTGATGCACTTGGGCGGACTTGACCAGAGGCCCCACTAGATCCATTGCTATGCGTTCGAATGGAACCTCGATGACTGGTAGTGGCACTAGGGGACTGCGGAAGTGGGCCACTGGGGAGGTTATCTGGCATGTGGGGCAGGAACGACAATAACTCTATATTTCTCTATAGCAACCTGGCCAGTAGAATCTTTGGAGGATCCATTCTTGAATCTTGTCTGCACCCAGGTGACCACCCAACACATGAGAATGAGCCATGTCTAACACCCTGCGTCTATAGGGCCCTGGCACCAGCAACTGTTCTATTACCTCACCCCTTGGCTTGGTTATTCTGTACAGCAAATCCCCATTCACAGCAAAATGAGGGAACCGAGTGTCAGCCCCCGGTTCCTGAGGCACCCCATTTAACACAGTAACATTTTCAAAGGCCCCTTTCAGAGTTAAATCCCTGAGTTGGGCAGTTGCAAAGTTTCCCTCGGACACCTAAAGCTCAGGGATATTGGACTCAGGGGATGCTACTTCAGCCTCATTGCCCACCAGCACACACATGGGAAACTCATCTACTATGTTCTGCGGGTAAGTTTCCTTAGGGGCGATCTGGCTGTCGTCCAAGCAACCAGGTGTCCCCGCTTTCCCCCACATTTCCCAGAATAATGCAAAGTAACGTCCAATTATTATGGGATGCAATAGGTCTTTAACGACCGCCACTTCATGAGATGTGGTGCCACAGTCTGTGTTTACATCCACCTGGGCCACAGGATAGTTCTTAGCGTCCCCATTGATACACCGGACACCCACCACCTTCCCAGAAACCAGCCGATGAGGGAGTGTGGCCCTTATCAGGGTCACCAAACTTCCTGAGACCAATAGTCCAGAGACTTGTGCCCCGTTAACTGACACTGAGCATGCCTGAGGGCCCTCGCCATGTTGACGAACCGCGCTGCAGGCGGGGTAGGCAAAATAAGAGCAACGCCGGCCCATGTTACAGTCCATTGGTTCAGAGGTTATGGGACACCGGGAGGCAATATGGCCAGGGTTATGACATCTCCAACACACTATATTATGGGGTGGGACCTTGGGCAGCAACTCAGACCCCTCCTGAACTCTAGGATGCCCCCCAGGTGTGGCGCTAGCTCCCTTCTTTTGGGTGTCCGCCACCTTTTGGGAACCCCAGTATTGAGAGGCTACGACCCCTTGTTTTCCCAACGGACTCTCAACCGCCTGGTATCTTTCCACCAACCCCACCAAGTCATCAGCATTATAGGGATCTCCCTGGGCAACCCAGGATTTTACCGACTTCGGGAGAGAGTGTATAAACCTGTCTATAACGACCTCTATCTCATATCATAGGACTATCTATCATCTATCTATTATCTATATGACGCGCCCCCTGGGCCATGGGGCACCCGGGACCGGACTTCAGGGCAATGCTGGGAGTAGTTGTGGCGACCTGGTCTCGTGGCTCAGGGTGGCCAGACCAATATTGTGGCAGTCTCTGTATCAGTATAATGCAATGTCCGACTACGCCACCCGTGGATTGCGGTCAATAAGAAGCGCCGCTGCTGAGCAGACCTCTGAGGCTGATGTTGTGAGGGCAGCAGAGTGTAGTATAACTCCCCACGGGAGGAGTATAGCCTCAGGCTAGTGAGTGTGGATGATAGGAGTGATGGTACACGAGCGCAGCAGGAACGACTCAGAGGCTTTGCAGTGCAGTTCAGGGTCTTTACTGATGGTGATAAGGCAGACCCTCCCGGGAGTACTGGCTAGCATAAGAGGCCTGGTCAGTCTGTGAGCAAACTGGAGTTCCCCTGGCCAGGTGGAGTTGTAGGCCTCCCTGACTATCTGCACTCTTCCTGGCTACCTTGCTGTAAGCGAGTGGAAGTAGCCCACGTCCCTGAGAGTTCCGTGTAGTGCTCACCTGTATGGCTGGTGACTTGGGGCCTTCTGATAGCCCCCGCTCCTCGATTGCAGTGCTGGTCCCTTGCTCGTGACTGAGCCTCCGGGCTTCTATGGCCAGAGGACTTGAAATCCCCTGCCGGCGGGTTTCTGCTGCTGGGTATATATAAGTCCCCGCAACCTCGGACTCCTGTGTCCGGTTCTCAGAGTCTTCTGCCAGGACGAACTCCGCTTAGCTCAAGTCCCTGGTCTTCAGCTCCTGCTCCTACAGAGCTCCTCGCTGTTACTTTCCCTGTGTCTGGAACTAACTCCAGGCTCTGACTTCACTAACCCCGCCCCAGATCCAGTTTATATAGGGCAGGTTCCTCCCCTATCTGGTCTGGGACAGGAGGTGTTGCATGTTTAAGGGCTCCGAACCAGGAAACCTCCCACTTGCTCTCAGACATAATATTTCTATTACAGTGGTAACCAGACCCTGGGGTGCCACATATCCATCTATCTATCTCATATCTATCTATCTATCAATCTCATATCTATCTATCTTCTCCACTTTTTATCTGGTCTCAGGTATGACTTTCATATTACCCACGACTGTTACTTGCCACAGGTGAGTTTTAACGAGCATCACATGCTTGAAGCAAAGTTGTTTTTCCACAATTTTGGAAAAGTGCCAACAATTTTGTCCGGCCCATTTTTGGAGTTTTGTGTGAAATTATGTCCAATTTGCCTTTTTTTCCCATTTTTTTGTGCTGTTTCAATACACACAAAGGAAATAAATATTATAACAAATGTATAACAAAACATGTGTAATTGTAATAATTTTCTGGGAGAAATACTTCACTTTCTGGAACAATCTCAAGGTTGCTAAACACTTCCAGCCATGACTGTGTGTATATATGGGCCCTCAATAAACCATCCCTCTCAACGAAAAGGCCACAGCAAGGGTCAGGAATCGGTGGCCTTCCCTCTCCGAATCTTAGGGAGAGACGGTTGTGCTTCCAGCATCCACCTAGGCTGCCACCCCAGTGGAACTAATAGCAGGGTAGCCAACTGTCCAGAAATTCTTGGACAGTCCATAAAAATAGGGCACTTTTTTCCCTGTCCGTAAAAAAAAATGTGATGCGTCCATAATCTTTCTGAAGCTGGAGAGACTTGTTCAGATGGAGGGAGATGTAGGGGCATCATATTGTGTATAGGGAGATGTAGGGGCATCATATTGTGTATAGGTATCATATTGTGTATCTGCATGTGTGGGGACATCATACGGTGTATATGGAGCTGTGAGCACATCATACTGTATTTAGGGAACAATGAGGGAATCATACTGTATACAAGGAGCTGTGGAAACATAATGCTGTGTAAAGGGTCTGTGGGGTCATCATCTAATATACAGTACAGACCAAAAGTTTGGACACACCTTCTCATTTCAAGATTTTTCTGTATTTGCATGACTATGAAAATTGTACATTCACACTGAAGGCATCAAAACTATGAATTACCACATGTGGAATTATATACTTAACAAAAAAGTGTGAAACAACTGAAAATATGTCTTATATTCTAGGTTCTTCAAAGTAGCCACCTTTTGCTTTGATGACTGCTTTGCACACTCTTGGCATTCTCTTGGCATACCCTGTTCCTGCCCCTGAAGACAACAAACACCTCATGTGAACACTCTCTTGCGGTTTTATATGTAAAAGTGATATGTGTCTTATGTAATGTATAATGGTGATGTAACAGCATGTGAAGTGTTAATGCATAATGTGAGTATAGCATAAGATAAGCTTAGGATACCATAAGACATAAGTATAACATAAACCCTAAAATACAAATTTTATTAAATCTCTTTAAAATCGGGACATGCGGCATAAAGATGATCCGCATCAGTATTGCACTTTATCAAGATAAGTTCCTTTTATTGTTTAGTCTTGTGATCATTTATGTCATTGATACCTCTATGGGTGATTAATTCCAGGGCTGGCTAGGGTTATCCAGGGATAGCCGCCGTGGAGCGGGGCACCACAGTGTCAACATTAACTAGGGTGTCACCCTCCACTATAAGGCAGGTAATCAGCATCTAGGGTGTTGAACAGGGCTGATTGTAGCCTTTGTTTGGATGCCCGAATGTATCCTTTGGCTTGGAGGTCCAAAGATATTAGGAACGTTCTTGGGTGTTTTTATAAATTTGCACATTGTCACTTTATTCACTGTTGTCACTTTAATCATTTAGTACACACTGAGGATTGATTGTTTGATGTGATATCTGTACCAGTTTCTGGTAGACTGTCAGATCTTTGGTCTATGTAAGTACGAATAAGGGACTTTTAGGGTCTAGGGGCAGCTGCCGTTCAGCAAGGGTGCCATTGTCATCTATATGTAGGATGCCCATCTCCGTTGACATGCAGGTTCAGGCTAGGGTATCTATAGGGTGAGTTTTATTGAAGTACAGTGGGTACGGAAAGTATTCAGACCCCTTTAAATTTTTCACTCTTTGTTTCATTGCAGCCATTTGGTAAATTCTAAAAAGTTCATTTTTTTCTCATTAAAGTACACTGTGCACCCCATGTTGACTGAAAAAAACAGAAATGTAGAAATTTTTGCAAATTTATTAAAAAAGGAAAACTGAAATATCACATGGTCATAAGTATTCAGACCCTTTGCTCATATTTAAGTCACATGCTGTCCATTTCCTTGTGATCCTCCTTGAGATGGTTCTACTCTTTCATTGGAGTCCAGCTGTGTTTATTTAAACTGATAGGACTTGATTTGGAAAGGCACACACCTGTCTATATAAGACCTCACAGCTCACAGTGCATGTCAGACCAAATGACCAGTATTGAGTAGAAGCCCCCTTTTGAGCTAGTGCATCCATGAGTCTTCTTGGGAATGATGCAACAAGTTTTTCACACCTGGATTTGGGGTTCCTCTGCCATTCTTCCTTGCAGATCCTCTCCAGTTCTGTCAGGTTGGATGGTGAACGTTGGTGGACAGCCATTTTCAGGTCTCTCCAGAGATGTTCAATTGGGTTTAGGTCAGGGCTCTGGCTGGGCCAGTCTAGAATGGTCACAGAGTTGTTCTGAAGCCACTCCTTTGTTATTTTAACTGTGTGCATAGGGTCATTGTCTTGTTGGAAGGTGAACCTTCGGCCAAGTCTGAGGTCCAGAGCACTCTGGAAGAGGTTTTCATCCAGGATATCTGTGTACTTGGCCACATTCATGTTTCTTTCAATTCCAACCAGTCGTCCTGTCCCTGCAGCTGAAAAACACCCCCATGATGCTGCCACCACCATGTTTCACTGTTGGGATTGTATTGGGCAGGTGATGAGCAGTGCCTGGTTTTCTCCACACATACCCCTTAGAATTATCACCAAAAAGTTCTATCTTAGTCTCATCAGACCAAAGAATCTTATTTCTCATAGACTGGGAGTCCTTCATGTGTTTTTAAGCAAACTCTGTGCAGGCTTCCATATGTCTTGCACTGAGGAGAGGCTTCCGTTGGGCCACTCTGCCATAAATGCTCGACTTGTGGAGGGCTGCAGTGATAGTTGACTTTATGCAACTTTCTCCCATCTCCCTACTGCATCTTTGGAGCTCAGCCACAGTGATCTTGGGGTTCATCTTTACCTCTCTCACCAAGGCTCTTCTCCCACGATTGCTCAGTTGAGCTGGACGGCCAGGTCTAGGAAGACTTCTGGTGGTCCCAAACTTTTTCCACTTAAGGATTATGGAGGCCACTGTGTTCTTAGGACCCTTGACTAATGCAGAAATTCTTTTGTAAACTTGGCCAGATCTGTGCCTTGCCACAATTCTGTCTCTAAGCTCCTTGGGCAGTGTCAGGATGCCAGGTTTAATTTTACTTTGCCAGTAGTTTTTCCCTTAGCCAAGATGGCTTCCATTGCCTCACTGGGGTCATGTGTTTCCTGCCTGTGGACCTACTTAAACTGCATGTGTTGCAATCATGCCTTGCCTGAGTATTGTGTGCTTTTAGCTTTCTACTCACCTGTGCTAGCCCTCTGAATAGAGTCTTGCTGACTTTGTGTTTACTCCTAGTCATCCGCTGAAAGGATTGCTGCCTGAATCCTCTGCTAAGGGGACTTCTGCTGAAAGGAACCGCTGGCTGTTGTTCACTCACGCTGGGATCTCTGAACTTTTGTCTTCCTGAAGAAAACTTCTCCTGGATCTCTACACCTCTGGTATAGTCACCATCTTGCTCTGTGTTTAAATACCCGGCTCCAGCTCTGCTTAAGACATCGCTGTTTCCTCCGCTGCACCTCCTGCATTCTTCAATATCCAGATCCATATTCCAGTTTGTCTTCTCTTCTGCACTACGTGAGTCCACAATCAACTGAGGAATGCCTACGTCTGCTTACTATCCTTATTTCTGTTTGCATATTACTGTACCTAAGTAAACTTGGACTATCGTTAACGTTTACATACCCTAATAGTAATGAAGGCCGTGCCTTACAGATTAGGTTCTAAGAAGTATTGTTTGGAATGAACTTACCTTCATAAACTGTTTGCTGTGATCTTTTGCACTTGAGTTTAAAATAGACTTTCACACTACTCTTGTCTCAGTCTCTGCTTTTGGCCCACGCCATTGGACTTCAGGGTATCTACTAACATCGTAACAGGCAGTTCCTTTGAGCTCATGATTCTCATTTGGTCTGACATGCACTGTGAGCTGTGAGGTCTTATATAGACAGGTGTGTGCCTTTCCAAATCAAGTCCTATCAGTTTAATTAAACACAGCTGGACTCCAATGAAAGAGTAGAACCATCTCAAGGAGGATCACAAGAAATGGACAGCATGTGACTTAAATATGAGCAAAGGGTCTGAATACTTATGACCATGTGATATTTCAGTTTTCCTTTTTTAATAAATTTGCAAAAATTTCTACATTTCTGTTTTTTTTCAGTCAAGATGGGGTGCACAGTGTACTTTAATGAGAAAAAAAATGAACTTTTTAGAATTTACCAAATGGCTGCAATGAAACAAAGAGTGAAAGATGTAAAGGGGTCTGAATGCTGTCCGTACCCACTGTATATAGTACTCAATGTTCCAGGCAGTGGGAGGCATTACTGGGATCCAGAGCAGTCGCTCCAGTCACGTCCAGAGCCTAAGGTCTGGCATAGGAGCTGCCGGACACTTTGTGTGCTCTGAAGTACAAAGGAAGATGGACAGGGACCTGCATAGATGGAAGTTGAAGGCCAGTCCCGGGTGCACTGCAGAGGTGGACGAGAAATACAGGATGAGCTAGCAACAGGGCTGAAGAGGAGTTATGCTAAGAAGGAGGATAATGTGAATTGCTGTGCCTTATCCCATCTGTACCCACCTGATGAACTTGAACTGTCAAGTATATGTTTGACTGTTACAAAGAACTTCGTGTCCCCTAAATTGTGTGCGGCGGCTTCTGAGGACAGAAGCCTGAAGGCAGTGGAGGCCTGCGGCCTACAAGAGAGTGTGCTGCACCCCACACCCTAGAGCACACTGGGACTGGGACACCCATTGTCTGTAAAGTGCCAGAGCGAAATCAGACCGACGTTCAGTCACGACTACCGCTCTGTGCCACTTTACAAGATGAGTGATAAGGGAACTTCTCCATCAGAAGAGAAGAGGAAATAATGGTCGCTGCCCAAACTGTGACAAGAACAGGACCACAATGCAACAAGAACTGTCTCACAATGCTCTTGGAACTTTCCCATAATGCATTGCAAATTGAAACTAGAGCAAATACATTAAATCACTAGCAGACAGTGCAGTTATCAAACAATAAAAAAGAGACAGGATTCAAATGCAAGCAACATAATGTCAGAACTGATATACACATAAAGTGACTAGATTCCCTGGATAGCTAAATTCGCTGCTGAGGCAAGAACACGGGCTGCCCAGCACTATTTAAGTGCACCCCATGAAGATAGACACTCTAATTTACAAGGCCATAACATATAGGTGCATCTCACAAAATTAGAATATCATCAAAAAGTTAATTTATTTCAGTTCTTCAATGCAAAAAGTGAACCTCATATATTATATAGAGTCATTACAAACACAGTGATCTATTTCAAGTGTTTATTTCTGTTAATGTTGATGATTATGGCTTATAGCCAATGAAAACACAAAAGTCATTAACTCAGTAAATTAAAATAATTAACAAAAAACACCTGCAAAGACTTCCTAAGCATTTAAAAAGGTCCCTTAGTCTGTTTTAGTAGGCTCCACAATCATGACAATCATGGTGAAGACTGCTGACTTGACAGATGTCCAGAGTTCCAATTTTCATTTGAAATCAAGGTCCCAGAGTCTGGAAGAAGAGTGGAGAGGCCACAATCCAAGCTGCTTGAGGTCTAGTGTGAAGTTTCCACAATCAGTGATGGTTTGGGGAGCCGTGTCATCTGCTGGTGTAGGTCCACTGTGTTTTTTCAACACCAAAGTCAGCGCAGCCGTCTACCAGGAAATTTTAGAGCACTTCATGCTTCCCTCTGCCACAGTATCAAGCTACCAGGGGGGCAAAGGGGGCGGTGGCCCCGGGCCCCTCGCTCTTAGGGGGCCCATCCAGGGCTACGCCAGTGTAACTGTATCTAGCATGCCCCTGGTGCCAGCATCGGGCCCCACTGCCCGCCACCGCCGCAAGTTTACTGATGAGAGAGGGAGCGCGGATCTCTCTCCCATTAGTCCCTTCTGTGACTGACGTCTCTGACATCATCACTTGGCGCCCAGCCCGCTGTGCTGAAGATGTGTGCGTGCTGGGTGCTCTGAGCAGCGAGGGAACCAGGAGGAGAGATGAGTACTGTTTATTTATTTTTTGCCGGGTGGGGGGCGGCATTATATTACAGACTCTGCCTATGGGAAGGGGGAGGTGCATTATACTACAGACTCTGCCTATGGGGGAGCATTATCCTAAAGACTCTGCCCACAGAGAGGGGGGGCATTATACTAAAGACTCTGCCTATGGGGAGGGGGGGCATTATACTACAGACTGTCTATGGGGAGGGGGGGAGCTTTATACTAAAGCCTCTGTCTATGGGGGGGCATTCTACTGCAGACTCTGCCTATGGGGGGCATTATACTACAGACTCTGTTTATGAGCAGGGGAGAGCAGTAGACTACAGACTCTGCCTATGGGGGGACATTGTACTACAGACTCTGCCTATAAGAGGGGGAGCATTATACTACAGACTCTGCCTATGGGGGGTGCATTTTACTACAGACTCTGCCTATAGGTGGGGCATTATACTACAGACGCTGCCTATGAGATGGAGGGGGCATTATATCACAGACTCTGCCTATGAGGAGGGGGGGCACATTATACTACAGACTCTGCCTATGAGATGGGGGGGCATTATACTAAAGATTCTGCCTATGAGGAGGGGGGGATTATACTACAGACTCTGACTATGAGGAGGGGGGAGCATTATACTACAGACTCTGCCTATGGGGGGGCATTATACTGCAGACTCTGCCTATGGGGGGGCATTATACTACAGACTCTGCCTATAAGGAGGGGGGGAGCATTATACTACAGACTCTGCCTATGGGGGTACATTGTACTACAGACTCTGTCTATAAGAGGGGGAGCATTATACTACAGACTCTGCCTATTGGGGGTGCATTTTACTACAGACTCTGCCTATAGGTGGGGCATTATACTACAGACGCTGCCTATGAGATGGGGGGGGCATTATACCACAGACTCTGCCTATGAGGAGGGGGGGCACATTACACTACAGACTCTGCCTATGAGATGGGGGGGGCATTATACTACAGATTCTGCCTATGAGGAGGGGGGGGCATTATACTACAGACTCTGCCTATGAGGAGGGGGGAGCATTATACTACAGACTCTGCCTATGGGGGGGGCATTATACTGCAGACTCTGCCTATGGGGGGGCATTATACCACAGACTCTGCCTATGAGGAGGGGGGGAGCATTATACTACAGACTCTGCCTATGGGGGGGAGCTTTATACTACAGACTCTGTCAATGGGGGGAGCATTTTACTACAGACTCTGCCTATAGGGGCGCATTATACTATACGAAGGACTATGGGGAGTGCATTATACTATATTGAGGACTATCTGGTGCATTATACTATATGTAGGCTATTTATACAGTGTGGGAGATAATGTGGGTTCTTTGAACAGCGTGGGGGCCATCATACAGTGTGGGAGATAATGTGGGGTCTTTGTATAGTGTGGAGGCCATCATACAGTGTTGGAGCCATCAGCTTGGGGGCTACTAAGGGGTCAGTATACTTTGTGGGGGTACTATACAGTGAGGGGGAATTATATCGTGAATAGGAGAACATCATACTGGTTAGAGCGGAGCTCTACATGGGGGGAGACTCAGGACATTATTAAATCTTAGGTGGGCACTTATTGTTATAGGGGAACTCAGGTTATCGTGACTGTCGAAGGGGCACTATTACTTTCTAGGGGGCACAATGTGGGCACTGTTTTCTAGGACACTTGCACACGGCATTACTTTATTTTAGAGGTTTGTTTTACCATCTAGAGGGCACACAGTAGGTGCAGTAATAGGGACACATTTTGCAGCAGAGGCTCAGTATTGGGGTATCAGCAGGATGAGAAGTTTGTGCAGGTTGGGGATAGATGTGGTCAGTGCCTGAAATGTAAGGAGTCAAATGTGTCTTTGTTGTGAACTCTGCATACCTGAGACTCTGAGTCCTGGCTGGAGAAGTAGTCGTGTCGGTCTGGGCCAGATGGAAAAGACGGGAAAAGTGAACAATTTAATCAGAAAGAACGTCAGCTGTAAGGTACTATATATAACTGAGCTGTGATCTCTTATATGTTCTGTAGGACTGGCATCTATCAATATATGTCACCATATGGCGGTAATATCAGTGCTGGTCTTTGTATAGAGATTATTTTTAGTAACAGCGCGGTCATCTGCTGAGGTTTTCCTACATCAACTATCTGGGTGCGCCGCTATAGTTGGAATCAGGGTTACCTGGTTAGAGGCCCACTCAGAAGTTTCGGCCCCCTGAACCAAAACCTTAGCTACGCCAAGCTTTTTGGAGATGGAAATTTCATTCTCCAGCAGGACTTGGCCCCTGTCCACACTGACAAAAGTACTAATACCTGGTTTACACACAACAGTATCACTGTGCTTGATTGGCAGCAAACTCACCTGACCTTAACCCCATAAAGAATCTATGGGGTATTGTCAAGAGGAAAATGAGAGACACCAGACCCAACAATGCAGACGACCTGAAGGCTTCTATCAAAGCCACCTGGGCTTCCATAACCCCTCAGCAGTGCCACAGGCTGATCCCTCCATGCCATATTGCCGCATTGATGCAGTAATTGATGTAAAAGGATCCCCGACCAAGTATTGAGGGCATTTATTGAACATACATTTCAGTAGGATAACATTTTGGATTTTGAAAACATTTTTCAAGCTGTTGGTATAAGGTATTCTAATTAATTGAAATAATGACTTTTGAGTTTTCGTTGGCTGTAAGCCATAATCATCAACATTAACAGAAATAAACACGTGAAATAGATCACTCTGTGTGTAATGGCTCTATATAATATATGAGTTTCACGTTTTGTATTGAAGAACTGAAATAAATTAACTTTTCTGGTGATATTCTAATTTTGTGAGATGCACCTGTAGATGGGCTTGGCTGCACCCTGAATAAAAATAGCATGTAAAAAATATATATGATATATATGAGGTATTGGTCGATATTTTGGCCAAAATATACAAGCTCGCAACCTGCTCAAGGGTCCTCATACTTGCGAGTCCCTACACTAACATTAAAAGCAAAGACACAAAAACAAGGAATTAAAGTTCCCACCAAAATTCAAGAATTAACACCGCAAATACAGCAACAATAATTACAAGGATGCAGCAAACCCATATAATGAAGAAGTCAGCAACACAGGTGCAAAATATTGATGAGACAACCACTCACAACCTACCAATTCATGGAGGGGGTGATTGCTTAGTATTAAAACTGCACACAAATAAGCCTTGTATAGGGCACTGGTCACACATAGGTAGTGCACAATGTCTGGCTTACAGCCTATTAGTGAAGCCCAAACTATTAGATTAGGCGGGCTGCCCAGCACTTTTTAAGTGCACCCCATGAAGACAGACACCCTAGTTTACAAGGCCAACATTGATGGGTCTGGCTGCACCCTGAATAAAAATAACGTGCAAAAAATATATATGATATATATGAGGTATTAGTAAATATTTTGGCCAAAATACACAAGCTCGCAACCCGCGTCAAGGGTCCTCATTCTTGCGAGTCCCTACACTAACATTAAAAGCAAAGACAAATTTAAATTCCCACCAAAATTCAAGAATTAACACAGGAAAAAAGGGCAACAGTGTTTATGTTAGAACCTTGCTGTTAGGTTTTTTTTCCTTTGCTGGTCACATGACCTTGTTGGCCTATTTAATCCTGCTCCGCCCTTCTGGCTTTGCTGGACTTCATTGTATATCTACTTTCTAGCTAGCCTGTGCTCTGTATCTAACTCTGTTAGTTTGCTTGGTCTACGGACCTCTAGGTTCTATCTATTTTGTTTGTTCGTCTGTCTGCTACTATTTCTGTTAGGAGGTGTCCCATATTCCTCCCAGTCCTTAGTACTTGTAGGGATTCCCTCCCCAAATCTATAGGTCTCCGTACAGACTAGATTAGGACTTTAGCAGGTCTGATCGCAGGATCAGGTTCCCTGTTACATCGTAGGGATTCAGCTGAGTCTTATAGTGGGGACAGATCTCCTCTCTTTCCTTAGCTTTGGTAGCAGAACATAACAGTAAGTCCAGCCAAATGTGTCCAAGGAGCACTGGGGACCTCCAAAGGACAAAGCAACCCCGCAGCAGGAGTATGTGAGGACTTAGATCTAGCACATATAGTACATTGGCGCACCCACTTAATGACTTCCTTCTGCCATCCAGGCCACCAAAAACTGCGACCCACCAGTCTCTTGGTCTCAGAGATTCCGGGATGACCTGCCAACCGAGATTCGTGACACTCAACAAACAAATCTCTCCTAAAGGTCCCAGGCACAAACAACCTCCCATGAGGAGTGTTAGATGGGGCATTCTCCTGAGCTTTAAGAATCTCATCTTCCAAAACGGAGTCTAAAGCAGCTATCACAACACCTTCTTGTAAAATGTTTTCCTCTTTCTCAGCACCGACTATGGGAGAAAAACTGCGAGACAAGGCATCCGCCTTAACATTCTTAGTACCAGGGATGTAAGCAAAGGAAAAAAAACCTAACAGCAAGGTTCTAACAGTACCCCCCCTTCTAAGAGGATCCTCCGGATCCCCTAGGACCAGGCTTATCAGGAAATCTCCTGTGAAACGCTCTGATAAGTCTGGACGCGGAAACATCATCTGACCTCACCCAAGAGTTATCCTCGGGTCCGAAACCTTTCCAGGCCACAAGATACTGCAAACTACCTCTATACCGTCTAGAGTCAAGGATGCGAGAAATTTCATATTCCCCGTCCTCCACCACCGGAGGAACAGAGGCAGAGGCGTCACCATCCGACACAACAGCTTTTTTTAACAGAGAGACATGAAAGACCGGATTAATTCTCCAGGAGGTAGGAACCTCCAACCTAACAGCAAGATGTGTCACTTGGTTCCCTTCGTCAAACTGCCCTGCGCTAAAACTCTCGCTAAGGCCTTTGTCAAGGAAATTGTCAGACTTCATGGCGTTCCTACTGACATTGTTTCTGATAGGGGTCCTCAGTTCGTGGCTCGTTTTTGGCGTGCCTTTTGTGACAGGTTGGGAATTCATTTGTCGTTTTCGTCCGGATATCATCCTGAATCTAATGGCCAGACAGAAAGGAAAAACCAGGATGTTGAGCAGTTCTTGCGTTGTTTTGTGGCAGACAATCAAGAGGGGTGGTCTGAGTTTCTGCCACTTGCCGAATTTGCTCTGAACAATCATACATCTTCTTCTGCTGGTTGTTCGCCTTTTTTTTGTTGTTCTGGGAGACATCCGTCGTTTGGGTCGTTCTCCAAGTTGGGATCTGCCGTGCCTGAGGAGGAGAATTTTTCCGGTGATTTGGAAAGAGTTTGGACGGATGTGCGTGGTAATCTTCAGGAGGCCAACAGAAAATCTAAAGACTACTTTGATAGGAAACGACAGGAGGTTTTGTTCGCTGTTGGTGACATGGTTTGGTTGTCCTCTAGGAATCTGCGGTTGAGGATTCCTTCTAAGAAATTGGGTCCCAAGTTTGTAGGGCCCTTTAAGGTGCTTCAGGTTGTCAACCAATCTGCTGTTAGGTTGGAGGTTCCTACCTCCTGGAGAATTAATCCGGTCTTTCATGTCTCTCTGTTAAAAAAAGCTGTTGTGTCGGATGGTGACGCCTCTGCCTCTGTTCCTCCGGTGGTGGAGGACGGGGAATATGAAATTTCTCGCATCCTTGACTCTAGACGGTATAGAGGTAGTTTGCAGTATCTTGTGGCCTGGAAAGGTTTCGGACCCGAGGATAACTCTTGGGTGAGGTCAGATGATGTTTCCGCGTCCAGACTTATCAGAGCGTTTCACAGGAGATTTCCTGATAAGCCTGGTCCTAGGGGATCCGGAGGATCCTCTTAGAAGGGGGGTACTGTTAGAACCTTGCTGTTAGGTTTTTTTTCCTTTGCTGGTCACATGACCTTGTTGGCCTATTTAATCCTGCTCCGCCCTTCTGGCTTTGCTGGACTTCATTGTATATCTACTTTCTAGCTAGCCTGTGCTCTGTATCTAACTCTGTTAGTTTGCTTGGTCTACGGACCTCTAGGTTCTATCTATTTTGTTTGTTCGTCTGTCTGCTACTATTTCTGTTAGGAGGTGTCCCATATTCCTCCCAGTCCTTAGTACTTGTAGGGATTCCCTCCCCAAATCTATAGGTCTCCGTACAGACTAGATTAGGACTTTAGCAGGTCTGATCGCAGGATCAGGTTCCCTGTTACATCGTAGGGATTCAGCTGAGTCTTATAGTAGGGACAGATCTCCTCTCTTTCCTTAGCTTTGGTAGCAGAACATAACAGTTTACCTGCCTAGGTCTCAGTACTAATCATACCATATAATAACGATGACAGCAACACAGGTGCAAAATACTGATGCGACAACCACTCACATTACCAATTAATGGAGGGGGGTGATTACATAGTATTAAAACTGCACACAAAATTATATGGGATTGCTACATCCTAATAGTGCATTAGTTCTGAGATCTGGGCAGGTAAATGCTATATTAATAATTGATTTTTTGGGGAAAGTTAAATTCTCTTTTGTTGGCCTTATTTTTAATCTAACTGAAATACACATAAGCTTTTTTCCTAAACATTAGGATCTGTTTAGAGCCATCAGCTCAAAAAGGCTTCCTTTGACAGACTTGGCATAAGCAGGTCAAAAGGAACCCTGATCTTTACCATTACACCCCTTTACAGGAATGGAGACTTACCACATGCTCAGGGTTGCATCTACAGAGTAGCTGCTGGCCAGAGGAGCGAGTTTGAGGCTATATCTCTAACTAAAGCTTTTTTATTACTAAATGATGGGTTCTGTCTAAGGCCATTGGCTCAAAAAGACTTCCTCGGACAGACTTGGCGCAAGCTACTCCATTCTGCAGATCCCAAGGGAACCCTGGCCTTTACCATTACACCCCTGTACAGGGATAGATACTTACCATAGGCCCAGGGTTGCATCTACAGAGTAGCTGCTGGCCGGAGGAGCGAGCTTGAGGCTATAGTGGTTGATTCAACTCTAACTAAAGCTTTTTTTTCCTAAATACTGGGATCTGTTTAAGGCTGTTGGCTCAAACAGACTTCCTCGGACAGACTTGGCGCAAGCTACTCCATTCTGCAGATCCCAAGGGAACCCTGGTTTTTACCATTACACCCCTGTACAGGGATAGATACTTACCATAGGCCCAGGGTTGCATCTACAGAGTAGCTGCTGGCCGGAGTAGTGCGCTTGAGGCTTGAGTAGTTGAGTCAATCCTAACTAAAGGAAAACCTATCTAATGACACTTTCTTGTTAGGACCTGTCTGAGGCCTATGGCTCAAAAAAGCTTCTTTGGAAAAACTTGGCAAAAGCCAGTCTATCCTACAGGTTCCAAAGGAACTCTGACCTTCACTCTTACAGCCCTGTACAGTGATAAAGACTTATTACAGGGCCTTGATTGCATCTACATAGTAGATGCTGACTGGAGGGGCAAACTTAAGGTTAGAATGGTTCAGCCAACCCTAACTATTGCTACTTTCTTAAATGTTAGGATATTTCTGAGGCCGTTGGCTCAAACAGGCTTCCTTGGACAGACTTGGCGCAAAACACACCATTTCTGATGTTTCCAAATGAACCCTGGGCTTCACCCTTGAACCTCTATACAGGGACCGTTTCATAGTTTTAAGGTTGAAAGACACAAGTCCATCAAGTTCAACCTAAAAGCTAATGTGTTGATCCAGAGGAAGGCAAAAACCCCATGAGGCAGATGCTAATTGCCCCATATTAGGGGAAAAATTCCTTCCCGACTCCACATATGGCAATCAGACTAGTTCCCTGGATCAACGTCCCATAACAAAATCTAGTACGGATCACCTGCAATTTTATCTTATTCAAGAAAGGCACACACATGCCCTCCTTGAATTTTTTTTAGAAAATTAAGTATTTCAATTTCATGTGGTAGAGAGTTTCATAACCTCATTGCTCACACAATAAAAATTTGCCAACTAACTTCCTTTAGACAAAGTGAATTAGGATCTTTATGCTAGAGTAATTGAATTAACTCTAACTGAAATAGATTAATGCTTTTTTCCTAAATGTTGAAATTTGTTTAAATCCATCAGCTCAAAAAGGCTTTCTCGGACAGACTTGGCGCAAGCTACTCCATTCTGCAGATCCCAAGGGAACCCTGGCCTTTACCATTACACCCCTGTACAGGGATAGATACTTACCATAGGCCCAGGGTTGCATCTACAGAGTAGCTGCTGGCCGGAGGAGCGAGCTTGAGGCTATAGTGGTTGATTCAACTCTAACTAAAGCTTTTTTTTCCTAAATACTGGGATCTGTTTAAGGCTGTTGGCTCAAACAGACTTCCTCGGACAGACTTGGCGCAAGCTACTCCATTCTGCAGATCCCAAGGGAACCCTGGTTTATACCATTACACACCTGTACAGGGATAGATACTTACCATAGGCCCAGGGTTGCATCTACAGAGTAGCTGCTGGCCGGAGGAGTGCGCTTGAGGCTTGAGTAGTTGAATCAATCCTAACTAAAGAAAAACCTATCTAATGACACTTTCTTGTTAGGACCTGTCTGAGGCCTATGGCTCAAAAAAGCTTCTTTGGAAAGACTTGGCAAAAGCCAGTCTATCCTACAGGTTCCAAAGGAACTCTGACCTTCACTCTTACAGCCCTGTACAGTGATAAAGACTTATTACAGGGCCTTGATTGCATCTACATAGTAGATGCTGACTGGAGGGGCAAATTTAAAGTTAGAATGGTTCAGCCAACCCTAACTATTGCTAATTTCTTAAATGTTAGGATATTTCTGAGGCCATTGGCTCAAACAGGCTTCCTTGGACAGACTTGGCGCAAAACACACCATTTCTGATGTTTCCAAATGAACCCTGGGCTTCACCCTTGAACCTCTATACAGGGACCGTTTCATAGTTTTAAGGTTGAAAGACACAAGTCCATCAAGTTCAACCTAAAAGCTAATGTGTTGATCCAGAGGAAGGCAAAAACCCCATGAGGCAGATGCTAATTGCCCCATATTAGGGGAAAAATTCCTTCCCGACTCCACATATGGCAATCAGACTAGTTCCCTGGATCAACGTCCCATAACAAAATCTAGTACGGATAACCTGCAATTTTATATCATTTAAGAAAGGCACACACATGCCCTCCTTGAATTTTTTTTAGAAAATTAAGTATTTCAATTTCATGTGGTAGAGAGTTTCATAACCTCATTGCTCACACAATAAAAATTTGCCAACTAACTTCCTTTAGACAAAGTGAATTAGGATCTTTATGCTAGAGTAATTGAATTAACTCTAACTGAAATAGATTAATGCTTTTTTCCTAAATGTTGAAATTTGTTTAAATCCATCAGCTCAAAAAGGCTTTCTCGGACAGACTTGGCGCAAGCTACTCCATTCTGCAGATCCCAAGGGAACCCTGGCCTTTACCATTACACCCCTGTACAGGGATAGATACTTACCATAGGCCCAGGGCTGCATCTACAGAGTAGCTGCTGGCCGGAGGAGCGAGCTTGAGGCTATAGTGGTTGATTCAACTCTAACTAAAGCTTTTTTTTCCTAAATACTGGGATCTGTTTAAGGCTGTTGGCTCAAACAGACTTCCTCGGACAGACTTGGCGCAAGCTACTCCATTCTGCAGATCCCAAGGGAACCCTGGTTTTTACCATTACACCCCTGTACAGGGATAGATACTTACCATAGGCCCAGGGTTGCATCTACAGAGTAGCTGCTGGCCGGAGGAGTGCGCTTGAGGCTTGAGTAGTTGAATCAATCCTAACTAAAGGAAAACCTATCTAATGCCACTTTCTTGTTAGGACCTGTCTGAGGCCTATGGCTAAAAAAAGCTTCTTTGGAAAGACTTGGCAAAAGCCAGTCTATCCTACAGGTTCCAAAGGAACTCTGGCCTTCACTCTTACAGCCCTGTACAGCGATAAAGACTTATTACAGGGCCTTGATTGCATCTACATAGTAGATGCTGACTGGAGGGGCAAACTTAAGGCTAGAATGGTTCAGCCAACCCTAACTATTGCTACTTTCTTAAATGTTAAGATGTTTCTGAGGCCGTTGGCTCAAACAGGCTTCCTTGGACAGACTGGGCGCAAAACACACCATTTCTGATGTTTCCAAATGAACCCTGGGCTTCACCCTTGAACCTCTATACAGGGACCGTTTCATAGTTTTAAGGTTGAAAGACACAAGTCCATCAAGTTCAACCTAAAAGCTAATGTGTTGATCCAGAGGAAGGCAAAAACCCCATGAGGCAGATGCTAATTGCCCCATATTAGGGGAAAAATTCCTTCCCGACTCCACATATGGCAATCAGACTAGTTCCCTGGATCAACGTCCCATAACAAAATCTAGTACGGATAACCTGCAATTTTATATTATTCAAGAAAGGCACACACATGCCCTCCTTGAATTTTTTTTAGAAAATTAAGTATTTCAATTTCATGTGGTAGAGAGTTTCATAACCTCATTGCTCACACAATAAAAATTTGCCAACTAACTTCCTTTAGACAAAGTGAATTAGGATCTTTATGCTAGAGTAATTGAATTAACTCTAACTGAAATAGATTAATGCTTTTTTCCTAAATGTTGAAATTTGTTTAAATCCATCAGCTCAAAAAGGCTTTCTCGGACAGACTTGGCGCAAGCTACTCCATTCTGCAGATCCCAAGGGAACCCTGGCCTTTACCATTACACCCCTGTACAGGGATAGATACTTACCATAGGCCCAGGGCTGCATCTACAGAGTAGCTGCTGGCCGGAGGAGCGAGCTTGAGGCTATAGTGGTTGATTCAACTCTAACTAAAGCTTTTTTTTCCTAAATACTGGGATCTGTTTAAGGCTGTTGGCTCAAACAGACTTCCTCGGACAGACTTGGCGCAAGCTACTCCATTCTGCAGATCCCAAGGGAACCCTGTTTTTTACCATTACACCCCTGTACAGGGATAGATACTTACCATAGGCCCAGGGTTGCTCTACAGAGTAGCTGCTGGCCGGAGGAGTGCGCTTGAGGCTTGAGTAGTTGAATCAATCCTAACTAAAGAAAAACCTATCTAATGCCACTTTCTTGTTAGGACCTGTCTGAGGCCTATGGCTCAAAAAAGCTTCTTTGGAAAGACTTGGCAAAAGCCAGTCTATCCTACAGGTTCCAAAGGAACTCTGGCCTTCACTCTTTCAGCTCTGTACAGCGATAAAGACTTATTGCAGGGCCTTGATTGCATCTACATAGTAGATACTGACTGGAGGGGCAAACTTAAGGCTAGAATGGTTCAGCCAACCCTAACTATTGCTAATTTCTTAAATGTTAGGATATTTCTGAGGCCGTTGGCTAAAATAGGCTTCCTTGGACAGACTGGGCGCAAAACACACCATTTCTGATGTTTCCAAATGAACCCTGGGCTTCACCCTTGAACCTCAATACATGGACAGTTTCATAGTTTTAAGGTTGAAAGACACAAGTCCATCAAGTTCAACCTAAAAGCTAATGTGTTGATCCAGAGGAAGGCAAAAACCCCATGAGGCAGATGCTAATTGCCCCATATTAGAGGAAAAATTCCTTCCCGACTCCACATATGGCAATCAGACTAGTTCCCTGGATCAACGTCCCATAACAAAATCTAGTACGGATAACCTGCAATTTTATATTATTCAAGAAAGGCACACATATGCCCTCCTTGAATTTTTTTTAGAAAATTAAGTATTTCAAGTTCATGTGGTAGAGAGTTCCATAACCTCATTGCTCACACAATAAAAATTTGCCAACTAACTTCCTTTAGACAAAGTGAATTAGGATCTTTATGCTAGAGTAATTGAATTAACTCTAACTGAAATAGATTAATGCTTTTTTCCTAAATGTTGAAATTTGTTTAAATCCATCAGCTCAAAAAGGCTTTCTCGGACAAACTTGGCGCAAGCTACTCCATTCTGCAGATCCCAAGAGAACCCTGGCCTTTACCATTACACGCCTGTACATGGATAGATACTTACCATAGGCCCAGGGCTGCATCTACAGAGTAGCTACTGGCCGGAGGAGCGAGCTTGAGGCTATAGTGGTTGATTCAACTCTAACTGAAGCTTTTTTTTTTCCTAAATACTGGGATCTGTTTAAGGCTGTTGGCTCAAACAGACTTCCTCGGACAGACTTGGCGCAAGCTACTCCATTCTGCAGATCCCAAGGGAACCCAGGTTTTTACCATTACACCCCTGTACAGGGATAGATACTTACCATAGGCCCAGGGTTGCATCTACAGAGTAGCTGCTGGCCGGAGGAGTGCGCTTGAGGCTTGAGTAGTTGAATCAATCCTAACTAAAGAAAAACCTATCTAATGACACTTTCTTGTTAGGACCTGTCTGAGGCCTATGGCTCAAAAAAGCTTCTTTGGAAAGACTTGGCAAAAGCCAGTCTATCCTACAGGTTCCAAAGGAACTCTGGCCTTCACTCTTACAGCCCTGTACAGCGATAAAGACTTATTACATGGCCTTGATTGCATCTACATAGTAGATGCTGACTGGAGGGGCAAACTTAAGGCTAGAATGGTTCAGCCACCCTAACTATTGCTACTTTCTGAAATGTTAGGATATTTCTGAGGCCGTTGGCTCAAACAGGCTTCCTTGGACAGACTGGGCGCAAAACACACCATTTCTGATGGTTCCAAATGAACCCTGGGCTTCACCCTTGAACCTCAATACAGGGACAGTTTCATAGTTTTAAGGTTGAAAGACACAAGTCCATCAAGTTCAACCTAAAAGCTAATGTGTTGATCCAGAGGAAGGCAAAAACCCCATGAGGCAGATGCTAATTGCCCCATTTTAGGGGAAAAATTCCTTCCCGACTCCACATATGGCAATCAGTTCCCTGGATCAACGTCCCATAATAAAATCTATTACCACTAGCCTGAAATGTTATATTATTCAAGGAACATTTTTCATCAAGCAGTTTTCACCGGAAATGTGTTGCACAACTGTTTGAATCTCAGTAAATTCCTGCGCAACTTACATTTAAATACTCTGACCTTTTTACACCCACTCTTTTAACTTCTTAAATAGTGAACAGAGCTTATCTGGACCGCTTGTGGCTTAGCTTTACCTGAAAACTTATTACAAATTAGGCTGGAAAAGTGGTGTAAAATAGGACTGAAATTGACTCCATCTTTTGACTGGAGTACATTTCTTGAGGTGTAGTACGTTAGCTTTAAGGGGATATTTCAATAAATGAATGACCCTAGCTGCAGGTATAAAGAATCAAACTGTGCTGTCCTGACCCATTCCTGGGATTGTGTATGGCACTGACATCACCTCAATACTGCCGCAGCCAACAAATGTAATCAGACGGACTGCCCAGCTGAGCGCACTGAGCTGCTGCAGCTCTGAGATGGTGGAACCTCTTTTTTTTAATTAAATGACCTGCACCTAGGGACATTCATTTATTGAAAGGGAACAACCCCTTTAAGGATGAGTCAAGTTCATTAAGAGGTTTAGTCTTTTTAATGAATTTGGTGCACGTTCCTCCAATAGGCGCTTCATGAATGCTGGTATAGAAATCCACCAGCCTTGATGAATCGGCCACCATAGGTTTACATGGCATGAGCATATACAGAACAGTTGTGTAGTATACGTTACCAGGCCCTCATGATGCTCTTGGTCCTGGATGGCCTTCCACAGTCTGCTTTCTTGCTTCATCATCTTGAAGGGCTCCACTTTCTTTTCTTCTGGCTGGCATGGTGCGGCTCTATCATCCTGCTCCTTTAACACGAAGGGACGAATGACTGTAAAGCTGCCAGGAGCGTTTTTTTATCCCCTTAGATCATTGTGACACCACAAAGTGATGACATAGACGAGTGGGTGAGGCGCCTTTATTCAGTCATCGGGTGTGGTCAGAAGAAATTAGCATATTCCGTGATGTTACTACAATGAGAACAGACATGAACATTCTATTCGGAACCCGACCGCCATTATCAGCGGAACCTTCACTGCTGTCAGATTGGCACTAAAAACAAAAACAGACCGCGGTGAACCTGGACAGTAACAATCTACAGGGACAGTGACTGCTAAGCGGACTTCATGTCAGATGTTATGCAGTTTTGTCAGAAAAAAAACAATAAAATATATAAAAGACAGGCTCCAATAAACCTTAAACACTGGGCTGTAGTCACAGATTCTCCTTCCACCTGCAGCACATTGCTCCCCTGCCTAACCCTCCCCGTCCTGCAGCATGTTTCTCACCGCTTAATTCTCCCACTCCTGCAGCACATCACTCCCCTGTCTAAACCTCCCCCTCTTGCGGCACATTGCTCCCGTCTAATCCTCCCCTCCTTGCAGCACATTGTGCCCTTTCTAAATCTCCCTCTTCCTGCACCACATCACCCACTGCCAAATCCCCTCTTGCACCACATCGCCCACTGCCAAATCCTGCAGTTCCTGCAGCATATCGCTCCCTGCCTAATCCTCTCCTATTGCATTACATCACTCCCCTGCATAAGCCACCTCTTCCTGCAGCACATCGCTTCCCTGCCTAAGCCTCCCCTCCTGCATTACATCACTCCCCTGCCTAATCCTCCTCTTCCTGCAGCACAGCGCTCCCTGCCTAATCCTCCTCTTCCTGCAGCACATCGCTTCCCTGCCTAAGCCTCCCCTCCTGCATTACATCACTTCCCTGCCTAATCCTCCTCTTCCTGCAGCACAGCGCTCCCTGCCTAATCCTCCTCTTCCTGCAGCACATCGCTCCCTGCATGATTCTCCCTATCCTGCATTACATCACTCCCCTGCATAATCCTCCTCTCCCTGCAGCACACCACTCACCTGGCTAATCTTCCCCCTCCTGCAGCACATCGCTCCCCTGACCCCCTCTTACGTGACATCTTTTCTATCAGTTACATTTGTGAAGTAACTGCTGTCTCCTGTGAGCAGTGGAGAGCGAAGCTGAGAGCCAGGAGGCTCTGCCCCTCTGCCCCTTCTTGCCACATCATCATCCATCTACATCAGGGCTGTCAAACTCAAATATATAGAGGGCCAAAAGGAAGAGTTTAACTCAGAAAAATAAGTCAACACTTTATCAGATGTTTCTGTGAAAACTTGAGTACAACAAATAAGATTTTGTTATTTTCCCTCAGTTATAAAAAAAATAGTTATGAGAAAAGTGTGACAAAAAGGAGTCATAAAATGCACCAAAATGAAATATCACAATTTATGGCTCAAATTGAGGTGAAGCAAGGAAGAGGTTGAGCTTAGCTAATGAGATGCATCAAACATACAGGTGCTTCTCACAAAATTAGAATATCATCAAAAAGTTAATTTATTTCAGTTCTTCAATCCAAAAAGTGAAACTCATATATTATACAGAGTCATTACAGAGTGATCTATTTCAAGTGTTTATTTCTGTTAATGTTGATAATGATGGCTTACAGCCAATGAAAACACAAAGTCATTATCTCAGTAAATTAGAAGAATAAAATCACCTGCAAAGGCTTCTTACGCATTTAAAAAGGTCCCTTTGTCTGTTTCAGTAGGCTCCACAATCATGGGGAAGACTGCTGACTTGACAGATGTCCAGAAGGCAGTCATTGACACACTCCACAAGGAGTGTAAACCACAAAAGGTCATTGCTAAAGAAGCTGGCTGTTAACAGCGTGCTGTATCGAAGCATATTTATGGAAAGTTGAGTGGAAAGAAAAAGTGTGGTAGGAAGAGGTGCACAAGCAACCGGGATAACCTCTGCCTTGAAAAGATTGTTAAGGAAAGGCCATTCAAACATTTGGGGAAGATTCACAAGGAGTGGACTGCTGCTGGAGTCATTGCTTCAAGAGCCATCACACACAGACGTATCCAGGACATGGGCTACAAGTGTCACATTCCTTGTGTCGAGCCACTCATCACCAATAGACAACGCCAGAAGCATCTTACCTGGGCCAAGGAGAAAAACACCTGGACTGTTGCTCAGTGGTCCAAGGTGTTGTTTTCCGATGAAAGTAAATTTTGCATTTAATTTGGAAATCAAGGTCCCAGAGTCTGGAGGAAGAGTGGGACCAATCAGCGATTTTTAACACAATTGTCCGGACCTTTGTAACACCATGCGGATACTGTGGGGACATCAGCGGCTAGGGTGTGAAGGGAGGACCGGGGAGCGGCGCTGACATCCAATTGGTCGCAGCCGCTATTTAAATGTGCCGCACAAATCGGTGATTGGTCGCGGTCTTGGCCCGCGACCAATCACTGATCTTGCCGCAAAAGTTAAACACTACTGTGCTGATTGGTCGCGGACGCTGCCCGCGACCAATCACCGATTTGGGCGCCAAATTTAAATATCGGCCGCGACCAATCACCGATCTTGGCTCCACATTTAAACACCGCTGTACTGATTGGTCGCGGACGCTATTTAAATGTGGCGCCAAAATCGGTGATTGGTCGCGCCAAGCGTCGGCGACCAATCAGCACAGCGGTGTTTAAATGTGGAGCCAAGATCGGTGATTGGTCGCGGCCGATATTTAAATTTGGCGTCCAAATCGGTGATTGGTCGCGGGCAGCGCCAGCGACCAATCACCGATTTTTAACACAAATGTCCGGACCTTTGTAACACCATGCGGATACTGTGGGGACATCAGCGGCTAGGGTGTCAAGGGAGGACCGGGGAGCGGCGCTGCGGGTCCGGATACTTCTGCTGCGAGCAGTCGCTCATCTCCCGGCTTCTCGCAGCGGAAGTAGCCGCACAGGCAGCGGCGCTCCCCGGTCCTCACTAATACGATTCCGCTCCCCGGTCCTCACCAATACGATTCACTGATTGGTCTCGCTCTCCACACGCGACCAATCAGTGATCTTGGCGCTAAAGTTAAACACCGCTCTGCTGATTGGTCGCGGCCGCTGCCCGTGACCAATCACTGATTTGGGCGCCACATTTAAATAGCGGCCGCGACCAATCACCGATCTTGCCGCCACATTTAAACACTGCTGTGCTGATTGGTCGCGGACGCCAGACGCGACCAATCAGCGATTTTGGCGCCAAATTTAAACACGCTCCGCTAGTTGGTCGCGGATGCCGGCCGCGACTAATCAGCATTACTGGCGCCAAATTTAAACACCGCTCTGCTGATTGATCGCGGTCGCTGGCCGAGATCAATCAGCAGTATTGGCGCCAAATTTAAACACCGCTCTGCTGATTAGTCGCGGTCGCCGTCCGCGACCAATCAGCAATATTGGCGCAAAATTTAAACACCGCTCTGCTGATTGGTCGTGGTCGCCGTCCACGACCAATCAGCAGTATTGGCGCCAAATTTAAACCCCGCTCTGCTGATTGGTCGCGGGCGGCGATTGCGACCAATCAGCATTATTGGCGCCAAATTTAAACCCCGCTCTGCTGATTGGTCGAGACAGCCGGCCGCCACCAATCAGCAATTTTGGCGCCAAATTTAAACCCCGCTCTGCTGATTGGTCGCGGTTGCCGGCCGCGACTAATCAGTATTGTTGGCGCCAAATTGCCGGCCGCGACTAATCAGCATTATTGCCGCCAAATTTAAACACCGCTCTGCTGAATGGTCGTGGCCGTGACCAGTCACCACTATTGGCGCCAAATTTAAACACCGCTTTGCTGATTGGTCGCGACCGGCGGCTGCAACCAATCAGCATTATTGGCGCAAAATTTAAACCCCGCTCTGCTGATTGGTCACGTTCGCTGGCCGCGACCAATCAGCATTATTGGTGCAAAATTTAAACCCCGCCCTGCTGATTAGTCGCGACTGCCGGCCGTGACCAATCAGCGATATAGCCGCTAAATTTCAACACCGCTTTGCTGATTGGTCGCGGTTGTTGGCCGCGACCAATCAGCGATTTTGGCGCCAAATTTAAACACCGCTCTGCTGATTGCGCCCGGTCTGCCGCATACATATTCTAGAATACCCGATGCGTTAGAATCAGGCCACCATCTATAAATCTATACTTAACTTCCTATGGCCCCCGCAGTCTTGCTTCGCTCCGTCCTGGCTGCCGGCAGATCGCGGTACACTGAAGGACCTGCTGTCACATGACTATGACGTCAGCGCAGGTCCTTCAGTCCATCGCGAGCTGCCGGCATGGGAGGACGAGCGCAGCGGGGGCCGTCAGAAGGTAAATATAACATTTATTTTATATTTTATTCTTTTTTTTGACAGGTTCTATGGTACCCGGGTCCGGAGGAGAGTCTCCCATCCTCCACACGCGGGTACCATCCGCACATTGAACGCATGTATTCCGCATGTGCTTATCTAGTGAAGCGGAATCCATTTGTTCCAATGCAAGTCAATGGCGGCGAAAAAGCAGCGCTTACGCGAAATAATTGGTAGTGCTGCGTTTTTTTCCGCAATGATAATCCGCAGTGGAAATTTCCGCAGCATGTGCACAGCACATGCGGACTATCATTGGGGAACATGGCAGACCTTCTAACATGCGTTTTTAAGCATTTCTGCAGCGTTTTTGCCATGCCGAAACGCTTAAAAAACGCATTGTGGGCACACAGCCTTAGGCCATGTGCCCACGCAGCGTTTTTGTAGCATTTTTGCGGCATTTTTACGGCCGCGAAAACGTTTGTAGAACAGTCTGCCATGCAAAGCCATGTGAATTCGGATGTGCTGTGCACATGATGCGCTAATTTGCGCGCCGAATTCGCATTACTTTGCAAAACGCAGCATGACCATTTCTACTGCGATTACGCTGAAGCTTATTCGCGATGCGTGTGGTATCTGGGAGGAAGACGAGACTACAACTCCTCTTCATCCCGGCTACCACGCGGTGAAAAAAAGAAATAAAAAAGTTAAAAACAAACAAAACCTGTATATTCACCTCTCCGGCGGCCCCCGGTCTGCTCTCCGGTCTCCTCCGGTCTGCTGTCTGTACTGTCAGGACCTGCGGTGACGTCATTTAGTCAGGTGATGGTTGCATGACCGCTGACGTCGGCATCAGGTGATGGTCGCGTGACCATCAGCTGACTAAATGACGTCACCGCAGGTCCTGACCGTACACTGCAGGACGCTGAAGAGAGAAGACGCGGCCGGGAGCAGACCGGAGGAGACCGGAGAGCAGACCGGGGGCCGCCGGAGAGGTGAATATACCGTTGTTTTTTTTTATTTATTAACGTTTTCTTTTTTTTACTATAGATGCTGCATTTAAAACATCTAAGTTGTTCACACATTATAGATCCATGTCGGTTGCATGGATTTATATTGTGTGATCAACTTGTCAAGCACTTTTCCAAGTGATGCTCAAAATTGCTTTGAAAAAACGCATGTGAAAACGCTTCTCTCTGGCAGAAAAAACGCATGTAAATCTGCATCAAATCTGCTAGGTGTGCACACAGCCTTATAGCTGGTTTTGCTCTGAGCTGAGATGTCTGGGCTGAATAATGCTCTGGGAGCAGAACCCATCAGCAGAATCTGTCTGTTTCCTGCCTTGTAGCAGTGGATCCCGGCTATTTAGCTCACAGAGCATTGTCTACACAAGATACAATTGTATCCAATTTTCAGCTGGGAACAGGACTATGGACAAGTTTTGCAGCAACTGCATTTGTGATAGGAAATGTTGATCAATCTAGATTTTCTTCAGTGTTCTTATTCATTGCAGAAAATCTTAAAAAAGCCGAGGAATGTGGGCAACATGGTGGGTCAATGATTAACGCTGTGGGGCTGGGTTCATATAATAGCAAGGACAACATCTGCAAGGAGTTTGTATGTTCTCCCCGTGTTTGTGTGGGTTTCCTCCGGGTTCTCCGGTTTCCTCCCACACTCCAAAGACATACTGATAGGGAATTCATATTGTGAGCCCCAATGGGGACAGTGATGATAATGTCTGTAAGGTGCTACAAAATCTAACGGCGCTATATAAGAGAGTAAAATAAATATATAACTAAATAAAATGAATGTATTAAAAGGCTAAGATTGCAAAGAGCTTGTAAAAACAAGAAACTTTGCAATTTCCTTCTTATTCAAAATCTTCTCTGTTCTCAAGAAGGAAAAGATTTTTAATTCTGCAGTGTACAGCTCATTGCTATGGTTACTGACCACCTGAGAAGTGGCCGGTCTCCTTGGCAAGAAGCGCTCACTTGCAGACTGGTGGACTTCAGCGCCCCTGTGCCTGTCCCATTCTGCAGAGGCAAAGCCGCCTCTGCCCGCAGAATGCAAGAGGGCACAATTCAGACAAGCGGCTCAGCCAAGCCACCGGCCAGAACTGTAAATCTTCAGCTTCTGATGAGAGGAACACAAGAGCACCCCTTTAATAAAGGAGTAGAGCAGAACTCATACAGTGATTAGTGGGGGTCTGACACCTGAAATCCCCAGACATCAGCTACTTCTGCAAGATGATGTACACAGTGTTAAGAGCTGGAATAGCACAGCTCCGCACACTGTGCAATGGCTGGTTTCAGGTACTACAGCTCAGATCACAATCATTTCAATAGGAGCTGCAGTACCAAGATCGGCCACTACACAGTGTACAGCGCTGTGCTGTTTGGTCTCTACGCTGAGTATTTCCAGCTGCTGTCTTATTGGTGAGGGGGCCGTGTGTTGGAACCTCACTGATCTGATATTGATGACCAGGGTCGGACTGCGGTGTCTGGGGCCCACAGGGGAAATTAACTCTAGGGGCCCACCTACAGCAAGATGCAAATATCTGTTATCCGCTCTCGCTGTTATAGTGGAGCATTGACTGGCGGCTCCTGCACATCTACTGGGCGACACTCTAACTGGGATGGACATGTTTGCATTAAAGGGCTTCTTTGGTTAAAACTAGTGTTGAGCGAGTATGTTCTGTTAACCCTTTCGGCGAGTATGCTCGGGCCGAGCTCCGAGTATTTATAGCTGCTCGGTGATATGGTTGAATCGCTCCCGTGTGCATGATTTGCGACTGTTTGACGGTTTTAATACATGTGAGGAATGTGTAAGAAATAGACATTCCTCACATGTATTAACCCCTTAAGCCGCGGAGCATTTTCCGTTTTTGCATTTTCGCTTTTTGCTCCACTTGTTCCCAGAGCCATAGCGTTTTTATTTTTTGGTCAATATGGCCATGTTAGGGCTTATTTTTTGCGGGACGAGTTGTACTTTTCAACGCCATTACTAGTTTTACCATGCCGTGTACGGGAAAACGGGAAAAAAATTCCAAGCGCCGTGAAATTGCAAAAAAAGTGCAATACCACTGAGGTTTTTTTTTATTTTTTTTACCACGTTCACTGAATGCTAAAACTGACCTGCCATTATTATTCTCCAGGTCATTACGAGTTCGTAGACACCAAACATGTATAGGTTCTTTTTTATTTAAGTGATGAAAAAAAATTCCAAAGTTTGGTAAAAAAAAAAAAAATGGTGCCATTTTCCGAGACCCGTAGCGTCTCCATTTTTCGGGATCTGGGGCAGGGTGAGGGCTTATTTTTTGTGAACCGAGCTGAAGTTTTTATAGATGCTATTTTGGGGTAGATCCGATGTTTTGATCGTCCGTTATTGCATTTTATTGCAATTTTACGGTGACCAAAAAACGTAATTCTGGCGTTTAGAATTTTTTTCTCATTACGCCATTTACCGATCGCATTAATTCTATTTTTATATTGATAGATCAGGCGATTCTGAACGCGGCAATGCCAAATATGTGTATGTGGGGTTTATTTTATGATTTTAGGGGGTGATTTAAACTTTTAAATTTTTTTATTTTTTTTCATATTTTTTAAAACTTTTTTTTTCACTTTTTGCTTGCTTCTGTACTCTACATAGGAGACTTGAAGCAGCAACTGTCCGATCACCTCTGCTACATACAGGGAACCAGCAGATCCCCTGTATGCAGCAGAAATGGTCCTGTCCTATGAGCACCGACCACTAGATGGCGCTCATAGCAATTCCACCCGCGCCTGTTGCGGGCACATGTCAGCTGTAAGAATCAGCTGACATGTGCTTGGTTCAGTGCGGGCTCAGCGCCGGAGCCCTCACTGAACCGGAGGATAACGACATGCGCGTACTAATACGTGACATGTCGTTAAGGGGTTAAAGCTGTCAAACAGTTGCAAATCATGCACACGGGAGCGATTCAACCATATCACCGAGCAGCTGTAAATACTCGGAGCTCGGGCCGAGCATACTCGGACAGAACATACTCGCTCAACACTAGTTAAAACAAGTTATCACCGATCCATGGGCTCTACAGGATAGGTGATCACTTATTGAGCATTTGTGTCCGAACAATGGAAAACGCACCTATCGGAAGAATGGGGAAGTTTTATCCCTGACAGAACACTTATCCCTATTTTAAAATGCTGCGGCAGGTGGGACGTCTGACCGCAGCTCTATTCATTCTCTTAGAGACTTGCAAAAAAGAGCAGCGCTCACAGCCACTGAGAGAATGAATGGATCAGTGGTCGCATCTCACATGCCGCTCCAGTCTAATGGGGAGAAAAGCTCCACATTCTGCCGGTGTGTGCAAGCAGTCAGACCCCCACCAATCAATATTATCAATGATCCTGTGGAGAGGTGATTACTTGTTTTCACCGGAGAACCCCTGTAAGTGCATCTCTGCCGCTCTGGTCCAAGTATTTAATCGCTAAGGCCACGGCCCTACTATCAGTATTCGGTCAGTATCCAGTCAGTATTTTTTCTCAGGAGTGGGAGCCAAAACAGGTGATGAACAATCAGAGAAAAGGTATAATAGAAACAAGTCACCAATTCTGCATTTATCAACCATTCCTGGTTTCGGCAGCCACTCCTGAGAAAAATACTGACCAAATACTGATGGTGGGGCTGTGGCCTAATGGAAAAAAATCTTTTCCTAGTTAAGATCAGCGAGAACAAAATGACCGCCATACACAGCACAGTCCACTATATCAACACCAATTATACCACATACAAAAGGGACAAATATCGCCACACCTTGACTAGATCACATATTACCACTACATAGTGACTGAATAATACCACATACAAGGAACAAATATGGCCAAACTATGACCAGACCATATATTACCACCCCAAGGTGACCAAATACTACAGTACTGATCATGAATACAAAACCACAATACTAACAACACTGTTATTACCACCAGCGACATTATACACAGGAGCTCTGTATATAGTGTCAGTGTACAGGTAACACAGTGATCACCAGTGACATTATAGACAGGAGCTCTGTATATAGTGTATAGGTAATACAGTGATCACCAGTGACATACACAGGAGCTCTGTATATACTATATACACACGTGGTCAAAATTGTTGGTACCCCTCGTTTAATGAAAGAAAAACCCACAATGGTCACAGAAAAAACTTGAATCTGACAAAAGTAATAATAAATTAAAAATCGATGAAAATGAACAAATGAAAGACAGACATTGCTTTTCAACCCTGCTTCCACAGAATTTAAAAAAAAATTAAACTCTTGAAATAGGCCTGGACAGAAATGATGGTACCCCTGAAAATAATGTGACAAAAGGGACATGTTAAATCAAGTTGTGTCCACTAATTAGCATCACAGGTGTCTACAATCTTGTAATCAGTCAGTGGGCCTGTATATAGGGCTACAGATACTCACTGTGCTGTTTGGTGACATGGTGTGTACCACACTCAACATGGACCAAAGGAAGCAAAGGAAAGAGTTGTCTCAGGAGATTAGAAAGAAAATTATAGACAAGCATGTTAAAGGTAAAGGTTATAAGACCATCTCCAAGCAGCTTGATGTTCCTGTAACTACAGTTGCACATATTATTCAGAAATTTAAGATCCATGGGACTGTAGCCAACCTCCCTGGACGTGGCCGCAGGAGGAAAATTGATAACAAATCAAAGAGACGAATAATATGAATGGTAACAAAAGAGCCCAGGAAAACTTCTAAAGAGATTAAAGGTGAACTTCAAGCTCAAGGAACATCAGTGTCAGATCGCACCATCCGTCGTTGTTTGATCTAAAGTGGACTTCATGGGAGACGACCAAGGAGTACACCATTGTTGAAAAAAAATCATAAAAAAGCCAGACTGGAATTTGCCAAACTACATGTTCACAAGTCACAAAGCTTTTAGGAGAATGCCCTATGGACAGATGAGACAAAAATGGAAGTTTTTGGCAAGGCACATCAGATCTATGTTCACAGATGGAAAAATGAAGCATATCAAGATAAGAACACTGTCCCTACTGTGAAACATGGAGGAGTCTCTATTATGTTTTGGGGCTGGTCTGCTGCATCTGGCACAGGGTGTCTTGAATCTGTGCAGGGTACAATGAAATCTCAAGACTATCAAGGGATTCTAGAGAGAAATGTGCTGCCCAGTGTCAGAAAGCGTGGTCTCAGTCGCAGGTCATGGGTCTTGCAACAGTATTATGACCCAAAACACACAGCTAAAAACACCCAACAATGGCTAAGAGGAAAACATTGGACTATTCTGAAGTGGCTTCTATGAGCCCTGACCTAAATCCTATTGAGCATCTTTGGAAAGAGCTGAAACATGCCGTCTGGAAAAGGCAACCTTCAACCATGAGACAACTGGAGCAGTTTGCTCATGAGGAGTGGCCAAAATACCTGTGGAGAGGTGCAGAAGTCTCATTGACAGTTACAGGAGTCGTTTGATTGCAGTGATTGCCTCAAAAGGTTGTTCAGCAAAATATTAAGTTAAGAAGAACCATCATTTCTGTCCAGGCCTGTGTCATCAGTTTATTTTATTTTTTTTATTCTGTGGAAGCAGAAAAGCAATGTCTGACTTTCATTTGTTCATTTTCATAGATTTTTAATTTATTATTACTTTTGTCAGATTCAAGTTATTTATGTGACCATTGTGGGTTTTTCTTTCATTAAACGAGGGGTACCAACAGTTTTGACCACGTGTGTAGTGTAAGTGTACATGTGTGTCACCCTGGCCTGGATGCCACAAGTGTAATTAAAGCTGTGTCTGAGAGCAGGGGGGAGGTTCTCTAGTCAGGGGAACATTAGCATGCAATGCCTCCTGTCTCAGGCCAGTAGAGGGAGCAGGCTGCCCCTATAAAAGCTGGTGCTGAGGGCAGGGTTAGAGAGAACCCAGATGACCTGTCTCAGGACTGAGACGTGTCTCAGCAGAGCAGGGACAGACAGTTGCACTGCACCTAAGAGGAAGTGTGGCAGGAGGAGAGCCACAAGCCAGAGACAAGAGGCGAAGAGAGCCTGTCTTGGCAGATAACAGACTTAATCTACCAGACTTTGGTGTCTGAGGCTGGAAGGATTCCACATCCCCCAGCAGAGAACCAGTCCGCAAGGGACTGTATATTCCTTGGCCTAAGAAGCCTGGAGGCTCTGCAACAACAGAAGGGACCAGTAAAGCCATACAAGGCTGGGAGCAGAAAGGAACCCACGTCGCAGGCCATACAGGCGAGAAAACATGGAAAGCTCGGAAACGTGGGCTGTTACCCTATCAGGAGGAGATAGCCAGAAGGAGCGCAGAAAGCACGGTAGGCCTACACCCTCACCCTGACCAGGGCCAATTTCCCCGTTGCTCTCAGACATCCAGGTCCCCTCCTAGCCGGGACTGTTTGTGGGTCAGTTTACCTGTTTAGTAAAGACCCTAGACTGCAACCTGTTGTCTGTGTGCTCCTTGCTCCTCCAGCACTATCAGCACTGGGACTCCCACTACCATCACTCCCAACATCCATTATACTGCCCTGGGGCCGCACTCTTCCCGTGGAGAGTCAAACTACCCTAGCTGCACACCTCATCAGCCCCAGCGGTCTGCATGCAGCGGCGGTTCCTAATAACCGCAATCCATGGGTGGCGTAGTCGGACATTATCAGCAGAACATAGCAGACTACCATTGGCCTGACCACCCTGAGCCACGGAACCGGGTCGCCACTACTACCCCCATCGTCTCCCTATTGCCCGGATCCGAGTGCCGCACGGCCCAGGGGGCGAGTCAGCTTTGGCGTAGTCGGCAGGATTTCGTGCCCGCAACCACCGGGTACTGCGTGCCTGAAAAAGACTTTTATAACTTACCTGTGGCAAAGTTTCCCGCCGTCCGGAGTCTTTTCCCGCCATCCGGAGCCGATTCCCGCCATCGGACGCCATCTTGGACCGTTTTCTGCCGCCTTCCCGCCATCCGCAGCTGCTTCCCGCCATCGGACGCCATCTTCAGGACGCCACGCGGGAAAAAGAGGGGCGTGGACATCAAAACCGCGCGAGATCCGAAGCTCCGCCCCACGCACCGACGCTGCGCAAGGTCCTGGAAGGGAGAGAGAGCGACGCTGACGTCATCAGGACGCGACGCCAGGTCCTCGTCCATAGCAGCAGCAGCGGAGCCGCGGCCTACAGAAGAGGATCGTCGGAAGGTAGGCCACGCGTAACTAGGGGGGGAGGAAGATGACGAACACAGAGGCGCCCACTACCACCAACGCAACTGCAGCAGCGGTGATGCCCTTTTCCTTGCCCTACATCCCTGGAGCGGCCTGGCTGCCCAAATACTCAGGGGAGCCCCATGCCCTAACTGACTTCAAGGAAAGGCTATACAGTTTCTTCCACGTTTACCCCCTGACAGAGGAACAGAAGGTCAGCATATTAACAGGGCAGTTAACTGGCGCAGCCCAGCGGGAGGTAAAATCATGGCCCACTGAGGAGAAAAGGACTGTGAAGGGTATTCTGGCCCGGCTGCGGGGTACCTTTGACACACGTACCTCCGCTGAGATTAAAATGAGGTTCTATGGATGTAAGCAGCGGGCACAGGACAGCATCAGAGACTATGCCCTAAATCTGCAGGAAGCCTTGAGGGCTATTCAACAAACTGACCCTGGCAGTGTGCAGGAAACGGATAAGCTGCTAACAGAACAATTCATAGAAGGTCTGCTGTCTAGCGCCCACAGGGCCCAACTGCGCCTCATGTTCTTTCAGAACCTCGACCTGACCTTTGCCCAATTTAAGGACAGGGCCATAAGGGTGCTCCGTGAATCTGCAACCAGTGGCGCTATAAACCCCCGGCGCCCTGCTATCACTTACCACCAGGAGGCGGCGCCCTCCTCTATGGACTCCGTGGAGGCTGATGCACAGGCCCTGAACCAAGCCCCGTCGAAAGATCTGCACCAACAAGTCCAGGAGCTGACCAGGAGCGTCGCGGCGTTGACCAGGACCGTCCAGGCGTTGCAAGTGGACCCGTCAAGACCCATCGAGCTGGCTTCAAGTCCGGAGGATGTCCCATGGCGTCGACAGAGGAGGATCCCGTCGTTCCGAGGGAGGCCCACAGACCGCTACGCAGAGGATGGACAGCCCATTTGCCGTCGATGCAACCAGCCCGGACACATTTCCAGGTACTGTAATTTAAACGGGTCCAACCTGGGGCAGAGGGCCAACCCCCAGGCATAAGATCACCAGGCCCTTACAATTGGCGTAATAAGTACGTTGGGGGGCGCCCGCTTTTACCCGTGGTGCTGGACGGTATCCCCATGAGCGCCTTGCTGGATACTGGGTCACAAGTAACCACTATCCCTTATGTACTTTTTAAGCAGTATTGGACTGATGCTGATATCACACGGTATCCAGACGGTAACTTGAGCATCATCGCCAGTAATGGCTTACCCGTGCCGCAGATGGGGTTCAAGGAGATGACCATTAAGATTGGTAAAGTTGAACTACCGGCACAGGGAGTGATTATTGTGGACATTGACCGTCGTGAAAGTCACCCTAAAATAACTGTGGGTACTAATGTAATTGAAAATTGTCTTTCAGAGGTAATTGTAATCTTACAACAGGTGGCGGTGAATGCTAGTTCCAGCCAACAGAGAGTCCTCAACAAGGAGATAAAGGCCCTGATGAGACGGCAGCAGGTAGAACTGTCTGGTGGTGAGATCGGTAGCGTAAGACTGAGTGACCCATTCCCCATTTCCATGCCTCCCAAAACTGAAATGATGATCTGGTGTCGGACTGCAATCGGGTTGAGAGGTAGAGACTACCAAGCCATGGTAGAACCCGTGTACTCAGACAGCAGGCCCACCATTTTGACAGCCCGGGGGGTGGTTGATGTCCGTCATGGGAGGGTGCCCGTCCGCATCCTCAACATTGGGGAGAGGGAGGTACACTTACCCAGGTACGCTACACTCGCCAAGCTGTTTGTGGTCGAACACAAAGCTATCAGGGCCGTGGAACCCTTGCCTCCATCTCCTCAGGCGGAGGGTAATGGCTCCCAGAAACAAAAGGAGGACTGGTGCCAGAAACTCCACGTGGGTGCTGACTCCACTCCCCTGCACCAAAAACAAGGAGTCTACTGGGTGGTACAGGAGTACGAGAGAGTCTTTAGTAAGCACCCGCTAGACTTCGGCAGAGTAAAGGGGATAGAACACCACATCCCCACAGGGAGCCACCCACCGATAAAAGAGAGGCACAGACCTGTACCTCCTGCACATTATCAGAACGCAAGGGGCATGCTAAGAGAGATGAAAGAAGCTGGGGTTATTAGAGACAGCTGTAGCCCCTGGGCAGCCCCCTTGGTTCTGGTCAAAAAGAAAGACGGCACCATGAGAATGTGCGTCGACTATAGACAAATCAACTGTATCACTCACAAAGACGCATATCCGCTGCCTAGAATAGAGGAGTCTTTAGCCGCACTAAAATCAGCTAACTTCTTTTCTACTTTGGACCTTACTAGCGGGTACTGGCAGGTTCCTGTGGCAGAGGCTGACAAGGAGAAGACCGCCTTCACCACCCCGATGGGACTGAGCGAATTCAACTGCATGCCTTTCGGGCTCTGCAACGCACCAGGGACCTTCCAGCGGCTGATGGAATGCTGTCTAGGGCACCGAAACTTCGAGACGGTCCTCCTTTACCTGGACGACGTGATTGTCTATTCGAAGACCTACGAGGACCATCTGAAGCACCTGGCCGAGGTGTTCGAAGCCCTGGCAGGCTATGGCCTGAAGGTGAAACCATCGAAGTGTCACCTGCTGAAACCAAAGGTCCAGTGCCTAGGGCACGTGGTAAGCGCGGGAGTGGCCCCCGACCCTGACAAGGTCACGGCAATCAAGAGCTGGCCAAGCCCCTCGAACATCAAAGAGGTGAGACAGTTTCTCGGGTTGGTAGGCTACTACCGAAGATTCATCCCCGGGTTCACCAAGATGGCAGCTCCTATGCAGGACCTCCTGATCGGACAGTCTAAGTCCAGGAGGCAAAAGCCGCCCTTCAAGTGGGATAAACCGGAAGAGGAGTCCTTCTGCCAGCTAAAGATGGCCCTCACAGGGGATGAGATCCTGGCCTACCCTGATTATGGCCAGCCTTTCATTCTCCACACAGATGCCAGTAATGTGGGACTGGGAGCCGTATTGTCCCAAAACCAACAGGGCAGATAACAGGTGATCGCATACGCCAGCCGGAAGCTGAGGCCCACCGAAAGGAACCCGGAGAATTACAGCTCCTTCAAGCTAGAATTCTTGGCGGTGGTGTGGGCCGTGACGGAACGCTTCAAGCATTACCTGGCCTCCGCAAAGTTCACCGTGTACACGGACAACAACCCGTTGACACACCTGGACAATGCAAGACTGGGTGCCCTGGAACAGCGGTGGATGGCCCGTCTCTCCAACTATGACTTCGTGATCAAGTACCGGGCAGGCAAAACCAACTCCAACGCGGACGCCCTATCAAGGATGCCTCACTTACCTGAAGGTGACGAAGACCCAGAAGAGCTGGAGGAGGTAGAACTCCCCGCGTTTCACCGGTATGGAGCCGCTCAACACTCTCACCGCGTGAAGGAGGAGGATCTAACAACTGTGATGATGAATCCCCTACCTCACCACAGCTGGGCCGAGACCCAAGATAGTGACCCTGCAGTCCGCCTGGTGAAAGATCTGCTGACCCGGGAAGACGCCCGCTTAGATCCAGATGCCCCAGAGGAAGCCAAGCAGCTATGGAAGGAGAAGAGCAAGCTGTTCCTCTACGAAGGCAAGTTGTGCAGAAGGATTGTCAACCACCGGACGCACGAGCTGACCTGGCAAGTCGTGGTCCCAAGGAGGGATGCAGCTATGGTCCTGGGGGCTTACCATGACAGAGCGGGACACTTCGGTTGGAAGAAACTGGAGTTCCTACTAAGAGGAAGATTCTTTTGGGTCGGCATGAGAGGAGCTGTAGAAAAATGGTCCAGAGACTGTGGCCCTTGTCACCTAAGGAGGAAGGACCGTGCCAGCCAGAAGACACCCTTGAGGCCCATCATCACCACGCAGCCTCTTGAGCTGGTAGCTCTGGACCATGTCAAATTGGCTCCCAGCCGGTCAGGATACATCTATGCCCTGACAATCGTGGACCACTATTCCCGTTTTCTAGTGGTGGTCCCGGTAAAGGACTTGACAGCCCAAACAGCGGCCAGAGCCTTCCAGCAATATTTCTGCCGTCCACACGGGTATCCGGAACAGGTCCTGACAGACCAGGGTCCAGCGTTCGAGGCTGAAATCTTCCAGGAGTTCTGCAACCTCTATGGCTGTAAGAAGATTCGTACAACGTCTTACCACCCCCAAACCAACGGGATGTGTGAGAAGATGAACAATATAGTCATTGATCTCCTGAAGACGTTGCCCCTGGAGGAACGCAGCCTGTGGCCAGAAAAACTGCCGGACCTGATAGACCTATACAACAATATCCCGGTGAATGCTACAAACTGCACCCCGGCTTACCTGATGCGAGCTAGACCAGGAAAGCTGCCCGTAGACCTGGAGATGGGAGTCCTAATACCTGAGGACACCTCCCCGGATGCGGACTGGGATACGGAAAGGCAACTGCAGTACAAGAAGGTACAGGAGAGTGTGGAGAAGAGCCTGGCCCAGGTGAGAGAGAAGCAAGAAAGACTCTTCAATCAACACGCCCCTGCTAGTCCCCTAGAACCTGGTGAGCAAGTCCTAAAGCGAAAAAGAAGGCTACATAAGTTGGACGACCAGTGGGAAAGGGAACCCTACACCATACTGCAGTCTGACCACGACAACCCAAAGGTGTGCGTAATCACCAAGGACGGAGGAGAAACCACTAGTGTCGTCTCCAGAGACCATCTCAAAAGGTGCCCCGAGCAACTCCGTAGTGCAGAAGAGGATCAGAGTGACCTTGAACCCGCAGAGGACAAGGAAGAAATGATCAGCACCGTTCTCAGAGAGTTTCCTCAGTCCTGGACTCGCATAAATGATGCCATAGTGGTACCTGTCCTGCATTTCCTGCAACCGGCACAGCAACAACCAACACCAGAGCCGGAAGGTGAAGAGGAGAAAGCAGTTCCAGAGGCAGAAGAGCCTGTACCAGCAGCCCAGGAGAGTCAACCCTCTGCTGACAGTGAGCCTGCCATGCCTGCGGGAAGCCAAAGGACCCGCAGACAGCTGCCTGCCCTACCTGTACACCCAGCTGGTAGCTGCACCCCTAACGCTAGTGGGGAAAGCCAAGTCAGTCCACCACCAGACAGTGGGCTACGTAGGTCAACCAGGAGCACAAAGGGACAGATACCCGCTCGCTGGAGAATATAGAGTGTACTAAAATTGTAAATAACCCTGTTGCCAAATGTTGAATTGTTTGCAAAGTTACATGCATGTTTGGTAATACTCTGTTTCAGTTTCTTGCAGCTACCGTAAGGACTCACAGGTTATGGACTTTTTATAACCGGGACCTTGTATGGACTGCGTTCAGAGCCTAACCCAGGAATGAACTAAGACTGTGAAGGACTTGGGGTAGGACAGACCCCCACCTGGTTAAGGCTCCCCGTTGTGCTGGTGATATGGACACCCGGTCACAGGCCACACTGTGACCTTAAGAACTCAATTTGTGCGTCGTCTGTCTATTAATGTTTTATTGTTATGCATATTGTCTTTGTTTACTGTTTAGTCCCGGAGTACTAAATTTCACTAGGGGGGAATGTGTCACCCTGGCCTGGATGCCACAAGTGTAATTAAAGCTGTGTCTGAGAGCAGGGGGGAGGTTCTCTAGTCAGGGGAACATTAGCATGCAATGCCTCCTGTCTCAGGCCAGTAGGGGGAGCAGGCTGCCCCTATAAAAGCTGGTGCTGGGGGCAGGGTTAGAGAGAACCCAGATGACCTGTCTCAGGACTGAGAAGTGTCTCAGCAGAGCAGGGACAGACAGTTGCACTGCACCTAAGAGGAAGTGTGGCAGGAGGAGAGCCACAAGCCAGAGACAAGAGGCGAAGCAAGCCTGTCTTGGCAGATAACAGACTTAATCTACCAGACTTTGGTGTCTGAGGCTGGAAGGATTCCACATCCCCCAGCAGAGAGCCAGTCCGCCAGGGACTGTATATTCCTTGGCCTAAGAAGCCTGGAGGCCCTGCCACAACAGAAGGGACCAGTAAAGCCATACAAGGCTGGGAGCAGAAAGGAACCCACGTCGCAGGCCATACAGGCGAGAAAACACGGAAAGCTCGGAAACGTGGGCTGTTACCCTATTAGGAGGAGATAGCCAGAAGGAGCGCAGAAAGCACGGTAGGCCTACACCCTCACCCTGACCAGGGCCAATTTCCCCGTTGCTCTCAGACATCCAGGTCCCCTCCTAGCCGGGACTGTTTGTGGGTCAGTTTACCTGTTTAGTAAAGACCCTGGACTGCAACCTGTTGTCTGTGTGCTCCTTGCTCCTCCAGCACTATCAGCACTGGGACTCCCACTACCATCACTCCCAACATCCATTATACTGCCCTGGGGCCGCACTCTTCCCGTGGAGAGTCACACTACCCTAGCTGCACACCTCATCAGCCCCAGCGGTCTGCATGCAGCGGCGGTTCCTAATAACCGCAATCCACGGGTGGCGTAGTCGGACATTATCAGCAGAACATAGCAGACTACCATTGGCCTGACCACCCTGAGCCACGGAACCGGGTCGCCACTACTACCCCCATCGTCTCCCTATTGCCCGGATCCGAGTGCCCCACGGCCCAGGGGGCGAGTCACATGTAATACACTGACTCACCAGTGACGTCTCTAGGTGAAGTCCTTCATCTTCGCTTTTCTTCTTCATCTGGCACAGACGGCCATCACTTCTTCCAGCCAGGAATCATCTCTGCAGAAAATAACACACAGTTATCAATAACTGATCTCTTCTAGGGAATATTCCCACTCCACCCCCCGACTTCTACACTACACCAGTTGAAGAAAAAAAGCGATATAGTGCCGCCCTGCACAGTAACAGGAGCCCGCTTTTGTCCTATCCCATGGAAAACAATTTCCTAAAAAGTAAATTATATTACAGAAGTAATAATGTCTCTAATTGGACTCTAAAATAATAATGTTCCTCACTGGCCACCATAAACTAATAAAGTATGTTCCTCAATCTGGCCCCAAACAGTAATTAAGTCCCTTGTTCAGCCTGGCACCCCCATATATCCATCCTGGCCCCCCCTTCCCTGCATATATCCATCCTGACACCCCCCATATATCCCTTCTGGCCCCCATATGTCCAGTGTGACCCCTCCATATATTTATCCTAGCCCACGTGTATCGAGCCTGCCCCCTCCCATATACCCATCCTAGTCCCCCATGTGGCCCTCCTGTTCCCCCCATATATCCATCCTGGCCTCCATGTGTCCAGCCTGCCCCCCCACATATCCATCCTGGCCTCCATGTTTCCAGCCTGCCCCCCCATATATCTGTCCTGGCCTCCATGTGTCCAGCCTGCCCCCTCCCATATATCTGTCCTAAAGCCCCATGTGTCAAGCCTGCCCCCCATATATCCATCCTGGCCTCCATGTGTCCAGCATGCCCCCCCTACATATCCTTCCTGGCCTCCATGTGTCCAGCCTGCCCCCCACAATATATCCATCCTGGCCTCCATGTTTCCAGCCTGCCCCCCATATATCCATCCTGGCCTCCATGTGTCCAGCCTGCCCCCTCATATATCCATCCTGCCCTTCCCCCCTGCATATATCCATCCTGACACCCCCCCATATATCCATACTGGCCCCCATATGTCCAGCGTGGCCCCTCCATATATTTATCCTAGCCCACGTGTATCGAGCTTGCCCCTCCACATATCTATCCTAGCCCCCCATGTGTCCAGCCTGCCCCCCACATATCCATCCTGGCCATCATGTGTCCAGCCTGCCCCGCCCCCCATATATCCGGCCCCCCCATATATCCATCCCCCTCACATATCCATCCTGGCCTCCATGTGTCCAGCCTGCCCCACCATATAGCCATCCTGCCCACCCTTTCCCATGTGTCCAGCCAGGCTCCCCCTTATGTGTCCAGCCAGGCTCCCCCCTTGTGTGTCCAGCCAGGGTTCCCCCTTGTGTGTCCAGCCAGGCTCTCACCATTGTGTGTCCAGCCAGTGTTCCCCCTTGTGTGTCCAGCCAGGGTTCCCCCTTGTGTGTCCAGCCAGGGTTCCCTCTTGTGTGTCCAGTCAGGGCTTCCCCTTGTGTGTCCAGCCAGGGCTCCCCCTTGTGGGTCCAGCCAGGGTTCCCCCTTGTGTGTCCATCCAGCTCCCCCCTTGTGTGTCCAGCCAGGGCTCCCCCTTGTGTGTCCAGTCAGGGCTCCCCCTTGTGTGTCCAGCCAGGGCTCCCCCTTGTGTGTCCAGCCAGGGCTCCCCCTTGTGTGTCCAGCCAGGGTTCCCTCTTGTGTGTCCAGTCAGGGCTCCCCCTTGTGTGTCCAGTCAGGGCTTCCCCTTGTGTGTCCAGCCAGGGCTTCCCCTTGTGTGTCCAGCCAGGGTTCCCCCTTGTGTGTCCAGCCAGGGTTCCCTCTTGTGTGTCCAGTCAGGGCTTCCCCTTGTGTGTCCAGCCAGGGCTCCCCCTTGTGGGTCCAGCCAGGGTTCCCCCTTGTGTGTCCATACAGCTCCCCCCTTGTGTGTCCAGCCAGGGCTCCCCCTTGTGTGTCCAGTCAGGGCTCCCCCTTGTGTGTCCAGCCAGGGCTCCCCCTTGTGTGTCCAGCCAGGGCTCCCCCTTGTGTGTCCAGCCAGGGTTCCCTCTTGTGTGTCCAGTCAGGGCTCCCCCTTGTGTGTCCAGTCAGGGCTTCCCCTTGTGTGTCCAGCCAGGGCTTCCCCTTGTGTGTCCAGCCAGGGCTCCCCCTTGTGTGTCCAGCCAGGGCTCCCCCTTGTGTGTCCAGCAAGGCCCCCCTTGTGTGTCCATCCGGGCCCCCCCTTGTGTGTCCAGCCAGGGCCCCCCCTTGTGTGTCCAGCCAGGGTCCCCCCTTGTGTGTCTAGCCGGGCCCCCCCTTGTGTGTCCAGCCAGGGGCCCATCCCATTCTGCATCCACTCATATACACACAGACACCTCTTACCTTCCTGCTCTCCCGTGCGGTGTCCTCCTTCTCCGGTGACGTCATACGCCGGCCGGGGAAGGGAGACGCGCAGCTTCAGCTGCTTCACTGGGACGTGTGTCGCGGCGGTTCAGGTAATGAACGCCGTGTGCGCGCGTCCCTGCATACACTGTGCCTGCGCTTTTAAAGGGCCCGTGCCCCTTAAAACCGCAGTTTTTTTATTTTTTCATTCTCTTCTCCCCCTCTCCTCTGCAGAAGGGTACCCCGCCAGCCCAGTCCCACCCTGTTGATGACTTATCCTAAAATCGGTCATTAATATATAAGTCCTGGACAGTCCCGTTAAGCTTGTTTTACCTAGTTATAAAAGCCCTTTAAGTCCTCATTATAAGGTAAGGTATGAATGGATCTAATTAAATTCTCCAAAGAGAACTATTTATACATTTTAGTCACTGTGAGCTTTCTACAAGATATTGCGGGCAGTATATAGCGAATATACGGACACAGAGCCATTCGCCGGCTCAGATTGCCAATAAGCACCTTGTAAATATGAGACCTTGACATCATAGGTTACTTGGCTTAATATGAAATTGTCCCTCATGTGTACCGCATTGTGGGCAGGGACTATATGTACATCACTGCAGAATATGTTGGCAATAAAAAGTCAACAGAAATGAATATCATGCAGATCCTCACCAGGACTCCAGCAGTGTCACCATCCTGCCACCATACAGCTATAGAAGGACAATAAACCTGCAGGGTTCTCCCCTCAGTTATTTTTCCTTTAATTTTATTATCTGTTTCTTACTCACAGTGACAGAACAGTCATCAGATATTTTATTGTTCACTTTTTATTTTACAGTCTCAGCTCTGAAGAATAGAACGTCTTATGAATAAATGACAGCTCACTTATTACAGTGGTGGCCAAAAGTATTGGCACCCCTGCAATTCTATCAGATAATACTCAGTTTCTTCCTGAAAATGATTGCAATCACAAATTCTTTGGTATTATTATCTTCATTTAATTTGCTTGCAAGGAAAAAACACAAAAGAGAATGAAGCAAAAATCAAATCATTGATCATTTCACACAAAACTCCAAAAATGGGCCAGACAAAAGTATTGGCACCCTCAGCCTAATACTTGGTTGCACAACCTTTAGCCAAAATAACTGCGAACAACCGCTTCCGGTAACCATCAATGAGTTTCTTACAATGCTCTGTTGGAATTGTAGACCAGTCTTCTTTGGCAAACTGCTCCAGGTCCCTGATATTTGAAGGGTGCCTTCTCCAAACTGCCATTTTGTGATCTCTCCACAGGTGTTCTATGGGATTCAGGTCTGGACTCATTGCTGGCCACCTTAGAAGTCTCCAGTGCTTTCTCTAAAACCATTTTATAGTGCTTTTGGAAGTGTGTTTTGGGTCATTGTCCTGCTGGAAGACCCATGACCTCTAAGGGCGACCCAGCTTTCTCACACTGGGCCCTACATTATGCTGCAAAATTTGTTGGTAGTCTTCAGACTTCATAATGCCATGCACACTGTCAAGCAGTCCAGTGCCAGAGGCAGCAAAGCAACCCCAAAACATCAGGGAACCTCCGCCATGTTTGACTGTAGGGACCATGTTCTTTTCTTTGAATGCCTCTTTTTTTTTCCTGTACACTCTATGTTGATGGTTTTTCCCAAAAAGCTCGACTTTTGTCTCATCTGACCAGAGAACATTCTTCCAAAACATAGTAACATAGTTTGTAAACATAGTTAGTAAAGCCGAATAAAGACTTGCGTCCATCAAGTTCGACCTGTTAGTTCTGTAATTGGTAAAGTTGATCCAGAGGAGGGCAAAAACCCCAAATGATTTGGCCAATCTTCACCTGAGGAAAAATTCCCTCCTGACTCTGAAACCAGCAGTCAGAATAAATCCCTGTATCAACTTACTATTTTATTTTATTTTTAAGTATATGCTGAAATCTGCCTGGTATCTAGAAATGCATCCAGTCCCCGCTTGAACTGGTGTAGTGAATCTGACATCACCGTCTCCTCACTCTGTGAATTCCATATTCTCACTGCTCTTACCGTAAAGAACCCCTCTAGTGACGCTTACCCAATCTGAGTATATTCCATTTATAACCACCCTCTGCCTTCTATCCCTTAGCCAGTTAGCTACCCACTTGCAGACATTTTCCCCCAGCCCCATCATTCTCATTTTGTATACCAACCTATTATGTGGCACGCTATCGAAAGCTTTTGAGAAGTCGAGATACACGACATCCACTGGTTCCCCCTGATCTACTCGAGAGCTAATCTCCTCGTAGAAGTCAATCAGGTTTGTTTGGCAGGAGCGATTCCTCATGAATCCATGTTGGTTCGGGATTAAAAGATTATTAGCATCAAGATGCTCCGTAATTGCCTCTTTAATGAAGCTTTCAAAAATTTTGCCCACAACGGACGTCAGACTCACCGGCCGATAGTTTCCGGCGTCACTTTTCGCTCCCTTTTTGAATATTGGCACTACATTCGCCTGTCGCCAATCAAGTGGCACAGACCCAGTCTCAACAGAGTCCTTAAATATAAGATATAACGGTCTGTCTATCACATTACTTAGTTCCCTTAGTACCCGTGGGTGTATGCCATCAGGTTCTGGTGATTTGTTTATTTTAATGTTACTGAGGCGTTTCTGTACCCCAGCTTGGGTTAGATTTGTCATACTTAGTGGAGGATTAAGCTTGTCACTTCTCATTTCTCCTGTTAGTTTGATTTCCTTTGTGAAAGTTGTCGAAAAAAAATTATTTAATAGATTAGCTTTATCCTCATCTTTCTCTATGATTTTGCCTTCCTCACTTTTTATTGGTCCAATATTATCCGATTTAATCCTTTTACTATTTATATACGTAAAGAACAGTTTGGGATTTGATCTACTTTCCCTAGCAATACGTCTCTCTGTTTCCTCCTTCACTATTTTTATTTGTTTTTTACAGGTTCTCGTTTTTTCCTTGTAACACATTAGTGCCTCCTTACTGTTTTCCTGTTTTAATCTCTTGAATGCCTCTTTTTTGCTATTTAACGCCCCTTTTACGTTCTTGTTCAACCATATTGGTTTCCTCTTATTTCTGGCCCTTTTATTCCCATACGGTATATACCTCTCGCACTGAGTATTCAGAATTCTTTTGAAGGTTTCCCATTTACTATTCGTATTCCTTTGATTAAGAACTTTGTCCCAGTCAATAAGTTGAAGGCTTTCTTTCAGCTGATCAAACTTCGCCCTCCTAAAGTTTAATGTTTTTGTTGTTCCCTTATTGATAACCCTACTGAAGGGCATTTTGAAGTCGATAATATTATGGTCGCTATTACCTAGGTGCCCCCCTATCTGTACCTCAGTTATTCTATCAGGCCTATTAGTCAATATTAAGTCCAACACGGCCTTCCCTCTCGTTGGTTCCTGCACTAGTTGGGAGAGATAATTATCCTTAATATTTGTCAAGAACCTTTTTCCTTTCTGAGATCTACAGGTTTCTGTTTCCCAGTCAATATCCGGGTAGTTGAAATCCCCCATTACAATCACTTCATTATGTTTTGCTACTTTGTCTATTTGTCCTAATAGCAGATTCTCATTCTCCTCTGTTATATTGGGTGGCTTATAGCAGACCCCCAGTAATATTTTATTATTATTTTTAGTTCCCTCTATCTCTACCCACATGGACTCGACCCCCTCTTCTCCCTCTCCTATATCTTCCCTTAGTCTGGGTTTTAGACATGACTTTACATATAAGCAGACTCCTCCGCCTTTCCCCTGTTTCCGGTCCCTTCTAAATAAACTATAATCTAATAAATTTACCGCCCAGTCGTAGCTATCGTCTAGCCAAGTCTCTGTTATACCTACGATGTCATACCTCTCCTCCCATATAAGCGCCCGCAGCTCATCCGCCTTATTGGTCAGGCTTCTTGCGTTGGTCAGCATGCAAGATAAAACTTTGGGGTTATTTAGCATCCTATTCTTCTCTAACGATCTAACTGTACTATCCCCACCCCCCTCTCCACCCTCATTATATTCACTTCTCCTCTTCCCCCTTGCTTGCCTCACATCCCACCTATTTCCTTGGTTTCCCCCCCCCGTCTCTAGTTTAAAAACTCCTCCAACCTATTAGCTATCTTCTTCCCCAGCACCGCTGCACCCTCCCCATTGAGGTGCAGCCCGTCCCTACGGTAGAGCCTGTATCCGACCGCGAAGTCGGCCCAGTTCTCCATGAACCCAAACCCTTCTGCCTTGCACCAACTCTTTAGCCACTTATTCACCTCCCTAACTTCCTGTTGTGGCTCGCGGGATTGGTAGTATTTCTGAGAAAACTACCTTGGAGGTCCTTGCCCTAAGCTTCCTACCTAGGTCCCTGAAATCATTTTTAAGGACCCTCCATCTACCACTCACTTTGTCATTGGTGCCGATGTGGACCATGACCGCTGGGTCTTCGCCAGCCCCACCCAGTAACCTGTCAACCCGATCCGCGATGTGCCGGACTCGAGCGCCAGGGAGGCAGCACACCGTTCGGCGATCCCGGTCTTTGTGACAGATTGCCCTGTCTGTCCCCCTAATAATAGAGTCACCCACTACCAGAACCTATCTTGCCTGCCCTACACTTCCCCCCTCCCCCTCATTACTGGAGCATACACTCCCCCGGCGGTCAGAGGATCTGTCATGCTCCAATAATGCCGGTTCTGAACCAGCCTTCCTATACTTCTTCCCTCTATCCCTCCTTACTGTTATCCAGCTCCCTGCCTGTTCAGCCTGCACTTCCCCTCTATGCTCCACCCCCAGTATTGACCCATTGAGTGTCTGCTCGGTGAGCAGCAAACTCCGTTCTATGTTGTCGATGCTCCTCAGTACCGCTATCTGAGCACTTAGATCCAGAATTTGGGCTTCCAAGTGCACGATATGCTCACATCTCTCGCAGCAGTATGGATCCTCGAGTGGGTGCTCACGGAATGCATACATTGCGCAAGATGTACACTGCACGGCTCCGTCCAACATGGACGTCATTCTAAATATGGGGATACAGTCAGTATATATATACAAGTACAAAACACAATTATTTATATATAGGTGTATGGACGGGGATCAATTAGGGATGTGCAAGTGTATCAATTAGATATTGGCAGGGGATCAGTTAAGTATGGACGGGGGATCAATTAAGTATCAAGTATGGACGGGGGAATCAGCTAAGTAGGTCAGGTGGATTAATTAAGTAAAAAGTAAAGTAAAGAAAGAATGAAATACAGTCAGCAATTCAGTCCTAAGTCCTCCCTTCCAAACTCCCTGAATCCAAAGTCACTGAAAAACAAGTCACACACTTACTTTCGTTCGCACTTACGCTCCGGACACACGCAGCTCGTTCACACTCGCAAACTAAGAGATTTAAAGTGTTTTTTTTTTTTTTTTTTTCCTTTTCCAGCAATGTACCCTTCACCTCAATGCACTTCCAAAGGACTTTATACCCAACCAGCTGCCCCTTATAAACCCTTAATTATGACCCCTTCCCCTTAATTAACCCCTTGTGAGTAAATCTACACCTCAGGATTTTAGTGCAATGTAGTTAACCCTTAAATACACAGGTAGTAAACTAAGAAACTAAAACTGTAGTGAGAAAATAGATTTTAAAAAGCCCAATAAATCTAAACAGGTAGAAAAGCACTCAGCAGATCACAATGCAGCACTCACCGCAATTCACACAGGTATTTTCTGCAGGATTCCCAATACCTCTTCACGCAATTCACACAGGTATTTTCTGCAGGATTCCCAATACCTCTTCACGCAATTCACACAGGTATTTTCTGCAGGATTCCCAATACCTCTTCACCTTCACCTCAATGCACTTCCAGTTTTAGGCTTTATCATGTAAGTTTTGGCAAACTCCAGCCTGGCTTTTTTATGTCTCGGGGTAAGAAGTGGGGTCTTCCTGGGTATCCTACCATACAGTCCCTTTTCATTCAGACGCCGACGGATAGTACGGGTTGACACTGTTGTAGCCTCGGACTGCAGGGCAGCTTGAACTTGTTTGGATGTTAGTCGAGGTTCTTTATCCACCATCCGCACAATCTTGCGTTGAAATCTCTCGTCAATTTTTCTTTTCCGTCCACATGTAGGGAGGTTAGCCACAGTGCCATGGGCTTTAAACTTCTTGATGACACTGCGCACGGAAGACACAGGAACATTCAGGTCTTTGGAGATGGACTTGTAGCCTTCAGATTGCTCATGCTTCCTCACAATTTGGTTTCACAAGTCCGCAAACAGTTCTTTGGTCTTCTTTCTTTTCTCCATGCTCAATGTGGTACACACAAGGACACAGGACAGAAGTTGAGTCAACTTTAATCCATGTTAACTGGCTGCAAGTGTGATTTAGCTATTGCCAACACCTGTTAGGTGCCACAGGTAAGTTACAGGTGCTGTTAATTACACGAATTAGAGAAGCATCACATGATTTTTCAAACAGTGCCAATACTTTTGTCCATCCCCTTTTTTAGGTTTGATGTGGAATTATATCCAATTTGGCTTTAGGACAATTCTATTTGTGTTTTTTCATTGAAGACAAATTAAATGAAGATAATAATACCAAAGAATTTGTGATTGCAATCATTTTCAGGAAGAAACTGAGTATTATCTGACAGAATTGCCGGGGTGCCAATACTTTTGGCCACCACTGTATTTCATGCGGCAGAAGTTAGCCTCCAGCAATGGAAGAGGGAACCGAGAAAGTGTAGAAAATGCTCTATCATGGCAGCAGTGGTAAGAGACATTGGAAATGCACGATCAAACCTATCATATCATAGGATTATCTATCATCTATCTATCCTTATATTCTCTATTTCATATCTATCTATCCATCTATCTATTCATATATGTATCTATCTATCTTTCTATCTATCCATATATGATGGATGGATAGATAGATGGATAGATGAATAAATAGATGGATAGATAGATGGATAGATAGATAAATAGATAGATAGATAGTGTAGGGATTTGTACTCACTGAGCCGCGTTGGAGGTAGGCACAGGTTCACACAGTGATGCAGTCCACGGGTTCAAACAAACTGGTGGCTTATTTTAGTGTCCATACACCAGTTAAGAAACAAAAGTTACAGCCTTTTCCTGGCACAAAAAGGAATAACAGAACAAAGCTCAAAATAACAAGTCCATGCAGCACGGCTTCAGCCGTTTAAACAAGGTGCTTTTCTCTGCCTCCTGCAGAGTCTAAGAAGCACCTGCAAGGTCTGCTCACCTTGCCCAGCAAACACAGACAGACAGAGACAGGTGCAGCTGTCTTAAATTAGCCTTCCAAGACCTGGACTGGAGGTAAGTGAGCAGCTGTTCCCCCCAGCTCTTTCAGCTGCTCATAAAACCTGGCCCTGTAATCCGGACCCATTAAATTCCTCTCAGCACTATGTGTGCTGGAGCCTGCTTCTCCGGATCCTACATCACCGAAGCATGGCACTTCGAGGACACATACCTCCCGTCCACGATCTGTCCGGCAGCAACCTTACATACACCCCCCCTCTGTCCAAAGCCGTAGGGCTTGGCACCTTCTGTCACCATACAATAAATCCTTGACAAGGCAGCGGCATTCCCATGTTGTTTCCCAGGCCTATGCTCTACCCGGAAACTAAAATCTTGTAGAGCCAGGAACCACCTAGTCACTCTGGCATTGTTTCCCTTCTTTTCTCGCATCCACCTCAATGGGGCATGGTCTGACACTAACCTGAACCTTCTACCTAATAGGTAATACCTCAGAGTGTCTAACGCCCACTTAATGGCCAAACATTCTTTTTCTACAATGGAGTAGTCCTTCTCACAAGCGGAGAGCTTCAGACTGAGGTATTTTACAGGGTGTTCTTCTCCGTTAATCTCCTGGGACAAGACTGCTCCCAGCCCGACATCCGATGCATCCATCTGGACCACAAACTCCTTGGAGAAGCTGGGTGCCACCAAGACTGGTTGTTTACAGAGGACCAGTTTCAATTCCTGGCAGGTCGCTTCTGCTTCCGGGGACCACTTGGCCATAGCTGACTTCATCCCTTTCAGAAGATCCATCAGTGGGGCTGCTATCAGGGCAAAGTTAGGGACAAATCTTCGATAGTAGCCCACAATGCCTAGAAACGCCCTGACCTGCTTCTTCGAGAGGGGCTGTGGCCAGTTCAAGATCGCCTCGACCTTATTTATTTGTGGTTTTATTTCCCCTCTACCAACCACGTACCCTAGGTACTTGGCTTCCTCCATCCCCATGGCACATTTCTTCGGGTTGATAGTAAAGCCCGCCTTCCTTAGGGCATCAAGTATGGCTTGAACTTTGTCCAGATGACTTTCCCAGTCCTGGCTAAATATGACGATAGCATCTAGGTAGGCCGCTGCATACTGTTTGTGGGGTGCTAAGATCCGGTCCATGGCTCTCTGGAAGGTGGCCGGAGCTCCCTTCAACCCAAACGGCATCCTGACGTATTGGCGTCGAGAAGGCTGTCTTCTCCTTAGCCTCTTTGGACAGGGGAATTTGCCAATATCCTTTGGTGAGGTCCAGAGTGGTGATGTACCGAGCGGGTCCTAGCCTTTCGATAAGCTCATCTACCCTAGGCATTGGGTAGGCGTCGAACTTTGAGACCTCCTTCAGCTTCCTATAGTCGTTGCAAAACCGCCATTCCCCATCTGGTTTCGGCACTAAGACTATAGGACTGGACCATCCACTTTTGGACTCTTCAATGACTCCCAGGTTTAGCATCCACCTTACTTCTTTAGAGATCACCTCTCTGCGGGCTTCGGGGATCCGGTATGGTTTTAGATTGACGCGAACATGAGGCTCTGTGAGAACCTCATGCTCTATGACCTGAGTGAGTCCTGGCAACTCCGAAAACATGTCTTTATTTCGCTGTAACAACTCTTTGCACTGTTGCTTTTGGGCATGTGACAGTGACTCTGCCACCTTGACCTCTTTCACATCGGCCTCAGCCTCAGCCACTAAACAGGGAGCTTCCGCAGGCTCTCTATCTTGCCATGGCTTAATCAAGTTAACATGGTAAATTTGGTAGGGCTTCCTCTTCCCTGGTTGGTGGATCTTAAAGTTGACTTCCCCCACTTTCTCTACCACCTCATAGGGGCCCTGCCACTTGGCCATGAACTTGCTCTCCACTGTGGGACTAGCACAAGCACTCGATCTCCTGGGTTGAACGATCTCACCCTGGCCGACCTATTATACACCCTGGACTGTGCCTCTTGTGCCTTGAGGAGGTGCTCCCTCACAATGGGCATCACATGGGCAATCCTCTCTTGCATCTGGGCAACGTGCTCCACCACTCTCCTATAGGGAGTGGTCTCAGCATCCCAGGACTCTTTCTCCACCTCCAGGAGTCCTGAGGGTGTCGTCCATAGAGTGGTTCAAACGGGGAGAAACCTGTGGAAGCTTTGGGAACTTCCCTCATGGCGAACAACATATAGTCCCAGTCTCGGCCATCCTTTTCCACTGCTTTCCTCAACATTGCTTTCAAGGTTTTGTTAAACCTCTCTACCAGTCCGTCCGTCTGGGGAGAGTACACGGAGGTTCTCAGTTGTGCAATCTGCAGTGTCTTGCACAATTCCCTCATGACCTTCGACATAAATGGAGTTCCTTGGTCTGTTAGGATCTCGTTAGGCAACCCGGTTCTTGAAAACATGTGGACTAACTCCCGGGCTATACACCTGGTGGAGGAGTTTCGTAGTGGTACGGCCTCCAGATACCATGTAGCATAATCTAATACCACCAGGATATACTGATGCCCTTGGGCGGACTTGACCAGAGGCCCCACTAGATCCATTGCTATGCGTTCGAATGGAACCTCGATGACTGGTAGTGGCACTAGGGGACTGCGGAAGTGGGCCACTGGGGAGGTTATCTGGCATGTGGGGCAGGAACGACAATAACTCTATATTTCTCTATAGCAACCTGGCCAGTAGAATCTTTGGAGGATCCGTTCTTGAATCTTGTCTGCACCCAGGTGACCACCCAACACATGAGAATGAGCCATGTCTAACACCCTGCGTCTATAGGGCCCTGGCACCAGCAACTGTTCTATTACCTCACCCCTTGGCTTGGTTATTCTGTACAGCAAATCCCCATTCACAGCAAAATGAGGGAACCGAGTGTCAGCCCCCGGTTCCTGAGGCACCCCATTTAACACAGTAACATTTTCAAAGACCCCTTTCAGAGTTAAATCCCTGAGTTGGGCAGTTCCAAAGTTTCCCTCGGACACCTCCAGCTCAGGGATATTGGACTCAGGGGATGCTACTTCATCCTCATTGCCCACCAGCACACACATGGGAAACTCATCTACTATGTTCTGCGGGTAAGTTTCCTTAGGGGCGATCTGGCTGTCGTCCAAGCAACCAGGTGTCCCCGCTTTCCCCCACATTTCCCAGAATAATGCAAAGTAACGTCCAATTATTATGGGATGCAATAGGTCCTTAACGACCGCCACTTCATGAGATGTGGTGCCACAGTCTGTGTTTACATCCACCTGGGCCACAGGACAGTTCTTAGCGTCCCCATGGATACACCGGACATCCACCACCTTCCCAGAAACCAGCCGATGAGGGAGTGTGGCCCTTATCAGGGTCACCAAACTTCCTGAGACCAATAGTCCAGAGACTTGTGCCCCGTTAACTGACACTGAGCATGCCTGAGGGCCCTCGCCATGTTGACGAACCGCGCTGCAGGCGGGGTAGGCAAAATAAGAGCAACGCCGGCCCATGTTACAGTCCATTGGTTCAGAGGTTATGGGACACCGGGAGGCAATATGGCCAGGGGTATGACATCTCCAACACACTATATTATGGGGTGGGACCTTGGGCAGCAACTCAGACCCCTCCTGAACTCTAGGATGCCCCCCAGGTGTGGCGCTAGCTCGCTTCTTTTGGGTGTCCGCCACCTTTTGGGAACCCCAGTATTGAGAGGCTACGACCCCTTGTTTTCCCAACGGACTCTCAACCGCCTGGTATCTTTCCACCAACCCCACCAAGTCATCAGCATTATAGGGATCTCCCTGGGCAACCCAGGATTTTACCGACTTCGGGAGAGAGTGTATAAACCTGTCTATAACGACCTCTATCTCATATCATAGGATTATCTATCATCTATCTATTATCTATATGACGCGCCCCCTGGGCCATGGGGCACCCGGGACCGGACTTCAGGGCAATGCTGGGAGTAGTAGTGGCGACCCGGTCCCATGGCTCAGGGTGGCCAGACCAATATTGTGGCAGTCTCTGTATCAGTATAATGCAATGTCCGACTACGCCACCCGTGGATTGCGGTCAATAAGAACCGCCGCTGCTGAGCAGACCTCTGAGGCTGATGTTGTGAGGGCAGCAGAGTGTAGTATAACTCCCCACGGGAGGAGTATAGCCTCAGGCTAGTGAGTGTGGATGATAGGAGTGATGGTGCACGAGCGCAGCAGGAACGACTCAGAGGCTTTGCAGTGCAGTTCAGGGTCTTTACTGATGGTGATAAGGCAGACCCTCCCGGGAGTACTGGCTAGCATAAGAGGCCTGGTCAGTCTGTGAGCAAACTGGAGTTCCCCTGGCCAGGTGGAGTTGTAGGCCTCCCTGACTATCTGCACTCTTCCTGGCTACCTTGCTGTAAGCGAGTGGAAGTAGCCCACGTCCCTGAGTGTTCCGTGTGGTGCTCACCTGTATGGCTGGTGACTTGGGGCCTTCTGATAGCCCCCACTCCTCGATTGCAGTGCTGGTCCCTTGCTCGTGACTGAGCCTCCGGGCTTCTATGGCCAGAGGACTTGAAATCCCCTGCCGGCGGGTTTCTGCTGCTGGGTATATATAAGTCCCCGCAACCTCGGACTCCTGTGTCCGGTTCTCAGAGTCTTCTGCCAGGACGAACTCCGCTTAGCTCAAGTCCCTGGTCTTCAGCTCCTGCTCCTACAGAGCTCCTCGCTGTTACTTTCCCTGTGTCTGGAACTAACTCCAGGCTCTGACTTCACTAACCCCGCCCCAGATCCAGTTTATATAGGGCAGGTTCCTCCCCTATCTGGTCTGGGACAGGAGGTGTTGCATGTTTAAGGGCTCCGAACCAGGAAACCTCCCACTTGCTCTCAGACATAATATTTCTATTACAGTGGTAACCAGACCCTGGGGTGCCACATATCCATCTATCTATCTCATATCTATCTATCTATCAATCTCATATCTATCTATCTTCTCCACTTTTTATCTGGTCTCAGGTATGACTTTCATATTACCCACGACTGTTACTTGCCACAGGTGAGTTTTAACGAGCATCACATGCTTGAAGCAAAGTTGTTTTTCCACAATTTTGGAAAAGTGCCAACAATTTTGTCCGGCCCATTTTTGGAGTTTTGTGTGAAATTATGTCCAATTTGCCTTTTTTTCCCATTTTTTTGTGCTGTTTCAATACACACAAAGGAAATAAATATTATAACAAATGTATAACAAAACATGTGTAATTGTAATAATTTTCTGGGAGAAATACTTCACTTTCTGGAACAATCTCAAGGTTGCTAAACACTTCCGGCCATGACTGTGTGTATATATGGGCCCTCAATAAACCATCCCTCTCAACGAAAAGGCCACAGCAAGGGTCAGGAATCGGTGGCCTTCCCTCTCCGAATCTTAGGGAGAGACGGTTGTGCTTCCAGCATCCACCTAGGCTGCCACCCCAGTGGAACTAATAGCAGGGTAGCCAACTGTCCAGAAATTCTTGGACAGTCCATAAAAATAGGGCACTTTTTTCCCTGTCCGTAAAAAAAAATGTGATGCGTCCATAATCTTTCTGAAGCTGGAGAGACTTGTTCAGATGGAGGGAGATGTAGGGGCATCATATTGTGTATAGGGAGATGTAGGGGCATCATATTGTGTATAGGTATCATATTGTGTATCTGCATGTGTGGGGACATCATACGGTGTATATGGAGCTGTGAGCACATCATACTGTATTTAGGGAACAATGAGGGAATCATACTGTATACAAGGAGCTGTGGAAACATAATGCTGTGTAAAGGGTCTGTGGGGTCATCATCTAATATACAGTACAGACCAAAAGTTTGGACACACCTTCTCATTTAAAGATTTTTCTGTATTTTCATGACTATGAAAATTGTACATTCACACTGAAGGCATCAAAACTATGAATTAACACATGTGAAATTATATACTTAACAAAAAAAGTGTGAAACAACTGAAAATATGTCTTATATTCTAGGTTCTTCAAAGTAGCCACCTTTTGCTTTGATGACTGCTTTGCACACTCTTGGCATTCTCTTGATGAGCTTCAAGAGGTAGTCACCGGAAATGGTTTTCACTTCACAGGTGTGCCCTGTCAGGTTTAATAAGTGGGAGTTCTTGCCTTATAAATGGGGTTCGGATCATCAGCTGTGTTGTGCAGAAGTCTGGTGGATACACAGCTGATAGTCCTACTAAATAGATTGTTAGAATTTGTATTATGGCAAGAAAAAAGCAGCTAAGTAAAGAAAAATGAGTGGCCATCATTACTTTAAGAAATGAAGGTCAGTCAATGCAAAAAATTGGTAAAACTTTGAAAGTGTCCCCAAGTGCAGATGCAAAAACCATCAAGCGCTGCAAGAAACTGGCTCACATGAGGACTGCCCCAGGAAAGGAAGACCAAGAGTCACCTCTGCTTCTGAGGATAAGTTTATCCGAGTCACCAGCCTCAGAAATCGCAGGTTAACAGCAGCTCAGATTAGAGACCAGGTCAATGCCACACAGAGTTCTAGCAGCAGACACATCTCTTCAACAACTGTTAAGAGGAGACTTTGTGCAGCAGGCCTTCATGGTAAAATAGCTGCTAGGAAACCACTGCTAAGGACAGGCAACAAGCAGAAGAGACTTATTTGGGCTAAAGAACACAAGGAATGGACATTAGACCAGTGGAAATCTGTGCTTTGGTCTGATGAGTCTAAATTTGAGATCTTTGGTTCCAACCACCGTGTCTTTGTGCGATGCAGAAAAGGTGAACGGATGGACTCTACATGTCTGGTTCCCACCGAGAAGCATGGAGGAGGAGGTGTGATGGTGTGGGGGTGCTTTGCTGGTGACACTGTTGGGGATTTATTCAAAATTGAAGGCATACTGAACCAGCATGGCTACAACAGCATCTTGCAGCGGCATGCTATTCCATCCGGTTTGCGTTTAGTTGGACCATCATTTATTTTTCAACAGGACAATGACCCCAAACACACCTCCAGGCTGTGTAAGGGCTATTTGACCAAGAAGGAGAATGATGGGGTGCTACGCCAGATGACCTGGCCTCCACAGTCACCAGACCTGAACCCAATCGAGATGATTTGGGGTGAGCTGGACCGCAGAGTGAAGGCAAAAGGGCCAACAAGTGCTAAGCATCTCTGGGAACTCCTTCAAGATTGTTGGAAGACCATTTCCATTGACTACCTCTTGAAGCTCATCAAGAGAATGCCAAGATACAAAACTGTAGGGATGTGGACTGTCTTACCCTGTTCCTGCCCCTGAAGACAACAAACACCTCATGTGAACACTCTCTTGCGGTTTTATATGTAAAAGTGATATGTGTCTTATGTAATGTATAATGGTGATGTAACAGCATGTGAAGTGTTAATGCATAATGTGAGTATAGCATAAGATAAGCTTAGGATACCATAAGACATAAGTATAACATAAACCCTAAAATACAAATTTTATTAAATCTCTTTAAAATCGGGACATGCGGCATAAAGATGATCCGCATCAGTATTGCACTTTATCAAGATAAGTTCCTTTTATTGTTTAGTCTTGTGATCATTTATGTCATTGATACCTCTATGGGTGATTAATTCCAGGGCTGGCTAGGGTTATCCAGGGATAGCCGCCGTGGAGCGGGGGCGCCACAGTGTCAACATTAACTAGGGTGTCACCCTCCACTATAAGGCAGGTAATCAGCATCTAGGGTGTTGAACAGGGCTGATTGTAGCCTTTGTTTGGATGCCCGAATGTATCCTTTGGCTTGGAGGTCCAAAGATATTAGGAATGTTCTTGGGTGTTTTTATAAATTTGCACATTGTCACTTTATTCACTGTTGTCACTTTAATCATTTAGTACACACTGAGGATTGATTGTTTGATGTGATATCTGTACCAGTTTCTGGTAGACTGTCAGATCTTTGGTCTATGTAAGTACGAATAAGGGACTTTTAGGGTCTAGGGGCAGCTGCCGTTCAGCAAGGGTGCCATTGTCATCTATATGTAGGATGCCCATCTCCGTTGACATGCAGGTTCAGGCTAGGGTATCTATAGGGTGAGTTTTATTGAAGTACAGTGGGTACGGAAAGCATTCAGACCCCTTTAAATTTTTCACTCTTTGTTTCATTGCAGCCATTTGGTAAATTCTAAAAAGTTCATTTTTTTTCTCATTAAAGTCCACTCTGCACCCCATCTTGACTGAAAAAAACAGAAATGTAGAAATTTTTGCAAATTTATTAAAAAAGGAAAACTGAAATATCACATGGTCATAAGTTTTCAGACCCTTTGCTCATATTTAAGTCACATGCTGTCCATTTCCTTGTGATCCTCCTTGAGATGGTTCTACTCTTTCATTGGAGTCCAGCTGTGTTTAATTAAACTGATAGGACTTGATTTGGAAAGGCACACACCTGTCTATATAAGACCTCACAGCTCACAGTGCATGTCAGACCAAATGACCAGTATTGAGTAGAAGCCCCCTTTTGAGCTAGTGCATCCATGAGTCTTCTTGGGAATGATGCAACAAGTTTTTCACACCTGGATTTGGGGTTCCTATGCCATTCTTCCTTGCAGATCCTCTCCAGTTCTGTCAGGTTGGATGGTGAACGTTGGTGGACAGCCATTTTCAGGTCTCTCCAGAGATGTTCAATTGGGTTTAGGTCAGGGCTCTGGCTGGGCCAGTCTAGAATGGTCACAGAGTTGTTCTGAAGCCACTCCTTTGTTATTTTAACTGTGTGCTTAGGGTCATTGTCTTGTTGGAAGGTGAACCTTCGGCCAAGTCTGAGGTCCAGAGCACTCTGGAAGAGGTTTTCATCCAGGATATCTGTGTACTTGGCCGCATTCATGTTTCTTTCAATTCCAACCAGTCGTCCTGTCCCTGCAGCTGAAAAACACCCCCATGATGCTGCCACCACCATGTTTCACTGTTGGGATTGTATTGGGCAGGTGATGAGCAGTGCCTGGTTTTTTCCACACATACCCCTTAGAATTATCACCAAAAAGTTCTATCTTAGTCTCATCAGACCAAAGAATCTTATTTCTCATAGACTGGGAGTCCTTCATGTGTTTTTAAGCAAACTCTGTGCAGGCTTTCATATGTCTTGCACTGAGGAGAGGCTTCCGTTGGGCCACTCTGCCATAAAGGCTCGACTTGTGGAGGGCTGCAGTGATAGTTGACTTTATGCAACTTTCTCCCATCTCCCTACTGCATCTTTGGAGCTGAGCCACAGTGATCTTGGGATTCATCTTTACCTCTCTCACCAAGGCTCTTCTCCCACGATTGCTCAGTTTAGCTGGACGGCCAGGTCTAGGAAGACTTCTGGTGGTCCCAAACTTCTTCCACTTAAGGATTATGGAGGCCACTGTGTTCTTAGGACCCTTGACTAATGCAGAAATTCTTTTGTAAACTTGGCCAGATCTGTGCCTTGCCACAATTCTGTCTCTAAGCTCCTTGGGCAGTGTCAGGATGCCAGGTTTAATTTTACTTTGCCAGTAGTTTTTCCCTTAGCCAAGATGGCTTCCATTGCCTCACTGGGGTCATGTGTTTCCTGCCTGTGGACCTACTTAAACTGCATGTGTTGCAATCATGCCTTGCCTGAGTATTGTGTGCTTTTAGCTTTCTACTCACCTGTGCTAGCCCTCTGAATAGAGTCTTGCTGACCTTGTGTTTACTCCTAGTCATCCGCTGAAAGGATTGCTGCCTGAATCCTCTGCTAAGGGGACTTCTGCTGAAAGGAACCACTGGCTGTTGTTCACTCACGCTGGGATCTCTGAACTTTTGTCTTCCTGAAGAAAACTTCTCCTGGATCTCTACACCTCTGGTATAGTCACCATCTTGCTCTGTGTTTAAATACCCGGCTCCAGCTCTGCTTAAGACATCGCTGTTTGCTCCACTGCACCTTCTGCATTCTTCAATATCCAGATCCATATTCCAGTTTGTCTTCTCTTCTGCACTACGTGAGTCCACAATCAACTGAGGAATACCTACGTCTGCTTACTATCCTTATTTCTGTTTGCATATTACTGTACCTAAGTAAACTTGGACTATCGTTAACGTTTACATACCCTAATAGTAATGAAGGCCGTGCCTTACAGATTAGGTTCTAAGAAGTGTTGTTTGGAATGAACTTACCTTCATAAACTGTTTGCTGTGATCTTTTGCACTTGAGTTTAAAATAGACTTTCACACTACTCTTGTCTCAGTCTCTGCTTTTGGCCCACGCCATTGGACTTCAGGGTATCTACTAACATCGTAACAGGCAGTTCCTTTGAGCTCATGATTCTCATTTGGTCTGACATGCACTGTGAGCTGTGAGGTCTTATATAGACAGGTGTGTGCCTTTCCAAATCAAGTCCTATCAGTTTAATTAAACACAGCTGGACTCCAATGAAAGAGTAGAACCATCTCAAGGAGGATCACAAGAAATGGACAGCATGTGACTTAAATATGAGCAAAGGGTCTGAATACTTATGACCATGTGATATTTCAGTTTTCCTTTTTTAATAAATTTGCAAAAATTTCTACATTTCTGTTTTTTTCAGTCAAGATGGGGTGCACAGTGTACTTTAATGAGAAAAAAAATGAACTTTTTAGAATTTACCAAATGGCTGCAATGAAACAAAGAGTGAAAGATGTAAAGGGGTCTGAATGCTTTCCGTACCCACTGTATATAGTACTCAATGTTCCAGGCAGTGGGAGGCATTACTGGGATCCAGAGCAGTCGCTCCAGTCACGTCCAGAGCCTAAGGTCTGGCATAGGAGCTGCCGGACACTTTGTGTGCTCTGAAGTACAAAGGAAGATGGACAGGGACCTGCATAGATGGAAGTTGAAGGCCAGTCCCGGGTGCACTGCAGAGGTGGACGAGAAATACAGGATGAGCTAGCAACAGCGCTGAAGAGGAGTTATGCTAAGAAGGAGGATAATGTGAATTGCTGTGCCTTATCCCATCTGTACCCACCTGATGAACTAGAACTGTCAAGTATATGTTTGACTGTTACAAAGAACTTCGTGTCCCCTAAATTGTGAGCGGCGGCTTCTGAGGACAGAAGCCTGAAGGCAGTGGAGGCCTGCGGCCTACAAGAGAGTGTGCTGCACCCCACACCCTAGAGCACACTGGGACTGGGACACCCATTGTCTGTAAAGTGCCAGAGCGAAATCAGACCGACGTTCAGTCACGACTACCGCTCTGTGCCACTTTACAAGATGAGTGATAAGGGAACTTCTCCATCAGAAGAGAAGAGGAAATAATGGTCGCTGCCCAAACTGTGACAAGAACAGGACCACAATGCAACAAGAACTGTCTCACAATGCTCTTGGAACTTTCCCATAATGCATTGCAAATTGAAACTAGAGCAAATACATTAAATCACTAGCAGACAGTGCAGTTATCAAACAATAAAAAAGAGACAGGATTCAAATGCAAGCAACATAATGTCAGAACTGATATACACATAAAGTGACTAGATTCCCTGGATAGCTAAATTCGCTGCTGAGGCAAGAACACGGGCTGCCCAGCACTATTTAAGTGCACCCCATGAAGATAGACACTCTAATTTACAAGGCCATAACATATAGGTGCATCTCACAAAATTAGAATATCATCAAAAAGTTAATTTATTTCAGTTCTTCAATGCAAAAAGTGAACCTCATATATTATATAGAGTCATTACAAACACAGTGATCTATTTCAAGTGTTTATTTCTGTTAATGTCGATGATTATGGCTTATAGCCAATGAAAACACAAAAGTCATTAACTCAGTAAATTAAAATAATTAACAAAAAACACCTGCAAAGACTTCCTAAGCATTTAAAAAGGTCCCTTAGTCTGTTTTAGTAGGCTCCACAATCATGACAATCATGATGAAGACTGCTGACTTGACAGATGTCCAGAGTTCCAATTTTCATTTGAAATCAAGGTCCCAGAGTCTGGAAGAAGAGTGGAGAGGCCACAATCCAAGCTGCTTGAGGTCTAGTGTGAAGTTTCCACAATCAGTGATGGTTTGGGGAGCCGTGTCATCTGCTGGTGTAGGTCCACTGTGTTTTTTCAACACCAAAGTCAGCGCAGCCGTCTACCAGGAAATTTTAGAGCACTTCATGCTTCCCTCTGCCACAGTATCAAGCTACCAGGGGGGCAAAGGGGGCGGTGGCCCCGGGCCCCTCGCTCTTAGGGGGCCCATCCAGGGCTACGCCAGTGTAACTGTATCTAGCATGCCCCTGGTGCCAGCATCGGGCCCCACTGCCCGCCACCGCCGCAAGTTTACTGATGAGAGAGGGAGCGCGGATCTCTCTCCCATTAGTCCCTTCTGTGACTGACGTCTCTGACATCATCACTTGGCGCCCAGCCCGCTGTGCTGAAGATGTGTGCGTGCTGGGTGCTCTGAGCAGCGAGGGAACCAGGAGGAGAGATGAGTACTGTTTATTTATTTTTTGCCGGGTGGGGGGCGGCATTATATTACAGACTCTGCCTATGGGAAGGGGGAGGTGCATTATACTACAGACTCTGCCTATGGGGGAGCATTATCCTAAAGACTCTGCCCACAGAGAGGGGGGGCATTATACTAAAGACTCTGCCTATGGGGAGGGGGGGCATTATACTACAGACTGTCTATGGGGAGGGGGGGAGCATTATACTAAAGCCTCTGTCTATGGGGGGGCATTCTACTGCAGACTCTGCCTATGGGGGGCATTATACTACAGACTCTGTTTATGAGCAGGGGAGAGCAGTAGACTACAGACTCTGCCTATGGGGGGACATTGTACTACAGACTCTGCCTATAAGAGGGGGAGCATTATACTACAGACTCTGCCTATGGGGGGTGCATTTTACTACAGACTCTGCCTATAGGTGGGGCATTATACTACAGACGCTGCCTATGAGATGGGGGGGGCATTATATCACAGACTCTGCCTATGAGGAGGGGGGGCACATTATACTACAGACTCTGCCTATGAGATGGGGGGGCATTATACTAAAGATTCTGCCTATGAGGAGGGGGGGGGATTATACTACAGACTCTGACTATGAGGAGGGGGGAGCATTATACTACAGACTCTGCCTATGGGGGGGCATTATACTGCAGACTCTGCCTATGGGGGGGCATTATACTACAGACTCTGCCTATAAGGAGGGGGGGAGCATTATACTACAGACTCTGCCTATGGGGGGGACATTGTACTACAGACTCTGCCTATAAGAGGGGGAGCATTATACTACAGACTCTGCCTATGGGGGGTGCATTTTACTACAGACTCTGCCTATAGGTGGGGCATTATACTACAGACGCTGCCTATGAGATGGGGGGGGCATTGTACCACAGACTCTGCCTATGAGGAGGGGGGGCACATTACACTACAGACTCTGCCTATGAGATGGGGGGGGCATTATACTACAGATTCTGCCTATGAGGAGGGGGGGGCATTATACTACAGACTCTGCCTATGAGGAGGGGGGAGCATTATACTACAGACTCTGCCTATGGGGGGGGCATTATACTGCAGACTCTGCCTATGGGGGGGCATTATACCACAGACTCTGCCTTTGAGGAGGGGGGGAGCATTATACTACAGACTCTGCCTATGGGGGGGAGCTTTATACTACAGACTCTGTCAATGGGGGGAGCATTTTACTACAGACTCTGCCTATAGGGGCGCATTATACTATACGAAGGACTATGGGGAGTGCATTATACTATATTGAGGACTATCTGGTGCATTATACTATATGTAGGCTATTTATACAGTGTGGGAGATAATGTGGGTTCTTTGAACAGTGTGGGGGCCATCATACAGTGTGGGAGATAATGTGGGGTCTTTGTATAGTGTGGAGGCCATCATACAGTGTTGGAGCCATCAGCTTGGGGGCTACTAAGGGGTCAGTATACTTTGTGGGGGTACTATACAGTGAGGGGGAATTATATCGTGAATAGGAGAACATCATACTGGTTAGAGCGGAGCTCTACATGGGGGGAGACTCAGGACATTATTAAATCTTAGGTGGGCACTTATTGTTATAGGGGAACTCAGGTTATCGTGACTGTCGAAGGGGCACTATTACTTTCTAGGGGGCACAATGTGGGCACTGTTTTCTAGGACACTTGCACACGGCATTACTTTATTTTAGAGGTTTGTTTTACCATCTAGAGGGCACACAGTAGGTGCAGTAATAGGGACACATTTTGCAGCAGAGGCTCAGTATTGGGGTATCAGCAGGATGAGAAGTTTGTGCAGGTTGGGGATAGATGTGGTCAGTGCCTGAAATGTAAGGAGTCAAATGTGTCTTTGTTGTGATCTCTGCATACCTGAGACTCTGAGTCCTGGCTGGAGAAGTTGTCGTGTCGGTCTGGGCCAGATGGAAAAGACGGGAAAAGTGAACAATTTAATCAGAAAGAACGTCAGCTGTAAGGTACTATATATAACTGAGCTGTGATCTCTTATATGTTCTGCAGGACTGGCATCTATCAATATATGTCACCATATGGCGGTAATATCAGTGCTGGTCTTTGTATAGAGATTATTTTTAGTAACAGCGCGGTCATCTGCTGAGGTTTTCCTACATCAACTATCTGGGTGCGCCGCTATAGTTGGAATCAGGGTTACCTGGTTAGAGGCCCACTCAGAAGTTTCGGCCCCCTGAACCAAAACCTTAGCTACGCCAAGCTTTTTGGAGATGGAAATTTCATTCTCCAGCAGGACTTGGCCCCTGTCCACACTGACAAAAGTACTAATACCTGGTTTAAAACAACAGTATCACTGTGCTTGATTGGCAGCAAACTCACCTGACCTTAACCCCATAAAGAATCTATGGGGTATTGTCAAGAGGAAAATGAGAGACACCAGACCCAACAATGCAGACGACCTGAAGGCTTCTATCAAAGCCACCTGGGCTTCCATAACCCCTCAGCAGTGCCACAGGCTGATCCCTCCATGCCACATTGCCGCATTGATGCAGTAATTGATGTAAAAGGATCCCCGACCAAGTATTGAGGGCATTTATTGAACATACATTTCAGTAGGATAACATTTTGGATTTTGAAAACATTTTTCAAGCTGTTGTTATAAGGTATTCTAATTAATTGAAATAATGACTTTTGAGTTTTCATTGGCTGTAAGCCATAATCATCAACATTAACAGAAATAAACACGTGAAATAGATCACTCTGTGTGTAATGGCTCTATATAATATATGAGTTTCACGTTTTGTATTGAAGAACTGAAATAAATTAACTTTTCTGGTGATATTCTAATTTTGTGAGATGCACCTGTAGATGGGCTTGGCTGCACCCTGAATAAAAATAGCATGTAAAAAATATATATGATATATATGAGGTATTGGTCGATATTTTGGCCAAAATATACAAGCTCGCAACCTGCTCAAGGGTCCTCATACTTGGGAGTCCCTACACTAACATTAAAAGCAAAGTCACAAAAACAAGGAATTAAAGTTCCCACCAAAATTCAAGAATTAACACAGCAAATACAGCAACAATAATTACAAGGATGCAGCAAACCCATATAATGAAGAAGTCAGCAACACAGGTGCAAAATATTGATGAGACAACCACTCACAACCTACCAATTCATGGAGGGGGTGATTGCTTAGTATTAAAACTGCACACAAATAAGCCTTGTATAGGGCACTGGTCACACATAGGTAGTGCACAATGTCTGGCTTACAGCCTATTAGTGAAGCCCAAACTATTAGATTAGGCGGGCTGCCCAGCACTTTTTAAGTACACCCCATGAAGACAGACACCCTAGTTTACAAGGCCAACATTGATGGGTCTGGCTGCACCCTGAATAAAAATAACGTGCAAAAAATATATATGATATATATGAGGTATTAGTAAATATTTTGGCCAAAATACACAAGCTCGCAACCCGCGTCAAGGGTCCTCATACTTGCGAGTCCCTACACTAACATTAAAAGCAAAGACAAATTTAAATTCCCACCAAAATTCAAGAATTAACACAGGAAAAAAGGGCAACAGTGTTTACCTGCCTAGGTCTCAGTACTAATCATACCATATAATAACGATGACAGCAATACAGGTGCAAAATACTGATGTGACAACCACTCACATATTACCAATTAATGGAGGGGGGTGATTACATAGTATTAAAACTGCACACAAAATTATATGGGATTGCTACATCCTAATAGTGCATTAGTTCTGAGATCTGGGCAGGTAAATGCTATATTAATAATTGATTTTTTGAGGAAAGTTAAATTCTCTTTTGTTGGCTTTACTTTTAATCTAACTGAAATACACATAAGCTTTTCTTCCTAAACATTAGGATCTGTGTAGAGCCATCAGCTCAAAAAGGCTTCCTTTGACAGACTTGGCATAAGCAGGTCAAAAGGAACCCTGATCTTTACCATTACACCCCTTTACAGGAATGGAGACTTACCACATGCTCAGGGTTGCATCTACAGAGTAGCTGCTGGCCAGAGGAGCGAGCTTGAGGCTATAACTCTAACTAAAGCTTTTTTATTACTAAATGATGGGTTCTGTCTAAGGCCATTGGCTCAAAAAGGCTTCCTCGGACAGACTTGGCGCAAGCTACTCCATTCTGCAGATCCCAAGGGAACCCTGGCCTTTACCATTACACCCCTGTACAGGGATAGATACTTACCATAGGCCCAGGGTTGCATCTACAGAGTAGCTGCTGGCTGGAGGAGCGAGCTTGAGGCTATAGTGGTTGATTCAACTCTAACTAAAGCTTTTTTTTCCTAAATACTGGGATCTGTTTAAGGCTGTTGGCTCAAACAGACTTCCTCGGACAGACTTGGCGCAAGCTACTCCATTCTGCAGATCCCAAGGGAACCCTGGTTTTTACCATTACACCCCTGTACAGGGATAGATACTTACCATAGGCCCAGGGTTGCATCTACAGAGTAGCTGCTGGCCGGAGGAGTGCGCTTGAGGCTTGAGTAGTTGAGTCAATCCTAACTAAAGAAAAACCTATCTAATGACACTTTCTTGTTAGGACCTGTCTGAGGCCTATGGCTCAAAAAAGCTTCTTTGGAAAAACTTGGCAAAAGCCAGTCTATCCTACAGGTTCCAAAGGAACTCTGACCTTCACTCTTACAGCCCTGTACAGTGATAAAGACTTATTACAGGGCCTTGATTTCATCTACATAGTAGATGCTGAATGGAGGGGCAAACTTAAGGTTAGAATGGTTCAGCCAACCCTAACTATTGCTACTTTCTTAAATGTTAGGATATTTCTGAGGCCGTTGGCTCAAACAGGCTTCCTTGGACAGACTGGGCGCAAAACACACCATTTCTGATGTTTCCAAATGAACCCTGGGCTTCACCCTTGAACCTCTATACAGGGACCGTTTCATAGTTTTAAGGTTGAAAGACACAAGTCCATCAAGTTCAACCTAAAAGCTAATGTGTTGATCCAGAGGAAGGCAAAAACCCCATGAGGCAGATGCTAATTGCCCCATATTAGGGGAAAAATTCCTTCCCGACTCCACATATGGCAATCAGACTAGTTCCCTGGATCAACGTCCCATAACAAAATCTAGTACGGATAACCTGCAATTTTATATTATTCAAGAAAGGCACACACATGCCCTCCTTGAATTTTTTTTAGAAAATTAAGTATTTCAATTTCATGTGGTAGAGAGTTTCATAACCTCATTGCTCACACAATAAAAATTTGCCAACTAACTTCCTTTAGACAAAGTGAATTAGGATCTTTATGCTAGAGTAATTGAATTAACTCTAACTGAAATAGATTAATGCTTTTTTCCTAAATGTTGAAATTTGTTTAAATCCATCAGCTCAAAAAGGCTTTCTCGGACAGACTTGGCGCAAGCTACTCCATTCTGCAGATCCCAAGGGAACCCTGGCCTTTACCATTACACCCCTGTACAGGGATAGATACTTACCATAGGCCCAGGGCTGCATCTACAGAGTAGCTGCTGGCCGGAGGAGCGAGCTTGAGGCTATAGTGGTTGATTCAACTCTAACTAAAGCTTTTTTTCCCTAAATACTGGGATCTGTTTAAGGCTGTTGGCTCAAACAGACTTCCTCGGACAGACTTGGCGCAAGCTACTCCATTCTGCAGATCCCAAGGGAACCCTGGTTTTTACCATTACACCCCTGTACAGGGATAGATACTTACCATAGGCCCAGGGTTGCATCTACAGAGTAGCTGCTGGCCGGAGGAGTGCGCTTGAGGCTTGAGTAGTTGAATCAATCCTAACTAAAGAAAAACCTATCTAATGCCACTTTCTTGTTAGGACCTGTCTGAGGCCTATGGCTCAAAAAAGCTTCTTTGGAAAGACTTGGCAAAAGCCAGTCTATCCTACAGGTTCCAAAGGAACTCTGGCCTTCACTCTTTCAGCTCTGTACAGCGATAAAGACTTATTGCAGAGCCTTGATTGCATCTACATAGTAGATACTGACTGGAGGGGCAAACTTAAGGCTAGAATGGTTCAGCCAACCCTAACTATTGCTACTTTCTTAAATGTTAGGATATTTCTGAGGCCGTTGGCTCAAACAGGCTTCCTTGGACAGACTGGGTGCAAGACACACCATTTCTGATGGTTCCAAATGAACCTCAATTCACCCTTGAACCTCAATACAGGTACAGTTTCATAGTTTTAAGGTTGAAAGACACAAGTCCATCAAGTTCAATCTAAAAGCTAATGTGTTGATCCAGAGGAAGGCAAAAACCCCATGAGGCAGATGCTAATTGCCCCATTTTAGGGGAAAAATTCCTTCCCGACTCCACATATGGCAATCAGACTAGTTCCCTGGATCAACATCCCATAACAAAATCTATTACCACTAACCTGAAATGTTATATTATTCAAGGAACATTTTTCATCAAGCAGTTTTCACCGGAAATGTGTTGCACAACTGTTTGAATCTCAGTAAATTCCTGCGCAACTTACATTTAAATACTCTGACCTTTTTACACCCACTCTTTTAACTTCTTAAATAGTGAACAGAGCTTATCTGGATCGCTTGTGGCTTAGCTTTACCTGAAAACTTATTACAAATTAGGCTGGAAAAGTGGTGTAAATTAGGACTGAAATTGACTCCATCTTTTGACTGGAGTACATTTCTTGAGGTGTAGTACGTCAGCTTTAAGGGGATATTTCAATAAATGAATGACCCTGGCTGCAGGTATAAAGAATCAAACTGTGCTGTCCTGACCCATTCCTGGGATTGTGTATGGCACTGACATCACCTCAATACTGCCGCAGCCAACAAATGTAATCAGACGGACTGCCCAGCTGAGCGCACTGAGCTGCTGCAGCTCTGAGATGGTGGAACCTCTTTTTTTTAATTAAATGACCTGCAGCTAGGGACATTCATTTATTGAAAGGGAACAACCCCTTTAAGGATGAGTCAAGTTCATTAAGAGGTTTAGTCTTTTTAATGAATTTGGTGCACGTTCCTCCAATAGGCGCTTCATGAATGCTGGTATAGAAATCCACCAGCCTTGATGAATCGGCCACCATAGGTTTACATGGCATGAGCATATACAGAACAGTTGTGTAGTATACGTTACCAGGCCCTCATGATGCTCTTGGTCCTGGATGGCCTTCCACAGTCTGCTTTCTTGCTTCATCATCTTGAAGGGCTCCACTTTCTTTTCTTCTGGCTGGCATGGTGCGGCTCTATCATCCTGCTCCTTTAACACGAAGGGACGAATGACTGTAAAGCTGCCAGGAGCGTTTTTTTATCCCCTTAGATCATTGTGACACCACAAAGTGATGACATAGACAAGTGGGTGAGGCGCCTTTATTCAGTCATCGGGTGTGGTCAGAAGAAATTAGCATATTCCGTGATGTTACTACAATGAGAACAGACATGAACATTCTATTCGGAACCCGACCGCCATTATCAGCGGAACCTTCACTGCTGTCAGATTGGCACTAAAAACAAAAAGAGACCGCGGTGAACCTGGACAGTAACAATCTACAGGGACAGTGACTGCTAAGCGGACTTCATGTCAGATGTTATGCAGCTTTGTCAGAAAAAAAAACAATAAAATATATAAAAGACAGGCTCCAATAAACCTTAAACACTGGGCTGTAGTCACAGATTCTCCTTCCACCTGCAGCACATTGCTCCCCTGCCTAACCCTCCCCGTCCTGCAGCATATTTCTCACCGCTTAATTCTCCCACTCCTGCAGCACATCACTCCCCTGTCTAAACCTCCCCCTCTTGCGGCACATTGCTCCCGTCTAATCCTCCCCTCCTTGCAGCACATTGTGCCCTTTCTAAATCTCCCCCTTCCTGCACCACATCACCCACTGCCAAATCCCCTCTTGCACCACATCGCCCACTGCCAAATCCTGCACTTCCTGCAGCATATCGCTCCCTGCCTAATCCTCTCCTATTGCATTACATCACTCCCCTGCATAAGCCACCTCTTCCTGCAGCACATCGCTTCCCTGCCTAAGCCTCCCCCTCCTGCATTACATCACTCCCCTGCCTAATCCTCCTCTTCCTGCAGCACATCGCTCCCCTGACCCCCTCTTACGTGACATCTTTTCTATCAGTTACATTTGTGAAGTAACTGCTGTCTCCTGTGAGCAGTGGAGAGCGAAGCTGAGAGCCAGGAGGCTCTGCCCCTCTGCCCCTTCTTGCCACATCATCATCCATCTACATCAGGGCTGTCAAACTCAAATATATAGAGGGCCAAAAGGAAGAGTTTAACCCAGAAAAATAAGTCAACACTTTATCAGATGTTTCTGTGAAAACTTGAGTACAACAAATAAGATTTTGTTATTTTCCCTCAGTTATAAAAAAAATAGTTATGAGAAAAGTGTGACAAAAAAGAGTCATAAAATGCACCAAAATGAAATATCACAATTTATGGCTCAAATTGAGGTGAAGCAAGGAAGAGGTTGAGCTTAGCTAATGAGATGCATCAAACATACAGGTGCTTCTCACAAAATTAGAATATCATCAAAAAGTTTATTTATTTCAGTTCTTCAATCCAAAAAGTGAAACTCATATATTATTCAGAGTCATTACAGAGTGATCTATTTCAAGTGTTTATTTCTGTTAATGTTGATAATGATGGCTTACAGCCAATGAAAACACAAAAGTCATTATCTCAGTAAATTCGAATAATTAACAAAAAACACCTGCAAAGGCTTCTTACGCATTTAAAAAGGTCCCTTTGTCTGTTTCAGTAGGCTCCACAATCATGGGGAAGACTGATGACTTGACAGATGTCCAGAAGGCAGTCATTGACACACTCCACAAGGAGTGTAAACCACAAAAGGTCATTGCTAAAGAAGCTGGCTGTTAACAGAGTGCTGTATCCAAGCATATTTATGGAAAGTTGAGTGGAAAGAAAAAGTGTGGTAGGAAGAGGTGCACAAGCAACCGGGATAACCGCAGCCTTGAAAAGATTGTTAAGGAAAGGCCATTCAAACATTTGGGGAAGATTCACAAGGAGTGGACTGCTGCTGGAGTCATTGCTTCAAGAGCCATCACACACAGACGTATCCAGGACATGGGCTACAAGTGTCACATTCCTTGTGTCGAGCCACTCATCACCAATAGACAACGCCAGAAGCATCTTACCTGGGCCAAGGAGAAAAACACCTGGACTGTTGCTCAGTGGTCCAAGGTGTTGTTTTCCGATGAAAGTAAATTTTGCATTTAATTTGGAAATCAAGGTCCCAGAGTCTGGAGGAAGAGTGGAGAGGCCACAATCCAAGCTGCTGGAGGTCTCGTGTGAAGTTTCCACAATCGGTGATGGTTTGGGGAGCCATGTCATCTGCTGGTGTAGGTCCACTGTGTTTTATCAAGACCAAAGTCAGCGCACCCGTCTACCAGGACATTGTAGAGCCCTTCATGCTTCCCTCTGCCCACAAGCTTTATGGAGATGGAAATGTCATTTTCCAGCAGGACTTGGCACCTGTCCACACGGCCAAAAGTACCAATACCTGGTTTACACAACAGTATGCTTGATTGGCAGCAAACTCACCTGACCTTAACCCCATAGAGAATCTATTATAGAGAATCTATGGGGTATTGTCAAGAGAAAGATGAGAGACACCAGACCCAACAATGCAGACGAGCTGAAGGCTTCTATCAAAGCCACCTGGGCTTCCATAACACCTCAGCAGTGTCACAGGCTGATCGCCTCCATGCCACATTGCCGCATTGATGCAGTAATTGATGCAAAAGGAGCCTGGCCAAGTATTGAGGGCATTTACTGAACATACATTTCAGTAGGACAACATTTCAGATTTTAAAAACATTTTTCAAGCTGGTGTTATAAAGTATTCTAATTTACTGAGATAATAGCATTAACAGAAATAAACACTTAAAATAGATCACTCTGTCTGTAATGACTCTATATAATATGAGTTTTACTTTTTGTATTGAAGAACTGAAATAAATTAACTTTTTGATGATATTCTAATTTTGTGAGAAGCACCTATAGTATGCTATATGCCCAATTTTAACAAATGTACTGCAATTTTTCCTGAATGTGTTCAGAAATGTACAGATGTGTAAGCAGACAAATGCAGAGACTTAGGCTATGTGCCCACGATGCACAAAAGCTCCAGATTTTTCCTGAGCGTTTCTGCATCTCCCTGGCAGAAAAAATGCATGCGGATTGTACATGCGGATTGTACATGCGGATTGTATATGCGGATTGTACATGTTTAAATGTGGCAGCGCCAGCGACCAATCACCGATTTTTAACACAAATGTCCGGACCTTTGTAACACCATGCGGATACTGTGGGGACATCAGCGGCTAGGGTGTCAAGGGAGGACCGGGGAGCGGCGCTGCGGGTCCGGATACTTCTGCTGCGAGCAGTCGCTCATCTCCCGGCTTCTCGCAGCGGAAGTAGCCGCACAGGCAGCGGCGCTCCCCGGTCCTCACTAATACGATTCCGCTCCCCGGTCCTCACCAATACGATTCACTGATTGGTCTCGCTCTCCACACGCGACCAATCAGTGATCTTGGCGCTAAAGTTAAACACCGCTCTGCTGATTGGTCGCGGCCGCTGCCCGTGACCAATCACCGATTTGGGCGCCACATTTAAATAGCGGCCGCGACCAATCACCGATCTTGCCGCCACATTTAAACCCCGCTCTGCTGATTGGTCGAGACAGCCGGCCGCCACCAATCAGCAATTTTGGCGCCAAATTTAAACCCGCTCCGCTAGTTGGTCGCGGATGCCGGCCGCGACTAATCAGCATTACTGGCGCCAAATTTAAACACCGCTCTGCTGATTGATCGCGGTCGCTGGCCGAGTTCAATCAGCAGTATTGGCGCCAAATTTAAACACCGCTCTGCTGATTAGTCGCGGTCGCCGTCCACGACCAATCAGCAATATTGGCACAAAATTTAAACACCGCTCTGCTGATTGGTCGCGGTCGCCGTCCGCGACCAATCAGCAGTATTGGCGCCAAATTTAAACCCCACTATGCTGATTGGTCGCGGTTGCCGGCCGCGACCAATCAGCAGTATTGGCGCCAAATTTAAACACCGCTCTGCTGATTGGTCGCGGGCGGCGATTGCGACCAATCAGCATTATTGGCGCCAAATTTAAACCCCGCTCTGCTGATTGGTCGAGACAGCCGGCCGCCACCAATCAGCAATTTTGGCGCCAAATTTAAACCCCGCTCTGCTGATTGGTCGCGGTTGCCGGCCGCGACTAATCAGTATTGTTGGCGCCAAATTGCCGGCCGCGACTAATCAGCATTATTGCCGCCAAATTTAAACACCGCTCTGCTGAATGGTCGTGGCCGTGACCAGTCACTACTATTGGCGCCAAATTTAAACACCGCTTTGCTGATTGGTCGCGACCGGCGGCTGCAACCAATCAGCATTATTGGCGCAAAATTTAAACCCCGCTCTGCTGATTGGTCACGTTCGCTGGCCGCGACCAATCAGCATTATTGGCGCAAAATTTAAACCCCGCCCTGCTGATTAGTCGCGACTGCCGGCCGTGACCAATCAGCGATATAGCCGCTAAATTTCAACACCGCTTTGCTGATTGGTCGCGGTTGTTGGCCGCGACCAATCAGCGATTTTGGCGCCAAATTTAAACACCGCTCTGCTGATTGCGCCCGGTCTGCCGCATACATATTCTAGAATACCCGATGCGTTAGAATCAGGCCACCATCTATAAATCTATACTTAACTTCCGATGGCCCCCGCAGTCTTGCTTCGCTCCGTCCTGGCTGCCGGCAGATCGCGGTACACTGAAGGACCTGCTGTCACATGACTATGACGTCAGCGCAGGTCCTTCAGTCCATCGCGAGCTGCCGGCATGGGAGGACGAGCGCAGCGGGGGCCGTCAGAAGGTAAATATAACATTTATTTTATATTTTATTCTTTTTTTTGACAGGTTCTATGGTACCCGGGTCCGGAGGAGAGTCTCCCATCCTCCACACGCGGGTACCATCCGCACATTGAACGCATGTATTCCGCATGTGCTTATCTAGTGAAGCGGAATCCATTTGTTCCAATGCAAGTCAATGGCGGCGAAAAAGCAGCGCTTACGCTAAATAATTGGTAGTGCTGCGTTTTTTTCCGCAATGATAATCCGCAGTGGAAATTTCCGCAGCATGTGCACAGCACATGCGGACTATCATTGGGGAACATGGCAGACCTTCTAACATGCGTTTTTAAGCGTTTCTGCAGCGTTTTTGCCATGCCGAAACGCTTAAAAAACGCATTGTGGGCACACAGCCTTAGGCCATGTGCCCACGCAGTGTTTTTGTAGCATTTTTGCGGCATTTTTACGGCCGCGAAAACGTTTGTAGAACAGTCTGCCATGCAAAGCCATGTGAATTCGGATGTGCTGTGCACATGATGCGCTAATTTGCGCGCCGAATTCGCATTACTTTGCAAAACGCAGCATGACCATTTCTACTGCGATTACGCTGAAGCTTATTCGCGATGCGTGTGGTATCTGGGAGGAAGACGAGACTACAACTCCTCTTCATCCCGGCTACCACGCGGTGAAAAAAAGAAATAAAAAAGTTAAAAACAAACAAAACCTGTATATTCACCTCTCCGGCGGCCCCCGGTCTGCTCTCCGGTCTCCTCCGGTCTGCTGTCTGTACTGTCAGGACCTGCGGTGACGTCATTTAGTCAGGTGATGGTTGCATGACCGCTGACGTCGGCATCAGGTGATGGTCGCGTGACCATCAGCTGACTAAATGATGTCACCGCAGGTCCTGACCGTACACTGCAGGACGCTGAAGAGAGAAGACGCGGCCGGGAGCAGACCGGAGGAGACCGGAGAGCAGACCGGGGGCCGCCGGAGAGGTGAATATACCGTTGTTTTTTTTTATTTATTAACGTTTTCTTTTTTTTACTATAGATGCTGCATTTAAAGCATCTAAGTTGTTCACACATTATAGATCCATGTCGGTTGCATGGATTTATATTGTGTGATCAACTTGTCAAGCACTTTTCCAAGTGATGCTCAAAATTGCTTGGAAAAGTGCTTGAAAAAACGCATGTGAAAACGCTTCTCTCTGGCAGAAAAAACGCATGTAAATCTGCATCAAATCTGCTAGGTGTGCACACAGCCTTATAGCTGGTTTTGCTCTGAGCTGAGATGTCCGGGCTGAATAATGCTCTGGGAGCAGAACCCATCAGCAGAATCTGTCTGTTTCCTGCCTTGTAGCAGTGGATCCCGGCTATTTAGCTCACAGAGCATTGTCTACACAAGATACAATTGTATCCAATTTTCAGCTGGGAACAGGACTATGGACAAGTTTTGCAGCAACTGCATTTGTGATAGGAAATGTTGATCAATCTAGATTTTCTTCAGTGTTCTTATTCATTGCAGAAAATCTTAAAAAAGCCGAGGAATGTGGGCAACATGGTGGGTCAATGATTAACGCTGTGGGGCTGGGTTCATATAATAGCAAGGACAACATCTGCAAGGAGTTTGTATGTTCTCCCCGTGTTTGTGTGGGTTTCCTCCGGGTTCTCCGGTTTCCTCCCACACTCCAAAGACATACTGATAGGGAATTCATATTGTGAGCCCCAATGGGGACAGTGATGATAATGTCTGTAAGGTGCTACAAAGTCTAATGGCGCTATATAAGAGAGTAAAATAAATATATAACTAAATAAAATGAATGTATTAAAAGGCTAAGATTGCAAAGAGCTTGTAAAAACAAGAAACTTTGCAATTTCCTTCTTATTCAAAATCTTCTCTGTTCTCAAGAAGGAAAAGATTTTTAATTCTGCAGTGTACAGCTCATTGCTATGGTTACTGACCACCTGAGAAGTGGCCGGTCTCCTTGGCAAGAAGCGCTCACTTGCAGACTGGTGGACTTCAGCGCCCCTGTGCCTGTCCCATTCTGCAGAGGCAAAGCCGCCTCTGCCCGCAGAATGCAAGAGGGCACAATTCAGACAAGCGGCTCAGCCAAGCCACCGGCCAGAACTGTAAATCTTCAGCTTCTGATGAGAGGAACACAAGACCACCCCTTTAATAAAGGAGTAGAGCAGAACTCATACAGTGATTAGTGGGGGTCTGACACCTGAAATCCCCAGACATCAGCTACTTCTGCAAGATGATGTACACAGTGTTACGAGCTGGAATAGCACAGCTCCGCACACTGTGCAATGGCTGGTTTCAGGTACTACAGCTCAGATCACAATCATTTCAATAGGAGCTGCAGTACCAAGATCGGCCACTACACAGTGTACAGCGCTGTGCTGTTTGGGCTCTACGCTGAGTATTTCCAGCTGCTGTCTTATTGGTGAGGGGGCCGTGTGTTGGAACCTCACTGATCTGATATTGATGACCAGGGTCGGACTGCGGTGTCTGGGGCCCACAGGGGAAATTAACTCTAGGGGCCCACCTACAGCAAGATGCAAATATCTGTTATCCGCTCTCGCTGTTATAGTGGAGCATTGACTGGCGGCTCCTGCACATCTACTGGGCGACACTCTAACTGGGATGGACATGTTTGCATTAAAGGGCTTCTTTGGTTAAAACTAGTGTTGAGCGAGTATGTTCTGTTAACCCTTTCGGCGAGTATGCTCGGGCCGAGCTCCGAGTATTTATAGCTGCTCGGTGATATGGTTGAATCGCTCCCGTGTGCATGATTTGCGACTGTTTGACGGTTTTAATACATGTGAGGAATGTGTAAGAAATAGACATTCCTCACATGTATTAACCCCTTAAGCCGCGGAGCATTTTCCGTTTTTGCATTTTCGCTTTTTGCTCCACTTGTTCCCAGAGCCATAGCGTTTTTATTTTTTGGTCAATATGGCCATGTTAGGGCTTATTTTTTGCGGGACGAGTTGTACTTTTCAACGCCATTACTAGTTTTACCATGCCGTGTACGGGAAAACGGGAAAAAAATTCCAAGCGCCGTGAAATTGCAAAAAAAGTGCAATACCACTGAGGTTTTTTTTAATTTTTTTTTACCACGTTCACTGAATGCTAAAACTGACCTGCCATTATTATTCTCCAGGTCATTAAGAGTTCAAAGACACCAAACATGTATAGGTTCTTTTTTATTTAAGTGATGAAAAAAAATTCCAAAGTTTGGTAAAAAAAAAAAATGGTGCCATTTTCCGAGACCCGTAGCGTCTCCATTTTTCGGGATCTGGGGCAGGGTGAGGGCTTATTTTTTGTGAACCGAGCTGAAGTTTTTATAGATGCTATTTTGGGGTAGATCCGATGTTTTGATCGCCCGTTATTGCATTTTATTGCAATTTTACGGCGACCAAAAAACGTAATTCTGGCGTTTAGAATTTTTTTCTCATTACGCCATTTACCGATCGCATTAATTCTTTTTTTATATTGATAGATAGGGCAATTCTAAATGCGGCGATACCAAATATGTGTATGTAGGGTTTTTTTTTATGATTTTATTTTGAATGAGGCGAAAGGGGGGTGATTTAAACTTTTATATTTTTTTATTTTTTTTCATATTTTTTAAAACTTTTTTTTTCACTTTTTGCTTGCTTCTGTAGTTTCCATAGGAGACTAGAAGCAGCAACTGTCCGATCGCCTCTGCTACATACAGGGGACGAGCAGATCCCCTGTATGCAGCAGAAATGGTCCTGTGCTATGAGCGCCGACCACTAGGTGGCGCTCATAGCGACAGGATCATTACAACCACTGGTGTCTGCTGCAGACCCAGGGTTGTCATAACCACCCATCGGCGACCCACGATCATGTGACGGGGTCGCCGATGGGAGGGGTAAGTGACGCGCTTTCAGGAAGCGCACGTTAAATGCCGCTGTCGGAGATTGACAGCGGCATTTAATATGTTAACAGCCGCGGGTGGATCGCGATTCCACCCGCACCTGTTGCGGGCACATGTCAGCTGTAATAATCAGCTGACATGTGCTTGATTCAGTGCGGGCTCAGCGCAGCAGCCCTCACTGAACCGGAGGATAACGACATGCGCGTACTAATACGTGACATGTCGTTAAGGGGTTAAAGCTGTCAAACAGTTGCAAATCATGCACACAGGAGCGATTCAACCATATCACCGAGCAGCTGTAAATACTCGGAGCTCGGCCCGAGCATACTCGGACAGAACATACTCGCTCAACACTAGTTAAAACAAGTTATCAACGATCCATGGGCTCTACAGGATAGGTGATCACTTATTGAGCATTTGTGTCCGAACATTGGAAAACGCACCTATCGGAAGAATGGGGAAGTTTTATCCCTGACAGAACACTTATCCCTATTTTAAAATGCTGCGGCAGGTGGGACGTCTGACCGCAGCTCTATTCATTCTCTTAGAGACTTGCAAAAAAGAGCAGCGCTCACAGCCACTGAGAGAATGAATGGATCAGTGGTCGCATCTCACATGCCGCTCCAGTCTAATGGGGAGAAAAGCTCCACATTCTGCCGGTGTGTGCAAGCAGTCAGACCCCCACCAATCAATATTATCAATGATCCTGTGGAGAGGTGATTACTTGTTTTCACCGGAGAACCCCTGTAAGTGCATCTCTGCCGCTCTGGTCCAAGTATTTAATCGCTAAGGCCACGGCCCTACTATCAGTATTCGGTCAGTATCCAGTCAGTATTTTTTCTCAGGAGTGGGAGCCAAAACAGGTGATGAACAATCAGAGAAAAGGTATAATAGAAACAAGTCACCAATTCTGCATTTATCAACCATTCCTGGTTTTGGCAGCCACTCCTGAGAAAAATACTGAACAAATACTGATGGTGGGGCTGTGGCCTAATGGAAAAAAATCTTTTCCTAGTTAAGATCAGCGAGAACAAAATGACCGCCATACACAGCACAGTCCACTATATCAACACCAATAATACCACATACAAAAGGGACAAATATCGCCACACCATGACTAGATCACATATTACCACTACATAGTGACCGAATAATACCACATACAAGGAACAAATATGGCCACACTATGACCAGACCATATATTACCACCCCAAAGTGACCAAATACTACAATACTGATCATGAATACAAAACCACTAATACTAACTAAGCTCTGTATATAGTGTCAGTGTACAGGTAACACAGTGATCACCAGTGACATTATAGACAGGAGCTCTGTATATAGTGTATAGGTAATACAGTGATCACCAGTGACATACACAGGAGCTCTGTATATACTATATACACACGTGGTCAAAATTGTTCGTACCCCTCGTTTAATGAAAGAAAAACCCACAATGGTCACAGAAAAAAATTGAATCTGACAAAAGTAATAATAAATTAAAAATCGATGAAAATGAACAAATGAAAGACAGACATTGCTTTTCAACCCTGCTTCCACAGAAATGAAAAAAAAATTAAACTCATGAAATAGGCCTGGACAGAAATGATGGTACCCCTGAAAATAATGTGACAAAAGGGACATGTTAAATCAAGTTGTGTCCACTAATTAGCATCACAGGTGTCTACAATCTTGTAATCAGTCAGTGGGCCTATATTTAGGGCTACAGATACTCACTGTGCTGTTTGGTGACATGGTGTGTACCACACTCAACATGGACCAGAGGAAGCAAAGGAAAGAGTTGTCTCAGGAGATTAGAAAGAAAATTATAGACAAGCATGTTAAAGGTAAAGGTTATAAGACCATCTCCAAGCAGCTTGATGTTCCTGTAACTACAGTTGCACATATTATTCAGAAATTTAAGATCCATGGGACTGTAGCCAACCTCCCTGGACGTGGCCGCAGGAGGAAAATTGATAACAAATCAAAGAGACGGATAATATGAATGGTAACAAGAGCCCAGGATAACTTCTAAAGAGATTAAAGGTGAACTTCAAGCTCAAGGAACATCAGTGTCAGATCGCACCATCCGTCGTTGTTTGATCTAAAGTGGACTTCATGGGAGACGACCAAGGAGAACACCATTGTTGAAAAAAAAACATAAAAAAGCCAGACTGGAATTTGCCAAACTACATGTTCACAAGTCACAAAGCTTTTAGGAGAATGTCCTATGGACAGATGAGACAAAAATGGAAGTTTTTGGCAAGGCACATCAGCTTTATGTTCACAGATGGAAAAATGAAATGTGACACCCCAGGGGTCTGGTTGCCACAGTGATCGAGATATTACGTCTGAGAGCAGGTGGGAGGTCCTTTGGTCAGGGATCCTGTGCATGCCACACCTCCTGCCCAGTCTTGGGAGGGGAAGAACTTCCCCTATATAAACCCGGGGCTGAAGCAGGGTTAGGAGTCAAGGAGAGTAGAGACAAGAAACAGTCATAGGAAGAAACAGCTGGAGCTCAGTGGGAGCCATACTACTACGAGTCAGGGGCTGGCAGCTGCAGAGCTCGCCCTGACTGAGAAGCTTTCTTACCGGACCCGGCGTCCGAGGCTGTGGGGACTAACTCTTACCCAGCAGCAGAAGCCGACCGGCAGGGGATTTCAGGTCCTCAGGCCCAGAAACCCGAAGGCACGGTCACACGTGTGGGACCAGCACCGCCATCGTGGAGCGGAAGCCAATAGAAGGCCCCGAGTCACCGGCCATACGGGTGAGCACCACACGGTACACTCAGGGACGTGGGCTACTTATATCCGCTTCTAGCAAGGTAGCCAGAAGAGTACAGTCAGTTTGGGAGGCCTACAACTCCGCCTGGCCAGGGGAGATCCCATCTGCTCAAGGACTGACCAGGCCCCGTTCGCTAGCAAGTACTCCGGGAGGGTCTATCGTTGTTACCAGTAAAGACCCTGAATTACACCGCACCGTCTCTGAGTGGTTCCTGCTACCCCCATCTTCCACGTCGGCTGCCCTGAGGCCATACCCCTCCCATTGGGGGTTATACTATCACGCTGCACAATTCTACACCGGCCTCAGCGGTCTGCCCTGCAGCGGCAGCTCCATAGCTGCAAATCAACGGGTGGCGTAGTCGACACTCAAATAACATCTATCAAGACTGCCACACACTGAGTCTGACTCCCTGGGCACGGACCGGGTCCCCGCCACTCGGAGACTACAACCCTCATCTGATCCGGTTCCGGGTAAGCCCCCGTGCGCGAGACGCTGCGCGACACAGCAGGCCCAGGGGCGCGTCAACTTTGGCGTAGTCGGCAGGATTTCGTGCCCGCAACCACCGGGTACTGCGGGCCTGAAAAGCAAAGACTGTTCAAACTTACCAGTGGTGAGGTTTCCCGCCATCCGGCGCCATCTTCTGCCTTCTTCCCGCCATCCGCGAAGTTTTCCCGCCATCCGGCGCCATCTTCGGCCTTCTTCCCGCCATCCGTGGAGTTTTCCCGCCATTGGACGCCATCTTGAGGACGCCGCGCGGGAAGAAGAGGGGCGTGGACTTCGAAAGCGCGCGAGAACTGAAGCCCCGCCTCACGTCCGGACGTTGCGTAAGGTCCTGGAAGGAGCCCAGCAGACGCCGACGTCACCGGAGCGCGACGGAAGGTCCTCAACCCTGACGATCTACTGCGGAGCCGCGGCCTACGGAACAGGATCATCGCAAGGTAGGCCACGGTCCACTAGGGGGGAGGAAGATGTCGGATACGGAGGAGAGCTTCACTGCCTCAACCCCCGCCAGCGCCACCGCTGCTGCAGTTATGCCCTTCACCATGCCCTATATCCCGGGAGCAGCTTGGCTACCCCAGTACTCAGGGGAGTCACATACCCTGCATGACTTTAGAGAAAAGCTGGATAGCCTCTTCCAGGTGTACCCCCTCACAGAAGAGCAAAAAGTGAGCATCCTGGTGGCCCAACTAACCGGGGCAGCTAAAAGGGAAGTAAAATCCTGGCCACCTGGGAGGAAGACTGTCGCAGGGATACTAACCCGGCTGAAGGATACCTTTGATACCCGCACCTCAGCCGAGATTAAGCTTAGATTCTACGGGTGCAAGCAGCGAGCGCATGAGAGTATAAGGGACTATGCACTAAACCTACAAGAGGCCCTGAGGGCCATTAAGCAGACCGACCCTGATGGATTGGGAAACGAGGACAGGCTGTTGACCGAACAATTTATAGAGGGACTGTATTGTAATGCCCACCGAACTCAGTTGCGGGCGATGGCCTTACAGGATCCCCATCTGGGCTTTGCACAGTTCAAGGACAGAGCCATCCGGGTGCTCCGAGAACCGGCACCGGGTGGCGTTATGACCCACAGGCGCCCAGCTATTACTTACCACCAGGAGGCGGCGCCCTTGTCGGCAGGGCCTGTGGGAGCTGATGCGCAGGCTTTGGACAATGACCCGGCTCCAGACCTACACCATCAGGTCCAAGAGCTAGCTAAGAGCGTTGCTGTGCTAACCCGAACTGTGCAGTCTTTACAGGTTTCCACCCCAGGGAAGATCCAGCTGGCATCCGGACCGGAGGACATCCCGTGGCGTCGACCAAGGAGGACCCCACCGGCCAGAGGAAGACCCAGTGACCGATACAGCGAGGACGGACGACCCATCTGCCGCCGCTGCAATCAACCCGGACATATGGCAAGGTACTGTTCTTTAAACGGGCACAACCTGGGGTAGAGGGCCAACCCCCAGGAAAAAGATCACCAGGCCCATCGACCTGGCGCGACAGATATGTGGGAGGACGTCCAGTCTTGCCTGTGGTACTGGATGGCATTCCCATGAGTGCCCTACTGGACACCGGGTCACAGGTCACCACCATCCCGTACGTGCTCTTTAAGCAGTACTGGAATGACTCGGATATTACCCGCTACCCTGACGACGACTTGAGTATCATCGCCAGCAATGGCCAGCCCGTGCCACAGATCGGATTTAAAGAGGTGACCATCAAAATCGGTAGAGTCGAACTGGCAGCACAGGGACTGATCATTGTAGACATTGACAAGCGCGAGAGTCACCCAAAAATAACTCTAGGAACTAATGTAATTGAAAATTGTCTTGCAGAGGTGATTTTCCTTTTACAGCAGGTTGCCAAGAACGCCAGCTCCGGCGAGCAGCGGGTGCTCCAGAAAGAGATCCGGGCACTGATGCGACGGCAACAGGTGGAACTCTCCGGCGGTGAGATTGGTAGCGTAAGAATGTGTGACCCTTTTCCTATTGCCATGCCCCCAAAAAGTGAAATGATGATTTGGTGCCGGGCAGCTATTGGTCTGAGAGGTAGGGATTACCAGGCAATGGTAGAACCAGTTTACTCAGACAGTAGGCCCACCATTTTGACAGCACGGGGGGTGGTTGATGTACGCCATGGGAGGGTGCCCGTTCGCATAATAAATATCGGGGAGAGGGAAGTGTACCTGCCCCGGTATGCCACGCTAGCTAAATTATATACCATTAACCAAAATTCTATACAATCTGTGGAACCCTTGCCTCCATCTCACCCGGAGGAAGGTAACGGCTCTAAGAAAAACATGGAGGACTGGTGTCAGCAACTACATCTGGGTACTGACTCCACTCCCTCACACCAGAAACAAGGAGTCTATCGGGTGGTTCAGGAGTACGAGAGAGTGTTCAGTAAACACCCGTTAGACTTCGGGCGAGTCAAGGGGGTAGAACACCACATCCCCACGGGAGACCATCCTCCTATAAAAGAGAGGTATCGACCCGTACCTGTTATGTTCTGCTACCAAAGCTAAGGAAAGAGAGGAGATCTGTCCCTACTATAAGACTCAGCTGAATCCCTACGATGTAACAGGGAACCTGATCCTGCGATCAGACCTGCTAAAGTCCTAATCTAGTCTGTACGGAGACCTATAGATTTGGGGAGGGAATCCCTACAAGTACTAAGGACTGGGAGGAATATGGGACACCTCCTAACAGAAATAGTAGCAGAAAGACGAACAAACAAAATAGATAGAACATAGAGGTCCGTAGACCAAGCAAACTAACAGAGTTAGATACAGAGCACAGGCTAGCTAGAAAGTAGATATACAATGAAGTCCAGCAAAGCCAGAAGGGCGGAGCAGGATTAAATAGGCCAACAAGGTCATGTGACCAGCAAAGGAAAAAAAACCTAACAGCAAGGTTCTAACAGTACCCCCCCTTCTAAGAGGATCCTCCGGATCCCCTAGGACCAGGCTTATCAGGAAATCTCCTGTGAAACGCTCTGATAAGTCTGGACGCGGAAACATCATCTGACCTCACCCAAGAGTTATCCTCGGGTCCGAAACCTTTCCAGGCCACAAGATACTGCAAACTACCTCTATACCGTCTAGAGTCAAGGATGCGAGAAATTTCATATTCCCCGTCCTCCACCACCGGAGGAACAGAGGCAGAGGCGTCACCATCCGACACAACAGCTTTTTTTAACAGGGAGACATGAAAGACCGGATTAATTCTCCAGGAGGTAGGAACCTCCAACCTAACAGCAGATTGGTTGACAACCTGAAGCACCTTAAAGGGCCCTACAAACTTGGGACCCAATTTCTTAGAAGGAATCCTCAACCGCAGATTCCTAGAGGACAACCAAACCATGTCACCAACAGCGAACAAAACCTCCTGTCGTTTCCTATCAAAGTAGTCTTTAGATTTTCTGTTGGCCTCCTGAAGATTACCACGCACATCCGTCCAAACTCTTTCCAAATCACCGGAAAAATTCTCCTCCTCAGGCACGGCAGATCCCAACTTGGAGAACGACCCAAACGACGGATGTCTCCCAGAACAACAAAAAAAAGGCGAACAACCAGCAGAAGAAGATGTATGATTGTTCAGAGCAAATTCGGCAAGTGGCAGAAACTCAGACCACCCCTCTTGATTGTCTGCCACAAAACAACGCAAGAACTGCTCAACATCCTGGTTTTTCCTTTCTGTCTGGCCATTAGATTCAGGATGATATCCGGACGAAAACGACAAATGAATTCCCAACCTGTCACAAAAGGCACGCCAAAAACGAGCCACGAACTGAGGACCCCTATCAGAAACAATGTCAGTAGGAACGCCATGAAGTCTGACAATTTCCTTGACAAAGGCCTTAGCGAGAGTTTTAGCGCAGGGCAGTTTGACGAAGGGAACCAAGTGACACATCTTGCTAAAACGGTCCACGACCACCCAGATGACAGTAAAACCCTCAGAGGGGGGAAGGTCAGTTATAAAGTCCATAGCCAAATGTGTCCAAGGAGCACTGGGGACCTCCAAAGGACAAAGCAACCCCGCAGCAGGAGTATGTGAGGACTTAGATCTAGCACATATAGTACATTGGCGCACCCACTTAATGACTTCCTTCTGCCATCCAGGCCACCAAAAACTGCGACCCACCAGTCTCTTGGTCTCAGAGATTCCGGGATGACCTGCCAACCGAGATTCGTGACACTCAACAAACAAATCTCTCCTAAAGGTCCCAGGCACAAACAACCTCCCATGAGGAGTGTTAGATGGGGCATTCTCCTGAGCTTTAAGAATCTCATCTTCCAAAACGGAGTCTAAAGCAGCTATCACAACACCTTCTTGTAAAATGTTTTCCTCTTTCTCAGCACCGACTATGGGAGAAAAACTGCGAGACAAGGCATCCGCCTTAACATTCTTAGTACCAGGGATGTAAGTAACGGAGAAATTAAACCGCGAGAAAAACAGTGCCCACCTAGCCTGACGGGCATTCAGGCGCTTGGCAGCGTCAAGATATATCAGATTTTTATGATCCGTAAGAACCTGAACGGGAAATTCCGCACCTTCCAAGAAGTGGCGCCAGTGTTCAAATGCGAGTTTAATAGCCAATAATTCCCGATTACCAATATCGTAATTCAATTCAGTCTCCGAAAATTTTTTTGAAAAAAATGCACAGGGATGTAATCCATCCCCGTTATCCTGAGACAATACTGCGCCAACCCCCACAGAGGAAGCATCAACCTCAACCAAAAACGGCCTAGTAACATCAGGCTGCATAAGGATGGGAGCAGAGGTGAACCTCTCCTTGAGATACACAAAAGCTTCAATGGCCTCAGAAGACCACTGAACCGCATCAGCACCTTTCCTGGTGAGATCAGTCAGAGGTTTGACAATACTAGAAAAATTTTTTATGAATTTTCTATAGTAATTGGCGAAACCCAAAAACCTCTGTATCGATTTCAAACCAATAGGCCTAGGCCATTCCTGCACAGCCTGAACCTTAACCGGATCCATCTCAAAACCTTTGCTGGAGATAATGTAGCCCAAAAAACTAATTCTCTGTACAGCGAACTCACATTTCTCCAGCTTAGCAAAAAGCGAATTGTCCATTAATAACTGTAATACCTCACGCACGCTCCGCCAATGAGACTCCAGATCTGGCGAATAAATCAAAATGTCATCCAAATACACAACCACATTTTTACCGATCAAAGGTCTAAGGATGTCATTAATCAGATTCTGAAAAAATGCAGGAGCATTAGTAAGACCAAAAGGCATAACCAGATTCTCAAAATGACCCACAGGAGTGTTAAAAGCAGTCTTCCATTCATCACCCTCCTTCATGCGCAACAGATTGTATGCCCCCTTAAGGTCAATTTTAGAGAACCACTTGGCCCCCAATAACTGGTTAAACAGATCAGGAATCAATGGCAGTGGGTAAGGATTGCGTACCGTAATTTTGTTAATCTCACGAAAATCTAGACAAGGACGTAAACCGCCGTCCTTTTTTTTACAAAAAAAAATCCAACCGCCACAGGAGACTTAGAAGGCCTAATGTGACCGGCGGCCAAACTTGTCTGTATGTATTCCTCCAAAGCCTTCCTCTCAGGAATAGTAAGGTTAAATAAACGAGTTTTAGGAAGAGTCGCTCCAGGGACAAATTCAATAGAACAATCATAGTCTCTATGGGGAGGCAAAACCTGCGATTCTTTCTCAGAAAAAACTCTCCAAAAATCCTGAATAGGAACAGGCAATTCTCCCCTATCCAAAGCTGCAATACGCCCGTTACAACACTTGTCATAACATTTATGGCTCCAGGATTTAATTTCACTGGTAGACCAATCCAGTACAGGATTGTGAAATTTTAACCAGGGCAAACCCAATATTACTGGAGAAGGCAAGTTATTCAACACTACCAAATCCAATTTCTCATGGTGAACACCATTAATAGTGAGAGGAAATTCACTGACCTTGAGAGTAATATTCTTCAAAGGGGAGCCATCCACAGAAACCACAGCAATGGGGGATGATAAAGGTTCAGGTTTTAAATTGAGTTTTTCCACGAATCCCCCATCAATAACATTCAGTGTAGACCCGCAATCAACAAACACCCGAAATTCCATTAATTTTTCCTGAGCAATCGTGGAAGCAGCTAAAAATATACCCTTGGAATTTAAACAGGCAATACGGGCGTGACTGACCATTTTTTTTTCTTTCTTCATACGAAGCTCACAGCCTTTAATCAAATGACCAGATTTCCCGCAATAGAAACACAAGCCTTCTGAAAAACGACGGTGTTTTTCTTGAGAGCGAGGTGCCACCGATCCAATCTCCATCGGTTCACCACTGTTAGTACACACATTATCATAACCAGAAACTGACATAGCAGAGGATTTGCTCTCATTAACCCTAGCACGCAGTCTTCTATCCACCCGTATAGCTAATTGCATAGCCTGTTGCAAATCCTCAGGTGTAGGATAAGCAATTAGCAGGTCTTTAACCTTTTCACTGAGCCCAGCAAGAAATAGACTTTTCAGAGCAGAATCGTTCCACCCTGTTTGAGTGGACCAACGACGAAAATGTGTACAATATTTTTCCATATTACCTGATCCTTGTTTTAAACGTCTCAACTCAGTCTCAGCTGATGCCACACGGTCAGGATCATCATATAATAGTCCTAAAGCAGAAAAAAAACTATCCACTGATCTGAAGCATGCATCACTAGGTTGCAAAGAAAAGGCCCACTCCTGAGGCTCTTTGCGCAAAAGTGACATTATGAACCCTACGCGCTGGGATTCATCCCCAGAGGACTTGGGTCTCAAACGAAAATACAATAAGCAAGCATTTTTAAATGAAAAAAATTCTCGATGTTCACCAAAAAATAAATCCGGCAAACATACCTTAGGCTCCAAGAAATATGCTCCAGGACAGTTACTCACGTGCTGACGGAGCTCGGCCACTTCCAGAGAGAGTCCCTGCAGGTGTTTAGCCAAATCCTGAACCGACACCATGATGGAACAAAAAAAATCTTTCCTTAGAGAATTTACAGGCTGGACTTACTGTTATGTTCTGCTACCAAAGCTAAGGAAAGAGAGGAGATCTGTCCCTACTATAAGACTCAGCTGAATCCCTACGATGTAACAGGGAACCTGATCCTGCGATCAGACCTGCTAAAGTCCTAATCTAGTCTGTACGGAGACCTATAGATTTGGGGAGGGAATCCCTACAAGTACTAAGGACTGGGAGGAATATGGGACACCTCCTAACAGAAATAGTAGCAGAAAGACGAACAAACAAAATAGATAGAACATAGAGGTCCGTAGACCAAGCAAACTAACAGAGTTAGATACAGAGCACAGGCTAGCTAGAAAGTAGATATACAATGAAGTCCAGCAAAGCCAGAAGGGCGGAGCAGGATTAAATAGGCCAACAAGGTCATGTGACCAGCAAAGGAAAAAAAACCTAACAGCAAGGTTCTAACAGTACCCCCTGCCCACTACCAACACGCCAAGGGGATGCTTAGAGACATGAAGGAGGCTGGGGTGATCAGGGATAGCTGTAGCCCCTGGGCAGCTCCACTAGTCTTAGTCAGAAAAAAAGACAACACCATGAGGATGTGTGTAGATTACCGGAAAATCAACCGTATCACACACAAGGATGCGTACCCCTTACCAAGGATAGAGGAGTCATTGGCTGCTTTAAGATCTGCTAACTTCTTCTCTACCTTGGATCTCACTAGCGGGTACTGGCAGGTTCCTGTAGCAGAGGCGGACCGGGAGAAGACCGCATTCACCACCCCGATGGGACTTAGCGAGTTCACCTGCATGCCGTTCGGACTCTGCAACGCACCGGGAACCTTCCAACGACTAATGGAGTGTTGTCTGGGCCACAGAAACTTCGAGACGGTCTTGTTGTACCTGGACGATGTCATCGTATATTCCAAGACGTATGAGGACCACCTGAAACACCTGGCGGAAGTGTTCGAAGCTCTGGCGAGTTACGGCCTAAAGGTGAAACCCTCCAAGTGTCACCTCCTGAAACCAAAGGTGCAGTACCTGGGACACGTGGTGAGCGCTGACGGAGTGGCTCCCGACCCTGATAAGATCACCGCAATTAAGGAATGGCCAAGCCCCTCCAGCGTAAAAGAAGTGCGGCAGTTCCTCGGGTTGGTAGGCTACTACCGAAGGTTTATTCCCGGTTTCACCAAAAAGGCAGCACCTATGCAGGACCTCCTGATAGGCCAGTCCCGGAAGGCCAAGAACCAGAAGCCGCCCTTCAAATGGGAGGAGCTGGAAGAAGAGTCCTTCCGCCAGCTGAAGATGGCCCTCACGGGGGACGAAATCCTGGCGTACCCGGATTATAGCCAGCCCTTTATCCTCTACACCGACGCCAGTAACATCGGGCTAGGAGCCGTACTGTCCCAGATCCAGCAGGGGAAGGAACGAGTAATCGCCTACGCCAGCCGAAAACTGCGACCCACCGAAAGGAACCCCGAGAATTACAGCTCATTTAAGCTAGAGTTCCTGGCCGTAGTATGGGCAGTCACCGAGCGCTTTAAGCATTACCTCGCTTCTTCCCGGTTCACCGTGTACACGGATAACAACCCGTTGACACACCTGGACACGGCAAGACTCGGTGCCCTGGAGCAGAGGTGGATGGCCCGTCTGTCCAACTACGAGTTCACAATCAAATACCGGGCCGGACGCTCCAATACCAACGCGGATGCCCTGTCCAGGATGCCCAACCTGCCGGACGAAGGAGAAGATCCGGAGGGACTGGAAGAAGTTGAACTCCCTGCGTTCCACCGTCATGGGACTATCCAGTATTCCCACCGGGTAAGGAGTAAGCAGGCTGCTACGTTGAACCCCTTACCTCACTACAACTGGGCGGAAACGCAAGACAGCGACCCTGCCGTCCGACTGGTGAAGGAGATGCTGACTCGCCCGGATGCTTGCCTTGAACCAGACGCTCCGGAGGAAGCCAAACAACTATGGGCAGAGAAGAGTCGACTGTTCCTTTACAAGGGGAAGTTGTGCCGCAGAATGGTTAACTCCCGGACGCATGAACTACTCTGGCAAGTAGTGGTGCCACGAAGAGACGCAGCCATGGTGATGGAGGCATACCACGATGGAGCTGGACACTTCGGGTGGAAGAAGCTGGAGTTCCTGCTGCGCGAGCGATTCCACTGGGTAGGCATGAGGGGAACCATTGAGAAGTGGTGCAGAGACTGTGGCCCGTGCAACCTGAGAAGGAAGGACCGTGCCAGCCAGAAGACTCCCCTGCAGTCCATCGTCACCCGGCAACCGTTGGAACTGGTAGCCTTGGATCATGTAAAACTGACCCCAAGCAGAAGTGGCTACGTCTACGCGTTAACCATCGTGGATCATTACTCCCGGTTCTTGGTTGTCGTCCCCGTCAAGGACTTAACGGCTCAAACAGCAGCTAGAGCCTTCCAGCAGCACTTTTGCCGTCCACACGGGTACCCGGACCAAGTGCTGACGGACCAGGGACCTGCCTTTGAAGCGGAGGTCTTCCAGGAATTCTGCAATCTGTATGGCTGCCGGAAGATAAGGACGACACCCTACCATCCGCAAACTAATGGACTTTGTGAGAAAATGAACCAGGTGGTAATGGATCTTTTAAAAACGTTGCCCCTGGAAGAATGCAGTCTGTGGCCTGAGAAGTTGCCCGATCTGGTGGACCTATACAACCACATCCCGGTAGGTTCCACCAACTGTACCCCGGCTTACCTAATGAGGGCAAGACCTGGTAAGTTACCTGTTGACCTGGAAATGGGAGTCCTGACACCCGAGGACACTTCACCAGAAACAGACTGGGACACAGAGAGGCAGCAGCAGTACCGGAGAATACAGGAGAGCGTGGAGCGAAGTCTCTGTCAGGCTAGGGAAAGACAAGAGAAAACTTACAACCAGTATGCTCCCGCTGTTCCCCTGGTACCCGGAGAGCAGGTCTTGAAGAGGAAGAGACGGCTCCACAAGTTGGACGACCAGTGGGAAAAGGACCCGTACACCGTACTGCCCTCAAGCCACGAGAACCCGAAGGTTTGTACCATCAGTAAAGACGGAGGGGAAACCACAGCTATTGTATCCCGGGACCACCTGAAGAAGTGTCCCGAACAACTGAGGAACCCTGAAGAGGAACAAGAAGACCATCGACCCGTAGAGGAAAGGGAAGATATGGTTAGTACTGTGCTCGGGGACTTCCCTCGGTCTTGGACTCAAGTCAATGGTGCAGTTGTGGTACCCGTACTCACCTTCCTCCAACCAGCATCCCAAGCACCTACGGAGCAACAGGTAGAGCTGGAAGAACAGCCGGTCCAGGAGGCAGAAGACCCCACACCCGCAGACCAGGAGGATCAACCCTCTGCTTGCAGTGAGCCTGCCATATCCCTAGTGAGCCAAAGAGCCGGTAGACAGCTGCCCAGTTTACCCTTGACAGCTCCTACACCCTGTAGTTCAGGGCTAGGCAGTCAGCTCCGTAGGTCCACTAGGGCCACTAGAGGCCAGTTACCCGCACGGTGGAGGATTTGAAGTGTATAAATTGTTTTATTTATGTTTACCTGTGTATTGTTGCTTGTGTATAATTTTGTGTTTCTAGTTATTTGTAGGAGTCCTTGGTGGATTTACCGGGAATCCTGTGTACATAGTTGGAGCGTAACCCAGGACGGACTAAAGACTGTTAAGGACTCGGGGTAGGACAGACCCCCTACCTGGTTACGTCTCCCTGTTTTGGTGAAATGGACACCTTGCTTTTCTTCAAAGACTGCACCCGGTTGCGGACACGCCGTAACCATCTTATGTGTTTTTCTTATTGTATTGTTATTGTTATACCTTGTTATGTTTTTCTAAAAATATGTTTAGTCCCGGAGTACTAAATTTCACTAGGGGGGAATGTGACACCCCAGGGGTCTGGTTGCCACAGTGATCGAGATATTACGTCTGAGAGCAGGTGGGAGGTCCTTTGGTCAGGGATCCTGTGCATGCCACACCTCCTGCCCAGTCTTGGGAGGGGAAGAACTTCCCCTATATAAACCCGGGGCTGAAGCAGGGTTAGGAGTCAAGGAGAGTAGAGACAAGAAACAGTCATAGGAAGAAACAGCTGGAGCTCAGTGGGAGCCATACTACTACGAGTCAGGGGCTGGCAGCTGCAGAGCTCGCCCTGACTGAGAAGCTTTCTTACCGGACCCGGCGTCCGAGGCTGTGGGGACTAACTCTTACCCAGCAGCAGAAGCCGACCGGCAGGGGATTTTAGGTCCTCAGGCCCAGAAACCCGAAGGCACGGTCACACGTGTGGGACCAGCACCGCCATCGTGGAGCGGAAGCCAATAGAAGGCCCCGAGTCACCGGCCATACGGGTGAGCACCACACAGTACACTCAGGGACGTGGGCTACTTATATCCGCTTCTAGCAAGGTAGCCAGAAGAGTACAGTCAGTTTGGGAGGCCTACAACTCCGCCTGGCCAGGGGAGATCCCATCTGCTCAAGGACTGACCAGGCCCCGTTCGCTAGCAAGTACTCCGGGAGGGTCTATCGTTGTTACCAGTAAAGACCCTGAATTACACCGCACCGTCTCTGAGTGGTTCCTGCTACCCCCATCTTCCACGTCGGCTGCCCTGAGGCCATACCCCTCCCGTTGGGGGTTATACTATCACGCTGCACAATTCTACACCGGCCTCAGCGGTCTGCCCTGCAGCGGCAGCTCCATAGCTGCAAATCAACGGGTGGCGTAGTCGACACTCAAATAACATCTATCAAGACTGCCACACACTGAGTTTGACTCCCTGGGCACGGACCGGGTCCCCGCCACTCGGAGACTACAACCCTCATCTGATCCGGTTCCGGGTAAGCCCCCGTGCGCGAGACGCTGCGCGACACAGCAGGCCCAGGGGCGCGTCAGAAGCATATCAAGATAAGAACACTGTCCCTACTGTGAAACATGGAGGAGTCTCTTTTATGCTTTTGGGCTGGTCTGCTGCATCTGGCACAGGGTGTCTTGAATCTGTGCAGGGTACAATGAAATCTCAAGACTATCAAGGGATTCTAGAGAGAAATGTGCTGCTCAGTGTCAGAAAGCGTGGTCTCAGTCGCAGGTCATGGGTCTTGCAACAGGATAATGACCCAAAACACACAGCTAAAAACACCCAACAATGGCTAAGAGGAAAACATTGGACTATTCTGAAGTGGCTTCTATGAGCCCTGACCTAAATCCTATTGAGCATCTTTGGAAAGAGCTGAAAGAGCTGAAACATGACATCTGGAAAAGGCAACCTTCAACCATGAGACAACTGGAGCAGTTTGCTCATGAGGAGTGGCCAAAATACCTCTGGAGAGGTGCAGAAGTCTCATTGACAGTTACAGGAATCGTTTGATTGCAGTGATTGCCTCAAAAGGTTGTTCAGCAAAATATTTGTCAGATTCAAGTTATTTCTGTGACCATTGTGGGTTTTTCTTTCATTAAACGAGGGGTACCAACAATTTTGACCACGTGTGTAGTGTAAGTGTACATGTAATACACTGACTCACCAGTGACGTCTCTAGGTGAAGTCCTTCATCTTCGCTTTTCTTCTTCATCTGGCACAGACGGCCATCACTTCTTCCAGCCAGTAATCATCTCTGCAGAAAATAACACACAGTTATCAATAACTGATCTCTTCTAGAGAATATTCCCACTCCACCCCCCGACTTCTACACTACACTAGTTGAAGAAAAAAATCAATATAGTGCGGCCCTGCACAGTAACAGGAGCCCGCTTTTGTCCCATCCCATGGAAAACAATTTCCTAAAAAGTAAATTATATTACAGAAGTAATAATGTCCCTAATTGGACTCTAAAATAATAATGTTCCCCACTGGCCACCATAAACTAATAAAGTATGTTCCTCAATCTGGCCCCAAACAGTAATTAAGTCCCTTGTTCAGCCTGGCACCCCCATATATCCATCCTGGCCCCCCCTTCCCTGCATATATCCATCCTGACACCCCCCCATATATCCCTTCTGGCCCCCATATGTCCAGTGTGACCCCTCCATATATTTATCCTAGCCCACGTGTATCGAGCCTGCCCCCTCCCATATATCCATCCTAGTCCCCCATGTGGCCTGCCTGTTCCCCCCATATATCCATCCTGGCCTCCATGTGTCCAGCCTGCCCCCCCATATATCTGTCCTGGCCTCCATGTGTCCAGCCTGCCCCCTCCCATATATCCGTCCTAAAGCCCCATGTGTCCAGTCTGCCCCCCTATATATCCATCCTGGCCTCCATGTGTCCAGCATGCCCCCCTACATATCCATCCTGGCCTCCATGTATCCAGCCTGCCCCCCGCAATATATCCATCCTGGCCTCCATGTTTCCAGCCTGCCCCCCCATATATCCATCCTGGCCTCCATGTGTCCAGCCTGCCCCCTCATATATCCATCCTGCCCTTCCCCCCTGCATATATCCATCCTGACACCCCCCCATATATCCATTCTGGCCCCCATATGTCCAGCGTGGCCCCTCCATATATTTATCCTAGCCCACGTGTATCGAGCCTGCCCCCCCCACATATCTATCTTAGCCCCTCATGTGTCCAGCCTGCCCTCTCACATATCCATCCTGGCCATCATGTGTCCAGCCTGCCCCGCCCCCCATATATCTGGCCCCCCCATATATCCATCCCCCCCACATATCCATCCTGGCCTCCATGTGTCCAGCCTGCACCCCCATATAGCCATCCTGCCCCCCCTTTCCCATGTGTCCAGCCAGGCTCCTCCTTATGTGTCCAGCCAGACTCCCCCCCTTGTGTGTCCAGCCAGGGTTCCCCCCTTGTGTGTCCAGCCAGGGTTCCCTCTTGTGTGTCCAGCCAGCTCCCCCCTTGTGTGTCCAACCAGGGCTCCCCCTTGTGTGTCCAGCCAGGGTTCCCCCTTGTGTGTCCAGCCAGGGCTCCCCCTTGTGTGTCCATCAAGGCCCCTCTTGTGTGTCCAGCCGGGCCCCCCCTTGTGTGTCCAGCCTGCCCCCCATATAGCCATCCTGCCCCCCCTTTCCCATGTGTCCAGCCAGGCTCCCCCTTATGTGTCCAGCCAGGCTCCCCCCCTTGTGTGTCAAACCAGGGTTCCCCCCTTGTGTGTCCAGTCATGGTTCACTCTTGTGTGTCCAGCCAGCTCCCCCCTTGTGTGTCCAGCCAGGGCTCCCCCTTGTGTGTCCAGCCAGGGTTCCCCCTTGTGTGTCCAGCCAGGGCTCCCCCTTGTGTGTCCAGCAAGGCCCCTCTTGTGTGTCCAGGCGGGCCCCCCCTTGTGTGTCCAGCCAGGGTCCCCCCTTGTGTGTCCAGCGGGCCCCCCCTTGTGTGTCCAGCCAGCGGCCCATCCCATTCTGCATCCACTCATATACACACAGACACACACACAGACACAGACACCTCTTACCTTCCTGCGCTTCCGTGCGGTGTCCTCCTTCTCCGGCGGCTGAGTTGCGCGCCTCCTTCACAGCAGGCGCATGACGATGACGTCATACGCCGGCCGGGGAAGGGAGACGCGCAGTTTCAGCTGCTTCACTGGGACGTGTGTCGCGGCGGTTCAGGTAATGAGCGCCGCGTGCGCGCGTCCCTGCATACACTGTGCCTGCGCTTTTAAAGGGCCCGTGCCCCTTAAAACCGCAGGTTTTTTTTTTCTTCATTCTCTTCTCCCCCTCTCCTCTGCAGGAGGGTACCCCGCCAGCCCAGTCCCACCCTGTTGATGACTTATCCTAAAATCGGTCATTAATATATAAGTCCTGGACAGTCCCGTTAAGCTTGTTTTACCTAGTTATAAAAGCCCTTTAAGTCCTCATTATAAGGTAAGGTATGAATGGATCTAATTAAATTCTCCAAAGAGAACTATTTATACATTTTTAGACACTGTGAGCTTTCTACAAGATATTGCGGGCAGTATATAGCGAATATACGGACACAGAGCCATTCGCCGGCTCAGATTGCCAATAAGCACCTTGTAAATATGAGACCTTGACTCAGAAAGTTTAGGATCAATGGTCCATTTGTAACGGTACACCGAACAGGTGTAGAGGCACAAAATCATTGCATTTATGCGACGTCTGCTCCGGTACACACCTGCCTTCTAAAATTGGGGAGCACAGTTTTTTCTTTATTAGGTTGAATATTATATGATTTTAGGATGTCGCATTATTTTGAAATTATGGAGAAATCTTATTACTGAAATACCATAACTATACAGTAAAACCAGGAGACTCTGAGTTTTGTTAAATAAAGTTTCAAAATTATTAGTTTTAAAAGCAAACACTCACTTTAAAGGAGTTATCACCTGATTTAAAAGTGATTCTTAAAGGGGCTTTCCACTAATGGCCAATAGCTTTACTGGCCATTTTGAAAATTAAAAAAAAAAATCTTCACACCTCCCGGACCAACATGGTTCCTCCAATCACAGGGCTGTGTCTGCCAGCTTTCACATGACATGTCTTATGACCACTGCAGCCAATCAGCAGCCATTGGCAGCGGGGAGGAAGGGGCGTAATGATCACATCACAAGAGTGGGCGACGGCAATCAGGCTCATGTGGGGGACGTCGCCTACGCCAGCGCTTATTCCACCTGGATGTACATCCTCGGATGCACATTCAGATGAAATGTACTGTGGCGCAGAGACCCACTGATTCCCTGCACTTCAATACATGCTGCCGGCCAATCAGAGGCTGGCAGCTGACCTTGGCTTGCCCGTCATGGGCAGCACATGGAAATGACGTCTTGCGCTACTCATGCAGGCTCATCAAAGTCAGCTGCTGGCTTTTGCACCAGCTATAAAAGAGGATGCCGCACATTGTGGCAGCGGGAAGGTAAGAATTAATGTTTTTTTTTTTTTTTTAAATGTACTGGAGAACAAATTATTACTGGAAGGGGCCTAGAATGGGGGGCTATATAGCAGGATGGGGACCAGGAAGTGGGAAATTGTTCTAAGATGGGGCCCAGGATGGAGAGGGGCATTATTACAGGGAGAAGCCAGGAGGGGGACATTATTACTGGAAGGGACTCAGGATGGGGAGCTATATATCAGGAAGGGGCCAAGGATGTGGGAAATTGTTATAGGATGGGGCCCAGGATGAAGTGGGGCATTATCACAGGAAGAAGCCAAGAGGGGAACATTATTACTGGAAGGTTTCAGGAAGGGGACATTATTACTGGAAGGGGCCAAGGATGGAGGACTTTATACCAGGAAGTGGTCAAATTTGGGTGACATTATATCAGAAAGGAACACAGTATGGGGAATATTTTGCCAGGAAAGGGCACAGTAAGGGGTACATTGTTATCGGATAGAGGGGCATTAATACAGGAATGGGCCCAGGACAGGGGACAATAATTCAGGAAGGGGTCAGGAGGGGAACATTATTACTTGAAGGGGCCAGGACGGAGGACATTATTACAGGCAAGGACCAGGATGAGGAAAATTATTACAGGAAGGAGACAGGATGGGGGACATTATTACATGGGGGGGGCGAATATATATGTTTTTGTAGGTTCTAGAACGCTTACAGAAGGTAAGGTCCAAATTTTGCATGGGGCCAATCGGACTCTAGTTAAGCCACTGCAGAGATCTCTCCTGATGGTTGAAAAGCGCTGATCCAGGTGGTAAGTAGTTGTTTATTTTATGATGGTCAGTTTAGCTGTTAAGAAGGAGCTGGACAACCACTTTAATGAGTTTAGGGTAGGGATATAATGTAAATAAAAAGGACAACATCTTCAAGGAGTTTGTATGTTCTCCCCGTGTTTGCATGAATTTCCTCTGGGTTCTCCATTTTCACTCATACTGCAAAAACAAACTGACATCATAGGTTACTTGGCTTAATATGAAATTGTCCCTCATGTGTACCGCATTGTGGGCAGGGACTATATGTACATCACTGCAGAATATGTTGGCAATAAAAAGTCAACAGAAATTAATATCATGCAGATTGTTATGGGTCCGGGTGGTGGAACCTCTGTGCTGAGGTGCAAGGAGGGACCCAGAGGGGCGTGACTAAGTATCCACCCGAACCAACCCTGGTCGTACGGCAGCTAACGACACTGTGACCAGGGAGGATCCGGGCTGAGGGACCAGGTGCTACTCTGGGGACGACCTTGTAAGAGAGCAGGTGGCTCCCACGGGTCAGATGGCTGGGACTGACCGGTATGGCGGATGGACACGGCAAGCAGGCGGAAGTCTCTGGTAGCAGACAGGTGGTCACAGTTCAAGAAAGCAGAGCAAGCAGCAGTCTTTAGGTTTACCAGGAAGGTGGTCACAGCAAGTGACGGCAGGGTCTCCAGGCAGGCTGGCAGGAAACAGGCAGGTGCTCCCAGGTGAGCGGGCAGACAGATGAGGCGGGTAACTGGCAGGTAACTGGTGGGTGCTCCCAGGTGAGCCGGCAGACAGACGAGGCAGGTAACTGGCAGGTAACAGGTGGGCGCTCCCAGGTGAGCGGGCAGACAGACGAGGCAGGTAATTGGCAGGTAACAGGTGGGCGCTCCCAGGTGAGCGGACAGACAGACGAGGCAGGTAACAGGCGGGTGCTCCCAGGTGAGCGGCCAGACAGACGAGGCAGGTAACTGGCAGGTAACTGGTGGGCGCTCCCAGGTGAGCGGTCTGACAGACAAGGCAGGCGGATGCTCCCAGGTGAGCGGACAGATAGCCAAGGCAGGTAACCGTCAGATAACAGGTGAGCACTCCAGGTGAGCAGGCTGGCAGGTAACGGGCAGATAATAGGCTGGCAGGCAGGAAGAGGAGTCAGGCTAGCAGCGGGACCTCAGGGCTGAAGCACAGATCAGACACAGTGCAAACAACTTTGCTCGGGCTCCTCCATTTTGGAGGAGGTGCCTTATATATGGGAGGTCCTCTGGCAATTGGCCGGGGACTCCTTAGGACGGCGTGCGCGGTCCCTTTAAGAGAGGGGAAGTGCGCGAGCGCGCGCCCTAAGCACACAGCCGGGGAAGGAGCGCGTGCCGGAAGCAGTGGGGAGAGAAGCGCTAGAGGACGCCGCGCCAGGAGCGGGGAGGTTAGAGGGATGGCGTCTCTGCCTAGCAAGGGGCAGAGACGCCGATGCTACACAGATCCTCACCAGGACTCCAGCAGTGTCACCATTCTGCCACCATACAGCTATAGAAGGACAATAAACCTGCAGGGTTCTCCCCTCAGTTATTTTTTCCTTTAATTTTATTATCTGTTTCTTACTCACAGTGAAAGAACAGTCATCAGATATTTTATTCTTCACTTTTTATTTTACAGTCTCAGCTCTGAAGAATAGAACGTCTTATGAATAAATGACAGCTCACTTACACTGTGTTCCAAATTATTATGCAAATAATATTTTCTCAGATTTCCCAAATTACCTATATGAATTGCAGTCATTGTAATTTTCCAGTCAAATAACTATTAGAGTACAATTGAAAGGTTTTTGTACAAAGTGCCTATGATAACAGTATATTTTTAAAAAAATAAAAAACTCAAACTGCACTCAAAATGCATGTTCCAAATTATTATGCACAGCAGAGTTTTCAACCTTTTCATTTTAATAAAGAACAAAAAAAATGTTCATTTTTGAAATTATAGGCATTAGCAGGTTATTACAAACTGAAATCAAACAGTTTTCAACTCAAAACTTTATTCTAGGTGATGTTACATTTGCACATAGGACCGCTTGTTCGAATGGAGCTTCTGAACTCTCTCGTCCATTGAATTTGTCAGGTTTTGGATGGTTTCTGCTTCCAATTGTTTTGCATGATGACAGAATACCCTCCCAGAGCTGTTGCTTAGATGTGAACTGCCTCCAGCCATCATAGACACTCCTTTTGATGATGCTCAAGAGGTTCTCAATGGGGTTGAGGTCTGGGGAGCATGCGTGCCACACCATAAGTTTGTCCCCTTTTATGCCCATAGCAGCCAGAGATGCAGATGTGTTATGTGCAGCATGAGACGGGGCATTATCATGCATGAAAATGATCTTGCTGCGGAATGCACGGTTCTTCTTCTTGAACCATGGAAGGAAGTGCTGTTTGAGAAACTCAACATACATTATGGAGTTCATCTTTACCCCTTCAGGGATCCTAAAAGGGCCGACAATCTCTCTCCCCATGATTCCAGCCCAAAACATTACTCCACCTTCTCCTTGTTAGCGCCGTAGCCGTGTTTGCATGGGGTGTCCATCAACCAGCCATCCTCCACTCCATCCATCTGGACCATCGAGATCATTTCATGCATGATAATGCCCCGTCTCATGCTGCACATAACACATCTGCATCTCTGGCTGCTATGGGCATAAAAGGGGACAAACTTATGGTGTGGCACCCATGCTCCCCTGACCTCAACCCCATTGAGAACCTCTGGAGCATCATCAAAAGGAGTGTCTATGATGGCAGGAGGCAGTTCACATCTAAGCAACAGCTCTGGGAGGGTATTCTGTCCTCATGCAAAATAATTGGAAGCAGAAACCATCCAAAACCTGACAAATTCAATGGACGAGAGAGTTCAGAAGCTCCTTTCGAACAAGCGGTCCTATGTGCAAATGTAACATCACCTAGAATAAAGTTTTGAGTTGAAAACTGTTTGATTTCAGTTTGTAATAACCTGCTAATGCTTATAATTTCAAAAATGACCATTTTTTTGTTCTTTATTAAAATGAAAAGGTTGAAAACTCTGCTGTGCATAATAATTTGGAACATGCATTTTGAGTGCAGTTTGAGTTTTTTATTTTTTTTAAAATATACTGTTATCATAGGCAGTTTATACAAAAACCTTTCAATTGTACTCTAATAGTTATTTGACTGGAAAATTACAATGACTGCAATTCATATAGGTAATTTGGGAAAATCTGAGAAAATATTATTTGCATAATAATTTGGAACACAGTGTATTACAGTGGTGGCCAAAAGTATTGGCACCCCTGCAATTCTGTCAGATAATACTCAGTTTCTTCCTGAAAATGATTGCAATCACAAATTCTTTGGTATTATTATCTTCATTTAATTTGCTTGCAAGGAAAAAACACAAAAGAGAATGAAGCAAAAATCAAAACCTTGATCATTTCACACAAAACTCCAAAAATGGGCCGGACAAAAGTATTGGCACCCTCAGCCTAATACTTGGTTGCACAACCTTTAGCCAAAATAACTGCGAACAACCGCTTCCGGTAACCATCAATGAGTTTCTTACAATGCTCTGCTGGAATTATAGACCATTCTTCTTTGGCAAACTGCTCCAGGTCCCTGATATTTGAAGGGTGCCTTCTCCAAACTGCCATTTTGAGATCTCTCCACAGGTGTTCTATGGGATTCAGGTCTGGACTCATTGCTGGCCACCTTAGACGTCTCCAGTGCTTTCTCTCAAACCATTTTATAGTGCTTTTGGAAGTGTGTTTTGGGTCATTGTCCTGCTGGAAGACCCATGACCTCTGAGAGAGACCCAGCTTTCTCACACCGGGCCCTACATTATGCTGCAAAATTTGTTGGCAGCATAGGCGGATTATAATGAGGGCAATCCGGGCTACCGCCCAGGCCCCCGAGCCTGCAGAGGGCCCGCGGCTCCGGGCGGGGTGTCTAATGCCGGATTGCCCTCATTATATGTGCGGGCCACCGCGGCACATACCGGTAGCAGTGGCGGGAGGGGGGGCCCCGGACCGCTCCCCCAGCAGCGGCCGCCGCTACTTCTTCATCGGCCGGGCCAGCACTGCAACAGTTAACTTCCCTGTGCTGGCCCAACCGCGTCACTGCTAGGAGACACGGCCCCGTCACTGCTAGGAGACACGGCCCTGTGCGCTGTGATGTCACGCAGTGCGCGCCCGGCCTGCACTGCTGCAACGGAGAAATCAGAGCAGGCAGGAGGAATGGAGCCGGGGGATGGTGAGTCTGTGTCTGTATGTATGTACAGTCATGGCCAAAAGTTTTGAGAATGACACCAAAATTATATTTTCCCATGATCTGCTGGCCTCTGGTTTTTATTAGTGTTTGTCTGATATTTATATCACATACAGAAATATAATTGCAATCATATTATGAGTACCAATAGGTTATATTGACAGTTAGAATGAGTTAATGCAGCAAGTCAATATTTGCAGTGTTGCCCCTTCTTCTTCAAGACCTCTGTAATTCTCCCTGGCATGCTCTCAATCAACTTTTGGACCAAATCCTGACTGATAGCAGTCCATTCTTGCATGATCAATGCTTGCATTTTGCCAGAATTTGTTGGTTTTTGTTTGTCCACCCGTCTCTTGATGATTGATCACAAGTTCTCAATGGGATTAAGATCTGGGGAGTTTTCAGGCCATGGACCCAAAATCTCTATGTTTTGTTCCATGAGCCATTTAGTTATCACCTTTGCTTTATGGCAAGGTGCTCCATCATGCTGGAAAAGGCATTGTTGGGCGCCAAACTGCTCTTGGACGGTTGGGAGAAGTTGCTCTTGGAGGACATTCTGGTACCATTCTTTATTCATGGCTGTGTTTTTAGGCAAGACTGTGAGTGAGCCGATTCCCTTGGCTGAGAAGCAACCCCACACATGAATGGTTTCAGGATGCTTTACAGTTGGCATGAGACAAGACTGGTGGTAGCGCTCACCTCTTCTTCTCCGAATAAGCTGTTTTCCAGATGTCCCAAACAATCGAAAAGGGGATTCATCAGAGAAAATGACTTTGCCCCAGTCCTCAGCAGTCCACTCCCTGTACCTTTTGCAGAATATCAGTCGGTCCCTGATGTTTTTTCTGGAGAGAAGTGGCTTCTTTGCTGCCCTCCTTGAAACCAGCCCTTGCTCAAAGAGTCTCCGCCTCACAGTGCGTGCAGAAGCACTCACACCAGCCTGCTGCCATTCCTGAGCAAGCTCGGCACTGCTGGTAGTCCGATCCCGCAGCTGAAACAGTTTTAAGATACGGTCCTGGCGCTTGCTGGTCTGTCTTGGGCGCCCTGGAGCCTTTTTGACAACAATGGAAGCTCTCTCCTTGAAGTTCTTGATGATGCGATAGATTGTTGACTGAGGTGCAATCTTTGTAGCTGCGATACTCTTCCCTGTTAGGCCATTTTTGTGCAGTGCAATGATGGCTGCACATGTTTCTTTAGAGATAACCATGGTTAACTGAAGAGAAACAATGATACCAAGAACCAGCCTCCTTTTAAAGTGTCCAGTGATGTCATTCTTACTTAATCATGACTGATTGATCGCCAGCCCTGTCCTCATCAACACCCACACCTGTGTTAATGGATCAATCACTAAAACGATGTTAGCTGCTCCTTTTAAGGCAGGACTGCAATGATATTGAAATGTGTTTTGGGGGTTAAAGTTCATTTTCTGGGCAAATATTGACTTTGCAAGTACAGTAATTGCTGTTAAGCTGATCACTCTTTGACATTCAGGAGTATATGCAAATTGCCATTACAAAAAATGAAGCAGTAAACTTTGGAAAAATTACTATTTGTCTCATTCTCAATACTTTTGGCCATGACTGTATGTATGTATGTATGTGTGTGTATGTGTGTGTGTGTAGGCAGATATCATTGTGTGATGTCTGTTTATATGTATTTTTGTGTTTCAAATGTGTTTATGCTTGTATGTATATGTCTGTATATGTTTGTGTGTGTGCGTGACTGCATGCGTGACTGCGTGCGGCCTCCTGCTGAGTATAGTTGGTGCCGTGCGGCCTCCTGCTGTCTCTGGGGGGGGCGCCGTGCGGCCTCCCACTATGTATAGATGGCACCGTGCGGCCTCCTGCTGTATATAGATGGCGCCGTGCGGCCCCTGCTTTGTATAGATGGTGCCGTGCGGCCTCCTGCTGTGTATAGATGGCTACATGAGGCCTCCTGCTGTGTATAGATGGCTATGTGCGGCCTCCTGCTGTGTATAGATGGCGCCGTGTGGCCCCCTGCTGTGTATAGATGGCGCCGTGCGGCCCTCTGCTGTGTATAGATGGCGCCGTGCGGCCTCCTGCTGTGTATAGATGGCGCCGTGCGGCCCCCTGCTGTGTATAGATGGCGCCGTAAGGCCCCCTGCTGTGAATAGATGACGCCGTGCGGCCCCCTGCTGTGTATAGATGGCGCCGTGCGGCCTCCTGCTGTGTATAGATGGCGCTGTGTGCCCTCCTGCTGTGTATAGATGGCTACGTGCGGCCTCCTGCTGTGTATAGATGGCTACGTGCGGCCTCCTGCTGTGTATAGATGGCGCCGTGCGGCCTACTGCTGTGTATAGATGGCGCCGTGCGGCCTCCTGCTGTGTATAGATGGCGCCGTGCGGCCCCCTGCTGTGTATAGGTGGCGCCGTGTGGCCCCCTGCTGTGTATAGATGGCGCCGTGCGGCCTTCTGCTGTGTATAGATGGCGCCGTGCGGCCCCTGCTGTGTATAGATGGCGCCGTGCGGCCTCCTGCTGTGTATAGATGGCGCCGTGCGGCCTCCTGCTGTGTATAGATGGCGCCATGCGGCCTCCTGCTGTGTATAGATGGCGCCGTGCGGCCTCCTGCTGTGTATAGATGGCTACGTGCCCCCACCTGCTGTGTATAGATGGCGCCGTGCGGCCTCCTGCTGCCTCTGGGGGGGACGCCGTGTGGCCTTCCGCTGTGTATAGATGGCGCCGTGCGGCCTCCTGCTGTGTTTAGATGGCGCCGTGCGGCCTCTCGCTGTGTATAGAAGGCTACGTGTGGCGTCCCGCTGTGTATAGATGGCTATGTGCGGCCTCCCGCTGTGTATAGATGGCTACGTGTGCTCAATATTGAGTCATACAATTAATGTAAGGCTATGTGCCCACGATACAGAAATGTTCCGGATTTTTTTTGAGTGTTTCTGCATCTCCCTGGCAGAAAAAACGCATGCGGATTTTACATGTGGATTGTACATGCGGATTTTACATGCGTTTTCCTGCCAGGGACATGCAGATGTGAAGCGTTCTTCACTTACATTTCCGCATGCGGGTTGACAAGCGCTTTCCAAGCGACTTTAGCATCACTTGGAAAGTGCTTGACAACTTGGTCACACTATATAAATCCATGCAACCAGCAAGGATTTATATAGTGTGACCGTAAAAGAATGGTAAAAAATAAAAAAATATATCCTTACCTTCTGATGGCCTGCCGATGTCAGCGGTCGCGTGACCCGTCACATGACTAAATGACGTCACGGCAGGTCCTTTTCAGACCATCGCGAGCTGCCGGCAAGCCAGGACGCATCGCTATGGAGACCGGGGGCCATCAGAAGGTAAGTATAATATTTATTTTTTATTTTATTCTTTTTTTACAGGTTCTATGGTACCCGGGTCCGGAGGAGAGTCTCCTGTCCTCCACACCCGGGTACCATCCGCACATTGAAACGCATGGATTCCGCATCTACAGATGCAGGGATGCGGATTCCATGCGTTCTAATGCAAGTCAATGGCGGCGAAAAGCCGCGCTTCTGCAAAATAATTGGTAATGCTGCGGATTTTTCCGCAATGATAATCCGCAGCGGAAATTTCCGCAGCATGTACACAGCACATGCAGATTATCATTGGGGAACATGGCAGACCTTCTACCAAGCGTTTTTTAAGCGTTTCGGCAGCGGAATTGTCGCTGCGGAAACGCTTAAAAAACGCATAGTGGGCACACAGCCTAAAAAAAGATATTATAATTAATATTGTGCCAAATTAATTTCACGTGAACTATCACATGATTTATCACAGGGGATCATGTGACATGTCACGTGATAAATCAGGTGTGTGTGGGGGGGGCCCGTGCCTTCTAAACTGCCCCTGGGTCCTTGCTCCTCTTAATCCACCCCTGGTTGGTAGTCTTCAGACTTCATAATGCCATGCACACGGTCAAGCAGTCCAGTGCCAGAGGCAGCAAAGCAACCCCAAAACACCAGGGAACCTCCACCATGTTTGACTGTAGGGACCATGTTCTTTTCTTTGAATGCCTCTTTTTTTTCCCTGTACACTCTATGTTGATGGTTTTTCCCAAAAGCTCGACTTTTGTCTCATCTGACCAAAGAGCATTCTTCCAAAACGTTTTAGGCTTTATCAGGTAAGTTTTGGCAAACTCCAGCCTGGCATTTTTATGTCTCGGGATAAGAAGTGGGGTCTTCCTGGGTATCCTACCATACAGTTCCTTTTCATTCAGACGCTGACGGATAGTACGGGTTGACACTGTCGTACCCTCAGACTGCAGGGCAGCTTGAACTTGTTTGGATGTTAGTCGAGGTTCTTTATCCACCATCCGCACAATCTTGCGTTGAAATCTCTCGTCAATTTTTCTTTTCCGTCCACATCTAGGGAGGTTATCCACAGTGCCATGGGCTTTAAACTTCTTGAAGACACTGCGCACGGAAGACACAGGAACATTCAGGTCTTTGGAGATGGACTTGTAGCCTTGAGATTGCTCATGCTTCCTCACAATTTGGTTTCTCAAGTCCTCAGACAGTTCTTTGGTCTTCTTTCTTTTCTCCATGCTCAATGTGGTATACACAAGGACACAGGACAGAGGTTCAGTCAACTTTAATCCATGTTAACTGGCTGCAAGTGTGATTTAGTTATTGCCAACACCTGTTAGGTGCCACAGGTAAGTTACAGGTGCTGTTAATTACACGAATTAGAGAAGCATCACATGATTTTTCAAACAGTGCCAATACTTTTGTCCATCCCCTTTTTTAGGTTTGATGTGGAATTATATGCAATTTGGCTTTAGGACAATTATTTTTGTGTTTTTTCATTGAAAACAAATTAAATGAAGATAATAATACCAAAGAATTTGTGATTGCAATCATTTTCAGGAAAAAACAGAGTATTATCTGACAGAATTGCAGGGGTGCCAATACTTTTGGCCACCACTGTATTTCATGCGGCAGAAGTTAGCCTCCAGCAATGGAAGAGGGAACCGAGAAAGTGTAGAAAATGCTCTATCATGGCAGCAGTGGTAAGAGACATTGGAAATGCACGATCAAACCTATCATATCATAGGATTATCTATCATCTATCTATCCTTATATTCTCTATTTCATATCTATCTATCCATCTATCTATCCATATATGTATCTATCTATCTTTCTATCTATCCATGTATGATAGATGGATAGATAGATGGATAAATAGATGGATAGATAGATAAATAGATAGATAGATAATGTAGGGATTTGTACTCACTGAGCCGCGTTGGAGGTAGGCACGGGTTCACACAGTGATGCAGTCCACGGGTTCAAACAAACTGGTGGCTTATTTTAGTGTCCATACACCAGTTAAGAAACAAAAGTTACAGCCTTTTCCTGGCACAAAAAGGAATAACAGAACAAAGCTCAAAATAACAAGTCCATGCAGCACGGCTTCAGCCGTTTAAACAAGGTGCTTTTCTCTGCCTCCTGCAGAGTCTAAGAAGCACCTGCAAGGTCTGCTCACCTTGCCCAGCAAACACAGACAGAGACAGGCGCAGCTGTCTTAAATTAGCCTTCCAAGACCTGGACTGGAGGTAAGTGAGCAGCTGTTCCCCCCCAGCTCTTTCAGCTGCTCATAAAACCCGGCCCTGTAATCCGGACCCATTAAATTCCTCTCAGCACTATGTGTGCTGGAGCCTGCTTCTCAGGGTCCTACATCACCGAAGCATGGCACTTCGAGGACACATACCTCCCATCCACGATCTGTCCGGCAGCAACCTTACATACACCCCCCCTCTGTCACCATACAATAAACCCTTGACAAGGCAGCGGCATTCCCATGTTGTTTCCCAGGCCTATGCTCTACCCGGAAACTAAAATCTTGTAGAGCCAGGAACCACCTAGTCACTCTGGCATTGTTTCCCTTCTTTTCTCGCATCCACCTCAATGGGGCATGGTCTGACACTAACCTGAACCTTCTGCCTAATAGGTAATACCTCAGAGTGTTTAACGCCCACTTAATGGCCAAACATTCTTTTTCTACAATGGAGTAGTCCTTCTCACAAGCGGAGAGCTTCAGACTGAGGTATTTTACAGGGTGTTCTTCTCCGTTAATCTCCTGGGACAAGACTGCTCCCAGCCCGACATCCGATGCATCCATCTGGACCACAAACTCCTTGGAGAAGCTGGGTGCCACCAAGACTGGTTGTTTACAGAGGACCAGTTTCAATTCCTGGCAGGTCGCTTCTGCTTCCGGGGACCACTTGGCCATAGCTGACTTCATCCCTTTCAGAAGATCCATCAGTGGGGCTGCTATCAGGGCAAAGTTAGGGACAAATCTTCGATAGTAGCCCACAATGCCTAGAAACGCCATGACCTGCTTCTTCGAGAGGGGCTGTGGCCAGTTCAAGATCGCCTCGACCTTATTTATTTGTGGTTTTATTTCCCCTCTACCAACCACGTACCCTAGGTACTTGGCTTCCTCCATCCCCATGGCACATTTCTTCGGGTTGATAGTAAAGCCCGCCTTCCTTAGGGCATCAAGTATGGCTTGAACTTTGTCCAGATGACTTTCCCAGTCCTGGCTAAATATGACGATGGCATCTAGGTAGGCCGCTGCATACTGTTTGTGGGGTGCTAAGATCCGGTCCATGGCTCTCTGGAAGGTGGCCGGAGCTCCCTTCAACCCAAACGGCATCCTGATGTATTGGCGTTGAGAAGGCTGTCTTCTCCTTAGCCTCTTTGGACAGGGGAATTTGCCAATATCCTTTGGTGAGGTCCAGAGTGGTGATGTACCGAGCGGGTCCTAGCCTTTCGATAAGCTCATCTACCCTAGGCATTGGGTAGGCGTCGAACTTTGAGACCTCGTTCAGCTTCCTATAGTCGTTGCAAAACCGCCATTCCCCATCTGGTTTCGGCACTAAGACTATAGGACTGGACCATCCACTTTTGAACTCTTCAATGACTCCCAGGTTTAGCATCCGCCTTACTTCTTTAGAGATCACCTCTCTGCGGGCTTCGGGGATCCGGTATGGTTTTAGATTGACGCGAACATGAGGCTCTGTGAGAACCTCATGCTCTATGACCTGAGTGAGTCCTGGCAACTCCGAAAACATGTCTTTATTTCGCTGTAACAACTCTTTGCACTGTTGCTTTTGGGCATGTGACAGTGACTCTGCCACCTTGACCTCTTTCACATCGGCCTCAGCCTCAGCCATTAAACAGGGAGCTTCCGCAGGCTCTCTATCTTGCCATGGCTTAATCAAGTTAACATGGTAAATTTGGTAGGGCTTCCTCTTCCCTGGTTGGTGGATCTTAAAGTTGACTTCCCCCACTTTCTCTACCACCTCATAGGGGCCCTGCCACTTGGCCATGAACTTGTCTCCACTGTGGGACTAGCACAAGCACTCGATCTCCTGGGTTGAACGATCTCACCCTGGCCGACCTATTATACACCCTGGACTGTGCCTCTTGTGCCTTAAGGAGGTGCTCCCTCACAATGGGCATCACATGGGCAATCCTCTCTTGCATCTGGGCAACGTGCTCCACCACTCTCCTATAGGGAGTGGTCTCAGCTTTCCAGGACTCTTTCTCCACCTCCAGGAGTCCTGAAGGTGTCGTCCATAGAGTGGTTCAAACGGGGAGAAACCTGTGGAAGCTTTGGGAACTTCCCTCATGGCGAACAACATATAGTCCCAGTCTCGGCCATCCTTTTCCACTGCTTTCCTCAACATTGCTTTCAAGGTTTTGTTAAACCTCTCTACCAGTCCGTCCGTCTGGGGAGAGTACACGGAGGTTCTCAGTTGTGCAATCTGCAGTGTCTTGCACAATTCCCTCATGACCTTCGACATAAATGGAGTTCCTTGGTCTGTTAGGATCTCGTTAGGCAACCCAGTTCTTGAAAACATGTGGACTAACTCCCGGGCTATACACCTGGTGGAGGAGTTTCGTAGTGGTACGGCCTCCAGATACCATGTAGCATAATCTAATACCACCAGGATATACTGATGCACTTGGGCGGACTTGACCAGAGGCCCCACTAGATCCATTGCTATGCGTTCGAATGGAACCTCGATGACTGGTAGTGGCACTAGGGGACTGCGGAAGTGGGCCACTGGGGAGGTTATCTGGCATGTGGGGCAGGAACGACAATAACTCTATATTTCTCTATAGCAACCTGGCCAGTAGAATCTTTGGAGGATCCGTTCTTGAATCTTGTCTGCACCCAGGTGACCACCCAACACATGAGAATGAGCCATGTCTAACACCCTGCGTCTATAGGGCCCTGGCACCAGCAACTGTTCTATTACCTCACCCCTTGGCTTGGTTATTCTGTACAGCAAATCCCCATTCACAGCAAAATGAGGGAACCGAGTGTCAGCTCCCGGTTCCTGAGGCACCCCATTTAACACAGTAACATTTTCAAAGGCCCCTTTCAGAGTTAAATCCCTGAGTTGGGCAGTTCCAAAGTTTCCCTCGGACACCTAAAGCTCAGGGATATTGGACTCAGGGGATGCTACTTCAGCCTCATTGCCCACCAGCACACACATGGGAAACTCATCTACTATGTTCTGCGGGTAAGTTTCCTTAGGGGCGATCTGGCTGTCGTCCAAGCAACCAGGTGTCCCCGCTTTCCCCCACATTTCCCAGAATAATGCAAAGTAACGTCCAATTATTATGGGATGCAATAGGTCCTTAACGACCGCCACTTCATGAGATGTGGTGCCACAGTCTGTGTTTACATCCACCTGGGCCACAGGATAGTTCTTAGCGTCCCCATTGATACACCGGACACCCACCACCTTCCCAGAAACCAGCCGATGAGGGAGTGTGGCCCTTATCAGGGTCACCAAACTTCCTGAGACCAATAGTCCAGAGACTTGTGCCCCGTTAACTGACACTGAGCATCCCTGAGGGCCCTCGCCATGTTGACGAACCGCGCTGCAGGCGGGGTAGGCAAAATAAGAGCAACGCCGGCCCATGTTACAGTCCATTGGTTCAGAGGTTATGGGACACCGGGAGGCAATATGGCCAGGGGTATGACATCTCCAACACACTATATTATGGGGTGGGACCTTGGGCAGCAACTCAGACCCCTCCTGAACTCTAGGATGCCCCCCAGGTGTGGCGCTAGCTCCCTTCTTTTGGGTGTCCGCCACCTTTTGGGAACCCCAGTATTGAGAGGCTACGACCCCTTGTTTTCCCAACGGACTCTCAACCGCCTGGTATCTTTCCACCAACCCCACCAAGTCATCAGCATTATAGGGATCTCCCTGGGCAACCCAGGATTTTACCGACTTCGGGAGAGAGTGTATAAACCTGTCTATAACGACCTCTATCTCATATCATAGGACTATCTATCATCTATCTATTATCTATATGACGCGCCCCCTGGGCCATGGGGCACCCGGGACCGGACTTCAGGGCAATGCTGGGAGTAGTTGTGGCGACCTGGTCCCGTGGCTCAGGGTGGCCAGACCAATATTGTGGCAGTCTCTGTATCAGTATAATGCAATGTCCGACTACGCCACCCGTGGATTGCGGTCAATAAGAACCGCCGCTGCTGAGCAGACCTCTGAGGCTGATGTTGTGAGGGCAGCAGAGTGTAGTATAACTCCCCACGGGAGGAGTATAGCCTCAGGCTAGTGAGTGTGGATGATAGGAGTGATGGTACACGAGCGCAGCAGGAACGACTCAGAGGCTTTGCAGTGCAGTTCAGGGTCTTTACTGATGGTGATAAGGCAGACCCTCCCGGGAGTACTGGCTAGCATAAGAGGCCTGGTCAGTCTGTGAGCAAACTGGAGTTCCCCTGGCCAGGTGGAGTTGTAGGCCTCCCCGACTATCTGCACTCTTCCTGGCTACCTTGCTGTAAGCGAGTGGAAGTAGCCCACGTCCCTGAGTGTTCCGTGTGGTGCTCACCTGTATGGCTGGTGACTTGGGGCCTTCTGATAGCCCCCGCTCCTCGATTGCAGTGCTGGTCCCTTGCTCGTGACTGAGCCTCCGGGCTTCTATGGCCAGAGGACTTGAAATCCCCTGCCGGCGGGTTTCTGCTGCTGGGTATATATAAGTCCCCGCAACCTCGGACTCCTGTGTCCGGTTCTCAGAGTCTTCTGCCAGGACGAACTCCGCTTAGCTCAAGTCCCTGGTCTTCAGCTCCTGCTCCTACAGAGCTCCTCGCTGTTACTTTCCCTGTGTCTGGAACTAACTCCAGGCTCTGACTTCACTAACCCCGCCCCAGATCCAGTTTATATAGGGCAGGTTCCTCCCCTATCTGGTCTGGGACAGGAGGTGTTGCATGTTTAAGGGCTCCGAACCAGGAAACCTCCCACTTGCTCTCAGACATAATATTTCTATTACAGTGGTAACCAGACCCCTGGGGTGCCACATATCCATCTATCTATCTCATATCTATCTATCTATCAATCTCATATCTATCTATCTTCTCCACTTTTTATCTGGTCTCAGGTATGACTTTCATATTACCCACGACTGTTACTTGCCACAGGTGAGTTTTAACGAGCATCACATGCTTGAAGCAAAGTTGTTTTTCCACAATTTTGGAAAAGTGCCAACAATTTTGTCCGGCCCATTTTTGGAGTTTTGTGTGAAATTATGTCCAATTTGCCTTTTTTTCCCATTTTTTTGTGCTGTTTCAATACACACAAAGGAAATAAATATTATAACAAATGTATAACAAAACATGTGTAATTGTAATAATTTTCTGGGAGAAATACTTCACTTTCTGGAACAATCTCAAGGTTGCTAAACACTTCCGGCCATGACTGTGTGTATATATGGGCCCTCAATAAACCATCCCTCTCAACGAAAAGGCCACAGCAAGGCCTTCCCTCTCCGAATCTTAGGGAGAGACGGTTGTGCTTCCAGCATCCACCTAGGCTGCCACCCCAGTGGAACTAATAGCAGGGTAGCCAACTGTCCAGAAATTCTTGGACAGTCCATAAAAATAGGGCACTTTTTTCCCTGTCCGTAAAAAAAAATGTGATGCGTCCATAATCTTTCTGAAGTTGGAGAGACTTGTTCAGATGGAGGGAGACGTAGGGGCATCATATTGTGTATAGGTATCATATTGTGTATCTGCATGTGTGGGGACATCATACGGTGTATATGGAGCTGTGAGCACATCATACTGTATTTAGGGAACAGTGAGGGAATCATACTGTATACAAGGAGCTGTGGAAACATAATGCTGTGTAAAGGGTCTGTGGGGTCATCATCTAATATACAGTACAGACCAAAAGTTTGGACACACCTTCTCATTTAAAGATTTTTCTGTATTTTCATGACTATGAAAATTGTACATTCACACTGAATGCATCAAAACTATGAACTAACACATGTGAAATTATATACTTAACAAAAAAAGTGTGAAACAACTGAAAATATGTCTTATATTCTAGGTTCTTCAAAGTAGCCACCTTTTGCTTTGATGACTGCTTTGCACACTCTTGGCATTCTCTTGATGAGCTTCAAGAGGTAGTCACCGGAAATGGTTTTCACTTCACAGGTGTGCCCTGTCAGGTTTAATAAGTGGGAGTTCTTGCCTTATAAATGGGGTTCGGATCATCAGCTGTGTTGTGCAGAAGTCTGGTGGATACACAGCTGATAGTCCTACTAAATAGACTGTTAGAATTTGTATTATGGCAAGAAAAAAGCAGCTAAGTAAAGAAAAATGAGTGGCCATCATTACTTTAAGAAATGAAGGTCAGTCAATGCAAAAAATTGGTAAAACTTTGAAAGTGTCCCCAAGTGCAGATGCAAAAACCATCAAGCGCTGCAAGAAACTGGCTCACATGAGGACTGCCCCAGGAAAGGAAGACCAAGAGTCACCTCTGCTTCTGAGGATAAGTTTATCCGAGTCACCAGCCTCAGAAATCGCAGGTTAACAGCAGCTCAGATTAGAGACCAGGTCAATGCCACACAGAGTTCTAGCAGCAGACACATCTCTTCAACAACTGTTAAGAGGAGACTTTGTGCAGCAGGCCTTCATGGTAAAATAGCTGCTAGGAAACCACTGCTAAGGACAGACAACAAGCAGAAGAGACTTATTTGGGCTAAAGAACACAAGGAATGGACATTAGACCAGTGGAAATCTGTGCTTTGGTCTGATGAGTCTAAATTTGAGATCTTTGGTTCCAACCACCGTGTCTTTGTGCGATGCAGAAAAGGTGAACGGATGGACTCTACATGTCTGGTTCCCACCGAGAAGCATGGAGGAGGAGGTGTGATGGTGTGGGGGTGCTTTGCCGGTGACACTGTTGGGGATTTATTCAAAATTGAAGGCATACTGAACCAGCATGGCTACAACAGCATCTTGCAGCGGCATGCTATTCCATCCGGTTTGCGTTTAGTTGGACCATCATTTATTTTTCAACAGGACAATGACCCCAAACACACCTCCAGGCTGTGTAAGGGCTATTTGACCAAGAAGGAGAATGATGGGGTGCTACGCCAGATGACCTGGCCTCCACAGTCACCAGACCTGAACCAAATCGAGATGATTTGGGGTGAGCTGGACCGCAGAGTGAAGGCAAAAGGGCCAACAAGTGCTAAGCATCTCTGGGAACTCCTTCAAGATTGTTGGAAGACCATTTCCATTGACTACCTCTTGAAGCTCATCAAGAGAATGCCAAGAGTGTGCAAAGCAGTCATCAAAGCAAAAGGTGGCTACTTTGAAGAACCTAGAATATAAGACATATTTTCAGTTGTTTCACACTTTTTTGTTAAGTATATAATTCCACATGTGTTAATTCATAGTTTTGATGCCTTCAGTGTGAATGTACAATTTCATAGTCATGAAAATACAGAAAAATCTTGAAATGAGAAGGTGTGTCCAAACTTTTGGTCTGTACTGTATATAATCGTCTAATCCCGTCTGTCTGTCTTTCCTTCTGTCCAGGAAATCCTGCGTCGCTGATTGGTCCAGCCGCGGCCAATCAGCGACGCGGGATTTCAGAAAAAGATGGCGGCCGTTAGCAGCTCATCTGCCGCATGGAGGTCAGCGGCGATGCAGCCGGGAGATGACCGGCGCTAGCCGCTCATCTCCCGGCTGCTCGCAGCAGAAGTACCGCGACCGGCGGCGCTGCTGACCTCCATGCGGCTACCGTCGGGAGATCAATGGCTAGGGCCGCTGATCTCCCGACGGCAAGTGTGAAGCGAGGACCGGGGAGCGGCGCCGCCAGTCGGGATACTTTGGCTGTGAGCAGCCGGCCATCTCCCGGTTCCTCGCAGCGGAAGTACCCGCACAGGTAACGTCGCTGCCCGGTCCTCAGTAATACGATTCGCTGATTGGTCGGAATCAGCGATATTGGCGCCGCGACCAATCAGCGATACTGGCGCCAAATTTAAACACCGCTCTGCTGATTGGTCGTGGCCGGCGGCCGCGACCAATCAGCGATTTTGGCGCCACATTTAAACACCACTCTGTTGATTGCGCCTGGTCGGCCGCATACAGATTCTAGAATACCCGATGCGTTAGAATCGGGCCACCATCTAGTACTGTATATAAAGAGCTGTGGGAGCCATCACACTATATATAGAGACCTGTGAAAAGCTAATGTGTTGATCCAGAGGAAGTCAAAAAACCCCATGAGGCAGATGCTGCTTGCCCAAAATTAGGGGAAAAATTCCTTCCCGACTCCACATATGGCAATCAGACTAGTTGCTTGGATCAACGTCCCATAACAAAATCTAGTATGAATAACCTGTAATGTTATTCAAGAAAGTCACACAGGACCTCCTTGAACTTTTTTTTAGAGAATTAAGTATTACAAGGTCATGTGGTAGAGAGTTCCATACCTCACACAATAAAACATTGCCATCTAACTTCCTTTAGACAAAGCGAATTAGGAGCTTGATGCTAGAGTAGTTGAATTAAAACTGAAAAAAATTATTAACACAGCAAAAAAGAGGAACAGTATTTATTCACCTGCCCAGGTCTCAAAACGAATGCACTAATCAGGATGAAGCAAACCATATAATAAAGGCAGGGGCAGCACAGGTGCAAAATACTGATGAGACAACCAACTCATAACCTACCAATTCTTGGAGGGGGTCATTGCTTAGTATTAAAACTGCACACAAAAAATGGCTTGTATAGGTCACTGGTCACACACAGATTGTTAGGGGAATGGTTGCAAACAACTTTATTAAATAATGGAAAGCAAACGAACCCGGGGTCCGCGATGCAGCCTGGAGGACTGCGGACGAACACCTTCCGGGTAAGAAGGTAAAACAACCAACTGAAATAACAATCCCCCCCGTGGTACTGCACACCGGAACGGGAATAGGGATTCGCACTATCTCCGTTAACTGCACGAGAGATGTGCGACACATAATGTAGCTGTAGCCCTGTTAACTGCACAGAGGCTACGCAGCAGGCGCTAGGATGCGTGTGTGATTCACGCAGGCGTATACATGCTCCCAGCCGGCGTGCTACCGGACTGAGGAGTATCTCTCCACGTGGCTAACAGGCGGTGCCAGGAATACGGAGTCCGCAGTCTGCTCGGGGTGTATAGCGACCCCCTTGTTGGAGCCAGACTGTCAGACGAAGCTACCTGCCTCCCTCCATCTAAGGCTGTCTATCCCCTGCTAAACCTGCCTGTCAGAAGCTATAACAGCAAAAGTACACGTGGAGCCGAAACGACCAAGCGTCCACACAATAACACCAACTCAGCTCAATGATCAGAGCGCGCCGCCATGTTTGTGGGCGTGCTATTTAAATATTAAGCCCTGCCCACCGTCACATTATTGGTGACGTCACCCGCGACCAATCAGGCGGTGCCAGGTCACCGGATCAGCTGACTCCCAAACCACTAATCACGGTCCGCCATGTCACGGGCATGCTCAGTGCAGTGTATCCTGGACTTAGGCTGTAACAGCCCTGTTTCCCTCCGCAACCTATCCTTCATGTTGCTAGGAACAAAGACCCAAGAGACAGCTTGTACATCTCGTGCACCAGCTAGGCGTTGGGACCAATGACGATGCTGAGAAGCATCTGGACCGGAATGGGAGACCACAGAATCCACTGATGATTCTGAACCCATTTCAGATCCAGAAAACACCTGACACCTAACACAGATAGTGCTCAATATAGGGCTTACAGCCTATTAGTGACCCTCATACTGTTAGATTAGGTGGGCTGCAAAGCACTATCTAAGTGCACCCCATGAGGACAGACCCCCTAGCTTACAAATCCAGCATTGATGGGCTTGTCTGAACCCTGAATAAAAATAACATGCAAAATCTATATATGAGGTTCTGGTAGATATTTTGGCACTGGTCACGCACAGTGTCTGGTTTACAGCCTATTAGTGACGCCCATACTATTAGATTAGGCGGGCTATGCTCCCCTCATACACCTTACCACGGTGTGTAGTGTGACATGGAGCTAAACCCCCTGTCTTCTTAAGAATAAGGCTGCGAAAACCCTTCTCTTTATTGATAGTAGAGAAACCTCCATACAGTAGATGCGGAAAACATACGATGAACCCCAGTATTGTACCACATAGATAGGGCTCTTACCGGCTAAGCTTGGAGCAGGCTGTGTGCACAGAGCCCAAGATACAAAACTGTAGGGATGTGGACTGTCTTACCCTGTTCCTGCCCCTGAAGACAACAAACGCGTCATGTGAATACTGTCTTGCGGTTTTATATCTAAAAGTGATATGTGTCTTATGTAATGTATAATGGTGATGTAACAGCATGTGAAGTGTTAATGCATAATGTGAGTATAGCATAAGATAAGCTTAGGATACCATAAGACATAAGTATAACATAAACCCTAAAATACAAATTTTATTAAATCTCTTTAAAATCGGGACATGCGGCATAAAGATGATCCGCATCAGTATTGCACTTTATCAAGATAAGTTCCTTTTATTGTTTAGTCTTGTGATCATTTATGTCATTGATACCTCTATGGGTGATTAATTCCAGGGCTGGCTAGGGTTATCCAGGGATAGCCGCCGTGGAGCGGGGCGCCACAGTGTCAACATTAACTAGGGTGTCACCCTCCACTATAAGGCAGGTAATCAGCATCTAGGGTGTTGAACAGGGCTGATTGTAGCCTTTGTTTGGATGCCCGAATGTATCCTTTGGCTTGGAGGTCCAAAGATATTAGGAACGTTCTTGGGTGTTTTTATAAATTTGCACATTGTCACTTTATTCACTGTTGTCACTTTAATCATTTAGTACACACTGAGGATTGATTGTTTGATGTGATATCTGTACCAGTTTCTGGTAGACTGTCAGATCTTTGGTCTATGTAAGTACGAATAAGGGACTTTTAGGGTCTAGGGGCAGCTGCCGTTCAGCAAGGGTGCCATTGTCATCTATATGTAGGATGCCCATCTCCATTGACATTCAGGTTCAGGCTAGGGTATCTATAGGGTGAGTTTTATTGAAGTACAGTGGGTACGGAAAGCATTCAGACCCCTTTAAATTTTTCACTCTTTGTTTCATTGCAGCCATTTGGTAAATTCTAAAAAGTTCATTTTTTTCTCATTAAAGTCCACTCTGCACCCCATCTTGACTGAAAAAAACAGAAATGTAGAAATTTTTGCAAATTTATTAAAAAAGGAAAACTGAAATATCACATGGTCATAAGTATTCAGACCCTTTGCTCATATTTAAGTCACATGCTGTCCATTTCCTTGTGATCCTCCTTGAGATGGTTCTACTCTTTCATTGGAGTCCAGCTGTGTTTAATTAAACTGATAGGACTTGATTTGGAAAGGCACACACCTGTCTATATAAGACCTCACAGCTCACAGTGCATGTCAGACCAAATGACCAGTATTGAGTAGAAGCCCCCTTTTGAGCTAGTGCATCCATGAGTCTTCTTGGGAATGATGCAACAAGTTTTTCACACCTGGATTTGGGGTTCCTCTGCCATTCTTCCTTGCAGATCCTCTCCAGTTCTGTCAGGTTGGATGGTGAACGTTGGTGGACAGCCATTTTCAGGTCTCTCCAGAGATGTTCAATTGGGTTTAGGTCAGGGCTCTGGCTGGGCCAGTCTAGAATGGTCACAGAGTTGTTCTGAAGCCACTCCTTTGTTATTTTAACTGTGTGCATAGGGTCATTGTCTTGTTGGAAGGTGAACCTTCGGCCAAGTCTGAGGTCCAGAGCACTCTGGAAGAGGTTTTCATCCAGGATATCTGTGTACTTGGCCGCATTCATGTTTCTTTCAATTCCAACCAGTCGTCCTGTCCCTGCAGCTGAAAAACACCCCCATGATGCTGCCACCACCATGTTTCACTGTTGGAATTGTATTGGGCAGGTGATGAGCAGTGCCTGGTTTTCTCCACACATACCCCTTAGAATTATCACCAAAAAGTTCTATCTTAGTCTCATCAGACCAAAGAATCTTATTTCTCATAGACTGGGAGTCCTTCATGTGTTTTTAAGCAAACTCTGTGCAGGCTTTCATATGTCTTGCACTGAGGAGAGGCTTCCGTTGGGCCACTCTGCCATAAAGGCTCGACTTGTGGAGGGCTGCAGTGATAGTTGACTTTATGCAACTTTCTCCCATCTCCCTACTGCATCTTTGGAGCTCAGCCACAGTGATCTTGGGGTTCATCTTTACCTCTCTCACCAAGGCTCTTCTCCCACGATTGCTCAGTTGAGCTGGACGGCCAGGTCTAGGAAGACTTCTGGTGGTCCCAAACTTTTTCCACTTAAGGATTATGGAGGCCACTGTGTTCTTAGGACCCTTGACTAATGCAGAAATTCTTTTGTAAACTTGGCCAGATCTGTGCCTTGCCACAATTCTGTCTCTAAGCTCCTTTGGCAGTGTCAGGATGCCAGGTTTAATTTTACTTTGCCAGTAGTTTTTCCCTTAGCCAAGATGGCTTCCATTGCCTCACTGGGGTCATGTGTTTCCTGCCTGTGGACCTACTTAAACTGCATGTGTTGCAATCATGCCTTGCCTGAGTATTGTGTGCTTTTAGCTTTCTACTCACCTGTGCTAGCCCTCTGAATAGAGTCTTGCTGACTTTGTGTTTACTCCTAGTCATCCGCTGAAAGGATTGCTGCCTGAATCCTCTGCTAAGGGGACTTCTGCTGAAAGGAACCGCTGGCTGTTGTTCACTCACGCTGGGATCTCTGAACTTTTGTCTTCCTGAAGAAAACTTCTCCTGGATCTCTACACCTCTGGTATAGTCACCATCTTGCTCTGTGTTTAAATACCCGGCTCCAGCTCTGCTTAAGACATCGCTGTTTCCTCCGCTGCACCTCCTGCATTCTTCAATATCCAGATCCATATTCCAGTTTGTCTTCTCTTCTGCACTACGTGAGTCCACAATCAACTGAGGAATGCCTACGTCTGCTTACTATCCTTATTTCTGTTTGCATATTACTGTACCTAAGTAAACTTGGACTATCGTTAACGTTTACATACCCTAATAGTAATGAAGGCCGTGCCTTACAGATTAGGTTCTAAGAAGTATTGTTTGGAATGAACTTACCTTCATAAACTGTTTGCTGTGATCTTTTGCACTTGAGTTTAAAATAGACTTTCACACTACTCTTGTCTCAGTCTCTGCTTTTGGCCCACGCCATTGGACTTCAGGGTATCTACTAACATCGTAACAGGCAGTTCCTTTGAGCTCATGATTCTCATTTGGTCTGACATGCACTGTGAGCTGTGAGGTCTTATATAGACAGGTGTGTGCCTTTCCAAATCAAGTCCTATCAGTTTAATTACACACAGCTGGACTCCAATGAAAGAGTAGAACCATCTCAAAGAGGATCACAAGGAAATAGACAGCATGTGACTTAAATATGAGCAAAGGGTCTGAATACTTATGACCATGTGATATTTCAGTTTTCCTTTTTTAATAAATTTGCAAAAATTTCTATATTTCTGTTTTTTTTCAGTCAAGATGGGGTGCACAGTGTACTTTAATGAGAAAAAAAATGAACTTTTTAGAATTTACCAAATGGCTGCAATGAAACAAAGAGTGAAAGATGTAGAGGGGTCTGAATGCTTTCCGTACCCACTGTATATAGTACTCAATGTTCCAGGCAGTGGGAGGCATTACTGGGATCCAGAGCAGTCGCTCCAGTCACGTCCAGAGCCTAAGGTCTGGCATAGGAGCTGCCGGACACTTTGTGTGCTCTGAAGTACAAAGGAAGATGGACAGGGACCTGCATAGATGGAAGTTGAAGGCCAGTCCCGGGTGCACTGCAGAGGTGGACGAGAAATACAGGATGAGCTAGCAACAGGGCTGAAGAGGAGTTATGCTAAGAAGGAGGATAATGTGAATTGCTGTGCCTTATCCCATCTGTACCCACCTGATGAACTTGAACTGTCAAGTATATGTTTGACTGTTACAAAGAACTTCGTGTCCCCTAAATTGTGTGCGGCGGCTTCTGAGGACAGAAGCCTGAAGGCAGTGGAGGCCTGCGGCCTACAAGAGAGTGTGCTGCACCCCACACCCTAGAGCACACTGGTACTGGGACACCCATTGTCTGTAAAGTGCCAGAGCGAAATCAGACAGACGTTCAGTCACGACTACCGCTCTGTGCCACTTTACAAGATGAGTGATAAGGGAACTTCTCCATCAGAAGAGAAGAGGAAATAATGGTCGCTGCCCAAACTGTGACAAGAACAGGACCACAATGCAACAAGAACTGTCTCACAATGCTCTTGGAACTTTCCCATAATGCATTGCAAATTGAAACTAGAGCAAATACATTAAATCACTAGCAGACAGTGCAGTTATCAAACAATAAAAAAGAGACAGGATTCAAATGCAAGCAACATAATGTCAGAACTGATATACACATAAAGTGACTAGATTCCCTGGATAGCTAAATTCGCTGCTGAGGCAAGAACACGGGCTGCCCAGCACTATTTAAGTGCACCCCATGAAGATAGACACTCTAATTTACAAGGCCATAACATATAGGTGCATCTCACAAAATTAGAATATCATCAAAAAGTTAATTTATTTCAGTTCTTCAATGCAAAAAGTGAACCTCATATATTATATAGAGTCATTACAAACAGAGTGATCTATTTCAAGTGTTTATTTCTGTTAATGTTGATGATTATGGCTTATAGCCAATGAAAACACAAAAGTCATTAACTCAGTAAATTAAAATAATTAACAAAAAACACCTGCAAAGACTTCCTAAGCATTTAAAAAGGTCCCTTAGTCTGTTTTAGTAGGCTCCACAATCATGACAATCATGATGAAGACTGCTGGCTTGACAGATGTCCAGAGTTCCAATTTTCATTTGAAATCAAGGTCCCAGAGTCTGGAAGAAGAGTGGAGAGGCCACAATCCAAGCTGCTTGAGGTCTCGTGTGAAGTTTCCACAATCAGTGATGGTTTGGGGAGCCGTGTCATCTGCTGGTGTAGGTCCACTGTGTTTTTTCAACACAAAAGTCAGCGCAGCCGTCTACCAGGAAATTTTAGAGCACTTCATGCTTCCCTCTGCCACAGTATCAAGCTACCAGGGGGGCAAAGGGGGCGGTGGCCCCGGGCTCCTCGCTCTTAGGGGGCCCATCCAGGGCTACGCCAGTGTAACTGTATCTAGCATGCCCCTGGTGCCAGCATCGGGCCCCACTGCCCGCCACCGCCGCAAGTTTACTGATGAGAGAGGGAGCGCGGATCTCTCTCCCATTAGTCCCTTCTGTGACTGACGTCTCTGACATCATCACTTGGCGCCCAGCCCGCTGTGCTGAAGATGTGTGCGTGCTGGGTGCTCTGAGCAGCGAGGGAACCAGGAGGAGAGATGAGTACTGTTTATTTATTTTTTGCCGGGTGGGGGGCGGCATTATATTACAGACTCTGCCTATGGGAAGGGGGAGGTGCATTATACTACAGACTCTGCCTATGGGGGAGCATTATCCTAAAGACTCTGCCCACAGAGAGGGGGGGCATTATACTAAAGACTCTGCCTATGGGGAGGGGGGGCATTATACTACAGACTGTCTATGGGGAGGGGGGGAGCATTATACTAAAGCCTCTGTCTATGGGGGGGCATTCTACTACAGACTCTGCCTATGGGGGGCATTATACTACAGACTCTGTTTATGAGCAGGGGAGAGCAGTAGACTACAGACTCTGCCTATGGGGGGACATTGTACTACAGACTCTGCCTATAAGAGGGGGAGCATTATACTACAGACTCTGCCTATGGGGGGTGCATTTTACTACAGACTCTGCCTATAGGTGGGGCATTATACTACAGACTCTGCCTATGAGATGGGGGGGGCATTATATCACAGACTCTGTCTATGAGGAGGGGGGGCACATTATACTACAGACTCTGCCTATGAGATGGGGGGGCATTATACTAAAGATTCTGCCTATGAGGAGGGGGGGGGATTATACTACAAACTCTGACTATGAGGAGGGGGGAGCATTATACTACAGACTCTGCCTATGGCGGGGCATTATACTGCAGACTCTGCCTATGGGGGGGCATTATACTACAGACTCTGCCTATAAGGAGGGGGGGAGCATTATACTACAGACTCTGCCTATGGGGGGCACATTGTACTACAGACTCTGCCTATAAGAGGGGGAGCATTATACTACAGACTCTGCCTATGGGGGGTGCATTTTACTACAGACTCTGCCTATAGGTGGGGCATTATACTACAGACGCTGCCTATGAGATGGGGGGGGCATTATACCACAGACTCTGCCTATGAGGAGGGGGGGCACATTACACTACAGACTCTGCCTATGAGATGGGGGGGGCATTATACTACAGATTCTGCCTATGAGGAGGGGGGGGGGCATTATACTAAAGACTCTGCCTATGAGGAGGGGGGAGCATTATACTACAGACTCTGCCTATGGGGGGGGCATTATACTGCAGACTCTGCCTATGGGGGGGCATTATACCACAGACTCTGCCTATGAGGAGGGGGGGGAGCATTATACTACAGACTCTGCCTATGGGGGGGAGCTTTATACTACAGACTCTGTCAATGGGGGGAGCATTTTACTACAGACTCTGCCTATAGGGGCGCATTATACTATACGAAGGACTATGGGGAGTGCATTATACTATATTGAGGACTATCTGGTGCATTATACTATATGTAGGCTATTTATATAGTGTGGGAGATAATGTGGGTTCTTTGAACAGCGTGGGGGCCATCATACAGTGTGGGAGATAATGTGGGGTCTTTGTATAGTGTGGAGGCCATCATACAGTGTTGAAGCCATCAGCTTGGGGGCTACTAAGGGGTCAGTATACTTTGTGGGGGTACTATACAGTGAGGGGGAATTATATCGTGAATAGGAGAACATCATACTGGTTAGAGCGGAGCTCTACATGGGGGGAGACTCAGGACATTATTAAATCTTAGGTGGGCACTTATTGTTATAGGGGAACTCAGGTTATCGTGACTGTCGAAGGGGCACTATTACTTTCTAGGGGGCACAATGTGGGCACTGTTTTCTAGGACACTTGCACACGGCATTACTTTATTTTAGAGGTTTGTTTTACCATCTAGAGGGCACACAGTAGGTGCAGTAATAGGGACACATTTTGCAGCAGAGGCTCAGTATTGGGGTATCAGCAGGATGAGAAGTTTGTGCAGGTTGGGGATAGATGTGGTCAGTGCCTGAAATGTAAGGAGTCAAATGTGTCTTTGTTGTGATCTCTGCATACCTGAGACTCTGAGCCCTGGCTGGAGAAGTTGTCGTGTCGGTCTGGGCCAGATGGAAAAGACGGGAAAAGTGAACAATTTAATCAGAAAGAACGTCAGCTGTAAGGTACTATATATAACTGAGCTGTGATCTCTTATATGTTCTGCAGGACTGGCATCTATCAATATATGTCACCATATGGCGGTAATATCAGTGCTGGTCTTTGTATAGAGATTATTTTTAGTAACAGCGCGGTCATCTGCTGAGGTTTTCCTACATCAACTATCTGGGTGCGCCGCTATAGTTGGAATCAGGGTTACCTGGTTAGAGGCCCACTCAGAAGTTTCGGCCCCCTGAACCAAAACCTTAGCTACGCCAAGCTTTTTGGAGATGGAAATTTCATTCTCCAGCAGGACTTGGCCCCTGTCCACACTGACAAAAGTACTAATACCTGGTTTAAAACAACAGTATCACTGTGCTTGATTGGCAGCAAACTCACCTGACCTTAACCCCATAAAGAATCTATGGGGTATTGTCAAGAGGAAAATGAGAGACACCAGACCCAACAATGCAGACGAGCTGAAGGCTTCTATCAAAGCCACCTGGGCTTCCATAACCCCTCAGCAGTGCCACAGGCTGATCCCTCCATGCCACATTGCCGCATTGATGCAGTAATTGATGTAAAAGGAGCCCCGACCAAGTATTGAGGGCATTTATTGAACATACATTTCAGTAGGATAACATTTTGGATTTTGAAAACATTTTTCAAGCTGTTGTTATAAGGTATTCTAATTAATTGAAATAATGACTTTTGAGTTTTCATTGGCTGTAAGCCATAATCATCAATATTAACAGAAATAAACACTTGAAATAGATCACTCTGTGTGTAATGGCTCTATATAATATATAAGTTTCACGTTTTGTATTGAAGAACTGAAATAAATTAACTTTTCTGGTGATATTCTAATTTTGTGAGATGCACCTGTAGATGGGCTTGGCTGCACCCTGAATAAAAATAGCATGTAAAAAATATATATGATATATATGAGGTATTGGTTGATATTTTGGCCAAAATATACAAGCTCGCAACCTGCTCAAGGGTCCTCATACTTGCGAGTCCCTACACTAACATTAAAAGCAAAGTCACAAAAACAAGGAATTAAAGTTCCCACCAAAATTCAAGAATTAACACAGCAAATACAGCAACAATAATTACAAGGATGCAGCAAACCCATATAATGAAGAAGTCAGCAACACAGGTGCAAAATATTGATGAGACAACCACTCACAACCTACCAATTCATGGAGGGGGTGATTGCTTAGTATTAAAACTGCACACAAATAAGCCTTGTATAGGGCACTGGTCACACATAGGTAGTGCACAATGTCTGGCTTACAGCCTATTAGTGAAGCCCAAACTATTAGATTAGGCGGGCTGCCCAGCACTTTTTAAGTACACCCCATGAAGACAGACACCCTAGTTTACAAGGCCAACATTGATGGGTCTGGCTGCACCCTGAATAAAAATAACGTGCAAAAAATATATATGATATATATGAGGTATTAGTAAATATTTTGGCCAAAATACACAAGCTCGCAACCCGCGTCAAGGGTCCTCATACTTGCGAGTCCCTACACTAACATTAAAGCAAAGACAAATTTAAATTCCCACCAAAATTCAAGAATTAACACAGGAAAAAGGGCAACAGTGTTTACCTGCCTAGGTCTCAGTACTAATCATACCATATAATAACGATGACAGCAATACAGGTGCAAAATACTGATGCGACAACCACTCACATATTACCAATTAATGGAGGGGGGTGATTACATAGTATTAAAACTGCACACAAAATTATATGGGATTGCTACATCCTAATAGTGCATTAGTTCTGAGATCTGGGCAGGTAAATGCTATATTAATAATTGATTTTTTGAGGAAAGTTAAATTCTCTTTTGTTGGCTTTACTTTTAATCTAACTGAAATACACATAAGCTTTTTTCCTAAACATTAGGATCTGTGTAGAGCCATCAGCTCAAAAAGGCTTCCTTTGACAGACTTGGCATAAGCAGGTCAAAAGGAACCCTGATCTTTACCATTACACCCCTTTACAGGAATGGAGACTTACCACATGCTCAGGGTTGCATCTACAGAGTAGCTGCTGGCCAGAGGAGCGAGCTTGAGGCTATAACTCTAACTAAAGCTTTTTTATTACTAAATGATGGGTTCTGTCTACGGCCATTGGCTCAAAAAGGCTTCCTCGGACAGACTTGGCGCAAGCTACTCCATTCTGCAGATCCCAAGGGAACCCTGGCCTTTACCATTACACCCCTGTACAGGGATAGATACTTACCATAGGCCCAGGGTTGCATCTACAGAGTAGCTGCTGGCCGGAGGAGCGAGCTTGAGGCTATAGTGGTTGATTCAACTCTAACTAAAGCTTTTTTTTCCTAAATACTGGGATCTGTTTAAGGCTGTTGGCTCAAACAGACTTCCTCGGACAGACTTGGCGCAAGCTACTCCATTCTGCAGATCCCAAGGAAACCCTGGTTTTTACCATTACACCCCTGTACAGGGATAGATACTTACCATAGGCCCAGAGTTGAATCTACAGAGTAGCTGCTGGCCGGAGGAGTGCGCTTGAGGCTTGAGTAGTTGAGTCAATCCTAACTAAAGAAAAACCTATCTAATGCCACTTTCTTGTTAGGACCTGTCTGAGGCCTATGGCTCAAAAAAGCTTCTTTGGAAAAACTTGGCAAAAGCCAGTCTATCCTACAGGTTCCAAAGGAACTCTGACCTTCACTCCTACAGCCCTGTACAGTGATAAGGACTTATTACAGGGCCTTGATTGCATCTACATAGTAGATGCTGACTGGAGGGGCAAACTTAAGGTTAGAATGGTTCAGCCAACCCTAACTATTGCTACTTTCTTAAATGTTAGGATATTTCTGAGGCCGTTGGCTCAAACAGGCTTCCTTGGACAGACTTGGCGCAAAACACACCATTTCTGATGTTTCCAAATGAACCCTGGGCTTCACCCTTGAACCTCTATACAGGGACCGTTTCATAGTTTTAAGGTTGAAAGACACAAGTCCATCAAGTTCAACCTAAAAGCTAATGTGTTGATCCAGAGGAAGGCAAAAACCCCATGAGGCAGATGCTAATTGCCCCATATTAGGGGAAAAATTCCTTCCCGACTCCAAAGATGGCAATCAGACTAGTTCCCTGGATCAACGTCCCATAACAAAATCTAGTACGGATAACCTGCAATTTTATATTATTCAAGAAAGGCACACACATGCCCTCCTTGAATTTTTTTTAGAAAATTAAGTATTTCAATTTCATGTGGTAGAGACTTTCATAACCTCATTGCTCACACAATAAAAAAGCCAACTAACTTCCTTTAGACAAAGTGAATTAGGATCTTTATGCTAGAGTAATTGAATTAACTCTAACTGAAAAAGATTAATGCTTTTTTCCTAAATGTTGAAATTTGTTTAAATCCATCAGCTCAAAAAGGCTTTCTCGGACAGACTTGGCGCAAGCTACTCCATTCTGCAGATCCCAAGGGAACCCTGGCCTTTACCATTACACCCCTGTACAGGGATAGATACTTACCATAGGCTCAGGGCTGCATCTACATAGTAGCTGCTGGCCGGAGGAGCGAGCTTGAGGCTATAGTGGTTGATTCAACTCTAACTAAAGCTTTTTTTTCCTAAATACTGGGATCTGTTTAAGGCTGTTGGCTCAAACAGACTTCCTCGGACAGACTTGGCGCAAGCTACTCCATTCTGCAGATCCCAAGGGAACCCTGGTTTTTACCATTACACCCCTGTACAGGGATAGATACTTACCATAGGCCCAGGGTTGCATCTACAGAGTAGCTGCTGGCCGGAGGAGTGCGCTTGAGGCTTGAGTAGTTGAATCAATCCTAACTAAAGAAAAACCTATCTAATGACACTTTCTTGTTAGGACCTGTCTGAGGCCTATGGCTCAAAAAAGCTTCTTTGGAAAGACTTGGCAAAACCCAGTCTATCCTACAGGTTCCAAAGGAACTCTGGCCTTCACTCTTACAGCCCTGTACAGTGATAAAGACTTATTACAGGGCCTTGATTGCATCTACATAGTAGATGCTGACTGGAGGGGCAAACTTAAGGGTAGAATGGTTCAGCCAACCCTAACTATTGCTACTTTCTTAAATGTTAGGATATTTCTGAGGCCATTGGCTCAAACAGGCTTCCTTGGACAGACTTGTCGCAAAACACACCATTTCTGATATTTCCAAATGAACCCTGGGCTTCACCCTTGAACCTCTATACAGGGACCGTTTCATAGTTTTAAGGTTGAAAGACACAAGTCTGTCAAGTTCAACCTAAAAGCTAATGTGTTGATCCAGAGGAAGGCAAAAACCCCATGAGGCAGATGCTAATTGCCCCATATTAGGGGAAAAATTCCTTCCCGACTCCACATATGGCAATCAGACTAGTTCCCTGGATCAACGTCCCATAACAAAATCTAGTACGGATAACCTGCAATTTTATATTATTTAAGAAAGGCACACACATGCCCTCCTTGAATTTTTTTTAGAAAATTAAGTATTTCAATTTCATGTGGTAGAGAGTTTCATAACCTCATTGCTCACACAATAAAAATTTGCCAACTAACTTCCTTTAGACAAAGTGAATTAGGATCTTTATGCTAGAGTAATTGAATTAATTCTAACTGAAATAGATTAATGCTTTTTTCCTAAATGTTGAAATTTGTTTAAATCCATCAGCTCAAAAAGGCTTTCTCGGACAGACTTGGCGCAAGCTACTCCATTCTGCAGATCCCAAGGGAACCCTGGCCTTTACCATTACACCCCTGTACAGGGATAGATACTTACCATAGGCCCAGGGCTGCATCTACAGAGTAGCTGCTGGCCGGAGGAGCGAGCTTGAGGTTATAGTGGTTGACTCAACTCTAACTAAAGCTTTTTTTTCCTAAATACTGGGATCTGTTTAAGGCTGTTGGCTCAAACAGACTTCCTCGGACAGACTTGGCGCAAGCTACTCCATTCTGCAGATCCCAAGGGAACCCTGGTTTTTACCATTACACCCCTGTACAGGGATAGATACTTACCATAGGCCCAGAGTTGCATCTACAGAGTAGCTGCTGGCCGGAGGAGTGCGCTTGAGGCTTGAGTAGTTGAATCAATCCTAATTAAAGAAAAACCTATCTAATGCCACTTTCTTGTTAGGACCTGTCTGAGGCCTATGGCTCAAAAAAGCTTCTTTGGAAAGACTTGGCAAAAGCCAGTCTATCCTACAGGTTCCAAAGGAACTCTGGCCTTCACTCTTACAGCCCTGTACAGCGATAAAGACTTATTACAGGGCCTTGATTGCATCTACATAGTAGATGCTGACTGGAGGGGCAAACTTAAGGCTAGAATGGTTCAGCCAACCCTAACTATTGCTACTTTCTTAAATGTTAAGATATTTCTGAGGCCGTTGGCTCAAACAGGCTTCCTCGGACAGACTGGGCGCAAAACACACCATTTCTGATGGTTCCAAATGAACCCTGGGCTTCACCCTTGAACCTCAATACAGGGACAGTTTCATAGTTGTAAGGTTGAAAGACACAAGTCCATCAAGTTCAACCTAAAAGCTAATGTGTTGATCCAGAGGAAGGCAAAAACCCCATGAGGCAGATGCTAATTGCCCCATATTAGGGGAAAAATTCCTTCCCGACTCCACATATGGCAATCAGACTAGTTCCCTGGATCAACGTCCCATAACAAAATCTAGTACGGATAACCTGCAATTTTATATTATTTAAGAAAGGCACACACATGCCCTCCTTGAATTTTTTTTAGAAAATTAAGTATTTCAATTTCATGTGGTAGAGAGTTTCATAACCTCATTGCTCACACAATAAAAATTTGCCAACTAACTTCCTTTAGACAAAGTGAATTAGGATCTTTATGCTAGAGTAATTGAATTAATTCTAACTGAAATAGATTAATGCTTTTTTCCTAAATGTTGAAATTTGTTTAAATCCATCAGCTCAAAAAGGCTTTCTCGGACAGACTTGGCGCAAGCTACTCCATTCTGCAGATCCCAAGGGAACCCTGGCCTTTACCATTACACCCCTGTACAGGGATAGATACTTACCATAGGCCCAGGGCTGCATCTACAGAGTAGCTGCTGGCCGGAGGAGCGAGCTTGAGGCTATAGTGGTTGACTCAACTCTAACTAAAGCTTTTTTTTCCTAAATACTGGGATCTGTTTAAGGCTGTTGGCTCAAACAGACTTCCTCGGACAGACTTGGCGCAAGCTACTCCATTCTGCAGATCCCAAGGGAACCCTGTTTTTTACCATTACACCCCTGTACAGGGATAGATACTTACCATAGGCCCAGAGTTGCATCTACAGAGTAGCTGCTGGCCGGAGGAGTGCGCTTGAGGCTTGAGTAGTTGAATCAATCCTAATTAAAGAAAAACCTATCTAATGCCACTTTCTTGTTAGGACCTGTCTGAGGCCTATGGCTCAAAAAAGCTTCTTTGGAAAGACTTGGCAAAACCCAGTCTATCCTACAGGTTCCAAAGGAACTCTGGCCTTCACTCTTACAGCCCTGTACAGCGATAAAGACTTATTACAGGGCCTTGATTGCATCTACATAGTAGATGCTGACTGGAGGGGCAAACTTAAGGCTAGAATGGTTCAGCCAACCCTAACTATTGCTACTTTCTTAAATGTTAAGATATTTCTGAGGCCGTTTGCTCAAACAGGCTTCCTTGGACAGACTGGGCGCAAAACACACCATTTCTGATGTTTCCAAATGAACCCTGGGCTTCACCCTTGAACCTCTATACAGGGACCGTTTCATAGTTTTAAGGTTGAAAGACACAAGTCTGTCAAGTTCAACCTAAAAGCTAATGTGTTGATCCAGAGGAAGGCAAAAACCCCATGAGGCAGATGCTAATTGCCCCATATTAGGGGAAAAATTCCTTCCCGACTCCACATATGGCAATCAGACTAGTTCCCTGGATCAACGTCCCATAACAAAATCTAGTACGGATAACCTGCAATTTTATATTATTTAAGAAAGGCACACACATGCCCTCCTTGAATTTTTTTTAGAAAATTAAGTATTTCAATTTCATGTGGTAGAGAGTTTCATAACCTCATTGCTCACACAATAAAAATTTGCCAACTAACTTCCTTTAGACAAAGTGAATTAGGATCTTTATGCTAGAGTAATTGAATTAACTCTAACTGAAATAGATTAATGCTTTTTTCCTAAATGTTGAAATTTGTTTAAATCCATCAGCTCAAAAAGGCTTTCTCGGACAGACTTGGCGCAAGCTACTCCATTCTGCAGATCCCAAGGGAACCCTGGCCTTTACCATTACACCCCGGTACAGGGATAGATACTTACCATAGGCCCAGGGCTGCATCTACAGAGTAGCTGCTGGCCGGAGGAGCGAGCTTGAGGCTATAGTGGTTGACTCAACTCTAACTAAAGCTTTTTTTCCCTAAATACTGGGATCTGTTTAAGGCTGTTGGCTCAAACAGACTTCCTCGGACAGACTTGGCGCAAGCTACTCCATTCTGCAGATCCCAAGGGAACCCTGGTTTTTACCATTACACCCCTGTACAGGGATAGATACTTACCATAGGCCCAGGGTTGCATCTACAGAGTAGCTGCTGGCTGGAGGAGTGCGCTTGAGGCTTGAGTAGTTGAATCAATCCTAACTAAAGAAAAACCTATCTAATGCCACTTTCTTGTTAGGACCTGTCTGAGGCCTATAGCTCAAAAAAGCTTCTTTGGAAAGACTTGGCAAAAGCCAGTCTATCCTACAGGTTCCAAAGGAACTCTGGCCTTCACTCTTTCAGCTCTGTACAGCGATAAAGACTTATTGCAGGGCCTTGATTGCATCTACATAGTAGATACTGACTGTAGGGGCAAACTTAAGGCTAGAATGGTTCAGCCAAACCTAACTATTGCTACTTTCTTAAATGTTTGGATATTTCTGAGGCCGTTGGCTCAAACAGGCTTCCTTGGACAGACTGGGTGCAAAACACACCATTTCTGATGGTTCCAAATGAACCCTGGGCTTCACCCTTGAACCTCAATACATGGACAGTTTCATAGTTTTAAGGTTGAAAGACACAAGTCCATGAAGTTCAACCTAAAAGCTAATGTGTTGATCCAGAGGAAGGCAAAAACCCCATGAGGCAGATGCTAATTGGCCCATATTAGGGGAAAAATTCCTTCCCGACTCCACATATGGCAATCAGACTAGTTCCCTGGATCAACGTCCCATAACAAAATCTAGTACGGATAACCTGCAATTTTATATTATTCAAGAAAGGCACACATATGCCCTCCTTGAATTTTTTTTAGAAAATTAAGTATTTCAAGTTCATGTGGTAGAGAGTTCCATAACCTCATTGCTCACACAATAAAAATTTGCCAACTAACTTCCTTTAGACAAAGTGAATTAGGATCTTTATGCTAGAGTAATTGAATTAACTCTAACTGAAATAGATTAATGCTTTTTTCCTAAATGTTGAAATTTGTTTAAATCCATCAGCTCAAAAAGGCTTTCTCGGACAGACTTGGCGCAAGCTACTCCATTCTGCAGATCCCAAGGGAACCCTGGCCTTTACCATTACACGCCTGTACATGGATAGATACTTACCATAGGCCCAGGGCTGCATCTACAGAGTAGCTGCTGGCCGGAGGAGCGAGCTTGAGGCTATAGTGGTTGATTCAACTCTAACTGAAGCTTTTTTTTTCCCTAAATACTGGGATCTGTTTAAGGCTGTTGGCTCAAACAGACTTCCTCGGACAGACTTGGCGCAAGCTACTCCATTCTGCAGATCCCAAGGGAACCCAGGTTTTTACCATTACACCCCTGTACAGGGATAGATACTTACCATAGGCCCAGGGTTGCATTTACAGAGTAGCTGCTGGCCGGAGGAGTGCGCTTGAGGCTTGAGTAGTTGAATCAATCCTAACTAAAGAAAAACCTATCTAATGCCACTTTCTTGTTAGGACCTGTCTGAGGCCTATGGCTCAAAAAAGCTTCTTTGGAAAGACTTGGCAAAAGCCAGTCTATCCTACAGGTTCCAAAGGAACTCTGGCCTTCACTCTTACAGCCCTGTACAGCGATAAAGACTTATTACATGGCCTTGATTGCATCTACATAGTAGATGCTGACTGGAGGGGCAAACTTAAGGCTAGAATGGTTCAGCCACCCTAACTATTGCTACTTTCTGAAATGTTAGGATATTTCTGAGGCCGTTGGCTCAAACAGGCTTCCTTGGACAGACTGGGCGCAAAACACACCATTTCTGATGGTTCCAAATGAACCCTGGGCTTCACCCTTGAACCTCAATACAGGGACAGTTTCATAGTTTTAAGGTTGAAAGACACAAGTCCATCAAGTTCAACCTAAAAGCTAATGTGTTGATCCAGAGGAAGGCAAAAACCCCATGAGGCAGATGCTAATTGCCCCATTTTAGGGGAAAAATTCCTTCCCGACTCCACATATGGCAATCAGACTAGTTCCCTGGATCAACGTCCCATAATAAAATCTATTACCACTAACCTGAAATGTTATATTATTCAAGGAACATTTTTCATCAAGCAGTTTTCACCGGAAATGTGTTGCACAACTGTTTGAATCTCAGTAAATTCCTGCACAACTTACATTTAAATACTCTGACCTTTTTACACCCACTCTTTTAACTTCTTAAATAGTGAACAGAGCTTATCTGGACCGCTTGTGGCTTAGCTTTACCTGAAAACTTATTACAAATTAGGCTGGAAAAGTGGTGTAAATTAGGACTGAAATTGACTCCATCTTTTGACTGGAGTACATTTCTTGAGGTGTAGTACGTCAGCTTTAAGGGGATATTTCAATAAATGAATGACCCTGGCTGCAGGTATAAAGAATCAAACTGTGCTGTCCTGACCCATTCCTGGGATTGTGTATGGCACTGACATCACCTCAATACTGCCGCAGCCAACAAATGTAATCAGACGGACTGCCCAGCTGAGCGCACTGAGCTGCTGCAGCTCTGAGATGGTGGAACCTCTTTTTTTTAATTAAATGACCTGCAGCTAGGGACATTCATTTATTGAAAGGGAACAACCCCTTTAAGGATGAGTCAAGTTCATTAAGAGGTTTAGTCTTTTTAATGAATTTGGTGCACGTTCCTCCAATAGGCGCTTCATGAATGCTGGTATAGAAATCCACCAGCCTTGATGAATCGGCCACCATAGGTTTACATGGCATGAGCATATACAGAACAGTTGTGTAGTATACGTTACCAGGCCCTCATGATGCTCTTGGTCCTGGATGGCCTTCCACAGTCTGCTTTCTTGCTTCATCATCTTGAAGGGCTCCACTTTCTTTTCTTCTGGCTGGCATGGTGCGGCTCTATCATCCTGCTCCTTTAACACGAAGGGACGAATGACTGTAAAGCTGCCAGGAGCGTTTTTTTATCCCCTTAGATCATTGTGACACCACAAAGTGATGACATAGACAAGTGGGTGAGGCTCCTTTATTCAGTCATCGGGTGTGGTCAGAAGAAATTAGCATATTACGTGATGTTACTACAATGAGAACAGACATGAACATTCTATTCGGAACCCGACCGCCATTATCAGCGGAACCTTCACTGCTGTCAGATTGGCACTAAAAACAAAAAGAGACAGCGGTGAACCTGGACAGTAACAATCTACAGGGACAGTGACTGCTAAGCGGACTTCATGTCAGATGTTATGCAGTTTTGTCAGAAAAAAAAACAATAAAATATATAAAAGACAGGCTCCAATAAACCTTAAACACTGGGCTGTAGTCACAGATTCTCCTTCCACCTGCAGCACATTGCTCCCCTGCCTAACCCTCCCCGTCCTGCAGCATGTTTCTCACCGCTTAATTCTCCCACTCCTGCAGCACATCACTCCCCTGTCTAAACCTCCCCCTCTTGCGGCACATTGCTCCCGTCTAATCCTCCCCTCCTTGCAGCACATTGTTCCCTTTCTAAATCTCCCCCTTCCTGCACCACATCACCCACTGCCAAATCCCCTCTTGCACCACATCGCCCACTGCCAAATCCTGCACTTCCTGCAGCATATCGCTCCCTGCCTAATCCTCTCCTATTGCATTACATCACTCCCCTGCATAAGCCACCTCTTCCTGCAGCACATCGCTTCCCTGCCTAAGCCTCCCCCTCCTGCATTACATCACTCCCCTGCCTAATCCTCCTCTTCCTGCTGCACAGCGCTCCCTGCCTAATCCTCCTCTTCCTGCAGCACATCGCTCCCCTGACCCCCTCTTACGTGACATCTTTTCTATCAGTTACATTTGTGAAGTAACTGCTGTCTCCTGTGAGCAGTGGAGAGCGAAGCTGAGAGCCAGGAGGCTCTGCCCCTCTGCCCCTTCTTGCCACATCATCATCCATCTACATCAGGGCTGTCAAACTCAAATATATAGAGGGCCAAAAGGAAGAGTTTAACTCAGAAAAATAAGTCAACACTTTATCAGATGTTTCTGTGAAAACTTGAGTACAACAAATAAGATTTTGTTATTTTCCCTCAGTTATACAAAAAATAGTTATGAGAAAAGTGTGACAAAAAGGAGTCATAAAATGCACCAAAATGAAATATCACAATTTATGGCTCAAATTGAGGTGAAGCAAGGAAGAGGTTGAGCTTAGCTAATGAGATGCATCAAACATACAGGTGCTTCTCACAAAATTAGAATATCATCAAAAAGTTTATTTATTTCAGTTCTTCAATCCAAAAAGTGAAACTCATATATTATACAGAGTCATTACAGAGTGATCTATTTCAAGTGTTTATTTCTGTTAATGTTGATAATGATGGCTTACAGCCAATGAAAACACAAAGTCATTATCTCAGTAAATTAGAATAATTAACAAAAATCACCTGCAAAGGCTTCTTACGCATTTAAAAAGGTCCCTTTGTCTGTTTCAGTAGGCTCCACAATCATGGGGAAGACTGCTGACTTGACAGATGTCCAGAAGGCAGTCATTGACACACTCCACAAGGAGTGTAAACCACAAAAGGTCATTGCTAAAGAAGCTGGCTGTTAACAGAGTGCTGTATCCAAGCATATTTATGGAAAGTTGAGTGGAAAGAAAAAGTGTGGTAGGAAGAGGTGCACAAGCAACCGGGATAACCGCAGCCTTGAAAAGATTGTTAAGGAAAGGACATTCAAACATTTGGGGAAGATTCACAAGGAGTGGACTGCTGCTGGAGTCATTGCTTCAAGAGCCACCACACACAGACGTATCCAGGACATGGGCTACAAGTGTCACATTCCTTGTGTCGAGCCACTCATGACCAATAGACAACGCCAGAAGCATCTTACCTGGGCCAAGGAGAAAAACACCTGGACTGTTGCTCAGTGGTCCAAGGTGTTGTTTTCCGATGAAAGTAAATTTTGCATTTAATTTGGAAATCAAGGTCCCAGAGTCTGGACGAAGAGTGGAGAGGCCACAATCCAAGCTGCTTGAGGTCTCGTGTGAAGTTTCCACAATCGGTGATGGTTTGGGGAGCCATGTCATCTGCTGGTGTAGGTCCACTGTGTTTTATCAAGACCAAAGTCAGCGCACCCGTCTACCAGGACATTGTAGAGCCCTTCATGCTTCCCTCTGCCGACAAGCTTTATGGAGATGGAAATGTCATTTTCCAGCAGGACTTGGCACCTGTCCACACGGCCAAAAGTACCAATACCTGGTTTACACAACAGTATCACTGTGCTTGATTGGCAGTAAACTCACCTGACCTTAACCCCATAGAGAATCTATTATAGAGAATCTATGGGGTATTGTCAAGAGAAAGATGAGAGACACCAGACCCAACAATGCAGACGAGCTGAAGGCTTCTATCAAAGCCACCTGGGCTTCCATAACACCTCAGCAGTGTCACAGGCTGATCGCCTCCATGCCACATTGCCGCATTGATGCAGTAATTGATGCAAAAGGAGCCTGGCCAAGTATTGAGGGCATTTACTGAACAGACATTTCAGTAGGATAACATTTCAGATTTTAAAAACATTTTTCAAGCTGGTGTTATAAAGTATTCTAATTTACTGAGATAATAGCATTAACAGAAATAAACACTTGAAATAGATCACTCTGTCTGTAATGACTCTATATAATATGAGTTTTACTATTTGTATTGAAGAACTGAAATAAATGAACTTTTTGATGATATTCTAATTTTGTGAGAAGCACCTATAGTATGCTATATGCCCAATTTTAACAAATGTACTGCAATTTTTCCTGAATGTGTTCAGAAATGTACAGATGTGTAAGCAGACAAATGCAGAGACTTAGGCTATGTGCCCACGATGCACAAAAGCTCCGGATTTTTCCTGAGCGTTTCTGCATCTCCCTGGCAGAAAAAACGCATGCGGATTGTACATGCGGATTGTACATGCGGATTGTACATGCGGATTGTACATGCGGATTGTACATGCGGATTGTACATGCGGATTGTACATGCGGATTGTATATGCGGATTGTACATGCGGATTGTACATGCAGATTGTACATGCGGATTGTACATGCGGATTGTATATGCGGATTGTATATGCGGATTGTACATGCGGATTGTACATGCGGATTGTATATGCGGATTGTACATGCGGATTGTACATGCGGATTGTACATGCGGATTGTACATGCGTTTTTCCTGCCAGGGACATGCAGAAGTGAAGCGCTCTTCACATGCATTTCCACATGCGGGTTGACAAGCGCTTTACAAGCGATTTTAGCATCACTTGGAAAGTGCTTGTCAACTTGGTCACACTATAGAAATCCATGAAAACGGCATGGATTTATATAGTGTGACCCCAACGACTGGTTAAAAATAAAAAAATCTACTGTATAATTGTCTTTTCCCATCTGTCTGTCTGTTTGTCCATCTGTCCTGGAAATCCCGCGTCGCTCATTGGTCCGGCAGCGGCCAATCAGCGCCGCGGGATTTCTGAAAAAAGATGGCGGCCGTTAGCGGCTCATCTGCGGGACGGAGCTCAGCGGCGATGCAGCCGGGAGATGAGCGCCGCGAGGAGCTCATCTCCCGGCCGGTACCAGCAGAAGGACATCGACCGCCGGACCCATCTGCGGGACGGAGATACAGCCGGGAGCCAAAATCGTGTAGCCAAGATCAGTGATTGGTCGCGGCCGATATTTAAATTTGGCGCCCAAATCGGTGATTGGTCGCGGGCAGCGTCCGCGACCAATCAGTACAGTAGTGTTTAACTTTTGCGGCAAGATCAGTGATTGGTCGCGGGCCAAGACCGCGACCAATCACCGATTTGTGCGGCACATTTAAATAGCGGCCGCGACCAATTGGATGTCAGCGCCGCTCCCCGATCCTCCCTTCACCCCCTAGCCGCATGGATGACAGCGCCGCTCCCCGGTCCTCCCTTCACACCCTAGCCGCTGATGTCCCCACAGTATCTGCATGGTGTTACAAAGGTCTGGACATTTGTGTTAAAAATCGCTGATTGGTCGCCGACGCTATTTAAATGTGGCGCCAAAATCGGTGATTGGTCGCGCCCAGCGTCGGCGACCAATCAGCGATTTTTAACACAATTGTCCGGACCTTTGTAACACCATGCGGATACTGTGGGAACATCAGCGGCTAGGGTGTGAAGGGAGGACCGGGGAGCGGCGCTGACATCCAATTGGTCGCAGCCGCTATTTAAATGTGCCGCACAAATCGGTGATTGGTCGCGGTCTTGGCCCGCGACCAATCACTGATCTTGCCGCAAAAGTTAAACACTACTGTGCTGATTGGTCGCGGACGCTGCCCGCGACCAATCACCGATTTGGGCGCCAAATTTAAATATCGGCCGCGACCAATCACCGATCTTGGCTCCACATTTAAACACCGCTGTACTGATTGGTCGCGGACGCTATTTAAATGTGGCGCCAAAATCGGTGATTGGTCGCGCCAAGCGTCGGCGACCAATCAGCACAGCGGTGTTTAAATGTGGAGCCAAGATCGGTGATTGGTCGCGGCCGATATTTAAATTTGGCGCCCAAATCGGTGATTGGTCGCGGGCAGCGCCAGCGACCAATCACCGATTTTTAACACAAATGTCCGGACCTTTGTAACACCATGCGGATACTGTGGGGACATCAGCGGCTAGGGTGTCAAGGGAGGACCGGGGAGCGGCGCTGCGGGTCCGGATACTTCAGCTGCGAGCAGTCGCTCATCTCCCGGCTTCTCGCAGCGGAAGTAGCCGCACAGGCTCCCCGGTCCTCACTAATACGATTCCGCTCCCCGGTCCTCACCAATACGATTCGCTGATTGGTCTCGCTCTCCACACGCGACCAATCAGTGATCTTGGCGCTAAAGTTAAACACCGCTCTGCTGATTGGTCGCGGCCGCTGCCCGTGACCAATCACCGATTTGGGCGCCACATTTAAATAGCGGCCGCGACCAATCACCGATCTTGCCGCCACATTTAAACACTGCTGTGCTGATTGGTCGCGGACGCCAGACGAGACCAATCAGCGATTTTGGCGCCAAATTTAAACCCGCTCCGCTAGTTGGTCGCGGATGCCGGCCGCGACTAATCAGCATTACTGGCGCCAAATTTAAACACCGCTCTGCTGATTGATCGCGGTCGCTGGCCGGGATCAATCAGCAGTATTGGCGCCAAATTTAAACACCGCTCTGCTGATTAGTCGCGGTCGCCGTCCGCGACCAATCAGCAATATTGGCGCAAAATTTAAACACCGCTCTGCTGATTGGTCGCGGTCGCCGTCCGCGACCAATCAGCAGTATTGGCGCCAAATTTAAACCCCGCTATGCTGATTGGTCGCGGTTGCCGGCCGCGACCAATCAGCAGTATTGGCGCCAAATTTAAACACCGCTCTGCTGATTGGTCGCGGTGGCCAGCCGCGACCAATCAGCGATTTTGGCGCCAAATTTAAACACCGCTCTGCTGATTGGTCGCGGGCGGCGATTGCGACCAATCAGCATTATTGGCGCCAAATTTAAACCCCGCTCTGCTGATTGGTCGAGACAGCCGGCCGCCACCAATCAGCAATTTTGGCGCCAAACTTAAACCCCGCTCTGCTGATTGGTCGCGGTTGCCGGCCGCGACTAATCAGTATTGTTGGCGCCAAATTGCCGGCCGCGACTAATCAGCATTATTGCCGCCAAATTTAAACACCGCTCTGCTGAATGGTCGTGGCCGTGACCAGTCACCACTATTGGCGCCAAATTTAAACACCGCTTTGCTGATTGGTCGCGACCGGCGGCTGCAACCAATCAGCATTATTGGCGCAAAATTTAAACCCCGCTCTGCTGATTGGTCACGTTCGCTGGCCGCGACCAATCAGCATTATTGGCGCAAAATTTAAACCCCGCCCTGCTGATTAGTCGCGACTGCCGGCCGTGACCAATCAGCGATATAGCCGCCAAATTTCAACACCGCTTTGCTGATTGGTCGCGGTTGTTGGCCGCGACCAATCAGCGATTTTGGCGCCAAATTTAAACACCGCTCTGCTGATTGCGCCCGGTCTGCCGCATACATATTCTAGAATACCCGATGCGTTAGAATCAGGCCACCATCTATAAATCTCTACTTAACTTCCGATGGCCCCCGCAGTCTTGCTTCGCTCCGTCCTGGCTGCCGGCAGATCGCGGTACACTGAAGGACCTGCTGTCACATGACTATGACGTCAGCGCAGATCCTTCAGTCCATCGCGAGCTGCCGGCATGGGAGGACGAGCGCAGCGGGGGCCGTCAGAAGGTAAATATAACATTTATTTTATATTTTATTCTTTTTTTTGACAGGTTCTATGGTACCCGGGTCCGGAGGAGAGTCTCCCATCCTCCACACGCGGGTACCATCCGCACATTGAACGCATGTATTCCGCATGTGCTTATCTAGTGAAGCGGAATCCATTTGTTCCAATGCAAGTCAATGGCGGCGAAAAAGCAGCGCTTACGCGAAATAATTGGTAGTGCTGCGTTTTTTTCCGCAATGATAATCCGCAGTGGAAATTTCCGCAGCATGTGCACAGCACATGCGGACTATCATTGGGGAACATGGCAGACCTTCTAACATGCGTTTTTAAGCGTTTCTGCAGCGTTTTTGCCATGCCGAAACGCTTAAAAAACGCATTGTGGGCACACAGCCTTAGGCCATGTGCCCACGTAGCGTTTTTGTAGCATTTTTGCGGCATTTTTACGGCCGCGAAAACGTTTGTAGAACAGTCTGCCATGCAAAGCCATGTGAATTCGGATGTGCTGTGCACATGATGCGCTAATTTGCGCGCCGAATTCGCATTACTTTGCAAAACGCAGCATGACCATTTCTACTGCGATTACGCTGAAGCTTATTCGCAATGCGTGTGGTATCTGGGATGAAGACGAGACTACAACTCCTCTTCATCCCGGCTACCACGCGGTGAAAAAAAGAAATAAAAAAGTTAAAAACAAACAAAACTTGTATATTCACCTCTCCGGCGGCCCCCGGTCTGCTCTCCGGTCTCCTCCAGTCTGCTGCCTGTACTGTCAGGACCTGCGGTGACGTCATTTAGTCAGGTGATGGTCGCATGACCGCTGACGTCGGCATCAGGTGATGGTCGCGTGACCATCAGCTGACTAAATGACGTCACCGCAGGTCCTGACCGTACACTGCAGGACGCTGAAGAGAGAAGACGCGGCCGGGAGCAGACCGGAGGAGACCGGAGAGCAGACCGGGGGCCGCCGGAGAGGTGAATATACCGTTGTTTTTTTTTATTTATTAACGTTTTCTTTTTTTTACTATAGATGCTGCATTTAAAGCATCTAAGTTGTTCACACATTATAGATCCATGTCGGTTGCATGGATTTATATTGTGTGATCAACTTGTCAAGCACTTTTCCAAGTGATGCTCAAAATTGCTTGGAAAAGTGCTTGAAAAAACGCATGTGAAAACGCTTCTCTCTGGCAAAAAAAACGCATGTAAATCTGCATCAAATCTGCTAGGTGTGCACACAGCCTTATAGCTGGTTTTGCTCTGAGCTGAGATGTCCAGGCTGAATAATGCTCTGGGAGCAGAACCCATCAGCAGAATCTGTCTGTTTCCTGCCTTGTAGCAGTGGATCCCGGCTATTTAGCTCACAGAGCATTGTCTACACAAGATACAATTGTATCCAATTTTCAGCTGGGAACAGGACTATGGACAAGTTTTGCAGCAACTGCATTTGTGATAGGAAATGTTGATCAATCTAGATTTTCTTCAGTGTTCTTATTCATTGCAGAAAATCTTAAAAAAGCCGAGGAATGTGGGCAACATGGTGGGTCAATGATTAACGCTGTGGGGCTGGGTTCATATAATAGCAAGGACAACATCTGCAAGGAGTTTGTATGTTCTCCCCGTGTTTGTGTGGGTTTCCTCCGGGTTCTCCGGTTTCCTCCCACACTCCAAAGACATACTGATAGGGAATTCATATTGTGAGCCCCAATGGGGACAGTGATGATAATGTCTGTAAGGTGCTACGAAATCTAACGGCGCTATATAAGAGAGTAAAATAAATATATAACTAAATAAAATGAATGTATTAAAAGGCTAAGATTGCAAAGAGCTTGTAAAAACAAGAAACTTTGCAATTTCCTTCTTATTCAAAATCTTCTCTGTTCTCAAGAAGGAAAAGATTTTTAATTCTGCAGTGTACAGCTCATTGCTATGGTTACTGACCACCTGAGAAGTGGCCGGTCTCCTTGGCAAGAAGCGCTCACTTGCAGACTGGTGGACTTCAGCGCCCCTGTGCCTGTCCCATTCTGCAGAGGCAAAGCCGCCTCTGCCCGCAGAATGCAAGAGGGCACAATTCAGACAAGCGGCTCAGCCAAGCCACCGGCCAGAACTGTAAATCTTCAGCTTCTGATGAGAGGAACACAAGACCACCCCTTTAATAAAGGAGTAGAGCAGAACTCATACAGTGATTAGTGGGGGTCTGACACCTGAAATCCCCAGACATCAGCTACTTCTGCAAGATGATGTACACAGTGTTAAGAGCTGGAATAGCACAGCTCCGCACACTGTGCAATGGCTGGTTTCAGGTACTACAGCTCAGATCACAATCATTTCAATAGGAGCTGCAGTACCAAGATCGGCCACTACACAGTGTACAGCGCTGTGCTGTTTGGGCTCTCTACGCTGAGTATTTCCAGCTGCTGTCTTATTGGTGAGGGGGCCGTGTGTTGGAACCTCACTGATCTGATATTGATGACCAGGGTCGGACTGCGGTGTCTGGGGCCCACAGGGGAAATTAACTCTAGGGGCCCACCTACAGCAAGATGCAAATATCTGTTATCCGCTCTCGCTGTTATAGTGGAGCATTGACTGGCGGCTCCTGCACATCTACTGGGCGACACTCTAACTGGGATGGACATGTTTGCATTAAAGGGCTTCTTTGGTTAAAACTAGTGTTGAGCGAGTATGTTCTGTTAACCCTTTCGGCGAGTATGCTCGGGCCGAGCTCCGAGTATTTATAGCTGCTCGGTGATATGGTTGAATCGCTCCCGTGTGCATGATTTGCGACTGTTTGACGGTTTTAATACATGTGAGGAATGTGTAAGAAATAGACATTCCTCACATGTATTAACCCCTTAAGCCGCGGAGCATTTTCCGTTTTTGCATTTTCGCTTTTTGCTCCCCTTGTTCCCAGAGCCATAGCGTTTTTATTTTTTGGTCAATATGGCCATGTTAGGGCTTATTTTTTGCGGGACGAGTTGTACTTTTCAACGCCATTACTAGTTTTACCATGCCGTGTACGGGAAAACGGGAAAAAAATTCCAAGCGCCGTGAAATTGCAAATAAAGTGCAATACCACTGAGGTTTTTTTTAATTTTTTTTTACCACGTTCACTGAATGCTAAAACTGACCTGCCATTATTATTCTCCAGGTCATTAAGAGTTCAAAGACACCAAACATGTATAGGTTCTTTTTTATTTAAGTGATGAAAAAAAATTCCAAAGTTTGGTAAAAAAAAAAAATGGTGCCATTTTCCGAGACCCGTAGCGTCTCCATTTTTCGGGATCTGGGGCAGGGTGAGGGCTTATTTTTTGTGAACCGAGCTGAAGTTTTTATAGATGCTATTTTGGGGTAGATCCGATGTTTTGATCGCCCGTTATTGCATTTTATTGCAATTTTACGGCGACCAAAAAACGTAATTCTGGCGTTTAGAATTTTTTTCTCATTACGCCATTTACCGATCGCATTAATTCTTTTTTTATATTGATAGATAGGGCAATTCTAAATGCGGCGATACCAAATATGTGTATGTAGGGTTTTTTTTTATGATTTTATTTTGAATGAGGCGAAAGGGGGGTGATTTAAACTTTTATATTTTTTTATTTTTTTTCATATTTTTTAAAACTTTTTTTTTCACTTTTTGCTTGCTTCTGTAGTTTCCATAGGAGACTAGAAGCAGCAACTGTCCGATCGCCTCTGCTACATACAGGGGACGATCAGATCCCCTGTATGCAGCAGAAATGGTCCTGTGCTATGAGCGCCGACCACTAGGTGGCGCTCACAGCGACAGGATCATTACAACCACTGGTGTCTGCTGCAGACCCAGGGTTGTCATGACCACCCATCGGCGACCCACGATCATGTGACGGGGTCGCCGATGGGAGGGGTAAGTGACGCGCTTTCAGGAAGCGCGCGTTAAATGCCGCTGTCGGAGATTGACAGCGGCATTTAATATGTTAACAGCCGCGGGTGGATCGCGATTCCACCCGCGCCTGTTGCGGGCACATGTAAGCTGTAATAATCAGCTGACATGTGCTTGGTTCAGTGCGGGCTCAGCGCAGCAGCCCTCACTGAACCAGAGGATAACGACATGCGCGTACTAATACGTGACATGTCGTTAAGGGGTTAAAGCTGTCAAACAGTTGCAAATCATGCACACGGGAGCGATTCAACCATATCACCGAGCAGCTGTAAATACTCGGAGCTCGGGCCGAGCATACTCGGACAGAACATACTCGCTCAACACTAGTTAAAACAAGTTATCACCGATCCATGGGCTCTACAGGATAGGTGATCACTTATTGAGCATTTGTGTCCGAACATTGGAAAACGCACCTATCGGAAGAATGGGGAAGTTTTATCCCTGACAGAACACTTATCCCTATTTTAAAATGCTGCGGCAGGTGGGACGTCTGACCGCAGCTCTATTCATTCTCTTAGAGACTTGCAAAAAAGAGCAGCGCTCACAGCCACTGAGAGAATGAATGGATCAGTGGTCGCATCTCACATGCCGCTCCAGTCTAATGGGGAGAAAAGCTCCACATTCTGCCGGTGTGTGCAAGCAGTCAGACCCCCACCAATCAATATTATCACTGATCCTGTGGAGAGGTGATTACTTGTTTTCACCGGAGAACCCCTGTAAGTGCATCTCTGCCGCTCTGGTCCAAGTATTTAATCGCTAAGGCCACGGCCCTACTATCAGTATTCGGTCAGTATCCAGTCAGTATTTTTTCTCAGGAGTGGGAGCCAAAACAGGTGATGAACAATCAGAGAAAAGGTATAATAGAAACAAGTCACCAATTCTGCATTTATCAACCATTCCTGGTTTTGGCAGCCACTCCTGAGAAAAATACTGAACAAATACTGATGGTGGGGCTGTGGCCTAATGGAAAAAAATCTTTTCCTAGTTAAGATCAGCGAGAACAGAATGACCGCCATACACAACACAGTCCACTATATCAACACCAATAATACCACATACAAAAGGGACAAATATCGCCACACCTTGACTAGATCACATATTACCACTACATAGTGACCGAATAATACCACATACAAGGAACAAATATGGCCAAACTATGACCAGACCATATATTACCACCCCAAGGTGACCAAATACTACAATACTGATCATGAATACAAAACCACAAAACTAACAACACTGTTATTACCACCAGCAACATTATACACAGGAGCTCTGTATATAGTGTCAGTGTACAGGTAACACAGTGATCACCAGTGACATTATAGACAGGAGCTCTGTATATAGTGTATAGGTAATACAGTGATCACCAGTGACATACACAGGAGCTCTGTATATACTATATACACACGTGGTCAAAATTGTTCGTACCCCTCGTTTAATGAAAGAAAAACCCACAATGGTCACAGAAAAAAATTGAATCTGACAAAAGTAATAATAAATTAAAAATCGATGAAAATGAACAAATGAAAGACAGACATTGCTTTTCAACCCTGCTTCCACAGAAATGAAAAAAAAATTAAACTCATGAAATAGGCCTGGACAGAAATGATGGTACCCCTGAAAATAATGTGACAAAAGGGACATGTTAAATCAAGTTGTGTCCACTAATTAGCATCACAGGTGTCTACAATCTTGTAATCAGTCAGTGGGCCTATATTTAGGGCTACAGATACTCACTGTGCTGTTTGGTGACATGGTGTGTACCACACTCAACATGGACCAGAGGAAGCAAAGGAAAGAGTTGTCTCAGGAGATTAGAAAGAAAATTATAGACAAGCATGTTAAAGGTAAAGGTTATAAGACCATCTCCAAGCAGCTTGATGTTCCTGTAACTACAGTTGCACATATTATTCAGAAATTTAAGATCCATGGGACTGTAGCCAACCTCCCTGGACGTGGCCGCAGGAGGAAAATTGATAACAAATCAAAGAGACGGATAATATGAATGGTAACAAGAGCCCAGGATAACTTCTAAAGAGATTAAAGGTGAACTTCAAGCTCAAGGAACATCAGTGTGAGATTGCACCATCCGTCGTTGTTTGATCTAAAATGGACTTCATGGGAGACGACCAAGGAGAACACCATTGTTGAAAAAAAAACATAAAAAAGCCAGACTGTAATTTGCCAAACTACATGTTCACAAGTCACAAAGCTTTTAGGAGAATGTCCTATGGACAGATGAGACAAAAATTGAAGTTTTTGGCAAGGCACATCAGCTTTATGTTCACAGATGGAAAAATGAAGCATATCAAGATAAGAACACTGTCCCTACTGTGAAACATGGAGGAGTCTCTTTTATGCTTTGGGGCTGGTCTGCTGCATCTGGCACAGGGTGTCTTGAATCTGTGCAGGGTACAATGAAATCTCAAGACTATCAAGGGATTCTAGACAGAAATGTGCTGCTCAGTGTCAGAAAGCGTGGTCTCAGTCGCAGGTCATGGGTCTTGCAACAGGATAATGACCCAAAACACACAGCTAAAAACACCCAACAATGGCTAAGAGGAAAACATTGGACTATTCTGAAGTGGCTTCTATGAGCCCTGACCTAAATCCTATTGAGCATCTTTGGAAAGAGCTGAAAGAGCTGAAACATGACATCTAGAAAAGGCAACCTTCAACCATGAGACAACTGGAGCAGTTTGCTCATGAGGAGTGGCCAAAATACCTGTGGAGAGGTGCAGAAGTCTCATTGACAGTTACAGGAATCGTTTGATTGCAGTGATTGCCTCAAAAGGTTGTTCAGCAAAATATTTGTCAGATTCAAGTTATTTCTGTGACCATTGTGGGTTTTTCTTTCATTAAACGAGGGGTACCAACAATTTTGACCACGTGTGTAGTGTAAGTGTACATGTAATACACTGACTCACCAGTGACGTCTCTAGGTGAAGTCCTTCATCTTCGCTTTTCTTCTTCATCTGGCACAGACGGCCATCACTTCTTCCAGCCAGGAATCATCTCTGCAGAAAATAACACACAGTTATCAATAACTGATCTCTTCTAGAGAATATTCCCACTCCACCCCCCGACTTCTACACTACACTAGTTGAAGAAAAAAATCAATATAGTGCGGCCCTGCACAGTAACAGGAGCCCGATTTTGTCCCATCCCATGGAAAACAATTTCCTAAAAAGTAAATTATATTACAGAAGTAATAATGTCCCTAATTGGACTCTAAAATAATAATGTTCCCCACTGGCCACCATAAACTAATAAAGTATGTTCCTCAATCTGGCCCCAAACAGTAATTAAGTCCCTTGTTCAGCCTGGCACCCCCATATATCCATCCTGGCCCCCCCTTCCCTGCATATATCCATCCTGACACCCCCCCATATATCCCTTCTGGCCCCCATATGTCCAGTGTGACCCCTCCATATATTTATCCTAGCCCACGTGTATCGAGCCTGCCCCCTCCCATATATCCATCCTAGTCCCCCATGTGGCCTGCCTGTTCCCCCCATATATCCATCCTGGCCTCCATGTGTCCAGCCTGCCCCCCCATATATCTGTCCTGGCCTCCATGTGTCCAGCCTGCCCCCTCCCATATATCCGTCCTAAAGCCCCATGTGTCCAGCCTGCCCCCCTATATATCCATCCTGGCCTCCATGTGTCCAGCATGCCCCCCTACATATCCATCCTGGCCTCCATGTATCCAGCCTGCCCCCCACAATATATCCATCCTGGCCTCCATGTTTCCAGCCTGCCCCCCCATATATCCATCCTGGCCTCCATGTGTCCAGCCTGCCCCCTCATATATCCATCCTGCCCTTCCCCCCTGCATATATCCATCCTGACACCCCCCCATATATCCATTCTGGCCCCCATATGTCCAGCGTGGCCCCTCCATATATTTATCCTAGCCCACGTGTATCGAGCCTGCCCCCCCACATATCTATCCTAGCCCCTCATGTGTCCAGCCTGCCCCCTCACATATCCATCCTGGCCATCATGTGTCCAGCCTGCCCCGCCCCCCATATATCCGGCCCCCCCATATATCCATCCCCCCCACATATCCATCCTGGCCTCCATGTGTCCAGCCTGCACCCCCATATAGCCATCCTGCCCCCCCTTTCCCATGTGTCCAGCCAGGCTCCTCCTTATGTGTCCAGCCAGACTCCCCCCCTTGTGTGTCCAGCCAGGGTTCCCCCCTTGTGTGTCCAGCCAGGGTTCCCTCTTGTGTGTCCAGCCAGCTCCCCCCTTGTGTGTCCAACCAGGGCTCCCCCTTGTGTGTCCAGCCAGGGTTCCCCCTTGTGTGTCCAGCCAGGGTTCCCTCTTGTGTGTCCAGCCAGCTCCCCCCTTGTGTGTCCAAACAGGGCTCCCCCTTGTGTGTCCAGCCAGGGCTCCCCCTTGTGTGTCCAGCAAGGCCCCTCTTGTGTGTCCAGGCGGGCCCCCCCTTGTGTGTCCAGCCATGGTCCCCCCTTGTGTGTCCAGCGGGCCCCCCCTTGTGTGTCCAGCCAGCGGCCCATCCCATTCTGCATCCACTCATATACACACAGACACACACACAGACACACACACAGACACAGACACCTCTTACCTTCCTGCGCTCCCGTGCGGTGTCCTTCTTCTCCGGCGGCTGAGTTGCGCGCCTCCTTCACAGCAGGCGCATGACGATGACATCATATGCTGGCCGGGGAAGGGAGACGCGCAGTTTCAGCTGCTTCACTGGGACGTGTGTCGCGGCGGTTCAGGTAATGAGCGCCGCGTGCGCGCGTCCCTGCATACACTGTGCCTGCGCTTTTAAAGGGCCCGTGCCCCTTAAAACCGCAGGTTTTTTTTTTCTTCATTCTCTTCTCCCCCTCTCCTCTGCAGGAGGGTACCCCGCCAGCCCAGTCCCACCCTGTTGATGACTTATCCTAAAATCGGTCATTAATATATAAGTCCTGGACAGTCCCGTTAAGCTTGTTTTACCTAGTTATAAAAGCCCTTTAAGTCCTCATTATAAGGTAAGGTATGAATGGATCTAATTAAATTCTCCAAAGAGAACTATTTATACATTTGTAGACACTGTGAGCTTTCTACAAGATATTGCGGGCAGTATATAGCGAATATACGGACACAGAGCCATTCGCCGGCTCAGATTGCCAATAAGCACCTTGTAAATATGAGACCTTGACTCAGAAAGTTTAGGATCAATGGTCCATTTGTAACGGTACACCGAACAGGTGTAGAGGCACAAAATCATTGCATTTATGCGACGTCTGCTCCGGTACACACCTGCCTTCTAAAATTGGGGAGCACAGTTTTTTCTTTATTAGGTTGAATATTATATGATTTTACGATGTCGCATTATTTTGAAATTATGGAGAAATCTTATTACTGAAATACCATAACTATACAGTAAAACCAGGAGACTCTGAGTTTTGTTAAATAAAGTTTCAAAATTATTAGTTTTAAAAGCAAACACTCACTTTAAAGGAGTTATCACCTGATTTAAAAGTGATTCTTAAAGGGGCTTTCCACTAATGGCCAATAGCTTTACTGGCCATTTTGAAAATTAAAAAAAAAAATCTTCACACCTCCCGGACCAACATGGTTCCTCCAATCACAGGGCTGTGTCTGCCAGCTTTCACATGACATGTCTTATGACCACTGCAGCCAATCAGCAGCCATTGGCAGCGGGGAGGAAGGGGCGTAATGATCACATCACAAGAGTGGGCGACGGCAATCAGGCTCATGTGGGGGACGTCGCCTACGCCAGCGCTTATTCCACCTGGATGTACATCCTCGGATGCACATTCAGATGAAATGTACTGTGGCGCAGAGACCCACTGATTCCCTGCACTTCAATACATGCTGCCGGCCAATCAGAGGCTGGCAGCTGACCTTGGCTTGCCCGTCATGGGCAGCACATGGAAATGACGTCTTGCGCTACTCATGCAGGCTCATCAAAGTCAGCTGCTGGCTTTTGCACCAGCTATAAAAGAGGATGCCGCACATTGTGGCAGCGGGAAGGTAAGAATTAATGTTTTGGTTTTTTTTTAAATGTACTGGAGAACAAATTATTACTGGAAGGGGCCTAGAATGGGGGGCTATATAGCAGGATGGGGACCAGGAAGTGGGAAATTGTTCTAAGATGGGGCCCAGGATGGAGAGGGGCATTATTACAGGGAGAAGCCAGGAGGGGGACATTATTACTGGAAGGGACTCAGGATGGGGAGCTATATATCAGGAAGGGGCCAAGGATGTGGGAAATTGTTATAGGATGGGGCCCAGGATGAAGTGGGGCATTATCACAGGAAGAAGCCAAGAGGGGAACATTATTACTGGAAGGTTTCAGGAAGGGGACATTATTACTGGAAGGGGCCAAGGATGGAGGACTTTATACCAGGAAGTGGTCAAAGTTGGGAGACATTATATCAGAAAGGAACACAGTATGGGGAATATTTTGCCAGGAAAGGGCACAGTAAGGGGTACATTGTTATCGGATAGAGGGGCATTAATACAGGAATGGGCCCAGGACAGGGGACAATAATTCAGGAAGGGGTCAGGAGGGGAACATTATTACTTGAAGGGGCCAGGACGGAGGACATTATTACAGGCAAGGACCAGGATGAGGAAAATTATTACAGGAAGGAGACAGGATGGGGGACATTATTACATGGGGGGGGGGCGAATATATATGTTTTTGTAGGTTCTAGAACGCTTACAGAAGGTAAGGTCCAAATTTTGCATGGGGCCAATCGGACTCTAGTTAAGCCACTGCAGAGATCTCTCCTGATGGTTGAAAAGCGCTGATCCAGGTGGTAAGTAGTTGTTTATTTTATGATGGTCAGTTTAGCTGTTAAGAAGGAGCTGGACAACCACTTTAATGAGTTTAGGGTAGGGATATAATGTAAATAAAAAGGACAACATCTTCAAGGAGTTTGTATGTTCTCCCCGTGTTTGCATGAATTTCCTCTGGGTTCTCCATTTTCACTCATACTGCAAAAACAAACTGACATCATAGGTTACTTGGCTTAATATGAAATTGTCCCTCATGTGTACCGCATTGTGGGCAGGGACTATATGTACATCACTGCAGAATATGTTGGCAATAAAAAGTCAACAGAAATTAATATCATGCAGATTGTTATGGGTCCGGGTGGTGGAACCTCTGTGCTGAGGTGCAAGGAGGGACCCAGAGGGGCGTGACTAAGTATCCACCCGAACCAACCCTGGTCGTACGGCAGCTAACGACACTGTGACCAGGGAGGATCCGGGCTGAGGGACCAGGTGCTACTCTGGGGACGACCTTGTAAGAGAGCAGGTGGCTCCCACGGGTCAGATGGCTGGGACTGACCGGTATGGCGGATGGACACGGCAAGCAGGCGGAAGTCTCTGGTAGCAGACAGGTGGTCACAGTTCAAGAAAGCAGAGCAAGCAGCAGTCTTTAGGTTTACCAGGAAGGTGGTCACAGCAAGTGACGGCAGGGTCTCCAGGCAGGCTGGCAGGAAACAGGCAGGTGCTCCCAGGTGAGCGGGCAGACAGATGAGGCGGGTAACTGGCAGGTAACTGGTGGGTGCTCCCAGGTGAGCCGGCAGACAGACGAGGCAGGTAACTGGCAGGTAACAGGTGGGCGCTCCCAGGTGAGCGGGCAGACAGACGAGGCAGGTAATTGGCAGGTAACAGGTGGGCGCTCCCAGGTGAGCGGACAGACAGACGAGGCAGGTAACAGGCGGGTGCTCCCAGGTGAGCGGCCAGACAGACGAGGCAGGTAACTGGCAGGTAACTGGTGGGCGCTCCCAGGTGAGCGGTCTGACAGACAAGGCAGGCGGATGCTCCCAGGTGAGCGGACAGATAGCCAAGGCAGGTAACCGTCAGATAACAGGTGAGCACTCCAGGTGAGCAGGCTGGCAGGTAACGGGCAGATAATAGGCTGGCAGGCAGGAAGAGGAGTCAGGCTAGCAGCGGGACCTCAGGGCTGAAGCACAGATCAGACACAGTGCAAACAACTTTGCTCGGGCTCCTCCATTTTGGAGGAGGTGCCTTATATATGGGAGGTCCTCTGGCAATTGGCCGGGGACTCCTTAGGACGGCGTGCGCGGTCCCTTTAAGAGAGGGGAAGTGCGCGAGCGCGCGCCCTAAGCACACAGCCGGGGAAGGAGCGCGTGCCGGAAGCAGTGGGGAGAGAAGCGCTAGAGGACGCCGCGCCAGGAGCGGGGAGGTTAGAGGGATGGCGTCTCTGCCTAGCAAGGGGCAGAGACGCCGATGCTACACAGATCCTCACCAGGACTCCAGCAGTGTCACCATCCTGCCACCATACAGCTATAGAAGGACAATAAACCTGCAGGGTTCTCCCCTCAGTTATTTTTTCCTTTAATTTTATTATCTGTTTCTTACTCACAGTGACAGAACAGTCATCAGATATTTTATTCTTCACTTTTTATTTTACAGTCTCAGCTCTGAAGAATAGAACGTCTTATGAATAAATGACAGCTCACTTACACTGTGTTCCAAATTATTATGCAAATAATATTTTCTCAGATTTCCCAAATTACCTATATGAATTGCAGTCATTGTAATTTTCCAGTCAAATAACTATTAGAGTACAATTGAAAGGTTTTTGTACAAAGTGCCTATGATAACAGTATATTTTTAAAAAAATAAAAAACTCAAACTGCACTCAAAATGCATGTTCCAAATTATTATGCACAGCAGAGTTTTCAACCTTTTCATTTTAATAAAGAACAAAAAAAATGTTCATTTTTGAAATTATAGGTATTAGCAGGTTATTAGAAACTGAAATCAAACAGTTTTCAACTCAAAACTTTATTCTAGGTGATGTTACATTTGCACATAGGACCGCTTGTTCGAATGGAGCTTCTGAACTCTCTCGTCCATTGAATTTGTCAGGTTTTGGATGGTTTCTGCTTCCAATTGTTTTGCATGATGACAGAATACCCTCCCAGAGCTGTTGCTTAGATGTGAACTGCCTCCAGCCATCATAGACACGCCTTTTGATGATGCTCAAGAGGTTCTCAATGGGGTTGAGGTCTGGGGAGCATGGGTACCACACCATAAGTTTGTCCCCTTTTATGCCCATAGCAGCCAGAGATGCAGATGTGTTATGTGCAGCATGAGACGGGGCATTATCATGCATGAAAATGATCTTGCTGCGGAATGCACGGTTCTTCTTCTTGAACCATGGAAGGAAGTGCTGTTTGAGAAACTCAACATACATTATGGAGTTCATCTTTACCCCTTCAGGGATCCTAAAAGGGCCGACAATCTCTCTCCCCATGATTCCAGCCCAAAACATTACTCCACCTTCTCCTTGTTAGCGCCGTAGCCGTGTTTGCATGGGGTGTCCATCAACCAGCCATCCTCCACTCCATCCATCTGGACCATCGAGATCATTTCATGCATGATAATGCCCCGTCTCATGCTGCACATAACACATCTGCATCTCTGGCTGCTATGGGCATAAAAGGGGACAAACTTATGGTGTGGCACCCATGCTCCCCTGACCTCAACCCCATTGAGAACCTCTGGAGCATCATCAAAAGGAGTGTCTATGATGGCGGGAGGCAGTTCACATCTAAGCAACAGCTCTGGGAGGGTATTCTGTCCTCATGCAAAATAATTGGAAGCAGAAACCATCCAAAACCTGACAAATTCAATGGACGAGAGAGTTCAGAAGCTCCTTTCGAACAAGCGGTGCTATGTGCAAATGTAACATCACCTAGAATAAAGTTTTGAGTTGAAAACTGTTTGATTTCAGTTTGTAATAACCTGCTAATGCCTATAATTTCAAAAATGACCATTTTTTTGTTCTTTATTAAAATGAAAAGGTTGAAAACTCTGCTGTGCATAATAATTTGGAACATGCATTTTGAGTGCAGTTTGAGTTTTTTATTTTTTTTTAAATATACTGTTATCATAGGCACTTTGTACAAAAACCTTTCAATTGTACTCTAATAGTTATTTGACTGGAAAATTACAATGACTGCAATTCATATAGGTAATTTGGGAAAATCTGAGAAAATATTATTTGCATAATAATTTGGAACACAGTGTATTACAGTGGTGGCCAAAAGTATTGGCACCCCTGCAATTCTGTCAGATAATACTCAGTTTCTTCCTGAAAATGATTGCAATCACAAATTCTTTGGTATTATTATCTTCATTTAATTTGCTTGCAAGGAAAAAACACAAAAGAGAATGAAGCAAAAATCAAAACCTTGATCATTTCACACAAAACTCCAAAAATGGGCCGGACAAAAGTATTGGCACCCTCAGCCTAATACTTGGTTGCACAACCTTTAGCCAAAATAACTGCGAACAACCGCTTCCGGTAACCATCAATGAGTTTCTTACAATGCTCTGCTGGAATTATAGACCATTCTTCTTTGGCAAACTGCTCCAGGTCCCTGATATTTGAAGGGTGCCTTCTCCAAACTGCCATTTTGAGATCTCTCCACAGGTGTTCTATGGGATTCAGGTCTGGACTCATTGCTGGCCACCTTAGACGTCTCCAGTGCTTTCTCTCAAACCATTTTATAGTGCTTTTGGAAGTGTGTTTTGGGTCATTGTCCTGCTGGAAGACCCATGACCTCTGAGAGAGACCCAGCTTTCTCACACCGGGCCCTACATTATGCTGCAAAATTTGTTGGCAGCATAGGCGGATTATAATGAGGGCAATCCGGGCTACCGCCCAGGCCCCCGAGCCTGCAGAGGGCCCGCGGCTCCGGGCGGGGTGTCTAATGCCGGATTGCCCTCATTATATGTGCGGGCCACCGCGGCACATACCGGTAGCAGTGGCGGGAGGGGGGGCCCCGGACCGCTCCCCCAGCAGCGGCCGCCGCTACTTCTTCATCGGCCGGGCCAGCACTGCAGCAGTTAACTTCCCTGTGCTGGCCCAACCGCGTCACTGCTAGGAGACACGGCCCCGTCACTGCTAGGAGACACGGCCCTGTGCGCTGTGATGTCACGCAGTGCGCGCCCGGCCTGCACTGCTGCAACGGAGAAATCAGAGCAGGCAGGAGGAATGGAGCCGGGGGATGGTGAGTCTGTGTCTGTATGTATGTACAGTCATGGCCAAAAGTTTTGAGAATGACACCAAAATTATATTTTCCCATGATCTGCTGGCCTCTGGTTTTTATTAGTGTTTGTCTGATATTTATATCACATACAGAAATATAATTGCAATCATATTATGAGTACCAATAGGTTATATTGACAGTTAGAATGAGTTAATGCAGCAAGTCAATATTTGCAGTGTTGCCCCTTCTTCTTCAAGACCTCTGTAATTCTCCCTGGCATGCTCTCAATCAACTTTTGGACCAAATCCTGACTGATAGCAGTCCATTCTTGCATGATCAATGCTTGCATTTTGCCAGAATTTGTTGGTTTTTGTTTGTCCACCCGTCTCTTGATGATTGATCACAAGTTCTCAATGGGATTAAGATCTGGGGAGTTTTCAGGCCATGGACCCAAAATCTCTATGTTTTGTTCCATGAGCCATTTAGTTATCACCTTTGCTTTATGGCAAGGTGCTCCATCATGCTGGAAAAGGCATTGTTGGGCGCCAAACTGCTCTTGGACGGTTGGGAGAAGTTGCTCTTGGAGGACATTCTGGTACCATTCTTTATTCATGGCTGTGTTTTTAGGCAAGACTGTGAGTGAGCCGATTCCCTTGGCTGAGAAGCAACCCCACACATGAATGGTTTCAGGATGCTTTACAGTTGGCATGAGACAAGACTGGTGGTAGCGCTCACCTCTTCTTCTCCGAATAAGCTGTTTTCCAGATGTCCCAAACAATCGAAAAGGGGATTCATCAGAGAAAATGACTTTGCCCCAGTCCTCAGCAGTCCACTCCCTGTACCTTTTGCAGAATATCAGTCGGTCCCTGATGTTTTTTCTGGAGAGAAGTGGCTTCTTTGCTGCCCTCCTTGAAACCAGCCCTTGCTCAAAGAGTCTCCGCCTCACAGTGCGTGCAGAAGCACTCACACCAGCCTGCTGCCATTCCTGAGCAAGCTCGGCACTGCTGGTAGTCCGATCCCGCAGCTGAAACAGTTTTAAGATACGGTCCTGGCGCTTGCTGGTCTGTCTTGGGCGCCCTGGAGCCTTTTTGACAACAATGGAAGCTCTCTCCTTGAAGTTCTTGATGATGCGATAGATTGTTGACTGAGGTGCAATCTTTGTAGCTGCGATACTCTTCCCTGTTAGGCCATTTTTGTGCAGTGCAATGATGGCTGCACATGTTTCTTTAGAGATAACCATGGTTAACTGAAGAGAAACAATGATACCAAGAACCAGCCTCCTTTTAAAGTGTCCAGTGATGTCATTCTTACTTAATCATGACTGATTGATCGCCAGCCCTGTCCTCATCAACACCCACACCTGTGTTAATGGATCAATCACTAAAACGATGTTAGCTGCTCCTTTTAAGGCAGGACTGCAATGATATTGAAATGTGTTTTGGGGGTTAAAGTTCATTTTCTGGGCAAATATTGACTTTGCAAGTACAGTAATTGCTGTTAAGCTGATCACTCTTTGACATTCAGGAGTATATGCAAATTGCCATTACAAAAAATGAAGCAGTAAACTTTGGAAAAATTACTATTTGTCTCATTCTCAATACTTTTGGCCATGACTGTATGTATGTATGTATGTGTGTGTATGTGTGTGTGTGTAGGCAGATATCATTGTGTGATGTCTGTTTATATGTATTTTTGTGTTTCAAATGTGTTTATGCTTGTATGTATATGTCTGTATATGTTTGTGTGTGTGCGTGACTGCATGCGTGACTGCGTGCGGCCTCCTGCTGAGTATAGTTGGCGCCGTGCGGCCTCCTGCTGTCTCTGGGGGGGGCGCCGTGCGGCCTCCCACTATGTATAGATGGCACCGTGCGGCCTCCTGCTGTATATAGATGGCGCCGTGCGGCCCCTGCTTTGTATAGATGGTGCCGTGCGGCCTCCTGCTGTGTATAGATGGCTACATGAGGCCTCCTGCTGTGTATAGATGGCTATGTGCGGCCTCCTGCTGTGTATAGATGGCGCCGTGCGGCCCCCTGCTGTGTATAGATGGCGCCGTGTGGCCCTCTGCTGTGTATAGATGGCGCCGTGCGGCCTCCTGCTGTGTATAGATGGCGCCGTGCGGCCCCCTGCTGTGTATAGATGGCGCCGTAAGGCCCCCTGCTGTGAATAGATGACGCCGTGCGGCCCCCTGCTGTGTATAGATGGCGCCGTGCGGCCTCCTGCTGTGTATAGATGGCGCTGTGTGCCCTCCTGCTGTGTATAGATGGCTACGTGCGGCCTCCTGCTGTGTATAGATGGCTACGTGCGGCCTCCTGCTGTGTATAGATGGCGCCGTGCGGCCTACTGCTGTATATAGATGGCGCCGTGCGGCCTCCTGCTGTGTATAGATGGCGCCGTGCGGCCCCCTGCTGTGTATAGATGGCGCCGTGTGGCCCCCTGCTGTGTATAGATGGCGCCGTGCGGCCTTCTGCTGTGTATAGATGGCGCCGTGCGGCCCCTGCTGTGTATAGATGGCGCCGTGCGGCCTCCTGCTGTGTATAGATGGCGCCGTGCGGCCTCCTGCTGTGTATAGATGGCGCCGTGCGGCCTCCTGCTGTGTATAGATGGCGCCATGCGGCCTCCTGCTGTGTATAGATGGCGCCGTGCGGCCTCCTGCTGTGTATAGATGGCTACGTGCCCCCACCTGCTGTGTATAGATGGCGCCGTGCGGCCTCCTGCTGCCTCTGGGGGGGACGCCGTGTGGCCTTCCGCTGTGTATAGATGGCGCCGTGCGGCCTCCTGCTGTGTATAGATGGCGCCGTGCGGCCTCTCGCTGTGTATAGAAGGCTACGTGCGGCGTCCCGCTGTGTATAGATGGCTATGTGCGGCCTCCCGCTGTGTATAGATGGCTACGTGTGCTCAATATTGAGTCATACAATTAATGTAAGGCTATGTGCCCACGATACAGAAATGTTCCGGATTTTTTTTGAGTGTTTCTGCATCTCCCTGGCAGAAAAAACGCATGCGGATTTTACATGTGGATTGTACATGCGGATTTTACATGCGTTTTCCTGCCAGGGACATGCAGATGTGAAGCGTTCTTCACTTACATTTCCGCATGCGGGTTGACAAGCGCTTTCCAAGCGACTTTAGCATCACTTGGAAAGTGCTTGACAACTTGGTCACACTATATAAATCCATGCAACCAGCAAGGATTTATATAGTGTGACCGTAAAAGAATGATAAAAAATAAAAAAATATATACTTACCTTCTGATGGCCTGCCGATGTCAGCGGTCGCGTGACTCGTCACATGACTAAATGACGTCACGGCAGGTCCTTTTCAGACCATCGCGAGCTGCCGGCAAGCCAGGACGCATCGCTATGGAGACCGGGGGCCATCAGAAGGTAAGTATAATATTTATTTTTTATTTTATTCTTTTTTTACAGGTTCTATGGTACCCGGGTCCGGAGGAGAGTCTCCTGTCCTCCACACCCGGGTACCATCCGCACATTGAAACGCATGGATTCCGCATCTACAGATGCAGGGATGCGGATTCCATGCGTTCTAATGCAAGTCAATGGCGGCGAAAAGCCGCGCTTCTGCAAAATAATTGGTAATGCTGCGGATTTTTCCGCAATGATAATCCGCAGCGGAAATTTCCGCAGCATGTACACAGCACATGCAGATTATCATTGGGGAACATGGCAGACCTTCTACCAAGCGTTTTTTAAGCGTTTCGGCAGCGGAATTGTCGCTGCGGAAACGCTTAAAAAACGCATAGTGGGCACACAGCCTAAAAAAAGATATTATAATTAATATTGTGCCAAATTAATTTCACGTGAACTATCACATGATTTATCACAGGGGATCATGTGACATGTCACGTGATAAATCAGGTGTGTGTGGGGGGGGCCCGTGCCTTCTAAACTGCCCCTGGGTCCTTGCTCCCCTTAATCCACCCCTGGTTGGTAGTCTTCAGACTTCATAATGCCATGCACACGGTCAAGCAGTCCAGTGCCAGAGGCAGCAAAGCAACCCCAAAACACCAGGGAACCTCCACCATGTTTGACTGTAGGGACCATGTTCTTTTCTTTGAATGCCTCTTTTTTTTCCCTGTACACTCTATGTTGATGGTTTTTCCCAAAAGCTCGACTTTTGTCTCATCTGACCAGAGAGCATTCTTCCAAAACGTTTTAGGCTTTATCAGGTAAGTTTTGGCAAACTCCAGCCTGGCATTTTTATGTCTCGGGATAAGAAGTGGGGTCTTCCTGGGTATCCTACCATACAGTTCCTTTTCATTCAGACGCTGACGGATAGTACGGGTTGACACTGTTGTACCCTCAGACTGCAGGGCAGCTTGAACTTGTTTGGATGTTAGTCGAGGTTCTTTATCCACCATCCGCACAATCTTGCGTTGAAATCTCTCGTCAATTTTTCTTTTCCGTCCACATCTAGGGAGGTTATCCACAGTGCCATGGGCTTTAAACTTCTTGAAGACACTGCGCACGGAAGACACAGGAACATTCAGGTCTTTGGAGATGGACTTGTAGCCTTGAGATTGCTCATGCGTCCTCACAATTTGGTTTCTCAAGTCCTCAGACAGTTCTTTGGTCTTCTTTCTTTTCTCCATGCTCAATGTGGTATACACAAGGACACAGGACAGAGGTTCAGTCAACTTTAATCCATGTTAACTGGCTGCAAGTGTGATTTAGTTATTGCCAACACCTGTTAGGTGCCACAGGTAAGTTACAGGTGCTGTTAATTACACGAATTAGAGAAGCATCACATGATTTTTCAAACAGTGCCAATACTTTTGTCCATCCCCTTTTTTAGGTTTGATGTGGAATTATATGCAATTTGGCTTTAGGACAATTATTTTTGTGTTTTTTCATTGAAAACAAATTAAACGAAGATAATAATACCAAAGAATTTGTGATTGCAATCATTTTCAGGAAGAAACTGAGTATTATCTGACAGAATTGCCGGGGTGCCAATACTTTTGGCCACCACTGTATTTCATGCGGCAGAAGTTAGCCTCCAGCAATGGAAGAGGGAACCGAGAAAGTGTAGAAAATGCTCTATCATGGCAGCAGTGGTATGAGACATTGGAAATGCACGATCAAACCTATCATATCATAGGATTATCTATCATCTATCTATCCTTATATTCTCTATTTCATATCTATCTATCCATCTATCTATCCATATATGTATCTATCTATCTTTCTATCTATCCATGTATGATAGATGGATAGATAGATGGATAGATGGATAAATAGATGGATAGATAGATGGATAGATAGATAAATAGATAGATAGATAATGTAGGGATTTGTACTCACTGAGCCGCGTTGGAGGTAGGCACAGGTTCACACAGTGATGCAGTCCACGGGTTCAAACAAACTGGTGGCTTATTTTAGTGTCCATACACCAGTTAAGAAACAAAAGTTACAGCCTTTTCCTGGCACAAAAAGGAATAACAGAACAAAGCTCAAAATAACAAGTCCATGCAGCACGGCTTCAGCCGTTTAAACAAGGTGCTTTTCTCTGCCTCCTGCAGAGTCTAAGAAGCACCTGCAAGGTCTGCTCACCTTGCCCAGCAAACACAGACAGAGACAGGCGCAGCTGTCTTAAATTAGCCTTCCAAGACCTGGACTGGAGGTAAGTGAGCAGCTGTTCCCCCCCAGCTCTTTCAGCTGCTCATAAAACCCGGCCCTGTAATCCGGACCCATTAAATTCCTCTCAGCACTATGTGTGCTGGAGCCTGCTTCTCAGGGTCCTACATCACCGAAGCATGGCACTTCGAGGACACATACCTCCCATCCACAACCTGTCCGGCAGCAACCTTACATACACCCCCCCTCTGTCCAAAGCCGGAAGGCTTGGCACCTTCTGTCACCATACAATAAACCCTTGACAAGGCAGCGGCATTCCCATGTTGTTTCCCAGGCCTATGCTCTACCCGGAAACTAAAATCTTGTAGAGCCAGGAACCACCTAGTCACTCTGGCATTGTTTCCCTTCTTTTCTCGCATCCACCTCAATGGGGCATGGTCTGACACTAACCTGAACCTTCTACCTAATAGGTAATACCTCAGTGTCTAACTTAATGGCCAAACATTCTTTTTCTACAATGGAGTAGTTCTTCTCACAAGCGGAGAGCTTCCGACTGAGGTATTTTACAGGGTGTTCTTCTCCGTTAACCTCCTGGGACAAGACAGCTCCCAGCCCGACATCCGATGCATCCATCTGGACCACAAACTCCTTGGAGAAGCTGGGTGCCAACAAGACTGGTTGTTTACAGAGGACCAGTTTCAATTCCTGGCAGGTCGCTTCTGCTTCCGGGGCCCACTTAGCCATAGCTGACTTCATCCCTTTCAGAAGATCCGTCAGTGGGGCTGCTATCAGGGCAAAGTTTGGGACAAATCTTTGATAGTAGCCCACAATGCCTAGAAACGCCCTGACCTGCTTCTTCGAGAGGGGCTGTGGCCAGTTCACGATCGCCTCGACCTTATTTATTTGTAGTTTTATTTCCCCTCTACAACCACGTACCCTAGGTACTTGGCTTCCTCCATCCCCATGGCACATTTCTTCGGGTTGATAGTAAAGCCCACCTTCCTTAGGGCATCAAGTATGGCTTGAACTTTGTCCAGATGACTTTCCCAGTCCTGGCTAAATATGACGATGTCATCTAGGTAGGCCGCTGCATACTGTTTGTGGGGTGCTAAGATCCGGTCCATGGCTCCCTGGAAGGTGGCTGGAGCTCCCTGCAAACCAAACGGCATCCTGACGTATTGGCGTCGAGAAAGCTGTCTTCTCCTTGGCCTCTTTGGACAGGGGAATTTGCCAATATCCTTTGGTGAGGTCCAGAGTGGTGATGTACCGAGAGGGTCCTAGCCTTTCGATAAGCTCATCTAACCTAGGCATTGGGTAGGCGTCGAACTTTGAGACCTCGTTCAGCTTCTTATAGTTGTTGCAAAACCGCCATTCCCCATCTGGTTTCGGCACTAAGACTATAGGAACTGGACCATCCACTTTTGGACTCTTCAATGACTCCCAGGTTAAGCATCCGCCTTACTTCTTTAGAGATCACCTCTCTGCGGGTTTCGGGGATCCGGTATGGTTTTAGATTGACGCGAACATGAGGCTCTGTGAGAACCTCATGCTCTATGACCTGAGTGAGTCCTGGCAACTCCGAAAACATGTCTTTATTTCGCTGTAACAACTCTTTGCACTATTGCTTTTGGGCACATGACAGTGACTCTGCCACCTTGACCTCTTTCACATCGGCCTCAGCCTCAGCCACTAAACAGGGAGCTTCCGCAGGCTCTCTATCTGGCTTAATCAAGTTAACATGGTAAATGTGGTAGGGCTTCCTCTTCCCTGGTTGGTGGATCTTATAGTTGACTTCCCCCACTTTCTCTACCACCTCATAGGGGCCCTGCCACTTGGCCATGAACTTGCTCACCACTGTGGGACTAGCACAAGCACTCGATCTCCTGGGTTGAACGATCTCACCCTGGCCGACCTATTATACACCCTGGACTGTGCCTCTTGTGGCTTGAGGAGGTGCTCCCTCACAATGGGCATCACATGGGCAATCCTCTTTTGCATCTGGGCAACGTGCTACACCACTCTCCTATAGGGAGTGGTCTCAGCTTCCCAGGACTCTTTCGCCACCTCCAGGAGTCCTCGAGGGTGTCGTCCATAGAGTGGTTCAAACGGGGAGAAACCTGTGGAAGCTTTGGGAACTTCCCTCATGGCGAACAACAGATAGTCCCAGTCTCGGCCATCCTTTTCCACTGCTTTCCTCAACATTGCTTTCAAGGTTTTGTTAAACGTCTCGACCAGTCCGTCCGTCTGGGGATGGTACACGGAGGTTCTCAGTTGTGCAATGTGCAGTGTCTTGCACAATTCCCTCATGACCTTCGACATAAATGGAGTTCCTTGGTCTGTTAGGATCTCCTTAGGCAACCCGGTTCTTGAAAACATGTGGACTAACTCCGGGGCTATACACCTGGCGGAGGAGTTTCATAGTGGTACGGCCTCCGGATACCGGGTAGCTTAATCTAATACCACCAGGATATACTGATGCCCTTGGGCGGACATGACCAGAGGCCCCACTAGACCCATTGCTATGCGTTCGAATGGAACCTCGATGACTGGTAGTGGCACTAGGGGACTGCGGAAGTGGGCCACTGGGGAGGTTATCTGGCATGTGGGGCAGGAACGACAATAACTCTATATTTCTCTATAGCAACCTGGCCAGTAGAATCTTTGGAGGATCCGTTCTTGAATCTTGTCTGCACCCAGGTGACCACCCAACACATAAGAATGAGCCATGTCTAACACCCTGCGTCTATAGGGCCCTGGCACAAGCAACTGTTCTATTACCTCACCCCTTGGCTTGGTTATTCTGTACAGCAAATCCCCATTCACAGCAAAATGAGGGAACCGAGTGTCAGCCTCCAGTTCCTGAGGCACCCCATTTAACACAGGAACATTTTCAAAGGCCCCTTTCAGAGTTAAATCCCTGAGTTGGGCAGTTCCAAAGTTTCCCTCGGACACCTCCAGCTCAGGGATATTGGCCTCAGGGGATGCTACTTCATCCTCATTGTCCACCAGCACACACATGGGAAACTCATCTACTATGTTCTGCGGGTAAGTTTCCTTAGGGGCGATCTGGCTGTTGTCCAAGCAGCCAGGTGTCCCCACTTTCCCCCACATTTCCCAGAATAATGCAAAGTCACGTCCAATTATTATAGGGTGCAATAGGTCCTTAACGACCGCCACTTCATGAGATGTGGTGCCACAGTCTGTGTTTACATCCACCTGGGCCACAGGATAGTTCTTAGCGTCCCCATGGATACACCGGACACCCACCACCTTCCCAGGAACCAGCCGATGAGGGAGTGTGGCTCTTATCAGGGTCACCAAACTTCCTGAGTCCAATAGTCCAGAGACTTGTGCCCCTTTAACTGACACTGAGCATGCCTGAGGGACCTCGCCATGTTGACGAACCGCGCTGCAGGCGGGGTAGGCAAAATAAGAGCAACGCCGGCCCATGTTGCAGTCCATTGGTTCAGCGTTTATGGGACACCGGGCGGCAATATGGCCAGGGGTATGACATCTCCAACACACCATATTATGGGGTGGGACCTTGGGCAGCAACTCAGACCCCTCCTGAACTCTAGGATGCCCCCCAGGTGTGGCGCTAACTCCCTTCTTTTGGGTGTCCGCCACCTTTTGGGAACCCCAGTATTGAGAGGCTACGACCCCTTGTTTTCCCAACGGACTCTCAACCGCCTGGTATCTTTCCACCAACCCCACCAAGTCATCAGCATTATGGGGATCTCCCTGGGCAACCCAGGATTTCACCGACTTCGGGAGAGAGTGTATAAACCTGTCTATAACGACCTCTATCTCATATCATAGGACTATCTATCATCTATCTTTTATCTATCCATCTATCTCATATCTATCTATCTATCTATCTATCAATCTCATATCTATCTATCTTCTCCACTTTTTATTTGGTCTCAGGTATGACTTTCATATTACCCACGACTGTTACTTGCTACAGGTGAGTTTTAACGAGCATCACATGCTTGAAGCAAAGTTGTTTTTCCACAATTTTGGAAAGTGCCAATTTTGTCCGGCCCATTTTTGGAGTTTTGTGTGAAATTGTGTCCAATATTCCTTTTTTTCTCATTTTTTTGTGCTGTTTCAATACAGACAAAGGAAATAAATATTATAACAATTGTGTAACAAAACATGTGTAATTGTAATAATTTTCTGGGAGAAATACTTCACTTTCTGGAACAATCTCAAGGTTGCTAAACACTTCCGGCCATGACTGTGTGTATATATGGGCCCTCAATAAACCATCCCTCCCAAGGAAAAGGCCACAGCAAGGGTCAGGAATCGGTGGCCTTCCCTCTCCGAATCTTAGGGAGAGACGGTTGTGCTTCTAGCATCCACCTAGGCTGCCACCGCAGTGGAACTAATAGCAGGGTAGCCAACTGTCCAGAAATTCTTGGACAGTCCATAAAAATAGGGCACTTTTTTCCCTGTCCGTAAAAAAAAATGTGATGCGTCCATAATCTTTTTGAAGCTGGAGAGACTTGTTCAGATGTAGGGAGATGTAGGGGCATCATATTGTGTATAGGGAGATGTAGGGGCATCATATTGTGTATAGGTATCATATTGTGTATCTGCATGTGTGGGGACATCATACGGTGTATATGGAGCTGTGAGCACATCATACTGTATTTAGGGAACAATGAGGGAATCATACTGTATACAAGGAGCTGTGGAAACATCATGCTGTGTATAGGGTCTGTGGGGTCATCATCTAATATATATAATCGTCTTATCCCGTCTGTCTGTCTGTCCTTCTGTCCAGGAAATCCTGCGTCGCTGATTGGTCTGGCCGCGGCCAATCAGTGACGCGGGATTTTAGAAAAAGGTGGCGGCCGTTAGCGGCTCATCTGCCGCACGGAGGTCAGCGGCGATGCAGCCGGTAGATGACCGGCGCTAGCCGCTCATCTCCCGGCTGCTCTCAGCAGAAGTTCCGCGACCGGCGGCGAAGCTGACCTCCATGCGGCTACCATCGGGAGATCAGTGGCTAGGGCAGCTGGGGGAGCGGCGCCGCCAGTCGGGATACTTCGGCTGTGAGCAGCCGGCCATCTCCCGGTTCCTCGCAGCGGAAGTACCCGCACAGGCAGCGTCGCTGTCCGGTCCTCAGTAATACGATTCGCTGATTGGTCGGAATCAGCGATATTGTCGCCGCGACCAATCAGCAATATTGGTGCCAAATTTAAACACCGCTCTGCTGATTGCGCCTGGTCGGCCGCATACAGAATCTAGAATACCCGATGCGTTAGAATCGGGCCACCATCTAGTACTGTATATAAAGAGCTGTGGGAGCCATCACACTATATATAGAGACCTGTGAAAAGCTAATGTGTTGATCCAGAGGAAGTCAAAAAACCCCATGAGGCAGATGCTGCTTGCCCAAAATTAGGGGAAAAATTCCTTCCTGACTCCACATATGGCAATCAGACTAGTTCCCTGGATCAACGTCCCATAACAAAATCTAGTATGAATAACCTGTAATGTTATTCAAGAAAGTCACACAGGATCTTCTTGAACTTTTTTTAGAGAATTAAGTATTACAAGGTCATGTGGTAGAGAGTTCCATAACTCACACAATAAAAAATTACCATCTAACTTCCTTTAGACAAAGCGAATTAGGAGCTTGATGCTAGAGTAGTTGAATTAAAACTGAAAAAAATTATTAACACAGCAAAAAAGAGGAACAGTATTTATTCACCTGCCCAGGTCTCAAAACTAATGCACTAATCAGGATGAAGCAAACCAGGGGCGGAACTACCGCCCGTGCAGCCGGTTCATTGAACGGGGGCCCCGAGGGAGAGGGGGCCCCTCCAGCCTCCAGCAGGGCCGCCATCAGGGCATGTCTGCCCTGACTCCAGTGTGGGGCCCAGCCGGTAGGGGCCCCCTTGGAGCCCCGTTGTGGGCCCCCTCTTGTGAGTCTCTCTCCTCATGGGGCCCCCGGCCCCATGCTAAGCGCCGGGTCCGGGACATCTCAGCGCTGCGCTGCGCTCCTGCGGCAGCGCCTTCATGATTCCCCTGACTTCCGGTCATGTGACGGCGCCGTCACATGGCCGGAAGGCAGGAGAACCTGGTGTCAGCGATTTGGACGAGCGCCAGGATTCTGCAGGGATCGCATGGGGGTAAGTATAACAAGTTTTGTTTTTTTCAAAATACAATTTACTAGGAGTGGGGGGAATGGGAGGTGTGTGTGTGTGTGTGTGTGTGTGTGTGTGTGTGTGTGTGAGATAAGAGATGCACATGGGGGGGGAGATGATAAAAGATGCACATGGGGTGGGGGGAGATGATAAAAGATGCACATGGGGGGGAGATGATAAAAGATGCACATGGGGTGGGGGGAGATGATAAAAGATGCACATGGGGTGGGGGGGATGAGAGAGGTGCACATGTGGGGGAGGGGGATGAGAGATGCACATGGGGGGGATGAGAGAGGGGCACATGTGGGGGAGGGGGATGAGAGAGGGGCACATGTGGGGGAGGGGGATGAGAGAGGGGCACATGGGGGGGTGGTGAGAGCTGCACATGGGGGGGATGAGAGAGGGGCACATGTGGGGGAGGGGGATGAGAGAGGGGCACATGTGGGGGAGGGGGATGAGAGAGGGGCACATGTGGGGGAGGGGGATGAGAGAGGGGCACATGTGGGGGAGGGGGATGAGAGATGTGCACATGGGGGGGTGGTGAGAGCTGCACATGGGGGGGATGAGAGAGGGGCACATGTGGGGGAGGGGGATGAGAGAGGGACACATGGGGGGGTGGTGAGAGCTGCTCATGGGGGGGTGAGAGCTGTACATGGGGGAATTGGGAGAAAATGAGCTGCACATGGGGGAATTAGGAGTAGGGGGATAATGAGCTGCACATAATGAATGTGGGGTGGGGGAGAGTAAATGATAAATGACGATGGGGTGGGGAGAGCACGGACATGATATAATGAATTGGGGCAGGGGGTGCATGTAAATAATGAATGCGGGGAGCAGGAAGTATAGAGTAGAGGTTCTAATTAAATTATATATTAAGTGCCTATTTACAGTTAATGGGGGCACCGTGGTGGATTACAATTTATATTTGGAATGGTAGGTTGCATAATAACTAACCATATATTGATGGTGGATGCACGTCTGTATTCAGCTGCGTAATGTAGAAGTTGGGGAATGTGCTCTAGATAACTGTGTTATTTTATGCAGAGACGAGTCCTGGCTGGAAGACGTGATGGCGGTCTGTGCTGGATGAAGGAGAAAAGCGTAGCTGAAGGACTTCACCTAGAGACGTCACCAGTGAGTCAGTGCATTACATGTACACTTACACTATATACTATGTACCGGGCTCCTGTGTATAATGTCACTGGTGATCACAGTATTACCTGTACACTATATACAGAGCTCCTGTGTATAATGTCACTGGTGATCACTGTATTACCTGTACACTGACACTATATACAGAGCTCCTGTGTATAATGTCACTGGTGATCACTGTATTACCTGTACACTGACAATATATACAGAGCTCCTGTGTATAATGTCACTGGTGATCCCTGTATTACCTGTACACTATATACAGAGCTCCTGTGTATAATGTCACTGGTGATCCCTGTATTACCTGTACACTATATACAGAGCTCCTGTGTATAATGTCACTGGTGATCACTGTATTACCTGTACACTGACACTATATACAGAGCTCCTGTGTATAATGTCACTGGTGATCACTAGATTACCTGGACACTTACATTATACATACCATGTATAGAGCTCCCGTGTATTATGACACTTATGGTAATATTAGTAATGTGGTGGTAATATTAGTAATGTGGTGGTAATATGTGGTCTGGTCATGGTGTGGCAGTTTTTCTCCCTTCTGTGTGGTATTATTCGGTCACTATGTTGTGGTAATATGTGGTCTGGTGATGGTGTGGCGGTATTCCCTGTATGTGGTATTATTGGTCATTTAAAAAAAAAATGTATATGACACATTCCCTTAAAGAAAACTAAATAAAAATATATCTAAAAAGAGTATTGGATATTTTAAGAAAATTTTAATAGGTTAGAGTAGGGCCCGGCCAGAAGAGTCTACCTTATCGTGGTGGCGGCTTTAAAAATCTTTTGGCCAAAACAAAAGCTGTTGGCTATGTATGTGGCACCGTCACATGGCCGAACGGCAGGAGAGCCTGGTGGCAGCGACGTGGACGAGCGCCAGGATTCTGCAGGGATCGCATGGGGGTAAGTATAACAAGTTTTATTTTTCTTAAATACAATTAATTAACTAGGAGTGGGGGGAATGGGAGATGCACATGGGGGGGATGAGAGATGCACGGGGGGGGGATGAGAGATGCATCGGGGGGGTGAGCTGCACATGGGGGGGATGAGAGCTGCACATGGGGGGGTTATGTTTACATAACTTTGTTGCCTTATGAAGCGCAGGGGGGGGGCCCCCAAAAATTTCTTGCACAGGGGCCCACTACAGTCTGTGTCCGCCCCTGAAGCAAACCATATAATAAAGGCAGGGGCAGCACAGGTGCAAAATACTGATGAGACAACCAACTCATAACCTACCAATTCTTGGAGGGAGTCATTGCTTAGTATTAAAACTGCACACAAAAAATGGCTTGTATAGGGCACTGGTCACACACAGATTATTAGGGGAATGGTTGCAAACAACTTTATTAAATAATGGAAAGCAAACGAACCCGGGGTCCGCGATGCAGCCTGGAGGACTGCGGCCGAACACCTTCCGGGTAAGAAGGTAAAACAACCAACTGAAATAACAATCCCCCCCCCGTGTTACTGCACACCGGAACGGGAATAGGGATTCGCACTATCTCCGTTAACTGCACGAGAGATGTGCGACACATAATGTAGCTGTAGCCCTGTTAACTGCACAGAGGCTACGCAGCAGGCGCTCGGATGCGTGTGTGATTCACGCCGGCGTATACATGCTCCCAGCCAGCGTGCTACCGGACTGCGGAGTATCTCTCCACGTGGCTAACAGGCGGTGCCGGGAATACGGAGTCCGCAGTCTGCTCGGGGTGTATAGCGACCCCCTTGTCGGAGCCAGACTGTCAGACGAAGCTACCTGCCTCCCTCCATCTAAGGCTGTCTATCCCCTGCTAAACCTGCCTGTCAGAAGCTATAACAGCAAAAGCACACGTGGAGCCGAAACGACCAAGCGTCCACACAATAACACCAACTCAGCTCAATGATCAGAGCGCGCCGCCATGTTTGTGGGCGTGCTATTTAAATATTAAGCCCTGCCCACCCTCATATTATTGGTGACGTCACCCGCGACCAATCAGGCGGTGCCAGGTCACCGGATCAGCCGACTCCCAAACCACCAATCACGGTCCGCCATGTCACGGGCATGCTCAGTGCAGTGTATCCTGGACTTAGGCTGTAACAGCCATGTTTCCCTCCGCAACCTATCCTTCATGTTGCTAGGAACAAAGACCTGAGAGACAGCTTGTACATCTCGTGCACCAGCTAGGCGTTGGGACTGACGATGATGCTGAGCAGCATCAGCCCTGGCTGGACCAGAATGGGAGACCACAGAATCCACTGATGATTCTGAACCCATTTCAGATCCAGAAAACACCTGACACCTAACACAGATAGTGCTCAATATAGGGCTTACAGCCTATTAGTGACCCTCATACTATTAGATTAGGTGGGCTGCAAAGCACTATCTAAGTGCACCCCATGAGGACAGACCCCCTAGTTTACAAATCCAACATTGATGGGCTTGGCTGCACCCTGAATAAAAATAACATGCAAAATCTATATATGAGGTACTGGTAGATATTTTGGCGCTGGTCACGCACCGTGTCTGGTTTACAGCCTATTAGTGACGCCCATACTATTAGATTAGGCGGGCTATGCTCCCCTCATACACCTTACCACGGTGTGTAGTGTGACATGGAGCTAAACCCCCTGTCTTCTTAAGAATAAGGCTGCGAAAACCCTTCTCTTTATTGATAGTAGAGAAACCTCCATACAGTAGATGCGGAAAACATACGATGAACCCAGTATTGTACCACATAGATAGGGCTCTTACCGGCTAAGCTTGGAGCAGGCTGTGTGCACAGAGCCCAAGATACAAAACTGTAGGGATGTGGACTGTCTTACCCTGTTCCTGCCCCTGAAGACAACAAACACCTCATGTGAACACTCTCTTGCGGTTTTATATGTAAAAGTGATATGTGTCTTATGTAATGTATAATGGTGATGTAACAGCATGTGAAGTGTTAATGCATAATGTGAGTATAGCATAAGATAAGCTTAGGATACCATAAGACATAAGTATAACATAAACCCTAAAATACAAATTTTATTAAATCTCTTTAAAATCGGGACATGCGGCATAAAGATGATCCGCATCAGTATTGCACTTTATCAAGATAAGTTCCTTTTATTGTTTAGTCTTGTGATCATTTATGTCATTGATACCTCTATGGGTGATTAATTCCAGGGCTGGCTAGGGTTATCCAGGGATAGCCGCCGTGGAGCGGGGCGCCACAGTGTCAACATTAACTAGGGTGTCACCCTCCACTATAAGGCAGGTAATCAGCATCTAGGGTGTTGAACAGGGCTGATTGTAGCCTTTGTTTGGATGCCCGAATGTATCCTTTGGCTTGGAGGTCCAAAGATATTAGGAACGTTCTTGGGTGTTTTTATAAATTTGCACATTGTCACTTTATTCACTGTTGTCACTTTAATCATTTAGTACACACTGAGGATTGATTGTTTGATGTGATATCTGTACCAGTTTCTGGTAGACTGTCAGATCTTTGGTCTATGTAAATACGAATAAGGGACTTTTAGGGTCTAGGGGCAGCTGCCGTTCAGCAAGGGTGCCATTGTCATCTATATGTAGGATGCCCATCTCCGTTGACATGCAGGTTCAGGCTAGGGTATCTATAGGGTGAGTTTTATTGAAGTACAGTGGGTACGGAAAGCATTCAGACCCCTTTACATTTTTCACTCTTTGTTTCATTGCAGCCATTTGGTAAATTCTAAAAAGTTCATTTTTTTTCTCATTAAAGTACACTCTGCACCCCATCTTGACTGAAAAAAACAGAAATGTAGAAATTTTTGCAAATTTATTAAAAAAGGAAAACTGAAATATCACATGGTCATAAGTATTCAGACCCTTTGCTCATATTTAAGTCACATGATGTCCATTTCCTTGTGATCCTCCTTGAGACGGTTCTACTCTTTCATTGGAGTCCAGCTGTGTTTAATTAAACTGATAGGACTTGATTTGGAAAGGCACACACCTGTCTATATAAGACCTCACAGCTCACAGTGCATGTCAGACCAAATGACCAGTATTGAGTAGAAGCCCCCTTTTGAGCTAGTGCATCCATGAGTCTTCTTGGGAATGATGCAACAAGTTTTTCACACCTGGATTTGGGGTTCCTCTGCCATTCTTCCTTGCAGATCCTCTCCAGTTCTGTCAGGTTGGATGGTGAACGTTGGTGGACAGCCATTTTCAGGTCTCTCCAGAGATGTTCAATTGGGTTTAGGTCAGGGCTCTGGCTGGGCCAGTCTAGAATGGTCACAGAGTTGTTCTGAAGCCACTCCTTTGTTATTTTAACTGTGTGCTTAGGGTCATTGTCTTGTTGGAAGGTGAACCTTCGGCCAAGTCTGAGGTCCAGAGCACTCTGGAAGAGGTTTTCATCCAGGATATCTGTGTACTTGGCCGCATTCATGTTTCTTTCAATTCCAACCAGTCGTCCTGTCCCTGCAGCTGAAAAACACCCCCATGATGCTGCCACCACCATGTTTCACTGTTGGGATTGTATTGGGCAGGTGATGAGCAGTGCCTGGTTTTTTCCACACATACCCCTTAGAATTATCACCAAAAAGTTCTATCTTAGTCTCATCAGACCAAAGAATCTTATTTCTCATAGACTGGGAGTCCTTCATGTGTTTTTAAGCAAACTCTGTGCGGGCTTTCATATGTCTTGCACTGAGGAGAGGCTTCCGTTGGGCCACTCTGCCATAAAGGCTCGACTTGTGGAGGGCTGCAGTGATAGTTGACTTTATGCAACTTTCTCCCATCTCCCTACTGCATCTTTGGAGCTGAGCCACAGTGATCTTGGGGTTCATCTTTACCTCTCTCACCAAGGCTCTTCTCCCACGATTGCTCAGTTTAGCTGGACGGCCAGGTCTAGGAAGACTTCTGGTGGTCCCAAACTTCTTCCACTTAAGGATTATGGAGGCCACTGTGTTCTTAGGACCCTTGACTAATGCAGAAATTCTTTTGTAAACTTGGCCAGATCTGTGCCTTGCCACAATTCTGTCTCTAAGCTCCTTGGGCAGTGTCAGGATGCCAGGTTTAATTTTACTTTGCCAGTAGTTTTTCCCTTAGCCAAGATGGCTTCCATTGCCTCACTGGGGTCATGTGTTTCCTGCCTGTGGACCTACTTAAACTGCATGTGTTGCAATCATGCCTTGCCTGAGTATTGTGTGCTTTTAGCTTTCTACTCACCTGTGCTAGCCCTCTGAATAGAGTCTTGCTGACCTTGTGTTTACTCCTAGTCATCCGCTGAAAGGATTGCTGCCTGAATCCTCTGCTAAGGGGACTTCTGCTGAAAGGAACCACTGGCTGTTGTTCACTCACGCTGGGATCTCTGAACTTTTGTCTTCCTGAAGAAAACTTCTCCTGGATCTCTACACCTCTGGTATAGTCACCATCTTGCTCTGTGTTTAAATACCCGGCTCCAGCTCTGCTTAAGACATCGCTGTTTCCTCCGCTGCACCTCCTGCATTCTTCAATATCCAGATCCATATTCCAGTTTGTCTTCTCTTCTGCACTACGTGAGTCCACAATCAACTGAGGAATACCTACGTCTGCTTACTATCCTTATTTCTGTTTGCATATTACTGTACCTAAGTAAACTTGGACTATCGTTAACGTTTACATACCCTAATAGTAATGAAGGCCGTGCCTTACAGATTAGGTTCTAAGAAGTATTGTTTGGAATGAACTTACCTTCATAAACTGTTTGCTGTGATCTTTTGCACTTGAGTTTAAAATAGACTTTCACACTACTCTTGTCTCAGTCTCTGCTTTTGGCCCACGCCATTGGACTTCAGGGTATCTACTAACATCGTAACAGGCAGTTCCTTTGAGCTCATGATTGTCATTTGGTCTGACATGCACTGTGAGCTGTGAGGTCTTATATAGACAGGTGTGTGCCTTTCCAAATCAAGTCCTATCAGTTTAATTAAACACAGCTGGACTCCAATGAAAGAGTAGAACCATCTCAAGGAGGATCACAAGAAATGGACAGCATGTGACTTAAATATGAGCAAAGGGTCTGAATACTTATGACCATGTGATATTTCAGTTTTCCTTTTTTAATAAATTTGCAAAAATTTCTACATTTCTGTTTTTTTTCAGTCAAGATGGGGTGCACAGTGTACTTTAATGAGAAAAAAAAAAAGAACTTTTTAGAATTTACCAAATGGCTGCAATGAAACAAAGAGTGAAAGATGTAAAGGGGTCTGAATGCTTTCCGTACCCACTGTATATAGTACTCAATGTTCCAGGCAGTGGGAGGCATTACTGGGATCCAGAGCAGTCGCTCCAGTCACGTCCAGAGCCTAAGGTCTGGCATAGGAGCTGCCGGACACTTTGTGTGCTCTGAAGTACAAAGGAAGATGGACAGGGACCTGCATAGATGGAAGTTGAAGGCCAGTCCCGGGTGCACTGCAGAGGTGGACGAGAAATACAGGATGAGCTAGCAACAGGGCTGAAGAGGAGTTATGCTAAGAAGGAGGATAATGTGAATTGCTGTGCCTTATCCCATCTGTACCCACCTGATGAACTTGAACTGTCAAGTATATGTTTGACTGTTACAAAGAACTTCGTGTCCACTAAATTGTGTGCGGCGGCTTCTGAGGACAGAAGCCTGAAGGCAGTGGAGGCCTGCGGCCTACAAGAGAGTGTGCTGCACCCCCACCCTAGAGCACACTGGGACTGGGACACCCATTGTCTGTAAAGTGCCAGAGCGAAATCAGACCGACGTTCAGTCACGACTACCGCTCTGTGCCACTTTACAAGATGAGTGATAAGGGAACTTCTCCATCAGAAGAGACGAGGAAATAATGGTCGCTGCCTAAACTGTGACAAGAACAGGACCACAATGCAACAAGAACTGTCTCACAATGCTCTTGGAACTTTCCCATAATGCATTGCAAATTGAAACTAGAGCAAATACATTAAATCACTAGCAGACAGTGCAGTTATCAAACAATAAAAAAGAGACAGGATTCAAATGCAAGCAACATAATGTCAGAACTGATATACACATAAAGTGACTAGATTCCCTGGATAGCTAAATTCGCAGATGAGGCCAGAACACGGGCTGCCCAGCACTATTTAAGTGCACCCCATGAAGATAGACACTCTAATTTACAAGGCCATAACATATAGGTGCATCTCACAAAATTAGAATATCATCAAAAAGTTAATTTATTTCAGTTCTTCAATGCAAAAAGTGAACCTCATATATTATATAGAGTCATTACAAACACAGTGATCTATTTCAAGTGTTTATTTCTGTTAATGTTGATGATTATGGCTTATAGCCAATGAAAACACAAAAGTCATTAACTCAGTAAATTAAAATAATTAACAAAAAACACCTGCAAAGACTTCCTAAGCATTTAAAAAGGTCCCTTAGTCTGTTTTAGTAGGCTCCACAATCATGATAATCATGATGAAGACTGCTGACTTGACAGATGTCCAGAGTTCCAATTTTCATTTGAAATCAAGGTCCCAGAGTCTGGAAGAAGAGTGGAGAGGCCACAATCCAAGCTGCTTGAGGTCTAGTGTGAAGTTTCCACAATCAGTGATGGTTTGGGGAGCCGTGTCATCTGCTGGTGTAGGTCCACTGTGTTTTTTCAACACAAAAGTCAGTGCAGCCGTCTACCAGGAAATTTTAGAGCACTTCATGCTTCCCTCTGCCACAGTATCAAGCTACCAGGGGGGCAAAGGGGGCGGTGGCCCCGGGCCCCTCGCTCTTAGGGGGCCCATCCAGGGCTACGCCAGTGTAACTGTATCTAGCATGCCCCTGGTGCCAGCATCGGGCCCCACTGCCCGCCACCGCCGCAAGTTTACTGATGAGAGAGGGAGCGCGGATCTCTCTCCCATTAGTCCCTTCTGTGACTGACGTCTCTGACATCATCACTTGGCGCCCAGCCCGCTGTGCTGAAGATGTGTGCGTGCTGGGTGCTCTGAGCAGCGAGGGAACCAGGAGGAGAGATGAGTACTGTTTATTTATTTTTTGCCGGGTGGGGGGCGGCATGAGCAGGGGAGAGCAGTAGACTACAGACTCTGCCTATGGGGGGACATTGTACTACAGACTCTGCCTATAAGAGGGGGAGCATTATACTACAGACTCTGCCTATGGGGGGTGCATTTTACTACAGACTCTGCCTATAGGTGGGGCATTATACTACAGACGCTGCCTATGAGATGGGGGGGGCATTATATCACAGACTCTGCCTATGAGGAGGGGGGGCACATTATACTACAGACTCTGCCTATGAGATGGGGGGGCATTATACTAAAGATTCTGCCTATGAGGAGGGGGGGGGATTATACTACAGACTCTGACTATGAGGAGGGGGGAGCATTATACTACAGACTCTGCCTATGGGGGGGCATTATACTGCAGACTCTGCCTATGGGGGGGCATTATACTACAGACTCTGCCTATGAGGAGGGGGGGAGCATTATACTACAGACTCTGCCTATGGGGGGGACATTGTACTACAGACTCTGCCTATAAGAGGGGGAGCATTATACTACAGACTCTGCCTATGGGGGGTGCATTTTACTACAGACTCTGCCTATAAGTGGGGCATTATACTACAGATGCTGCCTATGAGATGGGGGGGGCATTATACCACAGACTCTGCCTATGAGGAGGGGGGACACATTACACTACAGACTCTGCCTATGAGATGGGGGGGGCATTATACTACAGATTCTGCCTATGAGGAGGGGGGGGCATTATACTACAGACTCTGCCTATGAGGAGGGGGGGAGCATTATACTACAGACTCTGCCTATGGGGGGGACATTGTACTACAGACTCTGCCTATAAGAGGGGGAGCATTATACTACAGACTCTGCCTATGGGGGGTGCATTTTACTACAGACTCTGCCTATAAGTGGGGCATTATACTACAGATGCTGCCTATGAGATGGGGGGGGCATTATACCACAGACTCTGCCTATGAGGAGGGGGGACACATTACACTACAGACTCTGCCTATGAGATGGGGGGGGCATTATACTACAGATTCTGCCTATGAGGAGGGGGGGGCATTATACTACAGACTCTGCCTATGAGGAGGGGGGAGCATTATACTACAGACTCTGCCTATGGGGGGGCATTATACTGCAGACTCTGCCTATGGGGGGGCATTATACCACAGACTCTGCCTATGAGGAGGGGGGGAGCATTATACTACAGACTCTGCCTATGGGGGGGAGCTTTATACTACAGACTCTGTCAATGGGGGGAGCATTTTACTACAGACTCTGCCTATAGGGGCGCATTATACTATACGAAGGACTATGGGGAGTGCATTATACTATATTGAGGACTATCTGGTGCATTATACTATATGTAGGCTATTTATACAGTGTGGGAGATAATGTGGGTTCTTTGAACAGCGTGGGGGCCATCATACAGTGTGGGAGATAATGTGGGGTCTTTGTATAGTGTGGAGGCCATCATACAGTGTTGGAGCCATCAGCTTGGGGGCTACTAAGGGGTCAGTATACTTTGTGGGGGTACTATACAGTGAGGGGGAATTATATCGTGAATAGGAGAACATCATACTGGTTAGAGCGGAGCTCTACATGGGGGGAGACTCAGGACATTATTAAATCTTAGGTGGGCACTTATTGTTATAGGGGAACTCAGGTTATCGTGACTGTCGAAGGGGCACTATTACTTTCTAGGGGGCACAATGTGGGCACTGTTTTCTAGGACACTTGCACACGGCATTACTTTATTTTAGAGGTTTGTTTTACCATCTAGAGGGCACACAGTAGGTGCAGTAATAGGGACACATTTTGCAGCAGAGGCTCAGTATTGGGGTATCAGCAGGATGAGAAGTTTGTGCAGGTTGGGGATAGATGTGGTCAGTGCCTGAAATGTAAGGAGTCAAATGTGTCTTTGTTGTGATCTCTGCATACCTGAGACTCTGAGCCCTGGCTGGAGAAGTTGTCGTGTCGGTCTGGGCCAGATGGAAAAGACGGGAAAAGTGAACAATTTAATCAGAAAGAACGTCAGCTGTAAGGTACTATATATAACTGAGCTGTGATCTCTTATATGTTCTGCAGGACTGGCATCTATCAATATATGTCACCATATGGCGGTAATATCAGTGCTGGTCTTTGTATAGAGATTATTTTTAGTAACAGCGCGGTCATCTGCTGAGGTTTTCCTACATCAACTATCTGGGTGCGCCGCTATAGTTGGAATCAGGGTTACCTGGTTAGAGGCCCACTCAGAAGTTTCGGCCCCCTGAACCAAAACCTTAGCTACGCCAAGCTTTTTGGAGATGGAAATTTCATTCTCCAGCAGGACTTGGCCCCTGTCCACACTGACAAAAGTACTAATACCTGGTTTAAAACAACAGTATCACTGTGCTTGATTGGCAGCAAACTCACCTGACCTTAACCCCATAAAGAATCTATGGGGTATTGTCAAGAGGAAAATGAGAGACACCAGACCCAACAATGCAGACGAGCTGAAGGCTTCTATCAAAGCCACCTGGGCTTCCATAACCCCTCAGCAGTGCCACAGGCTGATCCCTCCATGCCATATTGCCGCATTGATGCAGTAATTGATGTAAAAGGATCCCTGACCAAGTATTGAGGGCATTTATTGAACATACATTTCAGTAGGATAACATTTTGGATTTTGAAAACATTTTTCAAGCTGTTGTTATAAGGTATTCTAATTAATTGAAATAATGACTTTTGAGTTTTCGTTGGCTGTAAGCCATAATCATCAACATTAACAGAAATAAACACGTGAAATAGATCACTCTGTGTGTAATGGCTCTATATAATATATGAGTTTCACGTTTTGTATTGAAGAACTGAAATAAATTAACTTTTATGGTGATATTCTAATTTTTTGAGATGCACCTGTAGATGGGCTTGGCTGCACCCTGAATAAAAATAGCATGTAAAAAATATATATGATATATATGAGGTATTGGTCGATATTTTGTCCAAAATATACAAGCTCGCAACCTGCTCAAGGGTCCTCATAGTTGCGAGTCCCTACACTAACATTAAAAGCAAAGACACAAAAACAAGGAATTAAAGTTCCCACCAAAATTCAAGAATTAACACAGCAAATACAGCAACAATAATTACAAGGATGCAGCAAACCCATATAATGAAGAAGTCAGCAACACAGGTGCAAAATATTGATGAGACAACCACTCACAACCTACCAATTCATGGAGGGGGTGATTGCTTAGTATTAAAACTGCACACAAATAAGCCTTGTATAGGGCACTGGTCACACATAGGTAGTGCACAATGTCTGGCTTACAGCCTATTAGTGAAGCCCAAACTATTAGATTAGGCGGGCTGCCCAGCACTTTTTAAGTGCACCCCATGAAGACAGACACCCTAGTTTACAAGGCCAACATTGATGGGTCTGGCTGCACCCTGAATAAAAACAACGTGCAAAAAATATATATGATATATATGAGGTATTAGTAAATATTTTGGCCAAAATACACAAGCTCGCAACCCGCGTCAAGGGTCCTCATACTTGCGAGTCCCTACACTAACATTAAAAGCAAAGACAAATTTAAATTCCCACCAAAATTCAAGAATTAACACAGGAAAAAAGGGCAACAGTGTTTACCTGCCTAGGTCTCAGTACTAATCATACCATATAATAACGATGACAGCAATACAGGTGCAAAATACTGATGCGACAACCACTCACATATTACCAATTAATGGAGGGGGGTGATTACATAGTATTAAAACTGCACACAAAATTATATGGGATTGCTACATCCTAATAGTGCATTAGTTCTGAGATCTGGGCAGGTAAATGCTATATTAATAATTGATTTTTTGGGGAAAGTTAAATTCTCTTTTGTTGGCCTTACTTTTAATCTAACTGAAATACACATAAGCTTTTTTCCTAAACATTAGGATCTGTTTAGAGCCATCAGCTCAAAAAGGCTTCCTTTGACAGACTTGGCATAAGCAGGTCAAAAGGAACCCTGATCTTTACCATTACACCCCTTTACAGGAATGGAGACTTACCACATGCTCAGGGTTGCATCTACAGAGTAGCTGCTGGCCAGAGGAGCGAGTTTGAGGCTATAACTCTAACTAAAGCTTTTTTATTACTAAATGATGGGTTCTGTCTAAGGCCATTGGCTCAAAAAGACTTCCTCGGACAGACTTGGCGCAAGCTACTCCATTCTGCAGATCCCAAGGGAACCCTGGCCTTTACCATTACACCCCTGTACAGGGATAGATACTTACCATAGGCCCAGGGTTGCATCTACAGAGTAGCTGCTGGCCGGAGGAGCGAGCTTGAGGCTATAGTGGTTGATTCAACTCTAACTAAAGCTTTTTTTCCTAAATACTGGGATCTGTTTAAGGCTGTTGGCTCAAACAGACTTCCTCGGACAGACTTGGCGCAAGCTACTCCATTCTGCAGATCCCAAGGGAACCCTGGTTTTTACCATTACACCCCTGTACAGGGATAGATACTTACCATAGGCCCAGGGTTGCATCTACAGAGTAGCTGCTGGCCGGAGGAGTGCGCTTGAGGCTTGAGTAGTTGAGTCAATCCTAACTAAAGAAAAACCTATCTAATGACACTTTCTTGTTAGGACCTGTCTGAGGCCTATGGCTCAAAAAAGCTTCTTTGGAAAAACTTGGCAAAAGCCAGTCTATCCTACAGGTTCCAAAGGAACTCTGACCTTCACTCTTACAGCCCTGTACAGTGATAAAGACTTATTACAGGGCCTTGATTGCATCTACATAGTAGATGCTGACTGGAGGGGCAAACTTAAGGTTAGAATGGTTCAGCCAACCCTAACTATTGCTACTTTCTTAAATGTTAGGATATTTCTGAGGCCGTTGGCTCAAACAGGCTTCCTTGGACAGACTTGGCGCAAAACACACCATTTCTGATGTTTCCAAATGAACCCTGGGCTTCACCCTTGAACCTCTATACAGGGACCGTTTCATAGTTTTAAGGTTGAAAGACTCAAGTCCATCAAGTTCAACCTAAAAGCTAATGTGTTGATCCAGAGGAAGGCAAAAACCCCATGAGGCAGATGCTAATTGCCCCATATTAGGGGAAAAATTCCTTCCCGACTCCACATATGGCAATCAGACTAGTTCCCTGGATCAACGTCCCATAACAAAATCTAGTACGGATCACCTGCAATTTTATATTATTCAAGAAAGGCACACACATGCCCTCCTTGAATTTTTTTTAGAAAATTAAGTATTTCAATTTCATGTGGTAGAGAGTTTCATAACCTCATTGCTCACACAATAAAAATTTGCCAACTAACTTCCTTTAGACAAAGTGAATTAGGATCTTTATGCTAGTGTAATTGAATTAACTCTAACTGAAATAGATTAATGCTTTTTTCCTAAATGTTGAAATTTGTTTAAATCCATCAGCTCAAAAAGGCTTTCTCGGACAGACTTGGCGCAAGCTACTCCATTCTGCAGATCCCAAGGGAACCCTGGCCTTTACCATTACACCCCTGTACAGGGATAGATACTTACCATAGGCCCAGGGTTGCATCTACAGAGTAGCTGCTGGCCGGAGGAGCGAGCTTGAGGCTATAGTGGTTGATTCAACTCTAACTAAAGCTTTTTTTTCCTAAATACTGGGATCTGTTTAAGGCTGTTGGCTCAAACAGACTTCCTCGGACAGACTTGGCGCAAGCTACTCCATTCTGCAGATCCCAAGGGAACCCTGGTTTTTACCATTACACACCTGTACAGGGATAGATACTTACCATAGGCCCAGGGTTGCATCTACAGAGTAGCTGCTGGCCGGAGGAGTGCGCTTGAGGCTTGAGTAGTTGAATCAATCCTAACTAAAGAAAAACCTATCTAATGCCACTTTCTTGTTAGGACCTGTCTGAGGCCTATGGCTCAAAAAAGCTTCTTTGGAAAGACTTGGCAAAACCCAGTCTATCCTACAGGTTCCAAAGGAACTCTGGCCTTCACTCTTACAGCCATGTACAGTGATAAAGACTCATTACAGGGCCTTGATTGCATCTACATAGTAGATGCTGACTGGAGGGGCAAACTTAAAGTTAGAATGGTTCAGCCAACCCTAACTATTGCTACTTTCTTAAATGTTAGGATATTTCTGAGGCCATTGGCTCAAACAGGCTTCCTTGGACAGACTTGGCGCAAAACACACCATTTCTGATGTTTCCAAATGAACCCTGGGCTTCACCCTTGAACCTCTATACAGGGACCGTTTCATAGTTTTAAGGTTGAAAGACACAAGTCTGTCAAGTTCAACCTAAAAGCTAATGTGTTGATCCAGAGGAAGGCAAAAACCCCATGAGGCAGATGCTAATTGCCCCATATTAGGGGAAAAATTCCTTCCCGACTCCACATATGGCAATCAGACTAGTTCCCTGGATCAACGTCCCATAACAAAATCTAGTACGGATAACCTGCAATTTTATATCATTTAAGAAAGGCACACACATGCCCTCCTTGAATTTTTTTTAGAAAATTAAATATTTCAATTTCATGTGGTAGAGAGTTTCATAACCTCATTGCTCACACAATAAAAATTTGCCAACTAACTTCCTTTAGACAAAGTGAATTAGGATCTTTATGCTAGAGTAATTGAATTAACTCTAACTGAAATAGATTAATGCTTTTTTCCTAAATGTTGAAATTTGTTTAAATCCATCAGCTCAAAAAGGCTTTCTCGGACAGACTTGGCGCAAGCTACTCCATTCTGCAGATCCCAAGGGAACCCTGGCCTTTACCATTACACCCCTGTACAGGGATAGATACTTACCATAGGCCCAGGGCTGCATCTACAGAGTAGCTGCTGGCCGGAGGAGCGAGCTTGAGGCTATAGTGGTTGATTCAACTCTAACTAAAGCTTTTTTTTCCTAAATACTGGGATCTGTTTAAGGTTGTTGGCTCAAACAGACTTCCTCGGACAGACTTGGCGCAAGCTACTCCATTCTGCAGATCCCAAGGGAACCCTGGTTTTTACCATTACACCCCTGTACAGGGATAGATACTTACCATAGGCCCAGGGTTGCATCTACAGAGTAGCTGCTGGCCGGAGGAGTGTGCTTGAGGCTTGAGTAGTTGAATCAATCCTAACTAAAGGAAAACCTATCTAATGCCACTTTCTTGTTAGGACCTGTCTGAGGCCTATGGCTAAAAAAAGCTTCTTTGGAAAGACTTGGCAAAAGCCAGTCTATCCTACAGGTTCCAAAGGAACTCTGGCCTTCACTCTTACAGCCCTGTACAGCGATAAAGACTTATTACAGGGCCTTGATTGCATCTACATAGTAGATGCTGACTGGAGGGGCAAACTTAAGGCTAGAATGGTTCAGCCAACCCTAACTATTGCTACTTTCTTAAATGTTAAGATATTTCTGAGGCCGTTGGCTCAAACAGGCTTCCTTGGACAGACTGGGCGCAAAACACACCATTTCTGATGTTTCCAAATGAACCCTGGGCTTCACCCTTGAACCTCTATACAGGGACCGTTTCATAGTTTTAAGGTTGAAAGACACAAGTCCATCAAGTTCAACCTAAAAGCTAATGTGTTGATCCAGAGGAAGGCAAAAACCCCATGAGGCAGATGCTAATTGCCCCATATTAGGGGAAAAATTCCTTCTCGACTCCACATATGGCAATCAGACTAGTTCCCTGGATCAACGTCCCATAACAAAATCTAGTACGGATAACCTGCAATTTTATATTATTCAAGAAAGGCACACACATGCCCTCCTTGAATTTTTTTTAGAAAATTAAGTATTTCAATTTCATGTGGTAGAGAGTTTCATAACCTCATTGCTCACACAATAAAAATTTGCCAACTAACTTCCTTTAGACAAAGTGAATTAGGATCTTTATGCTAGAGTAATTGAATTAACTCTAACTGAAATAGATTAATGCTTTTTTCCTAAATGTTGAAATTTGTTTAAATCCATCAGCTCAAAAAGGCTTTCTCGGACAGACTTGGCGCAAGCTACTCCATTCTGCAGATCCCAAGGGAACCCTGGCCTTTACCATTACACCCCTGTACAGGGATAGATACTTACCATAGGCCCAGGGCTGCATCTACAGAGTAGCTGCTGGCCGGAGGAGCGAGCTTGAGGCTATAGTGGTTGATTCAACTCTAACTAAAGCTTTTTTTTCCTAAATACTGGGATCTGTTTAAGGCTGTTGGCTCAAACAGACTTCCTCGGACAGACTTGGCGCAAGCTACTCCATTCTGCAGATCCCAAGGGAACCCTGTTTTTTACCATTACACCCCTGTACAGGGATAGATACTTACCATAGGCCCAGGGTTGCATCTACAGAGTAGCTGCTGGCCGGAGGAGTGCGCTTGAGGCTTGAGTAGTTGAATCAATCCTAACTAAAGAAAAACCTATCTAATGCCACTTTCTTGTTAGGACCTGTCTGAGGCCTATGGCTCAAAAAAGCTTCTTTGGAAAGACTTGGCAAAAGCCAGTCTATCCTACAGGTTCCAAAGGAACTCTGGCCTTCACTCTTACAGCCCTGTACAGCGATAAAGACTTATTACATGGCCTTGATTGCATCTACATAGTAGATGCTGACTGGAGGGGCAAACTTAAGGCTAGAATGGTTCAGCCACCCTAACTATTGCTACTTTCTGAAATGTTAGGATATTTCTGAGGCCGTTGGCTCAAACAGGCTTCCTTGGACAGACTGGGCGCAAAACACACCATTTCTGATGGTTCCAAATGAACCCTGGGCTTCACCCTTGAACCTCAATACAGGGACAGTTTCATAGTTTTAAGGTTGAAAGACACAAGTCCATCAAGTTCAACCTAAAAGCTAATGTGTTGATCCAGAGGAAGGCAAAAACCCCATGAGGCAGATGCTAATTGCCCCATTTTAGGGGAAAAATTCCTTCCCGACTCCACATATGGCAATCAGACTAGTTCCCTGGATCAACGTCCCATAATAAAATCTATTACCACTAACCTGAAATGTTATATTATTCAAGGAACATTTTTCATCAAGCAGTTTTCACCGGAAATGTGTTGCACAACTGTTTGAATCTCAGTAAATTCCTGCACAACTTACATTTGAATACTCTGACCTTTTTACACCCACTCTTTTAACTTCTTAAATAGTGAACAGAGCTTATCTGGACCGCTTGTGGCTTAGCTTTACCTGAAAACTTATTACAAATTAGGCTGGAAAAGTGGTGTAAAATAGGACTGAAATTGACTCCATCTTTTGACTGGAGTACATTTCTTGAGGTGTAGTACGTTAGCTTTAAGGGGATATTTCAATAAATGAATGACCCTGGCTGCAGGTATAAAGAATCAAACTGTGCTGTCCTGACCCATTCCTGGGATTGTGTATGGCACTGACATCACCTCAATACTGCCGCAGCCAACAAATGTAATCAGACGGACTGCCCAGCTGAGCGCACTGAGCTGCTGCAGCTCTGAGATGGTGGAACCTCTTTTTTTTAATTAAATGACCTGCAGCTAGGGACATTCATTTATTGAAAGGGAACAACCCCTTTAAGGATGAGTCAAGTTCATTAAGAGGTTTAGTCTTTTTAATGAATTTGGTGCACGTTCCTCCAATAGGCGCTACATGAATGCTGGTATAGAAATCCACCAGCCTTGATGAATCGGCCACCATAGGTTTACATGGCATGAGCATATACAGAACAGTTGTGTAGTATACGTTACCAGGCCCTCATGATGCTCTTGGTCCTGGATGGCCTTCCACAGTCTGCTTTCTTGCTTCATCATCTTGAAGGGCTCCACTTTCTTTTCTTCTGGCTGGCATGGTGCGGCTCTATCATCCTGCTCCTTTAACACGAAGGGACGAATGACTGTAAAGCTGCCAGGAGCGTTTTTTTATCCCCTTAGATCATTGTGACACCACAAAGTGATGACATAGACAAGTGGGTGAGGCGCCTTTATTCAGTCATCGGGTGTGGTCAGAAGAAATTAGCATATTCCGTGATGTTACTACAATGAGAACAGACATGAACATTCTATTCGGAACCCGACCGCCATTATCAGCGGAACCTTCACTGCTGTCAGATTGGCACTAAAAACAAAAAGAGACAGCGGTGAACCTGGACAGTAACAATCTACAGGGACAGTGACTGCTAAGCGGACTTCATGTCAGATGTTATGCAGCTTTGTCAGAAAAAATAACAATAAAATATATAAAAGACAGGCTCCAATAAACCTTAAACACTGGGCTGTAGTCACAGATTCTCCTTCCACCTGCAGCACATTGCTCCCCTGCCTAACCCTCCCCGTCCTGCAGCATGTTTCTCACCGCTTAATTCTCCCACTCCTGCAGCACATCACTCCCCTGTCTAAACCTCCCCCTCTTGCGGCACATTGCTCCGGTCTAATCCTCCCCTCCTTGCAGCACATTGTGCCCTTTCTAAATCTCCACCTTCCTGCACCACATCACCCACTGCCAAATCCCCTCTTGCACCACATCGCCCACTGCCAAATCCTGCACTTCCTGCAGCATATCGCTCCCTGCCTAATCCTCTCCTATTGCATTACATCACTCCCCTGCATAAGCCACCTCTTCCTGCAGCACATCGCTTCCCTGCCTAAGCCTCCCCCTCCTGCATTACATCACTCCCCTGCCTAATCCTCCTCTTCCTGCAGCACAGCGCTCCCTGCCTAATCCTCCTCTTCCTGCAGCACATCGCTCCCTGCATGATTCTCCCTATCCTGCATTACATCACTCCCCTGCATAATCCTCCTCTCCCTGCAGCACACCACTCACCTGGCTAATCTTCCCCCTCCTGCAGCACATCGCTCCCCTGACCCCCTCTTACGTGACATCTTTTCTATCAGTTACATTTGTGAAGTAACTGCTGTCTCCTGTGAGCAGTGGAGAGCGAAGCTGAGAGCCAGGAGGCTCTGCCCCTCTGCCCCTTCTTGCCACATCATCATCCATCTACATCAGGGCTGTCAAACTCAAATATATAGAGGGCCAAAAGGAAGAGTTTAACTCAGAAATATAAGTCAACATTTTATCAGATGTTTCTGTGAAAACTTGAGTACAACAAATAAGATTTTGTTATTTTCCCTCAGTTATAAAAAAAATAGTTATGAGAAAAGTGTGACAAAAAGGAGTCATAAAATGCACCAAAATGAAATATCACAATTTATGGCTCAAATTGAGGTGAAGCAAGGAAGAGGTTGAGCTTAGCTAATGAGATGCATCAAACATACAGGTGCTTCTCACAAAATTAGAATATCATCAAAAAGTTAATTTATTTCAGTTCTTCAATCCAAAAAGTGAAACTCATATATTATACAGAGTCATTACAGAGTGATCTATTTCAAGTGTTTATTTCTGTTAATGTTGATAATGATGGCTTACAGCCAATGAAAACACAAAGTCATTATCTCAGTAAATTAGAAGAATAAAATCACCTGCAAAGGCTTCTTACGCATTTAAAAAGGTCCCTTTGTCTGTTTCAGTAGGCTCCACAATCATGGGGAAGACTGCTGACTTGACAGATGTCCAGAAGGCAGTCATTGACACACTCCACAAGGAGTGTAAACCACAAAAGGTCATTGCTAAAGAAGCTGGCTGTTAACAGCGTGCTGTATCCAAGCATATTTATGGAAAGTTGAGTGGAAAGAAAAAGTGTGGTAGGAAGAGGTGCACAAGCAACCGGGATAACCTCAGCCTTGAAAAGATTGTTAAGGGAAGGCCATTCAAACATTTGGGGAAGATTCACAAGGAGTGGACTGCTGCTGGAGTCATTGCTTCAAGAGCCATCACACACAGACGTATCCAGGACATGGGCTACAAGTGTCACATTCCTTGTGTCGAGCCACTCATCACCAATAGACAACGCCAGAAGCATCTTACCTGGGCCAAGGAGAAAAACACCTGGACTGTTGCTCAGTGGTCCAAGGTGTTGTTTTCCGATGAAAGTAAATTTTGCATTTAATTTGGAAATCAAGGTCCCAGAGTCTGGAGGAAGAGTGGGACCAATCAGCGATTTTTAACACAATTGTCCGGACCTTTGTAACACCATGCGGATACTGTGGGGACATCAGCGGCTAGGGTGTGAAGGGAGGACCGGGGAGCGGCGCTGACATCCAATTGGTCGCAGCCGCTATTTAAATGTGCCGCACAAATCGGTGATTGGTCGCGGTCTTGGCCCGCGACCAATCACTGATCTTGCCGCAAAAGTTAAACACTACTGTGCTGATTGGTCGCGGACGCTGCCCGCGACCAATCACCGATTTGGGCGCCAAATTTAAATATCGGCCGCGACCAATCACCGATCTTGGCTCCACATTTAAACACCGCTGTACTGATTGGTCGCGGACGCTATTTAAATGTGGCGCCAAAATCGGTGATTGGTCGCGCCAAGCGTCGGCGACCAATCAGCACAGCGGTGTTTAAATGTGGAGCCAAGATCGGTGATTGGTCGCGGCCGATATTTAAATTTGGCGCCCAAATCGGTGATTCGCGGGCAGCGCCAGCGACCAATCACCGATTTTTAACACAAATGTCCGGACCTTTGTAACACCATGCGGATACTGTGGGGACATCAGCGGCTAGGGTGTTAAGGGAGGACCGGGGAGCGGCGCTGTGGGTCCGGATACTTCTGCTGCGAGCAGTCGCTCATCTCCCGGCTTCTCGCAGCGGAAGTAGCCGCACAGGCAGCGGCGCTCCCCGGTCCTCACTAATACGATTCCGCTCCCCGGTCCTCACCAATACGATTCACTGATTGGTCTCGCTCTCCACACGCGACCAATCAGTGATCTTGGCGCTAAAGTTAAACACCGCTCTGCTGATTGGTCGCGGCCGCTGCCCGTGACCAATCACCGATTTGGGCGCCACATTTAAATAGCGGCCGCGACCAATCACCGATCTTGCCGCCACATTTAAACACTGCTGTGCTGATTGGTCGCGGACGCCAGACGCGACCAATCAGCGATTTTGGCGCCAAATTTAAACCCGCTCCGCTAGTTGGTCGCGGATGCCGGCCGCGACTAATCAGCATTACTGGCGCCAAATTTAAACACCGCTCTGCTGATTGATCGCGGTCGCTGGCCGAGATCAATCAGCAGTATTGGCGCCAAATTTAAACACCGCTCTGCTGATTAGTCGCGGTCGCCGTCCGCGACCAATCAGCAATATTGGCGCAAAATTTAAACACCGCTCTGCTGATTGGTCGCGGTCGCCGTCCGCGACCAATCAGCAGTATTGGCGCCAAATTTAAACCCCGCTCTGCTGATTGGTCGCGGGCGGCGATTGCGACCAATCAGCATTATTGGCGCCAAATTTAAACCCCGCACTGCTGATTGGTCGAGACAGCCGGCCGCCACCAATCAGCAATTTTGGCGCCAAATTTAAACCCCGCTCTGCTGATTGGTCGCGGTTGCCGGCCGCGACTAATCAGTATTGTTGGCGCCAAATTGCCGGCCGCGACTAATCAGCATTATTGCCGCCAAATTTAAACACCGCTCTGCTGAATGGTCGTGGCCGTGACCAGTCACCACTATTGGCGCCAAATTTAAACACCGCTTTGCTGATTGGTCGCGACCGGCGGCTGCAACCAATCAGCATTATTGGCGCAAAATTTAAACCCCGCTCTGCTGATTGGTCACGTTCGCTGGCCGCGACCAATCAGCATTATTGGTGCAAAATTTAAACCCCGCCCTGCTGATTAGTCGCGACTGCCGGCCGTGACCAATCAGCGATATAGCCGCTAAATTTCAACACCGCTTTGCTGATTGGTCGCGGTTGTTGGCCGCGACCAATCAGCGATTTTGGCGCCAAATTTAAACACCGCTCTGCTGATTGCGCCCGGTCTGCCGCATACATATTCTAGAATACCCGATGCGTTAGAATCAGGCCACCATCTATAAATCTATACTTAACTTCCTATGGCCCCCGCAGTCTTGCTTCGCTCCGTCCTGGCTGCCGGCAGATCGCGGTACACTGAAGGACCTGCTGTCACATGACTATGACGTCAGCGCAGGTCCTTCAGTCCATCGCGAGCTGCCGGCATGGGAGGACGAGCGCAGCGGGGGCCGTCAGAAGGTAAATATAACATTTATTTTATATTTTATTCTTTTTTTTGACAGGTTATATGGTACCCGGGTCCGGAGGAGAGTCTCCCATCCTCCACACGCGGGTACCATCCACACATTGAACGCATGTATTCCGCATGTGCTTATCTAGTGAAGCGGAATCCATTTGTTCCAATGCAAGTCAATGGCGGCGAAAAAGCAGCGCTTACGCGAAATAATTGGTAGTGCTGCGTTTTTTTCCGCAATGATAATCCGCAGTGGAAATTTCCGCAGCATGTGCACAGCACATGCGGACTATCATTGGGGAACATGGCAGACCTTCTAACATGCGTTTTTAAGCGTTTCTGCAGCGTTTTTGCCATGCCGAAACGCTTAAAAAACGCATTGTGGGCACACAGCCTTAGGCCATGTGCCCACGCAGCGTTTTTGTAGCCTTTTTGCGGCATTTTTACGGCCGCGAAAAAGTTTGTAGAACAGTCTGCCATGCAAAGCCATGTGAATTCGGATGTGCTGTGCACATGATGCGCTAATTTGCGCGCCGAATTCGCATTACTTTGCAAAACGCAGCATGACCATTTCTACTGCGATTACGCTGAAGCTTATTCGCGATGCGTGTGGTATCTGGGAGGAAGACGAGACTACAACTCCTCTTCATCCCGGCTACCACGCGGTGAAAAAAAGAAATAAAAAAGTTAAAAACAAACAAAACCTGTATATTCACCTCTCCGGCGGCCCCCGGTCTGCTCTCCGGTCTCCTCCGGTCTGCTGTCTGTACTGTCAGGACCTGCGGTGACGTCATTTAGTCAGGTGATGGTTGCATGACCGCTGACGTCGGCATCAGGTGATGGTCGCGTGACCATCAGCTGACTAAATGACGTCACCGCAGGTCCTGACCGTACACTGCAGGACGCTGAAGAGAGAAGACGCGGCCGGGAGCAGACCGGAGGAGACCGGAGAGCAGACCGGGGGCCGCCGGAGAGGTGAATATACCGTTGTTTTTTTTTATTTATTAACGTTTTCTTTTTTTTACTATAGATGCTGCATTTAAAGCATCTAAGTTGTTCACACATTATAGATCCATGTCGGTTGCATGGATTTATATTGTGTGATCAACTTGTCAAGCACTTTTCCAAGTGATGCTCAAAATTGCTTGGAAAAGTGCTTGAAAAAACGCATGTGAAAACGCTTCTCTCTGGCAGAAAAAACGCATGTAAATCTGCATCAAATCTGCTAGGTGTGCACACAGCCTTATAGCTGGTTTTGCTCTGAGCTGAGATGTCAGGGCTGAATAATGCTCTGGGAGCAGAACCCATCAGCAGAATCTGTTTCCTGCCTTGTAGCAGTGGATCCCGGCTATTTAGCTCACAGAGCATTGTCTACACAAGATACAATTGTATCCAATTTTCAGCTGGGAACAGGACTATGGACAAGTTTTGCAGCAACTGCATTTGTGATAGGAAATGTTGATCAATCTAGATTTTCTTCAGTGTTCTTATTCATTGCAGAAAATCTTAAAAAAGCCGAGGAATGTGGGCAACATGGTGGGTCAATGATTAACGCTGTGGGGCTGGGTTCATATAATAGCAAGGACAACATCTGCAAGGAGTTTGTATGTTCTCCCCGTGTTTGTGTGGGTTTCCTCCGGGTTCTCCGGTTTCCTCCCACACTCCAAAGACATACTGATAGGGAATTCATATTGTGAGCCCCAATGGGGACAGTGATGATAATGTCTGTAAGGTGCTACAAAATCTAACGGCGCTATATAAGAGAGTAAAATAAATATATAACTAAATAAAATGAATGTATTAAAAGGCTAAGATTGCAAAGAGCTTGTAAAAACAAGAAACTTTGCAATTTTTAATTCTGCAGTGTACAGCTCATTGCTATGGTTACTGACCACCTGAGAAGTGGCCGGTCTCCTTGGCAAGAAGCGCTCACTTGCAGACTGGTGGACTTCAGTGCCCCTGTGCCTGTCCCATTCTGCAGAGGCAAAGCCGCCTCTGCCCGCAGAATGCAAGAGGGCACAATTCAGACAAGCGGCTCAGCCAAGCCACCGGCCAGAACTGTAAATCTTCAGCTTCTGATGAGAGGAACACAAGACCACCCCTTTAATAAAGGAGTAGAGCAGAACTCATACAGTGATTAGTGGGGGTCTGACACCTGAAATCCCCAGACATCAGCTACTTCTGCAAGATGATGTACACAGTGTTAAGAGCTGGAATAGCACAGCTCCGCACACTGTGCAATGGCTGGTTTCAGGTACTACAGCTCAGATCACAATCATTTCAATAGGAGCTGCAGTACCAAGATCGGCCACTACACAGTGTACAGCGCTGTGCTGTTTGGGCTCTACGCTGAGTATTTCCAGCTGCTGTCTTATTGGTGAGGGGGCCGTGTGTTGGAACCTCACTGATCTGATATTGATGACCAGGGTCGGACTGCGGTGTCTGGGGCCCACAGGGGAAATTAACTCTAGGGGCCCACCTACAGCAAGATGCAAATATCTGTTATCCGCTCTCGCTGTTATAGTGGAGCATTGACTGGCGGCTCCTGCACATCTACTGGGCGACACTCTAACTGGGATGGACATGTTTGCATTAAAGGGCTTCTTTGGTTAAAACTAGTGTTGAGCGAGTATGTTCTGTTAACCCTTTCGGCGAGTATGCTCGGGCCGAGCTCCGAGTGTTTATAGCTGCTCGGTGATATGGTTGAATCGCTCCCGTGTGCATGATTTGCGACTGTTTGACGGTTTTAATACATGTGAGGAATGTGTAAGAAATAGACATTCCTCACATGTATTAACCCCTTAAGCCGCGGAGCATTTTCCGTTTTTGCATTTTCGCTTTTTGCTCCACTTGTTCCCAGAGCCATAGCGTTTTTATTTTTTAGTCAATATGGCCATGTTAGGGCTTATTTTTTGCGGGACGAGTTGTACTTTTCAACGCCATTACTAGTTTTACCATGCCGTGTACGGGAAAACGGAAAAAAAATTCCAAGCGCCGTGAAATTGCAAAAAAAGTGCAATACCACTGAGGTTTTTTTTAATTTTTTTTTACCACGTTCACTGAATGCTAAAACTGACCTGCCATTATTATTCTCCAGGTCATTAAGAGTTCAAAGACACCAAACATGTATAGGTTCTTTTTTATTTAAGTGATGAAAAAAAATTCCAAAGTTTGGTAAAAAAAAAAAATGGTGCCATTTTCCGAGACCCGTAGCGTCTCCATTTTTCGGGATCTGGGGCAGGGTGAGGGCTTATTTTTTGTGAACCGAGCTGAAGTTTTTATAGATGCTATTTTGGGGTAGATCCGATGTTTTGATCGCCCGTTATTGCATTTTATTGCAATTTTACGGCGACCAAAAAACGTAATTCTGTCGTTTAGAATTTTTTTCTCATTACGCCATTTACCGATCGCATTAATTCTATTTTTATATTGATAGATCAGGCGATTCTGAACGCGGCAATGCCAAATATGTGTATGTGGGGTTTATTTTATGATTTAAACTTTTACATTTTTTTATTTTTTTTCATATTTTTTAAAACTTTTTTTTTTCACTTTTTGCTTGCTTCTGTAGTCTCCATAGGAGACTTGAAGCAGCAACTGTCCGATCGCCTCTGCTACATACAGGGGACCAGCAGTTCCCCTGTATGCAGCAGAAATGGTCCTGTCCTATGAGCGCCGACCACTAGATGGCGCTCATAGCGACAGGATCATTACAACCACTGGTGTCTGCTGCAGACCCAGGGTTGTCATGACCACACATCGCCGACCCGCGATCATGTGACGGGGTCGCCGATGGGCGGGGTAAGTGACGCGCTTCCAGGAAGCGCGCATTAAATGCCGCTGTCGGAGATTGACAGCGGCATTTAATATGTTAACAGCCGCTGGTGGATCGCGATTCCACCCGCGCCTGTTGCGGGCACATGTCAGCTGTAATAATCAGCTGACATGTGCTTGGTTCAGTGCGGGCTCAGCGCCGGAGCCCTCACTGAACCGGAGGATAACGACATGCGCGTACTAATACGTGACATGTCGTTAAGGGGTTAAAGCTGTCAAACAGTTGCAAATCATGCACACGGGAGCGATTCAACCATATCACCGAGCAGCTGTAAATACTCGGCGCTCGGCCCGAGCATACTCGGACAGAACATACTCGCTCAACACTAGTTAAAACAAGTTATCAACGATCCATGGGCTCTACAGGATAGGTGATCACTTATTGAGCATTTGTGTCCGAACATTGGAAAACGCACCTATCGGAAGAATGGGGAAGTTTTATCCCTGACAGAACACTTATCCCTATTTTAAAATGCTGCGGCAGGTGGGACGTCTGACCGCAGCTCTATTCATTCTCTTAGAGACTTGCAAAAAAGAGCAACGCTCACAGCCACTGAGAGAATGAATGGATCAGTGGTCGAATCTCAAATGCCGCTCCAGTCTAATGGGGAGAAAAGCTCCACATTCTGCCGGTGTGTGCAAGCAGTCAGACCCCCACCAATCAATATTATCAATGATCCTGTGGAGAGGTGATTACTTGTTTTCACCGGAGAACCCCTGTAAGTGCATCTCTGCCACTCTGGTCCAAGTATTTAATCGCTAAGGCCACGGCCCTACTATCAGTATTCGGTCAGTGTCCAGTCAGTATTTTTTCTCAGGAGTGGGAGCCAAAACAGGTGATGAACAATCAGAGAAAAGGTATAATAGAAACAAGTCACCAATTCTGCATTAATCAACCATTCCTGGTTTCGGCAGCCACTCCTGAGAAAAATACTGACCAAATACTGATGGTGGGGCTGTGGCCTAATGGAAAAAAATCTTTTACTAGTTAAGATCAGCGAGAATAAAATGACCGCCATACACAACACAGTCCACTATATCAACACCAATAATACCACATACAAAAGGGACGAATATCGCCACACCTTGACTAGATCACATATTACCACTACATAGTGACCGAATAATACCACATACAAGGAACAAATATGGCCAAACTATGACCAGACCATATATTACCACCCCAAGGTGACCAAATACTACAATACTGATCATGAATACAAAACCACAATACTAACAACACTGTTATTACCACCAGAAACATTATACACAGGAGCTCTGTATATAGTGTCAGTGTACAGGTAACACAGTGATCACCAGTGACATTATAGACAGGAGCTCTGTATATAGTGTATAGGTAATACAGTGATCACCAGTGACATACACAGGAGCTCTGTATATACTATATACACACGTGGTCAAAATTGTTGGTACCCCTCGTTTAATGAAAGAAAAACCCACAATGGTCACAGAAAAAACTTGAATCTGACAAAAGTAATAATAAATTAAAAATCGATGAAAATGAACAAATGAAAGACAGACATTGCTTTTCAACCCTGCTTCCACAGAAGTTAAAAAAAAATTAAACTCTTGAAATAGGCCTGGACAGAAATGATGGTACCCCTGAAAATAATGTGACAAAAGGGACATGTTAAATCAAGTTGTGTCCACTAATTAGCATCACAGGTGTCGACAATCTTGTAATCAGTCAGTGGGCCTGTATATAGGGCTACAGATACTCACTGTGCTGTTTGGTGACATGGTGTGTACCACACTCAACATGGACCAAAGGAAGCAAAGGAAAGAGTTGTCTCAGGAGATTAGAAAGAAAATTATAGACAAGCATGTTAAAGGTAAAGGTTATAAGACCATCTCCAAGCAGCTTGATGTTCCTGTAACTACAGTTGCACATATTATTCAGAAATTTAAGATCCATGGGACTGTAGCCAACCTCCCTGGACGTGGCCGCAGGAGGAAAATTGATAACAAATCAAAGAGACGAATAATATGAATGGTAACAAAAGAGCCCAGGAAAACTTCTAAAGAGATTAAAGGTGAACTTCAAGCTCAAGGAACATCAGTGTCAGATCGCACCATCCGTCGTTGTTTGATCTAAAGTGGACTTCATGGGAGACGACCAAGGAGTACACCATTGTTGAAAAAAAATCATAAAAAAGCCAGACTGGAATTTGCCAAACTACATGTTCACAAGTCACAAAGCTTTTAGGAGAATGCCCTATGGACAGATGAGACAAAAATGGAAGTTTTTGGCAAGGCACATCAGATCTATGTTCACAGATGGAAAAATGAAGCATATCAAGATAAGAACACTGTCCCTACTGTGAAACATGGAGGAGTCTCTTTTATGTTTTGGGGCTGGTCTGCCGCATCTGGCACAGGGTGTCTTGAATCTGTGCAGGGTACAATGAAATCTCAAGACTATCAAGGGATTCTAGAGAGAAATGTGCTGCCCAGTGTCAGAAAGCGTGGTCTCAGTCGCAGGTCATGGGTCTTGCAACAGTATTATGACCCAAAACACACAGCTAAAAACACCCAACAATGGCTAAGAGGAAAACATTGGACTATTCTGAAGTGGCTTCTATGAGCCCTGACCTAAATCCTATTGAGCATCTTTGGAAAGAGCTGAAACATGCCGTCTGGAAAGGCAACCTTCAACCATGAGACAACTGGAGCAGTTTGCTCATGAGGAGTGGCCAAAATACCTGTGGAGAGGTGCAGAAGTCTCATTGACAGTTACAGGAGTCGTTTGATTGCAGTGATTGCCTCAAAAGGTTGTTCAGCAAAATATAAAGTTAAGAAGAACCATCATTTCTGTCCAGGCCTGTTTCATCAGTTTATTTTATTTTTTTTATTCTGTGGAAGCAGAAAAGCAATGTCTGACTTTCATTTGTTCATTTTCATAGATTTTTAATTTATTATTACTTTTGTCAGATTCAAGTTATTTCTGTGACCATTGTGGGTTTTTCTTTCATTAAACGAGGGGTACCAACAGTTTTGACCACGTGTGTAGTGTAAGTGTACATGTGTGTCACCCTGGCCTGGATGCCACAAGTGTAATTAAAGCTGTGTCTGAGAGCAGGGGGGAGGTTCTCTAGTCAGGGGAACATTAGCATGCAATGCCTCCTGTCTCAGGCCAGTAGGGGGAGCAGGCTGCCCCTATAAAAGCTGGTGCTGAGGGCAGGGTTAGAGAGAACCCAGATGACCTGTCTCAGGACTGAGACGTGTCTCAGCAGAGCAGGGACAGACAGTTGCACTGCACCTAAGAGGAAGTGTGGCAGGAGGAGAGCCACAAGCCAGAGACAAGAGGCGAAGTGAGCCTGTCTTGGCAGATAACAGACTTAATCTACCAGAGTTTGGTGTCTGAGGCTGGAAGGATTCCACATCCCCCAGCAGAGAACCAGTCCGCAAGGGACTGTATATTCCTTGGCCTAAGAAGCCTGGAGGCCCTGCCACAACAGAAGGGACCAGTAAAGCCATACAAGGCTGGGAGCAGAAAGGAACCCACGTTGCAGGCCATACAGGCGAGAAAACATGGAAAGCTCGGAAACGTGGGCTGTTACCCTATCAGGAGGAGATAGCCAGAAGGAGCGCAGAAAGCACGGTAGGCCTACACCCTCACCCTGACCAGGGCCAATTTCCCCGTTGCTCTCAGACATCCAGGTCCCCTCCTAGCCGGGACTGTTTGTGGGTCAGTTTACCTGTTTAGTAAAGACCCTGGACTGCAACCTGTTGTCTGTGTGCTCCTTGCTCCTCCAGCACTATCAGCACTGGGATTCCCACTACCATCACTCCCAACATCCATTATACTGCCCTGGGGCCGCACTCTTCCCGTGGAGAGTCACACTACCCTAGCTGCACACCTCATCAGCCCCAGCGGTCTGCATGCAGCGGCGGTTCCTAATAACCGCAATCCATGGGTGGCGTAGTCGGACATTATCAGCAGAACATAGCAGACTACCATTGGCCTGACCACCCTGAGCCACGGAACCGGGTCGCCACTACTACCCCCATCGTCTCCCTATTGCCCGGATCCGAGTGCCGCACGGCCCAGGGGGCGAGTCAGCTTTGGCGTAGTCGGCAGGATTTCGTGCCCGCAACAACCGGGTACTGCGTGCCTGAAAAAGACTTTTATAACTTACCTGTGGCAAAGTTTCCCGCCGTCCGGAGTCTTTTCCCGCCATCCGGAGCCGATTCCCGCCATCGGACGCCATCTTGGACCGTTTCCTGCCGTCTTCTGCCGCCTTCCCGCCATCCGCAGCTGCTTCCCGCCATCGGACGCCATCTTCAGGACGCCGCGCGGGAAGAAGAGGGGCGTGGACGTCAAAACCGCGCGAGATCCGAAGCTCCGCCCCACGCACCGACGCTGCGCAAGGTCCTGGAAGGGAGAGAGAGCGACGCTGACGTCATCAGGACGCAACGCCAGGTCCTCGTCCATAGCAGCAGCAGCGGAGCCGCGGCCTACAGAAGAGGATCGTCGGAAGGTAGGCCACGCGTAACTAGGGGGGGAGGAAGATGACGAACACAGAGGCGCCCACTACCACCAACGCAACTGCAGCAGCGGTGATGCCCTTTTCCTTGCCCTACATCCCTGGAGCGGCCTGGCTGCCCAAATACTCAGGGGAGCCCCATGCCCTAACTGACTTCAAGGAAAGACTATACAGTTTCTTCCACGTTTACCCCCTGACAGAGGAACAGAAGGTCAGCATATTAACAGGGCAGTTAACTGGCGCAGCCCAGCGGGAGGTAAAATCATGGCCCACTGAGGAGAAAAGGACTGTGAAGGGTATTCTGGCCCGGCTGCGGGGTACCTTTGACACACGTACCTCCGCTGAGATTAAAATGAGGTTCTATGGATGTAAGCAGCGGGCACAGGACAGCATCAGAGACTATGCCTTAAATCTGCAGGAAGCCTTGAGGGCTATTCAACAAACTGACCCTGGCAGTGTGCAGGAAACGGATAAGCTGCTAACAGAACAATTCATAGAAGGTCTGCTGTCTAGCGCCCACAGGGCCCAACTGCGCCTCATGTTCTTTCAGAACCTCGACCTGACCTTTGCCCAATTTAAGGACAGGGCCATAAGGGTGCTCCGTGAATCTGCAACCAGTGGCGCTATAAACCCCCAGCGCCCTGCTATCACTTACCACCAGGAGGCGGCGCCCTCCTCTATGGACTCCGTGGAGGCTGATGCACAGGCCCTGAACCAAGCCCCGTCGAAAGATCTGCACCAAGAAGTCCAGGAGCTGACCAGGAGCGTCGCGGCGTTGACCAGGACCTTCCAGGCGTTGCAAGTGGACCCGTCAAGACCCATCGAGCTGGCTTCAAGTCCGGAGGATGTCCCATGGCGTCGACAGAGGAGGATCCCGTCGTTCCGAGGGAGGCCCACAGACCGCTACGCAGAGGATGGACAGCCCATTTGCCGTCGATGCAACCAGCCCGGACACATTTCCAGGTACTGTAATTTAAACGGGTCCAACCTGGGGCAGAGGGCCAACCCCCAGGCATAAGATCACCAGGCCCTTACAATTGGCGTAATAAGTACGTTGGGGGGCGCCCGGTTTTACCCATGGTGCTGGACGGTATCCCCATGAGCGCCTTGCTGGATACTGGGTCACAAGTAACCACTATCCCTTATGTACTTTTTAAGCAGTATTGGACTGATGCTGATATCACACGGTATCCAGACGGTAACTTGAGCATCATCGCCAGTAATGGCTTACCCGTGCCGCAGATGGGGTTCAAGGAGATGACCATTAAGATTGGTAAAGTTGAACTACCGGCACAGGGAGTGATTATTGTGGACATTGACCGTCGTGAAAGTCACCCTAAAATAACTGTGGGTACTAATGTAATTGAAAATTGTCTTTCAGAGGTAATTGTAATCTTACAACAGGTGGCGGTGAATGCTAGTTCCAGCCAACAGAGAGTCCTCAACAAGGAGATAAAGGCCCTGATGAGACGGCAGCAGGTAGAACTGTCTGGTGGTGAGATCGGTAGCGTAAGACTGAGTGACCCATTCCCCATTTCCATGCCTCCCAAAAGTGAAATGATGATCTGGTGTCGGACTGCAATCGGGTTGAGAGGTAGAGACTACCAAGCCATGGTAGAACCCGTGTACTCAGACAGCAGGCCCACCATTTTGACAGCCCGGGGGGTGGTTGATGTCCGTCATGGGAGGGTGCCCGTCCGCATCCTCAACATTGGGGAGAGGGAGGTACACTTACCCAGGTACGCTACACTCGCCAAGCTGTTTGTGGTCGAACACAAAGCTATCAGGGCCGTGGAACCCTTGCCTCCATCTCCTCAGGCGGAGGGTAATGGCTCCCAGAAACAAAAGGAGGACTGGTGCCAGAAACTCCACGTGGGTGCTGACTCCACTCCCCTGCACCAAAAACAAGGAGTCTACCGGGTGGTACAGGAGTACGAGAGAGTCTTTAGTAAGCACCCGCTAGACTTCGGCAGAGTAAAGGGGATAGAACACCACATCCCCACAGGGAGCCACCTACCGATAAAAGAGAGGCACAGACCTGTACCTCCTGCACATTATCAGAACGCAAGGGGCATGCTAAGAGAGATGAAAGAAGCTGGGGTTATTAGAGACAGCTGTAGCCCCTGGGCAGCCCCCTTGGTTCTGGTCAAAAAGAAAGACGGCACCATGAGAATGTGCGTCGACTATAGACAAATCAACTGTATCACTCACAAAGACGCATATCCGCTGCCTAGAATAGAGGAGTCTTTAGCCGCACTAAAATCAGCTAACTTCTTTTCTACTTTGGACCTTACTAGCGGGTACTGGCAGGTTCCTGTGGCAGAGGCTGACAAGGAGAAGACCGCCTTCACCACCCCGATGGGACTGAGCGAATTCAACTGCATGCCTTTCGGGCTCTGCAACGCACCAGGGACCTTCCAGCGGCTGATGGAATGCTGTCTAGGGCACCGAAACTTCGAGACGGTCCTCCTTTACCTGGACGACGTGATTGTCTATTCGAAGACCTACGAGGACCATCTGAAGCACCTGGCCGAGGTGTTCGAAGCCCTGGCAGGCTATGGCCTGAAGGTGAAACCATCGAAGTGTCACCTGCTGAAACCAAAGGTCCAGTGCCTAGGGCACGTGGTAAGCGCGGAAGGAGTGGCCCCCGACCCTGACAAGGTCACGGCAATCAAGAGCTGGCCAAGCCCCTCGAACATCAAAGAGGTGAGACAGTTTCTCGGGTTGGTAGGCTACTACCGAAGATTCATCCCCGGGTTCACCAAGATGGCAGCTCCTATGCAGGACCTCCTGATCGGACAGTCTAAGTCCAGGAGGCAAAAGCCGCCCTTCAAGTGGGATAAACCGGAAGAGGAGTCCTTCCGCCAGCTAAAGATGGCCCTCACAGGGGATGAGATCCTGGCCTACCCTGATTATGGCCAGCCTTTCATTCTCCACACAGATGCCAGTAATGTGGGACTGGGAGCCGTATTGTCCCAAAACCAACAGGGCAGAGAACGGGTGATCGCATACGCCAGCCGGAAGCTGAGGCCCACCGAGAGGAACCCGGAGAATTACAGCTCCTTCAAGCTAGAATTCTTGGCGGTGGTGTGGGCCGTGACGAAACGCTTCAAGCATTACCTGGCCTCCGCAAAGTTCACCGTGTACACGGACAACAACCCGTTGACACACCTGGACAATGCAAGACTGGGTGCCCTGGAACAGCGGTGGATGGCCCGTCTCTCCAACTATGACTTCGTGATCAAGTACCGGGCAGGCAAAACCAACTCCAACGCGGACGCCCTATCAAGGATGCCTCACTTACCTGAAGGTGACGAAGACCCAGAAGAGCTGGAGGAGGTAGAACTCCCCGTGTTTCACCGGTATGGAGCCGCTCAACACTCTCACCGCGTGAAGGAGGAGGATCTAACAACTGTGATGATGAATCCCCTACCTCACCACAGCTGGGCCGAGACCCAAGATAGTGACCCTGCAGTCCGCCTGGTGAAAGATCTGCTGACCCGGGAAGACGCCCGCTTAGATCCAGATGCCCCAGAGGAAGCCAAGCAGCTATGGAAGGAGAAGAGCAAGCTGTTCCTCTACGAAGGCAAGTTGTGCAGAAGGATTGTCAACCACCGGACGCACGAGCTGACCTGGCAAGTCGTGGTCCCAAGGAGGGATGCAGCTATGGTCCTGGGGGCTTACCATGACAGAGCGGGACACTTCGGTTGGAAGAAACTGGAGTTCCTACTAAGAGGAAGATTCTTTTGGGTCGGCATGAGAGGAGCTGTAGAAAAATGGTGCAGAGACTGTGGCCCTTGTCACCTAAGGAGGAAGGACCGTGCCAGCCAGAAGACACCCTTGAGGCCCATCATCACCACGCAGCCTCTTGAGCTGGTAGCTCTGGACCATGTCAAATTGGCTCCCAGCCGGTCAGGATACATCTATGCCCTGACAATCGTGGACCACTATTCCCGTTTTCTAGTGGTGGTCCCAGTAAAGGACTTGACAGCCCAAACAGCGGCCAGAGCCTTCCAGCAATATTTCTGCCGTCCACACGGGTATCCGGAACAGGTCCTGACAGACCAGGGTCCAGCGTTCGAGGCTGAAATCTTCCAGGAGTTCTGCAACCTCTATGTCTGTAAGAAGATTCGTACAACGCCTTACCACCCCCAAACCAACGGGATGTGTGAGAAGATGAACAATATAGTCATTGATCTCCTGAAGACGTTGTCCCTGGAGGAACGCAGCCTGTGCCCAGAAAAACTGCCGGACCTGATAGACCTATACAACAATATCCCGGTGAATGCTATAAACTGCACCCTGGCTTACCTGATGCGAGCTAGACCAGGAAAGCTGCCCGTAGACCTGGAGATGGGAGTCCTAATACCTGAGGACACCTCCCCGGATGCGGACTGAGATACGGAAAGGCAACTGCAGTACAAGAAGGTACAGGAGAGTGTGGAGAAGAGCCTGGCCCAGGTGAGAGAGAAGCAAGAAAGACTCTTCAATCAACACGCCCCTGCTAGTCCCCTAGAACCTGGTGAGCAAGTCCTAAAGCGAAAAAGAAGGCTACATAAGTTGGACGACCAGTGGGAAAGGGAACCCTACACCATACTGCAGTCTGACCACGACAACCCAAAGGTGTGCGTAATCACCAAGGACGGAGGAGAAACCACTAGTGTCGTCTCCAGAGACCATCTCAAAAGGTGCCCCGAGCAACTCCGTAGTGCAGAAGAGGATCAGAGTGACCTTGAACCCGCAGAGGACAAGGAAGAAATGATCAGCACCGTTCTCGGAGAGTTTCCTCAGTCCTGGACTCGCATAAATGATGCCATAGTGGTACCTGTCCTGCATTTCCTGCAACCGGCACAGCAACAACCAACACCAGAGCCGGAAGGTGAAGAGGAGAAAGCAGTTCCAGAGGCAGAAGAGCCTGTACCAGCAGCCCAGGAGAGTCAACCCTCTGCTGACAGTGAGCCTGCCATGCCTGCGGGAAGCCAAAGGACCCGCAGACAGCTGCCTGCCCTACCTGTACACCCAGCTGGTAGCTGCACCCCTAACGCTAGTGGGGAAGTCAGTCCACCACCAGACAGTGGGCTACGTAGGTCAACCAGGAGCACAAAGGGACAGATACCCGCTCGCTGGAGAATATAGAGTGTACTAAAATTGTAAATAACCCTGTTGCCAAATGTTGAATTGTTTGCAAAGTTACATGCATGTTTGGTAATACTCTGTTTCAGTTTCTTGCAGCTACCGTAAGGACTCACAGGTTATGGACTTTTTATAACCGGGACCTTGTATGGACTGCGTTCAGAGCCTAACCCAGGAATGAACTAAGACTGTGAAGGACTTGGGGTAGGACAGACCCCCACCTGGTTAAGGCTCCCCGTTGTGCTGGTGATATGGACACCCGGTCACAGGCCACACTGTGACCTTAAGAACTCAATTTGTGCGTCGTCTGTCTATTAATGTTTTATTGTTATGCATATTGTCTTTGTTTACTGTTTAGTCCCGGAGTACTAAATTTCACTAGGGGGGAATGTGTCACCCTGGCCTGGATGCCACAAGTGTAATTAAAGCTGTGTCTGAGAGCAGGGGGGAGGTTCTCTAGTCAGGGGAACATTAGCATGCAATGCCTCCTGTCTCAGGCCAGTAGGGGGAGCAGGCTGCCCCTATAAAAGCTGGTGCTGGGGGCAGGGTTAGAGAGAACCCAGATGACCTGTCTCAGGACTGAGACGTGTCTCAGCAGAGCAGGGACAGACAGTTGCACTGCACCTAAGAGGAAGTGTGGCAGGAGGAGAGCCACAAGCCAGAGACAAGAGGCGAAGCAAGCCTGTCTTGGCAGATAACAGACTTAATCTACCAGACTTTGGTGTCTGAGGCTGGAAGGATTCCACATCCCCCAGCAGAGAACCAGTCCGCAAGGGACTGTATATTCCTTGGCCTAAGAAGCCTGGAGGCCCTGCCACAACAGAAGGGACCAGTAAAGCCATACAAGGCTGGGAGCAGAAAGGAACCCACGTCGCAGGCCATACAGGCGAGAAAACACGGAAAGCTCGGAAACGTGGGCTGTTACCCTATCAGGAGGAGATAGCCAGAAGGAGCGCAGAAAGCACGGTAGGCCTACACCCTCACCCTGACCAGGGCCAATTTCCCCGTTGCTCTCAGACATCCAGGTCCCCTCCTAGCCGGGACTGTTTGTGGGTCAGTTTACCTGTTTAGTAAAGACCCTGGACTGCAACCTGTTGTCTGTGTGCTCCTTGCTCCTCCAGCACTATCAGCACTGGGACTCCCACTACCATCACTCCCAACATCCATTATACTGCCCTGGGGCCGCACTCTTCCCGTGGAGAGTCACACTACCCTAGCTGCACACCTCATCAGCCCCAGCGGTCTGCATGCAGCGGCGGTTCCTAATAACCGCAATCCACGGGTGGCGTAGTCGGACATTATCAGCAGAACATAGCAGACTACCATTGGCCTGACCACCCTGAGCCACGGAACCGGGTCGCCACTACTACCCCCATCGTCTCCCTATTGCCCGGATCCGAGTGCCCCACGGCCCAGGGGGCGAGTCACATGTAATACACTGACTCACCAGTGACGTCTCTAGGTGAAGTCCTTCATCTTCGCTTTTCTTCTTCATCTGGCACAGACGGCCATCACTTCTTCCAGCCAGGAATCATCTCTGCAGAAAATAACACACAGTTATCAATAACTGATCTCTTCTAGGGAATATTCCCACTCCACCCCCCGACTTCTACACTACACCAGTTGAAGAAAAAAAGCGATATAGTGCCGCCCTGCACAGTAACAGGAGCCCGCTTTTGTCCTATCCCATGGAAAACAATTTCCTAAAAAGTAAATTATATTACAGAAGTAATAATGTCTCTAATTGGACTCTAAAATAATAATGTTCCTCACTGGCCACCATAAACTAATAAAGTATGTTCCTCAATCTGGCCCCAAACAGTAATTAAGTCCCTTGTTCAGCCTGGCACCCCCATATATCCATCCTGGCCCCCCCTTCCCTGCATATATCCATCCTGACACCCCCCATATATCCCTTCTGGCCCCCATATGTCCAGTGTGACCCCTCCATATATTTATCCTAGCCCACGTGTATCGAGCCTGCCCCCTCCCATATACCCATCCTAGTCCCCCATGTGGCCCTCCTGTTCCCCCCATATATCCATCCTGGCCTCCATGTGTCCAGCCTGCCCCCCCACATATCCATCCTGGCCTCCATGTTTCCAGCCTGCCCCCCCATATATCTGTCCTGGCCTCCATGTGTCCAGCCTGCCCCCTCCCATATATCTGTCCTAAAGCCCCATGTGTCAAGCCTGCCCCCCATATATCCATCCTGGCCTCCATGTGTCCAGCATGCCCCCCCTACATATTCTTCCTGGCCTCCATGTGTCCAGCCTGCCCCCCACAATATATCCATCCTGGCCTCCATGTTTCCAGCCTGCCCCCCATATATCCATCCTGGCCTCCATGTGTCCAGCCTGCCCCCTCATATATCCATCCTGCCCTTCCCCCCTGCATATATCCATCCTGACACCCCCCCATATATCCATACTGGCCCCCATATGTCCAGCGTGGCCCCTCCATATATTTATCCTAGCCCACGTGTATCGAGCCTGCCCCTCCACATATCTATCCTAGCCCCCCATGTGTCCAGCCTGCCCCCCACATATCCATCCTGGCCATCATGTGTCCAGCCTGCCCCGCCCCCCATATATCCGGCCCCCCCATATATCCATCCCCCTCACATATCCATCCTGGCCTCCATGTGTCCAGCCTGCCCCACCATATAGCCATCCTGCCCACCCTTTCCCATGTGTCCAGCCAGGGTTCCCCCTTATGTGTCCAGCCAGGCTCCCCCCCTTGTGTGTCCAGCCAGGGTTCCCCCTTGTGTGTCCAGCCAGGCTCTCACCCTTGTGTGTCCAGCCAGTGTTCCCCCTTGTGTGTCCAGCCAGGGTTCCCCCTTGTGTGTCCAGCCAGGGTTCCCTCTTGTGTGTCCAGTCAGGGCTTCCCCTTGTGTGTCCAGCCAGGGCTCCCCCTTGTGGGTCCAGCCAGGGTTCCCCCTTGTGTGTCCATCCAGCTCCCCCCTTGTGTGTCCAGCCAGGGCTACCCCTTGTGTGTCCAGTCAGGGCTCCCCCTTGTGTGTCCAGCCAGGGCTCCCCCTTGTGTGTCCAGCCAGGGCTCCCCCTTGTGTGTCCAGCCAGGGTTCCCTCTTGTGTGTCCAGTCAGGGCTCCCCCTTGTGTGTCCAGTCAGGGCTCCCCCTTGTGTGTCCAGCCAGGGCTTCCCCTTGTGTGTCCAGCCAGGGCTCCCCCTTGTGTGTCCAGCCAGGGCTCCCCCTTGTGTGTCCAGCAAGGACCCCCTTGTGTGTCCATCCGGGCCCCCCCTTGTGTGTCCAGCCAGGGTCCCCCCTTGTGTGTCTAGCCGGGCCCCCCCTTGTGTGTCCAGCCAGGGGCCCATCCCATTCTGCATCCACTCATATACACACAGACACCTCTTACCTTCCTGCTCTCCCGTGCGGTGTCCTCCTTCTCCGGTGACGTCATACGCCGGCCGGGGAAGGGAGACGCGCAGCTTCAGCTGCTTCACTGGGACGTGTGTCGCGGCGGTTCAGGTAATGAACGCCGCGTGCGCGTCCCTGCATACACTGTGCCTGCGCTTTTAAAGGGCCCGTGCCCCTTAAAACCGCAGGTTTTTTTATTTTTTCATTCTCTTCTCCCCCTCTCCTCTGCAGAAGGGTACCCCGCCAGCCCAGTCCCACCCTGTTGATGACTTATCCTAAAATCGGTCATTAATATATAAGTCCTGGACAGTCCCGTTAAGCTTGTTTTACCTAGTTATAAAAGCCCTTTAAGTCCTCATTATAAGGTAAGGTATGAATGGATCTAATTAAATTCTCCAAAGAGAACTATTTATACATTTTAGTCACTGTGAGCTTTCTACAAGATATTGCGGGCAGTATATAGCGAATATACGGACACAGAGCCATTCGCCGGCTCAGATTGCCAATAAGCACCTTGTAAATATGAGACCTTGACATCATAGGTTACTTGGCTTAATATGAAATTGTCCCTCATGTGTACCGCATTGTGGGCAGGGACTATATGTACATCACTGCAGAATATGTTGGCAATAAAAAGTCAACAGAAATGAATATCATGCAGATCCTCACCAGGACTCCAGCAGTGTCACCATCCTGCCACCATACAGCTATAGAAGGACAATAAACCTGCAGGGTTCTCCCCTCAGTTATTTTTCCTTTAATTTTATTATCTGTTTCTTACTCACAGTGAAAGAACAGTCATCAGATATTTTATTCTTCACTTTTTATTTTACAGTCTCAGCTCTGAAGAATAGAACGTCTTATGAATAAATGACAGCTCACTTATTACAGTGGTGGCCAAAAGTATTGGCACCCCTGCAATTCTATCAGATAATACTCAGTTTCTTCCTGAAAATGATTGCAATCACAAATTCTTTGGTATTATTATCTTCATTTAATTTGCTTGCAAGGAAAAAACACAAAAGAGAATGAAGCAAAAATCAAAACCTTGATCATTTCACACAAAACTCCAAAAATGGGCCGGACAAAAGTATTGGCACCCTCAGCCTAATACTTGGTTGCACAACCTTTAGCCAAAATAACTGCGAACAGCCACTTCCGGTAACCATCAATGAGTTTCTTACAATGCTCTGCTGGAATTGTAGACCATTCTTCTTTGGCAAACTGCTCCAGGTCCCTGATATTTGAAGGGTGCCTTCTCCAAACTGCCATTTTGTGATCTCTCCACAGGTGTTCTATGGGATTCAGGTCTGGACTCATTGCTGGCCACCTTAGAAGTCTCCAGTGCTTTCTCTAAAACCATTTTATAGTGCTTTTGGAAGTGTGTTTTGGGTCATTGTCCTGCTGGAAGACCCATGACCTCTAAGGGCGACCCAGCTTTCTCACACTGGGCCCTACATTATGCTGAAAAATTTGTTGGTAGTCTTCAGACTTCATAATGCCATGCACACTGTCAAGCAGTCCAGTGCCAGAGGCAGCAAAGCAACCCCAAAACATCAGGGAACCTCCGCCATGTTTGACTGTAGGGACCATGTTCTTTTCTTTGAATGCCTCTTTTTTTTTCCTGTACACTCTATGTTGATGGTTTTTCCCAAAAAGCTCGACTTTTGTCTCATCTGACCAGAGAACATTCTTCCAAAACATAGTAACATAGTTTGTAAACATAGTTAGTAAAGCCGAATAAAGACTTGCGTCCATCAAGTTCGACCTGTTAGTTCTGTAATTGGTAAAGTTGATCCAGAGGAGGGCAAAAACCCCAAATGATTTGGCCAATCTTCACCTGAGGAAAAATTCCCTCCTGACTCTGAAACCAGCAGTCAGAATAAATCCCTGTATCAACTTACTATTTTATTTTATTTTTAAGTATATGCTGAAATCTGCCTGGTATCTAGAAATGCATCCAGTCCCCGCTTGAACTGGTGTAGTGAATCTGACATCACCGTCTCCTCACTCTGTGAATTCCATATTCTCACTGCTCTTACCGTAAAGAACCCCTCTAGTGACGCTTACCCAATCTGAGTATATTCCATTTATAACCACCCTCTGCCTTCTATCCCTTAGCCAGTTAGCTACCCACTTGCAGACATTTTCCCCCAGCCCCATCATTCTCATTTTGTATACCAACCTATTATGTGGCACGCTATCGAAAGCTTTTGAGAAGTCGAGATACACGACATCCACTGGTTCCCCCTGATCTACTCGAGAGCTAATCTCCTCGTAGAAGTCAATCAGGTTTGTTTGGCAGGAGCGATTCCTCATGAATCCATGTTGGTTCGGGATTAAAAGATTATTAGCATCAAGATGCTCCGTAATTGCCTCTTTAATGAAGCTTTCAAAAATTTTGCCCACAACGGACGTCAGACTCACCGGCCGATAGTTTCCGGCGTCACTTTTCGCTCCCTTTTTGAATATTGGCACTACATTCGCCTGTCGCCAATCAAGTGGCACAGACCCAGTCTCAACAGAGTCCTTAAATATAAGATATAACGGTCTGTCTATCACATTACTTAGTTCCCTTAGTACCCGTGGGTGTATGCCATCAGGTCCTGGTGATTTGTTTATTTTAATGTTACTGAGGCGTTTCTGTACCCCAGCTTGGGTTAGATTTGTCATACTTAGTGGAGGATTAAGCTTGTCACTTCTCATTTCTCCTGTTAGTTTGATTTCCTTTGTGAAAGTTGTCGAAAAAAAATTATTTAATAGATTAGCTTTATCCTCATCTTTCTCTATGATTTTGCCTTCCTCACTTTTTATTGGTCCAATATTATCCGATTTAATCCTTTTACTATTTATATACGTAAAGAACAGTTTGGGATTTGATCTACTTTCCCTAGCAATACGTCTCTCTGTTTCCTCCTTCGCTATTTTTATTTGTTTTTTACAGGTTCTCATTTTTTCCTTGTAACACATTAGTGCCTCCTTACTGTTTTCCTGTTTTAATCTCTTGAATGCCTCTTTTTTGCTATTTAACGCCCCTTTTACGTTCTTGTTCAACCATATTGGTTTCCTCTTATTTCTGGCCCTTTTATTCCCATACGGTATATACCTCTCGCACTGAGTATTCAGAATTCTTTTGAAGGTTTCCCATTTACTATTCGTATTCCTTTGATTAAGAACTTTGTCCCAGTCAATAAGTTGAAGGCTTTCTTTCAGCTGATCAAACTTCGCCCTCCTAAAGTTTAATGTTTTTGTTGTTCCCTTATTGATAACCCTACTGAAGGGCATTTTGAAGTCGATAATATTATGGTCGCTATTACCTAGGTGCCCCCCTATCTGTACCTCAGTTATTCTATCAGGCCTATTAGTCAATATTAAGTCCAACACGGCCTTCCCTCTCGTTGGTTCCTGCACTAGTTGGGAGAGATAATTATCCTTAATATTTGTCAAGAACCTTTTTCCTTTCTGAGATCTACAGGTTTCTGTTTCCCAGTCAATATCCGGGTAGTTGAAATCCCCCATTACAATCACTTCATTATGTTTTGCTACTTTGTCTATTTGTCCTAATAGCAGTTTCTCATTCTCCTCTGTTATATTGGGTGGCTTATAGCAGACCCCCAGTAATATTTTATTATTATTTTTAGTTCCCTCTATCTCTACCCACATGGACTCGACCCCCTCTTCTCCCTCTCCTATATCTTCCCTTAGTCTGGGTTTTAGACATGACTTTACATATAAGCAGACTCCTCCGCCTTTCCCCTGTTTCCGGTCCCTTCTAAATAAACTATAATCTAATAAATTTACCGCCCAGTCGTAGCTATCGTCTAGCCAAGTCTCTGTTATACCTACGATGTCATACCTCTCCTCCCATATAAGCGCCCGCAGCTCATCCGCCTTATTGGTCAGGCTTCTTGCGTTGGTCAGCATGCAAGATAAAACTTTGGGGTTATTTAGCATCCTATTCTTCTCTAACGATCTAACTGTACTATCCCCACCCCCCTCTCCACCCTCATTATATTCACTTCTCCCCTTCCCCCTTGCTTGCCTCACATCCCACCTATTTCCTTGGTTTCCCCCCCGTCTCTAGTTTAAAAACTCCTCCAACCTATTAGCTATCTTCTTCCCCAGCACCGCTGCACAATCCCCATTGAGGTGCAGCCCGTCCCTACGGTAGAGCCTGTATATGACCGCGAAGTCGGCCCAGTTCTCCATGAACCCAAACCCTTCTGCCTTGCACCAACCCTTTAGCCACTTATTCACCTCCCTAACCTCCTGTTGGCGCTCCTGTGTGGCTCGCGGGATTGGTAGTATTTCTGAGAAAACTACCTTGGAGGTCCTTGCCCTAAGCTTCCTACCTAGGTCCCTGAAATCATTTTTAAGGACCCTCCATCTACCACTCACTTTGTCATTGGTGCCAATGTGGACCATGACCGCTGGGTCTTCGCCAGCCCCACCCAGTAACCTGTCAACCCGATCCGCGATGTGCCGGACTCGAGCGCCAGGGAGGCCACACACCGTTCGGCGATCCCGGTCTTTGTGACAGATTGCCCTGTCTGTCCCCCTAATAATAGAGTCACCCACTACCAGAACCTGTCTTGCCTGCCTTACACTTCCCCCCTCCCCCTCATTACTGGAGCATACACTCCCCCGGCGGTCAGAGGATCTGTCATGCTCCAATAATGCCGGTTCTGAACCAGCCTTCCTATACTTCTTCCCTCTATCCCTCCTTACTGTTATCCAGCTCCCTGCCTGTTCAGCCTGCACTTCCCCTCTATGCTCCACCCCCAGTATTGACCCATTGAGTGTCTGCTCGGTGAGCAGCAAACTCCGTTCTATGTTGTCGATGCTCCTCAGTACCGCTATCTGAGCACTTAGATCCAGAATTTGGGCTTCCAAGTGCACGATATGCTCACATCTCTCGCAGCAGTATGGATCCTCGAGTGGGTGCTCACGGAATGCATACATTGCGCAAGATGTACACTGCACGGCTCCGTCCAACATGGACGTCATTCTAAATATGGGGATACAGTCAGTATATATATACAAGTACAAAACACAATTATTTATATATAGGTGTATGGACGGGGATCAATTAGGGATGTGCAAGTGTATCAATTAGATATTGGCAGGGGATCAGTTAAGTATGGACGGGGGATCAATTAAGTATCAAGTATGGACGGGGGAATCAGCTAAGTAGGTCAGGTGGATTAATTAAGTAAAAAGTAAAGTAAAGAAAGAATGAAATACTGTCAGCAATTCAGTCCTAAGTCCTCCCTTCCAAACTCCCTGAATCCAAAGTCACTGAAAAACAAGTCACACACTTACTTTCGTTCGCACTTACGCTCCGGACACACGCAGCTCGTTCACACTCGCAAACTAAGAGATTTAAAGTGTTTTTTTTTGTTTGTTTTTTTTTTCCTTTTCCAGCAATGTACCCTTCACCTCAATGCACTTCCAAAGGACTTTATGCCCAACCAGCTGCCCCTTATAAACCCTTAATTATGACCCCTTCCCCTTAATTAACCCCTTGTGAGTAAATCTACACCTCAGGATTTTAGTGCAATGTAGTTAACCTTTAAATACACAGGTAGTAAACTAAGAAACTAAAACTGTAGTGAGAAAATAGAGTTTAAAAAGCCCAATAAATCTAAACAGGTAGAAAAGCACTCAGCAGATCACAATGCAGCACTCACCGCAATTCACACAGGTATTTTCTGCAGGATTCCCAATACCTCTTCACGCAATTCACACAGGTATTTTCTGCAGGATTCCCAATACCTCTTCACGCAATTCACACAGGTATTTTCTGCAGGATTCCCAATACCTCTTCACGCAATTCACACAGGTATTTTCTGCAGGATTCCCAATACCTCTTCACCTTCACCTCAATGCACTTCCAGTTCTAGGCTTTATCAGGTAAGTTTTGGCAAACTCCAGCCTGGCTTTTTTATGTCTCGGGGTAAGAAGTGGGGTCTTCCTGGGTATCCTACCATACAGTCCCTTTTCATTCAGACGCCGACGGATAGTACGGGTTGACACTGTTGTACCCTCAGACTGCAGGGCAGCTTGAACTTGTTTGGATGTTAGTCGAGGTTCTTTATCCACCATCCGCACAATCTTGCGTTGAAATCTCTCGTCAATTTTTCTTTTCCGTCCACATGTAGGGAGGTTAGCCACAGTGCCATGGGCTTTAAATTTCTTGATGACACTGCGCACGGAAGACACAGGAACATTCAGGTCTTTGGAGACGGACTTGTAGCCTTCAGATTGCTCATGCTTCCTCACAATTTGGTTTCACAAGTCCTCAGACAATTCTTTGGTCTTCTTTCTTTTCTCCATGCTCAATGTGGTATACACAAGGACACAGGCCAGAGGTTGAGTCAACTTTAATCCATGTTAACTGGCTGCAAGTGTGATTTAGTTATTGCCAACACCTGTTAGGTGCCACAGGTAAGTTACAGGTGCTGTTAATTACACGAATTAGAGAAGCATCACATGATTTTTCAAACAGTGCCAATACTTTTGTCCATCCCCTTTTTTAGGTTTGATGTGGAATTATATCCAATTTGGCTTTAGGACAATTCTATTTGTGTTTTTTCATTGAAGACAAATTAAATGAAGATAATAATACCAAAGAATTTGTGATTGCAATCATTTTCAGGAAGAAACTGAGTATTATCTGACAGAATTGCCGGGGTGCCAATACTTTTGGCCACCACTGTATTTCATGCGGCAGAAGTTAGCCTCCAGCAATGGAAGAGGGAACCGAGAAAGTGTAGAAAATGCTCTATCATGGCAGCAGTGGTAAGAGACATTGGAAATGCACGATCAAACCTATCATATCATAGGATTATCTATCATCTATCTATCCTTATATACTCTATTTCATATCTATCTATCCATCTATCTATCCATATATGTATCTATCTATCTTTCTATCTATCCATGTATGATGGATGGATAGATAGATGGATAGATGAATAAATAGATGGATAGATAGATGGATAGATAGATAAATAGATAGATAGATAGTGTAGGGATTTGTACTCACTGAGCCGCGTTGGAGGTAGGCACAGGTTCACACAGTGATGCAGTCCACGGGTTCAAACAAACTGGTGGCTTATTTTAGTGTCCATACACCAGTTAAGAAACAAAAGTTACAGCCTTTTCCTGGCACAAAAAGGAATAACAGAACAAAGCTCAAAATAACAAGTCCATGCAGCACGGCTTCAGCCGTTTAAACAAGGTGCTTTTCTCTGCCTCCTGCAGAGTCTAAGAAGCACCTGCAAGGTCTGCTCACCTTGCCCAGCAAACACAGACAGACAGAGACAGGCGCAGCTGTCTTAAATTAGCCTTCCAAGACCTGGACTGGAGGTAAGTGAGCAGCTGTTCCCCCCAGCTCTTTCAGCTGCTCATAAAACCCGGCCCTGTAATCCGGACCCATTAAATTCCTCTCAGCACTATGTGTGCTGGAGCCTGCTTCTCCGGATCCTACATCACCGAAGCATGGCACTTCGAGGACACATACCTCCCGTCCACGATCTGTCCGGCAGCAACCTTACATACACCCCCCCTCTGTCCAAAGCCGTAGGGCTTGGCACCTTCTGTCACCATACAATAAATCCTTGACAAGGCAGCGGCATTCCCATGTTGTTTCCCAGGCCTATGCTCTACCCGGAAACTAAAATCTTGTAGAGCCAGGAACCACCTAGTCACTCTGGCATTGTTTCCCTTCTTTTCTCGCATCCACCTCAATGAGGCATGGTCTGACACTAACCTGAACCTTCTACCTAATAGGTAATATCTCAGAGTGTCTAACGCCCACTTAATGGCCAAACATTCTTTTTCTACAATGGAGTAGTCCTTCTCACAAGCGGAGAGCTTCAGACTGAGGTATTTTACAGGGTGTTCTTCTCCGTTAATCTCCTGGGACAAGACTGCTCCCAGCCCGACATCCGATGCATCCATCTGGACCACAAACTCCTTGGAGAAGCTGGGTGCCACCAAGACTGGTTGTTTACAGAGGACCAGTTTCAATTCCTGGCAGGTCGCTTCTGCTTCCGGGGACCACTTGGCCATAGCTGACTTCATCCCTTTCAGAAGATCCATCAGTGGGGCTGCTATCAGGGCAAAGTTAGGGACAAATCTTCGATAGTAGCCCACAATGCCTAGAAACGCCCTGACCTGCTTCTTCGAGAGGGGCTGTGGCCAGTTCAAGATCGCCTCGACCTTATTTATTTGTGGTTTTATTTCCCCTCTACCAACCACGTACCCTAGGTACTTGGCTTCCTCCATCCCCATGGCACATTTCTTCGGGTTGATAGTAAAGCCCGCCTTCCTTAGGGCATCAAGTATGGCTTGAACTTTGTCCAGATGACTTTCCCAGTCCTGGCTAAATATGACGATAGCATCTAGGTAGGCCGCTGCATACTGTTTGTGGGGTGCTAAGATCCGGTCCATGGCTCTCTGGAAGGTGGCCGGAGCTCCCTTCAACCCAAACGGCATCCTGACGTATTGGCGTCGAGAAGGCTGTCTTCTCCTTAGCCTCTTTGGACAGGGGAATTTGCCAATATCCTTTGGTGAGGTCCAGAGTGGTGATGTACCGAGCGGGTCCTAGCCTTTCGATAAGCTCATCTACCCTAGGCATTGGGTAGGCGTCGAACTTTGAGACCTCCTTCAGCTTCCTATAGTCGTTGCAAAACCGCCATTCCCCATCTGGTTTCGGCACTAAGACTATAGGACTGGACCATCCACTTTTGGACTCTTCAATGACTCCCAGGTTTAGCATCCGCCTTACTTCTTTAGAGATCACCTCTCTGCGGGCTTCGGGGATCCGGTATGGTTTTAGATTGACGCGAACATGAGGCTCTGTGAGAACCTCATGCTCTATGACCTGAGTGAGTCCTGGCAACTCCGAAAACATGTCTTTATTTCGCTGTAACAACTCTTTGCACTGTTGCTTTTGGGCATGTGACAGTGACTCTGCCACCTTGACCTCTTTCACATCGGCCTCAGCCTCAGCCACTAAACAGGGAGCTTCCGCAGGCTCTCTATCTTGCCATGGCTTAATCAAGTTAACATGGTAAATTTGGTAGGGCTTCCTCTTCCCTGGTTGGTGGATCTTAAAGTTGACTTCCCCCACTTTCTCTACCACCTCATAGGGGCCCTGCCACTTGGCCATGAACTTGCTCTCCACTGTGGGACTAGCACAAGCACTCGATCTCCTGGGTTGAACGATCTCACCCTGGCCGACCTATTATACACCCTGGACTGTGCCTCTTGTGCCTTGAGGAGGTGCTCCCTCACAATGGGCATCACATGGGCAATCCTCTCTTGCATCTGGGCAATATGCTCCACCACTCTCCTATAGGGAGTGGTCTCAGCTTCCCAGGACTCTTTCTCCACCTCCAGGAGTCCTGAGGGTGTCGTCCATAGAGTGGTTCAAACGGGGAGAAACCTGTGGAAGCTTTGGGAACTTCCCTCATGGCGAACAACATATAGTCCCAGTCTCGGCCATCCTTTTCCACTGCTTTCCTCAACATTGCTTTCAAGGTTTTGTTAAACCTCTCTACCAGTCCATCCGTCTGGGGAGAGTACACAGAGGTTCTCAGTTGTGCAATCTGCAGTGTCTTGCACAATTCTCTCATGACCTTCGACATAAATGGAGTTCCTTGGTCTGTTAGGATCTCGTTAGGCAACCCGGTTCTTGAAAACATGTGGACTAACTCCCGGGCTATACACCTGGTGGAGGAGTTTCGTAGTGGTACGGCCTCCAGATACCATGTAGCATAATCTAATACCACCAGGATATACTGATGCCCTTGGGCGGACTTGACCAGAGGCCCCACTAGATCCATTGCTATGCGTTCGAATGGAACCTCGATGACTGGTAGTGGCACTAGGGGACTGCGGAAGTGGGCCACTGGGGAGGTTATCTGGCATGTGGGGCAGGAACGACAATAACTCTATATTTCTCTATAGCAACCTGGCCAGTAGAATCTTTGGAGGATCCGTTCTTGAATCTTGTCTGCACCCAGGTGACCACCCAACACATGAGAATGAGCCATGTCTAACACCCTGCGTCTATAGGGCCCTGGCACCAGCAACTGTTCTATTACCTCACCCCTTGGCTTGGTTATTCTGTACAGCAAATCCCCATTCACAGCAAAATGAGGGAACCGAGTGTCAGCCCCCGGTTCCTGAGGCACCCCATTTAACACAGTAACATTTTCAAAGGCTCCTTTCAGAGTTAAATCCCTGAGTTGGGCAGTTCCAAAGTTTCCCTCGGACACCTCCAGCTCAGGGATATTGGACTCAGGGGATGCTACTTCATCCTCATTGCCCACCAGCACACACATGGGAAACTCATCTACTATGTTCTGTGGGTAAGTTTCCTTAGGGGCGATCTGGCTGTCGTCCAAGCAACCAGGTGTCCCCGCTTTCCCCCACATTTCCCAGAAAAATGCAAAGTAACGTCCAATTATTATGGGATGCAATAGGTCCTTAACGACCGCCACTTCATGAGATGTGGTGCCACAGTCTGTGTTTACATCCACCTGGGCCACAGGATAGTTCTTAGCGTCCCCATGGATACACCGGACATCCACCACCTTCCCAGAAACCAGCCGATGAGGGAGTGTGGCCCTTATCAGGGTCACCAAACTTCCTGAGACCAATAGTACAGAGACTTGTGCCCCGTTAACTGACACTGAGCATGCCTGAGGGCCCTCGCCATGTTGACGAACCGCGCTGCAGGCGGGGTAGGCAAAATAAGAGCAACGCCGGCCCATGTTACAGTCCATTGGTTCAGAGGTTATGGGACACCGGGAGGCAATATGGCCAGGGGTATGACATCTCCAACACACTATATTATGGGGTGGGACCTTGGGCAGCAACTCAGACCCCTCCTGAACTCTAGGATGCCCCCTGCCCCCCAGGTGTGGCGCTAGCTCGCTTCTTTTGGGTGTCCGCCACCTTTTGGGAACCCCAGTATTGAGAGGCTACGACCCCTTGTTTTCCCAACGGACTCTCAACCGCCTGGTATCTTTCCACCAACCCCACCAAGTCATCAGCATTATAGGGATCTCCCTGGGCAACCCAGGATTTTACCGACTTCGGGAGAGAGTGTATAAACCTGTCTATAACGACCTCTATCTCATATCATAGGACTATCTATCATCTATCTATTATCTATATGACGCGCCCCCTGGGCCATGGGGCACCCAGGACCGGACTTCAGGGCAATGCTGGGAGTAGTAGTGGCGACCCGGTCCCGTGACTCAGGGTGGCCAGACCAATATTGTGGCAGTCTCTGTATCAGTATAATGCAATGTCCGACTACGCCACCCGTGGATTGCGGTCAATAAGAACCGCCGCTGCTGAGCAGACCTCTGAGGCTGATGTTGTGAGGGCAGCAGAGTGTAGTATAACTCCCCACGGGAGGAGTATAGCCTCAGGCTAGTGAGTGTGGATGATAGGAGTGATGGTGCATGAGCGCAGCAGGAACGACTCAGAGGCTTTGCAGTGCAGTTCAGGGTCTTTACTGATGGTGATAAGGCAGACCCTCCCGGGAGTACTGGCTAGCATAAGAGGCCTGGTCAGTCTGTGAGCAAACTGGAGTTCCCCTGGCCAGGTGGAGTTGTAGGCCTCCCTGACTATCTGCACTCTTCCTGGCTACCTTGCTGTAAGCGAGTGGAAGTAGCCCACGTCCCTGAGTGTTCCGTGTGGTGCTCACCTGTATGGCTGGTGACTTGGGGCCTTCTGATAGCCCCCGCTCCTCGATTGCAGTGCTGGTCCCTTGCTCGTGACTGAGCCTCCGGGCTTCTATGGCCAGAGGACTTGAAATCCCCTGCCGGCGGGTTTCTGCTGCTGGGTATATATAAGTCCCCGCAACCTCGGACTCCTGTGTCCGGTTCTCAGAGTCTTCTGCCAGGACGAACTCCGCTTAGCTCAAGTCCCTGGTCTTCAGCTCCTGCTCCTACAGAGCTCCTCGCTGTTACTTTCCCTGTGTCTGGAACTAACTCCAGGCTCTGACTTCACTAACCCCGCCCCAGATCCAGTTTATATAGGGCAGGTTCCTCCCCTATCTGGTCTGGGACAGGAGGTGTTGCATGTTTAAGGGCTCCGAACCAGGAAACCTCCCACTTGCTCTCAGACATAATATTTCTATTACAGTGGTAACCAGACCCTGGGGTGCCACATATCCATCTATCTATCTCATATCTATCTATCTATCAATCTCATATCTATCTATCTTCTCCACTTTTTATCTGGTCTCAGGTATGACTTTCATATTACCCACGACTGTTACTTGCCACAGGTGAGTTTTAATGAGCATCACATGCTTGAAGCAAAGTTGTTTTTCCACAATTTTGGAAAAGTGCCAACAATTTTGTCCGGCCCATTTTTGGAGTTTTGTGTGAAATTATGTCCAATTTGCCTTTTTTTCCCATTTTTTTGTGCTGTTTCAATACACACAAAGGAAATAAATATTATAACAAATGTATAACAAAACATGTATAATTGTAATAATTTTCTGGGAGAAATACTTCACTTTCTGGAACAATCTCAAGGTTGCTAAACACTTCCGGCCATGACTGTGTGTATATATGGGCCCTCAATAAACCATCCCTCTCAACGAAAAGGCCACAGCAAGGGTCAGGAATCGGTGGCCTTCCCTCTCCGAATCTTAGGGAGAGACGGTTGTGCTTCCAGCATCCACCTAGGCTGCCACCCCAGTGGAACTAATAGCAGGGTTGCCAACTGTCCAGAAATTCTTGGACAGTCCATAAAAATAGGGCACTTTTTTCCCTGTCCGTAAAAAAAAATGTGATGCGTCCATAATCTTTCTGAAGCTGGAGAGACTTGTTCAGATGGAGGGAGATGTAGGGGCATCATATTGTGTATAGGGAGATGTAGGGGCATCATATTGTGTATAGGTATCATATTGTGTATCTGCATGTGTGGGGACATCATACGGTGTATATGGAGCTGTGAGCACATCATACTGTATTTAGGGAACAATGAGGGAATCATACTGTATACAAGGAGCTGTGGAAACATAATGCTGTGTAAAGGGTCTGTGGGGTCATCATCTAATATACAGTACAGACCAAAAGTTTGGACACACCTTCTCATTTAAAGATTTTTCTGTATTTTCATGACTATGAAAATTGTACATTCACACTGAAGGCATCAAAACTATGAATTAACACATGTGGAATTATATACTTAACAAAAAAAGTGTGAAACAACTGAAAATATGTCTTATATTCTAGGTTCTTCAAAGTAGCCACCTTTTGCTTTGATGACTGCTTTGCACACTCTTGGCATTCTCTTGATGAGCTTCAAGAGCTAGTCACCGGAAATGGTTTTCACTTCACAGGTGTGCCCTGTCAGGTTTAATAAGTGGGAGTTCTTGCCTTATAAATGGGGTTCGGATCATCAGCTGTGTTGTGCAGAAGTCTGGTGGATACACAGCTGATAGTCCTACTAAATAGACTGTTAGAATTTGTATTATGGCAAGAAAAAAGCAGCTAAGTAAAGAAAAATGAGTGGCCATCATTACTTTAAGAAATGAAGGTCAGTCAATGCAAAAAATTGGTAAAACTTTGAAAGTGTCCCCAAGTGCAGATGCAAAAACCATCAAGCGCTGCAAGAAACTGGCTCACATGAGGACTGCCCCAGGAAAGGAAGACCAAGAGTCACCTCTGCTTCTGAGGATAAGTTTATCCGAGTCACCAGCCTCAGAAATCGCAGGTTAACAGCAGCTCAGATTAGAGACCAGGTCAATGCCACACAGAGTTCTAGCAGCAGACACATCTCTTCAACAACTGTTAAGAGGAGACTTTGTGCAGCAGGCCTTCATGGTAAAATAGCTGCTAGGAAACCACTGCTAAGGACAGGCAACAAGCAGAAGAGACTTATTTGGGCTAAAGAACACAAGGAATGGACATTAGACCAGTGGAAATCTGTGCTTTGGTCTGATGAGTCTAAATTTGAGATCTTTGGTTCCAACCACCGTGTCTTTGTGCGATGCAGAAAAGGTGAACGGATGGACTCTACATGTCTGGTTCCCACCGAGAAGCATGGAGGAGGAGGTGTGATGGTGTGGGGGTGCTTTGCTGGTGACACTGTTGGGGATTTATTCAAAATTGAAGGCATACTGAACCAGCTGTTATGTTCTGCTACCAGAGCTAAGGAAAGAGAGGAGATCTGTCCCTACGATAGAACTCAGCTTAATCCCTACGATGTAACAGGGGACCTGATCCTGCGATCAGACCTGCTAAAGTCCTAAGCTAGTCTGTACGGAGACCTATAGATGTGGGGAAGGAATCCCTACAAGTACTAAGGACTGGGAGGAATATGGGACACCTCCTAACAGAAATAGTAGCAGACAGACGAACAAACAAAATATATAGAACATAGAGGTCAGTAGACCAAGCAAACTAACAGAGCAAGACACAGAGCACAGGCTAGCTAGAAAGTAGATATACAATGAAGTCCAGCAAAGCCAGAAGGGCGGAGCAGGATTAAATAGGCCAACAAGGTCATGTGACCAGCAAAGGAAAAAAGACCTAAGAGCAAGGTTCTAACAGTACCCCCCCTTCTAAGAGGATCCTCCGGATCCCCTAGGACCAGGCTTATCAGGAAATCTCCTGTGAAACGCTCTGATAAGTCTGGACGCGGAAACATCATCCGACCTCACCCAAGAGTTATCCTCGGGACCGAAACCTTTCCAGGCCACAAGATACTGCAAACTACCTCTATACCGTCTAGAGTTAAGGATGCGAGAAATTTCATATTCCCCGTCCTCCACCACCGGAGGAACAGAGGCAGAGGCGTCACAATCCGATACAACAGCTTTTTTCAACAGAGAGACATGAAATACCGGATTAATTTTCCAGGAGGTAGGAACCTCCAACCTAACAGCAGATTGGTTGACAACCTGAAGCACCTTAAAGGGCCCTACAAACTTGGGACCCAATTTCTTTGAAGGAATACTCAACCGCAGATTCCTAGAGGACAACCAAACCATGTCACCAACAGCGAACAAAACCTCCTGTCGTTTCCTATCAAAGTAGTCTTTAGATTTTCTGTTGGCCTCCTGAAGATTACCACGCACATCCGTCCAAACTCTCTCCAAATCACTGGAAAAATTCTCCTCCTCAGGCACGGCAGATCCCAACTTGGAGAACGACCCAAACGACGGATGTCTCCCAGAACAACAAAAAAAAGGCGAACAACCAGCAGAAGAAGATGTATGATTGTTCAGAGCAAATTCAGCAAGTGGCAGAAACTCAGACCACCCCTCTTGATTGTCTGCCACAAAACAACGCAAGAACTGCTCAACATCCTGGTTTTTCCTTTCTGTCTGGCCATTAGATTCAGGATGATATCCGGACGAGAACGACAAATGAATTCCCAACCTATCACAAAAGGCACGCCAAAAACGAGCCACGAACTGAGGACCCCTATCAGAAACAATGTCAGTAGGAACGCCATGAAGTCTGACAATTTCCTTGACAAAGGCCTTAGCGAGAGTTTTAGCGCAAGGCAGTTTGACGAAAGGAACCAAGTGACACATCTTGCTAAAACGGTCCACGACCACCCAGATGACAGTAAAACCCTCAGAGGGGGGAAGGTCAGTTATAAAGTCCATAGCCAAATGTGTCCAAGGAGCACTGGGAACCTCCAAAGGACAAAGCAACCCCGCAGCAGGAGTATGTGAGGACTTAGATCTAGCACATATAGTACATTGACGCACCCACTTAATGACTTCCTTCTGCCATCCAGGCCACCAAAAACTGCGACCCACCAGTCTCTTGGTCTCAGAGATTCCGGGATGACCTGCCAACCGAGATTCGTGACACTCAACAAACAAATCTCTCCTAAAGGTCCCAGGCACAAACAACCTCCCATGAGGAGTGTTAGAAGGGGCATTCTCCTGTGCTTTAAGAATCTCATTTTCCAAAACGGAGTCCAAAGCAGCTATCACAACACCTTCTTGTAAAATGTTCTCCTCTTTCTCAGCACCGACTATGGGAGAAAAACTGCGAGACAAGGCATCCGCCTTAACATTCTTAGTACCAGGGATGTAAGTAACGGAGAAATTAAACCGCGAGAAAAACAGTGCCCACCTAGCCTGACGGGCATTCAGGCGCTTGGCAGCATCAAGATATATCAGATTTTTATGATCCGTAAGAACCTGAACGGGAAATTCCGCACCTTCCAAGAAGTGGCGCCAGTGTTCAAATGCGAGTTTAATAGCCAATAATTCCCGATTACCAATATCGTAATTCAGTTCAGTCTCCGAAAATTTTTTTGAAAAAAAGGCACAGGGATGTAATCCATCCCCGTTATCCTGAGACAATACTGCGCCAACCCCCACAGAGGAAGCATCAACCTCAACCAAAAACGGCCTAGTAACATCAGGCTGCATAAGGATGGGAGCAGAGGTGAACCTCTCCTTGAGATACACAAAAGCTTCAATGGCCTCAGAAGACCACTGAACCGCATCAGCACCTTTCCTGGTGAGATCAGTCAGAGGTTTGACAATACTAGAAAAAATTTTTATGAATTTTCTGTAGTAATTGGCGAAACCCAAAAACCTCTGTATCGATTTCAAACCAATAGGCCTAGGCCATTCCTGCACAGCCTGAACCTTAACCGGATCCATCTCAAAACCTTTGCTGGAGATAATGTAGCCCAAAAAACTAATTCTCTGTACAGCGAACTCACATTTCTCCAGCTTAGCAAAAAGCGAATTGTCCATTAATAACTGTAATACCTCACGCACGCTCCGCCAATGAGACTCCAGATCTGGCGAATAAATCAAAATGTCATCCAAATACACAACCACATTTTTACCGATCAAAGGTCTAAGGATGTCATTAATCAGATTCTGAAAAAATGCAGGAGCATTAGTAAGACCAAAAGGCATAACCAGATTCTCAAAATGACCCACAGGAGTGTTAAAAGCAGTCTTCCATTCATCACCCTCCTTCATGCGCAACAGATTGTATGCCCCCTTAAGGTCAATTTTAGAGAACCACTTGGCCCCCAATAACTGGTTAAACAGATCAGGAATCAATGGCAGTGGGTAAGGATTGCGTACCGTAATTTTGTTAATCTCACGAAAATCCAGACAAGGACGTAAGCCGCCGTCCTTTTTTTTTACAAAAAAAAATCCAACCGCCACAGGAGACTTAGAGGGCCTAATGTGACCGGCGGCCAAACTTGTCTGTATGTATTCCTCCAAAGCCTTCCTCTCAGGAATAGTAAGGTTAAATAAACGACTTTTAGGAAGAGTCGCTCCAGGGACAAATTCAATAGAACAATCATAGTCTCTATGGGGAGGCAAAACCTGCGATTCCTTCTCAGAAAAAACTCTCCAAAAATCCTGAATAGGAACAGGCAATTCTCCCCTATCCAAAGCTGCAATACGCCCGTTACAACACTTGTCATAACATTTATGGCTCCAGGATTTAATTTCACTGGTAGACCAATCCAGTACAGGATTGTGAAATTTTAACCAGGGCAATCCCAATATTACTGGAGAAGGCAAGTTATTCAACACTACCAAATCCAATTTCTCATGGTGAACACCATTAATAGTGAGAGGAAATTCACAGACCTTGAGAGTAATATTCTTCAAAGGGGAACCATCCACAGAAACCACAGCAATGGGGGATGATAAAGGTTCAGGTTTTAAATTGAGTCTTTCCACGAATCCCCCATCAATTACATTCAGTGTAGACCCGCAATCAACAAACACCCGAAATTCCATTAATTTTTTCTGCGCAATCGTGGAAACAGCTAAAAATATACCCTTGGAATTTAAACAGGCAATACGGGCGTGACTGACCATTTTTTTTTCTTTCTTCATACGAAGCTCACAGCCTTTAATCAAATGACCAGATTTTCCGCAATAGAAACACAAGCCTTCAGAAAATCGACGATCTTTTTCTTGAGAGCGAGGTGCCACCGATCCAATCTCCATCGGTTCACCACTGTTAGTACACACATTCTCATAACCATAAACTGACATAGCAGAGGATTTGCTCTCATTAACCCTTGCACGCAGTCTTCTATCCACCCGTATAGCTAATTGCATAGCCTGTTGCAAATCTTCAGGTGTAGGATAAGCAATTAGCAGGTCTTTAACCCTTTCACTGAGCCCAGCAAGAAATAGACTTTTCAGAGCAGAATCGTTCCACCCTGTTTGAGTAGACCAACGACGGAAATGTGTACAATATTTTTCCACATTACCTGATCCTTGTTTTAAACGTCTCAACTCAGTCTCAGCTGATGCGACACGGTCAGGATCATCATATAATAGTCCCAAAGCAGAAAAAAAACTATCCACTGATCTGAAGCATGAATCACTAGGTTGCAAAGAAAAGGCCCACTCCTGAGGCTCTTTGCGCAAAAGTGACATTATGAACCCTACGCGCTGGGATTCATCCCCAGAGGACTTAGGTCTCAAACGAAAATACAATAAGCAAGCATTTTTAAATGAAAAAAATTCTCGGTGTTCACCAAAAAATAAATCCGGCAAACATACCTTAGGCTCCAAGAAATGTGCTCCAGGACAGTTACTCACGTGCTGACGGAGCTCGGCCACCTCCAGAGAGAGTCCCTGCAGGCGATGAACCAAATCCTGAACCGACACCATGATGGAACAGAAAAATCTTTCCTTAGAGAATTTGCTGGCTGGACTTACTGTTATGTTCTGCTACCAGAGCTAAGGAAAGAGAGGAGATCTGTCCCTACGATAGAACTCAGCTTAATCCCTACGATGTAACAGGGGACCTGATCCTGCGATCAGACCTGCTAAAGTCCTAAGCTAGTCTGTACGGAGACCTATAGATGTGGGGAAGGAATCCCTACAAGTACTAAGGACTGGGAGGAATATGGGACACCTCCTAACAGAAATAGTAGCAGACAGACGAACAAACAAAATATATAGAACATAGAGGTCAGTAGACCAAGCAAACTAACAGAGCAAGACACAGAGCACAGGCTAGCTAGAAAGTAGATATACAATGAAGTCCAGCAAAGCCAGAAGGGCGGAGCAGGATTAAATAGGCCAACAAGGTCATGTGACCAGCAAAGGAAAAAAGACCTAAGAGCAAGGTTCTAACACCAGCATGGCTACAACAGCATCTTGCAGCGGCATGCTATTCCATCCGGTTTGCGTTTATTTGGACCATCATTTATTTTTCAACAGGACAATGACCCCAAACACACCTCCAGGCTGTGTAAGGGCTATTTGACCAAGAAGGAGAATGATGGGGTGCTACGCCAGATGACCTGGCCTCCACAGTCACCAGACCTGAACCCAATCGAGAAGATTTGGGGTGAGCTGGACCGCAGAGTGAAGGCAAAAGGGCCAACAAGTGCTAAGCATCTCTGGGAACTCCTTCAAGATTGTTGGAAGACCATTTCCATTGACTACCTCTTGAAGCTCATCAAGAGAATGCCAAGACTGTGCAAAGCAGTCATCAAAGCAAAAGGTGGCTACTTTGAAGAACCTAGAATATAAGACATATTTTCAGTTGTTTCACACTTTTTTGTTAAGTATATAATTCCACATGTGTTAATTCATAGTTTTGATGCCTTCAGTGTGAATGTACAATTTTCATAGTCATGAAAATACAGAAAAATCTTGAAATGAGAAGGTGTGTCCAAACTTTTGGTCTGTACTGTATATAATCGTCTTATCCCATCTGTCTGTCTGTCCTTCTGTCCAGGAAATCCTGCGTCGCTGATTGGTCCAGCCGCGGCCAATCAGCGACGCGGGATTTCAGAAAAAGATGGCGGCCGTTAGCAGCTCATCTGCCGCACGGAGGTCAGCGGCGATGCAGCCGGGAGATGACCGGCGCTAGCCGCTCATCTCCCGGCTGCTCGCAGCAGAAGTACCGCGACCGGCGGCGCCGCTGACCTCCATGCGGCTACCGTCGGGAGATCAATGGCTAGGGCCGCTGATCTCCCGACGGCAAGTGTGAAGCGAGGACCGGGGAGCGGCGCCGCCAGTCGGGATACTTCGGCTGTGAGCAGCCGGCCATCTCCCGGTTCCTTGCAGCGGAAGTACCCGCACAGGTAGCGTCGCTGCCCGGTCCTCAGTAATACGATTCGCTGATTGGTCGGAATCAGCGATATTGGCGCCGCGACCAATCAGCGATACTGGCGCCAAATTTAAACACCGCTCTGCTGATTGGTCGTGGCCGGCGGCCGCGACCAATCAGCGATTTTGGCGCCACATTTAAACACCACTCTGTTGATTGCGCCTGGTCGGCCGCATACAGATTCTAGAATACCCGATGCATTAGAATCGGGCCACCATCTAGTACTGTATATAAAGAGCTGTGGGAGCCATCACACTATATATAGAGACCTGTGAAAAGCTTATGTGTTGATCCAGAGGAAGTCAAAAAAACCCATGAGGCAGATGCTGCTTGCCCAAAATTAGGGGAAAAATTCCTTCCCGACTCCACATATGGCAATCAGACTAGTTGCTTGGATCAACGTCCCATAACAAAATCTAGTATGAATAACCTGTAATGTTATTCAAGAAAGTCACACAGGACCTCCTTGAACTTTTTTTTAGAGAATTAAGTATTACAAGGTCATGTGGTAGAGAGTTCCATACCTCACACAATAAAACATTGCCATCTAACTTCCTTTAGACAAAGCGAATTAGGAGCTTGATGCTAGAGTAGTTGAATTAAAACTGAAAAAAATTATTAACACAGCAAAAAAGAGGAACAGTATTTATTCTCCAGCCCAGGTCTCAAAACTAATGCACTAATCAGGATGAAGCAAACCATATAATAAAGGCAGGGGCAGCACAGGTGCAAAATACTGATGAGACAACCAACTCATAACCTACCAATTCTTGGAGGGGGTCATTGCTTAGTATTAAAACTGCACACAAAAAATGGCTTGTATAGGTCACTGGTCACACACAGATTGTTAGGGGAATGGTTGCAAACAACTTTATTAAATAATGGAAAGCAAACGAACCCGGGGTCCGTGATGCAGCCTGGAGGACTGCGGACGAACACCTTCCGGGTAAGAAGGTAAAACAACCAACTGAAATAACAATCCCCCCCGTGTTACTGCACACCGGAACGGGAATAGGGATTCGCACTATCTCCGTTAACTGCACGAGAGATGTGCGACAAATAATGGAGCCGTAGCCCTGTTAACTGCACAGAGGCTACGCAGCAGGCGCTCGGATGCGTGTGTGATTCACGCCGGCTTATACGTGCTCCCAGCCGGCTTGCTACCGGACTGAGGAGTATCTCTCCACGTGGCTAACAGGCGGTGCCGGGAATACGGAGTCCGCAGTCTGCTCGGGGTGTATAGCGACCCCCTTGTTGGAGCCAGACTGTCAGACGAAGCTACCTGCCTCCCTCCATCTAAGGCTGTCTATCCCCTGCTAAACCTGCCTGTCAGAAGCTATAACAGCAAAAGTACACGTGGAGCCGAAACGACCAAGCGTCCACACAATAACACCAACTCAGCTCAATGATCAGAGTGCGCCGCCATGTTTGTGGGCGTGCTATTTAAATATTAAGCCCTGCCCATCGTCACATTATTGGTGACGTCACCCGCGACCAATCAGGCGGTGCCAGGTCACCGGATCAGCTGACTCCCAAACCACCAATCACGGTCCGCCATGTCACGGGCATGCTCAGTGCAGTGTATCCTGGACTTAGGCTGTAACAGCCCTGTTTCCCTCCGCAACCTATCCTTCATGTTGCTAGGAACAAAGACCCGAGAGACAGCTTGTACATCTCGTGCACCAGCTAGGCGTTGGGACCGATGACGATGCTGAGCAGCATCTGGACCGGAATGGGAGACCACAGAATCCACTGATGATTCTGAACCCATTTCGGATCCAGAAAACACCTGACGCCTAACACAGATAGTGCTCAATATAGGGCTTACAGCCTATTAGTGACCCTCATACTGTTAGATTAGGCAGGCTGCAAAGCACTATCTAAGTGCACCCCATGAGGACAGACCCCCTAGTTTACAAATCCAGCATTGATGGGCTTGTCTGAACCCTGAATAAAAATAACGTGCAAAATCTATATATGAGGTACTGGTAGATATTTTGGCGCTGGTCACGCACAGTGTCTGGTTTACAGCCTATTAGTGACGCCCATACTATTAGATTAGGCGGGCTATGCTCCCCTCATACACCTTACCACGGTGTGTAGTGTGACATGGAGCTAAACCCCCTGTCTTCTTAAGAATAAGGCTGCGAAAAACCTTCTCTTTATTGATAGTAGAGAAACCTCCATACAGTAGATGCGGAAAACATACGATGAACCCCAGTATTGTACCACATAGATAGGGCTCTTACCGGCTAAGCTTGGAGCAGGCTGTGTGCACAGAGCCCAAGATACAAAACTGTAGGGATGTGGACTGTCTTACCCTGTTCCTGCCCCTGAAGACAACAAACGCGTCATGTGAATACTGTCTTGCGGTTTTATATCTAAAAGTGATATGTGTCTTATGTAATGTATAATGGTGATGTAACAGCATGTGAAGTGTTAATGCATAATGTGAGTATAGCATAAGATAAGCTTAGGATACCATAAGACATAAGTATAACATAAACCCTAAAATACAAATTTTATTAAATCTCTTTAAAATCGGGACATGCGGCATAAAGATGATCCGCATCAGTATTGCACTTTATCAAGATAAGTTCCTTTTATTGTTTAGTCTTGTGATCATTTATGTCATTGATACCTCTATGGGTGATTAATTCCAGGGCTGGCTAGGGTTATCCAGGGATAGCCGCCGTGGAGCGGGGCACCACAGTGTCAACATTAACTAGGGTGTCACCCTCCACTATAAGGCAGGTAATCAGCATCTAGGGCAGGGGTCTCAAACTCGGCTGGGTATATGGGCCGCACATGGAAAAAATTTGAATTTGGGGGGCCGCATTCTTTGTTCAATGTGACATTTTTAGTGATACCATTTTTTTTGTATACACCTTTTGAACATTTTTTCCGTGTTTATTTTTTTATGGCTTGGGTCGTTATGGATGTGGCGATAATAAACGTGCACTTTTTTGTGTTTACTTTAGTTTACATATAAAACAGCATTTTTAGCGCCCAATATTTTTTCATGCTTTATTTTTATTTTTTTGATTTTTACAATTTTGTTTCCCCCAATTGGCCACATTCAGTAATATTGTCTTACAATTAGCATCATATAGTAATAATGGCAAACATCTTGTAGTAATGTTCCCCATCCAAGTCCCCATCTTGTACTAATGTGCCCCATCCAGGTCCCCATCCTGTGGCTATGTGCCTCATCCAGGTCCCCATCTTGTGGCTATGTGCCCCATCCAGGTCCCCATCCTGTGACTATGTGCCCCATCCAGGTCCCCATCCTGTGGCTATGTGCCCCATCCAGGTCCCCATCTTGTGGCTATGTGCCCCATCCAGGTCCCCATCCTGTGGCTATGTACCCCATCCAGGTCCCCTCTTGTGGCTATGTACCCCATCCAGGTCCCCTCTTGTGGCTCTGTGCCCCATCCAGGTCCCCTCTTGTGGCTATGTGCCCCATCCAGGTCCCCATCCTGTGGCTATGTACCCCATCCAGGTCCCCTCTTGTGGCTATGTACCCCATCCAGGTCCCCTCTTGTGGCTATGTGCCCCATCCAGGTCCCCTCTTGTGGCTATGTGCCCCATCCAGGTCCCCATCCTGTGGCTATGTTTTCCCTGTGCTGTTCTTCACACACATAAAAAAAAAAAGATGATTCTCACCTGTCCTCCGTTCCCTCGGCGTCCTTCCTGCAGATGTGGCCCGCAGGCACCACAGAGTCAGACCCCTTGACGATCCCGACCTGGTCCAGGAGGAGCCGCCGACAGCAGCGCTGCATTGCCGCACAGAGACTGTCTCCCAGCATAGCATTTTCAATGTCAGCCGCCGGCCAATCAGAGGCCAGCAGCTGACATCTGCATATGGCAATGACGTCATACTCGCTGCGCCGACACGCAGATATCAGCTGCTGGCCTCTGATTGGCCAGCGGCTGGCATTGGAAATACAGTGCTGGGAAACAGTCTCTGTGCGGCAATTCAGCGCTGCTGTCGGCGGCTCCTCCTGGACCTGGTCGGGATCATCAAGGGGTCTGTGCCTGCGGGCCGCATAAAGCAGCCTCAGGGGCCGCATGCGGCCCGCGGGCCGCGTGTTTGAGACCCCTGATCTAGGGTGTTGAACAGGGCTGATTGTAGCCTTTGTTTGGATGCCCGAATGTATCCTTTGGCTTGGAGGTCCAAAGATATTAGGAACGTTCTTGGGTGTTTTTATAAATTTGCACATTGTCACTTTATTCACTGTTGTCACTTTAATCATTTAGTACACACTGAGGATTGATTGTTTGATGTGATATCTGTACCAGTTTCTGGTAGACTGTCAGATCTTTGGTCTATGTAAATACGAATAAGGGACTTTTAGGGTCTAGGGGCAGCTGCCGTTCAGCAAGGGTGCCATTGTCATCTATATGTAGGATGCCCATCTCCGTTGACATGCAGGTTCAGGCTAGGGTATCTATAGGGTGAGTTTTATTGAAGTACTGTGGGTACGGAAAGCATTCAGACCCCTTTAAATTTTTCACTCTTTGTTTCATTGCAGCCATTTGGTAAATTCTAAAAAGTTCATTTTTTTCTCAATAAAGTACACTCTGCACCCCATCTTGACTGAAAAAAACAGAAATGTAGAAATGTTTGCAAATTTATTAAAAAAGGAAAACTGAAATATCACATGGTCATAAGTATTCAGACCCTTTGCTCATATTTAAGTCACATGCTGTCCATTTCCTTGTGATCCTCCTTGAGATGGTTCTACTCTTTCATTGGAGTCCAGCTGTGTTTAATTAAACTGATAGGACTTGATTTGGAAAGGCACACACCTGTCTATATAAGACCTCACAGCTCACAGTGCATGTCAGACCAAATGACCAGTATTGAGTAGAAGCCCCCTTTTGAGCTAGTGCATCCATGAGTCTTCTTGGGAATGATGCAACAAGTTTTTCACACCTGGATTTGGGGTTCCTCTGCCATTCTTCCTTGCAGATCCTCTCCAGTTCTGTCAGGTTGGATGGTGAACGTTGGTGGACAGCCATTTTCAGGTCTCTCCAGAGATGTTCAATTGGGTTTAGGTCAGGGCTCTGGCTGGGCCAGTCTAGAATGGTCACAGAGTTGTTCTGAAGCCACTCCTTTGTTATTTTAACTGTGTGCTTAGGGTCATTGTCTTGTTGGAAGGTGAACCTTCGGCCAAGTCTGAGGTCCAGAGCACTCTGGAAGAGGTTTTCATCCAGGATATCTGTGTACTTGGCCGCATTCATGTTTCTTTCAATTCCAACCAGTCGTCCTGTCCCTGCAGCTGAAAAACACCCCCATGATGCTGCCACCACCATGTTTCACTGTTGGGATTGTATTGGGCAGGTGATGAGCAGTGCCTGGTTTTTTCCACACATACCCCTTAGAATTATCACCAAAAAGTTCTATCTTAGTCTCATCAGACCAAAGAATCTTATTTCTCATAGACTGGGAGTCCTTCATGTGTTTTTAAGCAAACTCTGTGCAGGCTTTCATATGTCTTGCACTGAGGAGAGGCTTCCGTTGGGCCACTCTGCCATAAAGGCTCGACTTGTGGAGGGCTGCAGTGATAGTTGACTTTATGCAACTTTCTCCCATCTCCCTACTGCATCTTTGGAGCTGAGCCACAGTGATCTTGGGGTTCATCTTTACCTCTCTCACCAAGGCTCTTCTCCCACGATTGCTCAGTTTAGCTGGACGGCCAGGTCTAGGAAGACTTCTGGTGGTCCCAAACTTCTTCCACTTAAGGATTATGGAGGCCACTGTGTTCTTAGAACCCTTGACTAATGCAGAAATTCTTTTGTAAACTTGGCCAGATCTGTGCCTTGCCACAATTCTGTCTCTAAGCTCCTTGGGCAGTGTCAGGATGCCAGGTTTAATTTTACTTTGCCAGTAGTTTTTCCCTTAGCCAAGATGGCTTCCATTGCCTCACTGGGGTCATGTGTTTCCTGCCTGTGGACCTACTTAAACTGCATGTGTTGCAATTATGCCTTGCCTGAGTATTGTGTGCTTTTAGCTTTCTACTCACCTGTGCTAGCCCTCTGAATAGAGTCTTGCTGACCTTGTGTTTACTCCTAGTCATCCGCTGAAAGGATTGCTGCCTGAATCCTCTGCTAAGGGGACTTCTGCTGAAAGGAACCGCTGGCTGTTGTTCACTCACGCTGGGATCTCTGAACTTTTGTCTTCCTGAAGAAAACTTCTCCTGGATCTCTACACCTCTGGTATAGTCACCATCTTGCTCTGTGTTTAAATACCCGGCTCCAGCTCTGCTTAAGACATCGCTGTTTCCTCCGCTGCACCTCCTGCATTCTTCAATATCCAGATCCATATTCCAGTTTGTCTTCTCTTCTGCACTACGTGAGTCCACAATCAACTGAGGAATGCCTACGTCTGCTTACTATCCTTATTTCTGTTTGCATATTACTGTACCTAAGTAAACTTGGACTATCGTTAACGTTTACATACCCTAATAGTAATGAAGGCCGTGCCTTACAGATTAGGTTCTAAGAAGTGTTGTTTGGAATGAACTTACCTTCATAAACTGTTTGCTGTGATCTTTTGCACTTGAGTTTAAAATAGACTTTCACACTACTCTTGTCTCAGTCTCTGCTTTTGGCCCACGCCATTGGACTTCAGGGTATCTACTAACATCGTAACAGGCAGTTCCTTTGAGCTCATGATTCTCATTTGGTCTGACATGCACTGTGAGCTGTGAGGTCTTATGTAGACAGGTGTGTGCCTTTCCAAATCAAGTCCTATCAGTTTAATTAAACACAGCTGGACTCCAATGAAAGAGTAGAACCATCTCAAGGAGGATCACAAGAAATGGACAGCATGTGACTTAAATATGAGCAAAGGGTCTGAATACTTATGACCATGTGATATTTCAGTTTTCCTTTTTTAATAAATTTGCAAAAATTTCTACATTTCTGTTTTTTTTTCAGTCAAGATGGGGTGCACAGTGTACTTTAATGAGAAAAAAAAAAGAACTTTTTAGAATTTACCAAATGGCTGCAATGAAACAAAGAGTGAAAGATGTAAAGGGGTCTGAATGCTTTCCGTACCCACTGTATATAGTACTCAATGTTCCAGGCAGTGGGAGGCATTACTGGGATCCAGAGCAGTCGCCCCAGTCACGTCCAGAGCCTAAGGTCTGGCATAGGAGCTGCCGGACACTTTGTGTGCTCTGAAGTACAAAGGAAGATGGACAGGGACCTGCATAGATGGAAGTTGAAGGCCAGTCCCGGGTGCACTGCAGAGGTGGACGAGAAATACAGGATGAGCTAGCAACAGGGCTGAAGAGGAGTTATGCTAAGAAGGAGGATAATGTGAATTGCTGTGCCTTATCCCATCTGTACCCACCTGATGAACTTGAACTGTCAAGTATATGTTTGACTGTTACAAAGAACTTTGTGTCCCCTAAATTGTGTGCGGCGGCTTCTGAGGACAGAAGCCTGAAGGCAGTGGAGGCCTGCGACCTACAAGAGAGTGTGCTGCACCCCACACCCTAGAGCACACTGGGACTGGGACACCCATTGTCTGTAAAGTGCCAGAGCGAAATCAGACCGACGCTCAGTCACGACTACCGCTCTGTGCCACTTTACAAGATGAGTGATAAGGGAACTTCTCCATCAGAAGAGAAGAGGAAATAATGGTCGCTGCCCAAACTGTGACAAGAACAGGACCACAATGCAACAAGAACTGTCTCACAATGCTCTTGGAACTTTCCCATAATGCATTGCAAATTGAAACTAGAGCAAATACATTAAATCACTAGCAGACAGTGCAGTTATCAAACAATAAAAAATAGACAGGATTCAAATGCAAGCAACATAATGTCAGAACTGATATACACATAAAGTGACTAGATTCCCTGGATAGCTAAATTCGCAGATGAGGCCAGAACACGGGCTGCCCAGCACTATTTAAGTGCACCCCATGAAGATAGACACTCTAATTTACAAGGCCATAACATATAGGTGCATCTCACAAAATTAGAATATCATCAAAAAGTTAATTTATTTCAGTTCTTCAATGCAAAAAGTGAACCTCATATATTATATAGAGTCATTACAAACACAGTAATCTATTTCTAGTGTTTATTTCTGTTAATGTTGATGATTATGGCTTACAGCCAATGAAAACACAAAAGTCATTAACTCAGTAAATTAAAATAATTAACAAAAAACACCTGCAAAGACTTCCTAAGCATTTAAAAAGGCCCCTTAGTCTGTTTCAGTAGGCTCCACAATCATGGTGAAGACTGCTGACTTGACAGATGTCCAGAAGGCAGTCATTGACAAACTCCACAAGGTCCCAGAGTTCCAATTTTCATTTGAAATCAAGGTCCCAGAGTCTGGAAGAAGAGTGGAGAGGCCACAATCCAAGCTGCTTGAGGTCTAGTGTGAAGTTTCCACAATCAGTGATGGTTTGGGGAGCCGTGTCATCTGCTGGTGTAGGTCCACTGTGTTTTTTCAACACAAAAGTCAGCGCAGCCGTCTACCAAGAAATTTTAGAGCACTTCATGCTTCCCTCTGCCACAGTATCAAGCTACCAGGGGGGCAAAGGGGGCGGTGGCCCCGGGCCCCTCGCTCTTAGGGGGCCCATCCAGGGCTACGCCAGTGTAACTGTATCTAGCATGCCCCTGGTGCCAGCATCGGGCCCCACTGCCCGCCACCGCCGCAAGTTTACTGATGAGAGAGGGAGCGCGGATCTCTCTCCCATTAGTCCCTTCTGTGACTGACGTCTCTGACATCATCACTTGGCGCCCAGCCCGCTGTGCTGAAGATGTGTGCGTGCTGGGTGCTCTGAGCAGCGAGGGAACCAGGAGGAGAGATGAGTACTGTTTATTTATTTTTTGCCGGGTGGGGGGCGGCATTATATTACAGACTCTGCCTATGGGAAGGGGGAGGTGCATTATACTATAGACTCTGCCTATGGGGGAGCATTATCCTAAAGACTCTGCCCACAGAGAGGGGGGGCATTATACTAAAGACTCTGCCTATGGGGAGGGGGGGCATTATACTACAGACTGTCTATGGGGAGGGGGGGAGCATTATACTAAAGCCTCTGTCTATGGGGGGGCATTCTACTACAGACTCTGCCTATGGGGGGCATTATACTACAGACTCTGTTTATGAGCAGGGGAGAGCAGTAGACTACAGACTCTGCCTATGGGGGGACATTGTACTACAGACTCTGCCTATAAGAGGGGGAGCATTATACTACAGACTCTGCCTATGGGGGGTGCATTTTACTACAGACTCTGCCTATAGGTGGGGCATTATACTACAGACGCTGCCTATGAGATGGGGGGGGCATTATATCACAGACTCTGCCTATGAGGAGGGGGGGCACATTATACTACAGACTCTGCCTATGGGGGCGCATTATACTATACGAAGGACTATGGGGAGTGCATTATACTATATTGAGGACTATCTGGTGCATTATACTATATGTACTCTATTTATACAGTGTGGGAGATAATGTGGGTTCTTTGAACAGTGTGGGGGCCATCATACAGTGTGGGAGATAATGTGGGATCTTTGTATGGTGTGGAGGCCATCATACAGTGTTGGAGCCATCAGCTTGTGGGCTACTAAGGGGTCAGTATACTGTGTGGGGGTACTATACAGTGAGGGGGAATTATATAGTGAATAGGAGAACATCATACTGGTTAGAGCGGAGCTCTACATGGGGGGAGACTCAGGACATTATTAAATCTTAGGTGGGCACTTATTGTTATAGGGGAACTCAGGTTATCGTGACTGTCGAAGGGGCACTATTACTTTCTAGGGGGCACAATGTGGGCACTTTTCTAGGACACTTGCACACGGCATTACTTTATTTTAGAGGTTTGTTTTACCATCTAGAGGGCACACAGTAGGTGCAGTAATAGGGACACATTTTGCAGCAGAGGCTCAGTATTGGGGTATCAGCAGGATGAGAAGTTTGTGCAGGTTGGGGATAGATGTGGTCAGTGCCTGAAATGTAAGGAGTCAAATGTGTCTTTGTTGTGATCTCTGCATACCTGAGACTCTGAGTCCTGGCTGGAGAAGTAGTCGTGTCGGTCTGGGCCAGATGGAAAAGACGGGAAAAGTGAACAATTTAATCAGAAAGAACGTCAGCTGTAAGGTACTATATAAAACTGAGCTGTGATCTCTTATATGTTCTGCAGGACTGGCATCAATCAATATATGTCACCATATGGCGGTAATATCAGTGCTGGTCTTTGTATAGAGATTATTTTTAGTAACAGCGCGGTCATCTGCTGAGGTTTTCCTACATCAACTATCTGGGTGCGCCGCTATAGTTGGAATCAGGGTTACCTGGTTAGAGGCCCACTCAGAAGTTTCGGCCCCCTGAACCAAAACCTTAGCTACGCCAAGCTTTTTGGAGATGGAAATTTCATTCTCCAGCAGGACTTGGCCCCTGTCCACACTGCCAAAAGTACTAATACCTGGTTTAAAACAACAGTATCACTGTGCTTGATTGGCAGCAAACTCACCTGACCTTAACCCCATAAAGAATCTATGGGGTATTGTCAAGAGGAAAATGAGAGACACCAGACCCAACAATGCAGACGACCTGAAGGCTTCTATCAAAGCCACCTGGGCTTCCATAACCCCTCAGCAGTGCCACAGGCTGATCCCTCCATGCCACATTGCCGCATTGATGCAGTAATTGATGTAAAAGGAGCCCCGACCAAGTATTGAGGGCATTTATTGAACATACATTTCAGTAGGATAACATTTTGGATTTTGAAAACATTTTTCAAGCTGTTGTTATAAGGTATTCTAATTAATTGAAATAATGACTTTTGAGTTTTCATTGGCTGTAAGCCATAATCATCAACATTAACAGAAATAAACACGTGAAATAGATCACTCTGTGTGTAATGGCTCTATATAATATATGAGTTTCACGTTTTGTATTGAAGAACTGAAATAAATTAACTTTTATGGTGATATTCTAATATTGTGAGATGCACCTGTAGATGGGCTTGGCTGCACCCTGAATAAAAATAGCATGTAAAAAATATATATGATATATATGAGGTATTGGTCGATATTTTGGCCAAAATATACAAGCTCGCAACCTGCTCAAGGGTCCTCATACTTGCGAGTCCCTACACTAACATTAAAAGCAAAGTCACAAAAACAAGGAATTAAAGTTCCCACCAAAATTCAAGAATTAACACAGCAAATACAGCAACAATAATTACAAGGATGCAGCAAACCCATATAATGAAGAAGTCAGCAACACAGGTGCAAAATATTGATGAGACAACCACTCACAACCTACCAATTCATGGAGGGGGTGATAGCTTAGTATTAAAACTGCACACAAATAAGCCTTGTATAGGGCACTGGTCACACATAGGTAGTGCACAATGTCTGGCTTACAGCCTATTAGTGAAGCCCAAACTATTAGATTAGGCGGGCTGCCCAGCACTTTTTAAGTACACCCCATGAAGACAGACACCCTAGTTTACAAGGCCAACATTGATGGGTCTGGCTGCACCCTGAATAAAAATAACGTGCAAAAAATATATATGACATATATGAGGTATTAGTAAATATTTTGGCCAAAATACACAAGCTCGCAACCCGCGTCAAGGGTCCTCATACTTGCGAGTCCCTACACTAACATTAAAAGCAAAGACAAATTTAAATTCCCACCAAAATTCAAGAATTAACACAGGAAAAAAGGGCAACAGTGTTTACCTGCCTAGGTCTCAGTACTAATCATACCATATAATAACGATGACAGCAACACAGGTGCAAAATACTGATGTGACAACCACTCACATATTACCAATTAATGGAGGGGGGTGATTACATAGTATTAAAACTGCACACAAAATTATATGGGATTGCTACATCCTAATAGTGCATTAGTTCTGAGATCTGGGCAGGTAAATGCTATATTAATAATTGATTTTTTGGGGAAAGTTAAATTCTCTTTTGTTGGCTTTACTTTTAATCTAACTGAAATACACATAAGCTTTTTTCCTAAACATTAGGATCTGTTTAGAGCCATCAGCTCAAAAAGGCTTCCTTTCACAGACTTGGCATAAGCAGGTCAAAAGGAACCCTGATCTTTACCATTACACCCCTTTACAGGAATGGAGACTTACCACATGCTCAGGGTTGCATCTACAGAGTAGCTGCTGGCCAGAGGAGCGAGCTTGAGGCTATAACTCTAACTAAAGCTTTTTTATTACTAAATGATGGGTTCTGTCTAAGGCCATTGGCTCAAAAAGACTTCCTCGGACAGACTTGGCGCAAGCTACTCCATTCTGCAGATCCCAAGGGAACCCTGGCCTTTACCATTACACCCCTGTACAGGGATAGATACTTACCATAGGCCCAGGGTTGCATCTACAGAGTAGCTGCTGGCCGGAGGAGCGAGCTTGAGGCTATAGTGGTTGATTCAACTCTAACTAAAGCTTTTTTTTTTCCTAAATACTGGGATCTGTTTAAGGCTGTTGGCTCAAACAGACTTCCTCGGACAGACTTGGCGCAAGCTACTCCATTCTGCAGATACCAAGGGAACCCTGGTTTTTACCATTACACCCCTGTACAGGGATAGATACTTACCATAGGCCCAGGGTTGCATCTACAGAGTAGCTGCTGGCCGGAGGAGTGCGCTTGAGGCTTGAGTAGTTGAGTCAATCCTAACTAAAGAAAAACCTATCTAATGACACTTTCTTGTTAGGACCTGTCTGAGGCCTATGGCTCAAAAAAGCAACTTTGGAAAAACTTGGCAAAAGCCAGTCTATCCTACAGGTTCCAAAGGAACTCTGACCTTCACTCTTACAGCCCTGTACAGTGATAAAGACTTATTACAGGGCCTTGATTGCATCTACATAGTAGATGCTGACTGGAGGGGCAAACTTAAGGTTAGAATGGTTCAGCCAACCCTAACTATTGCTACTTTCTTAAATGTTAGGATATTTCTGAGGCCGTTGGCTCAAACAGGCTTCCTTGGACAGACTTGGCGCAAAACACACCATTTCTGATGTTTCCAAATGAACCCTGGGCTTCACCCTTGAACCTCTATACAGGGACCGTTTCATAGTTTTAAGGTTGAAAGACACAAGTCTGTCAAGTTCAACCTAAAAGCTAATGTGTTCATCCAGAGGAAGGCAAAAACCCCATGAGGCAGATGCTAATTGCCCCATATTAGGGGAAAAATTCCTTCCCGACTCCACATATGGCAATCAGACTAGTTCCCTGGATCAACGTCCCATAACAAAATCTAGTACGGATAACCTGCAATTTTATATTATTTAAGAAAGGCACACACATGCCCTCCTTGAATTTTTTTTAGAAAATTAAGTATTTCAATTTCATGTGGTAGAGAGTTTCATAACCTCATTGCTCACACAATAAAAATTTGCCAACTAACTTCCTTTAGACAAAGTGAATTAGGATCTTTATGCTAGAGTAATTGAATTAACTCTAACTGAAATAGATTAATGCTTTTTTCCTAAATGTTGAAATTTGTTTAAATCCATCAGCTCAAAAAGGCTTTCTCGGACAGACTTGGCGCAAGCTACTCCATTCTGCAGATCCCAAGGGAACCCTGGCCTTTACCATTACACCCCTGTACAGGGATAGATACTTACCATAGGCCCAGGGTTGCATCTACAGAGTAGCTGCTGGCCGGAAGAGCGAGCTTGAGGCTATAGTGGTTGATTCAACTCTAACTAAAGCTTTTTTTTCCTAAATACTGGGATCTGTTTAAGGCTGTTGGCTCAAACAGACTTCCTCGGACAGACTTGGCGCAAGCTACTCCATTCTGCAGATCCCAAGGGAACCCTGGTTTTTACCATTACACCCCTGTACAGGGATAGATACTTACCATAGGCCCAGGGTTGCATCTACAGAGTAGCTGCTGGCCGGAGGAGTGCGCTTGAGGCTTGAGTAGTTGAGTCAATCCTAACTAAAGAAAAACCTATCTAATGACACTTTCTTGTTAGGACCTGTCTGAGGCCTATGGCTCAAAAAAGCAACTTTGGAAAAACTTGGCAAAAGCCAGTCTATCCTACAGGTTCCAAAGGAACTCTGACCTTCACTCTTACAGCCCTGTACAGTGATAAAAACTTATTACAGGGCCTTGATTGCATCTACATAGTAGATGCTGACTGGAGGGGCAAACTTAAGGTTAGAATGGTTCAGCCAACCCTAACTATTGCTACTTTCTTAAATGTTAGGATATTTCTGAGGCCGTTGGCTCAAACAGGCTTCCTTGGACAGACTTGGCGCAAAACACACCATTTCTGATGTTTCCAAATGAACCCTGGGCTTCACCCTTGAACCTCTATACAGGGACCGTTTCATAGTTTTAAGGTTGAAAGACACAAGTCTGTCAAGTTCAACCTAAAAGCTAATGTGTTCATCCAGAGGAAGGCAAAAACCCCATGAGGCAGATGCTAATTGCCCCATATTAGGGGAAAAATTCCTTCCCGACTCCACATATGGCAATCAGACTAGTTCCCTGGATCAACGTCCCATAACAAAATCTAGTACGGATAACCTGCAATTTTATATTATTTAAGAAAGGCACACACATGCCCTCCTTGAATTTTTTTTAGAAAATTAAGTATTTCAATTTCATGTGGTAGAGAGTTTCATAACCTCATTGCTCACACAATAAAAATTTGCCAACTAACTTCCTTTAGACAAAGTGAATTAGGATCTTTATGCTAGAGTAATTGAATTAACTCTAACTGAAATAGATTAATGCTTTTTTCCTAAATGTTGAAATTTGTTTAAATCCATCAGCTCAAAAAGGCTTTCTCGGACAGACTTGGCGCAAGCTACTCCATTCTGCAGATCCCAAGGGAACCCTGGCCTTTACCATTACACCCCTGTACAGGGATAGATACTTACCATAGGCCCAGGGTTGCATCTACAGAGTAGCTGCTGGCCGGAAGAGCGAGCTTGAGGCTATAGTGGTTGATTCAACTCTAACTAAAGCTTTTTTTTCCTAAATACTGGGATCTGTTTAAGGCTGTTGGCTCAAACAGACTTCCTCGGACAGACTTGGCGCAAGCTACTCCATTCTGCAGATCCCAAGGGAACCCTGGTTTTTACCATTACACCCCTGTACAGGGATAGATACTTACCATAGGCCCAGGGTTGCATCTACAGAGTAGCTGCTGCCCGGAGGAGTGCGCTTGAGGCTTGAGTAGTTGAATCAATCCTAACTAAATAAAAACCTATCTAATGACACTTTCTTGTTAGGACCTGTCTGAGGCCTATGGCTCAAAAAAGCTTCTTTGGAAAGACTTGGCAAAAGCCAGTCTATCCTACAGGTTCCAAAGGAACTCTGGCCTTCACTCTTACAGCCCTGTACAGTGATAAAGACTTATTACAGGGCCTTGATTGCATCTACATAGTAGATGCTGACTGGAGGGGCAAACTTAAAGTTAGAATGGTTCAGCCAACCCTAACTATTGCTACTTTCTTAAATGTTAGGATATTTCTGAGGCCATTGGCTCAAACAGGCTTCCTTGGACAGACTTGGCGCAAAACACACCATTTCTGATGTTTCCAAATGAACCCTGGGCTTCACCCTTGAACCTCTATACAGGGACCGTTTCATAGTTTTAAGGTTGAAAGACACAAGTCTGTCAAGTTCAACCTAAAAGCTAATGTGTTGATCCAGAGGAAGGCAAAAACCCCATGAGGCAGATGCTAATTGCCCCATATTAGGGGAAAAATTCCTTCCCGACTCCACATATGGCAATCAGACTAGTTCCCTGGATCAACGTCCCATAACAAAATCTAGTACGGATAACCTGCAATTTTATATTATTCAAGAAAGGCACACACATGCCCTCCTTGAATTTTTTTTAGAAAATTAAGTATTTCAATTTCATGTGGTAGAGAGTTTCATAACCTCATTGCTCACACAATAAAAATTTGCCAACTAACTTCCTTTAGACAAAGTGAATTAGGATCTTTATGCTAGAGTAATTGAATTAACTCTAACTGAAATAGATTAATGCTTTTTTCCTAAATGTTGAAATTTGTTTAAATCCATCAGCTCAAAAAGGCTTTCTCGGACAGACTTGGCGCAAGCTACTCCATTCTGCAGATCCCAAGGGAACCCTGGCCTTTACCATTACACCCCTGTACAGGGATAGATACTTACCATAGGCCCAGGGCTGCATCTACAGAGTAGCTGCTGGCCGGAGGAGCGAGCTTGAGGCTATAGTGGTTGATTCAACTCTAACTAAAGCTTTTTTTTCCTAAATACTGGGATCTGTTTAAGGCTGTTGGCTCAAACAGACTTCCTCGGACAGACTTGGCGCAAGCTACTCCATTCTGCAGATCCCAAGGGAACCCTGGTTTTTACCATTACACACCTGTACAGGGATAGATACTTACCATAGGCCCAGGGTTGCATCTACAGAGTAGCTGCTGCCCGGAGGAGTGCGCTTGAGGCTTGAGTAGTTGAATCAATCCTAACTAAAGAAAAACCTATCTAATGACACTTTCTTGTTAGGACCTGTCTGAGGCCTATGGCTCAAAAAAGCTTCTTTGGAAAGACTTGGCAAAAGCCAGTCTATCCTACAGGTTCCAAAGGAACTCTGGCCTTCACTCTTACAGCCCTGTACAGTGATAAAGACTTATTACAGGGCCTTGATTGCATCTACATAGTAGATGCTGACTGGAGGGGCAAACTTAAAGTTAGAATGGTTCAGCCAACCCTAACTATTGCTACTTTCTTAAATGTTAGGATATTTCTGAGGCCATTGGCTCAAACAGGCTTCCTTGGACAGACTTGGCGCAAAACACACCATTTCTGATGTTTCCAAATGAACCCTGGGCTTCACCCTTGAACCTCTATACAGGGACCGTTTCATAGTTTTAAGGTTGAAAGACACAAGTCTGTCAAGTTCAACCTAAAAGCTAATGTGTTGATCCAGAGGAAGGCAAAAACCCCATGAGGCAGATGCTAATTGCCCCATATTAGGGGAAAAATTCCTTCCCGACTCCACATATTTCAATCAGACTAGTTCCCTGGATCAACGTCCCATAACAAAATCTAGTACGGATAACCTGCAATTTTATATTATTTAAGAAAGGCACACACATGCCCTCCTTGAATTTTTTTTAGAAAATTAAGTATTTCAATTTCATGTGGTAGAGAGTTTCATAACCTCATTGCTCACACAATAAAAATTTGCCAACTAACTTCCTTTAGACAAAGTGAATTAGGATCTTTATGCTAGAGTAATTGAATTAACTCTAACTGAAATAGATTAATGCTTTTTTCCTAAATGTTGAAATTTGTTTAAATCCATCAGCTCAAAAAGGCTTTCTCGGACAGACTTGGCGCAAGCTGCTCCATTCTGCAGATCCCAAGGGAACCCTGGCCTTTACCATTACACCCCTGTACAGGGATAGATACTTACCATAGGCCCAGGGCTGCATCTACAGAGTAGCTGCTGGCCGGAGGAGCGAGCTTGAGGCTATAGTGGTTGATTCAACTCTAACTAAAGCTTTTTTTTCCTAAATACTGGGATCTGTTTAAGGCTGTTGGCTCAAACAGACTTCCTCGGACAGACTTGGCGCAAGCTACTCCATTCTGCAGATCCCAAGGGAACCCTGGTTTTTACCATTACACCCCTGTACAGGGATAGATACTTACCATAGGCCCAGGGTTGCATCTACAGAGTAGCTGCTGGCCGGAGGAGTGCGCTTGAGGCTTGAGTAGTTGAATCAATCCTAACTAAAGAAAAACCTATCTAATGCCACTTTCTTGTTAGGACCTGTCTGAGGCCTATGGCTCAAAAAAGCTTCTTTGGAAAGACTTGGCAAAAGCCAGTCTATCCTACAGGTTCCAAAGGAACTCTGGCCTTCACTCTTACAGCCCTGTACAGCGATAAAGACTTATTACAGGGCCTTGATTGCATCTACATAGTAGATGCTGACTGGAGGGGCAAACTTAAGGCTGGAATGGTTCAGCCAACCCTAACTATTGCTACTTTCTTAAATGTTAAGATATTTCTGAGGCCGTTGGCTCAAACAGGCTTCCTTGGACAGACTGGGCGCAAAACACACCATTTCTGATGTTTCCAAATGAACCCTGGGCTTCACGCTTGAACCTCTATACAGGGACCGTTTCATAGTTTTAAGGTTGAAAGACACAAGTCCATCAAGTTCAACCTAAAAGCTAATGTGTTGATCCAGAGGAAGGCAAAAACCCCATGAGGCAGATGCTAATTGCCCCATATTAGGGGAAAAATTCCTTCCCGACTCCACATATGGCAATCAGACTAGTTCCCTGGATCAACGTCCCATAACAAAATCTAGTACGGATAACCTGCAATTTTATATTATTCAAGAAAGGCACACACATGCCCTCCTTGAATTTTTTTTAGAAAATTAAGTATTTCAATTTCATGTGGTAGAGAGTTTCATAACCTCATTGCTCACACAATAAAAATTTGCCAACTAACTTCCTTTAGACAAAGTGAATTAGGATCTTTATGCTAGAGTAATTGAATTAACTCTAACTGAAATAGATTAATGCTTTTTTCCTAAATGTTGAAATTTGTTTAAATCCATCAGCTCAAAAAGGCTTTCTCGGACAGACTTGGCGCAAGCTACTCCATTCTGCAGATCCCAAGGAACCCTGGCCTTTACCATTACACCCCTGTACAGGGATAGATACTTACCATAGGCCCAGGGCTGCATCTACAGAGTAGCTGCTGGCCGGAGGAGCGAGCTTGAGGCTATAGTGGTTGATTCAACTCTAACTAAAGCTTTTTTTTCCTAAATACTGGGATCTGTTTAAGGCTGTTGGCTCAAACAGACTTCCTCGGACAGACTTGGCGCAAGCTACTCCATTCTGCAGATCCCAAGGGAACCCTGGTTTTTACCATTACACACCTGTACAGGGATAGATACTTACCATAGGCCCAGGGTTGCATCTACAGAGTAGCTGCTGCCCGGAGGAGTGCGCTTGAGGCTTGAGTAGTTGAATCAATCCTAACTAAAGAAAAACCTATCTAATGACACTTTCTTGTTAGGACCTGTCTGAGGCCTATGGCTCAAAAAAGCTTCTTTGGAAAGACTTGGCAAAAGCCAGTCTATCCTACAGGTTCCAAAGGAACTCTGGCCTTCACTCTTACAGCCCTGTACAGTGATAAAGACTTATTACAGGGCCTTGATTGCATCTACATAGTAGATGCTGACTGGAGGGGCAAACTTAAAGTTAGAATGGTTCAGCCAACCCTAACTATTGCTACTTTCTTAAATGTTAGGATATTTCTGAGGCCATTGGCTCAAACAGGCTTCCTTGGACAGACTTGGCGCAAAACACACCATTTCTGATGTTTCCAAATGAACCCTGGGCTTCACCCTTGAACCTCTATACAGGGACCGTTTCATAGTTTTAAGGTTGAAAGACACAAGTCTGTCAAGTTCAACCTAAAAGCTAATGTGTTGATCCAGAGGAAGGCAAAAACCCCATGAGGCAGATGCTAATTGCCCCATATTAGGGGAAAAATTCCTTCCCGACTCCACATATGGCAATCAGACTAGTTCCCTGGATCAACGTCCCATAACAAAATCTAGTACGGATAACCTGCAATTTTATATTATTTAAGAAAGGCACACACATGCCCTCCTTGAATTTTTTTTAGAAAATTAAGTATTTCAATTTCATGTGGTAGAGAGTTTCATAACCTCATTGCTCACACAATAAAAATTTGCCAACTAACTTCCTTTAGACAAAGTGAATTAGGATCTTTATGCTAGAGTAATTGAATTAACTCTAACTGAAATAGATTAATGCTTTTTTCCTAAATGTTGAAATTTGTTTAAATCCATCAGCTCAAAAAGGCTTTCTCGGACAGACTTGGCGCAAGCTACTCCATTCTGCAGATCCCAAGGGAACCCTGGCCTTTACCATTACACCCCTGTACAGGGATAGATACTTACCATAGGCCCAGGGTTGCATCTACAGAGTAGCTGCTGGCCGGAGGAGCGAGCTTGAGGCTATAGTGGTTGATTCAACTCTAACTAAAGCTTTTTTTTCCTAAATACTGGGATCTGTTTAAGGCTGTTGGCTCAAACAGACTTCCTCGGACAGACTTGGCGCAAGCTACTCCATTCTGCAGATCCCAAGGGAACCCTGGTTTTTACCACTACACCCCTGTACAGGGATAGATACTTACCATAGGCCCAGGGTTGCATCTACAGAGTAGCTGCTGGCCGTAGGAGTGCGCTTGAGGCTTGAGTAGTTGAGTCAATCCTAACTAAAGAAAAACCTATCTAATGACACTTTCTTGTTAGGACCTGTCTGAGGCCTATGGCTCAAAAAAGCTTCTTTGGAAAAACTTGGCAAAAGCCAGTCTATCCTACAGGTTCCAAAGGAACTCTGACCTTCACTCTTACATCCCTGTACAGTGATAAAGACTTATTACAGGGCCTTGATTGCATCTACATAGTAGATGCTGACTGGAGGGGCAAACTTAAGGTTAGAATGGTTCAGCCAACCCTAACTATTGCTACTTTCTTAAATGTTAGGATATTTCTGAGGCCGTTGGCTCAAACAGGCTTCCTTGGACAGACTTGGTGCAAAACACACCATTTCTGATGTTTCCAAATGAACCCTGGGCTTCACCCTTGAACCTCTATACAGGGACCGTTTCATAGTTTTAAGGTTGAAAGACACAAGTCCATCAAGTTCAACCTAAAAGCTAATGTGTTGATCCAGAGGAAGGCAAAAACCCCATGAGGCAGATGCTAATTGCCCCATATTAGGGGAAAAATTCCTTCCCGACTCCACATATGGCAATCAGACTAGTTCCCTGGATCAACGTCCCATAACAAAATCTAGTACGGATAACCTGCAATTTTATATTATTCAAGAAAGGCACACACATGCCCTCCTTGAATTTTTTTTAGAAAATTAAGTATTTCAATTTCATGTGGTAGAGAGTTTCATAACCTCATTGCTCACACAATAAAAATTTGCCGACTAACTTCCTTTAGACAAAGTGAATTAGGATCTTTATGCTAGAGTAATTGAATTAACTCTAACTGAAATAGATTAATGCTTTTTTCCTAAATGTTGAAATTTGTTTAAATCCATCAGCTCAAAAAGGCTTTCTCGGACAGACTTGGCGCAAGCTACTCCATTCTGCAGATCCCAAGGGAACCCTGGCCTTTACCATTACACCCCTGTACAGGGATAGATACTTACCATAGGCCCAGGGCTGCATCTACAGAGTAGCTGCTGGCCGGAGGAGCGAGCTTGAGGCTATAGTGGTTGATTCAACTCTAACTAAAGCTTTTTTTTCCTAAATACTGGGATCTGTTTAAGGCTGTTGGCTCAAACAGACTTCCTCGGACAGACTTGGCGCAAGCTACTCCATTCTGCAGATAACAAGGGAACCCTGGTTTTTACCATTACACACCTGTACAGGGATAGATACTTACCATAGGCCCAGGGTTGCATCTACAGAGTAGCTGCTGCCCGGAGGAGTGCGCTTGAGGCTTGAGTAGTTGAATCAATCCTAACTAAAGAAAAACCTATCTAATGCCACTTTCTTGTTAGGACCTGTCTGAGGCCTATGGCTCAAAAAAGCTTCTTTGGAAAGACTTGGCAAAAGCCAGTCTATCCTACAGGTTCCAAAGGAACTCTGGCCTTCACTCTTACAGCCCTGTACAGTGATAAAGACTTATTACAGGGCCTTGATTGCATCTACATAGTAGATGCTGACTGGAGGGGCAAACTTAAAGTTAGAATGGTTCAGCCAACCCTAACTATTGCTACTTTCTTAAATGTTAGGATATTTCTGAGGCCATTGGCTCAAACAGGCTTCCTTGGACAGACTTGGCGCAAAACACACCATTTCTGATGTTTCCAAATGAACCCTGGGCTTCACCCTTGAACCTCTATACAGGGACCGTTTCATAGTTTTAAGGTTGAAAGACACAAGTCTGTCAAGTTCAACCTAAAAGCTAATGTGTTGATCCAGAGGAAGGCAAAAACCCCATGAGGCAGATGCTAATTGCCCCATATTAGGGGAAAAATTCCTTCCCGACTCCACATATTTCAATCAGACTAGTTCCCTGGATCAACGTCCCATAACAAAATCTAGTACGGATAACCTGCAATTTTATATTATTTAAGAAAGGCACACACATGCCCTCCTTGAATTTTTTTTAGAAAATTAAGTATTTCAATTTCATGTGGTAGAGAGTTTCATAACCTCATTGCTCACACAATAAAAATTTGCCAACTAACTTCCTTTAGACAAAGTGAATTAGGATCTTTATGCTAGAGTAATTGAATTAACTCTAACTGAAATAGATTAATGCTTTTTTCCTAAATGTTGAAATTTGTTTAAATCCATCAGCTCAAAAAGGCTTTCTCGGACAGACTTGGCGCAAGCTGCTCCATTCTGCAGATCCCAAGGGAACCCTGGCCTTTACCATTACACCCCTGTACAGGGATAGATACTTACCATAGGCCCAGGGCTGCATCTACAGAGTAGCTGCTGGCCGGAGGAGCGAGCTTGAGGCTATAGTGGTTGATTCAACTCTAACTAAAGCTTTTTTTTCCTAAATACTGGGATCTGTTTAAGGCTGTTGGCTCAAACAGACTTCCTCGGACAGACTTGGCGCAAGCTACTCCATTCTGCAGATCCCAAGGGAACCCTGGTTTTTACCATTACACCCCTGTACAGGGATAGATACTTACCATAGGCCCAGGGTTGCATCTACAGAGTAGCTGCTGGCCGGAGGAGTGCGCTTGAGGCTTGAGTAGTTGAATCAATCCTAACTAAAGAAAAACCTATCTAATGCCACTTTCTTGTTAGGACCTGTCTGAGGCCTATGGCTCAAAAAAGCTTCTTTGGAAAGACTTGGCAAAAGCCAGTCTATCCTTCAGGTTCCAAAGGAACTCTGGCCTTCACTCTTACAGCCCTGTACAGCGATAAAGACTTATTACAGGGCCTTGATTGCATCTACATAGTAGATGCTGACTGGAGGGGCAAACTTAAGGCTAGAATGGTTCAGCCAACCCTAACTATTGCTACTTTCTTAAATGTTAAGATATTTCTGAGGCCGTTGGCTCAAACAGGCTTCCTTGGACAGACTGGGCGCAAAACACACCATTTCTGATGTTTCCAAATGAACCCTGGGCTTCACCCTTGAACCTCTATACAGGGACCGTTTCATAGTTTTAAGGTTGAAAGACACAAGTCCATCAAGTTCAACCTAAAAGCTAATGTGTTGATCCAGAGGAAGGCAAAAACCCCATGAGGCAGATGCTAATTGCCCCATATTAGGGGAAAAATTCCTTCCCGACTCCACATATGGCAATCAGACTAGTTCCCTGGATCAACGTCCCATAACAAAATCTAGTACGGATAACCTGCAATTTTATATTATTCAAGAAAGGCACACACATGCCCTCCTTGAATTTTTTTTAGAAAATTAAGTATTTCAATTTCATGTGGTAGAGAGTTTCATAACCTCATTGCTCACACAATAAAAATTTGCCAACTAACTTCCTTTAGACAAAGTGAATTAGGATCTTTATGCTAGAGTAATTGAATTAACTCTAACTGAAATAGATTAATGCTTTTTTCCTAAATGTTGAAATTTGTTTAAATCCATCAGCTCAAAAAGGCTTTCTCGGACAGACTTGGCGCAAGCTACTCCATTCTGCAGATCCCAAGGGAACCCTGGCCTTTACCATTACACCCCTGTACAGGGATAGATACTTACCATAGGCCCAGGGCTGCATCTACAGAGTAGCTGCTGGCCGGAGGAGCGAGCTTGAGGCTATAGTGGTTGATTCAACTCTAACTAAAGCTTTTTTTTCCTAAATACTGGGATCTGTTTAAGGCTGTTGGCTCAAACAGACTTCCTCGGACAGACTTGGCGCAAGCTACTCCATTCTGCAGATCCCAAGGGAACCCTGGTTTTTACCATTACACACCTGTACAGGGATAGATACTTACCATAGGCCCAGGGTTGCATCTACAGAGTAGCTGCTGCCCGGAGGAGTCCGCTTGAGGCTTGAGTAGTTGAATCAATCCTAACTAAAGAAAAACCTATCTAATGACACTTTCTTGTTAGGACCTGTCTGAGGCCTATGGCTCAAAAAAGCTTCTTTGGAAAGACTTGGCAAAAGCCAGTCTATCCTACAGGTTCCAAAGGAACTCTGGCCTTCACTCTTACAGCCCTGTACAGTGATAAAGACTTATTACAGGGCCTTGATTGCATCTACATAGTAGATGCTGACTGGAGGGGCAAACTTAAAGTTAGAATGGTTCAGCCAACCCTAACTATTGCTACTTTCTTAAATGTTAGGATATTTCTGAGGCCATTGGCTCAAACAGGCTTCCTTGGACAGACTTGGCGCAAAATACACCATTTCTGATGTTTCCAAATGAACCCTGGGCTTCACCCTTGAACCTCTATACAGGGACCGTTTCATAGTTTTAAGGTTGAAAGACACAAGTCTGTCAAGTTCAACCTAAAAGCTAATGTGTTGATCCAGAGGAAGGCAAAAACCCCATGAGGCAGATGCTAATTGCCCCATATTAGGGGAAAAATTCCTTCCCGACTCCACATATGGCAATCAGACTAGTTCCCTGGATCAACGTCCCATAACAAAATCTAGTACGGATAACCTGCAATTTTATATTATTTAAGAAAGGCACACACATGCCCTCCTTGAATTTTTTTTAGAAAATTAAGTATTTCAATTTCATGTGGTAGAGAGTTTCATAACCTCATTGCTCACACAATAAAAATTTGCCAACTAACTTCCTTTAGACAAAGTGAATTAGGATCTTTATGCTAGAGTAATTGAATTAACTCTAACTGAAATAGATTAATGCTTTTTTCCTAAATGTTGAAATTTGTTTAAATCCATCAGCTCAAAAAGGCTTTCTCGGACAGACTTGGCGCAAGCTACTCCATTCTGCAGATCCCAAGGGAACCCTGGCCTTTACCATTACACCCCTGTACAGGGATAGATACTTACCATAGGCCCAGGGCTGCATCTACAGAGTAGCTGCTGGCCGGAGGAGCGAGCTTGAGGCTATAGTGGTTGATTCAACTCTAACTAAAGCTTTTTTTTCCTAAATACTGGGATCTGTTTAAGGCTGTTGGCTCAAACAGACTTCCTCGGACAGACTTGGCGCAAGCTACTCCATTCTGCAGATCCCAAGGGAACCCTGGTTTTTACCATTACACCCCTGTACAGGGATAGATACTTACCATAGGCCCAGGGTTGCATCTACAGAGTAGCTGCTGGCCGGAGGAGTGCGCTTGAGGCTTGAGTAGTTGAATCAATCCTAACTAAAGAAAAACCTATCTAATGCCACTTTCTTGTTAGGACCTGTCTGAGGCCTATGGCTCAAAAAAGCTTCTTTGGAAAGACTTGGCAAAAGCCAGTCTATCCTACAGGTTCCAAAGGAACTCTGGCCTTCACTCTTACAGCCCTGTACAGCGATAAAGACTTATTACAGGGCCTTGATTGCATCTACATAGTAGATGCTGACTGGAGGGGCAAACTTAAGGCTAGAATGGTTCAGCCAACCCTAACTATTGCTACTTTCTTAAATGTTAAGATATTTCTGAGGCCGTTGGCTCAAACAGGCTTCCTTGGACAGACTGGGCGCAAAACACACCATTTCTGATGTTTCCAAATGAACCCTGGGCTTCACCCTTGAACCTCTATACAGGGACCGTTTCATAGTTTTAAGGTTGAAAGACACAAGTCCATCAAGTTCAACCTAAAAGCTAATGTGTTGATCCAGAGGAAGGCAAAAACCCCATGAGGCAGATGCTAATTGCCCCATATTAGGGGAAAAATTCCTTCCCGACTCCACATATGGCAATCAGACTAGTTCCCTGGATCAACGTCCCATAACAAAATCTAGTACGGATAACCTGCAATTTTATATTATTCAAGAAAGGCACACACATGCCCTCCTTGAATTTTTTTTAGAAAATTAAGTATTTCAATTTCATGTGGTAGAGAGTTTCATAACCTCATTGCTCACACAATAAAAATTTGCCAACTAACTTCCTTTAGACAAAGTGAATTAGGATCTTTATGCTAGAGTAATTGAATTAACTCTAACTGAAATAGATTAATGCTTTTTTCCTAAATGTTGAAATTTGTTTAAATCCATCAGCTCAAAAAGGCTTTCTCGGACAGACTTGGCGCAAGCTACTCCATTCTGCAGATCCCAAGGGAACCCTGGCCTTTACCATTACACCCCTGTACAGGGATAGATACTTACCATAGGCTCAGGGCTGCATCTACAGAGTAGCTGCTGGCCGGAGGAGCGAGCTTGAGGCTATAGTGGTTGATTCAACTCTAACTAAAGCTTTTTTTTCCTAAATACTGGGATCTGTTTAAGGCTGTTGGCTCAAACAGACTTCCTCGGACAGACTTGGCGCAAGCTACTCCATTCTGCAGATCCCAAGGGAACCCTGGTTTTTACCATTACACCCCTGTACAGGGATAGATACTTACCATAGGCCCAGGGTTGCATCTACAGAGTAGCTGCTGGCCGGAGGAGTGCGCTTGAGGCTTGAGTAGTTGAGTCAATCCTAACTAAAGAAAAACCTATCTAATGACACTTTCTTGTTAGGACCTGTCTGAGGCCTATGGCTCAAAAAAGCTTCTTTGGAAAAACTTGGCAAAAGCCAGTCTATCCTACAGGTTCCAAAGGAACTCTGACCTTCACTCTTACATCCCTGTACAGTGATAAAGACTTATTACAGGGCCTTGATTGCATCTACATAGTAGATGCTGACTGGAGGGGCAAACTTAAGGTTAGAATGGTTCAGCCAACCCTAACTATTGCTACTTTCTTAAATGTTAGGATATTTCTGAGGCCGTTGGCTCAAACAGGCTTCCTTGGACAGACTTGGCGCAAAACACACCATTTCTGATGTTTCCAAATGAACCCTGGGCTTCACCCTTGAACCTCTATACAGGGACCGTTTCATAGTTTTAAGGTTGAAAGACACAAGTCTGTCAAGTTCAACCTAAAAGCTAATGTGTTGATCCAGAGGAAGGCAAAAACCCCATGAGGCAGATGCTAATTGCCCCATATTAGGGGAAAAATTCCTTCCCGACTCCACATATGGCAATCAGACTAGTTCCCTGGATCAACGTCCCATAACAAAATCTAGTACGGATAACCTGCAATTTTATATTATTTAAGAAAGGCACACACATGCCCTCCTTGAATTTTTTTTAGAAAATTAAGTATTTCAATTTCATGTGGTAGAGAGTTTCATAACCTCATTGCTCACACAATAAAAATTTGCCAACTAACTTCCTTTAGACAAAGTGAATTAGGATCTTTATGCTAGAGTAATTGAATTAACTCTAACTGAAATAGATTAATGCTTTTTTCCTAAATGTTGAAATTTGTTTAAATCCATCAGCTCAAAAAGGCTTTCTCGGACAGACTTGGCGCAAGCTACTCCATTCTGCAGATCCCAAGGGAACCCTGGCCTTTACCATTACACCCCTGTACAGGGATAGATACTTACCATAGGCCCAGGGCTGCATCTACAGAGTAGCTGCTGGCCGGAGGAGCGAGCTTGAGGCTATAGTGGTTGATTCAACTCTAACTAAAGCTTTTTTTTCCTAAATACTGGGATCTGTTTAAGGCTGTTGGCTCAAACAGACTTCCTCGGACAGACTTGGCGCAAGCTACTCCATTCTGCAGATCCCAAGGGAACCCTGGTTTTTACCATTACACCCCTGTACAGGGATAGATACTTACCATAGGCCCAGGGTTGCATCTACAGAGTAGCTGCTGGCCCTAGGAGTGCGCTTGAGGCTTGAGTAGTTGAATCAATCCTAACTAAAGAAAAACCTATCTAATGCCACTTTCTTGTTAGGACCTGTCTGAGGCCTATGGCTCAAAAAAGCTTCTTTGGAAAGACTTGGCAAAAGCCAGTCTATCCTACAGGTTCCAAAGGAACTCTGGCCTTCACTCTTACAGCCCTGTACAGCGATAAAGACTTATTACAGGGCCTTGATTGCATCTACATAGTAGATGCTGACTGGAGGGGCAAACTTAAGGCTAGAATGGTTCAGCCAACCCTAACTATTGCTACTTTCTTAAATGTTAAGATATTTCTGAGGCCGTTGGCTCAAACAGGCTTCCTTGGACAGACTGGGCGCAAAACACACCATTTCTGATGTTTCCAAATGAACCCTGGGCTTCACCCTTGAACCTCTATACAGGGACCGTTTCATAGTTTTAAGGTTGAAAGACACAAGTCCATCAAGTTCAACCTAAAAGCTAATGTGTTGATCCAGAGGAAGGCAAAAACCCCATGAGGCAGATGCTAATTGCCCCATATTAGGGGAAAAATTCCTTCCCGACTCCACATATGGCAATCAGACTAGTTCCCTGGATCAACGTCCCATAACAAAATCTAGTACGGATAACCTGCAATTTTATATTATTCAAGAAAGGCACACACATGCCCTCCTTGAATTTTTTTTAGAAAATTAAGTATTTCAATTTCATGTGGTAGAGAGTTTCATAACCTCATTGCTCACACAATAAAAATTTGCCAACTAACTTCCTTTAGACAAAGTGAATTAGGATCTTTATGCTAGAGTAATTGAATTAACTCTAACTGAAATAGATTAATGCTTTTTTCCTAAATGTTGAAATTTGTTTAAATCCATCAGCTCAAAAAGGCTTTCTCGGACAGACTTGGCGCAAGCTACTCCATTCTGCAGATCCCAAGGGAACCCTGGCCTTTACCATTACACCCCTGTACAGGGATAGATACTTACCATAGGCCCAGGGCTGCATCTACAGAGTAGCTGCTGGCCGGAGGAGCGAGCTTGAGGCTATAGTGGTTGATTCAACTCTAACTAAAGCTTTTTTTTCCTAAATACTGGGATCTGTTTAAGGCTGTTGGCTCAAACAGACTTCCTCGGACAGACTTGGCGCAAGCTACTCCATTCTGCAGATCCCAAGGGAACCCTGGTTTTTACCATTACACCCCTGTACAGGGATAGATACTTACCATAGGCCCAGGGTTGCATCTACAGAGTAGCTGCTGGCCGGAGGAGTGCGCTTGAGGCTTGAGTAGTTGAATCAATCCTAACTAAAGAAAAACCTATCTAATGCCACTTTCTTGTTAGGACCTGTCTGAGGCCTATGGCTCAAAAAAGCTTCTTTGGAAAGACTTGGCAAAAGCCAGTCTACCCTACAGGTTCCAAAGGAACTCTGGCCTTCACTCTTACAGCCCTGTACAGTGATAAAGACTTATTACAGGGCCTTGATTGCATCTACATAGTAGATGCTGACTGGAGGGGCAAACTTAAAGTTAGAATGGTTCAGCCAACCCTAACTATTGCTACTTTCTTAAATGTTAGGATATTTCTGAGGCCATTGGCTCAAACAGGCTTCCTTGGACAGACTTGGCGCAAAATACATCATTTCTGATGTTTCCAAATGAACCCTGGGCTTCACCCTTGAACCTCTATACAGGGACCGTTTCATAGTTTTAAGGTTGAAAGACACAAGTCTGTCAAGTTCAACCTAAAAGCTAATGTGTTGATCCAGAGGAAGGCAAAAACCCCATGAGGCAGATGCTAATTGCCCCATATTAGGGGAAAAATTCCTTCCCGACTCCACATATGGCAATCAGACTAGTTCCCTGGATCAACGTCCCATAACAAAATCTAGTACGGATAACCTGCAATTTTATATTATTTAAGAAAGGCACACACATGCCCTCCTTGAATTTTTTTTAGAAAATTAAGTATTTCAATTTCATGTGGTAGAGAGTTTCATAACCTCATTGCTCACACAATAAAAATTTGCCAACTAACTTCCTTTAGACAAAGTGAATTAGGATCTTTATGCTAGAGTAATTGAATTAACTCTAACTGAAATAGATTAATGCTTTTTTCCTAAATGTTGAAATTTGTTTAAATCCATCAGCTCAAAAAGGCTTTCTCGGACAGACTTGGCGCAAGCTACTCCATTCTGCAGATCCCAAGGGAACCCTGGCCTTTACCATTACACCCCTGTACAGGGATAGATACTTACCATAGGCCCAGGGCTGCATCTACAGAGTAGCTGCTGGCCGGAGGAGCGAGCTTGAGGCTATAGTGGTTGATTCAACTCTAACTAAAGCTTTTTTTTCCTAAATACTGGGATCTGTTTAAGGCTGTTGGCTCAAACAGACTTCCTCGGACAGACTTGGCGCAAGCTACTCCATTCTGCAGATCCCAAGGGAACCCTGGTTTTTACCATTACACCCCTGTACAGGGATAGATACTTACCATAGGCCCAGGGTTGCATCTACAGAGTAGCTGCTGGCCGGAGGAGTGCGCTTGAGGCTTGAGTAGTTGAATCAATCCTAACTAAAGAAAAACCTATCTAATGCCACTTTCTTGTTAGGACCTGTCTGAGGCCTATGGCTCAAAAAAGCTTCTTTGGAAAGACTTGGCAAAAGCCAGTCTATCCTACAGGTTCCAAAGGAACTCTGGCCTTCACTCTTACAGCCCTGTACAGCGATAAAGACTTATTACAGGGCCTTGATTGCATCTACATAGTAGATGCTGACTGGAGGGGCAAACTTAAGGCTAGAATGGTTCAGCCAACCCTAACTATTGCTACTTTCTTAAATGTTAAGATATTTCTGAGGCCGTTGGCTCAAACAGGCTTCCTTGGACAGACTGGGCGCAAAACACACCATTTCTGATATTTCCAAATGAACCCTGGGCTTCACCCTTGAACCTCTATACAGGGACCGTTTCATAGTTTTAAGGTTGAAAGACACAAGTCCATCAAGTTCAACCTAAAAGCTAATGTGTTGATCCAGAGGAAGGCAAAAACCCCATGAGGCAGATGCTAATTGCCCCATATTAGGGGAAAAATTCCTTCCCGACTCCACATATGGCAATCAGACTAGTTCCCTGGATCAACGTCCCATAACAAAATCTAGTACGGATAACCTGCAATTTTATATTATTCAAGAAAGGCACACACATGCCCTCCTTGAATTTTTTTTAGAAAATTAAGTATTTCAATTTCATGTGGTAGAGAGTTTCATAACCTCATTGCTCACACAATAAAAATTTGCCAACTAACTTCCTTTAGACAAAGTGAATTAGGATCTTTATGCTAGAGTAATTGAATTAACTCTAACTGAAATAGATTAATGCTTTTTTCCTAAATGTTGAAATTTGTTTAAATCCATCAGCTCAAAAAGGCTTTCTCGGACAGACTTGGCGCAAGCTACTCCATTCTGCAGATCCCAAGGGAACCCTGGCCTTTACCATTACACCCCTGTACAGGGATAGATACTTACCATAGGCCCAGGGCTGCATCTACAGAGTAGCTGCTGGCCGGAGGAGCGAGCTTGAGGCTATAGTGGTTGATTCAACTCTAACTAAAGCTTTTTTTTCCTAAATACTGGGATCTGTTTAAGGCTGTTGGCTCAAACAGACTTCCTCGGACAGACTTGGCGCAAGCTACTCCATTCTGCAGATCCCAAGGGAACCCTGGTTTTTACCATTACACCCCTGTACAGGGATAGATACTTACCATAGGCCCAGGGTTGCATCTACAGAGTAGCTGCTGCCCGGAGGAGTGCGCTTGAGGCTTGAGTAGTTGAATCAATCCTAACTAAAGAAAAACCTATCTAATGACACTTTCTTGTTAGGACCTGTCTGAGGCCTATGGCTCAAAAAAGCTTCTTTGGAAAGACTTGGCAAAAGCCAGTCTATCCTACAGGTTCCAAAGGAACTCTGGCCTTCACTCTTACAGCCCTGTACAGTGATAAAGACTTATTACAGGGCCTTGATTGCATCTACATAGTAGATGCTGACTGGAGGGGCAAACTTAAAGTTAGAATGGTTCAGCCAACCCTAACTATTGCTACTTTCTTAAATGTTAGGATATTTCTGAGGCCATTGGCTCAAACAGGCTTCCTTGGACAGACTTGGCGCAAAACACACCATTTCTGATGTTTCCAAATGAACCCTGGGCTTCACCCTTGAACCTCTATACAGGGACCGTTTCATAGTTTTAAGGTTGAAAGACACAAGTCTGTCAAGTTCAACCTAAAAGCTAATGTGTTGATCCAGAGGAAGGCAAAAACCCCATGAGGCAGATGCTAATTGCCCCATATTAGGTGAAAAATTCCTTCCCGACTCCACATATGGCAATCAGACTAGTTCCCTGGATCAACGTCCCATAACAAAATCTAGTACGGATAACCTGCAATTTTATATTATTTAAGAAAGGCACACACATGCCCTCCTTGAATTTTTTTTAGAAAATTAAGTATTTCAATTTCATGTGGTAGAGAGTTTCATAACCTCATTGCTCACACAATAAAAATTTGCCAACTAACTTCCTTTAGACAAAGTGAATTAGGATCTTTATGCTAGAGTAATTGAATTAACTCTAACTGAAATAGATTAATGCTTTTTTCCTAAATGTTGAAATTTGTTTAAATCCATCAGCTCAAAAAGGCTTTCTCGGACAGACTTGGCGCAAGCTACTCCATTCTGCAGATCCCAAGGGAACCCTGGCCTTTACCATTACACCCCTGTACAGCGATAGATACTTACCATAGGCCCAGGGCTGCATCTACAGAGTAGCTGCTGGCCGGAGGAGCGAGCTTGAGGCTATAGTGGTTGATTCAACTCTAACTAAAGCTTTTTTTTCCTAAATACTGGGATCTGTTTAAGGCTGTTGGCTCAAACAGACTTCCTCGGACAGACTTGGCGCAAGCTACTCCATTCTGCAGATCCCAAGGGAACCCTGGTTTTTACCATTACACCCCTGTACAGGGATAGATACTTACCATAGGCCCAGGGTTGCATCTACAGAGTAGCTGCTGGCCGGAGGAGTGCGCTTGAGGCTTGAGTAGTTGAATCAATCCTAACTAAAGAAAAACCTATCTAATGCCACTTTCTTGTTAGGACCTGTCTGAGGCCTATGGCTCAAAAAAGCTTCTTTGGAAAGACTTGGCAAAAGCCAGTCTATCCTACAGGTTCCAAAGGAACTCTGGCCTTCACTCTTACAGCCCTGTACAGCGATAAAGACTTATTACAGGGCCTTGATTGCATCTACATAGTAGATGCTGACTGGAGGGGCAAACTTAAGGGTAGAATGGTTCAGCCAACCCTAACTATTGCTACTTTCTTAAATGTTAAGATATTTCTGAGGCCGTTGGCTCAAACAAGCTTCCTTGGACAGACTGGGCGCAAAACACACCATTTCTGATGTTTCCAAATGAACCCTGGGCTTCACCCTTGAACCTCTATACAGGGACCGTTTCATAGTTTTAAGGTTGAAAGACACAAGTCCATCAAGTTCAACCTAAAAGCTAATGTGTTGATCCAGAGGAAGGCAAAAACCCCATGAGGCAGATGCTAATTGCCCCATATTAGGGGAAAAATTCCTTCCCGACTCCACATATGGCAATCAGACTAGTTCCCTGGATCAACGTCCCATAACAAAATCTAGTACGGATAACCTGCAATTTTATATTATTCAAGAAAGGCACACACATGCCCTCCTTGAATTTTTTTTAGAAAATTAAGTATTTCAATTTCATGTGGTAGAGAGTTTCATAACCTCATTGCTCACACAATAAAAATTTGCCAACTAACTTCCTTTAGACAAAGTGAATTAGGATCTTTATGCTAGAGTAATTGAATTAACTCTAACTGAAATAGATTAATGCTTTTTTCCTAAATGTTGAAATTTGTTTAAATCCATCAGCTCAAAAAGGCTTTCTCGGACAGACTTGGCGCAAGCTACTCCATTCTGCAAATCCCAAGGGAACCCTGGCCTTTACCATTACACCCCTGTACAGGGATAGATACTTACCATAGGCCCAGGGCTGCATCTACAGAGTAGCTGCTGGCCGGAGGAGCGAGCTTGAGGCTATAGTGGTTGATTCAACTCTAACTAAAGCTTTTTTTTCCTAAATACTGGGATCTGTTTAAGGCTGTTGGCTCAAACAGACTTCCTCGGACAGACTTGGCGCAAGCTACTCCATTCTGCAGATCCCAAGGGAACCCTGTTTTTTACCATTACACCCCTGTACAGGAAAAGATACTTACCATAGGCCCAGGGTTGCATCTACAGAGTAGCTGCTGGCCGGAGGAGTGCGCTTGAGGCTTGAGTAGTTGAATCAATCCTAACTAAAGAAAAACCTATCTAATGCCACTTTCTTGTTAGGACCTGTCTGAGGCCTATGGCTCAAAAAAGCTTCTTTGGAAAGACTTGGCAAAAGCTAGTCTATCCTACAGGTTCCAAAGGAACTCTGGCCTTCACTCTTTCAGCTCTGTACAGCGATAAAGACTTATTGCAGGGCCTTGATTGCATCTACATAGTAGATACTGACTGGAGGGGCAAACTTAAGGCTAGAATGGTTCAGCCAACCCTAACTATTGCTACTTTCTTAAATGTTAGGATATTTCTGAGGCCGTTGGCTCAAACAGGCTTCGTTGGACAGACTGGGCGCAAAACACACCATTTCTGATGTTTCCAAATGAACCCTGGGCTTCACCCTTGAACCTCAAAACATGGACAGTTTCATAGTTTTAAGGTTGAAAGACACAAGTCCATCAAGTTCAACCTAAAAGCTAATGTGTTGATCCAGAGGAAGGCAAAAACCCCATGAGGCAGATGCTAATTGCCCCATATTAGAGGAAAAATTCCTTCCCGACTCCACATATGGCAATCAGACTAGTTCCCTGGATCAACGTCCCATAATAAAATCTATTACCACTAACCTGAAATGTTATATTATTCAAGGAACATTTTTCATCAAGCAGTTTTCACCGGAAATGTGTTGCACAACTGTTTGAATCTCAGTAAATTCCTGCACAACTTACATTTAAATACTCTGACCTTTTTACACCCACTCTTTTAACTTCTTAAATAGTGAACAGAGCTTATCTGGACCGCTTGTGGCTTAGCTTTACCTGAAAACTTATTACAAATTAGGCTGGAAAAGTGGTGTAAAATAGGACTGAAATTGACTCCATCTTTTGACTGGAGTACATTTCTTGAGGTGTAGTACGTCAGCTTTAAGGGGATATTTCAATAAATGAATGACCCTAGCTGCAGCTATAAAGAATCAAACTGTGCTGTCCTGACCCATTCCTGGGATTGTGTATGGCACTGACATCACCTCAATACTGCCGCAGCCAACAAATGTAATCAGACGGACTGCCCAGCTGAGCGCACTGAGCTGCTGCAGCTCTGAGATGGTGGAACCTCTTTTTTTTAATTAAATGACCTGCAGCTAGGGACATTCATTTATTGAAAGGGAACAACCCCTTTAAGGATGAGTCAAGTTCATTAAGAGGTTTAGTCTTTTTAATGAATTTGGTGCACGTTCCTCCAATAGGCGCTTCATGAATGCTGGTATAGAAATCCACCAGCCTTGATGAATCGGCCACCATAGGTTTACATGGCATGAGCATATACAGAACAGTTGTGTAGTATACGTTACCAGGCCCTCATGATGCTCTTGGTCCTGGATGGCCTTCCACAGTCTGCTTTCTTGCTTCATCATCTTGAAGGGCTCCACTTTCTTTTCTTCTGGCTGGCATGGTGCGGCTCTATCATCCTGCTCCTTTAACACGAAGGGACGAATGACTGTAAAGCTGCCAGGAGCGTTTTTTTATCCCCTTAGATCATTGTGACACCACAAAGTGATGACATAGACGAGTGGGTGAGGCGCCTTTATTCAGTCATCAGGTGTGGTCAGAAGAAATTAGCATATTCCGTGATGTTACTACAATGAGAACAGACATGAACATTCTATTCGGAACCCGACCGCCATTATCAGCGGAACCTTCACTGCTGTCAGATTGGCACTAAAAACAAAAAGAGACAGCGGTGAACCTGGACAGTAACAATCTACAGGGACAGTGACTGCTAAGCGGACTTCATGTCAGATGTTATGCAGTTTTGTCAGAAAAAAAAACAATAAAATATATAAAAGACAGGCTCCAATAAACCTTAAACACTGGGCTGTAGTCACAGATTCTCCTTCCACCTGCAGCACATTGCTCCCCTGCCTTACCCTCCCCGTCCTGCAGCATGTTTCTCACCGCTTAATTCTCCCACTCCTGCAGCACATCACTCCCCTGTCTAAACCTCCCCCTCTTGCGGCACATTGCTCCCGTCTAATCCTCCCCTCCTTGCAGCACATTGTGCCCTTTCTAAATCTCCCCCTTCCTGCACCACATCACCCACTGCCAAATCCCCTCTTGCACCACATCGCCCACTGCCAAATCCTGCACTTCCTGCAGCATATCGCTCCCTGCCTAATCCTCTCCTATTGCATTACATCACTCCCCTGCATAAGCCACCTCTTCCTGCAGCACATCGCTTCCCTGCCTAAGCCTCCCCCTCCTGCATTACATCACTCCCCTGCCTAATCCTCCTCTTCCTGCAGCACAGCGCTCCCTGCCTAATCCTCCTCTTCCTGCAGCACATCGCTCCCCTGACCCCCTCTTACGTGACATCTTTTCTATCAGTTACATTTGTGAAGTAACTGCTGTCTCCTGTGAGCAGTGGAGAGCGAAGCTGAGAGCCAGGAGGCTCTGCCCCTCTGCCCCTTCTTGCCACATCATCATCCATCTACATCAGGGCTGTCAAACTCAAATATATAGAGGGCCAAAAGGAAGAGTTTAACTCAGAAAAATAAGTCAACACTTTATCAGATGTTTCTGTGAAAACTTGAGTACAACAAATAAGATTTTGTTATTTTCCCTCAGTTATAAAAAAAATAGTTATGAGAAAAGTGAGACAAAAAGGAGTCATAAAATGCACCAAAATGAAATATCACAATTTATGGCTCAAATTGAGGTGAAGCAAGGAAGAGGTTGAGCTTAGCTAATGAGATGCATCAAACATACAGGTGCTTCTCACAAAATTAGAATATCATCAAAAAGTTAATTTATTTCAGTTCTTCAATCCAAAAAGTGAAACTCATATATTATACAGAGTCATTACAGAGTGATCTATTTCAAGTGTTTATTTCTGTTAATGTTGATAATGATGGCTTACAGCCAATGAAAACACAAAATCATTATCTCAGTAAATTAGAATAATTAACAAAAATCACCTGCAAAGGCTTCTTACGCATTTAAAAAGGTCCCTTTGTCTGTTTCAGTAGGCTCCACAATCATGGGGAAGACTGCTGACTTGACAGATGTCCAGAAGGCAGTCATTGACACACTCCACAAGGAGTGTAAACCACAAAAGGTCATTGCTAAAGAAGCTGGCTGTTAACAGAGTGCTGTATCCAAGCATATTTATGGAAAGTTGAGTGGAAAGAAAAAGTGTGGTAGGAAGAGGTGCACAAGCAACCGGGATAACCACAGCCTTGAAAAGATTGTTAAGGAAAGGCCATTCAAACATTTGGGGAAGATTCACAAGGAGTGGACTGCTGCTGGAGTCATTGCTTCAAGAGCCACCACACACAGACGTATCCAGGACATGGGCTACAAGTGTAACATTCCTTGTGTCGAGCCACTCATGACCAATAGACAACACCAGAAGCATCTTACCTGGGCCAAGGAGAAAAACACCTGGACTGTTGCTCAGTGGTCCAAGGTGTTGTTTTCCGATGAAAGTAAATGTTGCATTTAATTTGGAAATCAAGGTCCCAGAGTCTGGAGGAAGAGTGGAGAGGCCACAATCCAAGCTGCTGGAGGTCTCGTGTGAAGTTTCCACAATCGGTGATGGTTTGGGGAGCCATGTCATCTGCTGGTGTAGGTCCACTGTGTTTTATCAAGACCAAAGTCAGCGCACCCGTCTACCAGGACATTGTAGAGCCCTTCATGCTTCCCTCTGCCCACAAGCTTTTTGGAGATGGAAATGTCATTTTCCAGCAGGACTTGGCCCCTGTCCACACTGCCAAAAGTACCAATACCTGGTTTACACAACAGTATCACTGTGCTTGATTGGCAGCAAACTCACCTGACCTTAACCCCATAGAGAATCTATTATAGAGAATCTATGGGGTATTGTCAAGAGAAAGATGAGAGACACCAGACCCAACAATGCAGACGAGCTGAAGGCTTCTATCAAAGCCACCTGGGCTTCCATAACCCCTCAGCAGTGTCACAGGCTGATCGCCTCCATGCCACATTGCCGCATTGATGCAGTAATTGATGCAAAAGGAGCCTGGCCAAGTATTGAGGGCATTTACTGAACATACATTTCAGTAGGATAACATTTCAGATTTAAAAAAAAACTTTTTTCAAGCTGGTGTTATAAAGTATTCTAATTTACTGAGATAATAGCATTAACAGAAATAAACACTTAAAATAGATCACTCTGTCTGTAATGACTCTATATAATATGAGTTTTACTTTTTGTATTGAAGAACTGAAATAAATTAACTTTTTGATGATATTCTAATTTTGTGAGAAGCACCTATAGTATGCTATATGCCCAATTTTAACAAATGTACTGCAATTTTTCCTGAATGTGTTCAGAAATGTACAGATGTGTAAGCAGACAAATGCAGAGACTTAGGCTATGTGCCCACGATGCACAAAAGCTCCGGATTTTTCCTGAGCGTTTCTGCATCTCCCTGGCAGAAAAAACGCATGCGGATTGTACATGCGGATTGTACATGCGGATTGTACATGCGGATTGTACACGCGGATTGTCAGCGCCGCTCCCCGGTCCTCCCTTCACACCCTAGCCGCTGATGTCCCCACAGTATCCGCATGGTGTTACAAAGGTCCGGACAATTGTGTACTCGCGGATTGTACACTCGGATTGTACACGCGGATTGTATATGCGGATTGTACATGCGGATTGTACATGGGGATTGTACATGCGGATTGTACATGCGGATTGTACATGCGGATTGTACATGCAGATTGTACATGCGGATTGTACACGCGGGTTGTACATGCGGATTGTACACGCGGATTGTACATGCGGATTGTACATGCGGATTGTATATGCGGATTGTACATGCGGATTGTACATGCGTTTTTCCTGCCAGGGACATGCAGAAGTGAAGCGTTCTTCACTTGCATTTCCACATGCGGGTTGACAAGCGCTTTACAATTTGGTCACACTATAGAAATCCATGAAAACGGCATGGATTTATATAGTGTGACCCCAAAGACTGGTTAAAAATAAAAAAATCTACTGTATAATTGTCTTATCCCGTCTGTCTGTCTGTCTGTTTGTCCTGGAAATCCCGCGTCGCTCATTGGTCCGGCAGCGGCGAATCAGCGCCGCGGGATTTCTGAAAAAAGATGGCGGCCGTTAGCGGCTCATCTGCGGGACGGAGTTCAGCGGCGATTCAGCCGGGAGATGAGCGCCGCGAGGCGCTCATCTCCCGGCCGGTACCAGCAGAAGGACATCGACCGCCGGACCCATCTGCGGGACGGAGATGCAGCCGGGAGCCAAGATCGTGTAGCCAAGATCGGTGATTGGTCGCGGCCGATATTTAAATTTGGCGCCCAAATCGGTGATTGGTCGCGGGCAGCGTCCGCGACCAATCAGTACAGTAGTGTTTAACTTTTGCGGCAAGATCAGTGATTGGTCGCGGGCCAAGACCGCGACCAATCACCGATTTGTGCGGCACATTTAAATAGCGGCTGCGACCAATTGGATGTCAGCGCCGCTCCCCGGTCCTCCCTTCACCCCCTAGCCGCATGGATGTCAGCGCCGCTCCCCGGTCCTCCCTTCACACCCTAGCCGCATGGATGTCAGCGCCGCTCCCTGCTCCTCCCTTCACACCCTAGCCGCTGATGTCCCCACAGTATCTGCATGGTGTTACAAAGGTCCGGACATTTGTGTTAAAAATCGCTGATTGGTCGCCGACGCTATTTAAATGTGGCGCCAAAATCGTTGATTGGTCGCTCCCAGCGTCGGCGACCAATCAGCGATTTTTAACACAATTGTCCGGACCTTTGTAACACCATGCGGATACTGTGGGGACATCAGCGGCTAGGGTGTGAAGGGAGGACCGGGGAGCGGCGCTGACATCCAATTGGTCGCAGCCGCTATTTAAATGTGCCGCACAAATCGGTGATTGGTCGCGGTCTTGGCCCGCGACCAATCACTGATCTTGCCGCAAAAGTTAAACACTACTGTGCTGATTGGTCGCGGACGCTGCCCGCGACCAATCACCGATTTGGGCGCCAAATTTAAATATCGGCCGCGACCAATCACCGATCTTGGCTCCACATTTAAACACCGCTGTACTGATTGGTCGCGGACGCTATTTGAATGTGGCGCCAAAATCGGTGATTGGTCGCGCCAAGCGTTGGCGACCAATCAGCACAGCGGTGTTTAAATGTGGAGCCAAGATCGGTGATTGGTCGCGGCCGATATTTAAATTTGGCGCCCAAATCGGTGATTGGTCGCGGGCAACGCAGGCGACCAATCACCGATTTTTAACACAAATGTCCGGACCTTTGTAACACCATGCGGATACTGTGGGGACATCAGCGGCTAGGGTGTCAAGGGAGGACCGGGGAGCGGCGCTGCGGGTCCGGATACTTCTGCTGCGAGCAGTCGCTCATCTCCCGGCTTCTCGCAGCGGAAGTAGCCGCACAGGCAGCGGCGCTCCCCGGTCCTCACTAATACGATTCCGCTCCCCGGTCCTCACCAATACGATTCACTGATTGGTCTCGCTCTCCACACGCGACCAATCAGTGATCTTGGCGCTAAAGTTAAACACCGCTCTGCTGATTGGTCGCGGCCGCTGCCCGTGACCAATCACCGATTTGGGCGCCACATTTAAATAGCGGCCGCAACCAATCACCGATCTTGCCGCCACATTTAAACACTGCTGTGCTGATTGGTCGCGGACGCCAGACGCGACCAATCAGCGATTTTGGCGCCAAATTTAAACCCGCTCCGCTAGTTGGTCGCGGATGCCGGCCGCGACTAATCAGCATTACTGGCGCCAAATTTAAACACCGCTCTGCTGATTGATCGCGGTCGCTGGCCGAGATCAATCAGCAGTATTGGCGCCAAATTTAAACACCGCTCTGCTGATTAGTCGCGGTCGCCGTCCGCGACCAATCAGCAATATTGGCGCAAAATTTAAACACCGCTCTGCTGATTGGTCGCGGTCGCCGTCCGCGACCAATCAGCAGTATTGGCGCCAAATTTAAACCCCGCTATGCTGATTGGTCGCGGTTGCCGGCCGCGACCAATCAGCAGTATTGGCGCCAAATTTAAACACCGCTCTGCTGATTGGTCGCGGGCGGCGATTGCGACCAATCAGCATTATTGGCGCCAAATTTAAACCCCGCTCTGCTGATTGGTCGAGACAGCCGGCCGCCACCAATCAGCAATTTTGGCGCCAAATTTAAACACCGCTCTGCTGATTGATCGCGGTCACTGGCCGAGATCAATCAGCAGTATTGGCGCCAAATTTAAACACCGCTCTGCTGCTTAGTCGCGGTCGCCGTCCGCGACCAATCAGCAATATTGGCGCAAAATTTAAACACCGCTCTGCTGATTGGTCGCGGTCGCCGTCCGCGACCAATCAGCAGTATTGGCGCCAAATTTAAACCCCGCTATGCTGATTGGTCGCGGTTGCCGGCCGCGACCAATCAGCAGTATTGGCGCCAAATTTAAACACCGCTCTGCTGATTGGTCGCGGGCGGCGATTGCGACCAATCAGCATTATTGGCGCCAAATTTAAACCCCGCTCTGCTGATTGGTCGAGACAGCCGGCCGCCACCAATCAGCAATTTTGGCGCCAAATTTAAACCCCGCTCTGCTGATTGGTCGCGGTTGCCGGCCGCGACTAATCAGTATTGTTGGCGCCAAATTGCCGGCCGCGACTAATCAGCATTATTGCCACCAAATTTAAACACCGCTCTGCTGAATGGTCGTGGCCGTGACCAGTCACCACTATTGGCGCCCAATTTAAACACCGCTTTGCTGATTGGTCGCGACCGGCGGCTGCAACCAATCAGCATTATTGGCGCAAAATTTAAACCCCGCTCTGCTGATTGGTCACGTTCGCTGGCCGCGACCAATCAGCATTATTGGCGCAAAATTTAAACCCCGCCCTGCTGATTAGTCGCGACTGCCGGCCGTGACCAATCAGCAATATAGCCGCCAAATTTCAACACTGCTTTGCTGATTGGTCGCGGTTGTTGGCCGCGACCAATCAGCGATTTTGGCGCCAAATTTAAACACCGCTCTGCTGATTGCGCCCGGTCTGCCGCATACATATTCTAGAATACCCGATGCGTTAGAATCAGGCCACCATCTATAAATCTATACTTAACTTCCGATGGCCCCCGCAGTCTTGCTTCGCTCCGTCCTGGCTGCCGGCAGATCGCGGTACACTGAAGGACCTGCTGTCACATGACTATGACGTCAGCGCTGGTCCTTCAGTCCATCGCGAGCTGCCGGCATGGGAGGACAAGCGCAGCGGTGGCCGTCAGAAGGTAAATATAACATTTATTTTATATTTTATTCTTTTTTTTGACAGGTTCTATGGTACCCGGGTCCGGAGGAGAGTCTCCCATCCTCCACACGCGGGTACCATCCGCACATTGAACGCATGTATTCCGCATGTGCTTATCTAGTGAAGCGGAATCCATTTGTTCCAATGCAAGTCAATGGCGGCGAAAAAGCAGCGCTTACGCGAAATAATTGGTAGTGCTGCGTTTTTTTCCGCAATGATAATCCGCAGTGGAAATTTCCGCAGCATGTGCACAGCACATGCGGATTATCATTGGGGAACATGGCAGACCTTCTAACATGCGTTTTTAAGCGTTTCTGCAGCGTTTTTGCCATGCCGAAACGCTTAAAAAACGCATTGTGGGCACACAGCCTTAGGCCATGTGCCCACGTAGCGTTTTTGTAGCATTTTTGCGGCATTTTTACGGCCGCGAAAACGTTTGTGGAACAGTCTGCCATGCAAAGCCATGTGAATTCGGATGTGCTGTGCACATGATGCGCTAATTTGCGCGCCGAATTCGCATTACTTTGCAAAACGCAGCATGACCATTTCTACTGCGATTACGCTGAAGCTTATTCGCAATGCGTGTGGTACCTGGGATGAAGATGAGACTACAACTCCTCTTCATCCCGGCTACCACGCGGTGAAAAAAAGAAATAAAAAAGTTAAAAACAAACAAAACCTGTATATTCACCTCTCCGGCGGCCCCCGGTCTGCTCTCCGGTCTCCTCCGGTCTGCTGTCTGTACTGTCAGGACCTGCGGTGACGTCATTTAGTCAGGTGATGGTCGCATGACCGCTGACGTCGGCATCAGGTGATGGTCGCGTGACCATCAGCTGACTAAATGACGTCACCGCAGGTCCTGACCGTACACTGCAGGACGCTGAAGAGAGAAGACGCGGCCGGGAGCAGACCGGAGGAGACCGGAGAGCAGACCGGGGGCCGCCGGAGAGGTGAATATACCGTTGTTTTTTTTTATTTATTAACGTTTTCTTTTTTTTACTATAGATGCTGCATTTAAAGCATCTAAGTTGTTCACACATTATAGATCCATGTCGGTTGCATGGATTTATATTGTGTGATCAACTTGTCAAGCACTTTTCCAAGTGATGCTCAAAATTGCTTGGAAAAGTGCTTGAAAAAACGCATGTGAAAACGCTTCTCTCTGGCAGAAAAAACGCATGTAAATCTGCATCAAATCTGCTAGGTGTGCACACAGCCTTATAGCTGGTTTTGCTCTGAGCTGAGATGTCCGGGCTGAATAATGCTCTGGGAGCAGAACCCATCAGCAGAATCTGTCTGTTTCCTGCCTTGTAGCAGTGGATCCCGGCTATTTAGCTCACAGAGCATTGTCTACACAAGATACAATTGTATCCAATTTTCAGCTGGGAACAGGATTATGGACAAGTTTTGCAGCAACTGCATTTTTGATAGGAAATGTTGATCAATCTAGATTTTCTTCAGTGTTCTTATTCATTGCAGAAAATCTTAAAAAAGCCGAGGAATGTGGGCAACATGGTGGGTCAATGATTAACGCTGTGGGGCTGGGTTCATATAATAGCAAGGACAACATCTGCAAGGAGTTTGTATGTTCTCCCCGTGTTTGTGTGGGTTTCCTCCGGGTTCTCCGGTTTCCTCCCACACTCCAAAGACATACTGATAGGGAATTCATATTGTGAGCCCCAATGGGGACAGTGATGATAATGTCTGTAAGGTGCTACAAAATCTAACGGCGCTATATAAGAGAGTAAAATAAATATATAACTAAATAAAATGAATGTATTAAAAGGCTAAGATTGCAAAGAGCTTGTAAAAACAAGAAACTTTGCAATTTCCTTCTTATTCAAAATCTTCTCTGTTCTCAAGAAGGAAAAGATTTTTAATTCTGCAGTGTACAGCTCATTGCTATGGTTACTGACCACCTGAGAAGTGGCCGGTCTCCTTGGCAAGAAGCGCTCACTTGCAGACTGGTGGACTTCAGCGCCCCTGTGCCTGTCCCATTCTGCAGAGGCAAAGCCGCCTCTGCCCGCAGAATGCAAGAGGGCACAATTCAGACAAGCGGCTCAGCCAAGCCACCGGCCAGAACTGTAAATCTTCAGCTTCTGATGAGAGGAACACAAGACCACCCCTTTAATAAAGGAGTAGAGCAGAACTCATACAGTGATTAGTGGGGGTCTGACACCTGAAATCCCCAGACATCAGCTACTTCTGCAAGATGATGTACACAGTGTTAAGAGCTGGAATAGCACAGCTCCGCACACTGTGCAATGGCTGGTTTCAGGTACTACAGCTCAGATCACAATCATTTCAATAGGAGCTGCAGTACCAAGATCGGCCACTACACAGTGTACAGCGCTGTGCTGTTTGGGCTCTACGCTGAGTATTTCCAGCTGCTGTCTTATTGGTGAGGGGGCCGTGTGTTGGAACCTCACTGATCTGATATTGATGACCAGGGTCGGACTGCGGTGTCTGGGGCCCACAGGGGAAATTAACTCTAGGGGCCCACCTACAGCAAGATGCAAATATCTGTTATCCGCTCTCGCTGTTATAGTGGAGCATTGACTGGCGGCTCCTGCACATCTACTGGGCGACACTCTAACTGGGATGGACATGTTTGCATTAAAGGGCTTCTTTGGTTAAAACTAGTGTTGAGCGAGTATGTTGTGTTAACCCTTTCGGCGAGTATGCTCGGGCCGAGCTCCGAGTATTTATAGCTGCTCGGTGATATGGTTGAATCGCTCCCGTGTGCATGATTTGCGACTGTTTGACGGTTTTAATACATGTGAGGAATGTGTAAGAAATAGACATTCCTCACATGTATTAACCCCTTAAGCCGCGGAGCATTTTCCGTTTTTGCATTTTCGCTTTTTGCTCCACTTGTTCCCAGAGCCATAGCGTTTTTATTTTTTGGTCAATATGGCCATGTTAGGGCTTATTTTTTGCGGGACGAGTTGTACTTTTCAACGCCATTACTAGTTTTACCATGCCGTGTACGGGAAAACGGGAAAAAAATTCCAAGCGCCGTGAAATTGCAAAAAAAGTGCAATACCACTGAGGTTTTTTTTTATTTTTTTTACCACGTTCACTGAATGCTAAAACTGACCTGCCATTATTATTCTCCAGGTCATTACGAGTTCGTAGACACCAAACATGTATAGGTTCTTTTTTATTTAAGTGATGAAAAAAAATTCCAAAGTTTGGTAAAAAAAAAAAAAATGGTGCCATTTTCCGAGACCCGTAGCGTCTCCATTTTTCGGGATCTGGGGCAGGGTGAGGGCTTATTTTTTGTGAACCGAGCTGAAGTTTTTATAGATGCTATTTTGGGGTAGATCCGATGTTTTGATCGCCCGTTATTGCATTTTATTGCAATTTTACGGTGACCAAAAAACGTAATTCTGGCGTTTAGAATTTTTTTCTCATTACGCCATTTACCGATCGCATTAATTCTATTTTTATATTGATAGATCAGGCGATTCTGAACGCGGCAATGCCAAATATGTGTATGTGGGGTTTATTTTATGATTTTAGGGGGTGATTTAAACTTTTAAATTTTTTTATTTTTTTTCATATTTTTTAAAACTTTTTTTTTTCACTTTTTGCTTGCTTCTGTAGTCTCCATAGGAGACTTGAAGCAGCAACTGTCCGATCGCCTCTGCTACATACAGGGGACCAGCAGTTCCCCTGTATGCAGCAGAAATGGTCCTGTCCTATGAGCGCCGACCACTAGATGGCGCTCATAGCGACAGGATCATTACAACCACTGGTGTCTGCTGCAGACCCAGGGTTGTCATGACCACACATCGCCGACCCGCGATCATGTGACTGGGTCGCCGATGGGCGGGGTAAGTGACGCGCTTCCAGGAAGCGCGCATTAAATGCCGCTGTCGGAGATTGACAGCGGCATTTAATATGTTAACAGCCGCTGGTGGATCGCGATTCCACCCGCGCCTGTTGCGGGCACATGTCAGCTGTAATAATCAGCTGACATGTGCTTGGTTCAGTGCGGGCTCAGCGCCGGAGCCCTCACTGAACCGGAGGATAACGACATGCGCGTACTAATACGTGACATGTCGTTAAGGGGTTAAAGCTGTCAAACAGTTGCAAATCATGCACACGGGAGCGATTCAACCATATCACCGAGCAGCTGTAAATACTCGGCGCTCGGCCCGAGCATACTCGGACAGAACATACTCGCTCAACACTAGTTAAAACAAGTTATCACCGATCCATGGGCTCTACAGGATAGGTGATCACTTATTGAGCATTTGTGTCCGAACATTGGAAAACGCACCTATCGGAAGAATGGGGAAGTTTTATCCCTGACAGAACACTTATCCCTATTTTAAAATGCTGCGGCAGGTGGGACGTCTGACCGCAGCTCTATTCATTCTCTTAGAGACTTGCAAAAAAGAGCAGCGCTCACAGCCACTGAGAGAATGAATGGATCAGTGGTCGCATCTCACATGCCGCTCCAGTCTAATGGGGAGAAAAGCTCCACATTCTGCCGGTGTGTGCAAGCAGTCAGACCCCCACCAATCAATATTATCAATGATCCTGTGGAGAGGTGATTACTTGTTTTCACCGGAGAACCCCTGTAAGTGCATCTCTGCCGCTCTGGTCCAAGTATTTAATCGCTAAGGCCACGGCCCTACTATCAGTATTCGGTCAGTGTCCAGTCAGTATTTTTTCTCAGGAGTGGGAGCCAAAACAGGTGATGAACAATCAGAAAAAAGGTATAATAGAAACAAGTCACCAATTCTGCATTAATCAACCATTCCTGGTTTCGGCAGCCACTCCTGAGAAAAATACTGACCAAATACTGATGGTGGGGCTGTGGCCTAATGGAAAAAAATCTTTTCCTAGTTAAGATCAGCGAGAATAAAATGACCGCCATACACAACACAGTCCACTATATCAACACCAATAATACCACATACAAAAGGGACAAATATCGCCACACCTTGACTAGATCACATATTACCACTACATAGTGACCGAATAATACCACATACAAGGAACAAATATGGCCAAACTATGGCTAGACCATATATTACCACCCCAAGGTGACCAAATACTACAATACTGATCATGAATACAAAACCACAATACTAACAACACTGTTATTACCACCAGCAACATTATACACAGGAGCTCTGTATATAGTGTCAGTGTACAGGTAACACAGTGATCACCAGTGACATTATAGACAGGAGCTCTGTATATAGTGTATAGGTAATACAGTGATCACCAGTGACATACACAGGAGCTCTGTATATACTATATACACACGTGGTCAAAACTGTTGGTACCCCTCGTTTAATGAAAGAAAAACCCACAATGGTCACAGAAAAAACTTGAATCTGACAAAAGTAATAATAAATTAAAAATCGATGAAAATGAACAAATGAAAGTCAGACATTGCTTTTCTGCTTCCACAGAATAAAAAAAAATAAATAAACTGATGAAACAGGCCTGGACAGAAATGATGGTTCTTCTTAACTTTATATTTTGCTGAACAACCTTTTGAGGCAATCACTGCAATCAAACGACTCCTGTAACTGTCAATGAGACTTCTGCACCTCTCCACAGGTATTTTGGCCACTCCTCATGAGCAAACTGCTCCAGTTGTCTCATGGTTGAAGGTTGCCTTTTCCAGACGGCATGTTTCAGCTCTTTCCAAAGATGCTCAATAGGATTTAGGTCAGGGCTCATAGAAGGTCACTTCAGAATAGTCCAATGTTTTCCTCTTAGCCATTGTTGGGTGTTTTTAGCTGTGTGTTTTGGGTCATAATACTGTTGCAAGACCCATGACCTGCGACTGAGACCACGCTTTCTGACACTGGGCAGCACATTTCTCTCTAGAATCCCTTGATAGTCTTGAGATTTCATTGTACCCTGCACAGATTCAAGACACCCTGTGCCAGATGCGGCAGACCAGCCCCAAAACATAAAAGAGACTCCTCCATGTTTCACAGTAGGGACAGTGTTCTTATCTTGATATGCTTCATTTTTCCATCTGTGAACATAGATCTGATGTGCCTTGCCAAAAACTTCCATTTTTGTCTCATCTGTCCATAGGGCATTCTCCTAAAAGCTTTGTGACTTGTGAACATGTAGTTTGGCAAATTCCAGTCTGGCTTTTTTATGATTTTTTATGACCCCGTTTCCTGCCGTCTTCTGCCGCCTTCCCGACATCCGCAGCTGCTTCCCGCCATCGGACGCCATCTTCAGGACGCCGCGCGGGAAGAAGAGGGACGTGGACGTCAAAACCGCGCGAGATCCGAAGCTCCGCCCCACGCACCGACGCTGCGCAAGGTCCTGGAAGGGAGAGAGAGCGACGCTGACGTCATCAGGACGCGACGCCAGGTCCTCGTCCATAGCAGCAGCAGCGGAGCCGCGGCCTACAGAAGAGGATCGTCGGAAGGTAGGCCACGCGTAACTAGGGGGGGAGGAAGATGACGAACACAGAGGCGCCCACTACCACCAACGCAACTGCAGCAGCGGTGATGCCCTTTTCCTTGCCCTACATCCCTGGAGCGGCCTGGCTGCCCAAATACTCAGGGGAGCCCCATGCCCTAACTGACTTCAAGGAAAGGCTATACAGTTTCTTCCACGTTTACCCCCTGACAGAGGAACAGAAGGTCAGCATATTAACAGGGCAGTTAACTGGCGCAGCCCAGCGCGAGGTAAAATCATGGCCCACTGAGGAGAAAAGGACTGTGAAGGGTATTCTGGCCCGGCTGCGGGGTACCTTTGACACACGTACCTCCGCTCAGATTAAAATGAGGTTCTATGGATGTAAGCAGCGGGCACAGGACAGCATCAGAGACTATGCCCTAAATCTGCAGGAAGCCTTGAGGGCTATTCAACAAACTGACCCTGGCAGTGTGCAGGAAACGGATAAGCTGCTAATTCATAGAAGGTCTGCTGTCTAGCGCCCACAGGGCCCAACTGCGCCTCATGTTCTTTCAGAACCTCGACCTGACCTTTGCCCAATTTAAGGACAGGGCCATAAGGGTGCTCCGTGAATCTGCAACCAGTGGCGCTATAAACCCCCGGCGCCCTGCTATCACTTACCACCAGGAGGCGGCGCCCTCCTCTATGGACTCCGTGGAGGCTGATGCACAGGCCCTGAACCAAGCCCCGTCGAAAGATCTGCACCAACAAGTCCAGGAGCTGACCAGGAGCGTCGCGGCGTTGACCAGGACCGTCCAGGCGTTGCAAGTGGACCTGTCAAGACCCATCGAGCTGGCTTCAAGTCCGGAGGATGTCCCATGGCGTCGACAGAGGAGGATCCCGTCGTTCCGAGGGAGGCCCACAGACCGCTACGCAGAGGATGGACAGCCCATTTGCCGTCGATGTAACCAGCCCGGACACATTTCCAGGTACTGTAATTTAAACGGGTCCAACCTGGGGCAGAGGGCCAACCCCCAGGCATAAGATCACCAGGCCCTTACAATTGGCGTAATAAGTACGTTGGGGGGCGCCCGGTTTTACCCGTGGTGCTGGACGGTATCCCCATGAGCGCCTTGCTGGATACTGGGTCACAAGTAACCACTATCCCTTATGTACTTTTTAAGCAGTATTGGACTGATGCTGATATCACACGGTATCCAGACGGTAACTTGAGCATCATCGCCAGTAATGGCTTACCCGTGCCGCAGATGGGGTTCAAGGAGATGACCATTAAGATTGGTAAAGTTGAACTACCGGCACAGGGAGTGATTATTGTGGACATTGACCGTCGTGAAAGTCACCCTAAAATAACTGTGGGTACTAATGTAATTGAAAATTGTCTTTCAGAGGTAATTGTAATCTTACAACAGGTGGCGGTGAATGCTAGTTCCAGCCAACAGAGAGTCCTCAACAAGGAGATAAAGGCCCTGATGAGACGGCAGCAGGTAGAACTGTCTGGTGGTGAGATCGGTAGCGTAAGACTGAGTGACCCATTCCTCATTTCCATGCCTCCCAAAAGTGAAATGATGATCTGGTGTCGGACTGCAATCGGGTTGAGAGGTAGAGACTACCAAGCCATGGTAGAACCCGTGTACTCAGACAGCAGGCCCACCATTTTGACAGCCCGGGGGGTGGTTGATGTCCGTCATGGGAGGGTGCCCGTCCGCATCCTCAACATTGGGGAGAGGGAGGTACACTTACCCAGGTACGCTACACTCGCCAAGCTGTTTGTGGTCGAACACAAAGCTATCAGGGCCGTGGAACCCTTGCCTCCATCTCCTCAGGCGGAGGGTAATGGCTCCCAGAAACAAAAGGAGGACTGGTGCCAGAAACTCCACGTGGGTGCTGACTCCACTCCCCTGCACCAAAAACAAGGAGTCTACCGGGTGGTACAGGAGTACGAGAGAGTCTTTAGTAAGCACCCGCTAGACTTCGGCAGAGTAAAGGGGATAGAACACCACATCCCCACAGGGAGCCACCCACCGATAAAAGAGAGGCACAGACCTGTACCTCCTGCACATTATCAGAACGCAAGGGGCATGCTAAGAGAGATGAAAGAAGCTGGGGTTATTAGAGACAGCTGTAGCCCCTGGGCAGCCCCCTTGGTTCTGGTCAAAAAGAAAGACGGCACCATGAGAATGTGCGTCGACTATAGACAAATCAACTGTATCACTCACAAAGACGCATATCCGCTGCCTAGAATAGAGGAGTCTTTAGCCGCACTAAAATCAGCTAACTTCTTTTCTACTTTGGACCTTACTAGCGGGTACTGGCAGGTTCCTGTGGCAGAGGCTGACAAGGAGAAGACCGCCTTCACCACCCCGATGGGACTGAGCGAATTCAACTGCATGCCTTTCGGGCTCTGCAACGCACCAGGGACCTTCCAGCGGCTGATGGAATGCTGTCTAGGGCACCGAAACTTCGAGACGGTCCTCCTTTACCTGGACGACGTGATTGTCTATTCGAAGACCTACGAGGACCATCTGAAGCACCTGGCCGAGGTGTTCGAAGCCCTGGCAGGCTAAGGCCTGAAGGTGAAACCATCGAAGTGTCACCTGCTGAAACCAAAGGTCCAGTACCTAGGGCACGTGGTAAGCGCGGAAGGAGTGGCCCCCGACCCTGACAAGGTCACGGCAATCAAGAGCTGGCCAAGCCCCTCGAACATCAAAGAGGTGAGACATTTTCTCGGGTTGTTAGACTACTACCGAAGATTCATCCCCGGTTCACCAAGATGGCAGCTCCTATGCAGGACCTCCTGATCGGACAGTCTAAGTCCAGGAGGCAAAAGCCGCCCTTCAAGTGGGATAAACCGGAAGAGGAGTCCTTCCGCCAGCTAAAGATGGCCCTCACAGGGGATGAGATCCTGGCCTACCCTGATTATGGCCAGCCTTTCATTCTCCACACAGATGCCAGTAATGTGGGACTGGGAGCCGTATTGTCCCAAAACCAACAGGGCAGAGAACGGGTGATCGCATACGCCAGCCGGAAGCTGAGGCCCACCGAGAGGAACCCGGAGAATTACAGCTCCTTCAAGCTAGAATTCTTGGCGGTGGTGTGGGCCGTGACGGAACGCTTCAAGCATTACCTGGCCTCCGCAAAGTTCGCCGTGTACACGGACAACAACCCGTTGACACACCTGGACAATGCAAGACTGGGTGCCCTGGAACAGCGGTGGATGGCCCGTCTCTCCAACTATGACTTCGTGATCAAGTACCGGGCAGGCAAAACCAACTCCAACGCAGACGCCCTATCAAGGATGCCTCACTTACCTGAAGGTGACGAAGACCCAGAAGAGCTGGAGGAGGTAGAACTCCCCGCGTTTCACCGGTATGGAGCCGCTCAACACTCTCACCGCGTGAAGGAGGAGGATCTAACAACTGTGATGATGAATCCCCTACCTCACCACAGCTGGGCCGAGACCCAAGATAGTGACCCTGCAGTCCGCCTGGTGAAAGATCTGCTGACCCGGGAAGACGCCCGCTTAGATCCAGATGCCCCAGAGGAAGCCAAGCAGCTATGGAAGGAGAAGAGCAAGCTGTTCCTCTACGAAGGCAAGTTGTGCAGAAGGATTGTCAACCACCGGACGCACGAGCTGACCTGGCAAGTCGTGGTCCCAAGGAGGGATGCAGCTATGGTCCTGGGGGCTTACCATGACAGAGCGGGACACTTCGGTTGGAAGAAACTGGAGTTCCTACTAAGAGGAAGATTCTTTTGGGTCGGCATGAGAGGAGCTGTAGAAAAATGGTGCAGAGACTGTGGCCCTTGTCACCTAAGGAGGAAGGACCGTGCCAGCCAGAAGACACCCTTGAGGCCCATCATCACCACGCAGCCTCTTGAGCTGGTAGCTGTGGACCATGTCAAATTGGCTCCCAGCCGGTCAGGATACATCTATGCCCTGACAATCGTGGACCACTATTCCCGTTTTCTAGTGGTGGTCCCGGTAAAGGACTTGACAGCCCAAACAGCGGCCAGAGCCTTCCAGCAATATTTCTGCCGTCCACACGGGTATCCGGAACAGGTCCTGACAGACCAGGGTCCAGCTTTCGAGGCTGAAATCTTCCAGGAGTTCTGCAACCTCTATGGCTGTAAGAAGATTCGTACAACGCCTTACCACCCCCAAACCAACGGGATGTGTGAGAAGATGAACAATATAGTCATTGATCTCCTGAAGACGTTGCCCCTGGAGGAACGCAGCCTGTGGCCAGAAAAACTGCCGGACCTGATAGACCTATACAACAATATCCCGGTGAATGCTACAAACTGCACCCCGGCTTACCTGATGCGAGCTAGACCAGGAAAGCTGCCCGTAGACCTGGAGATGGGAGTCCTAATACCTGAGGACACCTCCCCGGATGCGGACTGGGATACGGAAAGGCAACTGCAGTACAAGAAGGTACAGGAGAGTGTGGAGAAGAGCCTGGCCCAGGTGAGAGAGAAGCAAGAAAGACTCTTCAATCAACACGCCCCTGCTAGTCCCCTAGAACCTGGTGAGCAAGTCCTAAAGCGAAAAAGAAGGCTACATAAGTTGGACGACCAGTGGGAAAGGGAACCCTACACCGTACTGCAGTCTGACCACGACAACCCAAAGGTGTGCGTAATCACCAAGGACGGAGGAGAAACCACTAGTGTCGTCTCCAGAGACCATCTCAAAAGGTGCCCCGAGCAACTCCGTAGTGCAGAAGAGGATCAGAGTGACCTTGAACCCGCAGAGGACAAGGAAGAAATGATCAGCACCGTTCTCGGAGAGTTTCCTCAGTCCTGGACTCGCATAAATGATGCCATAGTGGTACCTGTCCTGCATTTCCTGCAACCGGCACAGCAACAACCAACACCAGAGCCGGAAGGTGAAGAGGAGCAAGCAGTTCCAGAGGCAGAAGAGCCTGTACCAGCAGCCCAGGAGAGTCAACCCTCTGCTGACAGTGAGCCTGCCATGCCTGCGGTAAGCCAAAGGACCCGCAGACAGCTGCCTGCCCTACCTGTACACCCAGCTGGTAGCTGCACCCCTAACGCTAGTGGGGAAAGCCAAGTCAGTCCACCACCAGACAGTGGGCTACGTAGGTCAACCAGGAGCACAAAGGGACAGATACCCGCTCGCTGGAGAATATAGAGTGTACTAAAATTGTAAATAACCCTGTTGCCAAATGTTGAATTGTTTGCAAAGTTACATGCATGTTTGTTAATACTCTGTTTCAGTTTCTTGCAGCTACCGTAAGGACTCACAGGTTATGGACTTTTTATAACCGGGACCTTGTATGGACTGCGTTCAGAGCCTAACCCAGGAATGAACTAAGACTGTGAAGGACTTGGGGTAGGACAGACCCCCACCTGGTTAAGGCTCCCCGTTGTGCTGGTGATATGGACACCCGGTCACAGGCCACACTGTGACCTTAAGAACTCAATTTGTGCGTCGTCTGTCTATTAATGTTTTATTGTTATGCATATTGTCTTTGTTTACTGTTTAGTCCCGGAGTACTAAATTTCACTAGGGGGGAATGTGTCACCCTGGCCTGGATGCCACAAGTGTAATTAAAGCTGTGTCTGAGAGCAGGGGGGAGGTTCTCTAGTCAGGGGAACATTAGCATGCAATGCCTCCTGTCTCAGGCCAGTAGGGGGAGCAGGCTGCCCCTATAAAAGCTGGTGCTGGGGGCAGGGTTAGAGAGAACCCAGATGACCTGTCTCAGGACTGAGACGTGTCTCAGCAGAGCAGGGACAGACAGTTGCACTGCACCTAAGAGGAAGTGTGGCAGGAGGAGAGCCACAAGCCAGAGACAAGAGGCGAAGCAAGCCTGTCTTGGCAGATAACAGACTTAATCTACCAGACTTTGGTGTCTGAGGCTGGAAGGATTCCACATCCCCCAGCAGAGAACCAGTCCGCAAGGGACTGTATATTCCTTGGCCTAAGAAGCCTGGAGGCCCTGCCACAACAGAAGGGACCAGTAAAGCCATACAAGGCTGGGAGCAGAAAGGAACCCATGTCGCAGGCCATACAGGCGAGAAAACACGGAAAGCTCGGAAACGTGGGCTGTTACCCTATCAGGAGGAGATAGCCAGAAGGAGCGCAGAAAGCACGGTAGGCCTACACCCTCACCCTGACCAGGGCCAATTTCCCCGTTGCTCTCAGACATCCAGGTCCCCTCCTAGCCGGGACTGTTTGTGGGTCAGTTTACCTGTTTAGTAAAGACCCTGGACTGCAACCTGTTGTCTGTGTGCTCCTTGCTCCTCCAGCACTATCAGCACTGGGACTCCCACTACCATCACTCCCAACATCCATTATACTGCCCTGGGGCCGCACTCTTCCCGTGGAGAGTCACACTACCCTAGCTGCACACCTCATCAGCCCCAGCGGTCTGCATGCAGCGGCGGTTCCTAATAACCGCAATCCACGGGTGGCGTAGTCGGACATTATCAGCAGAACATAGCAGACTACCATTGGCCTGACCACCCTGAGCCACGGAACCGGGTCGCCACTACTACCCCCATCGTCTCCCTATTGCCCGGATCCGAGTGCCCCACGGCCCAGGGGGCGAGTCACATGTAATACACTGACTCACCAGTGACGTCTCTAGGTGAAGTCCTTCATCTTCGCTTTTCTTCTTCATCTGGCACAGGCGGCCATCACTTCTTCCAGCCAGGAATCATCTCTGCAGAAAATAACACACAGTTATCAATAACTGATCTCTTCTAGGGAATATTCCCACTCCACCCCCCGACTTCTACACTACACCAGTTGAAGAAAAAAAGCGATATAGTGCCGCCCTGCACAGTAACAGGAGCCCGCTTTTGTCCTATCCCATGGAAAACAATTTCCTAAAATGTAAATTATATTACAGAAGTAATAATGTCTCTAATTGGACTCTAAAATAATAATGTTCCTCACTGGCCACCATAAACTAATAAAGTATGTTCCTCAATCTGGCCCCAAACAGTAATTAAGTCCCTTGTTCAGCCTGGCACCCCCATATATCCATCCTGGCCCCCCCTTCCCTGCATATATCCATCCTGACACCCCCCATATATCCCTTCTGGCCCCCATATGTCCAGTGTGACCCCTCCATATATTTATCCTAGCCCACGTGTATCGAGCCTGCCCCCTCCCATATACCCATCCTAGTCCCCCATGTGGCCCTCCTGTTCCCCCCATATATCCATCCTGGCCTCCATGTGTCCAGCCTGCCCCCCCACATATCCATTCTGGCCTCCATGTTTCCAGCCTGCCCCCCCATATATCTGTCCTGGCCTCCATGTGTCCAGCCTGCCCCCTCCCATATATCTGTCCTAAAGCCCCATGTGTCAAGCCTGCCCCCCATATATCCATCCTGGCCTCCATGTGTCCAGCATGCCCACCCTACATATCCTTCCTGGCCTCCATGTGTCCAGCCTGCCCCCCACAATATATCCATCCTGGCCTCCATGTTTCCAGCCTGCCCCCCATATATCCATCCTGACCTCCATGTGTCCAGCCTGCCCCCTCATATATCCATCCTGCCCTTCCCCCCTGCATATATCCAGCCTGACACCCCCCCATATATCCATACTGGCCCCCATATGTCCAGCGTGGCCCCTCCATATATTTATCCTAGCCCACGTGTATCGAGCCTGCCCCTCCACATATCTATCCTAGCCCCCCATGTGTCCAGCCTGCCCCCCACATATCCATCCTGGCCATCATGTGTCCAGCCTGCCCCGCCCCCCATATATCCGGCCCCCCCATATATCCATCCCCCTCACATATCCATCCTGGCCTCCATGTGTCCAGCCTGCCCCACCATATAGCCATCCTGCCCACCCTTTCCCATGTGTCCAGCCAGGCTCCCCCTTATGTGTCCAGCCAGGCTCCCCCCCTTGTGTGTCCAGCCAGGGTTCCCCCTTGTGTGTCCAGCCAGGCTCTCACCCTTGTGTGTCCAGCCAGGGTTCCCCCTTGTGTGTCCAGCCAGGGTTCCCCCTTGTGTGTCCAGCCAGGGCTTCCCCTTGTGTGTCCAGCCAGGGCTCCCCCTTGTGGGTCCAGCCAGGGTTCCCCCTTGTGGGTCCAGCCAGGGTTCCCCCTTGTGGGTCCAGCCAGGGTTCCCCCTTGTGTGTCCAGCCAGGGCTCCCCCTTGTGTGTCCAGTCAGGGCTCCCCCTTGTGTGTCCAGCCAGGGCTCCCCCTTGTGTGTCCAGCCAGGGCTCCCCCTTGTGTGTCCAGCCAGGGCTCCCCCTTGTGTGTCCAGCCAGGGTTCCCTCTTGTGTGTCCAGTCAGGGCTCCCCCTTGTGTGTCCAGTCAGGGCTCCCCCTTGTGTGTCCAGCCAGGGCTTCCCCTTGTGTGTCCAGCCAGGGCTCCCCCTTGTGTGTCCAGCCAGGGCTCCCCCTTGTGTGTCCAGCAAGGCCCCCCTTGTGTGTCCATCCGGGCCCCCCCTTGTGTGTCCAGCCAGGGTCCCCCCTTTTGTGTCTAGCCGGGCCCCCCCTTGTGTGTCCAGCCAGGGGCCCATCCCATTCTGCATCCACTCATATACACACAGACACACACACAGACACCTCTTACCTTCCTGCTCTCCCGTGCAGTGTCCTCCTTCTCCGGTGACGTCATACGCCGGCCGAGGAAGGGAGACGCGCAGCTTCAGCTGCTTCACTGGGACGTGTGTCGCGGCGGTTCAGGTAATGAACGCCGCGTGCGCGCGTCCCTGCATACACTGTGCCTGCGCTTTTAAAGGGTCCGTGCCCCTTAAAACCGCAGGTTTTTTTATTTTTTCATTCTCTTCTCCCCCTCTCCTCTGCAGAAGGGTACCCCGCCAGCCCAGTCCCACCCTGTTGATGACTTATCCTAAAATCGGTCATTAATATATAAGTCCTGGACAGTCCCGTTAAGCTTGTTTTACCTAGTTATAAAAGCCCTTTAAGTCCTCATTATAAGGTAAGGTATGAATGGATCTAATTAAATTCTCCAAAGAGAACTATTTATACATTTTAGTCACTGTGAGCTTTCTACAAGATATTGCGGGCAGTATATAGCGAATATACGGACACAGAGCCATTCGCCGGCTCAGATTGCCAATAAGCACCTTGTAAATATGAGACCTTGACATCATAGGTTACTTGGCTTAATATGAAATTGTCCCTCATGTGTACCGCATTGTGGGCAGGGACTATATGTACATCACTGCAGAATATGTTGGCAATAAAAAGTCAACAGAAATGAATATCATGCAGATCCTCACCAGGACTCCAGCAGTGTCACCATCCTGCCACCATACAGCTATAGAAGGACAATAAACCTGCAGGGTTCTCCCCTCAGTTATTTTTCCTTTAATTTTATTATCTGTTTCTTACTCACAGTGAAAGAACAGTCATCAGATATTTTATTGTTCACTTTTTATTTTACAGTCTCAGCTCTGAAGAATAGAACGTCTTATGAATAAATGACAGCTCACTTATTACAGTGGTGGCCAAAAGTATTGGCACCCCTGCAATTCTATCAGATAATACTCAGTTTCTTCCTGAAAATGATTGCAATCACAAATTCTTTGGTATTATTATCTTCATTTAATTTGCTTGCAAGGAACAAACACAAAAGAGAATGAAGCAAAAATCAAATCATTGATCATTTCACACAAAACTCCAGAAATGGGCCAGACAAAAGTATTGGCACCCTCAGCCTAATACTTGGTTGCACAACCTTTAGCCAAAATAACTGCGAACAGCCACTTCCGGTAACCATCAATGAGTTTCTTACAATGCTCTGCTGGAATTGTAGACCATTCTTCTTTGGCAAACTGCTCCAGGTCCCTGATATTTGAAGGGTGCCTTCTCCAAACTGCCATTTTGTGATCTCTCCACAGGTGTTCTATGGGATTCAGGTCTGGACTCATTGCTGGCCACCTTAGAAGTCTCCAGTGCTTTCTCTAAAACCATTTTATAGTGCTTTTGCAAGTGTGTTTTGGGTCATTGTCCTGCTGGAAGACCCATGACCTCTAAGGGCGACCCAGCTTTCTCACACTGGGCCCTACATTATGCTGCAAAATTTGTTGGTAGTCTTCAGACTTCATAATGCCATGCACACTGTCAAGCAGTCCAGTGCCAGAGGCAGCAAAGCAACCCCAAAACATCAGGGAACCTCCGCCATGTTTGACTGTAGGGACCATGTTCTTTTCTTTGAATGCCTCTTTTTTTTTCCTGTACACTCTATGTTGATGGTTTTTCCCAAAAAGCTCGACTTTTGTCTCATCTGACCAGAGAACATTCTTCCAAAACATAGTAATATAGTTTGTAAACATAGTTAGTAAAGCCGAATAAAGACTTGCGTCCATCAAGTTCGACCTGTTAGTTCTGTAATTGGTAAAGTTGATCCAGAGGAGGGCAAAAACCCCAAATGATTTGGCCAATCTTCACCTGAGGAAAAATTCCCTCCTGACTCTGAAACCAGCAGTCAGAATAAATCCCTGTATCAACTTACTATTTTATTTTATTTTTAAGTATATGCTGAAATCTGCCTGGTATCTAGAAATGCATCCAGTCCCCGCTTGAACTGGTGTAGTGAATCTGACATCACCGTCTCCTCACTCTGTGAATTCCATATTCTCACTGCTCTTACCGTAAAGAACCCCTCTAGTGACGCTTACCCAATCTGAGTATATTCCATTTATAACCACCCTCTGCCTTCTATCCCTTAGCCAGTTAGCTACCCACTTGCAGACATTTTCCCCCAGCCCCATCATTCTCATTTTGTATACCAACCTATTATGTGGCACGCTATCGAAAGCTTTTGAGAAGTCGAGATACACGACATCCACTGGTTCCCCCTGATCTACTCGAGAGCTAATCTCCTCGTAGAAGTCAATCAGGTTTGTTTGGCAGGAGCGATTCCTCATGAATCCATGTTGGTTCGGGATTAAAAGATTATTAGCATCAAGATGCTCCGTAATTGCCTCTTTAATGAAGCTTTCAAAAATTTTGCCCACAACGGACGTCAGACTCACCGGCCGATAGTTTCCGGCGTCACTTTTCGCTCCCTTTTTGAATATTGGCACTACATTCGCCTGTCGCCAATTAAGTGGCACAGACCCAGTCTCAACAGAGTCCTTAAATATAAGATATAACGGTCTGTCTATCACATTACTTAGTTCCCTTAGTACCCGTGGGTGTATGCCATCAGGTCCTGGTGATTTGTTTATTTTAATGTTACTGAGGCGTTTCTGTACCCCAGCTTGGGTTAGATTTGTCATACTTAGTGGAGGATTAAGTTTGTCACTTCTCATTTCTCCTGTTAGTTTGATTTCCTTTGTGAAAGTTGTCGAAAAAAAATTATTTAATAGATTAGCTTTATCCTCATCTTTCTCTATGATTTTGCCTTCCTCACTTTTTATTGGTCCAATATTATCCGATTTAATCCTTTTACTATTTATATACGTAAAGAACAGTTTGGGATTTGATCTACTTTCCCTAGCAATACGTCTCTCTGTTTCCTCCTTTGCTATTTTTATTTGTTTTTTTGCAGGTTCTCGTTTTTTCCTTGTAACACATTAGTGCCTCCTTACTGTTTTCCTGTTTTAATCTCTTGAATGCCTCTTTTTTGCTATTTAACGCCCCTTTTACGTTCTTGTTCAACCATATTGGTTTCCTCTTATTTCTGGCCCTTTTATTCCCATACGGTATATACCTCTCGCACTGAGTATTCAGAATTCTTTTGAAGGTTTCCCATTTACTATTCGTATTCCTTTGATTAAGAACTTTGTCCCAGTCAATAAGTTGAAGGCTTTCTTTCAGCTGATCAATCTTCGCCCTCCTAAAGTTTAATGTTTTTGTTGTTCCCTTATTGATAACCCTACTGAAGGGCATTTTGAAGTCGATAATATTATGGTCGCTATTACCTAGGTGCCCCCCTATCTGTACCTCAGTTATTCTATCAGGCCTATTAGTCAATATTAAGTCCAACACGGCCTTCCCTCTCGTTGGTTCCTGCACTAGTTGGGAGAGATAATTATCCTTAATATTTGTCAAGAACCTTTTTCCTTTCTGAGATCTACAGGTTTCTGTTTCCCAGTCAATATCCGGGTAGTTGAAATCCCCCATTACAATCACTTCATTATGTTTTGCTACTTTGTCTATTTGTCCTAATAGCAGATGCTCATTCTCCTCTGTTATATTGGGTGGCTTATAGCAGACCCCCAGTAATATTTTATTATTATTTTTAGTTCCCTCTATCTCTACCCACATGGACTCGACCCCCTCTTCTCCCTCTCCTATATCTTCCCTTAGTCTGGGTTTTAGACATGACTTTACATATAAGCAGACTCCTCCGCCTTTCCCCTGTTTCCGGTCCCTTCTAAATAAACTATAATCTAATAAATTTACCGCCCAGTCGTAGCTATCGTCTAGCCAAGTCTCTGTTATACCTACGATGTCATACCTCTCCTCCCATATAAGCGCCCACAGCTCATCCGCCTTATTGGTCAGGCTTCTTGCGTTGGTCAGCATGCAAGATAAAACTTTGGGGTTATTTAGCATCCTATTCTTCTCTAACGATCTAACTGTACTATCCCCACCCCCCTCTCCACCCTCATTATATTCACTTCTCCCCTTCCCCCTTGCTTGCCTCACATCCCACCTATTTCCTTGGTTTCCCCCCCCCGTCTCTAGTTTAAAAACTCCTCCAACCTATTAGCCATCTACTTCCCCAGCACCGCTGCACCCTCCCCATTGAGGTGCAGCCCGTCCCTACGGTAGAGCCTGTATCCGACCGCGAAGTCGGCCCAGTTCTCCATGAACCCAAACCCTTCTGCCTTGCACCAACTCTTTAGCCACTTATTCACCTCCCTAACTTCCTGTTGGCGCTCCTGTGTGGCTCGCGGGATTGGTAGTATTTCTGAGAAAACTACCTTGGAGGTCCTTGTCCTAAGCTTCCTACCTAGGTCCCTGAAATCATTTTTAAGGACCCTCCATCTACCACTCACTTTGTCATTGGTGCCGATGTGGACCATGACCGCTGGGTCTTCGCCAGCCCCACCCAGTAACCTGTCAACCCGATCCGCGAGGTGCCGGACTCGAGCGCCAGGGAGGCAGCACACCGTTCGGCGATCCCGGTCTTTGTGACAGATTGCCCTGTCTGTCCCCCTAATAATAGAGTCACCCACTACCAGAACCTGTCTTGCCTGCCCTACACTTCCCCCCTCCCCCTCATTACTGGAGCATACACTCCCCCGGCGGTCAGAGGATCTGTCATGCTCCAATAATGCCGGTTCTGAACCAGCCTTCCTATACTTCTTCCCTCTATACCTCCTTACTGTTATCCAGCTCCCTGCCTGTTCAGCCTGCACTTCCCCTCTATGCTCCACCCCCAGTATTGACCCATTGAGTGTCTGCTCGGTGAGCAGCAAACTCCGTTCTATGTTGTCGATGCTCCTCAGTACCGCTATCTGAGCACTTAGATCCAGAATTTGGGCTTCCAAGTGCACGATATGCTCACATCTCTCGCAGCAGTATGGATCCTCGAGTGGGTGCTCACGGAATGCATACATTGCGCAAGATGTACACTGCACGGCTCCGTCCAACATGGACGTCATTCTAAATATGGGGATACAGTCAGTATACATATACAAGTACAAAACACAATTATTTATATATAGGTGTATGGACGGGGATCAATTAGGGATGTGCAAGTGTATCAATTAGATATTGGCAGGGGATCAGTTAAGTATGGACGGGGGATCAATTAAGTATCAAGTATGGACGGGGGAATCAGCTAAGTAGGTCAGGTGGATTAATTAAGTAAAAAGTAAAGTAAAGAAAGAATGAAATACAGTCAGCAATTCAGTCCTAAGTCCTCCCTTCCAAACTCCCTGAATCCAAAGTCACTGAAAAACAAGTCACACACTTACTTTCGTTCGCACTTACGCTCCGGACACACGCAGCTCGTTCACACTCGCAAACTAAGAGATTTAAAGTGTTTTTTTTTTTTTTTTTTTTTCCTTTTCCAGCAATGTACCCTTCACCTCAATGCACTTTCAAAGGACTTTATGCCCAACCAGCTGCCCCTTATAAACCCTTAATTATGACCCCTTCCCCTTAATTAACCCCTTGTGAGTAAATCTACACCTCAGGATTTTAGTGCAATGTAGTTAACCTTTAAATACACAGGTAGTAAACTAAGAAACTAAAACTGTAGTGAGAAAATAGATTTTAAAAAACCCAATAAATCTAAACAGGTAGAAAAGCACTCAGCAGATCACAATGCAGCACTCACCGCAATTCACACAGGTATTTTCTGCAGGATTCCCAATACCTCTTCACGCATTTCACACAGGTATTTTCTGCAGGATTCCCAATACCTCTTCACGCAATTCACACAGGTATTTTCTGCAGGATTCCCAATACCTCTTCACGCAATTCACACAGGTATTTTCTGCAGGATTCCCAATACCTCTTCACCTTCACCTCAATGCACTTCCAGTTCTAGGCTTTATCAGGTAAGTTTTGGCAAACTCCAGCCTGGCTTTTTTATGTCTCGGGGTAAGAAGTGGGGTCTTCCTGGGTATCCTACCATACAGTCCCTTTTCATTCAGACGCCGACGGATAGTACGGGTTGACACTGTTGTACCCTCAGACTGCAGGGCAGCTTGAACTTGTTTGGATGTTAGTCGAGGTTCTTTATCCACCATCCGCACAATCTTGCGTTGAAATCTCTCGTCAATTTTTCTTTTCCGTCCACATGTAGGGAGGTTAGCCACAGTGCCATGGGCTTTAAATTTCTTGATGACACTGCGCACGGAAGACACAGGAACATTCAGGTCTTTGGAGACGGACTTGTAGCCTTCAGATTGCTCATGCTTCCTCACAATTTGGTTTCACAAGTCCTCAGACAATTCTTTGGTCTTCTTTCTTTTCTCCATGCTCAATGTGGTATACACAAGGATACAGGACAGAGGCTGAGTCAACTTTAATCCATGTTAACTGGCTGCAAGTGTGATTTAGTTATTGCCAACACCTGTTAGGTGCCACAGGTAAGTTACAGGTGCTGTTAATTACACGAATTAGAGAAGCATCACATGATTTTTCAAACAGTGCCAATACTTTTGTCCATCCCCTTTTTTAGGTTTGATGTGGAATTATATCCAATTTGGCTTTAGGACAATTCTATTTGTGTTTTTTCATTGAAGACAAATTAAATGAAGATAATAATACCAAAGAATTTGTGATTGCAATCATTTTCAGGAAGAAACTGAGTATTATCTGACAGAATTGCCGGGGTGCCAATACTTTTGGCCACCACTGTATTTCATGCGGCAGAAGTTAGCCTCCAGCAATGGAAGAGGGAACCGAGAAAGTGTAGAAAATGCTCTATCATGGCAGCAGTGGTAAGAGACATTGGAAATGCACGATCAAACCTATCATATCATAGGATTATCTATCATCTATCTATCCTTATATACTCTATTTCATATCTATCTATCCATCTATCTATCCATATATGTATCTATCTATCTTTCTATCTATCCATGTATGATGGATGGATAGATAGATGGATAGATGAATAAATAGATGGATAGATAGATAGATGGATAGATAGATAAATAGATAGATAGATAGTGTAGGGATTTGTACTCACTGAGCCGCGTTGGAGGTAGGCACAGGTTCACACAGTGATGCAGTCCACGGGTTCAAACAAACTGGTGGCTTATTTTAGTGTCCATACACCAGTTAAGAAACAAAAGTTACAGCCTTTTCCTGGCACAAAAAGGAATAACAGAACAAAGCTCAAAATAACAAGTCCATGCAGCACGGCTTCAGCCGTTTAAACGAGGTGCTTTTCTCTGCCTCCTGCAGAGTCTAAGAAGCACCTGCAAGGTCTGCTCACCTTGCCCAGCAAACACAGACAGAGACAGGCGCAGCTGTCTTAAATTAGCCTTCCAAGACCTGGACTGGAGGTAAGTGAGCAGCTGTTCCCCCCAGCTCTTTCAGCTGCTCATAAAACCCGGCCCTGTAATCCGGACCCATTAAATTCCTCTCAGCACTATGTGTGCTGGAGCCTGCTTCTCCGGATCCTACATCACCGAAGCATGGCACTCCGAGGACACATACCTCCCGTCCACGATCTGTCCGGCAGCAACCTTACATACACCCCCCCTCTGTCCAAAGCCGTAGGGCTTGGCACCTTCTGTCACCATACAATAAATCCTTGACAAGGCAGCGGCATTCCCATGTTGTTTCCCAGGCCTATGCTCTACCCGGAAACTAAAATCTTGTAGAGCCAGGAACCACCTAGTCACTCTGGCATTGTTTCCCTTCTTTTCTCGCATCCACCTCAATGGGGCATGGTCTGACACTAACCTGAACCTTCTACCTAATAGGTAATACCTCAGAGTGTCTAACGCCCACTTAATGGCCAAACATTCTTTTTCTACAATGGAGTAGTCCTTCTCACAAGCGGAGAGCTTCAGACTGAGGTATTTTACAGGGTGTTCTTCTCCGTTAATCTCCTGGGACAAGACTGCTCCCAGCCCGACATCCGATGCATCCATCTGGACCACAAACTCCTTGGAGAAGCTAGGTGCCACCAAGACTGGTTGTTTACAGAGGACCAGTTTCAATTCCTGGCAGGTCGCTTCTGCTTCCGGGGACCACTTGGCCATAGCTGACTTCATCCCTTTCAGAAGATCCATCAGTGGGGCTGCTATCAGGGCAAAGTTAGGGACAAATCTTCGATAGTAGCCCATAATGCCTAGAAACGCCCTGACCTGCTTCTTCGAGAGGGGCTGTGGCCAGTTCAAGATCGCCTCGACCTTATTTATTTGTGGTTTTATTTCCCCTCTACCAACCACGTACCCTAGGTACTTGGCTTCCTCCATCCCCATGGCACATTTCTTCGGGTTGATAGTAAAGCCCGCCTTCCTTAGGGCATCAAGTATGGCTTGAACTTTGTCCAGATGACTTTCCCAGTCCTGGCTAAATATGACGATAGCATCTAGGTAGGCCGCTGCATACTGTTTGTGGGGTGCTAAGATCCGGTCCATGGCTCTCTGGAAGGTGGCCGGAGCTCCCTTCAACCCAAACGGCATCCTGACGTATTGGCGTCGAGAAGGCTGTCTTCTCCTTAGCCTCTTTGGACAGGGGAATTTGCCAATATCCTTTGGTGAGGTCCAGAGTGGTGATGTACCGAGCGGGTCCTAGCCTTTCGATAAGCTCATCTACCCTAGGCATTGGGTAGGCGTCGAACTTTGAGACCTCCTTCAGCTTCCTATAGTCGTTGCAAAACCGCCATTCCCCATCTGGTTTCGGCACTAAGACTATAGGACTGGACCATCCACTTTTGGACTCTTCAATGACTCCCAGGTTTAGCATCCGCCTTACTTCTTTAGAGATCACCTCTCTGCGGGCTTCGGGGATCCGGTATGGTTTTAGATTGACGCGAACATGAGGCTCTGTGAGAACCTCATGCTCTATGACCTGAGTGAGTCCTGGCAACTCCGAAAACATGTCTTTATTTCGCTGTAACAACTCTTTGCACTGTTGCTTTTGGGCATGTGACAGTGACTCTGCCACCTTGACCTCTTTCACATCGGCCTCAGCCTCAGCCACTAAACAGGGAGCTTCCGCAGGCTCTCTATCTTGCCATGGCTTAATCAAGTTAACATGGTAAATTTGGTAGGGCTTCCTCTTCCCTGGTTGGTGGATCTTAAAGTTGACTTCCCCCACTTTCTCTACCACCTCATAGGGGCCCTGCCACTTGGCCATGAACTTGCTCTCCACTGTGGGACTAGCACAAGCACTCGATCTCCTGGGTTGAACGATCTCACCCTGGCCGACCTATTATACACCCTGGACTGTGCCTCTTGTGCCTTGAGGAGGTGCTCCCTCACAATGGGCATCACATGGGCAATCCTCTCTTGCATCTGGGCAACGTGCTCCACCACTCTCCTATAGGGAGTGGTCTCAGCTTCCCAGGACTCTTTCTCCACCTCCAGGAGTCCTGAGGGTGTCGTCCATAGAGTGGTTCAAACGGGGAGAAACCTGTGGAAGCTTTGGGAACTTCCCTCATGGCGAACAACATATAGTCCCAGTCTCGGCCATCCTTTTCCACTGCTTTCCTCAACATTGCTTTCAAGGTTTTGTTAAACCTCTCTACCAGTCCGTCCGTCTGGGGAGAGTACACGGAGGTTCTCAGTTGTGCAATCTGCAGTGTCTTGCACAATTCTCTCATGACCTTCGACATAAATGGAGTTCCTTGGTCTCTTAGGATCTCGTTAGGCAACCCGGTTCTTGAAAACATGTGGACTAACTCCCGGGCTATACACCTGGTGGAGGAGTTTCGTAGTGGTACGGCCTCCAGATACCATGTAGCATAATCTAATACCACCAGGATATACTGATGCCCTTGGGCGGACTTGACCAGAGGCCCCACTAGATCCATTGCTATGCGTTCGAATGGAACCTCGATGACTGGTAGTGGCACTAGGGGACTGCGGAAGTGGGCCACTGGGGAGGTTATCTGGCATGTGGGGCAGGAACGACAATAACTCTATATTTCTCTATAGCAACCTGGCCAGTAGAATCTTTGGAGGATCCGTTCTTGAATCTTGTCTGCACCCAGGTGACCACCCAACACATGAGAATGAGCCATGTCTAACACCCTGCGTCTATAGGGCCCTGGCACCAGCAACTGTTCTATTACCTCACCCCTTGGCTTGGTTATTCTGTACAGCAAATCCCCATTCACAGCAAAATGAGGGAACCGAGTGTCAGCCCCCGGTTCCTGAGGCACCCCATTTAACACAGTAACATTTTCAAAGGCCCCTTTCAGAGTTAAATCCCTGAGTTGGGCAGTTCCAAAGTTTCCCTCGGACACCTCCAGCTCAGGGATATTGGACTCAGGGGATGCTACTTCATCCTCATTGCCCACCAGCACACACATGGGAAACTCATCTACTATGTTCTGCGGGTAAGTTTCCTTAGGGGCGATCTGGCTGTCGTCCAAGCAACCAGGTGTCCCCGCTTTCCCCCACATTTCCCAGAATAATGCAAAGTAACGTCCAATTATTATGGGATGCAATAGGTCCTTAACGACCGCCACTTCATGAGATGTGGTGCCACAGTCTGTGTTTACATCCACCTGGGCCACAGGATAGTTCTTAGCGTCCCCATGGATACACCGGACATCCACCACCTTCCCAGAAACCAGCCGATGAGGGAGTGTGGCCCTTATCAGGGTCACCAAACTTCCTGAGACCAATAGTCCAGAGACTTGTGCCCCGTTAACTGACACTGAGCATGCCTGAGGGCCCTCGCCATGTTGACGAACCGCGCTGCAGGCGGGGTAGGCAAAATAAGAGCAACGCCGGCCCATGTTACAGTCCATTGGTTCAGAGGTTATGGGACACCGGGAGGCAATATGGCCAGGGGTATGACATCTCCAACACACTATATTATGGGGTGGGACCTTGGGCAGCAACTCAGACCCCTCCTGAACTCTAGGATGCCCCCCAGGTGTGGCGCTAGCTCGCTTCTTTTGGGTGTCCGCCACCTTTTGGGAACCCCAGTATTGAGAGGCTACGACCCCTTGTTTTCCCAACGGACTCTCAACCGCCTGGTATCTTTCCACCAACCCCACCAAGTCATCAGCATTATAGGGATCTCCCTGGGCAACCCAGGATTTTACCGACTTCGGGAGAGAGTGTATAAACCTGTCTATAACGACCTCTATCTCATATCATAGGACTATCTATCATCTATCTATTATCTATATGACGCGCCCCCTGGGCCATGGGGCACCCGGGACCGGACTTCAGGGCAATGCTGGGAGTAGTAGTGGCGACCCGGTCCCGTTGCTCAGGGTGGCCAGACCAATATTGTGGCAGTCTCTGTATCAGTATAATGCAATGTCCGACTACGCCACCCGTGGATTGCGGTCAATAAGAACCGCCGCTGCTGAGCAGACCTCTGAGGCTGATGTTGTGAGGGCAGCAGAGTGTAGTATAACTCCCCACGGGAGGAGTATAGCCTCAGGCTAGTGAGTGTGGATGATAGGAGTGATGGTGCACGAGCGCAGCAGGAACGACTCAGAGGCTTTGCAGTGCAGTTCAGGGTCTTTACTGATGGTGATAAGGCAGACCCTCCCGGGAGTACTGGCTAGCATAAGAGGCCTGGTCAGTCTGTGAGCAAACTGGAGTTCCCCTGGCCAGGTGGAGTTGTAGGCCTCCCTGACTATCTGCACTCTTCCTGGCTACCTTGCTGTAAGCGAGTGGAAGTAGCCCACGTCCCTGAGTGTTCCGTGTGGTGCTCACCTGTATGGCTGGTGACTTGGGGCCTTCTGATAGCCCCCGCTCCTCGATTGCAGTGCTGGTCCCTTGCTCGTGACTGAGCCTCCGGGCTTCTATGGCCAGAGGACTTGAAATCCCCTGCCGGCGGGTTTCTGCTGCTGGGTATATATAAGTCCCCGCAACCTCGGACTCCTGTGTCCGGTTCTCAGAGTCTTCTGCCAGGGCGAACTCCGCTTAGCTCAAGTCCCTGGTCTTCAGCTCCTGCTCCTACAGAGCTCCTCGCTGTTACTTTCCCTGTGTCTGGAACTAACTCCAGGCTCTGACTTCACTAACCCCGCCCCAGATCCAGTTTATATAGGGCAGGTTCCTCCCCTATCTGGTCTGGGACAGGAGGTGTTGCATGTTTAAGGGCTCCGAACCAGGAAACCTCCCACTTGCTCTCAGACATAATATTTCTATTACAGTGGTAACCAGACCCTGGGGTGCCACATATCCATCTATCTATCTCATATCTATCTATCTATCAATCTCATATCTATCTATCTTCTCCACTTTTTATCTGGTCTCAGGTATGACTTTCATATTACCCACGACTGTTACTTGCCACAGGTGAGTTTTAATGAGCATCACATGCTTGAAGCAAAGTTGTTTTTCCACAATTTTGGAATAGTGCCAACAATTTTGTCCGGCCCATTTTTAGAGTTTTGTGTGAAATTATGTCCAATTTGCCTTTTTTTCCCATTTTTTTGTGCTGTTTCAATACACACAAAGGAAATAAATATTATAACAAATGTATAACAAAACATGTATAATTGTAATAATTTTCTGGGAGAAATACTTCACTTTCTGGAACAATCTCAAGGTTGCTAAACACTTCCGGCCATGACTGTGTGTATATATGGGCCCTCAATAAACCATCCCTCTCAACGAAAAGGCCACAGCAAGGGTCAGGAATCGGTGGCCTTCCCTCTCCGAATCTTAGGGAGAGACGGTTGTGCTTCCAGCATCCACCTAGGCTGCCACCCCAGTGGAACTAATAGCAGGGTTGCCAACTGTCCAGAAATTCTTGGACAGTCCATAAAAATAGGGCACTTTTTTCCCTGTCCGTAAAAAAAAATGTGATGCGTCCATAATCTTTCTGAAGCTGGAGAGACTTGTTCAGATGGAGGGAGATGTAGGGGCATCATATTGTGTATAGGGAGATGTAGGGGCATCATATTGTGTATAGGTATCATATTGTGTATCTGCATGTGTGGGGACATCATACGGTGTATATGGAGCTGTGAGCACATCATACTGTATTTAGGGAACAATGAGGGAATCATACTGTATACAAGGAGCTGTGGAAACATAATGCTGTGTAAAGGGTCTGTGGGGTCATCATCTAATATACAGTACAGACCAAAAGTTTGGACACACCTTCTCATTTAAAGATTTTTCTGTATTTTCATGACTATGAAAATTGTACATTCACACTGAAGGCATCAAAACTATGAATTAACACATGTGGAATTATATACTTAACAAAAAAAGTGTGAAACAACTGAAAATATGTCTTATATTCTAGGTTCTTCAAAGTAGCCACCTTTTGCTTTGATGACTGCTTTGCACACTCTTGGCATTCTCTTGATGAGCTTCAAGAGGTAGTCACCGGAAATGGTTTTCACTTCACAGGTGTGCCCTGTCAGGTTTAATAAGTGGGAGTTCTTGCCTTATAAATGGGGTTCGGATCATCAGCTGTGATGTGCAGAAGTCTGGTGGATACACAGCTGATAGTCCTACTAAATAGACTGTTAGAATTTGTATTATGGCAAGAAAAAAGCAGCTAAGTAAAGAAAAATGAGTGGCCATCATTACTTTAAGAAATGAAGGTCAGTCAATGCAAAAAATTGGTAAAACTTTGAAAGTGTCCCCAAGTGCAGATGCAAAAACCATCAAGCGCTGCAAGAAACTGGCTCACATGAGGACTGCCCCAGGAAAGGAAGACCAAGAGTCACCTCTGCTTCTGAGGATAAGTTTATCCGAGTCACCAGCCTCAGAAATCGCAGGTTAACAGCAGCTCAGATTAGAGACCAGGTCAATGCCACACAGAGTTCTAGCAGCAGACACATCTCTTCAACAACTGTTAAGAGGAGACTTTGTGCAGCAGGCCTTCATGGTAAAATAGCTGCTAGGAAACCACTGCTAAGGACAGGCAACAAGCAGAAGAGACTTATTTGGGCTAAAGAACACAAGGAATGGACATTAGACCAGTGGAAATCTGTGCTTTGGTCTGATGAGTCTAAATTTGAGATCTTTGGTTCCAACCACCGTGTCTTTGTGCGATGCAGAAAAGGTGAACGGATGGACTCTACATGTCTGGTTCCCACCGAGAAGCATGGAGGAGGAGGTGTGATGGTGTGGGGGTGCTTTGCTGGTGACACTGTTGGGGATTTATTCAAAATTGAAGGCATACTGAACCAGCATGGCTACAACAGCATCTTGCAGCGGCATGCTATTCCATCCGGTTTGCGTTTAGTTGGACCATCATTTATTTTTCAACAGGACAATGACCCCAAACACACCTCCAGGCTGTGTAAGGGCTATTTGACCAAGAAGGAGAATGATGGGGTGCTACGCCAGATGACCTGGCCTCCACAGTCACCAGACCTGAACCCAATCGAGATGATTTGGGGTGAGCTGGACCGCAGAGTGAAGGCAAAAGGGCCAACAAGTGCTAAGCATCTCTGGGAACTCCTTCAAGATTGTTGGAAGACCATTTCCATTGACTACCTCTTGAAGCTCATCAAGAGAATGCCAAGAGTGTGCAAAGCAGTCATCAAAGCAAAAGGTGGCTACTTTGAAGAACCTAGAATATAAGACATATTTTCAGTTGTTTCACACTTTTTTGTTAAGTATATAATTCCACATGTGTTAATTCATAGTTTTGATGCCTTCAGTGTGAATGTACAATTTTCATAGTCATGAAAATACAGAAAAATCTTGAAATGAGAAGGTGTGTCCAAACTTTTGGTCTGTACTGTATATAATCGTCTTATCCCGTCTGTCTGTCTGTCCTTCTGTCCAGGAAATCCTGCGTCGCTGATTGGTCCAGCCGCGGCCAATCAGCGACGCGGGATTTCAGAAAAAGATGGCGGCCGTTAGCAGCTCATCTGCCGCACGGAGGTCAGCGGCGATGCAGCCGGGAGATGACCGGCGCTAGCCGCTCATCTCCCGGCTGCTCGCAGCAGAAGTACCGCGACCGGCGGCGCCGCTGACCTCCATGCGGCTACCGTCGGGAGATCAACGGCAAGTGTGAAGCGGGGAGCAGCGCCGCCAGTCGGGATACTTCGACTGTGAGCAGCCGGCCATCTCCCGGTTCCTTGCAACGGAAGTACCCGCACAGGTAGCGTGGCTGCCCGGTCCTCAGTAATACGATTCGCTGATTGGTCGGAATCAGCGATATTGGCGCCGCGACCAATCAGCGATACTGGCGCCAAATTTAAACACCGCTCTGCTGATTGGTCGCGGCCGGCGGCCGCGACCAATCAGCGATTTTGGCGCCACATTTAAACACCACTCTGTTGATTGCGCCTGGTCGGCCGCATACAGATTCTAGAATACCCGATGCGTTAGAATCGGGCCACCATCTAGTACTGTATATAAAGAGCTGTGGGAGCCATCACACTATATATAGAGACCTGTGAAAAGCTTATGTGTTGATCCAGAGGAAGTCAAAAAAACCCATGAGGCAGATGCTGCTTGCCCAAAATTAGGGGAAAAATTCCTTCCCGACTCCACATATGGCAATCAGACTAGTTGCTTGGATCAACGTCCCATAACAAAATCTAGTATGAATAACCTGTAATGTTATTCAAGAAAGTCACACAGGACCTCCTTGAACTTTTTTTTAGAGAATTAAGTATTACAAGGTCATGTGGTAGAGAGTTCCATACCTCACACAATAAAACATTGCCATCTAACTTCCTTTAGACAAAGCGAATTAGGAGCTTGATGCTAGAGTAGTTGAATTAAAACTGAAAAAAATTATTAACACAGCAAAAAAGAGGAACAGTATTTATTCTCCAGCCCAGGTCTCAAAACGAATGCACTAATCAGGATGAAGCAAACCATATAATAAAGGCAGGGGCAGCACAGGTGCAAAATACTGATGAGACAACCAACTCATAACCTACCAATTCTTGGAGGGGGTCATTGCTTAGTATTAAAACTGCACACAAAAAATGGCTTGTATAGGTCACTGGTCACACACAGATTGTTAGTGGAATGGTTGCAAACAACTTTATTAAATAATGGAAAGCAAACGAACCCGGGGTCCGCGATGCAGCCTGGAGGACTGCGGACGAACACCTTCCGGGTAAGAAGGTAAAACAACCAACTGAAATAACAATCCCCCCCGTGTTACTGCACACCGGAACAGGAATAGGGATTCGCACTATCTCCGTTAACTGCACGAGAGATGTGCGACAAATAATGGAGCCGTAGCCCTGTTAACTGCACAGAGGCTACGCAGCAGGCGCTCGGATGCATGTGTGATTCACGCAGGCGTATACATGCTCCCAGCCGGCGTGCTACCGGACTGAGGAGTATCTCTCCACGTGGCTAACAGGCGGTGCCGGGAATACGCAGTCCGCAGTCTGCTCGGGGTGTATAGCGACCCCCTTGTTGGAGCCAGACTGTCAGACGAAGCTACCTGCCTCCCTCCATCTAAGGCTGTCTATCCCCTGCTAAACCTGCCTGTCAGAAGCTATAACAGCAAAAGTACACGTGGAGCCGAAACGACCAAGCGTCCACACAATAACACCAACTCAGCTCAATGATCAGAGCGCGCCGCCATGTTTGTGGGCGTGGTATTTAAATATTAAGCCCTGCCCACCGTCACATTATTGGTGACGTCACCCGCGACCAATCAGGCGGTGCCAGGTCACCGGATCAGCTGACTCCCAAACCACTAATCACGGTCCACCATGTCACGGGCATGCTCAGTGCAGTGTATCCTGGACTTAGGCTGTAACAGCCATGTTTCCCTCCGCAACCTATCCTTCATGTTGCTAGGAACAAAGACCCAAGAGACAGCTTGTACATCTCGTGCACCAGCTAGGCGTTGGGACCAATGATGATGCTGAGCAGCATCTGGACCGGAATGGGAGACCACAGAATCCACTGATGATTCTGAACCCATTTCAGATCCAGAAAACACCTGACGCCTAACACAGATAGTGCTCAATATAGGGCTTACAGCCTATTAGTGACCCTCAAACTGTTAGATTAGGCAGGCTGCAAAGCACTATCTAAGTGCACCCCATGAGGACAGACCCCCTAGTTTACAAATCCAGCATTGATGGGCTTGTCTGAACCCTGAATAAAAATAACATGCAAAATCTATATATGAGGTTCTGGTACATATTTTGGCGCTGGTCACGCACAGTGTCTGGTTTACAGCCTATTAGTGACGCCCATACTATTAGATTAGGCGGGCTATGCTCCCCTCATACACCTTACCACGGTGTGTAGTGTGACATGGAGCTAAACCCCCTGTCTTCTTAAGAATAAGGCTGCGAAAAACCTTCTCTTTATTGATAGTAGAGAAACCTCCATACAGTAGATGCGGAAAACATACGATGAACCCCAGTATTGTACCACATAGATAGGGCTCTTACCGGCTAAGCTTGGAGCAGGCTGTGTGCACAGAGCCCAAGATACAAAACTGTAGGGATGTGGACTGTCTTACCCTGTTCCTGCCCCTGAAGACAACAAACACCTCATGTGAATACTGTCTTGCGGTTTTATATCTAAAAGTGATATGTGTCTTATGTAATGTATAATGGTGATGTAACAGCATGTGAAGTGTTAATGCATAATGTGAGTATAGCATAAGATAAGCTTAGGATACCATAAGACATAAGTATAACATAAACCCTAAAATACAAATTTTATTAAATCTCTTTAAAATCGGGACATGCGGCATAAAGATGATCCGCATCAGTATTGCACTTTATCAAGATAAGTTCCTTTTATTGTTTAGTCTTGTGATCATTTATGTCATTGATACCTCTATGGGTGATTAATTCCAGGGCTGGCTAGGGTTATCCAGGGATAGCCGCCGTGGAGCGGGGCACCACAGTGTCAACATTAACTAGGGTGTCACCCTCCACTATAAGGCAGGTAATCAGCATCTAGGGTGTTGAACAGGGCTGATTGTAGCCTTTGTTTGGATGCCCGAATGTATCCTTTGGCTTGGAGGTCCAAAGATATTAGGAATGTTCTTGGGTGTTTTTATAAATTTGCACATTGTCACTTTATTCACTGTTGTCACTTTAATCATTTAGTACACACTGAGGATTGATTGTTTGATGTGATATCTGTACCAGTTTCTGGTAGACTGTCAGATCTTTGGTCTATGTAAGTACGAATAAGGGACTTTTAGGGTCTAGGGGCAGCTGCCGTTCAGCAAGGGTGCCATTGTCATCTATATGTAGGATGCCCATCTCCGTTGACATGCAGGTTCAGGCTAGGGTATCTATAGGGTGAGTTTTATTGAAGTACAGTGGGTACGGAAAGCATTCAGACCCCTTTAAATTTTTCACTCTTTGTTTCATTGCAGCCATTTGGTAAATTCTAAAAAGTTCATTTTTTTCTCATTAAAGTCCACTCTGCACCCCATGTTGACTGAAAAAAACAGAAATGTAGAAATTTTTGCAAATTTATTAAAAAAGGAAAACTGAAATATCACATGGTCATAAGTATTCAGACCCTTTGCTCATATTTAAGTCACATGCTGTCCATTTCCTTGTGATCCTCCTTGAGATGGTTCTACTCTTTTATTGGAGTCCAGCTGTGTTTATTTAAACTGATAGGACTTGATTTGGAAAGGCACACACCTGTCTATATAAGACCTCACAGCTCACAGTGCATGTCAGACCCTTTGCTCAGTATTGAGTAGAAGCCCCCTTTTGAGCTAGTGCATCCATGAGTCTTCTTGGGAATGATGCAACAAGTTTTTCACACCTGGATTTGGGGTTCCTCTGCCATTCTTCCTTGCAGATCCTCTCCAGTTCTGTCAGGTTGGATGGTGAACGTTGGTGGACAGCCATTTTCAGGTCTCTCCAGAGATGTTCAATTGGGTTTAGGTCAGGGCTCTGGCTGGGCCAGTCTAGAATGGTCACAGAGTTGTTCTGAAGCCACTCCTTTGTTATTTTAACTGTGTGCATAGGGTCATTGTCTTGTTGGAAGGTGAACCTTCGGCCAAGTCTGAGGTCCAGAGCACTCTGGAAGAGGTTTTCATCCAGGATATCTGTGTACTTGGCCACATTCATGTTTCTTTCAATTCCAACCAGTCGTCCTGTCCCTGCAGCTGAAAAACACCCCCATGATGCTGCCACCACCATGTTTCACTGTTGGGATTGTATTGGGCAGGTGATGAGCAGTGCCTGGTTTTCTCCACACATACCCCTTAGAATTATCACCAAAAAGTTCTATCTTAGTCTCATCAGACCAAAGAATCTTATTTCTCATAGACTGGGAGTCCTTCATGTGTTTTTAAGCAAACTCTGTGCAGGCTTCCATATGTCTTGCACTGAGGAGAGGCTTCCGTTGGGCCACTCTGCCATAAAGGCTCGACTTGTGGAGGGCTGCAGTGATAGTTGACTTTATGCAACTTTCTCCCATCTCCCTACTGCATCTTTGGAGCTCAGCCACAGTGATCTTGGGGTTCATCTTTACCTCTCTCACCAAGGCTCTTCTCCCACGATTGCTCAGTTGAGCTGGACGGCCAGGTCTAGGAAGACTTCTGGTGGTCCCAAACTTTTTCCACTTAAGGATTATGGAGGCCACTGTGTTCTTAGGACCCTTGACTAATGCAGAAATTCTTTTGTAAACTTGGCCAGATCTGTGCCTTGCCACAATTCTGTCTCTAAGCTCCTTTGGCAGTGTCAGGATGCCAGGTTTAATTTTACTTTGCCAGTAGTTTTTCCCTTAGCCAAGATGGCTTCCATTGCCTCACTGGGGTCATGTGTTTCCTGCCTGTGGACCTACTTAAACTGCATGTGTTGCAATCATGCCTTGCCTGAGTATTGTGTGCTTTTAGCTTTCTACTCACCTGTGCTAGCCCTCTGAATAGAGTCTTGCTGACCTTGTGTTTACTCCTAGTCATCCGCTGAAAGGATTGCTGCCTGAATCCTCTGCTAAGGGGACTTCTGCTGAAAGGAACCGCTGGCTGTTGTTCACTCACGCTGGGATCTCTGAACTTTTGTCTTCCTGAAGAAAACTTCTCCTGGATCTCTACACCTCTGGTATAGTCACCATCTTGCTCTGTGTTTAAATACCCGGCTCCAGCTCTGCTTAAGACATCGCTGTTTCCTCCGCTGCACCTCCTGCATTCTTCAATATCCAGATCCATATTCCAGTTTGTCTTCTCTTCTGCACTACGTGAGTCCACAATCAACTGAGGAATGCCTACGTCTGCTTACTATCCTTATTTCTGTTTGCATATTACTGTACCTAAGTAAACTTGAACTATGGTTAACTTTTGCATACCCTAATAGTAATGAAGGCCGTGCCTTACAGATTAGGTTCTAAGAAGTATTGTTTGGAATGAACTTACCTTCATAAACTGTTTGCTGTGATCTTTTGCACTTGAGTTTAAAATAGACTTTCACACTACTCTTGTCTCAGTCTCTGCTTTTGGCCCACGCCATTGGACTTCAGGGTATCTACTAACATCGTAACAGGCAGTTCCTTTGAGCTCATGATTCTCATTTGGTCTGACATGCACTGTGAGCTGTGAGGTCTTATGTAGACAGGTGTGTGCCTTTCCAAATCAAGTCCTATCAGTTTAATTAAACACAGCTGGACTCCAATGAAAGAGTAGAACCATCTCAAGGAGGATCACAAGGAAATGGACAGCATGTGACTTAAATATGAGCAAAGGGTCTGAATACTTATGACCATGTGATATTTCAGTTTTCCTTTTTTAATAAATTTGCAAAAATTTCTACATTTCTGTTTTTTTTCAGTCAAGATGGGGTGCACAGTGTACTTTAATGAGAAAAAAAAGAACTTTTTAGAATTTACCAAATGGCTGCAATGAAACAAAGAGTGAAAGATGTAAAGGGGTCTGAATGCTTTCCGTACCCACTGTATATAGTACTCAATGTTCCAGGCAGTGGGAGGCATTACTGGGATCCAGAGCAGTCGCTCCAGTCAGGTCCAGAGCCTAAGGTCTGGCATAGGAGCTGCCGGACACTTTGTGTGCTCTGAAGTACAAAGGAAGATGGACAGGGACCTGCATAGATGGAAGTTGAAGGCCAGTCCCGGGTGCACTGCAGAGGTGGACGAGAAATACAGGATGAGCTAGCAACAGGGCTGAAGAGGAGTTATGCTAAGAAGGAGGATAATGTGAATTGCTGTGCCTTATCCCATCTGTACCCACCTGATGAACTTGAACTGTCAAGTATATGTTTGACTGTTACAAAGAACTTCGTGTCCCCTAAATTGTGTGCGGCGGCTTCTGAGGACAGAAGCCTGAAGGCAGTGGAGGCCTGCGGCCTACAAGAGAGTGTGCTGCACCCCACACCCTAGAGCACACTGGGACTGGGACACCCATTGTCTGTAAAGTGCCAGAGCGAAATCAGACCGACGTTCAGTCACGACTACCGCTCTGTGCCACTTTACAAGATGAGTGATAAGGGAACTTCTCCATCAGAAGAGAAGAGGAAATAATGGTCGCTGCCCAAACTGTGACAAGAACAGGACCACAATGCAACAAGAACTGTCTCACAATGCTCTTGGAACTTTCCCATAATGCATTGCAAATTGAAACTAGAGCAAATACATTAAATCACTAGCAGACAGTGCAGTTATCAAACAATAAAAAAGAGACAGGATTCAAATGCAAGCAACATAATGTCAGAACTGATATACACATAAAGTGACTAGATTCCCTGGATAGCTAAATTCGCTGCTGAGGCAAGAACACGGGCTGCCCAGCACTATTTAAGTGCACCCCATGAAGATAGACACTCTAATTTACAAGGCCATAACATATAGGTGCATCTCACAAAATTAGAATATCATCAAAAAGTTAATTTATTTCAGTTCTTCAATGCAAAAAGTGAACCTCATATATTATATAGAGTCATTACAAACACAGTGATCTATTTCAAGTGTTTATTTCTGTTAATGTTGATGATTATGGCTTATAGCCAATGAAAACACAAAAGTCATTAACTCAGTAAATTAAAATAATTAACAAAAAACACCTGCAAAGACTTCCTAAGCATTTAAAAAGGTCCCTTAGTCTGTTTTAGTAGGCTCCACAATCATGACAATCATGATGAAGACTGCTGGCTTGACAGATGTCCAGAGTTCCAATTTTCATTTGAAATCAAGGTCCCAGAGTCTGGAAGAAGAGTGGAGAGGCCACAATCCAAGCTGCTTGAGGTCTAGTGTGAAGTTTCCACAATCAGTGATGGTTTGGGGAGCCGTGTCATCTGCTGGTGTAGGTCCACTGTGTTTTTTCAACACAAAAGTCAGCGCAGCCGTCTACCAGGAAATTTTAGAGCACTTCATGCTTCCCTCTGCCACAGTATCAAGCTACCAGGGGGGCAAAGGGGGCGGTGGCCCCGGGCCCCTCGCTCTTAGGGGGCCCATCCAGGGCTACGCCAGTGTAACTGTATCTAGCATGCCCCTGGTGCCAGCATCGGGCCCCACTGCCCGCCACCGCCGCAAGTTTACAGATGAGAGAGGGAGCGCGGATCTCTCTCCCATTAGTCCCTTCTGTGACTGACGTCTCTGACATCATCACTTGGCGCCCAGCCCGCTGTGCTGAAGATGTGTGCGTGCTGGGTGCTCTGAGCAGCGAGGGAACCAGGAGGAGAGATGAGTACTGTTTATTTATTTTTTGCCGGGTGGGGGGCGGCATTATATTACAGACTCTGCCTATGGGAAGGGGGAGGTGCATTATACTACAGACTCTGCCTATGGGGGAGCATTATCCTAAAGACTCTGCCCACAGAGAGGGGGGGCATTATACTAAAGACTCTGCCTATGGGGAGGGGGGGCATTATACTACAGACTGTCTATGGGGAGGGGGGGAGCATTATACTAAAGCCTCTGTCTATGGGGGGGCATTCTACTACAGACTCTGCCTATGGGGGGCATTATACTACAGACTCTGTTTATGAGCAGGGGAGAGCAGTAGACTACAGACTCTGCCTATGGGGGGACATTGTACTACAGACTCTGCCTATAAGAGGGGGAGCATTATACTACAGACTCTGCCTATGGGGGGTGCATTTTACTACAGACTCTGCCTATAGGTGGGGCATTATACTACAGACGCTGCCTATGAGATGGGGGGGGCATTATATCACAGACTCTGCCTATGAGGAGGGGGGGCACATTATACTACAGACTCTGCCTATGGGGGCGCATTATACTATACGAAGGACTATGGGGAGTGCATTATACTATATTGAGGACTATCTGGTGCATTATACTATATGTACTCTGTTTATACAGTGTGGGAGATAATGTGGGTTCTTTGAACAGTGTGGGGGCCATCATACAGTGTGGGAGATAATGTGGGATCTTTGTATGGTGTGGAGGCCATCATACAGTGTTGGAGCCATCAGCTTGTGGGCTACTAAGGGGTCAGTATACTGTGTGGGGGTACTATACAGTGAGGGGGAATTATATAGTGAATAGGAGAACATCATACTGGTTAGAGCGGAGCTCTACATGGGGGGAGACTCAGGACATTATTAAATCTTAGGTGGGCACTTATTGTTATAGGGGAACTCAGGTTATCGTGACTGTCGAAGGGGCACTATTACTTTCTAGGGGGCACAATGTGGGCACTGTTTTCTAGGACACTTGCACACGGCATTACTTTATTTTAGAGGTTTGTTTTACCATCTAGAGGGCACACAGTAGGTGCAGTAATAGGGACACATTTTGCAGCAGAGGCTCAGTATTGGGGTATCAGCAGGATGAGAAGTTTGTGCAGGTTGGGGATAGATGTGGTCAGTGCCTGAAATGTAAGGAGTCAAATGTGTCTTTGTTGTGATCTCTGCATACCTGAGACTCTGAGTCCTGGCTGGAGAAGTTGTCGTGTCGGTCTGGGCCAGATGGAAAAGACGGGAAAAGTGAACAATTTAATCAGAAAGAACGTCAGCTGTAAGGTACTATATATAACTGAGCTGTGATCTCTTATATGTTCTGCAGGACTGGCATCTATCAATATATGTCACCATATGGCGGTAATATCAGTGCTGGTCTTTGTATAGAGATTATTTTTAGTAACAGCGCGGTCATCTGCTGAGGTTTTCCTACATCAACTATCTGGGTGCGCCGCTATAGTTGGAATCAGGGTTACCTGGTTAGAGGCCCACTCAGAAGTTTCGGCCCCCTGAACCAAAACCTTAGCTACGCCAAGATTTTTGGAGATGGAAATTTCATTTTCCAGCAGGACTTGGCCCCTGTCCACACTGACAAAAGTACTAATACCTGGTTTAAAACAACAGTATCACTGTGCTTGATTGGCAGCAAACTCACCTGACCTTAACCCCATAAAGAATCTATGGGGTATTGTCAAGAGGAAAATGAGAGACACCAGACCCAACAATGCAGACGACCTGAAGGCTTCTATCAAAGCCACCTGGGCTTCCATAACCCCTCAGCAGTGCCACAGGCTGATCCCTCCATGCCACATTGCCGCATTGATGCAGTAATTGATGTAAAAGGAGCCCCGACCAAGTATTGAGGGCATTTATTGAACATACATTTCAGTAGGATAACATTTTGGATTTTGAAAACATTTTTCAAGCTGTTGTTATAAGGTATTCTAATTAATTGAAATAATGACTTTTGAGTTTTCATTGGCTGTAAGCCATAATCATCAACATTAACAGAAATAAACACGTGAAATAGATCACTCTGTGTGTAATGGCTCTATATAATATATGAGTTTCACGTTTTGTATTGAAGAACTGAAATAAATTAACTTTTCTGGTGATATTCTAATTTTGTGAGATGCACCTGTAGATGGGCTTGGCTGCACCCTGAATAAAAATAGCATGTAAAAAATATATATGATATACATGAGGTATTGGTCGATATTTTGGCCAAAATATACAAGCTCGCAACCTGCTCAAGGGTCCTCATACTTGCGAGTCCCTACACTAACATTAAAAGCAAAGTCACAAAAACAAGGAATTAAAGTTCCCACCAAAATTCAAGAATTAACACAGCAAATACAGCAACAATAATTACAAGGATGCAGCAAACCCATATAATGAAGAAGTCAGCAACACAGGTGCAAAATATTGATGAGACAACCACTCACAACCTACCAATTCATGGAGGGGGTGATAGCTTAGTATTAAAACTGCACACAAAAAAGCCTTGTATAGGGCACTGGTCACACATAGGTAGTGCACAATGTCTGGCTTACAGCCTATTAGTGAAGCCCAAACTATTAGATTAGGCGGGCTGCCCAGCACTTTTTAAGTACACCCCATGAAGACAGACACCCTAGTTTACAAGGCCAACATTGATGGGTCTGGCTGCACCCTGAATAAAAATAACGTGCAAAAAATATATATGACATATATGAGGTATTAGTAAATATTTTGGCCAAAATACACAAGCTCGCAACCCGCGTCAAGGGTCCTCATACTTGCGAGTCCCTACACTAACATTAAAAGCAAAGACAAATTTAAATTCCCACCAAAATTCAAGAATTAACACAGGAAAAAAGGGCAACAGTGTTTACCTGCCTAGGTCTCAGTACTAATCATACCATATAATAACGATGACAGCAACACAGGTGCAAAATACTGATGTGACAACCACTCACATATTACCAATTAATGGAGGGGGGTGATTACATAGTATTAAAACTGCACACAAAATTATATGGGATTGCTACATCCTAATAGTGCATTAGTTCTGAGATCTGGGCAGGTAAATGCTATATTAATAATTGATTTTTTGGGGAAAGTTAAATTCTCTTTTGTTGGCTTTACTTTTAATCTAACTGAAATACACATAAGCTTTTTTCCTAAACATTAGGATCTGTTTAGAGCCATCAGCTCAAAAAGGCTTCCTTTGACAGACTTGGCATAAGCAGGTCAAAAGGAACCCTGATCTTTACTATTACACCCCTTTACAGGAATGGAGACTTACCACATGCTCAGGGTTGCATCTACAGAGTAGCTGCTGGCCAGAGGAGCGAGCTTGAGGCTATAACTCTAACTAAAGCTTTTTTATTACTAAATGATGGGTTCTGTCTAAGGCCATTGGCTCAAAAAGACTTCCTCGGACAGACTTGGCGCAAGCTACTCCATTCTGCAGATCCCAAGGGAACCCTGGCCTTTACCATTACACCCCTGTACAGGGATAGATACTTACCATAGGCCCAGGGTTGCATCTACAGAGTAGCTGCTGGCCGGAGGAGCGAGCTTGAGGCTATAGTGGTTGATTCAACTCTAACTAAAGCTTTTTTTTCCTAAATACTGGGATCTGTTTAAGGCTGTTGGCTCAAACAGACTTCCTCGGACAGACTTGGCGCAAGCTACTCCATTCTGCAGATCCCAAGGGAACCCTGGTTTTTACCATTACACCCCTGTACAGGGATAGATACTTACCATAGGCCCAGGGTTGCATCTACAGAGTAGCTGCTGGCCGGAGGAGTGCGCTTGAGGCTTGAGTAGTTGAGTCAATCCTAACTAAAGAAAAACCTATCTAATGACACTTTCTTGTTAGGACCTGTCTGAGGCCTATGGCTCAAAAAAGCAACTTTGGAAAAACTTGGCAAAAGCCAGTCTATCCTACAGGTTCCAAAGGAACTCTGACCTTCACTCTTACAGCCCTGTACAGTGATAAAGACTTATTACAGGGCCTTGATTGCATCTACATAGTAGATGCTGACTGGAGGGGCAAACTTAAGGTTAGAATGGTTCAGCCAACCCTAACTATTGCTACTTTCTTAAATGTTAGGATATTTCTGAGGCCGTTGGCTCAAACAGGCTTCCTTGGACAGACTTGGCGCAAAACACACCATTTCTGATGTTTCCAAATGAACCCTGGGCTTCACCCTTGAACCTCTATACAGGGACCGTTTCATAGTTTTAAGGTTGAAAGACACAAGTCCATCAAGTTCAACCTAAAAGCTAATGTGTTGATCCAGAGGAAGGCAAAAACCCCATGAGGCAGATGCTAATTGCCCCATATTAGGGGAAAAATTCCTTCCCGACTCCACATATGGCAATCAGACTAGTTCCCTGGATCAACGTCCCATAACAAAATCTAGTACGGATCACCTGCAATTTTATATTATTCAAGAAAGGCACACACATGCCCTCCTTGAATTTTTTTTAGAAAATTAAGTATTTCAATTTCATGTGGTAGAGAGTTTCATAACCTCATTGCTCACACAATAAAAATTTGCCAACTAACTTCCTTTAGACAAAGTGAATTAGGATCTTTATGCTAGAGTAATTGAATTAACTCTAACTGAAATAGATTAATGCTTTTTTCCCAAATGTTGAAATTTGTTTAAATCCATCAGCTCAAAAAGGCTTTCTCGGACAGACTTGGCGCAAGCTACTCCATTCTGCAGATCCCAAGGGAACCCTGGCCTTTACCATTACACCCCTGTACAGGGATAGATACTTACCATAGGCCCAGGGCTGCATCTACAGAGTAGCTGCTGGCCGGAGGAGCGAGCTTGAGGCTATAGTGGTTGATTCAACTCTAACTAAAGCTTTTTTTTCCTAAATACTGGGATCTGTTTAAGGCTGTTGGCTCAAACAGACTTCCTCGGACAGACTTGGCGCAAGCTACTCCATTCTGCAGATCCCAAGGGAACCCTGGTTTTTACCATTACACACCTGTACAGGGATAGATACTTACCCTAGGCCCAGGGTTGCATCTACAGAGTAGCTGCTGGCTGGAGGAGTGCGCTTGAGGCTTGAGTAGTTGAATCAATCCTAACTAAAGAAAAACCTATCTAATGACACTTTCTTGTTAGGACCTGTCTGAGGCCTATGGCTCAAAAAAGCTTCTTTGGAAAGACTTGGCAAAAGCCAGTCTATCGTACAGGTTCCAAAGGAACTCTGGCCTTCACTCTTACAGCCCTGTACAGTGATAAAGACTTATTACAGGGCCTTGATTGCATCTACATAGTAGATGCTGACTGGAGGGGCAAACTTAAGGCTAGAATGGTTCAGCCAACCCTAACTATTGCTACTTTCTTAAATGTTAAGAAATTTCTGAGGCCGTTGGCTCAAACAGGCTTCCTTGGACAGACTGGGCGCAAAACACACCATTTCTGATGTTTCCAAATGAACCCTGGGCTTCACCCTTGAACCTCTATACAGGGACCGTTTCATAGTTTTAAGGTTGAAAGACACAAGTCCATCAAGTTCAACCTAAAAGCTAATGTGTTGATCCAGAGGAAGGCAAAAACCCCATGAGGCAGATGCTAATTGCCCCATATTAGGGGAAAAATTCCTTCCCGACTCCACATATGGCAATCAGACTAGTTCCCTGGATCAACGTCCCATAACAAAATCTAGTACGGATAGCCTGCAATTTTATATTATTCAACAAAGGCACACACATGCCCTCCTTGAATTTTTTTTAGAAAATTAAGTATTTCAATTTCATGTGGTAGAGAGTTTCATAACCTCATTGCTCACACAATAAAAATTTGCCAACTAACTTCCTTTAGACAAAGTGAATTAGGATCTTTATGCTAGAGTAATTGAATTAACTCTAACTGAAATAGATTAATGCTTTTTTCCTAAATGTTGAAATTTGTTTAAATCCATCAGCTCAATAAGGCTTTCTCGGACAGACTTGGCGCAAGCTACTCCATTCTGCAGATCCCAAGGGAACCCTGGTTTTTACCATTACACCCCTGTACAGGGATAGATACTTACCATAGGTCCAGGGTTGCATCTACTGAGTAGCTGCTGGCCGGAGGAGTGCGCTTGAGGCTTGAGTAGTTGAATCAATCCTAACTAAAGAAAAACCTATCTAATGCCACTTTCTTGTTAGGACCTGTCTGAGGCCTATGGCTCAAAAAAGCTTCTTTGGAAAGACTTGGCAAAAGCCAGTCTATCCTACAGGTTCCAAAGGAACTCTGGCCTTCACTCTTACAGCCCTGTACAGCGATAAAGACTTATTACAGGGCCTTGATTGCATCTACATAGTAGATGCTGACTGGAGGGGCAAACTTAAGGCTAGAATGGTTCAGCCAACCCTAACTATTGCTACTTTCTTAAATGTTAAGAAATTTCTGAGGCCGTTGGCTCAAACAGGCTTCCTTGGACAGACTTGGCGCAAAACACACCATTTCTGATGTTTCCAAATGAACCCTGGGCTTCACCCTTGAACCTCTATACAGGGACCGTTTCATAGTTTTAAGGTTGAAAGACACAAGTCCATCAAGTTCAACCTAAAAGCTAATGTGTTGATCCAGAGGAAGGCAAAAACCCCATGAGGCAGATGCTAATTGCCCCATATTAGGGGAAAAATTCCTTCCCGACTCCACATATGGCAATCAGACTAGTTCCCTGGATCAACGTCCCATAACAAAATCTAGTACGGATAACCTGCAATTTTATATTATTCAAGAAAGGCACACACATGCCCTCCTTGAATTTTTTTTAGAAAATTAAGTATTTCAATTTCATGTGGTAGAGAGTTTCATAACCTCATTGCTCACACAATAAAAATTTGCAAACTAACTTCCTTTAGACAAAGTGAATTAGGATCTTTATGCTAGAGTAATTGAATTAACTCTAACTGAAATAGATTAATGCTTTTTTCCTAAATGTTGAAATTTGTTTAAATCCATCAGCTCAAAAAGGCTTTCTCGGACAGACTTGGCGCAAGCTACTCCATTCTGCAGATCCCAAGGGAACCCTGGCCTTTACCATTACACCCCAGTACAGGGATAGATACTTACCATAGGCCCAGGGCTGCATCTACAGAGTAGCTGCTGGCCGGAGGAGCGAGCTTGAGGCTATAGTGGTTGATTCAACTCTAACTAAAGCTTTTTTTTCCTAAATACTGGGATCTGTTTAAGGCTGTTGGCTCAAACAGACTTCCTCGGACAGACACAAGTCCATCAAGTTCAACCTAAAAGCTAATGTGTTGATCCAGAGGAAGGCAAAAACCCCATGAGGCAGATGCTAATTGCCCCATATTAGGGGAAAAATTCCTTCCCGACTCCACATATGGCAATCAGACTATTTCCCTGGATCAACGTCCCATAACAAAATCTAGTACGGATAACCTGCAATTTTATATTATTCAAGAAAGGCACACACATGCCCTCCTTGAATTTTTTTTAGAAAATTAAGTATTTCAATTTCATGTGGTAGAGAGTTTCATAACCTCATTGCTCACACAATAAAAATTTGCCAACTAACTTCCTTTAGAGAAAGTGAATTAGGATCTTTATGCTAGAGTAATTGAATTAACTCTAACTGAAATAGATTAATGCTTTTTTCCTAAATGTTGAAATTTGTTTAAATCCATCAGCTCAAAAAGGCTTTCTCGGACAGACTTGGCGCAAGCTACTCCATTCTGCAGATCCCAAGGGAACCCTGGCCTTTACCATTACACCCCTGTACAGGGATAGATACTTACCATAGGCCCAGGGTTGCATCTACAGAGTAGCTGCTGGCCGGAGGAGCGAGCTTGAGGCTATAGTGGTTGATTCAACTCTAACTAAAGCTTTTTTTTCCTAAATACTGGGATCTGTTTAAGGCTGTTGGCTCAAACAGACTTCCTCGGACAGACTTGGCGCAAGCTACTCCATTCTGCAGATCCCAAGGGAACCCTGGTTTTTACCATTACACCCCTGTACAGGGATAGATACTTACCATAGGCCCAGGGTTGCATCTACAGAGTAGCTGCTGGCCGGAGGAGTGCGCTTGAGGCTTGAGTAGTTGAGTCAATCCTAACTAAAGAAAAACCTATCTAATGACACTTTCTTGTTAGGACCTGTCTGAGGCCTATGGCTCAAAAAAGCTTCTTTGGAAAAACTTGGCAAAAGCCAGTCTATCCTACAGGTTCCAAAGGAACTCTGACCTTCACTCTTACATCCCTGTACAGTGATAAAGACTTATTACAGGGCCTTGATTGCATCTACATAGTAGATGCTGACTGGAGGGGCAAACTTAAGGTTAGAATGGTTCAGCCAACCCTAACTATTGCTACTTTCTTAAATGTTAGGATATTTCTGAGGCCGTTGGCTCAAACAGGCTTCCTTGGACAGACTTGGCGCAAAACACACCATTTCTGATGTTTCCAAATGAACCCTGGGCTTCACCCTTGAACCTCTATACAGGGACCGTTTCATAGTTTTAAGGTTGAAAGACACAAGTCTGTCAAGTTCAACCTAAAAGCTAATGTGTTGATCCAGAGGAAGGCAAAAACCCCATGAGGCAGATGCTAATTGCCCCATATTAGGGGAAAAATTCCTTCCCGACTCCACATATGGCAATCAGACTAGTTCCCTGGATCAACGTCCCATAACAAAATCTAGTACGGATAACCTGCAATTTTATATTATTTAAGAAAGGCACACACATGCCCTCCTTGAATTTTTTTTAGAAAATTAAGTATTTCAATTTCATGTGGTAGAGAGTTTCATAACCTCATTGCTCACACAATAAAAATTTGCCAACTAACTTCCTTTAGACAAAGTGAATTAGGATCTTTATGCTAGAGTAATTGAATTAACTCTAACTGAAATAGATTAATGCTTTTTTCCTAAATGTTGAAATTTGTTTAAATCCATCAGCTCAAAAAGGCTTTCTCGGACAGACTTGGCGCAAGCTACTCCATTCTGCAGATCCCAAGGGAACCCTGGCCTTTACCATTACACCCCTGTACAGGGATAGATACTTACCATAGGCCCAGGGCTGCATCTACAGAGTAGCTGCTGGCCGGAGGAGCGAGCTTGAGGCTATAGTGGTTGATTCAACTCTAACTAAAGCTTTTTTTTCCTAAATACTGGGATCTGTTTAAGGCTGTTGGCTCAAACAGACTTCCTCGGACAGACTTGGCGCAAGCTACTCCATTCTGCAGATCCCAAGGGAACCCTGGTTTTTACCATTACACCCCTGTACAGGGATAGATACTTACCATAGGCCCAGGGTTGCATCTACTGAGTAGCTGCTGGCCGGAGGAGTGCGCTTGAGGCTTGAGTAGTTGAATCAATCCTAACTAAAGAAAAACCTATCTAATGCCACTTTCTTGTTAGGACCTGTCTGAGGCCTATGGCTCAAAAAAGCTTCTTTGGAAAGACTTGGCAAAAGCCAGTCTATCCTACAGGTTCCAAAGGAACTCTGGCCTTCACTCTTACAGCCCTGTACAGCGATAAAGACTTATTACATGGCCTTGATTGCATCTACATAGTAGATGCTGACTGGAGGGGCAAACTTAAGGCTAGAATGGTTCAGCCACCCTAACTATTGCTACTTTCTTAAATGTTAGGATATTTCTGAGGCCGTTGGCTCAAGCAGGCTTCCTTGGACAGACTGGGCGCAAAACACACCATTTCTGATGGTTCCAAATGAACCCTGGGCTTCACCCTTGAACCTCAATACAGGGACAGTTTCATAGTTTTAAGGTTGAAAGACACAAGTCCATCAAGTTCAACCTAAAAGCTAATGTGTTGATCCAGAGGAAGGCAAAAACCCCATGAGGCAGATGCTAATTGCCCCATTTTAGGGGAAAAATTCCTTCCCGACTCCACATATGGCAATCAGACTAGTTCCCTGGATCAACGTCCCATAATAAAATCTATTACCACTAACCTGAAATGTTATATTATTCAAGGAACATTTTTCATCAAGCAGTTTTCACCGGAAATGTGTTGCACAACTGTTTGAATCTCAGTAAATTCCTGCACAACTTACATTTGAATACTCTGACCTTTTTACACCCACTCTTTTAACTTCTTAAATAGTGAACAGAGCTTATCTGGACCGCTTGTGGCTTAGCTTTACCTGAAAACTTATTACAAATTAGGCTGGAAAAGTGGTGTAAATTAGGACTGAAATTGACTCCATCTTTTGACTGGAGTACATTTCTTGAGGTCTAGTACGTCAGCTTTAAGGGGATATTTCAATAAATGAATGACCCTGGCTGCAGGTATAAAGAATCAAACTGTGCTGTCCTGACCCATTCCTGGGATTGTGTATGGCACTGACATCACCTCAATACTGCCGCAGCCAACAAATGTAATCAGACGGACTGCCCAGCTGAGCGCACTGAGCTGCTGCAGCTCTGAGATGGTGGAACCTCTTTTTTTTAATTAAATGACCTGCAGCTAGGGACATTCATTTATTGAAAGGGAACAACCCCTTTAAGGATGAGTCAAGTTCATTAAGAGGTTTAGTCTTTTTAATGAATTTGGTGCACGTTCCTCCAATAGGCGCTTCATGAATGCTGGTATAGAAATCCACCAGCCTTGATGAATCGGCCACCATAGGTTTACATGGCATGAGCATATACAGAACAGTTGTGTAGTATACGTTACCAGGCCCTCATGATGCTCTTGGTCCTGGATGGCCTTCCACAGTCTGCTTTCTTGCTTCATCATCTTGAAGGGCTCCACTTTCTTTTCTTCTGGCTGGCATGGTGCGGCTCTATCATCCTGCTCCTTTAACACGAAGGGACGACTGTAAAGCTGCCAGGAGCGTTTTTTTATCCCCTTAGATCATTGTGACACCACAAAGTGATGACATAGACAAGTGGGTGAGGCGCCTTTATTCAGTCATCGGGTGTGGTCAGAAGAAATTAGCATATTCCGTGATGTTACTACAATGAGAACAGACATGAACATTCTATTCGGAACCCGACCGCCATTATCAGCGGAACCTTCACTGCTGTCAGATTGGCACTAAAAACAAAAAGAGACAGCGGTGAACCTGGACAGTAACAATCTACAGGGACAGTGACTGCTAAGCGGACTTCATGTCAGATGTTATGCAGTTTTGTCAGAAAAAATAACAATAAAATATATAAAAGACAGGCTCCAATAAACCTTAAACACTGGGCTGTAGTCACAGATTCTCCTTCCACCTGCAGCACATTGCTCCCCTGCCTAACCCTCCCCGTCCTGCAGCATATTTCTCACCGCTTAATTCTCCCACTCCTGCAGCACATCACTCCCCTGTCTAAACCTCCCCCTCTTGCGGCACATTGCTCCCGTCTAATCCTCCCCTCCTTGCAGCACATTGTGCCCTTTCTAAATCTCCCCCTTCCTGCACCACATCACCCACTGCCAAATCCCCTCTTGCACCACATCGCCCACTGCCAAATCCTGCACTTCCTGCAGCATATCGCTCCCTGCCTAATCCTCTCCTATTGCATTACATCACTCCCCTGCATAAGCCACCTCTTCCTGCAGCACATCGCTTCCCTGCCTAAGCCTCCCCCTCCTGCATTACATCACTCCCCTGCCTAATCCTCCTCTTCCTGCAGCACAGCGCTCCCTGCCTAATCCTCCTCTTCCTGCAGCACATCGCTCCCTGCATGATTCTCCCTATCCTGCATTACATCACTCCCCTGCATAATCCTCCTCTCCCTGCAGCACACCACTCCCCTGGCTAATCTTCCCGCTCCTGCAGCACATCGCTCCCCTGACCCCCTCTTACGTGACATCTTTTCTATCAGTTACATTTGTGAAGTAACTGCTGTCTCCGGTGAGCAGTGGAGAGCGAAGCTGAGAGCCAGGAGGCTCTGCCCCTCTGCCCCTTCTTGCCACATCATCATCCATCTACATCAGGGCTGTCAAACTCAAATATATAGAGGGCCAAAAGGAAGAGTTTAACTCAGAAAAATAAGTCAACACTTTATCAGATGTTTCTGTGAAAACTTGAGTACAACAAATAAGATTTTGTTATTTTCCCTCAGTTATACAAAAAATAGTTATGAGAAAAGTGTGACAAAAAGGAGTCATAAAATGCACCAAAATGAAATATCACAATTTATGGCTCAAATTGAGGTGAAGCAAGGAAGAGGTTGAGCTTAGCTAATGAGATGCATCAAACATACAGGTGCTTCTCACAAAATTAGAATATCATCAAAAAGTTAATTTATTTCAGTTCTTCAATCCAAAAAGTGAAACTCATATATTATACAGAGTCATTACAGAGTGATCTATTTCAAGTGTTTATTTCTGTTAATGTTGATAATGATGGCTTACAGCCAATGAAAACACAAAGTCATTATCTCAGTAATTTAGAATAATTAACAAAAATCACCTGCAAAGGCTTCTTACGCATTTAAAAAGGTCCCTTTGTCTGTTTCAGTAGGCTCCACAATCATGGGGAAGACTGCTGACTTGACAGATGTCCAGAAGGCAGTCATTGACACACTCCACAAGGAGTGTAAACCACAAAAGGTCATTGCTAAAGAAGCTGGCTGTTAACAGAGTGCTGTATCCAAGCATATTTATGGAAAGTTGAGTGGAAAGAAAAAGTGTGGTAGGAAGAGGTGCACAAGCAACCGGGATAACCGCAGCCTTGAAAAGATTGTTAAGGAAAGGACATTCAAACATTTGGGGAAGATTCACAAGGAGTGGACTGCTGCTGGAGTCATTGCTTCAAGAGCCACCACACACAGACGTATCCAGGACATGGGCTACAAGTGTCACATTCCTTGTGTCGAGCCACTCATCACCAATAGACAACGCCAGAAGCATCTTACCTGGGCCAAGGAGAAAAACACCTGGACTGTTGCTCAGTGGTCCAAGGTGTTGTTTTCCGATGAAAGTAAATTTTGCATTTAATTTGGAAATCAAGGTCCCAGAGTCTGGAGGAAGAGTGGAGAGGCCACAATCCAAGCTGCTTGAGGTCTCGTGTGAAGTTTCCACAATCGGTGATGGTTTGGGGAGCCATGTCATCTGCTGGTGTAGGTCCACTGTGTTTTATCAAGACCAAAGTCAGCGCACCCGTCTACCAGGACATTGTAGAGCCCTTCATGCTTCCCTCTGCCCACAAGCTTTATGGAGATGGAAATGTCATTTTCCAGCAGGACTTGGCCCCTGTCCACACTGCCAAAAGTACCAATACCTGGTTTACACAACAGTATCACTGTGCTTGATTGGCAGCAAACTCACCTGACCTTAACCCCATAGAGAATCTATTATAGAGAATCTATGGGGTATTGTCAAGAGAAAGATGAGAGACACCAGACCCAACAATGCAGACGAGCTGAAGGCTTCTATCAAAGCCACCTGGGCTTCCATAACACCTCAGCAGTGTCACAGGCTGATCCCTCCATGCCACATTGCCGCATTGATGCAGTAATTGATGCAAAAGGAGCCTGGCCAAGTATTGAGGGCATTTACTGAACATACATTTCAGTAGGACAACATTTCATATTTTAAAAACATTTTTCAAGCTGGTGTTATAAAGTATTCTAATTTACTGAGATAATAACATTAACAGAAATAAACACTTGAAATAGATCACTCTGTCTGTAATGACTCTATATAATATGAGTTTTACTATTTGTATTGAAGAACTGAAATAAATTAACTTTTTGATGATATTCTAATTTTGTGAGAAGCACCTATAGTATGCTATATGCCCAATTTTAACAAATGTACTGCAATTTTTGCTGAATGTGTTCAGAAATGTACAGATGTGTAAGCAGACAAATGCAGAGACTTAGGCTATGTGCCCACGATGCACAAAAGCTCCGGATTTTTCCTGAGCGTTTCTGCATCTCGCTGGCAGAAAAAACGCATGCGGATTGTACATGCGGATTGTACATGCGGATTGTACATGCGGATTGTATATGTGGATTGTACATGCGGATTGTATATGCGGATTGTACACGCGGATTGTACATGCGAATTGTATATGCGGATTGTACACGCGGATTGTACATGCGGATTGTATATGCGGATTGTACATGCGGATTGTATATGCGGATTGTACATGTGGATTGTACATGCGGATTGTACACGCGGATTGTACATGCGGATTGTACATGCGGATTGTATATGCGGATTGTACATGCGGATTGTACATGCGGATTGTACATGCGGATTGTACACGCGGATTGTATATGCGGATTGTACACGCGGATTGTACACGCGGATTGTATATGCGGATTGTACACGCGGATTGTACATGCGGATTGTACACGCGGATTGTACACGCGGATTGTACATGCGGATTGTACATGCGGATTGTATATGCGGATTGTACACGCGGATTGTACATGCGGATTGTATATGCGGATTGTATATGCGGATTGTACACGCGGATTGTACATGCGGATTGTATATGCGGATTGTACACGCGGATTGTATATGCGGATTGTACATGCGGATTGTATATGCGGATTGTACACGCGGATTGTACATGCGGATTGTATATGCGGATTGTACATGCGGATTGTACATGCGGATTGTACATGCGGATTGTACATGCGGATTGTATATGCGGATTGTACATGCGGATTGTGCATGCGGATTGTACATGCGGATTGTACATGCGGATTGTACATGCGGATTGTACATGCGGATTGTACATGCGGATTGTATATGCGGATTGTACACGCGGATTGTACATGCGGATTGTATATGCGGATTGTATATGCGGATTGTACACGCGGATTGTACATGCGGATTGTATATGCGGATTGTACACGCGGATTGTATATGCGGATTGTACATGCGGATTGTATATGCGGATTGTACACGCGGATTGTACATGCGGATTGTATATGCGGATTGTACATGCGGATTGTATATGCGGATTGTACACGCGGATTGTACATGCGGATTGTATATGCGGATTGTACATGCGTTTTTCCTGCCAGGGACATGCAGAAGTGAAGCGTTCTTCACATGCATTTCCGCATGCGGGTTGACAAGCGCTTTACAAGCGATTTTAGCATCACTTGGAAAGTGCTTGTCAACTTGGTCACACTATAGAAATCCATGAAAACGGCATGGATTTATATAGTGTGACCCCAACGACTGGTTAAAAATAAAAAAATAAATCTATACTTACCTTCCGATGGCCCCCGCAGTCTCGCTTCGCTCCGTCCTGGCTGCCGGCAGATCGCGGTACACTGAAGGACCTGCCGTCACATGACTATGACGTCAGCGCTGGTCCTTCAGTCCATCGCGAGCTGCCGACATGGGAGGACGAGCGCAGCGGGGGCCGTCAGAAGGTAAATATAACATTTATTTTTTATTTTATTCTTTATTTTGACAGGTTCTATGGTACCCGGGTCCGGAGGAGAGTCTCCCATCCTCCACACCCGGGTACCATCCGCACATTGAACGCATGTATTCCGCATGTGCTTATCTAGTGAAGCGGAATCCATTTGTTCCAATGCAAGTCAATGGCCAGGAAAACGCTGCACTTCCGCAAAATAATTGGTAGTGCTGCGTTTTTTTCCGCAATGATAATCCGCAGCGGAAATTTCCGCAGCATGTGCACAGCACATGCGGACTATCATTGGGGAACATGGCAGACCTTCTAACATGCGTCTTTAAGCGTTTCTGCAGCGTTTTTGCCATGCGGAAACGCTTAAAATACGCGTCGTGGGCACACAGCCTTAGGCTATGTGCCCACGTAGCGTTTTTGTAGCGTTTTTGCGGCGTTTTTACGACCGCGAAAACGCTTGTAAATAGTCTGCCATGCAAAGCCATGTGAATTCGGATGTGCTGTGCACATGATGCGCTAATTTGCGCGCCGAATTCGCATTACTTTGCAAAACGCAGCATGACCATTTCTACTGCGATTACGCTGAAGCTTATTCGCGATGCGTGTGGTACCTGGGATGAAGACGAGACTACAACTCCTCTTCATCCCGGCTACCACGCGGTGAAAAAAAGAAATAAAAAAGTTAAAAATAAACAAAACCTGTATATTCACCTCTCCGGCGGCCCCCGGTCTGCTCTCCGGTCTCCTCCGGTCTGCTGTCTGTACTGTCAGGACCTGCGCGGACGTCATTTAGTCAGGTGATGGTCGCATGACCGCTGACGTCGGCATCAGGTGATGGTCGCGTGACCATCAGCTGACTAAATGACGTCACCGCAGGTCCTGACCGTACACTGCGGGACGCTGAAGAGAGAAGACGCGGCCGGGAGCAGACCGGAGGAGACCGGAGAGCAGACCGGGGGCCGCCGGAGAGGTGAATATACCGTTGTTTTTTTTTATTTATTAACGTTTTCTTTTTTTTACTATAGATGCTGCATTTAAAGCATCTAAGTTGTTCACACATTATAGATCCATTTCGGTTGCATGGATTTATATTGTGTGATCAACTTGTCAAGCACTTTTCCAAGTGATGCTCAAAATCGCTTGGAAAATTGCTTGAAAAAATGCATGTGAAAACGCTTCTCTCTGGCAGAAAAAACGCATGTAAATCTGCATCAAATCTGCTAGGTGTGCACACAGCCTTATAGCTGGTTTTGCTCTGAGCTGAGATGTCTGGGCTGAATAATGCTCTGGGAGCAGAACCCATCAGCAGAATCTGTCTGTTTCCTGCCTTGTAGCAGTGGATCCCGGCTATTTAGCTCACAGAGCATTGTCTACACAAGATACAATTGTATCCAATTTTCAGCTGGGAACAGGACTATGGACAAGTTTTGCAGCAGCTGCATTTGTGATAGGAAATGTTGATCAATCTAGATTTTCTTCAGTGTTCTTATTCATTGCAGAAAATCTTAAAAAAGCCGAGGAATGTGGGCAACATGGTGGGTCAATGATTAACGCTGTGGGGCTGGGTTCATATAATAGCAAGGACAACATCTGCAAGGAGTTTGTATGTTCTCCCCGTGTTTGTGTGGGTTTCCTCCGGGTTCTCCGGTTTCCTCCCACACTCCAAAGACATACTGATAGGGAATTCATATTGTGAGCCCCAATGGGGACAGTGATGATAATGTCTGTAAGGTGCTACAAAATCTAACGGCGCTATATAAGAGAGTAAAATAAATATATAACTAAATAAAATGAATGTATTAAAAGGCTAAGTTTGCAAAGAGCTTGTAAAAACAAGAAACTTTGCGATTTTTAATTCTGCAGTGTACAGCTCATTGCTATGGTTACTGACCACCTGAGAAGTGGCCGGTCTCCTTGGCAAGAAGCGCTCACTTGCAGACTGGTGGACTTCAGTGCCCCTGTGCCTGTCCCATTCTGCAGAGGCAAAGCCGCCTCTGCCCGCAGAATGCAAGAGGGCACAATTCAGACAAGCGGCTCAGCCAAGCCACCGGCCAGAACTGTAAATCTTCAGCTTCTGATGAGAGGAACACAAGACCACCCCTTTAATAAAGGAGTAGAGCAGAACTCATACAGTGATTAGTGGGGGTCTGACACCTGAAATCCCCAGACATCAGCTACTTCTGCAAGATGATGTACACAGTGTTAAGAGCTGGAATAGCACAGCTCCGCACACTGTGCAATGGCTGGTTTCAGGTACTACAGCTCAGATCACAATCATTTCAATAGGAGCTGCAGTACCAAGATCGGCCACTACACAGTGTACAGCGCTGTGCTGTTTGGGCTCTCTACGCTGAGTATTTCCAGCTGCTGTCTTATTGGTGAGGGGGCCGTGTGTTGGAACCTCACTGATCTGATATTGATGACCAGGGTCGGACTGCGGTGTCTGGGGCCCACAGGGGAAATTAACTCTAGGGGCCCACCTACAGCAAGATGCAAATATCTGTTATCCGCTCTCCCTGTTATAGTGGAGCATTGACTGGCGGCTCCTGCACATCTACTGGGCGACACTCTAACTGGGATGGACATGTTTGCATTAAAGGGCTTCTTTGGTTAAAACTAGTGTTGAGCGAGTATGTTCTGTTAACCCTTTCGGCGAGTATGCTCGGGCCGAGCTCCGAGTATTTATAGCTGCTCGGTGATATGGTTGAATCGCTCCCGTGTGCATGATTTGCGACTGTTTGACGGTTTTAATACATGTGAGGAATGTGTAAGAAATAGACATTCCTCACATGTATTAACCCCTTAAGCCGCGGAGCATTTTCCGTTTTTGCATTTTCGCTTTTTGCTCCACTTGTTCCCAGAGCCATAGCGTTTTTATTTTTTAGTCAATATGGCCATGTTAGGGCTTATTTTTTGCGGGACGAGTTGTACTTTTCAACGCCATTACTAGTTTTACCATGCCGTGTACGGGAAAACGGGAAAAAAATTCCAAGCGCCGTGAAATTGCAAAAAAAGTGCAATACCACTGAGGTTTTTTTTTTATTTTTTTTACAACGTTCACTGAATGCTAAAACTGACCTGCCATTATTATTCTCCAGGTCATTACGAGTTCGTAGACACCAAACATGTATAGGTTCTTTTTTATTTAAGTGATGAAAAAAAATTCCAAAGTTTGGTAAAAAAAAAAAAAATGGTGCCATTTTCCGAGACCCGTAGCGTCTCCATTTTTCGGGATCTGGGGCAGGGTGAGGGCTTATTTTTTGTGAACCGAGCTGAAGTTTTTATAGATGCTATTTTGGGGTAGATCCGATGTTTTGATCGCCCGTTATTGCATTTTATTGCAATTTTACGGTGACCAAAAAACGTAATTCTGGCGTTTAGAATTTTTTTCTCATTACGTCATTTACCGATCACATTAATTCTATTTTTATATTGATAGATCAGGCGATTCTGAACGCGGCAATGCCAAATATGTGTATGTGGGGTTTATTTTATGATTTTAGGGGGTGATTTAAACTTTTACATTTTTTTATTTTTTTTCATATTTTTTAAAACTTTTTTTTTCACTTTTTGCTTGCTTCTGTAGTCTCCATAGGAGACTTGAAGCAGCAACTGTCCGATCGCCTCTGCTACATACAGGGGACCAGCAGTTCCCCTGTATGCAGCAGAAATGGTCCTGTCCTATGAGCGCCGACCACTAGATGGCGCTCATAGCGACAGGATCATTACAACCACTGGTGTCTGCTGCAGACCCAGGGTTGTCATGACCACACATCGCCGACCCGCGATCATGTGACGGGGTCGCCGATGGGCGGGGTAAGTGACGCGCTTCCAGGAAGCGCGCATTAAATGCCGCTGTCGGAGATTGGCAGCGGCATTTAATATGTTAACAGCCGCTGGTGGATCGCGATTCCACCCGCGCCTGTTGCGGGCACATGTCAGCTGTAATAATCAGCTGACATGTGCTTGGTTCAGTGCGGGCTCAGCGCCGGAGCCCTCACTGAACCGGAGGATAACGACATGCGCGTACTAATACGTGACATGTCGTTAAGGGGTTAAAGCTGTCAAACAGTTGCAAATCATGCACACGGGAGCGATTCAACCATATCACCGAGCAGCTGTAAATACTCGGCGCTCGGCCCGAGCATACTCGGACAGAACATACTCGCTCAACACTAGTTAAAACAAGTTATCACCGATCCATGGGCTCTACAGGATAGGTGATCACTTATTGAGCATTTGTGTCCGAACATTGGAAAACGCACCTATCGGAAGAATGGGGAAGTTTTATCCCTGACAGAACACTTATCCCTATTTTAAAATGCTGCGGCAGGTGGGACGTCTGACCGCAGCTCTATTCATTCTCTTAGAGACTTGCAAAAAAGAGCAGCGCTCACAGCCACTGAGAGAATGAATGGATCAGTGGTCGCATCTCACATGCCGCTCCAGTCTAATGGGGAGAAAAGCTCCACATTCTGCCGGTGTGTGCAAGCAGTCAGACCCCCACCAATCAATATTATCAATGATCCTGTGGAGAGGTGATTACTTGTTTTCACCGGAGAACCCCTGTAAGTGCATCTCTGCCGCTCTGGTCCAAGTATTTAATCGCTAAGGCCACGGCCCTACTATCAGTATTCGGTCAGTGTCCAGTCAGTATTTTTTCTCAGGAGTGGGAGCCAAAACAGGTGATGAACAATCAGAGAAAAGGTATAATAGAAACAAGTCACCAATTCTGCATTAATCAACCATTCCTGGTTTCGGCAGCCACTCCTGAGAAAAATACTGACCAAATACTGATGGTGGGGCTGTGGCCTAATGGAAAAAAATCTTTTCCTAGTTAAGATCAGCGAGAATAAAATGACCGCCATACACAACACAGTCTACTATATCAACACCAATAATACCACATACAAAAGGGACAAATATCGCCACACCTTGACTAGATCACATATTACCACTACATAGTGACCGAATAATACCACATACAAGGAACAAATATGGCCAAACTATGACCAGACCATATATTACCACCCCAAGGTGACCAAATACTACAATACTGATCATGAATACAAAACCACAATACTAACAACACTGTTATTACCACCAGCAACATTATACACAGGAGCTCTGTATATAGTGTCAGTGTACAGGTAACACAGTGATCACCAGTGACATTATAGACAGGAGCTCTTTATATAGTGTATAGGTAATACAGTGATCACCAGTGACATACACAGGAGCTCTGTATATACTATATGCACACGTGGTCAAAATTGTTGGTACCCCTCGTTTAATGAAAGAAAAACCCACAATGGTCACAGAAAAAACTTGAATCTGACAAAAGTAATAATAAATTAAAAATCGATGAAAATGAACAAATGAAAGACAGACATTGCTTTTCAACCCTGCTTCCACAGAATTTAAAAAAAAATTAAACTCTTGAAATAGGCCTGGACAGAAATGATGGTACCCCTGAAAATAATGTGACAAAAGGGACATGTTAAATCAAGTTGTGTCCACTAATTAGCATCACAGGTGTCGACAATCTTGTAATCAGTCAGTGGGCCTGTATATAGGGCTACAGATACTCACTGTGCTGTTTGGTGACATGGTGTGTACCACACTCAACATGGACCAAAGGAAGCAAAGGAAAGAGTTGTCTCAGGAGATTAGAAAGAAAATTATAGACAAGCATGTTAAAGGTAAAGGTTATAAGACCATCTCCAAGCAGCTTGATGTTCCTGTAACTACAGTTGCACATATTATTCAGAAATTTAAGATCCATGGGACTGTAGCCAACCTCCCTGGACGTGGCCGCAGGAGGAAAATTGATAACAAATCAAAGAGACGAATAATATGAATGGTAACAAAAGAGCCCAGGAAAACTTCTAAAGAGATTAAAGGTGAACTTCAAGCTCAAGGAACATCAGTGTCAGATCGCACCATCCGTCGTTGTTTGATCTAAAGTGGACTTCATGGGAGACGACCAAGGAGTACACCATTGTTGAAAAAAAATCATAAAAAAGCCAGACTGGAATTTGCCAAACTACATGTTCACAAGTCACAAAGCTTTTAGGAGAATGCCCTATGGACAGATGAGACAAAAATGGAAGTTTTTGGCAAGGCACATCAGATCTATGTTCACAGATGGAAAAATGAAGCATATCAAGATAAGAACACTGTCCCTACTGTGAAACATGGAGGAGTCTCTTTTATGTTTTGGGGCTGGTCTGCCGCATCTGGCACAGGGTGTCTTGAATCTGTGCAGGGTACAATGAAATCTCAAGACTATCAAGGGATTCTAGAGAGAAATGTGCTGCCCAGTGTCAGAAAGCGTGGTCTCAGTCGCAGGTCATGGGTCTTGCAACAGTATTATGACCCAAAACACACAGCTAAAAACACCCAACAATGGCTAAGAGGAAAACATTGGACTATTCTGAAGTGACCTTCTATGAGCCCTGACCTAAATCCTATTGAGCATCTTTGGAAAGAGCTGAAACATGCCGTCTGGAAAAGGCAACCTTCAACCATGAGACAACTGGAGCAGTTTGCTCATGAGGAGTGGCCAAAATACCTGTGGAGAGGTGCAGAAGTCTCATTGACAGTTACAGGAGTCGTTTGATTGCAGTGATTGCCTCAAAAGGTTGTTCAGCAAAATATAAAGTTAAGAAGAACCATCATTTCTGTCCAGGCCTGTTTCATCAGTTTATTTATTTTTTTTTATTCTGTGGAAGCAGAAAAGCAATGTCTGACTTTCATTTGTTCATTTTCATAGATTTTTAATTTATTATTACTTTTGTCAGATTCAAGTTATTTCTGTGACCATTGTGGGTTTTTCTTTCATTAAACGAGGGGTACCAACAGTTTTGACCACGTGTGTAGTGTAAGTGTACATGTGTGTCACCCTGGCCTGGATGCCACAAGTGTAATTAAAGCTGTGTCTGAGAGCAGGGGGGAGGTTCTCTAGTCAGGGGAACATTAGCATGCAATGCCTCCTGTCTCAGGCCAGTAGGGGGAGCTGGCTGCCCCTATAAAAGCTGGCGCTGAGGGCAGGGTTAGAGAGAACCCAGATGACCTGTCTCAGGACTGAGACGTGTCTCAGCAGAGCAGGGACAGACAGTTGCACTGCACCTAAGAGGAAGTGTGGCAGGAGGAGAGCCACAAGCCAGAGACAAGAGGCGAAGCAAGCCTGTCTTGGCAGATAACAGACTTAATCTACCAGAGTTTGGTGTCTGAGGCTGGAAGGATTCCACATCCCCCAGCAGAGAACCAGTCCGCAAGGGACTGTATATTCCTTGGCCTAAGAAGCCTGGAGGCCCTGCCACAACAGAAGGGACCAGTAAAGCCATACAAGGCTGGGAGCAGAAAGGAACCCACGTCGCAGGCCATACAGGCGAGAAAACATGGAAAGCTCGGAAACGTGGGCTGTTACCCTATCAGGAGGAGATAGCCAGAAGGAGCGCAGAAAGCACGGTAGGCCTACACCCTCACCCTGACCAGGGCCAATTTCCCCGTTGCTCTCAGACATCCAGGTCCCCTCCTAGCCGGGACTGTTTGTGGGTCAGTTTACCTGTTTAGTAAAGACCCTAGACTGCAACCTGTTGTCTGTGTGCTCCTTGCTCCTCCAGCACTATCAGCACTGGGACTCCCACTACCATCACTCCCAACATCCATTATACTGCCCTGGGGCCGCACTCTTCCCGTGGAGAGTCACACTACCCTAGCTGCACACCTCATCAGCCCCAGCGGTCTGCATGCAGCGGCGGTTCCTAATAACCGCAATCCATGGGTGGCGTAGTCGGACATTATCAGCAGAACATAGCAGACTACCATTGGCCTGACCACCTTGAGCCACGGAACCGGGTCGCCACTACTACCCCCATCGTCTCCCTATTGCCCGGATCCGAGTGCCGCACGGCCCAGGGGGCGAGTCAGCTTTGGCGTAGTCGGCAGGATTTCGTGCCCGCAACCACCGGGTACTGCGTGCCTGAAATAGACTTTTGTAACTTACCTGTGGCAAAGTTTCCCGCCGTCCGGAGTCTTTTCCCGCCATCCGGAGCCGATTCCCGCCATCGGACGCCATCTTGGACCATTTCCCGCCATCTTCTGCCGCCTTCCCGCCATCGGACGCCATCTTCAGGACGCCGCGCGGGAAGAAGAGGGGCGTGGACGTCAAAACCGCGCGAGATCCGAAGCTCCGCCCCACGCACCGACGCTGCGCAAGGTCCTGGAAGGGAGAGAGAGCAACGCTGACGTCATCAGGACGCGACGCCAGGTCCTCGTCCATAGCAGCAGCAGCGGAGCCGCGGCCTACAGAAGAGGATCGTCGGAAGGTAGGCCACGCGTAGCTAGGGGGGGAGGAAGATGACGGACACAGAGGCGCCCACTACCACCAACGCAACTGCAGCAGCGGTGATGCCCTTTTCCTTGCCCTACATCCCTGGAGCGGCCTGGCTGCCCAAATACTCAGGGGAGCCCCATGCCCTAACTGACTTCAAGGAAAGGCTATACAGTTTGTTCCACGTTTACCCCCTGACAGAGGAACAGAAGGTCAGCATATTAACAGGGCAGTTAACTGGCGCAGCCCAGCGGGAGGTAAAATCATGGCCCACTGAGGAGAAAAGGACTGTGAAGGGTATTCTGGCCCGGCTGCGGGGTACCTTTGACACACGTACCTCCGCTGAGATTAAAATGAGGTTCTATGGATGTAAGCAGCGGGCACAGGACAGCATCAGAGACTATGCCCTAAATCTGCAGGAAGCCTTGAGGGCTATTCAACAAACTGACCCTGGCAGTGTGCAGGAAACGGATAAGCTGCTAACAGAACAATTCATAGAAGGTCTGCTGTCTAGCGCCCACAGGGCCCAACTGCGCCTCATGTTCTTTCAGAACCTCGACCTGACCTTTGCCCAATTTAAGGACAGGGCCATAAGGGTGCTCCGTGAATCTGCAACCAGTGGCGCTATAAACCCCCGGCGCCCTGCTATCACTTACCACCAGGAGGCGGCGCCCTCCTCTATGGACTCCGTGGAGGCTGATGCACAGGCCCTGAACCAAGCCCCTTCGAAAGATCTGCACCAACAAGTCCAGGAGCTGACCAGGAGCGTCGCGGCGTTGACCAGGACCGTCCAGGCGTTGCAAGTGGACCCGTCAAGACCCATCGAGCTGGCTTCAAGTCCGGAGGATGTCCTATGGCGTCGACAGAGGAGGATCCCGTCGTTCCGAGGGAGGCCCACAGACCGCTACGCAGAGGATGGACAGCCCATTTGCCGTCGATGCAACCAGCCCAGACACATTTCCAGGTACTGTAATTTAAACGGGTCCAACCTGGGGCAGAGGGCCAACCCCCAGGCATAAGATCACCAGGCCCTTACAATTGGCGTAATAAGTACGTTGGGGGGCGCCCGGTTTTACCCGTGGTGCTGGACGGTATCCCCATGAGCGCCTTGCTGGATACTGGGTCACAAGTAACCACTATCCCTTATGTACTTTTTAAGCAGTATTGGACTGATGCTGATATCACACGGTATCCAGACGGTAACTTGAGCATCATCGCCAGTAATGGCTTACCCGTGCCGCAGATGGGGTTCAAGGAGATGACCATTAAGATTGGTAAAGTTGAACTACCGGCACAGGGAGTGATTATTGTGGACATTGACCGTCGTGAAAGTCACCCTAAAATAACTGTGGGTACTAATGTAATTGAAAATTGTCTTTCAGAGGTAATTGTAATCTTACAACAGGTGGCGGTGAATGCTAGTTCCAGCCAACAGAGAGTTCTCAACAAGGAGATAAAGGCCCTGATGAGACGGCAGCAGGTAGAACTGTCTGGTGGTGAGATCGGTAGCGTAAGACTGAGTGACCCATTCCCCATTTCCATGCCTCCCAAAAGTGAAATGATGATCTGGTGTCGGACTGCAATCGGGTTGAGAGGTAGAGACTACCAAGCCATGGTAGAACCCGTGTACTCAGACAGCAGGCCCACCATTTTGACAGCCCGGGGGGTGGTTGATGTCCGTCATGGGAGGGTGCCCGTCCGCATCCTCAACATTGGGGAGAGGGAGGTACACTTACCCAGGTACGCTACACTCGCCAAGCTGTTTGTGGTCGAACACAAAGCTATCAGGGCCGTGGAACCCTTGCCTCCATCTCCTCAGGCGGAGGGTAATGGCTCCCAGAAACAAAAGGAGGACTGGTGCCAGAAACTCCACGTGGGTGCTGACTCCACTCCCCTGCACCAAAAACAAGGAGTCTACCGGGTGGTACAGGAGTACGAGAGAGTCTTTAGTAAGCACCCGCTAGACTTCGGCAGAGTAAAGGGGATAGAACACCACATCCCCACAGGGAGCCACCCACCGATAAAAGAGAGGCACAGACCTGTACCCCCTGCACATTATCAGAACGCAAGGGGCATGCTAAGAGAGATGAAAGAAGCTGGGGTTATTAGAGACAGCTGTAGCCCCTGGGCAGCCCCCTTGGTTCTGGTCAAAAAGAAAGACGGCACCATGAGAATGTGCGTCGACTATAGACAAATCAACCGTATCACTCACAAAGACGCATATCCGCTGCCTAGAATAGAGGAGTCTTTAGCCGCACTAAAATCAGCTAACTTCTTTTCTACTTTGGACCTTACTAGCGGGTACTGGCAGGTTCCTGTGGCAGAGGCTGACAAGGAGAAGACCGCCTTCACCACCCCGATGGGACTGAGCGAATTCAACTGCATGCCTTTCGGGCTCTGCAACGCACCAGGGACCTTCCAGCGGCTGATGGAATGCTGTCTAGGGCACCGAAACTTCGAGACGGTCCTCCTTTACCTGGACGACGTGATCGTCTATTCGAAGACCTACGAGGACCATCTGAAGCACCTGGCCGAGGTGTTCGAAGCCCTGGCAGGCTATGGCCTGAAGGTGAAACCATCGAAGTGTCACCTGCTGAAACCAAAGGTCCAGTACCTAGGGCACGTGGTAAGCGCGGAAGGAGTGGCCCCCGACCCTGACAAGGTCACGGCAATCAAGAGCTGGCCAAGCCCCTCGAACATCAAAGAGGTGAGACAGTTTCTCAGGTTGGTAGGCTACTACCGAAGATTCATCCCCGGGTTCACCAAGATGGCAGCTCCTATGCAGGACCTCCTGATCGGACAGTCTAAGTCCAGGAGGCAAAAGCCGCCCTTCAAGTGGGATAAACCGGAAGAGGAGTCCTTCCGCCAGCTAAAGATGGCCCTCACAGGGGATGAGATCCTGGCCTACCCTGATTATGGCCAGCCTTTCATTCTCCACACAGATGCCAGTAATGTGGGACTGGGAGCCGTATTGTCCCAAAACCAACAGGGCAGAGAACGGGTGATCGCATACGCCAGCCGGAAGCTGAGGCCCACCGAGAGGAACCCGGAGAATTACAGCTCCTTCAAGCTAGAATTCTTGGCGGTGGTGTGGGCCGTGACGGAACGCTTCAAGCATTACCTGGCCTCCGCAAAGTTCACCGTGTACACGGACAACAACCCGTTGACACACCTGGACAATGCAAGACTGGGTGCCCTGGAACAGCGGTGGATGGCCCGTCTCTCCAACTATGACTTCGTGATCAAGTACCGGGCAGGCAAAACCAACTCCAACGCGGACGCCCTATCAAGGATGCCTCACTTACCTGAAGGTGACGAAGACCCAGAAGAGCTGGAGGAGGTAGAACTCCCCGCGTTTCACCGGTATGGAGCCGCTCAACACTCTCACCGCGTGAAGGAGGAGGATCTAACAACTGTGATGATGAATCCCCTACCTCACCACAGCTGGGCCGAGACCCAAGATAGTGACCCTGCAGTCCGCCTGGTGAAAGATCTGCTGACCCGGGAAGACGCCCGCTTAGATCCAGATGCCCCAGAGGAAGCCAAGCAGCTATGGAAGGAGAAGAGCAAGCTGTTCCTCTACGAAGGCAAGTTGTGCAGAAGGATTGTCAACCACCGGACGCACGAGCTGACCTGGCAAGTCGTGGTCCCAAGGAGGGATGCAGCTATGGTCCTGGGGGCTTACCATGACAGAGCGGGACACTTCGGTTGGAAGAAACTGGAGTTCCTACTAAGAGGAAGATTCTTTTGGGTCGGCATGAGAGGAGCTGTAGAAAAATGGTGCAGAGACTGTGGCCCTTGTCACCTAAGGAGGAAGGACCGTGCCAGCCAGAAGACACCCTTGAGGCCCATCATCACCACGCAGCCTCTTGAGCTGGTAGCTCTGGACCATGTCAAATTGGCTCCCAGCCGGTCAGGATACATCTATGCCCTGACAATCGTGGACCACTATTCCCGTTTTCTAGTGGTGGTCCCGGTAAAGGACTTGACAGCCCAAACAGCGGCCAGAGCCTTCCAGCAATATTTCTGCCGTCCACACGGGTATCCGGAACAGGTCCTGACAGACCAGGGTCCAGCGTTCGAGGCTGAAATGTTCCAGGAGTTCTGCAACCTCTATGGCTGTAAGAAGATTCGTACAACGCCTTACCACCCCCAAACCAATGGGATGTGTGAGAAGATGAACAATATAGTCATTGATCTCCTGAAGACGTTGCCCCTGGAGGAACGCAGCCTGTGGCCAGAAAAACTGCCGGACCTGATAGACCTATACAACAATATCCCGGTGAATGCTACAAACTGCACCCCGGCTTACCTGATGCGAGCTAGACCAGGAAAGCTGCCCGTAGACCTGGAGATGGGAGTCCTAATACCTGAGGACACCTCCCCGGATGCGGACTGGGATACGGAAAGGCAACTGCAGTACAAGAAGGTACAGGAGAGTGTGGAGAAGAGCCTGGCCCAGGTGAGAGAGAAGCAAGAAAGACTCTTCAATCAACACGCCCCTGCTAGTCCCCTAGAACCTGGTGAGCAAGTCCTAAAGCGAAAAAGAAGGCTACATAAGTTGGACGACCAGTGGGAAAGGGAACCCTACACCGTACTGCAGTCTGACCACGACAACCCAAAGGTGTGCGTAATCACCAAGGACGGAGGAGAAACCACTAGTGTCGTCTCCAGAGACCATCTCAAAAGGTGCCCCGAGCAACTCCGTAGTGCAGAAGAGGATCAGAGTGACCTTGAACCCGCAGAGGACAAGGAAGAAATGATCAGCACCGTTCTCGGAGAGTTTCCTCAGTCCTGGACTCGCATAAATGATGCCATAGTGGTACCTGTCCTGCATTTCCTGCAACCGGCACAGCAACAACCAACACCAGAGCCGGAAGGTGAAGAGGAGCAAGCAGTTCCAGAGGCAGAAGAGCCTGTACCAGCAGCCCAGGAGAGTCAACCCTCTGCTGACAGTGAGCCTGCCATGCCTGCGGTAAGCCAAAGGACCCGCAGACAGCTGCCTGCCCTACCTGTACACCCAGCTGGTAGCTGCACCCCTAACGCTAGTGGGGAAAGCCAAGTAGGTCCACCACCAGACAGTGGGCTACGTAGGTCAACCAGGAGCACAAAGGGACAGATACCCGCTCGCTGGAGAATATAGAGTGTACTAAAATTGTAAATAACCCTGTTGCCAAATGTTGAATTGTTTGCAAAGTTACATGCATGTTTGGTAATACTCTGTTTCAGTTTCTTGCAGCTTCCAGGTTATGGACTTTTTATAACCGGGACCTTGTATGGACTGCGTTCAGAGCCTAACCCAGGAATGAACTAAGACTGTGAAGGACTTGGGGTAGGACAGACCCCCACCTGGTTAAGGCTCCCCGTTGTGCTGGTGATATGGACACCCGGTCACAGGCCACACTGTGACCTTAAGAACTCAATTTGTGCGTCGTCTGTCTATTAATGTTTTATTGTTATGCATATTGTCTTTGTTTACTGTTTAGTCCCGGAGTACTAAATTTCACTAGGGGGGAATGTGTCACCCTGGCCTGGATGCCACAAGTGTAATTAAAGCTGTGTCTGAGAGCAGGGGGGAGGTTCTCTAGTCAGGGGAACATTAGCATGCAATGCCTCCTGTCTCAGGCCAGTAGGGGGAGCAGGCTGCCCCTATAAAAGCTGGTGCTGAGGGCAGGGTTAGAGAGAACCCAGATGACCTGTCTCAGGACTGAGACGTGTCTCAGCAGAGCAGGGACAGACAGTTGCACTGCACCTAAGAGGAAGTGTGGCAGGAGGAGAGCCACAAGCCAGAGACAAGAGGCGAAGAGAGCCTGTCTTGGCAGATAACAGACTTAATCTACCAGACTTTGGTGTCTGAGGCTGGAAGGATTCCACATCCCCCAGCAGAGAACCAGTCCGCAAGGGACTGTATATTCCTTGGCCTAAGAAGCCTGGAGGCTCTGCAACAACAGAAGGGACCAGTAAAGCCATACAAGGCTGGGAGCAGAAAGGAACCCACGTCGCAGGCCATACAGGCGAGAAAACACGGAAAGCTCGGAAACGTGGGCTGTTACCCTATCAGGAGGAGATAGCCAGAAGGAGCGCAGAAAGCACGGTAGGCCTACACCCTCACCCTGACCAGGGCCAATTTCCCCGTTGCTCTCAGACATCCAGGTCCCCTCCTAGCCGGGACTGTTTGTGGGTCAGTTTACCTGTTTAGTAAAGACCCTGGACTGCAACCTGTTGTCTGTGTGCTCCTTGCTCCTCCAGCACTATCAGCACTGGGACTCCCACTACCATCACTCCCAACATCCATTATACTGCCCTGGGGCCGCACTCTTCCCGTGGAGAGTCACACTACCCTAGATGCACACCTCATCAGCCCCAGCGGTCTGCATGCAGCGGCGGTTCCTAATAACCGCAATCCACGGGTGGCGTAGTCGGACATTATCAGCAGAACATAGCAGACTACCATTGGCCTGACCACCCTGAGCCACGGAACCGGGTCGCCACTACTACCCCCATCGTCTCCCTATTGCCCGGATCCGAGTGCCCCACGGCCCAGGGGGCGAGTCAGCTTTGGCGTAGTCGGCAGGATTTCGTGCCCGCAACCACCGGGTACTGCGTGCCTGAAAAAGACTTTTGTAACTTACCTGTGGCAAAGTTTCCCGCCGTCCGGAGTCGTTTCCCGCCATCCGGAGCCGATTCCCGCCATCGGACGCCATCTTGGACCGTTTCCCGCCGTCTTCTGCCGCCTTCCCACCATCCGCAGCTGCTTCCCGCCATCAGACGCCATCTTCAGGACGCCGCGCGGGAAGAAGATGGGCGTGGACGTCAAAACCGCGCGAGATCCGAAGCTCCGCCCCACGCACCGACGCTGCGCAAGGTGCTGGAAGGGAGAGAGAGCGACGCTGACATCATCAGGACGCGACGCCAGGTCCTCGTCCATAGCAGCAGCAGCGGAGCCGCGGCCTACAGAAGAGGATCGTCGGAAGGTAGGCCACGCGTAACTAGGGGGGGAGGAAGATGACGGACACAGAGGCGCCCACTACCACCAACGCAGCTGTAGCAGCGGTGATGCCCTTTTCCTTGCCCTACATCCCTGGAGCGGCCTGGCTGCCCAAATACTCAGGGGAGCCCCATGCCCTAACTGACTTCAAGGAAAGGCTATACAGTTTGTTCCACGTTTACCCCCTGACAGAGGAACAGAAGGTCAGCATATTAACAGGGCAGTTAACTGGCGCAGCCCAGCGGGAGGTAAAATCATGGCCCACTGAGGAGAAAAGGACTGTGAAGGGTATTCTGGCCCGGCTGCGGGGTACCTTTGACACACGTTGCTCCGCTGAGATTAAAATGAGGTTCTATGGATGTAAGCAGCGGGCACAGGACAGCATCAGAGACTATGCCCTAAATCTGCAGGAAGCCTTGAGGGCTATTCAACAAACTGACCCTGGCAGTGTGCAGGAAACGGATAAGCTGCTAACAGAACAATTCATAGAAGGTCTGCTGTCTAGCGCCCACAGGGCCCAACTGCGCCTCATGTTCTTTCAGAACCCCGACCTGACCTTTGCCCAATTTAAGGACAGGGCCATAAGGGTGCTCCGTGAATCTGCAACCAGTAGCGCTATAAACCCCCGGCGCCCTGCTATCACTTACCACCAGGAGGCGGCGCCCTCCTCTATGGACTCCGTGGAGGCTGATGCACAGGCCCTGAACCAAGCCCCGTCGAAAGATCTGCACCACCAAGTCCAGGAGCTGACCAGGAGCGTCGCGGCGTTGACCAGGACCGTCCAGGCGTTGCAAGTGGACCCGTCAAGACCCATCGAGCTGGCTTCAAGTCCGGAGAATGTCCCATGGCGTCGACAGAGGAGGATCCCGTCGTTCCGAGGGAGGCCCACAGACCGCTACGCAGAGGATGGACAGCCCATTTGCCGTCGATGCAACCAGCCCGGACACATTTCCAGGTACTGTAATTTAAACGGGTCCAACCTGGGGCAGAGGGCCAACCCCCAGGCATAAGATCACCAGGCCCTTACAATTGGCGTAATAAGTACGTTGGGGGGCGCCCGGTTTTACCCGTGGTGCTGGACGGTATCCCCATGAGCGCCTTGCTGGATACTGGGTCACAAGTAACCACTATCCCTTATGTACTTTTTAAGCAATATTGGACTGATGCTGATATCACACGGTATCCAGACGGTAACTTGAGCATCATCGCCAGTAATGGCTTACCCGTGCCGCAGATGGGGTTCAAGGAGATGACCATTAAGATTGGTAAAGTTGAACTACCGGCACAGGGAGTGATTATTGTGGACATTGACCGTCATGAAAGTCACCCTAAAATAACTGTGGGTACTAACGTGATTGAAAATTGTCTTTCAGAGGTAATTGTAATCTTACAACAGGTGGCGGTGAATGCTAGTTCCAGCCAACAGAGAATCCTCAACAAGGAGATAAAGGCCCTGATGAGACGGCAGCAGGTAGAACTGTCTGGTGGTGAGATCGGTAGTGTAAGACTGAGTGACCCATTCCCCATTTCCATGCCTCCCAAAAGTGAAATGATGATCTGGTGTCGGACTGCAATCGGGTTGAGAGGTAGAGACTACCAAGACATGGTAGAACCCGTGTACTCAGACAGCAGGCCCACCATTTTGACAGCCCGGGGGGTGGTTGATGTCCGTCATGGGAGGGTGCCCGTCCGCATCCTCAACATTGGGGAGAGGGAGGTACACTTACCCAGGTACGCTACACTTGCCAAGCTGTTTGTGGTCGAACATAAAGCTATCAGGGCCGTGGAACCTTTGCCTCCATCTCCACAGGCGGAGAGTAATGGCTCCCAGAAACAAAAGGAGGACTGGTGCCAGAAACTCCACGTGGGTGCTGACTCCACTCCCCTGCACCAAAAACAAGGAGTCTACTGGGTGGTACAGGAGTACGAGAGAGTCTTTAGTAAGCACCCGCTAGACTTCGGCAGAGTAAAGGGGATAGAACACCACATCCCCACAGGGAGCCACCCACCGATAAAAGAGAGGCACAGACCTGTACCCCCTGCACATTATCAGAACGCAAGGGGCATGCTAAGAGAGATGAAAGAAGCTGGGGTTATTAGAGACAGCTGTAGCCCCTGGGCAGCCCCCTTGGTTCTGGTCAAAAAGAAAGACGGCACCATGAGAATGTGCGTCGACTATAGACAAATCAACCGTATCACTCACAAAGACGCATATCCGCTGCCTAGAATAGAGGAGTCTTTAGCCGCACTAAAATCAGCTAACTTCTTTTCTACTTTGGACCTTACTAGCGGGTACTGGCAGGTTCCTGTGGCAGAGGCTGACAAGGAGAAGACCGCCTTCACCACCCCGATGGGACTGAGCGAATTCAACTGCATGCCTTTCGGGCTCTGCAACGCACCAGGGACCTTCCAGCGGCTGATGGAATGCTGTCTAGGGCACCGAAACTTCGAGACGGTCCTCCTTTACCTGGACGACGTGATCGTCTATTCGAAGACCTACGAGGACCATCTGAAGCACCTGGCCGAGGTGTTCGAAGCCCTGGCAGGCTATGGCCTGAAGGTGAAACCATCGAAGTGTCACCTGCTGAAACCAAAGGTCCAGTACCTAGGGCACGTGGTAAGCGCGGAAGGAGTGGCCCCCGACCCTGACAAGGTCACGGCAATCAAGAGCTGGCCAAGCCCCTCGAACATCAAAGAGGTGAGACAGTTTATCGGGTTGGTAGGCTACTACCGAAGATTCATCCCCGGGTTCACCAAGATGGCAGCTCCTATGCAGGACCTCCTGATCGGACAGTCTAAGTCCAGGAGCCAAAAGCCGCCCTTCAAGTGGGATAAACCGGAAGAGGAGTCCTTCCGCCAGCTAAAGATGGCCCTCACAGGGGATGAGATCCTGGCCTACCCTGATTATGGCCAGCCGTTCATTCTCCACACAGATGCCAGTAATGTGGGACTGGGAGCCGTATTGTCCCAAAACCAACAGGGCAGATAACAGGTGATCGCATACGCCAGCCGGAAGCTGAGGCCCACCGAAAGGAACCCGGAGAATTACAGCTCCTTCAAGCTAGAATTCTTGGCGGTGGTGTGGGCCGTGACGGAACGCTTCAAGCATTACCTGGCCTCCGCAAAGTTCACCGTGTACACGGACAACAACCCGTTGACACACCTGGACAATGCAAGACTGGGTGCCCTGGAACAGCGGTGGATGGCCCGTCTCTCCAACTATGACTTCGTGATCAAGTACCAGGCAGGCAAAACCAACGCCAACGCGGACGCCCTATCAAGGATGCCTCACTTACCTGAAGGTGACGAAGACCCAGAAGAGCTGGAGGAGGTAGAACTCCCCGCGTTTCACCGGTATGGAGCCGCTCAACACTCTCACCGCGTGAAGGAGGAGGATCTAACAACTGTGATGATGAATCCCCTACCTCACCACAGCTGGGCCGAGACCCAAGATAGTGACCCTGCAGTCCGCCTGGTGAAAGATCTGCTGACCCGGGAAGACGCCCGCTTAGATCCAGATGCCCCAGAGGAAGCCAAGCAGCTATGGAAGGAGAAGAGCAAGCTGTTCCTCTACGAAGGCAAGTTGTGCAGAAGGATTGTCAACCACCGGACGCACGAGCTGACCTGGCAAGTCGTGGTCCCAAGGAGGGATGCAGCTATGGTCCTGGGGGCTTACCATGACAGAGCGGGACACTTCGGTTGGAAGAAACTGGAGTTCCTACTAAGAGGAAGATTCTTTTGGGTCGGCATGAGAGGAGCTGTAGAAAAATGGTGCAGAGACTGTGGCCCTTGTCACCTAAGGAGGAAGGACCGTGCCAGCCAGAAGACACCCTTGAGGCCCATCGTCACCACGCAGCCTCTTGAGCTGGTAGCTCTGGACCACGTCAAATTGGCTCCCAGCCGGTCAGGATACATCTATGCCCTGACAATCGTGGACCACTATTCCCGTTTTCTAGTGGTGGTCCCGGTAAAGGACTTGACAGCCCAAACAGCGGCCAGAGCCTTCCAGCAATATTTCTGCCGTCCACACGGGTATCCGGAACAGGTCCTGACAGACCAGGGTCCAGCGTTCGAGGCTGAAATCTTCCAGGAGTTCTGCAACCTCTATGGCTGTAAGAAGATTCGTACAACGCCTTACCACCCCCAAACCAACGGGATGTGTGAGAAGATGAACAATATAGTCATTGATCTCCTGAAGACGTTGCCCCTGGAGGAACGCAGCCTGTGGCCAGAAAAACTGCCGGACCTGATAGACCTATACAACAATATCCCGGTGAATGCTACAAACTGCACCCCGGCTTACCTGATGCGAGCTAGACCAGGAAAGCTGCCCGTAGACCTGGAGATGGGAGTCCTAATACCTGAGGACACCTCCCCGGATGCGGACTGGGATACGGAAAGGCAACTGCAGTACAAGAAGGTACAGGAGAGTGTGGAGAAGAGCCTGGCCCAGGTGAGAGAGAAGCAAGAAAGACTCTTCAATCAACACGCCCCTGCTAGTCCCCTAGAACCTGGTGAGCAAGTCCTAAAGCGAAAAAGAAGGCTACATAAGTTGGACGACCAGTGGGAAAGGGAACCCTACACCGTACTGCAGTCTGACCACGACAACCCAAAGGTGTGCGTAATCACCAAGGACGGAGGAGAAACCACTAGTGTCGTCTCCAGAGACCATCTCAAAAGGTGCCCTGAGCAACTCCGTAGTGCAGAAGAGGATCAGTGACCTTGAACCCGCAGAGGACAAAGAAGAAATGATCAGCACCGTTCTCGGAGAGTTCCCTCAGTCCTGGACTCGCATAAATGATGCCATAGTGGTACCTGTCCTGCATTTCCTGCAACCGGCACAGCAACAACCAACACCAGAGCCGGAAGGTGAAGAGGAGCAAGCAGTTCCAGAGGCAGAAGAGCCTGTACCAGCAGCCCAGGAGAGTCAACCCTCTGCTGACAGTGAGCCTGCCATGCCTGCGGTAAGCCAAAGGACCCGCAGACAGCTGCCTGCCCTACCTGTACACCCAGCTGGTAGCTGCACCCCTAACGCTAGTGGGGAAAGCCAAGTCAGTCCACCACCAGACAGTGGGCTACGTAGGTCAACCAGGAGCACAAAGGGACAGATACCCGCTCGCTGGAGAATATAGAGTGTACTAAAATTGTAAATAACCCTGTTGCCAAATGTTGAATTGTTTGCAAAGTTACATGCATGTTTGGTAATACTCTGTTTCAGTTTCTTGCAGCTACCGTAAGGACTCACAGGTTATGGACTTTTTATAACCGGGACCTTGTATGGACTGCGTTCAGAGCCTAACCCAGGAATGAACTAAGACTGTGAAGGACTTGGGGTAGGACAGACCCCCACCTGGTTAAGGCTCCCCGTTGTGCTGGTGATATGGACACCCGGTCACAGGCCACACTGTGACCTTAAGAACTCAATTTGTGCGTCGTCTGTCTATTAATGTTTTATTGTTATGCATATTGTCTTTGTTTACTGTTTAGTCCCGGAGTACTAAATTTCACTAGGGGGGAATGTGTCACCCTGGCCTGGATGCCACAAGTGTAATTAAAGCTGTGTCTGAGAGCAGGGGGGAGGTTCTCTAGTCAGGGGAACATTAGCATGCAATGCCTCCTGTCTCAGGCCAGTAGGGGGAGCAGGCTGCCCCTATAGAAGCTGGTGCTGGGGGCAGGGTTAGAGAGTACCCAGATGACCTGTCTCAGGACTGAGACGTGTCTCAGCAGAGCAGGGACAGACAGTTGCACTGCACCTAAGAGGAAGTGTGGCAGGAGGAGAGCCACAAGCCAGAGACAAGAGGCGAAGCAAGCCTGTCTTGGCAGATAACAGACTTAATCTACCAGACTTTGGTGTCTGAGGCTGGAAGGATTCCACATCCCCCAGCAGAGAACCAGTCCGCAAGCGACTGTATATTCCTTGGCCTAAGAAGCCTGGAGGCCCTGCCACAACAGAAGGGACCAGTAAAGCCATACAAGGCTGGGAGCAGAAAGGAACCCACGTCGCAGGCCATACAGGCGAGAAAACACGGAAAGCTCGGAAACGTGGGCTGTTACCCTATCAGGAGGAGATAGCCAGAAGGAGTGCAGAAAGCACGGTAGGCCTACACCCTCACCCTGACCAGGGCCAATTTCCCCGTTGCTCTCAGACATCCAGGTCCCCTCCTAGCCGGGACTGTTTGTGGGTCAGTTTACCTGTTTAGTAAAGACCCTGGACTGCAACCTGTTGTCTGTGTGCTCCTTGCTCCTCCAGCACAATCAGCACTGGGACTCCCACTACCATCACTCCCAACATCCATTATACTGCCCTGGGGCCGCACTCTTCCCGTGGAGAGTCACACTACCCTAGCTGCACACCTCATCAGCCCCAGCGGTCTGCATGCAGCGGCGGTTCCTAATAACCGCAATCCACGGGTGGCGTAGTCGGACATTATCAGCAGAACATAGCAGACTACCATTGGCCTGACCACCCTGAGCCACAGAACCGGGTCGCCACTACTACCCCCATCGTCTCCCTATTGCACGGATCCGAGTGCCCCACGGCCCAGGGGGCAAGTCACATGTAATACACTGACTCACCAGTGACGTCTCTAGGTGAAGTCCTTCATCTTCGCTTTTCTTCTTCATCTGGCACAGACGGCCATCACTTCTTCCAGCCAGGAATCATCTCTGCAGAAAATAACACACAGTTATCAATAACTGATCTCTTCTAGGGAATATTCCCACTCCACCCCCCGACTTCTACGTTACACCAGTTGAAGAAAAAAAGCGAGATAGTGCCGCCCTGCACAGTAACAGGAGCCTGCTTTTGTCCTATCCCATGGAAAACAATTTCCTAAAAAGTAAATTATATTACAGAAGTAATAATGTCTCTAATTGGACTCTAAAATAATAATGTTCCTCACTGGCCACCATAAACTAATAAAGTATGTTCCTCAATCTGGCCCCAAACAGTAATTAAGTCCCTTGTTCAGCCTGGCACCCCCATACATCCATCCTGGCCCCCCCTTCCCTGCATATATCCATCCTGACACCCCCCATATATCCCTTCTGGCCCCCATATGTCCAGTGTGACCCCTCCATATATTTATCCTAGCCCACGTGTATCGAGCCTGCCCCCTCCCATATACCCATCCTAGTCCCCCATGTGGCCCTCCTGTTCCCCCCATATATCCATCCTGGCCTCCATGTGTCCAGCCTGCCCCCCCACATATCCATCCTGGCCTCCATGTTTCCAGCCTGCCCCCCCATATATCTGTCCTGGCCTCCATGTGTCCAGCCTGCCCCCTCCCATATATCTGTCCTAAAGCCCCATGTGTCAAGCCTGCCCCCCCATATATCCATCCTGGCCTCCATGTGTCCAGCATGCCCCCCCTACATATCCATCCTGGCCTCCATGTGTCCAGCCTGCCCCCCACAATATATCCATCCTGGCCTCCATGTTTCCAGCCTGCCCCCCATATATCCATCCTGGCCTCCATGTGTCCAGCCTGCCCCCTCATATATCCATCCTGCCCTTCCCCCCTGCATATATCCATCCTGACACCCCCCATATATCCATACTGGCCCCCATATGTCCAGCGTGGCCCCTCCATATATTTATCCTAGCCCACGTGTATCGAGCCTGCCCCCCCACATACCTATCCTAGCCCCCCATGTGTCCAGCCTGCCCCCCCACATATCCATCCTGGCCATCATGTGTCCAGCCTGCCCCGCCCCCCATATATCCGGCCCCCCATATATCCATCCCCCTCACATATCCATCCTGGCCTCCATGTGTCCAGCCTGCCCCACCATATAGCCATCCTGCCCACCCTTTCCCATGTGTCCAGCCAGGCTCCCCCTTATGTGTCCAGCCAGGCTCCCCCCCTTGTGTGTCCAGCCAGGGTTCCCCCTTGTGTGTCCAGCCAGGCTCTCACCCTTGTGTGTCCAGCCAGTGTTCCCCCTTGTGTGTCCAGCCAGGGTTCCCCCTTGTGTGTCCAGCCAGGGTTCCCTCTTGTGTGTCCAGTCAGGGCTTCCCCTTGTGTGTCCAGCCAGGGCTCCCCCTTGTGGGTCCAGCCAGGGTTCCCCCTTGTGTGTCGATCCAGCTCCCCCCTTGTGTGTCCAGCCAGGGCTCCCCCTTGTGTGTCCAGTCAGGGCTCCCCCTTGTGTGTCCAGCCAGGGCTCCCCCTTGTGTGTCCAGCCAGGGCTCCCCCTTGTGTGTCCAGCCAGGATCCCCCCTTGTGTGTCTAGCCGGGCCCCCCCTTGTGTGTCCAGCCAGGGGCCCATCCCATTCTGCATCCACTCATATACACACAGACACACACACAGACACCTCTTACCTTCCTGCTCTCCCGTGCGGTGTCCTCCTTCTCCGGCGGCTGAGTTGCGCGCCTCCTTCACTGCAGGCGCATGACTATGACGTCATACGCCGGCCGGGGAAGGGAGACGCGCAGCTTCAGCTGCTTCACTGGGACGTGTGTCACGGCGGTTCAGGTAATGAACGCCGCGTGAGCGTGTCCCTGCATACACTGTGCCTGCGCTTTTAAAGGGCCCGTGCCCCTTAAAACCGCAGGTTTTTTTATTTTTTCATTCTCTTCTCCCCCTCTCCTCTGCAGAAGGGTACCCCGCCAGCCCAGTCCCTCCCTGTTGATGACTTATCCTAAAATCGGTCATTAATATATAAGTCCTGGACAGTCCCGTTAAGCTTGTTTTACCTAGTTATAAAAGCCCTTTAAGTCCTCATTATAAGGTAAGGTATGAATGGATCTAATTAAATTCTCCAAAGAGAACTATTTATACATTTTAGTCACTGTGAGCTTTCTACAAGATATTGCGGGCAGTATATAGCGAATATACGGACACAGAGCCATTTGCCGGCTCAGATTGCCAATAAGCACCTTGACATCATAGGTTACTTGGCTTAATATGAAATTGTCCCTCATGTGTACCGCATTGTGGGCAGGGACTATATGTACATCACTGCAGAATATGTTGGCAATAAAAAGTCAACAGAAATGAATATCATGCAGATCCTCACCAGGACTCCAGCAGTGTCACCATCCTGCCACCATACAGCTATAGAAGGACAATAAACCTGCAGGGTTCTCCCCTCAGTTATTTTTCCTTTAATTTTATTATCTGTTTCTTACTCACAGTGAAAGAACAGTCATCAGATATTTTATTGTTCACTTTTTATTTTACAGTCTCAGCTCTGAAGAATAGAACGTCTTATGAATAAATGACAGCTCACTTATTACAGTGGTGGCCAAAAGTATTGGCACCCCTGCAATTCTGACAGATAATACTCAGTTTCTTCCTGAAAATGATTGCAATCACAAATTCTTTGGTATTATTATCTTCATTTAATTTGCTTGCAAGGAAAAAATACAAAAGAGAATGAAGCAAAAATCAAAACCTTGATCATTTCACACAAAACTCCAAAAATGGGCCAGACAAAAGTATTGGCACCCTCAGCCTAATACTTGGTTGCACAACCTTTAGCCAAAATAACTGCGAACAACCGCTTCCGGTAACCATCAATGAGTTTCTTACAATGCTCTGCTGGAATCGTAGACCATTCTTCTTTGGCAAACTGCTCCAGGTCCCTGATATTTGAAGGGTGCCTTCTCCAAACTGCCATTTTGTGATCTCTCCACAGGTGTTCTATGGGATTCAGGTCTGGACTCATTGCTGGCCACCTTAGAAGTCTCCAGTGCTTTCTCTAAAACCATTTTATAGTGCTTTTGGAAGTGTGTTTTGGGTCATTGTCCTGCTGGAAGACCCATGACCTCTAAGGGCGACCCAGCTTTCTCACACTGGGCCCTACATTATGCTGCAAAATTTGTTGGTAGTCTTCAGACTTCATAATGCCATGCACACGGTCAAGCAGTCCAGTGCCAGAGGCAGCAAAGCAACCCCAAAACATCAGGGAACCTCCGCCATGTTTGACTGTAGGGACCATGTTCTTTTCTTTGAATGCCTCTTTTTTTTTCCTGTACACTCTATGTTGATGGTTTTTCCCAAAAAGCTCGACTTTTGTCTCATCTGACCAGAGAACATTCTTCCAAAACATAGTAACATAGTTTGTAAACATAGTTAGTAAAAGCCGAATAAAGACTTGCGTCCATCAAGTTCGACCTGTTAGTTCTGTAATTGCTAAAGTTGATCCAGAGGAGGGCAAAAACCCCAAATGATTTGGCCAATCTTCACCTGAGGAAAAATTCCCTCCTGACTCTGAAACCAGCAGTCAGAATAAATCCCTGTATCAACTTACTATTTTATTTTATTTTTAAGTATATGCTGAAATCTGCCTGGTATCTAGAAATGCATCCAGTCCCCGCTTGAACTGGTGTAGTGAATCTGACATCACCGTCTCCTCACTCAGTGAATTCCATATTCTCACTGCTCTTACCGTAAAGAACCCCTTCCTATGCTGGTGCTGAAACCTTTTCTCTTCCAGTCTTAGTGAATGCCCTCTTGTTACCGTAATATCCCTCCTTTTGAACAAATCCCTGGCAAGGTCTCTATACTGTCCCCTAACATATTTGTACACATTTATTATGTCCCCCCTCAACCTTCTCTTTTCCAGGCTGAATAGTCCTAGTTTTGCCAACCTCTCTGGGTATTGCAGTCCCTCCATTCCCTTTATTAATTTTGTTGCCCTCCTTTGTACCTTTTCAAGCTCATTTATATCCTTTCTATATATTGGGGCCCATAACTGAGCACAGTATTCCAAGTGTGGTCTGACCAGTGCTTTGTACAGTGGAAGAACAATGTTCTCCTCCTTTGCAGCTATACCTCTTCTGATACATCCCATTACCCTGTTTGCCCTTACAGCAGCGGCCTGACTTTGGGCACTCCAATTTAGTTTGCCATCAATCAAGATGCCCAAGTCCTTCTCCATCTCTGAATTCCCCAATGATTTCCCATTCAGTGTGTACTGGTGACTTCCATTTTTCCTTCCCATATGTATGACCTTACATTTCTCCTCGTTAAACCTCATTTGCCATTTAATGCTCCACCTACCCAGCTTATCCAGATCCCTCTGTAGGTCTGCACTGTCCTCTTTTGTATTAATTGTTTTACATAACTTTGTGTCATCTGCAAATATTGATATTTTACTATTTATCCCGTTGACTATGTCGTTAATAAAGATATTAAATAACATTGGGCCTAGTACAGACCCCTGTGGTACCCCACTAGTGACGCTTACCCAATCTGAGTATATTCCATTTATAACCACCCTCTGCCTTCTATCCCTTAGCCAGTTAGCTACCCACTTGCAGACATTTTCCCCCAGCCCCATCATTCTCATTTTGTATACCAACCTATTATGTGGCACGCTATCGAACGCTTTTGAGAAGTCGAGATACACGACATCCACTGGTTCCCCCTGATCTACTCGAGAGCTAACCTCCTCGTAGAAGTCAATCAGGTTTGTTTGGCAGGAGCGATTCCTCATGAATCCATGTTGGTTCGGGATTAAAAGATTATTAGCATCAAGATGCTGCGTAATTGCCTCTTTAATGAAGCTTTCAAAAATTTTGCCCACAACGGACGTCAGACTCACCGGCCGATAGTTTCCGGCTTCACTTTTCGCTCCCTTTTTGAATATTGGCACTACATTCGCCTGTCGCCAATCAAGTGGTACAGACCCAGTCTCAACAGAGTCCTTAAATATAAGATATAACGGTCTGTCTATCACATTACTTAGTTCCCTTAGTACCCGTGGGTGTATGCCATCAGGTCCTGGTGATTTGTTTATTTTAATGTTACTGAGGCGTTTCTGTACCCCAGCTTGGGTTAGATTTGTCATACTTAGTGGAGGATTAAGCTTGTCACTTCTCATTTCGCCTGTTAGTTCTTTTTCCTTTGTGAAAGTTGACGAAAAAAATTTATTTAATAGATTAGCTTTATCCTCATCTTTCTCTATGATTTTGCCTTCCTCACTTTTTATCGGTCCAATATTATCCAATTTAATCCTTTTACTATTTATATACGTAAAGAACAGTTTGGGATTTGATCTACTTTCCCTAGCAATACGTCTCTCTGTTTCCTCCTTCGCTATTTTTATTTGTTTTTTACAGGTTCTCGTTTTTTCCTTGTAACACATTAGTGCCTCCTTACTGTTTTAATCTCTTGAATGCCTCTTTTTTGCTATTTAACGCCCCTTTTACGTTCTTGTTCAACCATATTGGTTTCCTCTTATTTCTGGCCCTTTTATTCCCATACGGTATATACCTCTCGCACTGAGTATTCAGAATTCTTTTGAAGGTTTCCCATTTACTATTCGTATTCCTTTGATTAAGAACTTTGTCCCAGTCAATAAGTTGAAGGCTTTCTTTCAGCTGATCAAACTTCGCCCTCCTAAAGTTTAATGTTTTTGTTGTTCCCTTATTGATAACCCTACTGAAGGGCATTTTGAAGTCGATAATATTATGGTCGCTATTACCTAGGTGCCCCCCTATCTGTACCTCAGTTATTCTATCAGGCCTATTAGTCAATATTAAGTCCAACACGGCCTTCCCTCTCGTTGGTTCCTGCACTAGTTGGGAGAGATAATTATCCTTAATATTTGTCAAGAACCTTTTTCCTTTCTGAGATCTACAGGTTTCTGTTTCCCAGTCAATATCCGGGTAGTTGAAATCCCCCATTACAATCACTTCATTATGTTTTGCTACTTTGTCTATTTGTCCTAATAGCAGATTCTCATTCTCCTCTGTTATATTTGGTGGCTTATAGCAGACCCCCAGTAATATTTTATTATTATTTTTAGTTCCCTCTATCTCTACCCACATGGACTCGACCCCCTCTTCTCCCTCTCCTATATCTTCCCTTAGTCTGGGTTTTAGACATGACTTTACATATAAGCAGACTCCTCCGCCTTTCCCCTGTTTCCGGTCCCTTCTAAATAAACTATAATCTAATAAATTTACCGCCCAGTCGTAGCTATCGTCTAGCCAAGTCTCTGTTATACCTACGATGTCATACCTCTCCTCCGATATAAGCGCCGGCAGCTCATCCGCCTTATTGGTCAGGCTTCTTGCGTTGGTCAGCATGCAAGATAAAACTTTGGGGTTATTTAGCATCCTATTCTTCTCTAACGATCTAACTGTACTATCCCCACCCCCCTCTACACCCTCATTATATTCACTTCTCCCCTTCCCCCTTGCTTGCCTCACATCCCACCTATTTCCTTGGTTTCCCCCCCCCGTCTCTAGTTTAAAATCTCCTCCAACCTATTAGCCATCTTCTTCCCCAGCACCGCTGCACCCTCCCCATTGAGGTGCAGCCCGTCCCTATGGTAGAGCCTGTAGCCGACCGCGAAGTCGGCCCAGTTCTCCATGAACCCAAACCCTTCTGCCTTGCACCAATTCTTTAGCCACTTATTCACCTCCCTAACTTCCCGTTGGCGCTCCTGTGTGGCTCGCGGGATTGGTAGTATTTCTGAGAAAACTACCTTGGAGGTCCTTGCCCTAAGCTTCCTACCTAGGTCCCTGAAATAATTTTTAAGGACCCTCCATCTACCACTCACTTTGTCATTGGTGCCGATGTGGACCATGACCGCTGGGTCTTCGCCAGCCCCACCCAGTAACCTGTCAACCCGATCCGCGATGTGCCGGACTCGAGCGCCAGGGAGGCAGCACACCGTTCGGCGATCCCGGTCTTTGTGACAGATTGCCCTGTCTGTCCCCCTAATAATAGAGTCACCCACTACCAGAACCTGTCTTGCCTGCCCTACACTTCCCCTCTCCCCCTCATTACTGGAGCATACACTCCCCCGGCGGTCAGAGGATCTGTCGTGCTCCAATAATGCCGGTTCTGAACCAGCCTTCCTATACTTCTTCCCTCTATCCCTCCTAACTGTTATCCAGCTCCCTGCCTGTTCAGCCTGCGCTTCCCCACTAAGCTCCACCCCCAGTGTTGACCCATTGAGTGTCTGCTCGGTGAGCAGCAAACTCCGTTCCATGTTGTCGATGCTCCTCAGTACCGCTATCTGAGCACTTAGATCCAGAATTTGGGCTTCCAAGTGCACGATATGCTCACATCTCTCGCAGCAGTATGGATCCTCGAGCGGTTGCTCACGGAATTCATACATTGCGCAAGATGTACACTGCACGGCTCCGGCCAAAATGGACGTCATTCTAAATATGGGGATACAGTCAGTATATATATACAAGTACAAAACACAATTATTTATATATAGGTGTATGGACGGGGATCAATTAGGGATGTGCAAGTGTATCAATTAGATATCGGCGGGGGATCAGTTAAGTATCAAGTATGGACGGGGGAATCAGATAAGTAGGTCAGGTGGATTAATTAAGCAAAAAGTAAAGTAAAGAAAGAATGAAATACAGTCAGCAATTCAGTCCTAAGTCCTCCCTTCCAAACTCCCTGAATCCAAAGTCACTGAAAAACAAGTCACATACTTACTTTCGTTCGCACTTACGCTCCGGACACACGCAGCTCGTTCACACTCGCAAACTAAGAGATTTAAAGAGTTTTTTTTTTTTTTCCCTTTTCCAGCAATGTACCCTTCACCTCAATGCACTTCCAATTGTGTGGGGGCATCATGCATCCTGCATAAGGGGCATAATGGGGGCATTACACTGTGTGGGGCATCATACATCCTGCATAAGGGGCATAATGGGGGCATTACATTGTGTGGGGCATCATACATCCTGCATAAGGGGCATAATGGGGGGCATTACACTGTGTGGGGGCATCATACATCCTGCATAAGGGGCATAATGGGTGCATTACATTGTGTGGGGGCATCATGCATCCTGCATAAGGGGCATAATGGGGGCATTACACTGTGTGGGGCATCATACATCCTGCATAAGGGGCATAATGGGGGGCATTACACTGTGTGGGGGCAACATACATCAAGCATAAGGGGCATAATGGGGGCATCATACATCCTGCATAAGGGACATAATGGGGGCATTACACTGTGTGGGGCATCATACATCCTGCATAAGGAGCATAATGGGGGCATTACACTGCGTGGGGGCATCATACATCCTGCACAAGGGGCATAATGGAGGCATTACACTGTGTAGGGGCATCATACATCCTGCACAAGGGGCATAATGGGGGCATCATACATCCTGCATAAGGGGCATCATACATGCTGCATAAGGGGCATAATGGGGGCATTACACTGTGAGGGGGCATCAAACATCCTGCATAAGGGGCATAATGGGGGCATTACACTGTGTGGGGCATCATAAATCCTGCATAAGGGGCATAATGGGGGCATCACACTGTGTGGGGGCATCATAAATCCTGCATAAGGGGCATAATGGGGGCATTACACTGTGTGGGGGCATCATACATCCTGCATAAGGGGCATAATGGGGGCATTACACTGTGAGGGGGCATCAAACATCATGCATAAGGGGCATAATAGGGGCATTACACTGTGAGGGGGCATCATACATCCTGCATAAGGGGTATAATGGGGCATTACACTGTGTGGGGGCATCATACATCCTGCATAAGGGGCATAATGGGGGCATTACACTGTGTGGGGGCATTATACATACTGCATAAGGGGCACAATGGGGGCATTACACTGTGAGAGGGCATCATACATACTGCATAAGGGGCATAATGGGGGCATTACACTGTGTGGGGGCATCATACATACTGCATAAGGGGCATAATGGGGGCATTACACTGTGTGAGGCATCATACGTCCTGCATAAGGGGCATAATGGGGGCATTACACTGTGTGGGGCATCATACATCCTGCATAAGGGGCATTACACTGTGTGGGGGCATCATACATACTGCATAAGAGGCATTACACTGTGTGGGGGCATCATACATCCTGCATAAGGGGCATAATGGGGGCATCATATATCCTCCATAAGGGGCATAATGGGGGCATTACACTGTGAGGGGGCATCAAACATTCTGCATAAAGGGCATAATGGGGGCATTACACTGTGTGGGGGCAACATACATACTGCATAAGGGGCATAATGGGGGCATTACACTGTGTGGGGGCATCATACATACTGCATAAGGGGCATAATGGGGGCATAACACTGTGTGAGGCATCATACATCCTGCATAAGGGGCATAATGGCGGCATTACACTGTGTGGGGCATCATACATAATACATTAGGGGTATAATGGGGGCATTACACTGTGTGGGGGCAACATACATCCTGCATAAGGGGCATAATGGGGGCATTACACTGTGTGGGGGGCATCATACATCCTGCATAAGGGGCATAATGGGGGCATTACACTATGTGGGGGCATCATACATCCTGCATAAGGGGCATAATGGAGGCATTACACTGTGTGGGGGCATCATACATCCTGCATAAGGGGCATAATGGGGGCATTACACTGTGAGGGGGCATCATACATCCTGCATAAGAGGCATAATGGGGGCATTACACTGTGTGTGGCATCATACTTCCTGCATAAGGGGCATAATGGGGGCATTACACTGTGTGGGGGGCATCATACATCCTGCATAAGGGGCATAATGGGGGCATTACACTGTGTGGTGGCATCATACATCCTGCATAAGGGGCATAATGGGAGCATTACACTGTGTGGGGGCAACATACAAACTGCATAAGTGGCATAATGGGGGCAATACACTGTGGGGGCATCATACATCCTGCATAAGGGGAATAATGGGGGCATTATACTGTGTGGGGGCATCATACATCCTGCATAAGGGGCATAATGGGGGCATTACACTGTATGGGGGCCATCATACATACTGCATAAGGGGCATAATGGGGGCATTACACTGTGAAGCGGCATCATACATCCTGCATAAGGGGCATAATGGGGGCATTACACTGTGTGGGGCATCATACATCCTGCATAAGGGGCATACTGGAGGCATTACACAGTGTGGGGGCATCATACATCCTGCATTAGGGGCATAATGGGGGGCATTACACTGTGTGGGGGCAACATACATCAAGCATAAGGGGCATAATGGGGGCATTACACTGTGTGGGGGGCATCATGCATCCTACATAAGGGGCATAATGGGGGGCATTACACTGTGTGGGGGCATCATACATCCTGCATAAGGGGCATAATGGGGGCATTACACTGTGTGGGGGCATTATACATACTGCATAAGGGGCACAATGGGGGCATTACACTGTGAGAGGGCATCATAGGGGCATTACACTGTGTGGGGGCATCATACATACTGCATAAGGGGCATAATGGGGGCATTACACTGTGTGAGGCATCATACGTCCTGCATAAGGGGCATAATGGGGGCATTACACTGTGTGGGGCATCATACATCCTGCATAAGGGGCATAATGGGGGCATTACACTGTGAGGGGGCATCATACATACTGCATAAGGGGCATTACACTGTGTGGGGGCATCATACATCCTGCATAAGGGGCATAATGGGGGCATCATATATCCTCCATAAGGGGCATAATGGGGGCATTACACTGTGAGGGGGCATCAAACATTCTGCATAAGGGGCATAATGGGGGCATTACACTGTGCAGGGAATCATACATACTGCATAAGGGGCATAATGGGGGCATTACACTGTGTGGGGGCAACATACATACTGCATAAGGGGCATAATGGGGGCATTACACTGTGTGGGGGCATCATACATACTGCATAAGGGGCATAACACTGTGTGGGGCATCATACATAATACATTAGGGGTATAATGGGGGCATTACACTGTGTGGGGGCAACATACATCCTGCATAAGGGGCATAATGGGGGCATTACACTGTGTGGGGCATCATACATCCTGCATAAGGGGCATAATGGGGGGCATTACACTGTGTGGGAGCATCATACAACTTGCATAAGTGGCATAATGGAGGCATTACACTGTGTGGGGGCATCATACATCCTGCATAAGGGGCATAATGGGTGCATTACATTGTGTGGGGGCATCATGCATCCTGCATAAGGGGCATAATGGGGGCATTACACTGTGTGGGGCATCATACATCCTGCATAAGGGGCATAATGGGGGGCATTACACTGTGTGGGGGCAACATACATCAAGCATAAGGGGCATAATGGGGGCATCATACATCCTGCATAAGGGACATAATGGGGGCAATACACTGTGTGGGGCATCATACATCCTGCATAAGGAGCATAATGGGGGCATTACACTGCGTGGGGGCATCATACATCCTGCACAAGGGGCATAATGGAGGCATTACACTGTGTAGGGGCATCATACATCCTGCACAAGGGGCATAATGGGGGCATCATACATCCTGCATAAGGGGCATAATGGGGGTATTACACTGTGAGGGGGCATCATATATCCTGCAGAAGGGGCATTACACTGTGTGGGGGCATCATACATCCTGCAGAAGGGGCATAATGGGGGCATTACACTGTGAGGGGGCATCAAACATCCTGCATAAGGGGCATAATTGGGGCATTACACTGTGTGGGGCATCATAAATCCTGCATAAGGGGCATAATGGGGGCATCACACTGTGTGGGGGCATCATAAATCCTGCATAAGGGGCATAATGGGGGCATTACACTGTGTGGGGGCATCATACATCCTGCATAAGTGGCATAATGGGGGCATTACACTGTGAGGGGGCATCATACATCCTGCATAAGGGGTATAATGGGGCATTACACTGTGTGGGGGCATCATACATCCTGCATAAGGGGCATAATGGGGGCATTACACTGTGTGGGGGCATTATACATACTGCATAAGGGGCACAATGGGGGCATTACACTGTGAGAGGGCATCATACATACTGCATAAGGGGCACAATGGGGGCATTACACTGTGTGGGGCATCATACATCCTGCATAAGGGGCATAATGGGGGCATTACACTGTGTGGGGCATCATACATCCTGCATAAGGGGCATAATGGGGGCATTACACTGTGTGGGGGCATCATACATACTGCATAAGGGGCATTACACTGTGTGGGGGCATCATACATCCTGCATAAGGGGCATAATGGGGGCATCATATATCCTCCATAAGGGGCATAATGGGGGCATTACACTGTGAGGGGGCATCAAACATTCTGCATAAGGGGCATAATGGGGGCATTACACTGTGTGGGGGCATCATACATACTGCATAAGGGGCATAATGGGGGCATAACACTGTGTGAGGCATCATACATCCTGCATAAGGGGCATAATGGGGGCATTACACTGTGTGGGGCATCATACATAATACATTAGGGGTATAATGGGGGCATTACACTGTGTGGGGGCAACATACATCCTGCATAAGGGGCATAATGGGGGCATTACACTGTGTGGGGGGCATCATACATCCTGCATAAGGGGCATAATGGGGGCATTACACTATGTGGGGGCATCATACATCCTGCATAAGGGGCATAATGGAGGCATTACACTGTGTGGGGGCATCATGGGGGCATTACACTGTGAGGGGGCATCATACATCCTGCATAAGAGGCATAATGGGGGCATTACACTGTGTGTGGCATCATACATCCTGCATAAGGGGCATAATGGGGGCATTACACTGTGTGGGGGGCATCATACATCCTGCATAAGGGGCATAATGGGGGCATTACACTGTGTGGGGGGCATCATACATCCTGCATAAGGGGGATAATGGGGGCATTACACTGTGTGGTGGCATCATACATCCTGCATAAGGGGCATAATGGGAGCATTACACTGTGTGGGGGCAACATACATACTGCATAAGTGGCATAATGGGGGCAATACACTGTAGGGGCATCATACATCCTGCATAAGGGGAATAATGGGGGCATTACACTGTGTGGGGGCATCATACATCCTGCATAAGGGGCATAATGGGGGCATTACACTGTGTGGGGGCCATCATACATACTGCATAAGGGGCATAATGGGGGCATTACACTGTGAAGCGGCATCATACATCCTGCATAAGGGGCATAATGGGGGCATTACACTGTGTGGGGCATCATACATCCTGCATAAGGGGCATACTGGAGGCATTACACAGTGTGGGGGCATCATACATCCTGCATTAGGGGCATAATGGGGGGCATTACACTGTGTGGGGGCAACATACATCAAGCATAAGGGGGGGCATAATGGGGGCATTACACAGTGTGGGGGCATCATACATCCTGCATAAGTGGCATAATGGGGGCATTACACTGTGTGGGGGCATCATACATCCTGCATAAGGGGCATAATGGGGGCATTACACTGTGTGGGGGGCATCATGCATCCTACATAAGGGGCATAATGGGGGGCATTACACTGTGTGGGGGCATCATACAACTTGCATAAGTGGCATAATGGGGGCATTACACTGTGTGGGGGCATCATACATCCTGCATAAGGGGCATAATGGGTGCATTACATTGTGTGGGGGCATCATGCATCCTGCATAAGGGGCATAATGGGGGCATTACACTGTGTGGGGCATCATACATCCTGCATAAGGGGCATAATGGGGGGCATTACACTGTGTGGGGGCAACATACATCAAGCATAAGGGGCATAATGGGGGCATCATACATCCTGCATAAGGGACATAATGGGGGCATTACACTGTGTGGGGCATCATACATCCTGCATAAGGGGCATAATGGGGGCATTACACTGCGTGGGGGCATCATACATCCTGCACAAGGGGCATAATGGAGGCATTACACTGTGTAGGGGCATCATACATCCTGCACAAGGGGCATAATGGGGGCATCATACATCCTGCATAAGGGGCATAATGGGGGTATTACACTGTGAGGGGGCATTATACATACTGCATAAGGGGCACAATGGGGGCATTACACTGTGAGAAGGCATCATACATACTGCATAAGGGGCATAATGGGGGCATTACACTGTGTGGGGGCATCATACATACTGCATAAGGAGCATAATGGGGGCATTACACTGTGTGAGGCATCATACGTCCTGCATAAGGGGCATAATGGGGGCATTACACTGTGTGGGGGCCATCATACATACTGCATAAGGGGCATAATGGGGGCATTACACTGTGTGAGGCATCATACGTCCTGCATAAGGGGCATAATGGGGGCATTACACTGTGTGGGGGCATCATACATCCTGCATAAGGGGCATAATGGGGGCATCATATATCCTCCATAAGGGGCATAATGGGGGCATTACACTGTGAGGGGGCATCAAACATTCTGCATAAGGGGCATAATGGGGGCATTACACTGTGCAGGGAATCATACATACTGCATAAGGGGCATAATGGGGGCATTACACTGTGTGGGGGCAACATACATACTGCATAAGGGGCATAATGGGGGCATTACACTGTGTGGGGGCATCATACATCCTGCATAAGGGGCATAATGGGGGCATTACACTGTGTGAGGCATCATACATCCTGCATAAGGGGCATAATGGGGGCATTACACTGTGTGGGGCATCATACATAATACATTAGGGGCATAATGGGGGCATTACACTGTGTGGGGGCATCATACATCCAGCATAAAGGGCATAATGGGGGCATTACACTGTGTGGCATCATACTTACTGCATAAGGGGCATAATGGGGGCATTACACTGTGTGGGGGCATCATATATCCTGCATAAGGGGCATAATGGGGGCATTACAATGTGTGGGGGCATCATACATCCTGTATAAGGGGCATAATGGGGGCATTACACTGTATGGGGGCATCATACATCCTGCATAAGGGGCATAATGGGGGCATTACACTGTGGGGGCATCATACATCCTGCATAAGGGGCATTATGGGGGTATTACACTGTGTGGGGGCATCAGACATCCTGCATAAGGGGCATTACACTGTGTTGGGGCATCAGACATCCTGCATAAGGGGCATTATGGGGGCATTACACTGTGTGGGGGCATCATACATCCTGCATAAGGGGCATAATGGGGTCATTACACTGTGTGGGGGCATCATAAGTCCTGCATAAGGGGCATAATGGGGGCATTACACTGTGGGGGGCATCATACATCCTGCATAAGGGGCATAATGGGGGCATTACACTGTGTGGGGGCATCATACATACTGCATAAGGGGTATAATGGGGGCATTACACTGTGTGGGGGCATCATACATCCTGCATAAGGGGTATAATGGGGGCATTACACTGTGTGGGGGCATCACACATCCTGCATAAGGGGCATAATGGGGGCATTAAACTGTGTGGGGGCATCATACATCCTGCATAAGGGGCATAATGGGGGCATTACACTGTGTGGGGGCATCATACATACTATATAAGGGGCATAATGGGGGCATTACACTGTGTGGGGGCATCATACATCCTGCATAAGGGGTATAATGGGGGCATTACACTGTGTGGGGCATCATACATACTATATAAGGGGCATAATGGGGGCATTACACTGTGTGGGGGCATCACACATCCTGCATAAGGGGCATAATGGGGGCATTAAACTGTGTGGGGGCATCATACATCCTGCATAATGGGGGCATTACACTGTGTGGGGGCATCATGCTTCCTGCATAAGGGGCATAATGGGGGCATTACACTGTGTGGGGCATCATACATCCTGCATAAGGGGCATAATGGGGGTATTACACTGTGGGGGCATCATACATCCTGCATAAGAGGCATAATGGGGGTATTACACTGTGTGGGGGCATCATACATCCTGCATAAGAGGCATAATGGGGGTATTACACTGTGTGGGGGCATCATACATCCTGCATAAGGGGCATAATGGGGGTATTACACTGTGTGGGGGCATCATACATCCTGCATAAGGGGCATAATGGGGGTATTACACTGTGTGGGGCATCATACATCCTGCATAAGGGGCATAATGGGGGCATTACACTGTGTGGGGGCATCATACATCCTGTATAAGGGGCATAATGGGGGCATTACACTGTGGGGGGCATCATACATCCTGCATAAGGGGCATAATGGGGGCATTACACTGTGTGGGGGCATCACACATCCTGCATAAGGGGCATAATGGGGGCATTAAACTGTGTGGGGGCATCATACATCCTGCATAATGGGGGCATTACACTGTGTGGGGGCATCATGCTTCCTGCATAAGGGGCATAATGGGGGCATTACACTGTGTGGGGCATCATACATCCTGCATAAGGGGCATAATGGGGGTATTACACTGTGGGGGCATCATACATCCTGCATAAGAGGCATAATGGGGGTATTACACTGTGTGGGGGCATCATACATCCTGCATAAGAGGCATAATGGGGGTATTACACTGTGTGGGGGCATCATACATCCTGCATAAGGGGCATAATGGGGGTATTACACTGTGTGGGGGCATCATACATCCTGCATAAGGGGCATAATGGGGGTATTACACTGTGTGGGGCATCATACATCCTGCATAAGGGGCATAATGGGGGCATTACACTGTGTGGGGGCATCATACATCCTGTATAAGGGGCATAATGGGGGCATTACACTGTGGGGGGCATCATACATCCTGCATAAGGGGCATAATGGGGGCATTACACTGTGGGGGGCATCATACATCCTGCATAAGGGGCATAATGGGGGCATTACACTGTGTGGGGGCATCATACATCCTGCATAAGGGGCATAATGGGGGCATTACACTGTGGGGGTCCTGTACTCTGAGAACAATACGTTTCCTCCCTTCCTGTCTCCATAGTTGGGTCGTATGTATCTATTACAGGAAACAGAACAGAAACCTTATGATTCTTATAAAGGGGCAACACAAGACCCCAAAAGAGCCTCCGTGCTGAAGGGGTTAATGCCCCCTGCTCCAGTAATGGGGTCTCCACATACCTCCACGGTAGCGTCTAGATTAGAGTTGATCTCTTGAGGGGGATGAGTGATTTCATTCTGTCATGACGTCACTGGAAGGGGCGGGGCTTCTCAGTCCAGTGGACGCTCTTCCACCTGCAGCTGCAGCAGTGCGCACATTGTGCCGGGACAGGAGGATGGTGATGAGGAGCTCGTGTTCAGCGTTGTGCTTTGAGGCCTGAGGTGGGGGGAACTGACCATGTGAATAAATGCTGTGGAGGCATAAAGGGGGCTGTATGGCTGGTGTGAGGGGGCTTCCAGGGGGCTGCGTGGCTGGTGTGAGGGGCATGGGGTATGTAGAGGGACATCCAGGGGGCTGTGTGGGTGGTGTGAGGAGGCATGGGGTATGTAGAGGGACATCCAGGGGGCTGTGTGGCTGGTGTGAGGAGGCATGGGGTATGTAGAGGGACATCTAGGGGGCTCTGTGGCTGGTGTGAGGAGGCATGGGGTATGTAGAGGGACATCCAGGGGGCTGTGTGGCTGGTGTGAGGAGGCATGGGGTATGTAGAGGGGCATCCAGGGGGCTGCGTGGCTGGTGTGAGGGGCATGTGGTATGTAGAGGGACATCCAGGGGGCTGTGTGGCTGGTGTGAGGAAGCATGGGGTATGTAGAGGGACATCCAGGGGGCTGTGTGGCTGGTGTGAGGAGGCATGGGCTATGTAGAGGGACATCCAGGGGGCGGTGAAGCTGGTGTGAGGGGGCATGGGATATGTAGAGGGACATCCAGGGGGCTGTGTGGGTGGTGTGAGGAGGCATGGGGTATGTAGAGGGGCATCCAGGGGGCTGTGTGACTGGTGTGAGGGGGCATCCAGGGGGCTGTGTGGGTGGTGTGAGGAGGCATGGGGTATGTAGAGGGACATCCATGGGGCTGTGTGGCTAGTGTGAGGAGCATGGGGTATATAGAGGGACATCCAGGGGGCTGCGTGGCTGGCGTGAGGAGGCATGGGATATGTAGAGGGGCATCCAGGGGGGCTGCGTGGCTGGCGTGAGGAGGCATGGGGTATGTAGAGGGACATCCAGGGGGCGGTGTGGCTGGCGTGAGGGGCATGGGGTATGTAGAGGGGCATCCTGGGGGCGGTGAAGCTGGTGTGAGGGAGCATGGGATATGTAGAGGGGCATCCAGGGGGGCTGCGTGGCTGGTGTGAGGAGGCATGGGGTATGTAGAGGGGCATCCAGGGGGGCTGCGTGGCTGGTGTGAGGAGGCATGGGGTATGTAGAGGGGCATCCAGGGGGGCTGCGTGGCTGGTGTGAGGAGGCATGGGGTATGTAGAGGGGCATCCAGGGGGGCTGCGTGGCTGGTGAGGAGGCATGGGGTATGTAGAGGGGCATCCAGGGGGGCTGCGTGGCTGGTGTGAGGGGGCATGGGATATGTAGAGGGGCATCCAGGGGGCTGTGTGGCTGGTGTGAGGGGGCATGGGATATGTAGAGGGGCATCCAGGGGGCTGTGTGGCTGGTGTGAGGGGGCATGGGATATGTAGAGGGGCATCCAGGGGGGCTGCGTGGCTGGTGTGAGGGGGCATGGGGTATGTAGAGGGGCATCCAGGGGGGCTGCGTGGCTGGTGTGAGGAAGCATGGGATATGTAGAGGGACATCCAGGGGGCTGCGTGGCTGGTGTGAGGAGGCATGGGGTATGTAGAAGGACATCCATGGGGCGGTGTGGCTAGTGTGAGGGGCATGGGGTATGTAGAGGGGCATGCAGGGGTCTGCGTGGCTGGTGTGAGGAGGCATGGGGTATGTAGAGGGGCATCCAGGGGGCGGCGTGGCTGGTGTGAGGGGCATGGGGTATGTAGAGGGGCATGCAGGGGTCTGCGTGGCTGGTGTGAGGAGGCATGGGGCATGTAGAGGGGCATCCAGGGGGCGGCGTGGCTGGTGTGAGGGGCATGGGGTATGTAGAGGGGCATGCAGGGGTCCGGCGTGGCTGGTGTGAGGAAGCATGGGGTATGTAGAGGGGCATCCAGGGGGCTGCGTGGCTGGTGTGAGGAGGCATGGGGTATGTAGAGGGGCATCCAGGGGGCAGCGTGGCTCGTATGAGGAGGCATGGGGTATGTAGAGGGGCATCCAGGGGGCTGTCTGACTGGTGTGAGGAGGCATGGGATATGTAGAGGGGCATCCAGGGGGCGGTGAAGCTGGTGTGAGGGGGCATTGGATATGTAGAGGGGCATCCAGGGGGGCTGCGTGGCTGGTGTGAGGAGGCATGGGGTATGTAGAGGGCATCCAGGGGGCTGTGTGGCTGGTGTGAGGGGGCATGGGATATGTAGAGGAGCGTCCAGGGGGATGCGTGATTGGTGTGAGGGGCATGGGGTATGTAGTGGGCCATCCCGGGGGCTGCGTGGCTGGTGTGAGGAGACATGGGGTATGTAGAGGGGCATCCAGGGGGCTGCGTGGCTGGTGTGAGGAGGCATGGGGTATGTAGAGGGGCATCCAGGGGGCTGCGTGGCTGGTGTGAGGAGGCATGGGGTATGTAGAGGGACATCCAGGGGGCTGCGTGGCTGGTGTGAGAGGTTATGTAGAAGGGTATCCAGGGGGCCGCGTGGCTGGTGTGAGAGGGCATGGGGTATGAGGACGGTGGCCGACACAACCTCCTTAAAGACGATACTACGCCATTTTAAAATCTTTTATGGTACGTGGTATTGATGTCATCCATAGTGGCATTAAGGGTGGAAATGTAAAAAAACTTCTGGCTCAAAGGGAAACCAAATGGATAGTGGAACTTGGAACATTGACGCCAAATGGCCTTAATGAGGCCCTGAGCTTCACCCATTTCTTTAATAGATATAATCTTTGTGGTATTTTTATACAATTGTATGTGTTGATTTTAATTTGTTTTCTTTGTCATTTGTAACTTTCTCCCTCCATAGTCTATATGCACCATCTATATGGATCACCTACATATGGTTAATCAATATGAGGATACTACGAGCAACAATTAAATTGGACCAAGAAAATAGATTTTCGTACTGACAGAATCGTGTTGCAATTATAGGGAGATGATACTTCTTACTCTAACACATTTTTGCATTATTAAGTAGTTGCGTTACTATACTTGTCTAAATGCGTTGCTGTGTTCTCTTTGGCGAGCGCGTGGGTGCTGTGCCTCCCCTTGCCTCTGCGTCATGCACGGCATCTGCATGGTGTCTGCGCATGTTGGGGGGCCATGGCAACGTGTCCTGGTTCCCTGTCATGTGTGGTTCATCTTGATGGCCGTACATGATGCATCTGGCTCGGGCGGTTCAGCGCGCATGCACTGATGGACCAGGAGATGATTGGTCCGTTCCGGTCACGAGACCGCAGGCCCTAAAGTATATTTAAACAGACATGGAAGGTCCTATTAAACAATCCCCCCCACCCCCCGAGGAAGCCATAGGATATACCACGCGAAACACGCATTGGGGTCCTTGTTTATTCTGGGTGCTGATCTAATATGGGTAAGAGTGCAATATAATTCTTTAGCATTTTTTCATAGGGCACTATAGGCCATATGGCACGTGGTACATATCCATAGTGATGAAATATGCCATAATTTTGTACCAGTGCATAAATGCCTTGAATACGAGCACTTCTTGCACTTTGTCCCAATAGATATTTAACATCTATTATTATGTTGTATATGTGTCACCCAGTTTGGTTGTCTGTGTGTCGTCCTTTTTAATCAGGTTTGTCTTTTCTGTATATTGTTTACAATAAAGTTTTTTGATTCTTTGCCATATACTCTGTATTTGGTTCTTTTTTGCTATATAACAGCAGAAACAAGTCCGGGGGCGGCTCCCGCCAGGGAAAATATAGAAATAGTCCTTGGATGAGTTCAATGAATCCAGCAGATGAGGGACACAACACAATCCCACGTGGCAGCTTCTATCAATCCACATACGCCACGAGGGTCTGGTCGCAGCCTGAGACCCTCCAGCGTCAGGAGGCACCACGCAACTGACTGGGCCAAACATGAGTCTATTGTTCTGTCTACTGGGATCAGCCCCTGGATGGGGAAAGGGTTCACACCCTATAGATGCTACAAGAGATGTTGACCTAGGCCTGATTACATTACAGTCCATGAACACAGGCTGGGGGAGAGACACGCTGTTAGGCTGTGTGCCCACCATGCGTTTAAGCACCGGCAAAAACGCTGCAGAAACGCTTAAACGCATGGTAGAAGACCTGCCATGTTCCCCAATGATAATCCGTGCTGTGCACATGCTGCGGATTATCATTCCGGAAAAATACGCAGCATGTCCATTAATTTTGCGGACACGCAGCATAATTGCCGCCATTGGCATTTGCACACACGGATAATATGCGTTTCTATGTGCGGATGGTACCCGGGTGTGGAGGACAGGAGACTCTCCTCCGGACCCGGGTACCATAGTACCTGTGAAAAAAAGAATAAATATTATATTTACCTTCTGATGGCCCCCGGTGTCCTTGTCTTCACTTGTCAGCAGCGTGCTGTGGACTGAAGGACCTGCGCTGACGTCATAGTCATGTGACGGCAGGTCCTTCAGTGTACCGCGAGCTGCCGGCAGCCAGGACGGAGCGAAGCAAGACAGCGGGGGCCATCAGAAGGTAAGTATAGATTTATTTTTTACCATTCTTTCGGTCACACTATAAAAATCCATGCCGGTTGCATGGATTTATATCGTGTGACCAAGTTGTCAAGCACTTTCCAAGTGATGCTAAAATCGCTTGGAAAGCGCTTGACAACCCGCATGCGGAAATGCATGTGAAGAACGCTTCAGTTCCGCATGTCCCTGGCAGGAAAAACGCATGTACAATCCGCATGTACAATCCGCATGCGTTTTTTCTGCCAGGGAGATGCAGAAACTGAGCATTTCTGCATCGTGGGCACATAGCCTTACACCCCTTACACTAAAGCAGGTTACAGTACATAGAGTACATGAACACAGGCTGGGGAGGGACACACTGTTACTGTCATATTGGATAAAACATAAGTTGCTGAGGTTAGGACCACCAGGGACCCCAATGTTACTTAGGAAAGACTATGTCCATGTTTAATAAAATAATTTTCACGTATGCTTAGTACAGGTCTGTCCGTCCATTCATGGATTCTGTATGGGACTAATAAAAATAGGCCATCACAGCACTCGGCTATGTCATTTATGTACATAAATGCATAGAAAATATTAATTACTCCAGCTAAATTGCTGCATTGTCACCTTAAAAGAACTATGCACCTGATTAATGTCTTGATGAGAGGGCGGGAGTGAAGGACGTGTAGCACCCCGAGGGCTCGGCTGCTACAGGGGTATTGCACCTCGAACCAGAGGTGTGATATTCCACTCCCGGGTAAGGATGGAGTATGGACCAGGACTCAGTAAGCTGCATGCACCACACACACCCCATTTCCGAGGGACAGGTGAACGGTGCTCCCACTAGACAGAAGTGCAGGCACGACAGCATCTGTCCCTGGCTGGAGTGGGGCGGGTGGTGGAACACCCAGTGGTATAGGAGCAGGTAGGGGTGGGTTTCTGGGCATAGGTAGGAGCCCATTGGTTGCTAGTCACCTGGGCTCGGGTGTTAGAAGGAGGTATATAAGGTGGGCACCATCTTAGAAGTTCAGACAGTAAGAGTGAGAGGAGAAGACAGGAAGCAGAGCCTCTGCATGGGCTCTGCTCCGCAGGCAGGCCTTGTCAGAAGGCTGGAGCCTGAGAGAGAGAAGAAAGAACAGAAAGGAAAATAAGAAAGGAACTGGAACAGAGGAGAAAGGAAGCAAGGAACACAGAGAAAGGCCCAGAGACACGAGGACAGAAGGAACCCCATGTGCCCAGGAGATACAGGGTGAAGGGTTGGCAAAACAGGGTACCGGAACCCAAATTGGTGGAGGCAACAGAATCCTCAGCCAAAGACCGGAGGTTGTTACCACATCTTGGTGCACCCCTCACTACATCCACCAGGAAAGCATACCGCATAGGGTCAGGGAAACCGAAGACAGGTTCCGCCAAGAGAAGGCCCGAGGGAGCTGGACAAAGGTGGGTCACTGGTGGGGACGGCCAGAGAAAGGAAAGGAAGGGAGCCGTGTGCCACGCTCTGGAATTGCCTGGGAGTTGGTCGAGCCCCTTGCCTGGTGAACGCAGCACGGCTCAGGCGGTCCCTCATGTGCACAAGTGACCAGAATAACAACTGTGATTAAAGCATTGGAAACTGCAATTACAAATCTCTGTGTTTCATCGCCGCACCAGCACCATCAGTACTGGGACGCTCACACCATCACTCCCAACATTCACTCTAGCTGCCTTGAGGCAATACTTCTCCCGTGGGGAGTCATTCCATTCCTGGCTGCGCATATAACATCAGCCTCAGCGGTCTGCAGCGCAGCGGCGGTCCCCACTGACCGCAATCCACGGGTGGCGTAGTCGGACAATTACAATACCAATAGACTGCCACTGGTTTGACCACCCTGGGCACGGACCGGGTCGCCGCCACACGGAGACTACAACCCCCAGCATCTTACAGAAGGCCCGGCTCCGGGTAACCCCCTGCACAGCACAGGCCCAGGGGGCGCGTCAGACGCAGCTCCTGATTCATTAAGAGACATATTCATCAGAGGCGTCTGATGGCTGGGCAGCGCCTCCATGCTATGCCACTGACTGGAGTAGGATTTGTAGCGACCACCGCTGCTCATGATGAAGTTGCCAAACAGCAATCATCACAACCCTGCCCACTTACCGATAAAAATGCCATTAGAAAGCAAAAAGGTGCAACGTTTTTACATAGCCTTCAGTTGCATCCAAATTATACGATTGAGCATTTTATAACAGAATTCTGGAGTAAACACTATGATGAATAGAGTCCTATGGGTTTGTTCTGTTTAAGCTGAGTTGATGCAGGTCTGTGCTATGACGTCAATTCAAGTTAAGAAACCCTTTTATCTACAGGTGCATCTCACTAAATTAGAATATCATCAAAAAGTTAATTTGTCAGTTCTTCAATACAAAAAGTGAACCTCATATATAGAGTCATTACACACAGAGTGATCTATTTCAAGTGTTTATTCTTGTTAATGTTGATTATGGCTTACAGCCAATGAAAACACAACAGTCATTATCTCAGTAAATTAGAATACTTTTATAACAGCTTGAAAAATTATTTTAAAATCCGAAATGTTATCCTACTGAAATGTATGGTCAGTAAATGCACTCAGTACTTGGTCGGGGCTCCTTTTGCATCAATTCCTGCATCAATGTGGCAATGTGGCATGGAGGGATCAGCCTGTGACACTGCTGAGGTGTTATGGAAGCCCAGGTGGCTTTGATAGAAGCCTTCAGCTCGTCTGCATTGTTCGGTCTGATGTCTCTCATCTTCCTCTTGACAATACCCCATAGATTCTCTATAATAGATTCTCTATGGGGTTAAGGTCAGGCGACTTTACTGGCCAATCAAGCACAGTGATACTGTTGTGTGTAAACCAGGTATTGGTACTTTTGGCAGTGTGGACATGGGCCAAGTCCTGCTGGAGAATGACATTTCCATCTCCAAAAAGCTTGTCGGCAGAGGGAAGCATGAAGTGCTGTAAAATGTCCTGGTAGACGGCTGCGCTGACTTTGGTCTTGATAAAACACAGTGGACCTACACCAGCAGATGCCATGGCTCCGCAAACCATCACCGATTGTGGAGACTTCACACTAGACCTCAAGCAGTTTGGATTGTGGCCTCTCCACTCTTCCTCCAGACTCTGAGACCTTGTGGAGTTTGTCAATGTCTGCCTTCTGGACATCTGTCATGTCGCAGTCTTCCCCATGATTGTGGAGCCTACTGAAACAGACTAAGGGACCTTGTTAAATGCTTAGGAAGCCTTTGCAGGTGTTTTTTGTTAATTATTCTAATTTACTGAGATAATGACTTTTGTGTTTTCATTGGCTGTAAGCCATAATCATCAACAGTAACAGAAATAAACACTTGAAATAGATCACCCTGTCTGTAATGACTCTATATAATATATGAGTTTCACTTTTTGTATTGAAGAACTGAAATAAATTAACTTTTTGATGATATTCTAATATAGTGAGATGCACCTGTATTATTAGAATTATCACACCAGTACACCTGTTTTCTCATTTGCGAGATTTAAGTAAACCTTGTATGATATCTTTTTCATTTCTGAATGTCCTTATACTTTCAAGCAGAACCTAGACACCCCACAATACAATAACCCATCGATCACTACAAGCCCTCCGTTTTCCATGGATATCCATATTATGGACTGAGTATACCTTTCTTATGCCTGAACTGCGCACCCCTCGGTGAAGACAGTGAGTTTTTTGGGGGGCAGCTTATGGTCGTCTCAGGATATGAACACCCCCTGATCTGCTTGAAAATAGAACTGAAATAAAATGTTGAGAAAAAATGTCAAATATCACGTTGACCCTTCAAGTCACTGTCTTGTAAATCTTTATCACATCTCCACAGAATAGGTGATTGGTCTGAAATCACTCAGGGGGTAAAGAGACTCTGTCATCACAGAATAACTAATCAAACCAATGGCAGCCCCTCAGTATATCATGGCACCCTGTATTTTGATTGGCAGCTGTAGCTTTATAGACTCGAGCGGGGGTCTCAAACATTTGGCCACAGGGGCTGCTTCATGCAGGCCGCAGGCACCATACACCTGGAGGATTGTGGCACGTCAGCACTTTTTCAGTGGAACATATTGCAGGCGCCGTGCACAGACAAGCTCTTTGCTCAGCTATACCAATGCCAACTGTGGGTCAATCACAGGCCAGCAGCTAATGTCCGCAGGGGACCAGGATGGGAACAGTACTAGAAGATGAGGATCAGGATCCTGACATTACTGCAAAGAGACATTACTACAAAAAGGGGACCAGGAAGGGACACGTTACTATGAGATAGGGAGCCGAATGGTGAGATTGCTACAAGAAGGGGACCAGGTTGGAGGATATTTCTACAAGATGGCCATGATGGGGGACAATAAAACAAGATGAGGACCATGATGGGGAACATAAGCACAAGATAGGGACCATGATGGGGACATTACTACAAGATGTTGGCCAAAACTACTATATGGCGCTAATAGTAAGATTGTATTACAAAAAGGGGCTAAAATGTAAAAGAAAACAAAAAAAATTCTAAATATTGGCTTCAATTTTTTAGTGCCAATAAAAATGTTTTTTTTATAAATAAACTAAAATAAAGCCAAAAAAGTGCACACTTGTTATCGGTCATCTGTAATAACCCAACCTATAAAATTATTATACCCCATAACAGAAAATAAATAAATCTGCAAAAAATATTATAAACAAGTGATGAAAAGGTGTATACAACCCCTGGCAAAAATTATGGAGTCACCGGGCTTGGAGGATGTTCATTCAGTTGTTTAATGTTGAAAAAAAGCAGATCACAGACATGGCACAAAACTAAAGTCATTTCAAATGGCAACTTTAGGGATTTAAGAAACACTAAAAGAAATCAAGATTAAAAATGTGGTACTCAGTAAGAGTAATTTTTTTCAGACCAATCAGAGGGAAAAAATTATGGAATCACTCAATTCTGAGGAAAAAAATATGGAATCATGAAAAACAAACACATAAAAGAACACTCCAATACATCACTAGTATTTTGTTGCACCACCTCTGGCTTTAATAACAGCTTGCAGTCTCTGAGGCATGGACTTAATGAGTGATAAACAGTACTCTTCATCAATCTGGCTCCAACTTTCTCTGATTGCTGTTGCCAGATCAGCTTTGCAGGTTGGAGCCTTGACATGGACCATTTTCTTCAACTTCCACCAAAGATTTTCAATTGGATTGAGATCCGGACTATTTGCAGGCCATGACATTGACCTTATGTGTCTTCTTTCAAGGAATGTTTTCACAGTTTTTGCTCTATGGCAGGATGCATTATCATCTTGAAAAATGATGTCATCATCCCCAAACAACCTTTCAATTGATGGGATAAGAAAACTGACCACAATATCAATGTAAACTTGGGCATTTATTGAAGATGTAATGACAGCCATCTCCCCAGTGCCTTTACCTGACATGCAGCCCCATATCATCAATGACTGTGGAAATTTGCATGTTCTCTTCATGCAGTCATCTTTATAAATCTCATTGGAACGGCACCAAACAAAAGTTCCAGCATCATCACCTTGCCCAATGCAGATTCTCGATTTGTCACTGAATATGACTTTCATCCAGTCATTCACAGTCCACGATTGCTTTTCCTTAGCCCATTGTAACCTTGTTTTTTTCTGTTTAGGTGTTAATGATGGCTTATGTTTAGCTTTTCTGTATGTAAATCCCATTTCCTTTAGGCGGTTTCTTACAGTTCGGTCACAGACATTGACTCCAGTTTCCTCCCATTCGTTCCTCATTTGTTTTGTTGTGCATTTCCTGTTTTGGAGACATATTGCTTTAAGTTTCCGGTCTTGATTCTTTGATATCTTCCTTGGTCTACCAGTATGTTTGCTATTAACAACCTTCCCATGTTGTTTGTATTTGGTCCAGATTTTAGATACAGCTGACTGTGAACAACCAACAGCTTTTGCAACATTGCGTGACAATTTACCTTCTTTTAAGAGTTTTATAATCCTCTCCTTTGTTTCAATTGACATCTGTTGTGTTGGAGCCATGATTCATGTCAGTCCACTTGGTGCAACAGCTCTCCAAGGTGTGATCACTCCTTTTTAGATGCAGACTAACGAACACATCTAATTTGATGCAGGTGTTAGTTTTGGAAATGAAAATTTACAGGGTGATTCCATAATTTTTTCCTCAGAATTGAGTGATTCCATAATTTTTTCCCTCTGCTTGGTCTGGAAAAAATTACCCTTACTGAGTACCACATTTTTAATCTTGATTTCTTTTAGTGTTTCTTAAAGCCCTAAAGTTGCTATTTGAAATGACTTTAGTTTTGTGCCATGTCTGTGATCTGCTTTTTTTCAACATTAAACAACTGAATGAACATCCTCCGAGCCCGGTGATTCCATAATTTTTGCCAGGGGTTGTAGAATGGAGTTTCTGTACATTGGACGTCCTTATACACAGTACATTGTGCCCACAAATCATGGACCTCAGTGCAGCTGCTCAATCTTGTCATCTCTGTACTGAGACATATAGATTGGAGTTGCTGCAGGTTGTTTTATTATTTCTTGGCAGACATTATACAACATTACTGCCACAATTCTTGAAGAAACAAATTTCGCATGCCAGTATTAATAAAAGGTGAGAGGTAGAAAGCTGGGCCACTTTTTTTTTTTTGTTAAATTAAAAAATTAGTTTTTTTTATATTATCAGTTTTCATAGTTTAAAAACTTACACAAAGCTCTGATTGTTCATGTTTGACAAAATGTTACTTTTCTTGTCTGTCCACCAGTCCTGGTCAGCACCAGCATTTTGAAGAGCGGGTGAACATATGCAGGGAGGTCGTGAGCGTGACGGAGCGCAGCCGACAACATTATCATAATTTACATCACAAAAGTGGCAAAAATGATTACATAAATGTTCTCTAGCTCCGCCCACTCTTCAGAAATGTCGGTGCTGTGGCTGTGATTGGTGGAAATACAGTAAGAGTCAAATTCGGGCAAAACTGAACAATCAGTGCTGTGTGTAATTATGTATGTCACAAAAAGTAACAATACATCCATCCATTTATAATTCCTATGCCACTAGATTGGAATCTATGAGGAGCTCCTGGAATTAACTCAATTCTCGATGTTTCAGTCATGAGCCGTCTAGATTGGATTTGATCCTATGAGGACATCGCTCCAGCAACTCCATTCTAGTCAGGTCAGCAATGAACTGTACAGAATGGAGACTACAGGGAGATCATCTAAAAATCCACTCCAATCTAGACGGCTCACTAGTGAATCAGCTAGAATGGAGTTGCTAAATGAGGTCCTCAAAAAAAGCCACTCCGATCCAGTGTGGTAAATTATGAGGACTCTCTCGGCTGCGCTCTGTTACGTTTCTCCCCGCGAGGCTCCGCCCACTCTCCGAAAAACTCATTTCCAGTCACTTCAGCACAAAACTGTACAGAATGGAGTTGCTAAAAGAGGTCCACAAAAAATCCACTCCGATCTAGATGGCTCAATGGTGAATCAGCTAGAATGGAGTTACTAAAATGAGGTCCTCAAAAAATCCACTCCGATCTAGACGGCTTACTAGAGAATCAGCTAGAATGGAGTTACTAAAATGAGGTCCTCAAAAAATCCACTCCGATCCAATGTGGTAAATTATGAGGACTGTCGGCTGCGCTCTGTTATGTTTATCCCTGCGAGGCTCCGCCACTTTTTGAAAAACTGAATTCCAGTCAGCTCAACACCAAACTGTACAGAATGGAGGCTGCAGAGTGATCCTCTTCGGTGGGTCTCCTCTTCGGTCTCCTCTTCGGTGGGTCTCCTCTTGGGTCTCCTCTTCGGTGGGTCTCCTCTTGGGTCTCCTCTTCGGTGGGTCTCCTCTTGGGTCTCCTCTTCGGTCTCCTCTTTGCTGGGTCCCCTCTTCGGTCTACTCTTCGCTGGGTCCCCTCTTCGGTCTACTCTTCGCTGGGTCCCCTCTTCGGTCTCCTCTTCGGTGGGTCTCCTCTTCGTTGGGTCTCCTCTTCAGTGGGTCTCCTCTTTGGTCTCCTCTTGGGTGGGTCTCCTCATCGCTGGGTCCCCTCTTCGTTCTCCTCTTCGCTGGGTCCCCTCTTCGGTCTCCTCTTCACTGGGTCCCCTCTTCGGTCTCCTCTTCGCTGGGTCCCCTCTTCGGTCTCCTCTTCGGTGGGTCCCCTCTTCGGTCTCCTCTTCGGTGGGTCTCCTCTTCGGTGGGTCTCCTCTTCGGTCTCCTCTTCGGAGGGTCTCCTCTTTGGTGGGTCTCCTCTTCGGTGGGTCTCCTCTTAGGTCTCCTCTTGGGTGGGTCTCCTCTTGGGTCTCCTCTTGGGTGGGTCTCCTCTTGGGTCTCCTCTTCGGTGGGTCTCCTCTTGGGTCTCCTCTTCGGTGGGTCTCCTATTGGGTCTCCTCTTCGGTGGGTCTCCTCTTCGGTGGGTCTTCTCTACGGTGGGTCTCCTCTATGGTGGGTCTCCTCTTCGGTGGGTCTCTTCTTCGGTGGGTCTACTCTACGGTGGGTCTCCTCTTCGGTGGGTCTACTCTATGGTGGGTCTCCTCTTCGGTGTGTCTCCTCTTCTGTCTCCTCTTCGGTGCGTCTCCTCTTGGGTCTCCTCTTTGGTGGGTCTCCTCTTGGGTCTCCTCTTCGGTGGGTCTCCTCCTGGGTCTCCTCTTCGGTGGGTCTGCTCTTGCATCTCCTCTTCAGTGGGTCCCCTCTTCGGTCTCCTCTTCGCTGGGTCCCCTCCTCTTCGGTGGGTCTCCTCTTCGGTGGGTCTTCTCTACGGTGGGTCTCCTCTACGGTGGGTCTCCTCTTCGGTGGGTCTCCTCTTCGGTGGGTCTACTATACGGTGGGTCTCCTCTTCGGTGGGTCTCCTCTTCGGTGCGTCTCCTCTTCGGTGCGTCTCCTCTTGGGTCTCCTCTTTGATGGGTCTCCTCTTGGGTCTCCTCTTCGGTGGGTCTCCTCCTGGGTCTCCTCTTCGGTGGGTCTCCTCTTGCGTCTCCTCTTCGGTGGGTCCCCTCTTCGGTCTCCTCTTCTCTGGGTCCCCTCTTCGGTCTCCTCTTCTCTGGGTCTCCTCTTCGGTGCGTCTCCTCTTGGGTCTCCTCTTTGATGGGTCTCCTCTTGGGTCTCCTCTTCGGTGGGTCTCCTCCTGGGTCTCCTCTTCGGTGGGTCTCCTCTTGCGTCTCCTCTTCGGTGGGTCCCCTCTTCGGTCTCCTCTTCTCTGGGTCCCCTCTTCGGTCTCCTCTTCGGTGGGTCTCCTCTTCGGTGGGTCTCCTCTTCTCAGGATACACAACCAGATAATAGGAGCAATCCTCAACTGACAGAGTGTCACTACTGACCACCGCGCTGCCCTCATCCCGCTAAGTAAAAGTGTTTTTCCTGTTTTACACAGAATGCAGACTACTGTGCAGCAACTTATACTCCCGAGGGGCCGCAGGAAACTGGAGTGAATAATGTCCTCCTCTTCCTTTAATTTACGCTTATGCCATGTTCTCACTGGTGCTATCGGCTTACATTGGAGATTTAAGCTTTTTGGTAGTTTTGATGCTGTATTAGTCACAAAATTACCTGAGACGTAATAAATAGCATTAAAGCTGCAGTAATTTTTTTATATACACTGCTCAAAAAAATAAAGGGAACACTTAAACAACAGAATATAACTCCAAGTAAATCAAACTTCTGTGAAATCAAACTGTCCACTTAGGAAACAACACTGATTGACAATCAATTTCACATGCTGTTGTCCAAATGGAATAGACAATAGATGGAAATTATTGGCAATTATCAAGACACCCTCAATAAAGGAGTGGTTATGCAGGTGGGGATCACAGACCACATCTCAGTACCAGTGCTTTCTAGCTGATGTTTTGGTCACTTTTCAATGTTGGTTGTGCTTTCACACTTGTGGTAGCATGAGACGGACTCTACAACCCACAGAAGATGCTCAGGTAGTGCAGGTCATCCAGGATGGCACATCAGTGAGAGCTGTGGCAAGGAGGTTTGCTGTGTCTGTCAGCGTAGTGTCCATAGGCTGGAGGCACTACCAGGAGACAGGCCAGTACACCAGTAGATGTGGAGGGGGCCGTAGGAGGGCAACAACCCAGCAACAGGACTGCTACCTCCGCCTTTGTGCAAGGAGCAACAGGAGGAGCACTGCCAGAGCCCTGCAAAATGACCTCCAGCAGGCCACAAATGTGCATGTGTCTGCACAAACGGTTAGAACTGACTCCATGAGGGTGGTATGAGGGCCCGACGTCCACAGATGGGGGTTGTGCTCACAGCCCAACACTGTGCATTTGCCACAGAAAACCAGAATTGGCAAATTCGCCACTGGCTCCCTTTGCTCTTCACAGATGAAAGCAGGTTCACACTGAGCACATGTGACAGACGTGACAGAGTCTGGAGACACTGTGGAGAGCGATCTGCTGCCTGCAACATCCTTCAGCACGACCGGTTTGGCAGTGGGTCAGTAATGGTGTCGGGTGGCATTTCTTTGGAGGGCCGCACAGCCCTCCATGTGCTCGCCAGAGGTAGCCTGACTGCCATTAGGTACCGAGATGAGATCCTCAGGCCCCTTGTGAGACAATATGCTGGTGCGGTTGGCCCTGGGTTCCTCCTAATGCAGGACAATGCCAGACCTCATGTGGCTGGAGTGTGTCAGCAGTTCCTGCAAGATGAAGGCATTGAAGCTATGGACTGGCCCGCCCATTCCCCAGACCTGAATCCGATTGAGCACATCTGGGACATCATGTCTCGCTCCATCCATCAACGTCACGGTGCTCCACAGAATGTCCAGGAGTTGGCGGATGCTTTAGTCCAGGTCTGGGAGGAGATCCCACAGGAGACCATCCGCAACCTCATCAGGAGCATGCCCAGGCGGTGTAGGGAGGTCATACAGGCACGTGGAGGCCACACACAACACTGAGCCTCGTTTTGACTTGTTTTAAGGACATTACATCAAAGTTGGATCAGCCTGTAGTGTGTTTTTCCACTTTAATTTTGGGGGTGACTCCAAATCCAGGCCTCCATTGGTTAATAAATTTGATTTCCATTGATGATTTTTGTGTGATTTTGTTGTCAGCACATTTACCTTTGTACAGAACAAAGTATTCAATGAGAATATTTCATTCATTCAGATCTAGGATGTGTTATTTGAGTGTTCCCTTTATTTTTTTGAGCAGTGTATTTTAACCCAGCTAAAAAGTGAACTGGCCCCCTCCTGAGGGGAAACTTGAAAAAATGTCTGAAGTCAGATCAAGTCCATTCTCTTCCTTCAGCTTGGCTCCGCTGGGCGCAGTTCTTTAGCAAATGTTCATACAAAATCATCAATGGAAATCAAATTTATTAACCAATGGAGGCCTGGATTTTGAGTCACCCCCAAAATTTAAGTTGAAAAACACACTACAGGCTGATCCAACTTTGATGTAATGTCCTTAAAACAAGTCAAAATGAGGCTGACACACTCCATATCTCACCCTGCCATCACTGTGTCACGGATTTCGCCCGGAATCGTGAGCACACGATCCAGATTACTCGACAGTTCAGCCGTTTTTGGGGATTGCGAATCTCAAGAATGCCACCTCCCGGAAGCTAAAATACAATAAATGAGGGGCCAGGTGAAGAAAGCCATAGCAAATTCGGTCATGTCCCTTGGAGGTGCAATGTTCCTGTTGGGTACCCTGATATCGTGCTTCCCAGGGGTTCTGTGAGCACAATACCATTCCAGGGTTTTACAGTGGGATCTGATACATAATGAAGTTTCTCTTAAGGGGCACTTGGAAGGGAAGATGTCCTTATCACCCCGGTCAGTAAAATCTTTATAGAGGTTAGGTTCATCCTGCCACCAATCTTGAGGGGTTCCCTGGGTACTTGGGGTCACTAGCACAATTACCACAGATGCGAGTCCCAGAGGGTGGGGAGCCCAGGGGACCTGGTCAGATATCGAAAAGAGTCTCTCCTCCAATGCAAAAGAACTTCTGGCGGTAGACAAGGCGGTGAATAATTTCTTACCTTTCCTTCAGGGCCAGAATGTAAAGATCCTCTTGGATAATCTAGTTGCGGTAGCATATGTGAACCATCAGGGGACACATGGTCAAGATTGCTGATGAGTGACAGATCATCTCTTCCAGATTACAGAAAGTCACCTCCTTTCCCTGATGGCCCTCCATATAAGGGAAAAAGAAAACACCAGAGCAGATTTCCTAAGCTGCTATCTTCTGATGCAAGGGGAATGGGAACTAAATCAAGGAATTTTTACCCAAATAGCCGAAGATGGGGGGGTGGGGGGCCCTCCGGTCAGGTAGATCTGTTTGCCACAAAACTAAATCGGAAGACAAAGATCTTGTGTTCCCTAAATCCCCTAGCTGTGGATGTGTGTCACCCCAGGCCTGGATGCCACAAGTATTAAAGGCTGTGTCTGAGAGCAGGAGGGAGGTTCCCTAGTCAGGGACAATTAGCATGCTGCACCTCCTGTCCCAGGCCAGTAGGGAGAGCTGGCTGCCCCTATAAAAGCTGGAACTGAGGACAGGGTTAGAGAGACCAGGACCCACTTCTGAAGCATCCAGAAGGGTTCCCAGAGGAGAGGGACAGGTCAGCAGCAGCTGAGGAGTCAAGGAGGCTGAGGAGGAACAGCAAGCCAGGGACAGAGGCGACGAGAGCCGGTCCTGGCTGAGAGAGAACTACACAACCGGACACTGGGGTCCGAGGCTGTCAGGGTTGCAAGCCCGGCAGCAGATAACCTACCTGTGAGGGATTTTAGGTCCCTTGGCCTGAGAAGCCTGGAGGCACCGCCACACAGAGGGACCGGTACAGCACGGAGAAGCAAAAGGTACCTAAGGCCCGAGTCGCAAGCCATACAGGCGTAGTACACGGCCAGCTCAGGGACGTGGGCTATCACACCACTAAAAGGGGGATAGTCAGCAAGGGCAGAGAGAGAACGGTAGGCCTACCCACTCACCCTGACCAGTGGGGCTCGCCCGAATGTTCTCAGACACCCAGGCCCATTCCTACCCTGTACTCCTGTTGGGTCATAAGTACTACCTACAATAAAGACCCTGGACTGTTTGAAGTAGACTCTGGACCTTTATTATTGCGGCCTGCACCATCACCCCCAGCATCCTATTATCTGCCCTGAGGCTACACTCTTCCCGTGGGGAGCTATTCTATCCCAGTGCTGCATACCAACATCAGCCTCAGCGGTCTGCCTTGCAGCGGCGGTCATCCCCGACCGCAATCCACGGGTGGCGTAGTCGGACATTCAAAACCCTACAAATAGGCTGCCACAGCATATGGTCTGACCACCCTTAGCCACGGGATCGGGTTGCCACTACTACCCCCATCATCACACTGAAGCCCGGTTCCCGAGTGCCCCACGGCCCAGGGGGCGAGTCAGCTTTTGGCGTAGTCGGCAGGATTGTGACCAACCCGCCACAAACGGGTATTGCGTGCCTGAAAGGGCTGTTTGCGTACCTTGTTTCCCGCTATCCAGAGCCGTTTCCCGCCATCTTCAGTCGTTTCCCGCCATCTTCAGCCAGTTTCCCGCCATCTTCAGCCATTTTCCCGCCATCTTCAGCCGTTTTCCCGCCATCGGACGCCATCTTCAGGACGCTGCGTGGGAAGAAGAGGGGCGTGGACGTCCAAACCGCGCGAGACCTGAAGCCCCGCCCTACTCACCGACGCTGCGTAAGGTCCTGGAAGGAGAGAGAGCGACGCTGACGTCACCAGGACGCAACGCAAGGTCCTCGTCCGGAGCAGCACCAGCGGAGCCGCGGCCTACGGAAGAGGATCAACAGAAGGTAGGCCACGGTTAACTATGGGGGAGGAAGATGACGGACGCGGAGGGACCCTCTACCACCAGCGTGGCTGCAGCAGCGGTGATGCCATTCTCCATGCCCTACATCCCTGGAGCAGCCTGGCTGCCCCAATACTCAGGGGAATCCCATACATTGACTGACTTTAAGGAAAGACTGCACAGTTTATTTAAAGTTTACCCCCTGACAGAAAAACAGAAAGTGAGCATTCTGACGGGGCAGCTCACCGGTGCAGCCCAGCAGGAAGTGAAATCATGGTCAGATGAGGAGAAAAGGACTGTAAAGGACATTCTGACCCGGTTGCGGAGTACCTTTGATACCCGTACCTCAGCAGAAATCAAAATGCGGTTCTATGGCTGTAAGCAGCGAGCCCAGGATAGTATCAGAGATTATGCCTTGAACCTGCAAGAAGCCCTGAGAGCTATCAAACAAGCTGACCCTGGTAGCGTGCAGGACACCGATAAGCTGTAAACTGACCAGTTCATAGAAGGTCTGCTGTCCAGCGCCCCCAGAACCCAGCTGTGCCTCATGGCCCTTCAGAACCCCGATTTGACTTTTGCGCAGTTCAAGGATAGGGACATCCGGGTGCTCCGAGAACCCGCACCAAGTAGCGCTGTAGCTTCCCGGCGCCCTGCCATTACTTACCACCAGGGGGCGGCGCCCTACCCTGCAGACCTTGTGGGGGCTGATGCGCAGGCCTCAAACCCATCCCCGCCTGCAGACCTGCACCATCAGGTCCAGGAACTAACCAGGAGTGTTGCTGCATTGACCAGGACCTTACAGTCGTTACAGGTGGACCCGTCAGGACCCATCAAGCTGGCTTCCAGTCCGGAGGATGTCCCGTGGCGTCGACAGAGGAGGATCCCGTCGTTCAGAGGGAGGCCCGCCGACAGTTACACTGAGGATGGACAGCCGATTTGCCACCGTTGCAGTCAGCCAGGACACATAGCAAGGTACTGTACTTTAAATGGGTCCGACCTGGGGCAGAGGGCCAACCCCCAGGCATAAGGTCATCAGGCCCGTCTAATTGGCGTGATAAGTACGTGGGGGGACGCCCGGTCTTACCCGTAGTGCTGGACGGTATCCCCATAAGTGCACTGCTGGACACCGGGTCTCAAGTGACTACCATCCCCTACGTACTTTTCAAGCAGTACTGGAGTGACGCGGATATAACCCGTTATCCAGACGATGACTTAAGCATCATCGCCAGCAATGGCCAACCTGTGCCGCAAGTGGGGTTCAGAGAGATGACCATCAAGATTGGTAAGGTTGAACTGCCGGCACAGGGAGTGATCATTGTGGACATTGATCGCCGTGAAAGTCACCCTAAAATAACTGTGGGTACTAACGTGATTGAAAATTGTCTTGCAGAAGTAATTGTGATTTTGCAGAAGGTGGTGATGAATGCTAGTTCCAGCCAGCAGAGAGTCCTCCAGAAGGAGATAAGGGCCCTGGTGAGACGGCAACAGGTAAAACTGTCTGGTGGTGAGATCGGTAGCGTGAGGATGAGCGACCCGTTCCCCATTGCCATGCCTCCCAAAAGTGAAATGATGATCTGGTGTCGGACTGCAATCGGGTTAAGGGGGAGAGACTACCAAGCCATGGTAGAACCCGTGTACTCAGACAGCAGGCCCACCATTTTGACAGCCAGGGGGGTGGTTGATGTCCGGCATGGAAGGGTGCCCGTCTGGATCTTAAACATCAGGGAAAGGGAAGTCTACTTGCCCCGGTATGCTACACTAGCCAAATTGTTTGCCGTCCAACACAATGCTATCAGGGTCGTGGAACCCTTGCCTCCATCTTAACCGGTGGAGGGTAATGGCTCCCAGAAACACAAGGAGGACTGGTGCCAGAAACTCCATGTGGGTGCTGACTCCACTCCCCTGCACAAAAAACAAGGAGTCTACCGGGTGGTACAGGAGTACGAGAGAATCTTTAGTAAGCACCCGCTAGACTTCAGCAGAGTAAAAGGGATAGAACACCACATCCCCACGGGGAGCCACCCACCAATAAAAGAGAGACACAGACCTGTACCTCCTGCACATTATCAGAACGCAAAGGGCATGCTGAGAGAAATGAAAGAAGCTGGGGTCATTAGAGATAGCTGTAGCCCCTGGGCAGCTCCCTTAGTTTTGGTAAAAAAGAAAGACGGTACCATGAGAATGTGCGTGGACTATAGAAAGGTCAATCGTATCACCCATAAAGACACGTACCTGTTACCTAGGGTAGAGGAGTCTTTAGCAGCCCTAAAATCAGCTAACTTCTTTCCTACTTTGGACCTTACTAGCGGGTACTGGCAGGTTCCTGTGGCAGAGGCTGACAAGGAGAAGACCGCCTTCACCACCCCGATGGGATTGAGCGAATTCAACTGTATGCCATTCGGGCTCTTCAAAACACCAGGGACCTTCCAGAGGCTGATGGAATGCTGTCTAGGGCACCGAAACTTCGAGACGGTCCTACTGTACCTGGACGACGTGATTGTCTATTCGAAGACTTACGAGGACCATCTAAAGCACCTGGCCGAGGTGTTCGAAGCCCTGGCAGGCTATGGCCTGAAGGTGAAACCCTCAAAGTGTCACCTGTTGAAACCGAAGGTACAGTACCTAGGGCACGTGGTGAGTGCTGAGGGAGTAGCCCCCGACCCCGACAAAGTGACAGCCATCAAGAGCTGGCCAAGCCCCTCTAACATCAAAGAAGTGAGGCAATTCCTCGGGTTGGTAGGCTACTACCGAAGGTTCATCCCCGGGTTCACTAAGATGGCAGCCCCTATGCAGGACCTCCTGATAGGACAGTCTAGGTCCAGAAGCCAGAAGCCACCCTTCAAGTGGGACAAGCCGGAAGAGGAGTCCTTCCGCCAGTTGAAGATGGCCCTCACTGGGGATGAGATCCTGGCCTACCCTGATTATGGCCAGCCTTTTATCCTCCACACAGACGCCAGTAATGTGGGGCTGGGAGCCGTACTGTCACAAAACCAACAGGGCAGAGAAAGGGTGATCGCGTACGCCAGCCGGAAGCTGAGGCCCACCGAGAGAAATCTGGAGAATTACAGCTCCTTCAAGCTAGAATTCTTGGCAGTGGTGTGGGCCGTAACGGAACGCTTCAAGCATTACCTGGCCTCCGCAAAGTTCACTGTGTACACGGACAACAACCCGTTGACACACCTAGACAATGCAAGACTTGGTGCCCTGGAACAGCGGTGGATGGCCCGGCTATCAAATTATGACTTCACAATCAAATACCGGGCAGGCAGAACCAACGCCAACGCAGATGCCCTATCAAGGATGCCCCACTTGCCTGAAGGAGAAGAAGACTCAGAAGAGCTGGAGGAAGTAGAGCTCCCTGCATTCCACCGGTATGGGGCCACTCAGTATTCTCACCGGGTAAGAGACAAAGACCTAACCACCATCATGTTCAATCCCTTACCCCACCACGGCTGGGCTGAAACGCAAGATAGTGACCCTGCAATTCACCTGGTGCAAGACATGTTAACCCAGGAGGACTCTAGCCCTGGCCCGGACGCTCCAGAGGAAGCCAAGCAGTTATGGAAGGAGAAAAGCAGGCTATTCCTCTATGAAGGTAAGCTGTGCAGAAGGCTTGTCAACCACCGGACGCACGAGCTGACCTGGCAGGTGGTGGTCCCAAGATGAGATGCAGCAATGGTCCTGGAGGCCTACCATGACAGAGCGGGGCACTTCGGGTGGAAGAAACTGGAGTTCCTACTGAGAGAGCGGTTCTACTGGGTCGGTATGAGAAGGGCCATAGAGAAGTGGAGCAGGGACTGCGGCCCATGTCACCTCAGAAGGAAGGACCATACCAGCCAGCAGATACCCTTGAGGCCCAGGTTATCATGCCTGAGGAGCATGTCCATCTCCGATCCTTGGGTTCTTCCAGAGATTCCGTATCTCCTCAAGCAACTGGCCTCCACTTGACGGTGTGGAACTTGAAAAGACACTGCTAAATCGGAAAGGTTTTTCCCAAGGTCTAGTAACCATCCTGATGCACAGCAGAAAACCTGGGGTTGATGGGGGAGGGGAAGGCGCCAATAGGAAAAATCTTGGCGTTTTTACAAAAAGGTCTTGAACTAGGGTTATCCACCAGCACCCTTAAAGTTCAGGTTTCTGCCTTGGGTTCCCTATATAGCTGTGATCTAGCTGGTAACTACTGGGTTTCTCGGTTCATTAAGGCAGCTTTTAGATCTAGACCTATTATTAAAAGCAGCTTGGTTCCCTGGGATTTAAATTTGGTTCTAAAGGCCTTGACTAGCTCGCCGTTTGAGCTAATAGTCAGCAACCCTTAAATCCCTCTCCCTTAAGACCGCTTTGTTAATAGCTTTAACCTCGGCCAGGAGCATTAGTGACATCCAGGCCCTGTCTATGGCCTCGCCGTTTACTCAAATTCTGGATGATAGGCAGGATCTAGTCTAAAAATCACTCTCTCTCTCCCTAAGGTAGCCACTCGTTGCCTCAGTCTCCAGGAAGTTCTCCTACCCTCCTTTTGTCCAAATCCTAGTGACCAGAAAGAGGCGGAGTTACATACGTTAGACGTGAGGAGATGTGTGGTTAGGTACCTTTCAGTTACCAGAAGCTTTAGGAAAGATAACTCGTTGTTTATATCCTACCAAGGGGCTACAAAACGGTCTAATGTCACAAAGTCCACCATAGCTAGATGGAATAGGGAGGCCATTTCTCTAGCATATACATCTAGCGACAAGGAAGTGCCAGGAGGGTTGAAGGCTCAGTCCACCCGGGCTGTGGCGACCTCCTGGGCTGAGAAGACAGGTGTCTTGATTAGAAGACATATGTAAGGCTGCTACCTGGTCCTGTCCCTCTACATTCCATAGACACACCCATATCTAACCTATATAGTATCGGCTGACCTCACCTTTGGGAGAAGAGTGTTCCAGGCTGTGGTCCTTCAATAGATTACTTCATCCCTGTAATTCTCTCGTGGTGCTGTCATGGTCGACCGATAAAATCTTAAGTTACTTACCGGTAATGGGATTTTTCGGAGACCATAACAGCACCCTTACATTCCCTCCCTTCACCTTTGTGGGAGCACTCCCCTTTTATAAATTATAATCTCACACTCAATAGGTGTCGTGTGGTATGGCAACTTTGTGATTGTTTGCTGTGTTCATTAACCTGGCGGTCCTCTCAGTGCTCTGTAATCCAAACTGAGGCGGGAGAGAGGCGGCGCCCTTTTAAGCCTGTAGGTTTCCTCTCCTTGGTGGGCGGATCCCCTCTCTCGTGGTGCTGTCATGGTCTCTGAAAAATCCCGTTACCGGTAAGTAACTTATGACTATTCATTTGATGGAGCAATAAAAAAGTTGTACCCCAAAATGGTAAGTATTAAAAACGGTCTTAGAAAATTGAAACATGAGCCAAACAATTTGTTTGCAAAGTTTAGAATTTTTTAAAAGCAGTGAAATGTTTTTGTTTTTTTCTCTTCTGCACCATTTCACTTTATTTGGAGTTCATTACCCTTTTTTTCTATATCTTGCACAGTAAAGTGAATGGTGTCATTCAAAAATACTGTAATTTTGTACCACAAAATACACCTCAACCCTGCTGTATTGAATAGTGTCTGTGTTATTCACTATATAATATGTTGTTTTATATGGCATACTCATGTATAGTGACTAGTGATGATCGAGCGTGTTCTATGAACCCCTTCGGCGAGCACGCTGTCTAACAGCCGTGACACTTGCAGGCACGGCGACATTAAAAGAAATGCCGAGCATGCCAAAATACTCAGCGAGCACCCGGGGTTGATAGAACACACTCGATCATCACTAATAGTGACCAGATACCTCTAAGGAATCTTTTTTACTGGTGCTTGAAGTACAAATTTTTGTAGCGCTAAAGATTAAGTAGTATGCAACTATGTGAACTGCAATTGCCATTTAATAATTTAAGGGAATCCATCAGATATACCCCTCCCTCCAATTCCCATTCATGACCATGCAGGATTTGGAAAGCTAAATCCATAGACACCTCTATATCTTTTATCTGTTGCTGCATTTCGGAGTGCTCTGGGTGTAACGGAGCACTTACCGAGCCTCAGCCTTCCAAGGTTGCTTCCCTGCCCAGCACCAGCCTCTTTATCTTGATTGATAGCTTACTTTCTGATTTTCCTTGCTTGGTGCCTGACGTCCCAAAAAACTGTGAGCTATCATTGACACTGAGGCTAAGTTCCCACCACGAGCTTTCAGTGAGCTTTTGATGTTACAGATTTAAAGAAAAAAAAAACAAGTAACCTATTTTACTTAATAGGTGCAGGAATGCTGTAGAAAATCTGCAACATCGAAAACTCTTCAAAAGCGATGGGAACGTAGCCTAAAGAGAACGGATGCTTGCTGTCGGAGATAATCTCAGGAGACAGAGGCTTAACTCCTCATTTGCATGTGAACCAAAATTCTAATTACTTAGGAGTGCAGCAACAGGTAGAAGATATAAAAGTGTCCATAGGTTTAGATTTACATTTCAAAGGCCTGCATGCCCACATCTGAGGTCAAACAGATTTCCTTTTAAAATGAGTGTATTGCTTTGAACTGGAGCTATTGCTCAATCAGTAGCGCCACACACAGTCACAAGGTAGCCCTAGCCTAATGGAGCACCATAGACACTAGCACTGGGAACTTTCCCTCCGTACACGCAAAACATACACAAAAAAAAGCAATTTGGCACGTTACTTAATTATTTATGTAGATTTCTAGAATGAAATGTTGGATCTCGTACGAGCTCGATCCTTGTTTTTCACAGAACTCATATCTATTATAGTCTAGGGCTGTTCACATATTTCTGCGAATCGCGTATTTTTCACCGAAACACGTTGACCTGTCGGATTTTGATCCAAATCAAAGTTTAGAACTTCTCGGATGCAAAACAAAGCTGATGAAAATCGGTCTTTTTTTTTTTTTTACCTACAAGAGAAATCACTGTGGTCTGAATGAGGCCTTACTCTATTATTTATTTTTTAAGCAGCGTTCATTCCAGGCTGCTGTACACATGAAGAGGGTTTACACACATAAAATACATATATAAAACACAGAAACAAGCTAACCTTGACAGACTAGTATGGAGGGGGACACTGCCACCACGAGCTAACAGTGTGGATTCTGGGGTCTCGCGCCTTCCCTCAGGGTGTATTCCAAAAGCCGCCTCCAATAAGCAAGTTCTGGACGAGCTGCAGGTGGAGAGGGAGCCCGGATTACGGTGAAGGCCCAGACTGCGTCTCTGTTTTACACTTAGGAGGGAAAGAAGTATCTCCTGAACCTGATCGACACTCCGGTGAGTGTGACGTTTCTTCTTGATTTGTTTCTCTGTGCTCTTGTTGCAGATGTTCAGATACTGAATGAGTTATACAAAATGCAGCAGCTGCAATAATAATAATAATAATTTATTATTTTACAGGGTGGGCCATTTATATGGATACACCTAAATTAAATGGGAATGGTTGGTGATATCATCTTCCTGTTTGTGGCACATTGGTATATGGGAGGGGGAAAACTTTTCCAGATGGGTGGTGACCATGGCGGCCATTTTGGATCCAACTTTATTTTTTCAATGGGAAGAGGGTTATGTGACACATCAAACTTATTGAGAATTTCATAAGGAAAACAATGGTGTGCTTGGTTTTAACGTAACTTTATTCTTTCATGAGTTTTGTACAAGTTTATAACCACTTATAAAATGTGTTCAAAGTGCTGCCCATTGTGTTGGATTGTCAATGCAACCCTCTTCTCCCACTCTTGACACACTGATAGCAACACCGCAGAAGAAATGCTAGCACAGGCTTCCAGTATCCGTTGTTTCAGGTTGATATCACCAACCATTCCCATTTAATTTAGGTGTATCCATATAAATGGCCGACCCTGTAGATCTCACACTGTTTTTTTTTTTTTATATAGACGTCCATAAGAGCTATCCAATATTTTAAAATTGAAAGAGTTTGCTCTCAGATTACAACTTATCACTTTTCTACAGAACAGATTGCTTGCTAATAGCTGGGGACCCATCTCTGGGACCCCAATCACAGGAAATCAGGTGTAGGAGCCATATTACGCCAATGGATTGGCCGATGAGCGTGTGTACTGCTGCTCCACTCAAAGTGTAATGGGCTGCCGGAGATGGCCGAATTCAGAGCTCAGCTATCTCCATCAGTCCCGTAGACAATGGCACCACTCCATTAAAAAAGGGGATGTGAGACATCTGTTCTTCTGATCATTGGAGGTCCCGCTTGTCAATCCCCCCACAGAATAGCCAAAAAGTTGCGATCTTGGCACAGCCTATTTAAGAATGCTATAGAAAAAAAACGACCAGCTCACCCACAGCGGCTCTCGGCGTGCTGAAGCCTGGAGATCGTGTGGCCACACGTGTGTAAATCACAGGAAAAAGAAAAGGAACTCCAGCTCCATAAAATCCATCTTTATTATTTCATCTTTAAAAGTCCATTAATCCACAAGGTTCAAGTGAAAAATTTATGCAACATAGCAACATGTTTCCAACGCTCAGCATTCTTTGTCCATCTACATACGAAATGACTCCCCTCACATTTATACATGGTTATTTAAGAATGCGCCTTGTATCCATCAATCCATATTTGTCCAACATGTTTTCCCTTTTAACGTTTTTGTACTTTTGTAGGGTCATGTTGATTTTAGCTACGAAGTTTCAAGGTCCCTTTCTGCTTGCCAAGGTGTATTATTGGTGGTCGACGCAAATGAGGTACTTTTCCTTAGTGATGTTGTATGTAATTATAATGCATATGCTACCTGTAGGGTAGATATAATTTATGATATACTGATTACTTCTTTATTCTTCCAGATTTATTGTACACTTGCATCTATACTCTTATTAGATTCTGATTATATAAAGACAGAGACTCTGATTCCAGCCATGTGTCAATAACTGGCTGCTTGTTTTAGTTTTATCACTCAAGGACTAATAAACCTGCTACCATGTAGTCCTCCACATTCATGAGCTCTATATATAGCCCCACCCGCACCACTGATTGACAGCTTTCTGTGTACCCTGTGCATAGGCAGAACATCTGCAGCTAATAAAGGGAATTTATCAACACTGCATCAAGCAGCTCGGTAAGTGACACATCGCTGGAATCCAGGAACCACGGGTTTACCGTAACTAGAGGGACCAGAAGACTGCGACGTCTGAGCTCCTGCACTGATTAGAAGCACTTCACTATCATATTAAACCGTGAAGGTTTCTGCTAGCAGTGCAAAGGTTAATCTGTTCAGTTGAGAGCTGCTAGAGCTTTCCAGCATTGATGGTCTCAGCTGTTCAGTGTTGGCCTCTCGCCTCTCCTATATATACTCGCCTCTGGCAATCTTGGATTGCCAGTGTTGGATTTATGCTGCCTAGTTCTGGAGTCAGAGGTGTTGGTTGTTTTGAAGAGGCGTTTGTGTGTTAACCGCTGTCATTGCCAGAGACATAAGGAGACACTCCAATTTGCAGGGGGCCTGGGGTCAAGGGCCCCTAGGTTTGAGTTAACTGAGGAACCCATGCTGTTGGGTGTGGCGACTTGTTCTGTTGGTCCAACTGTAGTTTGGCGGAAAGGGGGAGTGTGTGTGTGTGTGTCTTTCCTAAATTCCTAAACACCCACCAGAAAACTAAGGCGCCCGAGTTGCGGGGTGAATTGGCAACTCGGGGGTGTACTTATTTCCTCTGTGGGTAGGTCACAATTTTTTTTTTTTACCGTCCAAGATCCATCTTGGCAAAAGTATGGTGGTAATTTCTGCCTTTCTGGACAGTGGGGCGGGGTTTATTTTGATCGACGCTAGGTTCGATCAGGACCTCAAACCTCATAAATTTTCTGGCTCAACACCCATAATCGCCATTGACTCTGCACCCTTGAGCTAGGGGTATTTTACTCTTATCGCTCGTGTGCTACATCTGCAGGTAGGGGCCTTGCACTCAAAATTTATTGACTGTTATGTGCTAGAGGGCTTGCCCTCTCCTGTGGTCCTTAGACTACCTTGGTTTACGCTGCACAATCCTGTGGTAGGTTGTGTGCCCACTTTATCTTTTAAGCGTTTCCGCAGCGGCACGCTTGGTAGAAGGTCTGCAATGTTCCCCAATGATAATCCGCATGTGCTGTGCACATGCTGCGGAAATTTCCGCTGCGCATTATCAGTGCGGAAAAATCCGCAGCACTACCAGTTATTTTGCGTAATCGCGACGTTTTACCTCCATTGACTTGCATTGAATCGCTTAATATCCGCATGACTACATGTGCACATGCGGATATTAAGCGATTCAACGTGCGGATGGTACCCGGGTCTGGAGAAGAGGAGACTCTCCTCCAGACCCGGGTACCATGGTACCTGTAAAAAAAAAAAAAAAAAGACAAGAAAAAAATACATTATACTTACCTTCTGATGGCCCCCGGTCTTTTCTCCGCTGAGTCCAGTCTCTTGTACGGCTCGTCGGCGGTCGCGTGACCTGTCACATGACTAAATGACGTCATGGAAGGTCCTTTCACACCACCGTGAGCCATACAAGAGACCAGGGGCCATCAGAAGGTAATTAAAATGTTTTTGTTTTTTGTTTTTTTTTTACCATTTTTAATCTTTTTTCTTCAACTATTAACTTGGTCACACTATATAAATCCATGCCGGTTGCATGGATTTATATAGTGTGACCAAGTTGTCAAGCACTTTCCAAGTGATGCTAAAATCGCTTGGAAACCGCTTGACAACCCACATGCGGAAATGCAAGTGAAAAAACGCTTCACTTACGCTTGTCCCTGGCAGGAAAAACGCATGTACAATCCGCATGTACAATCCGCATGTACAATCCGCATGTACAATCCGCATGTACAATCCGCATGTAAAATCCGCATGCATTTTTTCTGCCAGGGAGATGCAGAAACGCTCAGGAAAAATCCAGAGCATTTCTGCATCGTGGGCACTTAGCCGTAGACTGGCAGACTCGGGAGGTGGTAAAATGGAGCGAGTATTGCCAAGAACACTGCTTGGTCACTCGGATAGCCATGGTGGGTCTGATTTCAGGAATGTGTTTTCTGAACAGGGGTGTCAAGAACTTCCACCCCATCATCCTTATGATTGCGTCGGTAATATTATTCCTGGGGCGAAGCTGCCAAAAAAGCAGGTTATATAATATCTCTGGTTCAGAGAGGCAGGCCATGAAAAACTAGATCACTGAAAGTCTACCAAAGGGCCATATAAGACGTTCTTCATCTCCCGTTGCAGTGGGGTTTTTCTTTGTCAAAAAAAAAAAAAAGACTAGGGGTTGCGCCCCTGCCTTGATTTTTGTGAGTTTAATCAGATCACAGTCTGGGATGCATATCCTCTCCCTCTCATCCCAGACCTCTTTAGAAAACCATTTGGCTCCTACAATTTGATTAAACTAGACCTCAGGGGGGCTTATAATCTCATTCACATTGAGGAGATGAGTGGAAGACGGCCTTCAATACTCCTGAGGGGCACTATGAAAACCTTGTGATGGCATTTGGGTTGACTAATGCTCCCATTTTTACTCATCTGGCATGTAGATCACAACAAACCCATCTTGATGACATAATGGTAGACTCCATACTAAATAAGGAGGGAGTCACTGACTGTGGTGGCCCCTCCCCGGGCCATGGCGATTGGTGACCCCCCCCTTCGCTGCCCCTTACTGACCAGTGATCCTGAAGCCCCCAGAAGGATCCAATGAAGCGAAAGGGACGGCTGCTACAAGCCGTCGCATGGATACATAAACACCGGGACATCCCACGTTACTTCCTTTCTTTGCTGGTCCCGGAGTCGAACGTCATGGAGATTTCAGGATCAGGTCAGATTGCTGAGGCCCTCCAGGCTGGGTTTGCACAGGGGGCGAGCGCTGGTTACAGGCTCTCATGTCGGGGCTCAGCGCTCATCCCCCTGGCCCCAGCTCTAAATCCCCAGATCACCCTGCCCCTGGCCCTCAACCCCTTATGGGAACATCATATTCCCCAGTCCCAGTCCCCTCACCACTTGGGCCTACTCACCCACTCCAATTGCCCACGGTACAACGGTCCCCTCCACGGCGGTCGGGTCATCTGGAACGGGGGGCTGCATTACTTCCGCGGCTTGGTCCCAATCCCCTTCCTCACCCGATCGCCGCATCCGCACAACTTTACAGTGTTCATCGGGCCACTCAACCCGGGGCGGTAGGCGGCTGCGGTAGTGCTGCGGGCGCTCGCTGACTCGGGGAAGCGGGCAGCCGTGGCGGTCCGGTGGCCGCACGCCAGTGGGGAAGGGCGCGCGCCGGCGTGGGGTTGGGGGGTTCCTCTCTGCGGTCGCGCGCCGGAGCAGGGAAGTGACTCCACTAGGCTGGAGAGGCATGTTGGGGGAGGCGGAGCTGGAGGGCAGGAAGCGCTCGATGCGCATGTACAGGGCGCGTGTCCGCCCCACGTGACCCCACAGGTCACGCCCCCCAGTTCAGAATGCTGCGGGGCGGAGCAGGAAGCTGAAGCTAGTGCGGCGGTGGACCCTGCGCCTCACTTACTGCGGGCGCAGGGCTCCTCTGCACTAATAAATGAGTGCGGGCTGTCTTCCATGTCGGCGGCGGGCACAGAGGGGATTCAGGTCTCCTGCCTGCCACCGGCGCTGGAGACAGCACACAGCCTGTTGTTCCCCACCCCCGTTAACACTCCTGTCCCGCATCCTGCCGAGGAGCGCCCTGGAGGGCGGAGGTCCAGCAGGCACTCCCGTCCTCCAGAGCGCTTTAGGCACAGCACCCCGAAGCCTCACAGAAGAAGCTGCGGGCCACTTAGTAACCATTCCCCGCCCCCTCAACACACAGCAGGGGCTGTGGCAGAGCAGAGCTCCGGACAGGAATCCTCTGCCGGGGGCTGTGCTCTGCTTCCCCCCCAAACAATCCCCCACAGAAAAACTCCTATTAAAAATAAAAGAAAAAGTTCCCAAAACAGAACACGTGACACTACACATCCTGGGGACATTGCGGCCCCTGTAATCACCGCAGCCCATCCAGCGCCCAGTCACAGTATCAATACCCCCCTGATGGACACGATGCGGAGCCTAAACACTTCAGCGACCATCCTCGCCTCCCCCATATACCCCTATAATAGCGCAGCGACGCACATGCTTGACTCCGTTATAGCATCGCCCTGGCCACAGATAGCACCGACATGTCCCGGCGGGACACATGTAAACTGCGCAGAACCCCCCATACACCCTTAGGGACACAGAGACTCCAGGCGTACTCGCTCCAGGCGAACTCGCTGTAGTTCCTCCGACGACAGATCTACGCCATCGCACACAAGTCACCGGCGAAGGAAGCGGTCGTCACAAGCAAAGTGGAGATCGGCATCCCACAGGAGGGGTCACAGGTCGCGGTCCTCAAGGTGGCGCTCACCATCCTCTGCATCAGAGATGTCGAGCCCCAACGATCCCGTCCTCCGGGGGACAGAAACGATACAATGGCACCCTCCAGAGCTTACAGTCTGCACGATACAACGATTTCACGCAGGTCTAAGAGCAGAGGCACGCCGCTCACCCCGAGCGAGACTGGTGTCAGAGTCCCTCCACACATCGGAGTCCCTCCTCCAGCCGCAGGAATGGGTGCGTGCAATATAAGTATAACTGAAATGGGAAATAGTAACACCAACTTAATAGCGGCCCTTAAGGCCATAGTCGAACAACTATCCGTGCCACCAGGCGCTATACATAATTCTACTAAGACAACTCCACCATTAGCCAGCGTACACAAGGACGCATTCTTTTGCAGGATAAGCCCATTGGGCTCACACATAGACAAGGAAACCAGAATTAAAATATGGAATAATGACTACATCGACATTTGGGCACTTGTAACCGCTGACCAACATACTATAGACAAAGAGAAAAGGATAGTCGACAGACCATTCAACAGAAATAGACAAAAGGTCGCGAAGACAATGAGTAACTGGTTACAGGCGTTTTCAGTGCTGGGTTGCATCATGGGCCAAAAGCATCCGAAACGCTGCTCAGAACTATTCATATACCAGGATACGGTGTATAACTCGTACAAAGCCCACGGCAGTTCAGCATGGTGGCGCTACGATGAAGAGTTCCGGAGGCGGTTGGCCCTGCAACCACAGCTAGGCTGGGGGGTAAAAGCTACAGACATATGGTTGCGATTAATGCTGTTACAGAAACACCATCCCTTTCCAACAACGGCTACTGGACAACAGGCAACAGCAGGCCAAAATTCAGTGGTAGTACGTAGACCAGGGGCCTGCTGGCAGTACAATGAGGGACGCTGTCGTTTCTACGCCTTATGCAGATACAAACATGAATGCTCAGCCTGGGGTGCAGCCCACCCCGCGGCAAGATGTTCTCATCCCGCAAGCAAATTATCAATTAAACTCCCACAGTCAGAATCCAAGGACCCCGGTGAGCGTAAACGCGATGGGCCCCTGGCTAGACCAATATCCTAAGAAAGACGCAGCGGGGCAGTTACGTTTTGGTTTCACATACAGTTTTTTCCTCCCTTTCAAACTTAATAAATCACCCACCTTTGCAAATAACCTTAAATCTGCAAAAGAGCACCCTGAAATACTTAGGCAAAAATTACAAAAAGAAGTAGCTCTAGGCAGAGTGGCGGGCCCTTTCCCAACCCCACCATTCAGTAACATAAGAGTTTCCCCTCTGGGAATAATCCCCAAAAAAGAGCCAGGTTCATTCCGGCTTATCCATCATTTATCTTACCCAAAAGGAGAGTCTGTAAATGACGGTATTTCGTCTGAAGACGCCTCGGTCTCCTACGCGTCTTTCGACAGAGCAGTAATGTTAGTACGCGATGCGGGGCCCGGAGTGCTGCTCGCTAAATCCGACATAGAATCCGCCTTTCGCCTACTACCGGTGCACCCAAATTGCTACCACCTGCTGGGATGCCAAGTGGACAATGAATACTTCTACGACACTTGCCTCCCAATGGGTTGTTCAATATCTGTTATTACTTCGAACTATTCAGTTCCTTCCTAGAATGGGTGTTGAGGTACAAAACCGGCAATAGGTCCGTCACACATTACCTAGATGACTTCCTATTCGTCGGACCCAAAGACTCAAATCAATGCCAATCATTACTTAACGAATTCACAAACATCTTTCAACGGTTTGGAGTCCCATTGTGCCCTACAAAAAACATAGGCCCCACAACAAAGCTATCGTTCTTAGGCATCGAAATCGACACCACAGCAAGGTTATTCCACCTCCCAACAGAAAAAATACAAAAAACACTGCACCTCATCGAGGGATTTTGCACAGTACGGAAAGTAACACTACAACAGATGCAAGTGTTACTAGGCCTCCTCGTGTTCGCGAGCCGGGTGATGCCAGTCGGAAGGGTTTTCTCTCGTCGTTTATCCCTTGCAACAAAACGTGCATTAAAACCGAGTCATAGAATCAGAATCAGCAGGCAGCTTCGGGCGGACTTAGAGGTGTGGAAAACCTTCTTACAATCATTCAATGGTCACACGTTATTTATGTCAGCAGAACAGTCCAACATTGAACTAAAATTATTCACCGGGGCAGCAGAGGCGGGCGGATATGCAGCGATACTAGATAACTAGTGGTGCACAGGCTTATGGCCTCCGTATTGGTCTGAACAAGGGTTAACAAAAAAACAGACACTCCTGGAACTCTTCCCAATAGTGGTAGCCATAGAAATATGGGGCACGTACCTAGCGAACAAAAATATACGCTTCATAACAAATAACACCAGCCTAGCGCACTGCATTAATAAGATGGCATCATCGTTTCTCCCAGTGCTAGGCCTACTACGCCGGCTAGCATTCCTGTGCCTAAAACACAATGTATGGGTCCGCGCTAGCCACAATGTGGAGGGGGGATCTAACGCTGCTGCTAACGCTTTATCACAATTCAATTGGCAGGTTTTCAGAGAGCTCCTCCCCAACGCCCACCCGTCGGGCACCAGTTGCCCACCCTCCCTATGGGATCTAGTGGCGAACAGCTGATGCCATTAATCAGAGCGTCAGTCGCCCCGTCAACATGGAAAGCATACGGTAAGGCATGGGAAGACTGGATACGACTAGTAGCAGGCAGACGGGTTAACCAATGTGAACAAGCCAGACTAGATGTAACCATAGAATTTCTCCACCAGCTAATGATGAGGGGCATATCAGGGGCGTCAGCGCAGCGGTGGCTGACCGGAGTAGCATTTCATTTCCAACTACTGAATTGGGGAGATGTGACAAAAAGATTCATCATCAGTCAAGCCTTAAAAGGGTGGAAAAGAGGTCAGCCAAGTCAGGAGTGCAGACGTCCTGTGTCACTAAATCTGCTCTCAAAAATCATATCCCTAACACCATTAACATGCCACTCACAATTTGAAGCAACACTACTGTCTACTGCATTTGTGATCGCCTTTTTCAGGGCGCTACGCATAAGCGAATTAGTCCCTCGATCCAAAATCACCACCAGTGGAGGCTTATTACACCAGGACGTAGTCATAGCCAATAATGCAATACGCCTACGCATACGCAAATCCAAAACAGACCCAGCGGGCAAGGGCACTTGGGTGCTTCTAAAACCCACAAACAGTACACTGTGTCCGGTAACAATAGAAAAAACATATGCAGCCATCAGGCCACAAAGTAATTTCTTCCTATCACACATTGATGGAACTCCATTATCAAGATACCAGTTCCAATTTATATTTAATAAATGCCTAACATCAGCAGGGAACCACCCCAAAGATTACGGGACACACTCATTCCGCATAGGCGCGGCCACGGAAGCAGCTAGAGCAGGACTGTCAGAAACGGAAGTGCAGAGGATAGGCAGATGGCGATCCGCGTGTTTTGCGAGATACATAAGACAGGACTTGTTATCCTAACGTGGTTTGTTTCTTTTATAGGTGACGATAAGCCAACAGTGTGGGTGATAGGCCACTCGTACATATACTGGGCAGAAAAAAGGGCGACAGTCCGCCCAGGCGGGAGGAATATGGGGTTTCATGACACATATTTCAACTGGAGAGGTATTAGAGGCCTGCGATGGCCACAGGTACTAATGGAAGTAATCAACATAGGGAGAGAAGCAACAGGTCCGGTTATCTTAGTTATACACGCTGGGGGAAACGACTTCGGTCATTACAAGAGCGCAGAACTAATGGCAATAATGAAGCTAGACACTGAGCGCTTCAGAGCATTTTTTAGTAAACTAACTATAATATGGTCAGAGATTGTGCCGAGAACGGTATGGCGAGGTGCGCGAGACAGTGCAGCCATCGAACGGACAAGGCGGCTAATAAATATTCGGATGGCAAGATTTTTAAAGGAAAGAGGTGGTGTAGTGATAAGACACCGAGAACTGGAAGGAGATAAAGCTGGCCTCATATGGCCCGACGGTGTTCATTTAACGGATATTGGACTGGACATATTCCTGTCAGGACTCCAGGACGGAGTGGAGCAAGCGTTAATGATGATGGGTGGGGGTCTGAGTCCTGCATACGAGTACGCAGGATCCTCCTTGGCCTGAAATAGAAAGGACATGTTGGAAAGTTACTCTTGTTGGCCAACTTGCCGGTGTGGAGACACAGGGCATGCTGCAACAAGCGGAATTATTTTTGGAAATAAAATGCCTTTCTAATGGAATGAGTTAAAGAGTTAATAAAGCTGTGACCGATCCTCACCCATCCAGTTGTAAGAGTTACATTATTGTATTGTTAAGGAAGGGGTGGCGGTAGGGGGGCTGAGCGTCGGGGTTTCGTTGGGGGTCCCCACAGTCTAATTTATTCACCTCGTATCACATCAGGTACATGTCAGGCAGGTCTTACAGATACTCAAAGATAATACATTTCTCTGGTTTGACAAATAATTTATGTTCTCCATTCAGGAGGTCCCTTTTTTGGGTTATTTCTTATCATTCACTGTTTTTGCATGGATCTGGCAAAAGTCCGGACGGTACTGGATTGGTATTATATTCAGGACTTAAAGGCGTTACAAAGTTTTTTGGGTTTCGCCAGCTGCTACTGTAAGTTCATCAAAAACTTTTTGGTAGTGGCCAAACCTCTGATGGACGATTTTGCCAAATAATAAAATCTTAATTTTTTTTTTCTATTTTTCTTTCCAGTCTTGTAGCTAAACACAATCCAGCTAAGTTTTAAAATTGAAATGAAGTCCCTGTACCCCCCTCTCTAGGTGCTTCTGTACCAACTCCTCCCTGGTCCAGGACAGTCTCTGTATCACGGCCTCCATCAATAACCTATTGACACATGATTGAGGCAGCCCTCACGTGCTGGTATATCACGCTGCCAATAGAAATGGGAAGCGGCACAGAAATCACAAAATAAAGGCAGTGTTTGTGGTAATGCAAGAATCCAACAAGCAGAGTAGTCCACACGTCGTACAACTGCCCAACATGGATGATGAAAAGCAGTGACCAGCCCAGGGGATGGGGATGACTCGATACCCGGGCCTTTGCCTGGCCTTGGGGATGTCGCGGTGGTCGGCTCCCGGGCCCATACCCTGGGGTCACTCTTTAAAAGGGTGGTTGTTTGTTCATTTTATGAAAGTTCGTGACGCCACCTGTGGTTTCTGATGATAATCACCAGCGCTGCGGCAGTCCACTGAGGCCGGTGATAAGGCAGCTCGATGGTATAGCTCCCCACAGGTGGATCTAGGCCTCAGGGCAGCGTATGCAAGGGGAATGCAGGACAGGCGAGACCCAGCCGGGTCAGAGCAAGAACGGGGACGGACACGGTAGTCACTTCAGTACCTTTTACTGATGGAAAGTCAGGCACATCCCGGAGCACTGTAGGGTGAAGGGTGCATATCAGGATCCTCCCCAATGAGCGGGTGTAGGGCCTCCTGTTTCTTGCCTCTGCGTAGTAAGTTTCTGACCTGCCTGGAGCTAGGCCTAACTTTGTCTCTGTCCTGCGCTGGCTGACCTTGTGGTAGGGCCTTTTCTTGGAGTACACGCTCCTCAGCTTGCGAGGCCTATGTGTCTCCTGGCTCTGTTACGTATCAGCACTCTAGCGATCCTGGGACCTGTAGTTCTCCAGGGATTCCGGTTATGCTTTACTGGGTCGTAGAGATCCCGGTAAGCTTCGGACCCAGTGTCCGGTAAATGCTTCAGGGTGAGCTAATTAAGCTCCTCTGCCCCCTATGTACTCACTCTCCACTCGCCTTCAGCCCCTCTCGGGGCCCTCACTAGGCTACACACACTGCAGCCGGGACACTGCTCTTCTTCGCCGCTCTCAGAGCATCGGCACACTCCTAGCTCTCTATCCTGAGCTCTGTGAGTTCTAGTCTGGAATCACTCTACAGACTGTACTGAACTCTTTCTGCAGGAACTGCTAGGCTCTGGCTCGACTGAACTGAGTCCTTCTGTGTCTGAGCAGGAAACTTCTGAATCACTTTCTGGGCTGCCTGGCTCCACCTTCCCTTTATATATCCCTAACGGTCTCCCTCTGGTGGTCTGAGGTGGAAGGTGGAGGTGTGTGAATGCTTATGAGGGCCTCTTGTGGAGGAATCCATCAATGCACACTTCTAGGATCTGTGATACCAAGCGCAGCTGGGTGTCACCGCAGCGAACGTCGCGTCTTCAGGCGTCTGTGTAAGAACATCACATTTTTGTTTTCCTCCCTGAATAAGCACCAAATGGAATAGCTGAATGCCAGGATACAGAGACCGGCGGGGGGCAGGGAGGCGCTGTCCGCTGGATTTTGTGCTGGTTTCACAAGCGGTCACCCTGCAGTTTTCTCTGAATTTGCTGTGGAGACTTTTCACAACACATCTAATAATTGTGAACCTTCCACCTCACATGTTTATTACCTTGTCAGCTGGGCGGGATGAAAGCCGGACAAGAATGATCCTTATTATATATAATGGCTGCACTGAGCGATGGGGAAAAGCCGCAGAGGACTGAGAGCAGAAGGGCAGAGGGGTTCCTCTTCCTCATAGGAGAAAGTCTACAGGGACCAGTACAGAAGCCGGTGAGAAGGGGAGACAAGGGCTGAGCCACTTACACAGACAGAAAGCTGAGGAGAGGAGGACATGTTATTACTCCAGGATCTGCTCCATTCCTTCCCTATGTGGCATTCAAGCCCTGAGCTCGGCTTTTCTGGAGCCCCATAGAGAATGAATGGAGCTGCAGTTGAATCCTGACTTTCCACTCCTTCCCGATCAGACGATGGTTCGCAGCGGTCAGACCCCCACGATCAGTAAGTGATCACCGAGCCTGTGGATAAGTGATAACTTGTTTTCTTCAGACATCCCCTTTAAGCAATGGAGCATGCCAGCAGAGAAGGTGGGAGAAGGCGCTGGTTACAGGGGAGACTTTACCTCTGGAGGCCGCATATAGGATATGTGAGGGGCGGACACTTCCCGTATTCATCATTACTGAGCCCCCGCTCTGTACGGCTCTTATCTGAGCTGCAGGAGACGCAGCAGTTACTAATCAGCCGTTCTCCGTTCACTTGCAGCCGTCCGAGCTCTGCTGTGCCTGTTAGGGGTGAAGTGTAGCGCCCCGAGGGTTCGGCCGCTACAGGGGTATTGCACCTCTGCCAGAGGTGTGATATTCCACTCCCGGGTAAGGATGGAGTGTGGACCAGGGCTCAGTTAGCTGCATGCAGCACACACACCCCATTTCCGAGGGACAGCTCAACGGTGCTCCCACTAGACAGTAGTGCAGGCACGACCGATTATGTCCCTGCCTGGAGTGGGGAGGGCGGTGGAACACCCAGTGCTGTAGGGACAGATAGGGGTTGGTTCCTGAGTGTAGGTAGGAGCCCATTGGTTGCTGGTCACCTGGGCTCATGGTCAGAGGGAGGTATAAAAGGTGGGCACCATCTTAGATCTAGGTTCTGTCCAGAGAGGAGAAGACAGGGAGTATAGGCTCTGTAGGAGCTCTACTCCAGGAGGGCCTAGTGAGAGGCCGAGGAGGAAGTGAAGGGGAGCTGTGGTGCCACCTGAGCCCAGCTCCATGAGAAGGGAGGAGAAGAAGGAACAGGAAAGACGGAGGAGAGACAGAGAAACAGAAGGGCTCAGGAACAAGAAGGTGGAAGGGACCCTAAGAACCCATGAGAATCCAGGGTGAAGGTGTGAGGGTCGTGATGACATTCCACTCGTCCTCCAGTCACTCCAAATTCAAACTATGAGCATGGGTCAACCATTCAAAGAATGAGTCAGACAACAAGCTGGTTCAAGCTCAGAGCATGCTCAGAAGGCTACTACAGACAACGTTCTCAGCAATGTTCTGAATTTATTTTTTACATGCACAAATCTAAATACACTACATAATGGGAGGGGAAAGAGGTTGTCTGGAGCGGGGTAAGCCATGAAAGTCCAGTGTCTGGCCACTCCTGATTGGTCCACATCTCCTTATCTCAGTCTCTGGGCAGATATTGCAGCCGTCAGCTTATAATCTTGTTTCGTTTCTCTGAAATAAGTCTTGGCAACACTGGAACTGTCTTAGTTTAAGTTTCGATTTGAGTAATATGTAGCAAGGAAAGCTTATTGTTATATGACACAAAATGGTGGTTAGTACATTAGCAAAAAAGCGTATAAAAGTTACAAGAATATAAAAGTGGAAATAAATATATTCTCTTTTACCCTGACATTCCCCCCTAAACACTAAGCTTTCCCTTGCTTCGGGGCCTTTGAGACTGTCCATGTGTGGGGAGAGGGGAGGTGGATTTCTTCACCCAATCATCTTAGAAGCTGCCCCCTTATGGGACGCCCCCAGACAATCGAGCCCTATCCTGGGTGACACATGGAGTTCTCCCAACTGATCCTAAACTGAATCTTTCAATTGGACTTTGTCATGGGGGGGCTGGTCAGGCTTGTTCAAAGGAGTGTATTTCTCTATATAAGAGGACTATGCAGCACAGGACCACCAGGCCCAATACTAGTAGACCTCCCATTACTAGACAAACTTGTTGGAAAAATCCCTTGAGCCCTCCCAACCAACTTGAGAAGAAGGAGGTATCTACCCCTGTGTGGTAGCTGTCCACCCTGGGACAGACAGTAAGCATATGGAAAGGATATAGAAGAAGGTAGTCATCTTTTATAGACTCGTTCTGTCTCTCTTGCAGTGGGAGGCGTGAATCCAGGTGCTCTTGCCCTCAAGCTTCAGAGCCGTCGGGGTGGTGAGAAGCACAGTGTACGGTCCCTCGAACTGCGGCTGGAGGCAGTCTTTCCGAACAAACTTCTTCACATACACTAGATCGCCTGGGATGAAATCATGTACTGCATCACCTGTAGATTCTGGGAGAGAAGCAGATACTGGAGAGCGGGTGTTAGTCAATTCTCTAGACAAGGCAATCACAAATTTTACCACTCTATCATGTGTTTCAGACAACTCTTGGGGCCTAATCTCTCCTATCTTGGGTGGGGTCCTAAACAAAATTTTATAGGGAGTCAGCCCATGTTTGGCCTGAGGAGTGTGTGTGATATGATACAATACTATGGGGAGTAGGTCGGGCCAGGGGAGGGGATGATCTTAGGTCATTTTCAAGAGCTGGGTCTTGAGTGTGGAATTCATTCTCTCCACTTTGTCTGAACTGGCAGGATGGTATGGAGTGTGGAGGCCCAAATCTGTTCCCAACATGTTCCAGAATTCTTCATAGATATTTGCTGTGAAAGCTGGTCCTTGATCCGATTCTATGACTTGGGGAAACTCCAAATCTGCAGGCAATTTTGGTGATCAGTTTCTTGGCTGTGACTTTAGCAGTCATGTTGACAACCGGGTAGGCCTCGGGCCAGGCTGAGAACATATCCACGGCTACCAAAACGTACTCCTATTTTCTTGCTTTAGGCATTTGGATATGGTCGACTTGTATTCTCTGCCAAGGGTAGTCTGGTTTAGCCAGGTGTTGGAGAGGGACCCGTGCCGTACACGTTGGGTTGCAGGTAGCGCAGACAGAGCAGGATTTTGAGTACGCAGTCACAGTGGAAGAGATTCCGGGTGCAAAGTACAGTTTCTTGATACATGCCAAGGCTTGATTCTTTCCTCTGTGTGTAGGCCCGTGAGCCCATGCTGCCACAGCTGAGTACATGCGTCTAGGCAAGCAAGGCTTCCCATCCACTTGGTAAAGAGTCGAGTTGACCTTTGAATCTTTGCGACCTGCCAGCACGGCTCCTGCCGCTTTCCATTGCTTGACTTCTTCAGTGGGGGGTATTCCTTTGTTCCTCACACAATTTTTCTTCAGGCATCCTGACCCCCCTGGATTCCACCCGTGTCTCCGCTGGACTTGTGTGGTCTTCCGCCGGCTGTTCCTTGGCTCTTGCTCTAGTGAGCGCCACAGCTACGGTTTGCAGAGTCTCTCCCATCTCTTCTTCCTTTTCCTGCCACTTTGATGACACATTCTCCACTGCTGCAGTCTTGGCTGCTTGGTCAGCTAGGTGGTTGCCCCTGGCTTCTCTGGATTCTAGTCTTCCATGAGCCTTGACCTTGATAACAGCAACCTGAATGGGTAGTTCCAGGGCCTCCATTAGGGCCTTAATCCATGAGGCATGCTTCACTGGTGTACCTGCGGCTGTGATGAATCCTCTAGACTTCCACAAGAGTCCAGAATCATTACAAATTCCATGTCCATACCTGGAATCGGTATATATATATTCGCCTTTGTTCCTGCTGCCAGGTGGCAGGCCTCTGTGAGAGCCACAAGTTCAGCTTCTTGTGCAGACATGTATGGTGGTAGAGCTTCAGCCTTGAGGACTGTTAGGTCCGTTGTGACAGCATATCCCGTGTGGAACTTCCCTTGAGGGTCTGCGAAACGGGATCCATCAGTCCATAGGTGCATGGCAGGGTGTGCGAGCGGATGTGCCACCATATTCTCTGGAGCAGAAGTCTCTTCCTGCAAAATTTTTATACAATCATGAGGTTCCACCAATGGACCTTTACCCTCTTCACCTTCCCCCCTAGAAGGTGGAAGCAAAGTGGCAGGATTGATAGTCAGACATCTGGTAAATGTTATATTGGAAGGCAACAATAGGGAACACTGCAGCCGCAGGTGTCTTTGGTTGGTTAGATGTTTCGGAGATGTTTGTTGCAGAACAGCTGAGAGATCATGACCGGCCTATATAACTAGATCATGTCCAAGGACGATATCAGCTGACTTTTCAAGGAGGATGTGAGCAGCGTGGACCGCCTTAAGGCATGTGGGGGCAGTTCGGGCAACAGGGTCCAGGCGGGCTGAGTAGTAGCCCAAAGGCCGATACTTATGATCATAGCGTTGTGCTAGAACTCCAGAGGCATGACCTTCCGATTCCGAGACAAAAAGGTGAAATGGCTGAGTATAGTCTGGTAAGCCCAAGGCCGGGGCAGAGACAACAGCCTGTTTAAGGCGGTCAAAACATAGTCTGTGTTGATGAGAAACACGTGGATCTTCAGCATGAAGCCAAACTGAGCCTTCATCCATTCTAAGAGATTGGCTCCCAACAGATTGACAGGGCAAGTTTCAGAGACCAAGAATCTTGTGAGTACTCCGGTGAACGGTCCTGCAGACACAGGGACTGTGAGTGGAGAAGAAATATGTTGGCCTTCTACCCCAACACAGGTGAGGGTATCCGATGATAGGGATACAGAAGGAGGGAGCTGTGCAGAGGAAATGACAGATGTGGCCGCCCCAGTGTCCACCAGGAACTCCAGTGGTTGATGGTCCACCTGTAAAGTGACAGTCTCTGAGGATGTGGTCAAGGCTACCACACTCCCAACATAACATTCATCCTTCAGAATCACGAGGTTGTCTTCTGTTTCTAGATGATCCCTTGTCATCTCTTCTGTCTTGTTTTCTATATGTGGGAGGAGTATCATCACCTGTGCCTTTAACCATTACCCACTTGATTCCATGTTGGTTGCCAGGGGGTGGGTAGCTTTCTTGAGCTTGATATACCATGGCAGGAGCGGTTTTCTTCTTTGGCTTAGTATCCTTTTACATTTTTAGCATGGCTTTTTGGAAAGCTTTGACAATATTTACTACGTCGTTAAAAGAAAAAGAACGAATCTCGGGGCGTACCCTCAGAACGTCATCTCTGAGAGCGTCTTGTAGGCCATCTACTAGGACCTGAACCAACAGGGCGGCCTGCGTCTTGTCGTGAGGACTGTATCCGAGATCCTCAAAATGCATGCTGAGTCTTGCAGCATATCTTTCCACAGATTCATCAGGGTCTTGTTGAACATCTTGTACAGACCCAGCTTGATCTGACAAGCGATCCTGAGCCCAGGCCTTTAACTGTTTCATGTATTCTAGGCCGGATTCATACGTACTAAGGGATCCTGCTTTTGTGGAATCCATGGCCTTTTGAAAGCTCTCCATTTTCGGCTAAGTGAGCCTGGCATTCTGCAGCCAGAGTAGAACCAGCAGCAAGGGAAATTTTACGAGCCAATCCTCCAACATGGCTCATACAGGTGTTTGCAGGGTTGACTATGGCCCCCACCCGATGTGTAAGGATGTCACCATAGCCTATTGACAGAGTGACAGGGCGTCCTGATGGGTCTACTAGATTCCGGGAGCGGCAGGGGTCCCAGACTTCTGAGGGGCTGAGGGGTGGTGCTCTTTCAGCAGTTGCTTGGAGCAAGGGCCGGAGTACGGGTAATGGATATGGGGTGGAGGATGCCATAGGAGACGTATGGGGTAAAGGAGGGGGGGGGGGCTGGAGTATCTTGAGCCCATCCCTCATCTGGCTCCGTATCGTCTTGAGTAACAGTATGTTGGCGGAGGGAGAGCAGTCTGGCCTGAAATTCTGGGGGGGTTGAGGAGGATATCCCCAGGGTTGTGGGTGACTCCCATAGGAAACAGGGGAAGCGTCTCAGCATCGTGGACTGGAGCAGAGGGTGTCACATTAGTTTCAGATGGGTGCTCTGGGACTGCGGGCTTTTCCACCTGTGCTGGTGGCTGGTAATATGCACCGGACGGATCTAGTAGTGGATATAGGCCAGATTGGGGCTTTCCGGGCCTCCCACAACAAGTAAGAGGTGTAGCAAGATGGTCGTGGGAGGGAGGAGTTAGAGTGGAAGTGGGATTGTTCTTGGAGGCAGGAAAAGGTGTAGTAAGATGGCCGTTGGAGGGAGGAGTTGGAGTGGGAGTGGGATAGTTCTTGGGGGCAGGGAAAGGTGTAGTAACAGGCATCAACGGGGTTACGGCCAATTTAGGGTCACATAACAAATCACATTCTGTAGCTTTCATGTATCCGAACAAAGGCTCGGCATTCTCTGTTCCCCCCTGCACCATCTACTCTAAAATGTGCCTGAGCCTGGTGCAGAAGTCCTCACCCAACTTTCCCAACTTCTGTGTAACACATTCTTTCTACACTGAAAACTAAAGCCTGCCTGTACTGGATAAGCTTATCATGTTCTACAAATTCCTAACATTCTTCTTGCCTTCTTGCCTTCCCGTAACTCCACTAATTGGCTTAACTCCCACAGCAGCATTCCGCAACTTACGAGATCTTTCAAATTTAAATATACGCAACATTTTCTTATAGAATGCAATGATCTGTCGCGACTCAGATCACTGGTGCAGCCGACAGGTCGCCACCCGTCAGTGTAGAGTACTCCTCAATACACTGATAAGACAGAGAGTACACCTCAATCCGTCCCTTCCCTAACCTTGAATGGCGACTTTACAGTACGACTCACCACGGCACCCTGACTGACAGCAGAACCCCTCCTTATGAGGTTTCTCTGTATAAGACGAAGAGTACACCTCAATTCGTCACAGACCCTTACAGCAGAACCCCTCCTTATGAGGTTTCTCTGTATAAGACGAAGAGTACACCTCAATTCGTCTTCCTTCCTACTACGGCACCACCCGTCAGTGTAGAGTACTCCTCAATACACTGATGAGATAGAGAGTACCCCTCGATCTATCTCCTTTCCTACCACGGCACCACCCGTCAGTGTAGAGTACTCCTCAATACACTGTTTCCTAACCTTGACTTTACAGCAGTCTCTGTGTTAGACGAAGAGTACTCCTCAATTCGTCACAGATTCTGACAGCACAACACCTCCTTTACACTACAATTCAGGAATGCTTTGAAACTTCGACTATCAGTTACGGGAGGCAGCTATCTAAGAAAAGTACAGTGACCGGGGGAGGAGGAGGTGGTGTGCACACGAGCACGCGCAGGCATGCGACGTCACTCGTTTTAACACTTGCTGGTTCAGGACGTGGTGCGGGACGCCTGAGGTCTCACCACTCGACCGATCACCCACCCAGATCCAACCTGACAACCCCACAGAAACCGCTGCGGCTGACACACAGGCAAGTGAGACATATAAAATACATCTCAACTTACCGTGTTCGATGGAGGTTGATCAGGCCTCAAATTCAGCCACCGCGGTCACCACCAGGGAAGTCAGCAATATGGGTCCGGGAGGGCGGCGTACCGCTAGCCACGCCGCACGTTGAGCGCCATTTGTGAGGGTCGTGATGACATTCCACTCGTCCTCCAGTCACTCCAAATTCAAACTATGAGCATGGGTCAACCATTCAAAGAATGAGTCAGACAACAAGCTGGTTCAAGCTCAGAGCATGCTCAGAAGGCTACTACAGACAACATTCTCAGCAATGTTCTGAATTTATTTTTTACATGCACAAATCTAAATACACTACATAATGGGAGGGGAAAGAGGTTGTCCGGAGCGGGGTAAGCCATGAAAGTCCAGTGTCTGGCCACTCCTGATTGGTCCACATCTCCTTATCTCAGTCTCTGGGCAGATATTGCAGCCGTCAGCTTATAATCTTGTTTCGTCTCTCTGAAATAAGTCTTGGCAACACTGGAACTGTCTTAGTTTAAGTTTCGATTTGAGTAATATGTAGCAAGGAAAGCTTATTGTTATATGACACAAAATGGTGGTTAGTACATTAGCAAAAAAGCGTATAAAAGTTACAAGAATATAAAAGTGGAAATAAATATATTCTCTTTTACCCTGACAAAGGGTCAGGCAGATTAAGGGTACCGGATCCCAAGTTGGTGGAGGAGAAACAACCCTCAGCCAAAGACCGGTCGTCGTGATCATTTATTGGTGCGACACCTCATCAAACCTGCTAGGAAGGCACCATATAGGACAGCGGAGGACGGGGCCCACGTTTAACCGCACAAGTCCGCGGCAGCTGGACAGAAGTGGGTCACTGGTGAGGCAGGCCAGAGAAAGGAAAGAAGGGGGTCCTGTGCCATATTCCTGAGCTGCCTGGGAGTTGACTGAGCCCCTCACCTGGTGGACGCAGCACGGCTCGGGCGGTCACTACGTGCACAGAAGTGACCCGGAGTACCTGAACTGTGAGTAAAAGACATTGGACGTTGTTTGTGTGCTCTTTCGCTCCTCCAGCACTACCGGTACTGGGACTCTCACTACCATTACTCCCACCATCCACTACACTGCCCTGGGGCCGCACTCTTCCCGTGGGGAGTAACATCAGCCCCAGCGGACTGCCTTGCAGCGGCGGTTCCTAATAACCGCAATCCACGGGTGGCGTAGTCGGACATTATCTAAAGTACAGCAGCAGACTACCATTGGTCTGACCACCCTGAGCCGCGGGACCGGGCCGCCACTACTACTCCCAGAGTCTCCCTATTGCCCGGTTCCGCGTGCCCCACGGCCCAGGGGGCGAGTCAGAAGTTCGGGTCCTAGGAGGCATCGACTATGCAGCCTGCACAGCAGATCACAGCCCGGGCACCACGTCTCCGGGTAAATCTCCACCTTTTGAGTTACTTCTTGTGCAGCTGCCCCATGCAAGTTGCTCCACTCTCCTCGGCCAGCTCCTGCTGAAGACTGAGCTCCTCTGCCCAATCTAGGAGCTCAATAGCCCTGATCACGTCAGTGGTAGCCCAGCGCTGCTGGATCAGATTTACAAATGGAAAACTAATCAGCCCTAGGCATTTCTAATATGTGCAGAGCAGGCGACATAAGTCTCACCGGCATCCTCATAGACCTTTGCTCAGCCGGGGTCTAATAGGAGCAGTAAGATGGCCGTCATGGGGTCTATTGTTAGATCTCGGCTGCCATAGAAACTCATCGGCACCATGACCGCGCCTCCCTCTCCTGTCTAAAGTGCCTAAATGCTGTGGAAGCCCCCTACTGTGTCATACAGTGGATTAAACTGCCAGGGTCAGGGTTGGCTCCACTGTCGGTGGCTGAGGCAGGAGCAGGACTGTGTTATACAGCCACATTTCTGCCGCAGATCTTGTAAGAGCCCTGAGAGGACCTGCCTGATGATAATGTGTCCTATAGAGCGGGTCCTGGTACCGGACTGCCCTGTACATATTCACCACTAGCTGGGAACCAGTTAATTACAAGGTCTAGTTTCGGATGTGTTTCCAGGTTCTGTAGTTGTCAGCATTTTATCCTTAAGGCCGAGTTATAATATCACTGTAACACTCTCGCCCTGTACCTGTATACCTGCCCTGTGTGCTGCACAAAAGTATATAACAAAGTGCGTGTGTACACAGATATCTATCTCCTGAATGGAATTACTGCTAGATCTCCTGTACATAGAAATATGAGGTTCTTAGCACACATTTTGAGCAAATTGTGCGAGCCCATCTGCCAACGTCAAGGCGACCTCTTCAGATGGGTCCCTACACTAACACTACACTAACTTAGTAACTGGGACTAGTTTTTTTTTATTGTTATTACCACCATTTTTACTATTTATTATTATTGCATTAATCCAATTAATTGTAACTGTTATAAAACTAATTAAAAAATTTAATTCGAATTTTTTTATTATTCTTGTGATTCTAATAATGGTATTACTAAAATCCCTATGCCTAAAGCTGTTGATCCAGAAGAAGGCAAAAACCCCAGGACACCTACCGCCAATTTGTGTCACGGGAAAAATTCCTTCTTGACCCCGGGAAAAGGCGATCAGTCCTAGGACCCTGGATCAAACCTAATACTGTTATTACAAGTTATATATTACACTAATTATTGTACTACTGGAGTTATTTTAATTTGTTTTTATAAATCTAACTATTTGATATGGTTATTATTAACATTGTGCTATCTTATTACAGTATTATTCTTCTTTCCTATCACTACTAATACTGCCCTATACCTACAGTGTTGATCCAGAAGAAGGCAGAAACCCCAGGACACCTTCAGCCAATTTGTGTCACAGGGAAAAATTTCCTTCTTGACCCTGAGAAAAGACGATCAGTCCTAGGACCCCGGATCAAACCTAATTATGTTACTAGTTATGTAATTACTATTACTGTACTAAATGTACTACTACAGTTGTTTTTATTATAGTTTTTTATATATTTTGTCTTATGTCCTGCTTTCTTATTAAAGTACTACTCTAACTTTTCTATAACTATTTAATATTACAGTATTGATTGAACTACGTCTATAATTATTTTTATTTACTCTTTGTTCTTTCTATAGATATAACTAGTTTATATTTATTAATAATAATAACCTGATGTCTTATTACGGTATTATTCTTCTTTCCTATTGCTACTAATACTACCCTATACCTAGAGTGTTGATCCAAAAGAAGGCAAAAACCTCAGGACACCTTCAGCCAATTTGTGTCACAGCGGAAAAATTCCTTCTTGACCCCGAGAAAAGGCGATCAGTCCTAGAACCCTGGATCACACTGCTATTCTACCTACTACTATTACTATTGTTATTTTATTACTTTCTTACTATTATCACTAGTATTATTACTCAAATTACACTAATACTCATATACTACCACTATATAACTACTATCCTGCTATTATTACTTTGGTGGATTTATACTTACCAGCCGGTATTGCCGTATGATGTTATCGGCAGAGAGGTCCCAGCAGGATGGTCCACATGATGTTCCTCTTTCCTCTCAAATACCGGTTGATGTAATGGCGGACGTTGTTCTGGTTCTGCTTCTTCCTTTTTGCTGTAGGATCGATTGTTGTCTTTTCTGGCCTTTGGCCATCCCTTTCCCCCTAGGGATCTTAAGGTGCAGTTCTGTCCTCTTCGGTCTCCTCTTCGGTGGGACTCCTCTTCGGTGGGTCTCCTCTTCGGTGGGACTCCTCTTCGGTGGGTCTCCTCTTCGGTGGGACTCCTCTTCGGTGGGACTCCTCTTCGGTGGGACTCCTCTTCGGTCTCCTCTTCAGTGGGACTCCTCTTCGGTCTCCTCTTCGGTGGGACTCCTCTTCGGTGGGACTCCTCTTCGATGGGTCTCCTCTTCGGTGGGTCTCCTCTTCTGTGGGACTCCTCTTCGGTCTCCTCTTCGGTGGGTCTCCTCTTCGGTGGGACTCCTCTTCGGTGGGACTCCTCTTCGGTGGGACTCCTCTTCGGTGGGTCTCCTCTTCGGTGGGACTCCTCTTCGGTGGGACTCCTCTTCGGTGGGCCTCCTCTTCGGTCTCCTCTTCGGTGGGTCTCCTCTTCGGTGGGACTCCTCTTCGGTCTCCTCTTCGGTGGGTCTCCTCTTCGGTGGGTCTCCTCTTCGGTGGGACTCCTCTTCGGTGGGACTCCTCTTCGGTGGGACTCCTCTTTGGTGGGTCTCCTCTTCAGTCTCCTCTTCGGTGGGACTCCTCTTCGGTGGGACTCCTCTTCGGTGGGTCTCCTCTTCGGTGGGACTCCTCTTCGGTGGGTCTCCTCTTCGGTGGGTCTCCTCTTCGGTGGGACTCCTCTTCAGTGGGTCTCCTCTTCGGTTGGGCTCCTCTTTGGTGGGTCTCCTCTTCGGTGGGTCTCCTCTTCGGTAGGACTCCTCTTCGGTGGGACTCCTCTTCGGTCTCCTCTTTGGTGGGACTCCTCTTCGGTGGGACTCCTCTTCGGTCTCCTCTTCGGTGGGACTCCTCTTCGGTGGGACTCCTCTTCGGTGGGTCTCCTCTTCGGTGAGACTCCTCTTCGGTGGGTCTCCTCTTCGGTGGGACTCCTCTTCGGTGGGACTCCTCTTCGGTCTCCTCTTCGGTGGGACTCCTCTTCAGTGGGACTCCTCTTCGGTGGGTCTCCTCTTCGGTGGGACTCCTCTTCGGTGGGACTCCTCTTCGGTGGGTCTCCTCTTCGGTGGGACTCCTCTTCGGTGGGACTCCTCTTCGGTGGGTCTCCTCTTCGGTGGGACTTCTCTTCGGTCTCCTCTTCGGTGGGTCTCCTCTTCGGTGGGTCTCCTCTTCGGTGGGACTCCTCTTCGGTGGGACTCCTCTTCGGTGGGACTCTTCTTCGGTGGGTCTCCTCTTCGGTGGGACTCCTCTTCGGTGGGACTCCTCTTTGGTGGGTCTCCTCTTCGGTGGGACTCCTCTTCGGTGGGACTCCTCTTCGGTGGGTCTCCTCTTCGGTGGGTCTCCTCTTCGGTGGGACTCCTCTTCGGTGGGTCTCCTCTTCAGTGGGACTCCTCTTCGGTGGGACTCCTCTTCGGTGGGTCTCCTCTTCGGTGGGTTTCCTCTTCGGTGGGACTCCTCTTCGGTGGGTCTCCTCTTCGGTGGGACTCCTCTTCGGTGGGACTCCTCTTCGGTGGGTATCCTCTTCGGTGGGTCTCCTCTTCGGTGGGACTCCTCTTCGGTGGGTCTCCTCTTCGGTGGGTCTCCTCTTCGGTGGGACTCCTCTTCGTCTCTCTTCGGTGGGTCTCCTCTTCGGTGGGTCTCCTCTTCGGTGGGACTCCTCTTCGGTTGGTCTCCTCTTCGGTGGGTCTCCTCTTCGGTGGGACTCCTCTTCGGTGGGACTCCTCTTCGGTCTCCTCTTCGGTGGGACTCCTCTTCGGTGGGTCTCCTCTTCGGTGGGACTCCTCTTCGGTGGGACTTCTCTTCTGTGGGACTGCTCTTCGGTGGGTCTCCTCTTCGGTGGGACTTCTCTTCGGTCTCCTCTTCGGTGGGTCTCCTCTTCGGTGGGACTCCTCTTCGGTGGGACTCCTCTTCGGTGGGTCTCCTCTTCGGTGGGACTTCTCTTCGGTCTCCTCTTCGGTGGGTCTCCTCTTCGGTGGGACTCCTCTTCGGTGGGACTCCTCTTCGGTGGGTCTCCTCTTCGGTGGGACTCCTCTTCGGTGGGTCTCCTCTTCGGTGGGACTCCTCTTCGGTGGGTCTCCTCTTCGGTGGGTCTCCTCTTCGGTGGGACTCCTCTTCGGTGGGACTCCTCTTCGGTGGGTCTCCTCTTCGGTGGGTTTCCTCTTCGGTGGGACTCCTCTTCGGTGGGTCTCCTCTTCAGTGGGACTCCTCTTCGGTGGGACTCCTCTTCGGTGGGTCTCCTCTTCGGTGGGACTCCTCTTCGGTGGGTCTCCTCTTCGGTGGGACTCCTCTTCGTCTCTCTTCGGTGGGTCTCCTCTTCGGTGGGTCTCCTCTTCGGTGGGACTCCTCTTCGGTGGGTCTCCTCTTCGGTGGGTCTCCTCTTCGGTGGGACTCCTCTTCGGTGGGACTCCTCTTCGGTCTCCTCTTCGGTGGGACTCCTCTTCGGTGGGTCTCCTCTTCGGTGGGACTCCTCTTCGGTGGGACTCCTCTTCGGTGGGTCTCCTCTTCGGTGGGACTTCTCTTCGGTCTCCTCTTCGGTGGGTCTCCTCTTCGGTGGGTCTCCTCTTCGGTGGGACTCCTCTTCGGTGGGACTCCTCTTCGGTGGGTCTCCTCTTCGGTGGGTCTCCTCTTCGGTCTCCTCTTCGGTGGGTCTCCTCTTCGGTGGGTCTCCTCTTCGGTGGGACTCCTCTTCGGTGGGTCTCCTCTTCGGTGGGACTCCTCTTCGGTGGGACTCCTCTTCGGTGGGTCTCCTCTTTGGTGGGTCTCCTATTCGGTGGGTCTCCTCTTCGGTGGGACTCCTCTTCGGTGGGACTCCTCTTTGGTGGGTCTCCTCTTCGGTGGGTCTCCTCTTCGGTGGGACTCCTCTTCGGTGGGACTCCTCTTCGGTGGGTCTCCTCTTCGGTGGGTCTCCTCTTCGGTGGGACTCCTCTTCTTCTCTCTTCGGTGGGTCTCCTCTTCGGTGGGTCTCCTCTTCGGTGGGACTCCTCTTCGGTGGGTCTCCTCTTCGGTGGGTCTCCTCTTCGGTGGGACTCCTCTTCGGTGGGACTCCTCTTCAGTGGGACTCCTCTTTGGTGGGTCTCCTCTTTGGTGGGTCCCCTCTTCTCAGGAAACACAACCAGATATTAGGAGCAATGCTCAACTGACAGAGTGCCACTACTGACCACCGTGCTGCCCTCATCCCACTAAGTAAAAGTGTTTTTTCCTGTTTTACGCAGAATGCGGACTACTGTGCAGCAACCTATACTCCCGAGGGGCCGCAGGAAACTGGAGTGAATAATGTCCTCCTCTTCCTTTAATTTACGCTTATGCCATGTTCTTACTGGTGAGACGTAATAAATAGCATTAAAGCTGCAGTAATTTTTTTTTTTATATACACTGCTCAAAAAAATAAAGGGAACACTTAAACAACAGAATATAACTCCAAGTAAATCAAACTTCTCTGAAATCAAACTGTCCACTTAGGAAGCAACACTGATGGACAATCAATTTCACATGCTGTTGTGCAAATGGAATAGACAATAGATGGAAATTATTGGCAATTATCAAGACATCCTCAATAAAGGAGTGGTTCTGCAGGTGGGGATCACAGACCACATCTCAGTACCGGTGCTTTCTGGCTGATGTTTTGGTCACTTTTCAATGTTGGTTGTGCTTTCACACTCGTGGTAGCATGAGACGGACTCTACAACCCACAGAAGATGCTCAGGTAGTGCAGGTCATCCAGGATGGCACATCTGTGAGAGCTGTGGCAAGGAGGTTTGCTGTGTCTGTCAGCGTAGTGTCCAGAGGCTGGAGACGCTACCAGGAGACAGGCCAGTACACCAGGAGACGTGGAGGGGGCCGTAGGAGGGCAACAACCCAGCAGCAGGACCGCTACCTCCGCTTTTGTGCAAGAAGCAACAGGAGGAGCACTGCCAGAGCCCTGCATAATGACCTCCAGCAGGCCACAACTGTGCATGTGTCTGCACAAACGGTTAGAATTGACTCCATGAGGGTGGTATGAGGGCCCGACATCCACAGATGGGGGTTGTGCTCACAGCCCAACACTGTGCAGGACGCTTGGCATTTGCCACAGAACACCAGAATTGGCAAACTCACCACTGGCTCCCTGTGCTCTTCACAGATGAAAGCAGGTTCACACTGAGCACATGTGACAGACGTGACGGAGTCTGGAGACACCGTGGAGAGTGATCTGCTGCCTGCAACATCCTTCAGCACGACCGGTTTGGCAGTGGGTCAGTAATGGTGTGGAGTGGCATTTCTTTGGAGGGCTGCACAGCCCTCCATGTCCTCGCCAGAGGTAGCCTGACTGCCATTAAGTACCGAGATGAGATCCTCAGGCCCCTTGTGAGACAATATGCTGGTGCAGTGGGCCCTGGGTTCCTCCTAATGCAGGACAATGCCAGACCTCATGTGGCTGGAGTGTGTCAGCAGTTCCTGCAAGATGAAGGCTTTGAAGCTATGGACTGGCCCACCTGTTCCCCAGAGCTGAATCCGATTGAGCACATCTGGGACATCATGTCTCGCTCCATCCACCAACATCACATTGCACCACAGACTGTCCAGGAGTTGGCGGATGCTTTAGTCCAGGTCTGGGAGGAGATCCCACAGGAGACCATCCGCAACCTCAGCAGGAGCATGCCCAGGCATTGTAGGGAGATCATACAGGCATGTGGAGGCCACACACAATACTGAGCCTCATTTTGACTTGTTTTAAGGACATTACATCAATGTTGGATCAGCCTGTAGTGTGTTTTTCCACTTTAATTTTGGGGGTGACTCCAAATCCAGGCCTCCATTGGTTAATAAATTTGATTTCCATTGATGATTTTTGTGTGATTTTGTTGTCAGCACATTCAACTTTGTACAGAACAAAGTATTCAATGAGAATATTTCATTCATTCAGATCTAGGATGTGTTATTTGAGTGTTCCCTTTATTTTTTTGAGCAGTGTATTTTAACCCAGCTAAAAAGTGAACTGGCCCCCTCCTGAGGGGAAACTTGAAAAAATGTCTGAAGACAGATCAAGTCCATTCTCTTCCTTCAGCTTGACTCCGCTGGGCGCAGTTCTTCTTTAGCAAATGTTCATACAAAATCATCAATGGAAATCAAATTTATTAACCAATGGAGGCCTGGATTTGGAATCACCCCCAAAATTAAAGTGGAAAACACACTACAGGCTCATCCAACTTTGATGTAATGTCCTTAAAACAAGTCAAAATGAGGCTGACACACTCCAGCCACATGAGGTCTGGCATTGTTCTGCATTAGGATGAACCCAGTGCCAACCGCACCAGCATATGGTCTCACAAGGGGCCTGAGGATCTCATCTCTGTACCTAATGGCAGTCAGGCTACCTCCGGCGAGCAGATGGAGGGCTGTGCGGCCCTCCAAAGAAATGCCACCTCACACTATTACTAACCCACTGCCAAACCGGTCATGCTGAAGGATGTTGCAGGCAGGAGATCGCTCTCCACGGCGTCTCCAGACTCTGTCACGTCTGTCACATGTGCTCAGTGTGACCCTGCTTTCATCTGTAAAGAGCACAGGGAGCCAGTGGCGACTTTGCCAATCCTGGTGTTCTGTGGCAAATGCCAAGCGTCCTGCACGGTGTTGGGTTGTGAGCACAACCCCCATCTGTGGACGTTGGGCCCTCATACCACCCTCATGGAGTCAGTTTCTAACCGTTTGTGCAGACACATGCACATTTGTGGTCTGTTGGAGGTCATTTTGCAGGGCTCTGGCAGTGCTCCTCCTGTTCCTTCTTGCACAAAGGCGGAGGTAGAGGTCCTGCTGCTGGGTTGTTGCCATCCTACGGCCCCCTCCACGTCTCCTGGTGTACTGGCCTGTCTCCTGGTAACGCCTCCAGCCTCTGGACGCTACGCTGACAGACACAGCAAACCTTCTTCCCACAGCTCTCACTGATGTGCCATCCTGGATGAGCTGCACTACCTGAGCAACTTCTGTGGGTTGTAGAGTCCGTCTCATGCTACCACGAGTGTGAAAGCACAACCAACATTCAAAATTGACCAAAACATCAGCCAGAAAGCACTGGTACTGAGATGTGGTCTGTGGTCCCCACCTGCAGAACCACTCCTTTATTGAGTGTGTCTTGATAATTGCCAATAATTTCCATCTATTGTCTATTCCATTTGCACAACAGCATGTGAAATTGATTGTCAATCAGTGTTGTTTCCTAAGTGGACAGTTTGATTTCACAGAAGTTTGATTTACTTGGAGTTATATTCTGTTGTTTAGGTGTTCCCTTTATTTTTTTGAGCAGTGTGTATTTTCTTATGTCCATGTATTTACTACTAAAAGTAATTTTTTACATTTAGGTTTCATTTTTCACTGGTTACTACAGACTTATTGCTTCCCTGCACATTCAAGTTTCATGTTTTCTTTGGGCATAGATCAGCTAAAAGGCACTCAGGAAAAAAAACAGATGAAAGATCTACAACCTCTCCCTTAAGACTGTCAGAAGGAGCTCACTGATAGATTCTCAGTTAGCTAATTTTGCAGCCAGGAATAGACAGTGCAGCACAGATGCTACAGAAGGCAACATTTTTCATGAAACTCAATTACAGAAATCAATTTTAGCCCCAAATACTTGCATTAAAGTAAAAAAAACAAATGGCCGCAAAGCAGGACAACCGCTTTAACTCCTTACCAACATCTGCCGTACATGTCTGGTATAAGTCAGTAGCGGGTGTATGGAGCAGAGTCAGCTCGCCCCGTACATGGCAGATAATGGCTGTGACAAACAACCAGGACCTGCCGCTAAGAGCTGCGAGTGGAGCGAAGATCTGCCCACCACTGTTAACCTGTTCAGTGCTGCTGTCAATCACTAACAGCAGCATTAACAGCGCGCCGGCATTGGGACGCATCGTTCCATGCGCTCACCGGTGCTCCTGTGACGCGATCACAGGGCGCAGATGGACTGCTATGACATCCGGGGGTCTGCTGAAGCCTCCGTGCCTGTCATCATAAAGCTTCATTTGGGCTGTAAAGAAGACCGTGATTTTGCTATATGGAGCATTACTGTGGTATCGCTGTATATAGCACAAGCAATCAGATAATGTATACAAATGCAGTGAAAATAAAAAAAAAAAAAAAGCTTAAAATATTAAAACTCCACACGTTCAACTCACCTCCCACTAAAAATAAAGATAATAAAAATATACACATTTGTGGTATGGTCTCTTTCAGAGAAATATAATCTATCCAAATATAAAAAAAAACAAACTATCAGTGAACACAGAAAAAAATTCAAAAAGCCAAAATTGCATTTTTTTCGTTCGCCACAATACTACAGAAAACCCTGTAAGAAGCGATGACCGTGTCATATGTGTCCCAAAATGTTATCAATAAAGTCCTCTTGCCCTTCAAAAAATAAGCCCCCACACAGCTCCATCAACCCGAAAAACGAAAATGTTACGGGTCTCAGAAAAAATGGTGACACCATAAAAAAAAGTTTTTTTCTTTTGCCAAAACTCTTGGAGAAGTTTGGTCTTGCTGTGATCACACTGAGGAGTAGGATCCTATCACCAGGTCATTTTCACCACACTATGTGCGCCGTTAAAACCCTTCCCAGAAAAACAGGGTCAGGCTTTTTTTTTCGCACTTTTACTGCACTTGGAATGTTTTTCCCGTTTTCTAGTACTATGTGGTAAATGAATGGTGGGATTTATAAGTACCGCTCATCCTACAAAATAACAAGACCTCACACTATGTGGACAGACATGAAAAAGTTATAGCCCTTGGAAAAAGCCAAGGAAAAAACAGAAAAAAAACATCAATTGGTTCTGTTGGGAAGAGGTAAAGCTGAAGAAACGCATGTAAGAGCAGAATATGGAGGAAGGTGAGATATCACAGGCTGGTGGATACTACCTGCTCCATCGCTGGCAGAGTAACCCATCCCCATGGTGGCCGCTGAGATCTTCTCTTGTAGAAACGTATCCAAAATCTATAAAACATGGGGAACAGTCAGCAGAGGGTTTGGTGATTGGCTCATATTGGCGATATACCCAGGGGCATTACTGGGCACAGGGAAGATTGGGAATGAATAGGATTGGCTGTTAGATATGTGATCTCTTCAATTAAAGGGGATGTCTAGTTGGAAGAAGTTCTCACTGATCTCTGGATAGGTGATGACTCTTAGATCGGTGGGTTTGGCCGCTATGACCCAATCAGCAGAACAGCACTTATAGATAGAAGTGAGCGAAGTGCAAATGTTCAACCGCCGGTCCGTTCATTCTCTATGGGGGGCGCTGTACTCAGCTTTCTCCTGCATAGAGAATGAATGGAGCGGTGGCCGGGGAGGGTCTAGCAGGGATTAGTTGGGTTCCCAGCAGATCTAGAAGTTGTCACTTATCATGTGTTGGGGAATAATGACTTCTCCTCTGATAAATGTGCTGATTCCTGTCAGTTGTGGTCGCTGAGTGCGTGTGATGGGATGCGGCTCCGTCCGTTATATTATATCACGTCTTATACCTATAATCTCGCTGATCGCAGGTGTCTGTCTTCACACTCAGATGAGATGGAACAAACTGACCATATAGAACTTTTTTTTTTTTCTTCAAAATCAAACCGAGCAATCCTATTGGCTGAGTATGAATGCAGTTACCATGGTGACAGAAGTAGCTGCCGATTTAAAGGGACAAGATACTAATATTGTACTAAAGTGTATTTTATTATATACTTCACATAACTGACTGGGTACACCTTGGTGCTGGTGGGATGGCTTTTTTTTTTTTAATCAAAAACCATGGTTACTAAGTACCCTATATTATATATATTTCCTATTGCTTTTTACTTACTTATAGCAGGGTATATGTTCATATTGTTTCTATCCTAAGTTTGTCTATTTTCTAATAGATGGTGGCAAACTTCTTCCTGGCCTTTGAAGCACAGCTTTCAATTATTCCTGTCGTAAACAAGGTAAAAAGCTTCGAGCCCAGCGCGATCAGACTCCTTCAGTCCCGCAGCAGGTAAATCTGTGACCATCGCCGGCACTCCTGCTGTTCCTAGTACCGATCCCTCTGAGCGGCTGTGCAGTAATGAAGGCTGGATTCACCCCAAACTTGCTCTTCTTTTTTTTCGATTTCCAGTTCTGGTAATTAGTGATACACATGTCTATATCCAGTGGTCAACTCAAAACCTATGTATGGAAAATCAATTGTTTGCTGTATGCATCTCATTTGTAGGATGCACACTATTCATTTCAATATGGAGCGGAGTAGGAGGAGACTTTCATTGCTGTCGCCCTTTACTTCCTCCCTGCTGATAGGAAATGCCATGCTGTTTGCTTGTGTCCTGTGATTACAGCAGCCTGCAACAGTTTTCAGCGTGCACTCCCCGGCTCAGGCATCAAGCAGTAAATGATAACATTAAAACGCTGCTACCCCTTTGTTAGTCACTTTTTTATCTTCTTCCCCTTCTACGAATGCTGTAGTCCGTTATTCTAGAACTGCTCTGAAAATGGTTCTCTCTGGAGTGTTGGGATTTGGGTTTAGGGTGGGTTATGGGAATTGAAGTTCAGATACTTTGTTCATATTTTTACTATGGAATTACTATGTCATGTATGTTACTTGAAAGATGGAATATTTGTAGTTGGAGTTTTTCAATAAAAATGATTTGATTAAAAAAAAAATGAAATTAAAATTCCTCTGTTCTTGAGAAAGCATAGGATTTTACTAAGAGGTAAATTGCACGTTCCTTGTTTTCCGGGCGCTTTACATTTTTGCTAGTTTTGTACGATTACACAATCCCTTTTATAGGCCAGGGCCAGTTGTACATCTCTCCCTAAACTCTTGTTCACACTATATTTTAAGCCAGTTTTATTCTATGGTTTCTAGATGTTGTCCAGCTTTGATAAATAATTAGTATTTATACTTTTGCTTTTAGATAGACTTGAAGAATGCAGATCCGGAAAGGGTGGAGAAACAAATTGAGAAGATGTTTGACGTTCCCGCTAGTGACTGTATCCGGGTACGATGCGCTCCAGATCAAAATCATTCCTGTAGGCAAATTTAACTCCGCTGTCTGTACCTTGTCTTTTATTTTTTTCTACAAAATGTGGCTGGAAAAGGGGCAATGTAGCGAGGAATTGACATCAATTTTTGGTGTTAAAAAAAAACGAAAAAACTTTTGTGATGCATAATTTTTGCGCAAAAATGTGCAGCTTCCTATTTTACAGCACTCTTGCAACTTTTAGAAATTGGGCTTGGTAAGCCACATAGGTCTAAGAACGACGGGTGACGTTAAAAGTGGATAAAGATACACGGTGGCTCAGTGGTTAGCATTGTTCTTTTGCAGCGCTGGGATCCTGGGTTCAAATCCCACCAAGGACGACATCTGCAAGAAGTTTGTATGTTCTCCTTGTGTTTGCGTGGGTTTCCTCCGGGTTCTCCGATTTTCTCCCACACTCCAAAGACATACTGATAGGGAATGTAGATTGTGAGCCCCGATGGGGGCAGTGATGATAATGTCTGTAAAGTGCTGTGAAATTAATGGTGCTATATAAGTGAGTAAAATAAATAAAGATAGATGGAAATGCTACATAAACATTTATCAGACATCGTGCAACACTTTGATACATTTGGCACAAATAATGGTAACACAACCACAAGCAAAACTGACCTGAGAAAGTCCCTTTATGATACATTTTTCGGAAAGAATTTGAAAGATTTAAAGCGTTAGAAATGAAGAAGATTATCCAATATCCCAGAAAAAGGAAAAGTCTCCAGATGTCTTTATGCCGGATGCCGGTCTGTGTCCATACCTAAAGAAGAGCTGCCAAAAGAATGGGAAAGGAATCCTTTAGTAAACATAAATATCCATTGGGGTTTTAGGTGTTAAAAAAATGATCATATGAAAGATTTTGTGATCTGTGGTTACATGATTGTAATAACAACATTAAAGCCCCATTCAGATGTACAGGTTTTATCCATGAGAAACTGAGCAGAATGATATATAGGTTTGTGGGAGAAGATTCAGTATAAATTGTAATTTATTCATTAGATTTGAGAGTCCTCGGTGGTTGATACCTTTAATGGCTAACGGAAAAGATGGTAACAAATTGCAAGCTTTCCAGACTACTCGGGCTTCTTCATCAGGCAGACCTGAGACCTGAGTAGTCTGGAAAGCCTGAAATGTGTTACCTTTTAATGGCTAACGGAAAAGATGGTATCAACCACTGAGGACTCTCAAATCTAAATACTCTTCTATCTACTGGCTAATACGGTACAAAGATAGATGTTTTTCCTGTATCAATTTATTCAGTGGAATCCTGCTGTTTGTACAGATGAGTCCAGTGGGCGGTCCTACTAGTGATTGACAGCTATCTTTGCCTGCATGGTCATACAGGGAACTGTCAATCACTTAGTAGGACCGCCCACTGGACTAGTGTACATACGGCAGGACTTTTCACTGCATAAAATGCCAGTTTTGCTGACTCTCTTCCCACAGATATGTCTATCAGTCTGATCAACTTCTCTGCTCTACAACACCCCCTACAGATCTTATACCATTTCAACATGACAGGTTCCTTTAATCACCTGCAGATGACATAAGTAGCCATGTTCTGTGTGGCTTACGGAGGGGCTTGATTGCTTGTCAGCTTCAAACAGGTTTCATTTCTTCTGATTCGTTGTAGCCGAGTTCTAAACTGTATTAAGAAATTCATTTCTCTGTTTATTTCTATTAGATGTCGGGGAAGCTTGGAACAAATGTGGAAAGTGTTCTTCAAGAAGTTGTCAGGAGGCTTCCACCGTGAGTACGGACTAATGCGGCTCTATCCATCTTCTCTTTATTAAAGGGAACCTGTCACCTTGGAAAATGCTATGTACCTGCAGGTATAGGGTTAATCTGCAGATAAATATTGTTACAATGCTGCCCGGCCGCCTTATTGATAGTGTAGGTACCGGGAGAAAATTAACTTCTTTCCTCCCTGCAGCCGCCGGCCTTCACTCATCGTTGTGCACGGAGCGGGTACAGTCTTGGATCACAGCACCGCTCGCTATATCAGGGGCGACGGCTGTAAACCCGGCCCGGATTTTGATTGACAGCTTGCTCTGCACAGATGCGCTGCAGAACCACTTAGAATCTGAGTGAAGGAGTAGTATGTTCACAGATAGAGAACATGGCTCATCCACGTGCAGATCTGCTCCACGTCCGATTACATATTTGTGGGAGAAACCCTAGTGGCAGCCTCATATTTCTGACATGGATCCTCTAGCACTATTTGTGAAACTGCGGCTCCCAGCATAACTTGATGAGAGACCGTCAGTCTGCTGGGACCTGTAGTTTCACTACAGCAGGAGTGTCACAAGCTGCGGACCTCCGCTCACTCCAGCACTGGTCGGCATTTTCAGCACGTGAACGTACGCTATGCTTTCTGGAGACACAAGGGTGTAGATCATTTTATCAACCCCTTGACTGTAAGTTTGCTGAACCCTAAGTGGATTATATTGTTCCCACAGTTTCAGTTTTGGACCATTTAAGGGGAATTTAAAGGGTTCTGGCCACTGATTTTCCTTAAAGGGGATCAGTATCCCTGTATGTCTTTGTTACTTACCTTTATCCCCCTTAACCGGATGTCTTATTTTTGTGTTTTAGTCCCAAGATTGAAAAGGGCAGCCCTCTTAAAGCCCTGCTGTTTGACTCCACGTTTGATCACTACAGAGGCGTCGTAGCAGCATCGCCCTGTGTGGAGGTGACGTGTGTAAAGGCAATAAATCATGTCTGCCCACTCTGGCAAGTGCTATGAAGTCAATGAGGTTGGCATAGTGACCCCAGAGGATGTGGCAGCCGAAAAACTAAGTTTTTTTTTAATAATTTTATTAGCCTTTCCCTCTGTCTTCACCAATCAGCCCTCTGTATTGATGATCAGATCAAAGATCTAGACAGGGATTGTCTCACGCTGCATCTCCTTCCTGATTGTATCACTGAGAAGACAGAAGCTGCCCCATCCCATTCTCCAAGAAATGCAGAACCCAATGCATCTGCTGTCCGTGATCCGCTTATTGTCAGAGGACATCATTAGGGACTGCATTTTCTCATTGCTTAAGAAATTGTTGGGGGATCCTGCTAATTGCTGAATAATAAAACTGCAGCTCCACTCCATTTAAAGCAGTGTTTCCCAAACTCCAGTCCTCATGGCCCCCAACAGGTCAGGTTTTCAGGATTTCCTCAGTATCACACATGTGATGAAAGTATCATCAAGGAATCAGGAATTCTCTCGCCTGTGCAATACTATGGAAATCCTGAAGACATGACCTGTGGGGGCCGTGAGGACTGGAGTTTGGGAAACACTGATTTTAAAGGGACTGTCAGCACAGAATGACTGTTGAAACCAAGTACAATAGCTCCGTGGATCACGGCGTGGGCCAATCCTTTATATACACCTTTCCACCTGCTTGTTTTACCTCTGTCTCCTTCCTTCTCTGGTTCTATGAAGCCAGAGCTGTCAATCAATGAAGAGGAGGGTGTGGATAGAGGCCAAACAAGCAGGTGGGAAGGTGTATATAAATGATTGGCCCCGTCATGAAGCACCGAGAGTTGGGACTTAGTTTGAACAGTCATTCTGTGCTGACAGTCCCTTTAGGTGGACGAGATCCAGATGCAGCTCATTTCACCGCGTAAGGCTGTGTGCCCACTATGCGTTTTTTAAGCATTTCCGCAGCAGCAATTCCGCCGCAGGAACGCTTAAACGCTTGGTAGAAGGTCTGCAATGTTCCCCAATGATAATCTGCATGTGCTGTGCACATGCTGCGGAAATTTCCGCTGCAGATTATCATTGCGGAAAAATCCGCAGCACTACCAATTATTTTGCGTAAGCGCGGCGTTTTTGCCGCCATTGACTTGCATTGAATCGCTTAATATCCGCATGACTACATGTACACATGCGGATATTAAGCGATTCAATGTGCGGATGGTACCCGGGTCTGGAGAAGAGGAGACTCTCCTCCAGACCCGGGTACCATAGTACCTGTAAAAAAACAAAGAATTTAAAATAAAAAATAAACCTTGTACTCACCTTCTGATGGCCCCCGGTCTCCTTCGTGATGCGTCCTGGCTCCCCGGTGGCTCGCGATGGTCTAAAAGGACCTTTCATGACGTCATTTAGTCATGTGACGGGTCGCATCGGATAAGGAGACCGGGGGCCATTGGAAGGTGAGTATAATGTTTTTTTTTATTTTTTACCATTTTTATTCTTTTTTTTAACTAACTTGGTCACACTATATAAAATCCATGCCGGTTGCATGGATTTATATAGTGTGACCAAGTTGTCAAGCACTTTCCAAGTGATGCTAAAATCGCTTGAAAAGCGCTTGACAACCCGCATGTGCAAAATGTGTGACAAACGCTTGTCCCTGGCTGAAAAAAACGCATGTAAAATCCGCATGCCAGGGAGATACAGAAACGTTCAGGAAAAAACCGGAGCATTTCTGCATCGTGGGCACATAGCCTTAGAGTGCCGCTGTGCAGGCAAAGACAACATCCCCCTCTTTCTGAGAATCAGTGGGCTTGAAGGGGTACGGCCCCCCATCAGTTATAAAGCCATGCCATGTCATCAATCATATGAGTGTTATGTGGCAATGGCATTGTCTTGACAGCCAAGGATCCTACTGAAGGCCTCCATGTCTTCCATGATTGTACAACTATGAAGCCCGTCCCATAACTGGGATTAATATCAGATTGGTCATTTTACTCTACACTGTAGCGGTAAAGCCATTGGATGTTTTCGGTGACCTGAGCCTGCAAAGTTAAATTCTCCCGTTACATCATTTTTGGCTTCACCACATCTGTTCGTGTTAAAACTAAAAAAAATATCTTCTAGAAATCCTATCGAGTGGATGATGGAATGAAAAAGAAGAAAAAAGATGAAGCGGCAGAATCTCTGGAGTTTATTTTGTTCACTTTGCCTCACCAAGAAAAGTAATAAAAAGAGATCAGAAAATATTTATAAAAACTACAGCTCTAACTGCAAAAAAAGCCCAGATACAACGAATCTACTGGAAAAAAAGCCCAGATACAACGAATCTACTGGAAAAAAAGCCCAGATACAACGAATCTACTGGAAAAAAGCCCAGATACAACGAATCTACTGGAAAAAAAGCCCAGATACAACGAATCTACTGGAAAAAAAGCCCAGATACAACGAATCTACTGGGAAAAAAGCCCAGATACAACGAATCTACTGGAAAAAAGCCCAGATACAACGAATCTACTGAAAAAAAGCCCAGATACAACGAATCTACTGCAAAAAAAGCCCAGATACAACGAATCTACTGGAAAAAAAGCCCAGATACAACGAATCTACTGGAAAAAAAAGCCCAGATACAACGAATCTACTGGAAAAAAGCCCAGATACAACGAATCTACTGGAAAAAAAGCCCAGATACAACGAATCTACTGGGAAAAAAGCCCAGATACAACGAATCTACTGGAAAAAAAAGCCCAGATACAACGAATCTACTGGAAAAAAGCCCAGATACAACGAATCTACTGCAAAAAAAAGCCCAGATACAACGAATCTACTGGGAAAAAAGCCCAGATACAACGAATCTACTGGGAAAAAAGCCCAGATACAACGAATCTACTGGAAAAAAAGCCCAGATACAACGAATCTACTGGAAAAAAAAGCCCAGATACAACGAATCTACTGGGAAAAAAGCCCAGATACAACGAATCTACTGGGAAAAAAGCCCAGATACAACGAATCTACTGGGAAAAAAAGCCCAGATACAACGAATCTACTGGAAAAAAAGCCCAGATACAACGAATCTACTGGGAAAAAAGCCCAGATACAACGAATCTACTGGAAAAAAAAGCCCAGATACAACGAATCTACTGGGAAAAAAGCCCAGATACAACGAATCTACTGGAAAAAAAGCCCAGATACAACGAATCTACTGGGAAAAAAGCCCAGATACAACGAATCTACTGGGAAAAAAGCCCAGATACAACGAATCTACTGGGAAAAACGCCCAGATACAACGAATCTACTGGAAAAAAGCCCAGATACAACGAATCTACTGGAAAAAAAGCCCAGATACAACGAATCTACTGGGAAAAAAGCCCAGATACAACGAATCTACTGGGAAAAAAGCCCAGATACAACGAATCTACTGGGAAAAACGCCCAGATACAACGAATCTACTGGAAAAAAGCCCAGATACAACGAATCTACTGGAAAAAAAAGCCCAGATACAACGAATCTACTGGGAAAAAAGCCCAGATACAACGAATCTACTGGAAAAAAAAGCCCAGATACAACGAATCTACTGGGAAAAAAGCCCAGATACAACGAATCTACTGGAAAAAAAGCCCAGATACAACGAATCTACTGGGAAAAAAGCCCAGATACAACGAATCTACTGGAAAAAAAGCCCAGATACAACGAATCTACTGGGAAAAAGCCCAGATACAACGAATCTACTGGGAAAAAAGCCCAGATACAACGAATCTACTGGGAAAAACGCCCAGATACAACGAATCTACTGGAAAAAAGCCCAGATACAACGAATCTACTGGGAAAAAAGCCCAGATACAACGAATCTACTGGGAAAAAAGCCCAGATACAACGAATCTACTGGGAAAAACGCCCAGATACAACGAATCTACTGGAAAAAAGCCCAGATACAACGAATCTACTGGGAAAAAAGCCCAGATACAACGAATCTACTGGAAAAAAGCCCAGATACAACGAATCTACTGAAAAAAAAAGTTTTATAGCTTTTAGAAGGCAAGGATAAAAACAAATTGTAAAAGTGAAGATTATCCCACATGCACTTTGTCACCCAAGGATCTGCATAAACTGCAGCCGGCCCATCTCAGCACCACTTCTTTTGTTTGTGCTTTTTCCTTATTGCTTTCTGTGTCTTTTTAAAAGGGTTTTTCCATCATTTTTTTAAAGTAATTTTTTCCGATATCCAAATCATTTAAAATAGTGTACGACCCTGTGCAGGATATAATAGAGCGACATTTTAGCACACTAGGAATATTCTTATAGTGCCACTAGATGGCGCTCTAATCCTGCATGCAGTACTGATGCTCCTGTCTGCTGCTTTCTATGAATATACATGGATGTTTGATGCCCAGGAGAGAGCAGAGCTGAAAGGGGAATCTGTTATTAAAGCAAATAAAATGCCAATACTGTGTTATGGAAAGTTCTGCAAATTAAAATACAATTTTGTGTTTTTATTGCCATTCAATACAAATCTGTTGTGGCCGCACGATGGTTCTCAGCAGGTTACAGTGCGATTAGCAGAGCTCTCTGATGTGGTATTTAGGCTCTGGGAAGTTATAACATATATGTTGATAGATCCAAAATAGTTTTACATCCAAAATTCAGTGCTGACTAATGTCACAGCATTTCTGACTTAAATGAATGTAACTAGATGAAATACTATTTTTGCTGCATGCAGCCACCACCAGGGGGAGCTGTTGACATGTGATTATGTACAGCTAGTATTGGACCCAACCGTAGCAGTAGAAGTCTGTCTCCAGTGAGCGCCCTCTAGTGCCAGCTGTATATAGCTGTAGTGAACTCATGCAGTGCTGGGTCTCAGAGCCGTTGCTGCCTTCTTTTATAGTAGATTTGTACCTGATATTCAATGTAGAATTTGATGAATCTGCACTAATTGTGAATATATATTACTCTCATTGTTTCGTAGATATGCTGGGCAAGTAGGTTATCTAATCGCTGGGATGAAGGACGCACAGGAAGCACAAATAGGAGACACTCTGCATTTACTGAAGCAGCCAGTGGCTCTGCCCGGCTTTAAGCCTGCGAAACCCATGGTGTTTGCAGGTGAGTTGAACCCTAATACAAATTAAATGGTCCCTGTACTTGATCTCATTCGATAGATAATGTGAACTCCGAACACTGACAAGTCCGTTTTAAGAGTGAGAGACCTCCTAGCCCTTACTACGACCATTTTACAGCATCAAAGTTTGTGTCTCCATTGACTTCTATGGGGTTCGGGTTCAAGTTCTGGTACCCGAACCAAACTTTGGACTAAAGTTTGGTCGAAACCGAACATCCACGGGGTTCGCTCATCCCTAGTGTAGTGTAAATTCTACGTATTTTGCGCCTGAGTACCAGTAATGAGGAGATCCTTACCCATTATGTGCCTGCCACTCTCCTAAACACGCGTTTCACTTTTTTAGCTTCTTCAGAGGGACACAGAGTATACCAAACACTGCCCCCCAGGCACCAGATGTAACCCACTGTATCAATTCCTTTAAGGCTAAAGTTACAGCTATAGAATAGATTGACCTTGACAATTCAAGTGCTTTCTTGTGGGAAGTATGTGCACCCCCCGATCATTTCAGTGGAAAGCGACCATTCCCAGCCACCTCTATTGAGAATCCATGACCGGCACAGGCGCTGTACCCTTGCCTGTCACACTTTAGAAATCCTACTAATTCCTTGTAACAGCCAGGAACGCCTCCACGATTGGATTAGGAACGGTGATCACAGAGTAGATAAATGCCAGAGAACCTTTATTCTGCAGCCGCATCTTTCATCCCATTAGACTCGGCCTATTTTACAGAAGCCGAGATAATTGAGGAGAGATGTAAGGAAGGAACCTCACGATCCTCCAGGACTAGTCAGCTCAGAGCCGTGACGTGTGGACAAGGTTTTTCTACATTGTGGGGAATTTAGGGAGCGCTGCAGCAAGGGGGTTGGTAATGACACGCCACCGTGACACATAATGCATGGACTGTCTCCTCTCATTTGTTCTTTGAAGCTTGTTTTTCTCGTGAGTGATGCTCGGCGCATGAGAAAAGCCCAAACAATTAACATCAAAAGGGTTTTCTGTGATTTGTAAAATCCTGCGCCCCGCTGATCCCCCGCTGCGGCTCCCCATAGGTGTATTATAATGAGGGCAATCCGGGCTACCGCCCGGGGCCTCGGGTCTCTATGGCCGAATTGCCCTCATTATATGTGCAGCACCGCGGCACATACCGGCAGACAGTGGCAGGGGGGGGGCCCCGGACCACTCCCCCAGCAGCGGTGCACAGCCGCTGCTACTTCTTCGGCCGGGCCAGCACTGCAGCAGTTAACTTCCCTGTGCTGGCCCGGCCACGTCACTGCTAGGAGACACGACCCTGTGCGCGGCCGTGTCTCCTAGCTGTGACGTCACGCAGTGCGCGCCCGGCCTGCACTGCTACTTACCACCGGAGAGGAGCAGGAGCCAGGAGGACTGGAGCCAAGCCGGGGGATGGTGTGTGTGTGTGTGTGTGTGTGTGAGTCTGTCTGTGTGTATGTGTATGTATGTATGTGTGTGCAGGCAGATATCATTGTGTGATGTCGGTTTATATGTATTTTTGTGTTTCAAATGTGTTTATGCGTGTATGTATATGTCTGTATATGTTTGTGTGTGTGCGTGACTGCGTGCGGCCTCCTGCTGAGTATAGATGGCACTGCGTGGCCTCCTGCTGTCTCTGGGGGGGGCGCCGTGCGGCCTCCCGCTGTGTATAGGTGGCTCCGTGCTGCCTCACGCTGTGTATAGATGGCTACGTGCGGCCTCCCGCTGTGTATAGATGGCACCGTGCGGCCTCCCGCTGTGTATAGATGGCACCGTGCGGCCTTCCGCTGTGTATAGATGGCTACGTGCGGCCTCCCGCTGTGTATAGATGGCTACATGCGGCTTCCTGCCGTGTATAGATGGCTCCGTGCTGCCTCACGCTGTGTATAGATGGCTCCGTGCTGCCTCACGCTGTGTATAGATGGCTCCGTGCGGCCTCCCGCTGTGTATAGAAGTCACCGTGCAGCCTCCCGCTGTGTATAGATGGCACCGTGCGGCCTCCTGCTGTGTATAGATGGCACCGTGCGGCCTCCTGCTGTGTATAGATGGCACTGTGCGGCCTCCTGCTGTGTATAGATGGCACCGTGCGGCCTCCTGCTGTGTATAGATGGCACCGTGCGTCCTCCTGCTGTGTAAAGATGGCACCGTGCGGCTCCCTGCTGTGTATAGATAGCTACGTGTGGCCTCCCGCTGTGTATAGATGGCTACGTGCGGCCTCCCGCTGTGTATAGATGGCTACATGCGGCCTCCCACTGTGTATAGTTGGCACCGTGCGGCTCCCTGCTATGTATAGATAGCTACGTGCGGCCTCCCGCTTTGTATAGATGGCTACGTGTGGCCTCCCGCTGTGTATAGATGGCTACGTGCGGCCTCCCGCTGTGTATAGATGGCTACGTGCGGCCTCCCGCTGTGTATAGATGGCTACGTGCGGCCTCCCGCTGTGTATAGATGGCGCAGTGCGGCCTCCTGCTGTGTATAGATGGTTACGTGTGCTCAATATTGAGTCATAAAATTACCTGCCAGGGACATGCGGATGTGAAGCGTTCTTCACATGCATTTCCGCATGCGGGTTGACAAGCGCTTTCCAAGTGATTTTAGCATCACTTGGAAAGTACTTGACAACTTGGTCACACTATATAAATCCATGCAACCGGCATGGATTTACAGTTATATGAAAAAGTTTGGGCACCCCTTTTAATCTTAAGCTTAATGTTTTATAAAAATTGGTGTTTTTGCAACAGCTGTTTCAGTTTGATATATGTAATAACTGTTGGACACAGTAATGTTTCTGCCTTGAAATGAGGTTTATTGTACTAACAGAAAATGTGCAATCTGCAGTCAAACAAAATTTGACAGGTGCATAAGTATGGGCACCTCACCAGAAAAGTGACATTAATATTTAGAAGATCCTCCTATTGCAAAAATAACAGCCTCTAGTCGCTTCCTGTAGCTTTTAATGATTTCCTGGATCCTGGATGAAGGTATTTTTGACCATTCCTCTTTACAAAACAATTCCAGTTCAGTTAAGTTTGATGGTCGCCGAGCATGGACAGCCCTCTTCAAATGATCCCACAGATGTTCAATGATATTCAGGTCTGGGGACTGCGATGGCCATTCCAGAACATTGTAATTGTTCCTCTGCATGAATGCCTGAGTAGATTTGGAGCGGTGTTTTGGATCATTGTCTTGCTGAAAGATCCATCCCCTGCGTAACTTCAACTTTGTCACTGATTCTTGAACTTTATTGTCAAGAATCTGCTGATACTGAGTGGAATCCATGCGTCCCTCAACTTTAACAAGATTCCCGGTGCCGGCATTGGCCACACAGCCCCAAAGCATGATGGAACCTCCACCAAATTTTACTGTGGGTAGCATGTGTTTTTCTTGGAATGCTGTGTTTTTTTGCCGCCATGCATAACGCCATTTTGTATGACCAAACAACTCAATCTTGGTTTCATCAGTCCACAGGACCTTCTTCCAAAAAGAAATTGGCTTCTCCAAATGTGCTTTTGCATACCTCAGCCGACTCTGTTTGTGGCGTGCTTGCAGAAACGGCTTCTTTCGCATCACTCTCCCATACAGCTTCTCCTTGTGCAAAGTGCGTTGTATAGTTGACCGATGCACAGTGACACCATCTGTAGCAAGTTGATGCTGCAGCTCTCTGGGGGTGGTCTGAGGATTGTCCCTGATTGATATCACCATTCTTCTTCTCTGCCTTTCTGATGTTTTTCTTGGCCTGCCACTTCTGGCCTTAACAAGAACTGTCCCTGTGTTCTTCCATTTCCTTACTATGTTCCTCACAGTGGAAACTGACAGGTTAAATCTCTGAGACAGCTTTTTGTATCCTTCCCCTGAACAACTATGTTGAATAATCTTTGTTTTCAGGTCATTTGACAGTTGTTTTGAGGAGCCCATGATGCCACTCTTCAGAGGAGATTCAAACAGGAGAACAACTTGCAAGTGGCCACTTTAAGTAGCTTTTCTCATGACTGCATACACCTGGCTCTGAAGTTCAAAGCTCAATGAGGTGACAAAACCAAAAAAAGTGCTTTAGTAAGTCAGTAAAAAGTAGGTAGGCGTATTTAAAACAAGAAAATGATAAGGGTGCCCATACTTATGCACCTGTCAAATTTTGTTTGAATGCAGATTGCACACTTTCTGTTAGTACAATAAACCTCATTTCAAGGCAGAAACATTACTGTGTCCAACAGTTATTACATATATCAAACTGAAATAGCTGTTGTAAAAACTAGTGTTGAGCCACCCCCGTAGTGTTCGGGTTCGGTTCGGTTCGTCGAACACCGGGATGTTCGAGGAACTGTTCGTCGAACTGTTCGTCGAACACCTTAGAACACCGTCGAACACCGTTAAAACCAATGGCAGGCAAACAAAAACACATAGGAACACATAGAAAACACCTTCAAAGGTGTCCAAAAGCTGACAAACTGCTCAGAAGACGCTTTCTTTAAAAAAGCCGGCCGGCAATTCAGCAGCGGCATACACCGGTACCCGACAATTTAGACATGAAGGAATAGAGCATCACACATAGATTAGATAGATAGAAACATGTCAGTCACATATATATAAAGTACAGTGACAGTGTTGCTTACTGTACTTGTCATTTAGTGTAAAGGATTTATTAAAAAATATAATAGTGTTTTCGTGCACCGTCTCTTTAAAAAAGCCGGCCGGCAATTCAGCAGCGGTACCCGACAATTTATAACAGACAGAATAGAGCTTCACACATAGATTAGATAGATAGAAACATGTCAGTCACATATATATGAAGTACTGTGACAGTGTTGCTTACTGTACTTGTCATTTACTGCAAAGAATTTATTTAAAAAAATATTAGTGTTTTCATGCACCGTCTCTTTAAAAAAGCCGGCTGGCAATTCAGCATCTGTACCCGACAATTTAGAATAGAAGGAATAGAGAATCACACATAGATTAGATAGATAGAAACATGTCAGCCACATATATACGAAGTACAGTGACAGTGTTGCTTACTGTACTTGTCATTTAGTGTAAAGGATTTATTAAAAAATATAATAGTGTTTTCGTGCACCGTCTCTTTAAAAAAGCCGGCCGGCAATTCAGCATCTGTACCCGACAATTTATAACAGACAGAATAGAGCTTCACACATAGATTAGATAGATAGAAACATGTCAGTCACATATATAATAAGTACAGTGACAGTGTTGGTTACTGTACTTGTCATTTAGTATTAAAATAAAGGATTTATTATTAAAAAAAATTGGCGTGGGGTTCCCCGTAATTTTAGTCTCTAGCGGAGGTTAAGCAGACAGCTGGGGCAGATGTTTGAAGCCTGGGAAGGGGGTAATACCCACGGAGCTTCCCAGGCTACTAATATCAGCCCCCAGCTGAATACCTAGCCTTTACTAGCTATTAAAATGGAGGACCCCCCCAAAAAAATGACGTGGGGTCCCCCCTAATTTAATAGCTAGCAAAGGCTAGGCAGACAGCTGGGGGCTGATATTAATAGCCCAGGAAGGGAGCCATGAATATTGGCCCCCTCCCAGGCTAGAAACACCAGCCCTCAGCCGCCCCAGAAATGGCGCATCCATAGGATGCGCCAATTCTGGCACTTAGCCTCGCTCTTCCACGCTGCCCTGGTGCGGTGGCAGGGGGTAATAGGGTTGGGGTTGATGTCAGCTTATAATGCCAGCTGACATCAAGCCCAGGTTAGTAATGGAGAGGCGTCTATAAGACACCCCCATTACTAACCCCATAGTCAAAGTTAAAAAAAAAACACAAACACCCAGAATAAAGTCCTTTAATTGAAATAAAGACACAATTTTTTATTGTTCTAAATTAAACCATACTTACCATCACGCCCATTCCAGCTGAAGCCAACGATCTCCTGCAATAAAAGAAAAATAATAAAGCAACCTCATCCTTACCTTTCCATGGTTCCCAGGACAGCTCCAGCTCTGCTACATCGAGATGACAGGCTGGACCGCAGCAGAACGCTGCCATCCAGCTTGCCATGCCGCACACACTGAGAAGCGCAGGCTTGCTTGCGCTCCTCAGTGTCTGACTGTGACGGCATCCAGATGAGCCGACAATGAACTCGGCTCACCTCATGTACGTCACTGACAGCGTGGGAAAATTCTCCTGCACTCAGCGCTTCAGCGTGAGAATTTTCCCACGCTGTCAGTGACGTGCATGAGGTGAGCCGAGTTCATTGGACATGACCTCGGCTCATCTGGATGCCGTCACAGCCAGACACTGAGTAGCGCAAGCATGCCTGCGCTTCTCAGTGTCTGCGGGATGACAGGCTGGATGGCAGCGTTCTGCTGCGGTCCAGCCTGTTATCTCGATGTAGCAGAGCTGAAGCTGTCGTGGGAACCATGGAAAGGTAAGGATGAGGTTGCTTTATTATTTTTCTTTTATTGCAGGAGATCGTTGGCTTCAGCTGGAATGGGTGTGATGGTAAGTATGGTTTAATTTAGAACAATAAAGGAATGTGTCTTTATTTCAATTAAAGGACTTTATTCTGGGTGTTTGTGTTTTCTTTTAACTTTGATTATGGGGTTAGTAATGGGGGTGTCTTATAGACGCCTCTCCATTACTAACCTGGGCTTGATGTCAGCTGGCATTATAAGCTGACATCAACCCCAACCCTATTACCCCCTGCCACCGCACCAGGGCAGCGTGGAAGAGCGAGGCTAAGTGCCAGAATTGGCGCATCCTATGGATGCGCCATTTCTGGGGCGGCTGACGGCTGGTGTTTCTAGCCTGGGAGGGGGCCAATATTCATGGTTCCCTTCCTGGGCTATTAATATCAGCCCCCAGCTGTCTGCCTAGCCTTTGCTAGCTATTAAATTAGGGGGGACCCCACGTCATTTTTTTGGGGGGTCCCCCATTTTAATAGCTAGTAAAGGCTAGGTATTCAGCTGAGGGCTGATATTAGTAGTCTGGGAAGCTCCGTGGGTATTACCCCCTTCCCAGGCTTCAAACATCTGCCCCAGCTGTCTGCTTAACCTCCGCTAGAGACTAAAATTACGGGGAACCCCACGCCAATTTTTTTTAATAATAAATCCTTTATTTTAATACTAAATGACAAGTACAGTAACCAACACTGTCACTGTACTTCTTATATATGTGGCTGACATGTTTCTATCTATCTAATCTATGTGTGAAGCTCTATTCTGTCTGTTATAAATTGTCGGGTACAGATGCTGAATTGCCGGCCGGCTTTTTTAAAGAGACGGTGCACGAAAACACTATTATATTTTTTAATAAATCCTTTACACTAAATGACAAGTACAGTAAGCAACACTGTCACTGTACTTCGTATATATGTGGCTGACATGTTTCTATCTATCTAATCTATGTGTGAAGCTCTATTCTGTCTGTTATAAATTGTCGGGTACAGATGCTGAATTGCCGGCCGGCTTTCTTAAAGAGACGGTGCATGAAAACACTATTATTTTTTTTGATAAATCCTTTACACTAAATGACAAGTACAGTAAGCAACACTGTCACTGTGCTTCTTATATGTGTGACTGACATGTTTTTATCTATCTAATCTATGTGTGATTCTCTATTCTTTCTGTTCTAAATTGTCGGGTACCGGTGTATGCCGCTGCTGAATTGCCGGCTTTTCATGTTTCACTGTTGGCACTGTTCCCATCGATTTGGGCAATCACTGTAATGCCACAACCACCATGGCTGTGGCATTACAGTGAGTGGCAGACAATCCCTGCATGATTGGTGCTCTAAATAGCGCCAGACATGCAGGACACGACTTTTGGTGCACGAACAGTTATCGAACATAACCTCGAACAGCCGAATTTTTTGCAAATCGTTCGGGTTCGTCGAACAACTCGAACACCGCCCAAAACAGCTCGAATTTGAGATTGGCGAACAGTTCTAGTCGAACACCGCTCATCTCTAGTAAAAACACCAATTTTTATAAAACATTAAGCTTAAGATTAATAGGGGTGCCCAAACTTTTTCATATAACTGTATATAGTGTGACCGTAAAAGAATGGTAAAAAAGAAATATATACTTACCTTCTGATGGCCTGTCGACGTCAGCGGTCGCGTGACCCGTCACATGACTAAATGACATCACGCCAGGTCCTTTTCAGACCATCGCGAGCTGCCGGCAAGCCAGGACGCATCGGATAAAGACACCGGGGGTCATCAGAAGGTAAGTATAATATTTTATATTTTATTTTATTCTTTTTTTACAGGTTCTATGGTACCTGGGTCCGGAGGAGAGTCTCCTCTTCTCCAAACCCGGGTACCATCCGCACATTGAAACGCATGGAATCTGCATGTACAGATGCAGTGATGCGGATTCCATGTGTTCCAATGCAAGTCAATGGCGGCGAAAGTGCCGCGCTTCCGCAAAATAATTGTTATTGCTGCGGATTTTTCCGCAATGATAATCCGCAGCGGAAATTTCCGCAGCATGTGAACAGCACATGCGGATTATCATTGGGGAACATGGCCGACCTTCTACCAAGCGTTTTTAAGCGTTTCTGCAGTGGAATTGGCGCTGCGGAAAAGCTTAAAAAACGCGTAGTGAGCACACAGCATAAAAAAAATTATTATAATTAATATTGTGCCAAATTAATTTCACGTGAACTATCACATGATCTATCACAGGGGATCATGTGACATGTCATACATACAGGTATGTGTATGTGTGTATGTGTGTGTGTGTGTGTGTGTGGGGGGTGGGGGGCCCGCGCCTTCTAAACTGCCCGGGGCCCTTGCTACTCTTAATCCACCCCTGTGGCTCCCCCACACCCACCACCATGCGGCCATACAATAATATAGTATTCGGACTATAAGACGCACCCCCCACTTTCCTCCAAAATTTTGGAGGAAAAAAGTGCATCTTATAGTCCGAAAAATACGGTTTTTATTAAGAATAGGAGATTTATTTTTTTTTTAAATGTAGGTACGATTCAATTATTCCCAAGATCTCACCCCATGGATGGATCCTTTGTATTTGCAATTGGTGGAGGAAGGGCATTGCTAACAATAGGAATTCCAGAGAATGGAGGACTTAACTACAACTCCCAGTATGTCCTTAGCAATGGTAAGGAGATACTGGGAGTTGTTACCAGTCATCATCAGACTGTGGACCGTATAGGAACCAATGTACTGATTAGATGCAAGCAGTGGAACTATTAAACGTTTAAAAAGTAACTTACATTTTGGGATATATATTACATGATTTAGGTCCTATAATTTTGAGCAGATTAGTGCGAATCTGAGACCCTGATCACTCAGAAGATCTCTTAGAAGTGAAGAGGTGAGGAGACATGACTATGACTTTCTGCTGCATTTGCTCCGCTCAGTGTACTCTCCTATCTACTGAGCTGCGCTCTTCTAGGGGGTCTTTTAAGCAAAGGAGCAAAGGATTGGGGTCCCCACAAATCTGCTCAGAATTAATGACCCTAAACCACATTAAAAACATCCCAAAAGTTGATTTACTCTTTAAGGTTAATTTACTTACACACACACACACACACACACACACACACACACACACACACACACACACACACACACACACACACTGTATACGCCGTACATACCACATGCACTGTATACGCCGTACACACCACACACACTCTGTATACGCCGCATGCAACACACATACACTGTATACGCCGTACACACCACACACACACTGTATACGCCGTACACACCACACACACTCTGTATACGCCGTACGCACCACACACACTCTGTATACGCCGTACGCACCACACACACACTGTATACATCGTACACACCACACACACACTGTATAAGCTGTACACATCACACACACACACACATTGTATACGCCGTACACACCACACACACACTCTGTATACGCCGTACGCACCACACACACACTGTATACGCCGTACATACCACATGCACTGTATACGCCGTACACACACACACACATACACACACATTGTATACGCCGTACACACCACACACACACTCTGTATACGCCGTACACACCACACACACACTCTGTATACGCCGTACACACACACACACACACAGTGTATACGGCGTACGCACCACACACTGTATACGCCGTACTCACCACACACACACTGTATACGCCGTACACACCACACACACACACATTGTATACGCCGTACTCACCACACACACATTGTATACGCCGTACACCACACACACACACACTGTATACGCCATACTCACCACACACACCACACACACTGTATACGCCGTACACACCACACACACACTGTATACGCCGTACTCACCACACACACACACACACTGTATACGCCATACACACCACACACACACTGTACACGCCATACACACCACACACACACATTGTATACGCCGTACGCACCACACACACTGTATACGCCATACATACCACACACACTGTATACGCCGTACACACCACACACACACACACTCTGTATACTTCGTACACACACACACACACACATACACACACACCACACACACACCACACACACACTGTATACGGCGTACGCACCACACACTGTATACGCCGTACTCACCACACACACACACTGTATACGCCATACACACCACACACACACACACTGTACACGCCGTACTCACCACATACACTGTATACGCCGTACACACCACACACACACACTGTATACGGCGTACGCACCACACACACTCTGTATACGCCGTACACACCACACACACACTCTGTATACGCCGTACATACCACACACACACACTGTATACGCCGTACGCACCACACACACACTGTATACGCCGTACATACCACATGCACTGTATACGCCGTACGCACCACACACACACACACAGTATACGCCGTACTCACACACACACATACACACACATTGTATACGCCGTACACACCACACACACACTCTGTATACGCCGTACACACCACACACACACTCTGTATACGCCGTACACACCACACACACACTCTGTATACGCCGTACACACCACACACACACTCTGTATACGCCGTACACACCACACACACACACTGTATAAGCCGTACACATCACACACACACACACACATTGTATACGCCGTACACACCACACACACACTCTGTATACGCCGTACACACCACACACACACTCTGTATACGCCGTACACACACACACACACACACACAGTGTATACGGCGTACGCACCACACACTGTATACGCCGTACTCACCACACACACACTGTATACGCCATACACACCACACACACACTGTATACGCCGTACACACCACACACACACACATTGTATACGCCGTACACCACACACACACACACTGTATACGCCGTACTCACCACACACACACACACTGTATACGCCGTACTCACCACACACACACTGTATACGCCATACACACCACACACACACTGTACACGCCGTACACACCACACACACACATTGTATACGCCGTACGCACCACACACACTGTATACGCCATACATACCACACACACTGTATACGCCGTACACACCACACACACTCTGTATACGCTATATGCACCACCCCACACACACATGTAGCACCCTGAGGATTCGGCTGCTACAGGGGTATTGCACCTCAACCCAGAGGTGTGATATTCCACTCCCGGGTAAGGATGGAGTGTGGAACTGAGCTCAGATAGACTGCATGCACTACATACATCCCATTTCCGGGGAGCAGGCCGACGGCACTCCCACTTAGAAATGTGCAGGTGCGACCGAGCCTGTTCCTGGCTGGAGTGGGAGGGGGGGAGGAACATCCCATGTAGTGTAGGGGCAGATAGGGGGAGCAGTCTGGGTAGTGGTAGGAGCTCATTGGGTGCTGGTCACCTGAGCTCACACATAGAGGGATATATAAGGAGGGCACCAACTAGGATCAGGGTCAGACGCAGAGAGCCTGTCAGACGCAGAGGAGCCTGTCAGATGAGGAGGAGCGGAAGCTGGCAGAGGAGCAGCTGAAAGAAAGAGAGGCCCTGAAGAGAGAGAGTGGAGTGAAGAAAGACCCAGAGGGGGGACAAAGAAGGGACCCAAGAACCCAAATAAGAACACCGGGTGAGGAGTCAGCAGAAGGGTACCGGAACCCAAGCTGGTGGGGGCAAAGACATTCCCCAGCCAGAGACCGGAGACCGTGGGCAGTGTCTGTCACGGTCACCCACTACATTCACCCGGAAGGCACACCACAGGAAGGGTCAGGGAACCTAAGGCCAAAGGTTGCCCAACAGAAGGCCCGAGGGAGCTGGACTTAGGTGAATCACTGGTGGGGACGGCTGAAGTAAGGACAGAGGGAGAGCTCAGGGCCACGCTCCGGACTTGTTTGGGGGTTGGCCGGATCCAGGACCTGGTGGACGCAGCACGGCTCGGGAGGTCACTTGGAGCTAGAGTGACCAGGAACATCTGCAGTAAGTAAAGACCCTTAACTGCACTACCCGAGTCTGTCATCATTACCGGCTGCACCGCACCACCACAACCCCCATCCTCTGCGCCTGTCCCCTCTGAGGCTATACCCCTCCCGTTGGGGGTTATCCCACCAAGCTGCGCATCCACCATCAGCCTCAGCGGACCCTGCTGCAGCGGCGGCCACAGTGACCGCATCACAACGGGTGGCGTAGTCGACACAACGAACTTTAATAACATCAGTAAAGACTGCCACATAACCCTGAGCTTGACGCCCTGGGCACGGGACCGGGTCACAGCCGCTCGGAGACTACAACCCCCCCCATCTGATCCGGTGCCGGGTATTCCCCTCAAAAAGGAATATGTCCCAGGGGGCGCGTCAACTTTGGCGTAGTCGGCAGGATTACGTGCCCGCAACACCCGGGTACTGCGTGCCTGAAGAAAAGTGCAAGTTTACCTCAGAAAGAAGACTCCTGCCGGTTCCGGAGGGTCCACGCCATCGGACTCCATCACCAGTCGTTTCCCGCCGATTGTCCGCCATTTCCAGCTTGTTCCCGCCATCTGCAGAGTTTCCCGCCACTGGGCGACGCTTCCCGCCAAAACCGCAGATTTCCCGCCTTGGAAGAGCAGCGGACGCCATTATGGGCGTGCCAAAGGAGGGCAAGAGGCCACCTCCCATCGTGGGCCAGGACAGAAAATGGCGCCAAAAGTGGAAACCGCCCCCACCAACAGAGACTGTGATGCTGGAGGTGTCTGTCAGCGTGAAAGAACTACCCCTGGAGCTGACAGTCACCGAGTTGCCCCGGGACCGCCCTCGAAGTGGGAGGAGACGAAAGAGAAGAGAAAAGATGGGTGTCGCTTGGAGCAGTCTAGAACGAGCGCACCCGGAGGCAAGGTGTCCGGAGCGAGAGCACCCGGAGTCGAGAAGAGGAAGAGTAGACCCGGGAATGGAGCGAGAGCAGCGCAGCACCGGCCCACTGGCCAGGAGCCTGCAAAAGGAAGAAAGAGGAGAGCAGAGCAGCACCGACCCGATGGTCAGGAGCCTGCTAGAGTCAACAACCCCGCTAGGCTTAGCGGAGATCCTGGCGCAGCTTCCCCGAGAACGGGAGTGCGCGCGGAGTGCCCTGGAGGGCCTCGCGGGAAGGATGGCCCGAGTGCAGAGGGAGATCCTGGCGGAGTGGGGCCGGGAGATGGCCCAGCAAGCTGGAATCCGTCCACGGAACCCGCTCCCTTGGAAGAAGACACCGACTACCTCTGCGGATGACGCGGGAGGACCCAAGGCCGGAGACGGCGCAGAAGAGGGAGCGAGACGTATGGCAGCAGGTAAGGGGGACGCCTATACCCCATACCGGAAGACCGCCCACCTGCCCCAGCTCCCCGTCGCAGAGCCCGAAAGTCCCCCTGCCGTACCCGAGATCGCCATGACACCGCCACCGACTAGGCCCCGACCGGAAGCCGCCGTCGCGACCCCAGTGACGTCACGCGTCGTGACCCGGAGCGTGGCGAAGGAAGAGGAGCCTCCGGCCTGGTCGCAAGGCCTAGCGTTTCCGGGTGCCGCATCCCCAGCAGAGCCATCTACCTCCGCGGAGCCTCCGGCCTGGTCGCAAGGCCAGGTGGCCCAGGGTGCCGCCGTGTTAACAGTTCCATTTACCTTCCAGATGCCCCAGGCCTGGCCGCAAGGCCTGGGCAACCTGGGCGCCCCCACCATCGCGCCCGCACCCGTAACATCAAGGGTGCCAAATCTGGGAGAGGACCCCTTCAGCCAGCTAACGTGGCCGGACGGGCGGCCTTTCATCTGGCCCGAAGAATTCTTGGAACTGGAGCGACAAAAGAAGTTAGGTCCCCTGTGTGAGCCCCTGATCCCGGCTCCAAAGCCCGTGACTCGGGTCTCGCCTCCACTAGAAGAAGCCCAATTCGTGTGGGACCCCACGGGAGAAGATTTGATGGGGTTCACCGGAGAGACTCGGGCAGCTGCAGCAGAGCGTACCGAGTGTTGCCGTCAACAGCTGGCAGAGTTCAAGAGAGAGCGGGAGGAGAGGCGGGCCAGAGAGCAATGGGCCCGGACCCGCAGCGCGGAGCAAAAGAGTCGGACCAGAAGGGACCCCTATGCAGCAGATCGTCCCCGTACCATCGGGACGGTAATAAAGTTTAATGCGCAGCATGGGTGGGGCTTCATAAAGGACCGGAACACCATGGGTGACGTCTTCGTTACCCGACGGGATGTCGAGTCTCACCTGCCAGAGGGTCACAAAGGCCGTGACCTCTACGTCGGTGACGAGGTAACGTTCACCCGGCACAAGTGTGCCAAGGGACCTTACGCCCTCCACGTGCATCGCCTGACAGAGGAGGAGTTGCGGTGTAGGGAGGAGGAGCCAGAAGACCCGGACGGGTTCAAGGCTAGAAGGTACTATGACTGAAATAGTACAAAGGAGATGTAAATAGTTACCCATCGGGGTACCCAAGTAACCGTGGCTGCTTTAAAGTTTAGTCCCCGTTGGGACCAGTGAACAGTTTAACCCGTGTGTCCCCTACCCAAACCAGGCTGAGGACTGTGAGCAGCCATCCCATTCCCTTTACTTGGCCGGGGACTGAGAACGGCCAAAACTTCCCTGTACATAGTTGCGCTTCCTAAGGCGCCCCCTACTGGTTTTATGAGAAACTGCTTATCAAAAGACTGTCGCACTTTACCTGGTCACGAGTTGCACGGTGACCAGAGGAGGAAGAAAGAAAGAGACGACGAGAATGTTATAATGATGTCTATATGAAAAAGTTTATATATATATAATATTTTATATGTTTTATATGTTTATAAAAATTTGTATGTTTTGGTGTTTTTGTCTTTGCAGCCCGAGGACGTGCTGTGGTTTACCAGGGGGGAATGTAGCACCCTGAGGATTCGGCTGCTACAGGGGTATTGCACCTCAACCCAGAGGTGTGATATTCCACTCCCGGGTAAGGATGGAGTGTGGAACTGAGCTCAGATAGACTGCATGCACTACATACATCCCATTTCCGGGGAGCAGGCCGACGGCACTCCCACTTAGAAATGTGCAGGTGCGACCGAGCCTGTTCCTGGCTGGAGTGGGAGGGGGGAGGAACATCCCATGTAGTGTAGGGGCAGATAGGGGGAGCAGTCTGGGTAGTGGTAGGAGCTCATTGGGTGCTGGTCACCTGAGCTCACACATAGAGGGATATATAAGGAGGGCACCAACTAGGATCAGGGTCAGACGCAGAGAGCCTGTCAGACGCAGAGGAGCCTGTCAGATGAGGAGGAGCGGAAGCTGGCAGAGGAGCAGCTGAAAGAAAGAGAGGCCCTGAAGAGAGAGAGTGGAGTGAAGAAAGACCCAGAGGGGGGACAAAGAAGGGACCCAAGAACCCAAATAAGAACACCGGGTGAGGAGTCAGCAGAAGGGTACCGGAACCCAAGCTGGTGGGGGCAAAGACATTCCCCAGCCAGAGACCGGAGACCGTGGGCAGTGTCTGTCACGGTCACCCACTACATTCACCCGGAAGGCACACCACAGGAAGGGTCAGGGAACCTAAGGCCAAAGGTTGCCCAACAGAAGGCCCGAGGGAGCTGGACTTAGGTGAATCACTGGTGGGGACGGCTGAAGTAAGGACAGAGGGAGAGCTCAGGGCCACGCTCCGGACTTGTTTGGGGGTTGGCCGGATCCAGGACCTGGTGGACGCAGCACGGCTCGGGAGGTCACTTGGAGCTAGAGTGACCAGGAACATCTGCAGTAAGTAAAGACCCTTAACTGCACTACCCGAGTCTGTCATCATTACCGGCTGCACCGCACCACCACAACCCCCATCCTCTGCGCCTGTCCCCTCTGAGGCTATACCCCTCCCGTTGGGGGTTATCCCACCAAGCTGCGCATCCACCATCAGCCTCAGCGGACCCTGCTGCAGCGGCGGCCACAGTGACCGCATCACAACGGGTGGCGTAGTCGACACAACGAACTTTAATAACATCAGTAAAGACTGCCACATAACCCTGAGCTTGACGCCCTGGGCACGGGACCGGGTCACAGCCGCTCGGAGACTACAACCCCCCCCATCTGATCCGGTGCCGGGTATTCCCCTCAAAAAGGAATATGTCCCAGGGGGCGCGTCACACACACTCTGTATACTTCGTACACACACACACACACACATACACACACACCACACACACACTGTATACGGCGTACGCACCACACACTGTATACGCCGTACTCACCACACACACACACTGTATACGCCATACACACCACACACACACACTGTATACGCCGTACTCACCACATACACTGTATACGCCGTACACACCACACACACACACTGTATACGGCGTACGCACCACACACACACTGTATACGCCGTACATACCACATGCACTGTATACGCCGTACGCACCACACACACACACATTGTATACGCCATACACACCACACACACACTGTATACGCCGTATTCACCACCACACACACGCAGTCTGTATACATCATACGCACCACACACACACACACTGTATACGCTGTACATACCACATACACTGTATACGCCGTACACACCACACACACACACTGTATACGCCGTACACCACACACACACTCTGTATACGCCGTACACACCACACACACATACACTGTATACGTTGTACATACCACATGCACTGTATACGCCATACGCACCACCACACACACACTGTATATGCCGTACACACCACACACACACACACACTGTATACGCCGTACGCACCACCACACACACACGCACTCTGTATACACCGTACGCACCACACACACGCACTCTGTATACACCGTACACACCACACACACACTGTATATGCCGTACACAGTGGCGTACTGCCAATGGCGGCAGACCAGGCGACTGCTATGGGGCCCGTGAGCCGAGGGGGCCCCATAGCAGTCCAGAGGTGGATATACCGCCACCGGTGCAGCTGCGCCGGGTCCCCACCATGCAGCTGCACCAAGGGGCCCACAAGGTGCAGCTGCTCCCTGCATTCGGCGGTCAGGGAGTGATCCCTACAGCTCCGCTGCTGTCAGGAGGAGAATAGCAGCGGAGCTGCAGGGTTCGTCCTCTACTTCCTCCCTGACCCAGGCGCGCGCAGCTTGATGACGTCATCATGCAGCGCGCGCCTGGGTCAGGAAGAAAGCTGCCGGCAACCAGGAGGATGCTGCTGCAGGGAAGCGAGCTGAAGTAAGTTTTTTTTTTTTTTTTTTTTTTACTGAAATGCTGGGGAGGGGATGGGGCTGGGAAGAGCAATAATGGGGCGGATAGAGCTGGGGAGAGCAATGATGGGGATGGTGGGGAAGGGGAGAGCAATGACGTATTGCTGGGAGAGAGCAATGATGGGGGTGCTGGGAGAGAGCAATGATGGGGGTGCTGGGAGAGAGCAATGATGGGGGTGCTGGGACAGAGCAATGGTGGGGGGCTGGGAGAGAGCAACGATGGATGTGCTGGGACAGAGTAATGATGGGGGTGCTGAGAGGAAATAATGGGGGTGCTGGGAGAGAGCAATGATGGGAGTGCTGGGAGAAGCAATGATGGAGGTGCTGGGACAGAGCAATGATGGGGGGCTGGGAGAGAGCAATGATGGAGGTGCTGGGACAGCGCAATGATGGGGGTGCTGGACAGAGCAATGATGGGGGTTGGGAGAGAGCAATGATGGGGGTGGTGGGACAGAGCAATGATGCAGGTGCTAAGAGGGAGAGCAAAGATGGGGGTGCTGGGAGAGAGCAATGATGGGGGTGCTGGGAGAGAGCAATGATGGGGGTGCTGGGAGAGAGCAATGATGGGGGTGCTGGGAGAGAGCAATGATGGGGGTGCTGGGAGAGAGCAATGATGGGAGTGCTGGGAGAAGCAATGATGGAGGTGCTGGGACAGAGCAATGATGGGGGGCTGGGAGAGAGCAATGATGGAGGTGCTGAGACAGCGCAATGATGGGGGTGCTGGACAGAGCAAGGATGGGGGTTGGGAGAGAGCAATGATGGGGGTGGTGGGACAGAGCAATGATGGGAGTGCTGGGAGAGAGCAAAGATGAGGGTGCTGGGACAGAGCAATGACGTGGGTGCTGGGACAGAGCAATGATGGAGGTGCTGGGAGAGAGTAATGATGGGGGTGCTGGGAGAGAGTAATGATGGGGGTGCTGGGAGAGAGTAATGATGGGGGTGCTGGGAGAGAGCAATGACGGGGGTGCTGGGAGAGAGCAATGATGGGGGTGCTGGGAGAGAGCAATTATGGGGGTTTCACTTTGCTTGTACTGTTAAGCCTTGTATGTTTTCCGTGTGCACATAGCCTTACAGTTAATTGGGGAGAGTCACAGAGACTGAATAATTTATATTATTGGCCGGTGCAGATTATAGTTAATGGGGGGCACAGTGCTGCTTATCACTTTATATTTTGATTACTAGGTGGTTAATAGTATATTAATGGGGGGGTTACATATCTGTATTCGAGGACACAGAGCGGGGGAGACACAGGTATACATACAATATGTGACCTTGTTATTTTCTAGGCTGGAGATCATCGTGACAAGACGAGTCGTGGCTGGGAGATGTCGACATGAAGGTCTGACCAGATGGAGAAGCAGCAGAAACCGACTCTGATCAGATGAGACGTCTGCGGTAAGTGCCTGGATGTAGATATTATTCTGTATCTGCACTGTGTGACTTGGAGTGATAATGTTATCTGTAAAATCCCTTAGGCCACATTCTCACATTTGTGTGAAATGTCCGTGTGCTGCCAGATCTTTTTATCGGATGGTCCACGGACTCGTACAGTTTTATAGATCCATTCACACATCCATGAAAATCACGGATCTGAGAATGAGATCTAAGAGGGTCAGAGAATCTCCTGTTCTGATCCGATATTGAGGATTAGAATAGGACATGCTCAATGCAGGGCAGCACACGGACACTGCACACAGATGCAGGAATGTAGCCTTATTATGTATAGCACAGTCCCTTAGTATATAGTGTACTCACTTATTATGTATAGCGCCATCCTTAGTTATATAGTTTCCTCTTTTATTATGTATAACACCCTCCCTTATTATGTACCATCCTCTCTAGCGGCTCACAGTTGGGGGAACATACTGTGTTGGGGACAGCATACTTTACCCTGGGAGTTGAGGTGGGGTACAGTAGGGTCATTATACTGTGCATGTGGAGGAATTCACCATGGGGGTATTATACTGTGTTTGGGGGGCCCTTTTATTGGCATCACACTTTATGGGGCAATGAAAGAGATCTAGGACGTCAGCAGGAGGAAAATTACTATGTAAAGATGGAAAGTTGTGAGATCTGATCTTTGGTGACCCCGACAATTATTTAATTTTTTTTTTTGGGGGGGGGGGGCAATTAGAGCTTCTACTATGGGGCCCCATGATTCCTATGTATGCCCCTGGCCGTACATACCACATACACTGTATACGCCATATACACCACCACAGACACACACTGTATACGCCGTACGCACCACACACACACATACACTGTATATGCCGTACGCACCACCACACACACGCAATCTGTATACACCCTGCGCACCACACACACACACTGTACATGCCGTAAGCACCACACACACACTATATACGCCGTACGCACCACACACACACACACACAGTGTATACGCCGTACGCACCACACACACACACACACAGTGTATACGCCGTACGCACCACCACACACACGCACTCTGTATACACCCTGCGCACCACACACACACACACATACACTGTATATGCCGTAAGCACCACACATACCCTGTATACGCCGTATGCAACACCACACACACTGTATACGCCATACGCACCCCCCACACACACACTGTATACGCCGTACGCACCCCCCCACACACACTGTATACGCTGTATGCACCACCACACACACTCTGTATACGCCATACGCACCACACACGCTCTGTATACGCTGTACGCACCACCACACACACTCTGTATACGCTGTACGCACCACACACACAATGTATACGGCATATGCACCACACACATTGTATACACCGTACACACCACACACACACACTGTATACGCCGTACGCACCACACACACTGTATACGCCGTACGCATCACACACTGTATACGACGTACGCACCACACACTGTATACGCCGTATGCAACACACACTGTATACGCATTACGCACCACACACTGTATACGCCGTATGCAACACACACTGTATACGCCGTACGCACCACACACTGTATACGCCGTATGCAACACACACTGTATACACCATACACACAACACACACACGGTATACGCTGCAGACACCACACACACAGTATACGCCGGACGCACAACACACACACTGTATACGCTGTACACACCACACACACTGTATATGCCGTACGCACCACCACACACACACACACTCTGTATACGCTATATGCACCACACACGCTCTGTATACGCCTTACGCACCACCACACACACTCTGTATACGCTGTACGCACCACACACACAATGTATACGGCATATGCACCACACACATTGTATACACCGTACACACCACACACACACACTGTATACGCCGTACGCACCACACACTGTATACGCATTACGCACCACACACTGTATACGCCGTATGCAACACACACTGTATACGCCGTACGCACCACACACTGTATACGCCGTATGCAACACACACTGTATACGCCATACGCACAACACACACACTGTATACGCTGCACACACCAAACACACAGAATACGCCGTACGCACAACACACACACTGTATACGCTGTACACACCACACACACTGTATATGCCGTACGCACCACCACACACACACACACACTCTGTATACACTATATGCACCACCACACACACACTCTGTATACGCCGTACGCACCACACACACACTCTGTATACGCCGTACGCACCACACACACGGTATACGCCGTACGCAGCCTCTTGCGTGGTACCACCAGCAGAACACTGTCGCAAACACGCCGCCGCCGGGATCAGCCGAATGATTCACTGACTGCCGCCATCTTTGTACAGGAGGAGCGCATGCGCAGTTTTAATGTGACCGCCGCTATCTGCCTGCACAAAGATGGCGGCAGTCTGATTTACTGCGTGGGGAGACAGCTCAAACGAGAGAACACATGAGGGAAGAAGACAGCACAGGGGTGGAGAGAGAGAGCAGACAAGGGGGAGAGCACATGGGGTACACAGGTCAAAGAAGAGATCACATAAGAGGAGAAGACAGCAGATGGGGGAGAGAGAAAGTGCACGGAGGGGAAAGAGACAGAGCACAGGGGGGAGACAGCTCAAACGGGACAGCACATGAGGGGAGAACACAGCACAGGAAGGAGAGAGACAGCAGACAAGGGGGAGAGCACATGGGGTAGACAGGTCAAAGAAGAGAGCACAAAAGAGGAGAAGACAGCAGATGGGGGAGAGAGAAAGTGCACAGGGGGAGAGAGGCAGAGCACAGGGGGGAGACAGCTCAAACGGGACAGCACATGAGGGGAGAACACAGCACAGGAAGGAGAGAGACAGCAGACAAGGGGGAGAGCACATGGAGAAGACAGGTCAAAGAAGAGATCACATGAGAGGAGAAGACAGCAGATGGGGGAGAGAGAAAGAGCACAGGGGGGAGACAGCTCAAACGGGACAGCACATGAGGGGAGAACACAGCACAGGAAGGAGAGAGACAGCAGACAAGGGGGAGAGCACATGGGGTAGACAGGTCAAAGAAGAGATCACATGAGAGGAGAAGACAGCACAGGAAGGAGAGAGACAGCAGACAAGGGGGAGAGCACATGGGGTAGACAGGTCAAAGAAGAGATCACAGACGGGAGAAGTCAGCACATGGGGGAAAGAGAGAGTGGATAGGTGGGTGAGCACATGGGGGGGAGAGATTCTCAACTGTGCAAAGCCTGCCCCCATCGTGACATTACTGCCCTCCCGATGAGACAGCATCGGGCCTCCATCTAGTATATACAGTACAGACCAAAAGTTTGGACACACCTTCTCATTTAAAGATTTTTCTGTATTTTCATGACTATGAAAATTGTACATTCACACTGAAGGCATCAAAACTATGAATTAACACATGTGGATTATATACTTAACAAAAAAGTGTGAAACAACTGTAAATATGTCTTATATTCTAGGTTCTTCAAAGTAGCCACCTTTTGCTTTGATGACTGCTTTGCACACTCTTGGCATTCTCTTGATGAGCTTCAAGAGGTAGTCACCGGAAATGGTCTTCCAACAATCTTGACGGAGTTCCCAGAGATGCTTAGCACTTGTTGGCCCTTTTGCCTTCACTCTGCTGTCCAGCTCACCCCAAACCATCTCGATTGGGTTCAGGTCTGGTGACTGTGGAGGCCAGGTCATCTGGCGTAGCACCCCATCACTCTCCTTCTTGGTCAAATAGCCCTTACACAGCCTGGAGGTGTGTTTGGGGTCATTGTCCTGTTGAAAAATAAATGATGGTCCAACTAAACGCAAACCGGATGGAATAGCATGCCGCTGCAAGATGCTGTGGTAGTCATGCTGGTTCAGTATGCCTTCAATTATGAATAAATCCCCAACAGTGTCACCAGCAAAGCACCCCCACACCATCACACCTCCTCCTCCTCCATGCTTCACGGTGGGAACCAGGCATGTAGAGTCCATCCGTTCACCTTTTCTGCGTCTCAGAAAGACACGGTGGTTGAAACCAAAGATCTCAAATTTGGACTCATCAGACCAAAGCACAGATTTCCACTGGTCTAATGTCCATTCCTTGTGTTCTTTAGCCCAAACAAGTCTCTTCTGCTTGTTGCCTGTCCTTAGCAGTGGTTTCCTAGCAGCTATTTTACCATGAAGGCCTGTTGAAAAAAATCTCCTCTTAACAGTTGTTGTAGAGATGTGTCTGCTGCTAGAACTCTGTGTGGCATTGACCTGGTCTCTAATCTGAGCTGCTGTTAACCTGCGATTTCTGAGGCTGGTGACTCAGATAAACTTATCCTCAGAAGCAGAGGTGACTCTTGGTCTTCCTTTCCTGGGGCGGTCCTCATGTGAGCCAGTTTCTTTGTAGCGCTTGATGGTTTTTGCAACTGTACTTGGGGACACTTTCAAAGTTTTCCCAATTTTTCAGACTGACTGACCTTCATTTCTTAATGTAATGATGGCCACTCGTTTTTCTTTACTTAGCTGCTTTTTTCTTGCCATAATACAAATTCTAACAGTCTATTCAGTAGGACTATCAGCTGTGTATCCACCAGGCTTCTGCACAACACAACTGATGGTCCCAACTCCATTTATAAGGCAAGAAATCCCACTTATTAAACCTGACAGGGCACACCTGTGTAGTGAAAACCATTTCCGGTGACTACCTCTTGAAGCTCATCAAGAGAATGCCAAGAGTGTGCAAAGCAGTCATCAAAGCAAAAGGTGGCTACTTTGAAGAACCTAGAGTATAAGACATATTTTCAGTTGTTTCACACTTTTTTGTTAAGTATATAATTCCACATGTGTTAATTCATAGTTTTGATGCCTTCAGTGTGAATGTACAATTTTCATAGTCATGAAAATACAGAAAAATCTTTAAATGAGGTGTGTCCAAACTTTTGGTCTGTACTGTATATATATATTACATATTCTACAAGCAGGGCTTGTGGATTGTCCATTATTATAATATACAACATATAAAGTGCAGTGCATGAGGGGAAGGCGAAGGACATGACTAAACCCCCCAAATATTAATGATAGTGTGTAAAATAATCACAGGCTGCAATTACCCATAATGTTTTTTAGTTTTGTTTTTTTAAACAATTAATATCAACTTTTTCTTGTGGTTGTAAATGTGAAATAACAGTGAGAGCCATGATGACATCACAATGCACATGACATCATAGACATGACAGCTGGAGTAGAATGTATGAAGCTCTGCACCAGAGCCATCTTGTGTCACTAGGATCTGACAGCTGGAAGGGGACGAGTCCAGGTAGGGAGCACATTACTTTTAAGCTTTGGTATACTTATAGCGTATCCCCCGGATTTATCATGGATCTCCAGAAACACTCTGTAATAAGACATTTTCAGGACCACCCCTTACCTAAATGAGTAGTCACTGATGATCTGTTGATATTAACAAGTATGGCAGCTAAACCCCCAGCAATGAGCTGCTATATTGCTGGGGAAGCAGCGTTTTCCATGCCCCCTATAGCAGGAGGATGACAATGTGATGATACATATTTGTTGGGGGTCTTCCAGCTCTTTGCACTGGCTCCCCACTATGGCAGACTACAATGGAGCTCGCCCCCTATGTCACCCCTATGCTCTAGTAAGGCATGTAGATAGGGGGGGCTCAAGTTGGGACATCTTTATGGGGCTCCATTTTTGGATCGTTTTGCCATTGACGTGGTAGAATTACAGCACTTTGTAACAGAAATTTAGTAGCGTATGCCATCATTCTCTGTTGTCAGCTCTTTTGCTCCTGTGAATTCGGGGGGACATTGGAGTTGTAGTTACTGGGGTCAGGACTGGCAGGATGGGGTCCTGGGTGGTATTTTAGTACATAGAGCAGTAGGTAATATAGATAAAATAAAAGGCTCCTATTAAATGTGCCTCATAGAATTATAAAATGAGGTCGGGGTTTTGTCTTTTTATTGAATTAATTTGTTGTTGATGTTGTAAACTGGATCCATAAAAAGCAGTGAGAGTTTTAATGACATCACAGGGCGCGTGACATCATCGACATCCCATGACATCACAGATGAAATAGAATGTGCACATTTCTAAACCGGAATCATTTTATGTCTTTAACCCCGGACAGCTTGAAGGAGACTGGTCCAGGTAAGCGTCTCTTCACACAATCTTGGGGTCCTGTTTACACATCATGTAGCTGGGGGTGTTTGTGGTGAAGTTCAGCACTGCACCATTTTGCCCCCCAAAAAATCAGAGCCAACACGTCTGTGTCATGTGCTTATTGCTGTGATTGTCAAGGTGATGCCTTTAGGGATCGCTGACACTGCTGAGTAGCCGGCATATGACTCGGATGAGTATAGCACTCACTCCAATGTTATACTATGGGGCAGTGCCAACTAGTGTTTATTTTCTCATGCCAAGTCGGCATGAGAAAAAAATTGCTGCATGCTGCAATTGGCAGAGTATATCAGACGACGCGCCCATACAAGTCTATGGATACGTGAAAAACATCGGACTGCACTCAGATGTCATCTGAGTGCAGTCCAATATACGCCGGCTGACTCACACAATTGAGAAGATGGAGAAATTAAATGCTCCATCTTCTCCACACCTGTGATCCGAATCTCGCATGCGAGAGAATTGGATCACAAACACAATATTGTTGATATTTTCCATTGAAGTAAGGCCCTCCTAAGGCGAAGGTCTGGACAGTAAGAAACCCTTCCAGTGTCAATAACCACCTAATGGTTCAAAAATATCTACCCCACTTTTTGCTATAAAGTGTAGATTGAGCATCCCAGAATGCCAAAGGGGATCCAGAAACCAGAATATTTAATACCTTATTTCAATCAAACTTCACCAATCTTTTTTTTTTTTGGTTTGTCCCATAGGACGTAACGTTAAGTCGTCTGAAGAAACGCAGTGAGAAGGCATTCGTCTTGACTAGCGGAGAGGTTACTCCTTTGCTACAGGAGTCTGACAGGTAAGTGGACATTTTAACTCATCCATCAATTCCTCCCCTTGTAGATTTATTGCAGAATTGCCGTTTTAATCACCCAAAAAGCACATTGACCGGATATTTAACCAACTCACCACTTAGTTCAATCTAGCAATTTTAGGACTTCAATCCTGAAATACTTATTGGGTATAATGGCTTCACCGACTTAATTTCTAATATGTCCATTTTCCAACTTCAACCAAGAGGATATGCTGGTCTTGGAATATTTTCACTAGAACCGGTATAACTACATCCATCATGCTCCTCCAGTTAGGAGGATAGACTGGGACATTGATGGTTTATCAGCCCCACACTGGCGAATCCAGATCCAACTTCCATTAGGAGGGCAGACTGGTATACGGTGGGGAAAAGAAGTATTTAATACACTGCCGATTTTGCAAGTTTTCCCACCTACAATGAATGGAGAGGTCTGTAATTTTTATCGTAGGTCACTTCACCTGTGAGAGACCGAGTTTAAAAATAAAATCCAGAAAAATCACATTGTATGATTAACATTACATAATTCATTTGCATTTTATTGCATGAAATAAGTATTTGATACAATAGAAAAATAGAACTTAATATTTGGTCCAGAAACCTTTGTTTGCAATTACAGAGGTCAGACGTTTCCTGTAGTTCTTGACCAGGTTTGCACGCACTGCAGCAGGGATTTTGGCCCTCTCCTCCATACGGATCTTCTCCAGATCTTTCAAGTTTCGGGGCTGTTGCTGGGCAATATTGAGTTTCAGCTCCCTCCAAAGCTTTTCTACTGGGATCAGGTCTGGAGACTGGCTAGACCACTACAGGACCTTGAAATGCTTCTTATCGAGCCACGCCTTAGGTTGCCCTGGCTGTGTGTTTCGGATCATTGTCATGCTGGAAGACCCAACCACAACCCATCTTCAACGTGCTTACTGAGGGAAGGAAGATACATGACCCCATCCATCCTCCCTTCAATACATTGCAGTCGTCCTGTCCCCTTTGCAAAAAAAAGCACCTCCGAAGTATGAGGTTTCCCCCGCCATGCTTCATGGTTGGGAGAGTGTTCTTGGGGTTGTACTCATCCTTCTTCTTCCTCCAAACAAGGTGAGTGGAGTGGACACCAAAAAGTTCTATTTTGATCTCATCTGACCACATGACCTTCTCCCATGCCTCCTCTGGATCATCCAGATGGTTATTGACAACTTCAAACAGGCCTGGATATGTGCTGGGGTGAGCACTGGACCTTGTGTGCCCTGCAGGATTTTAATCCATGATAGCGTAGTGTGTAACTAATGGTAATGTTTGAGACTGTGGTGCCAGCTCTATTTAGGTCATTGACCAGGTCCTCCCATGTAGTTCTGGGCTGATTCCTGACGTTTCTCAGAATCATCCTTACCCCACGAGGCGAGATCTTGCATGGAGCCCCAGACCGAGGAAGACTTAGTCATCTTGTGTTTCTTCCATTTTCTAATAATTGCGCCAACAGTTGTTGGCGTCTCGTGAAGCTGCTTGCTTATTGTCCTGTAGCCCATCCCAGCCTTGTGTCTTTTATACAGGTAATAAGTTCAAACAAGTGCAATTAATACAGGTAATGAGTGAAGAGTAGGAGGGCTTCTTAAAGAAAAGCTAACAAGTATGTGAGAGCCAGAATTCTTGCTGGTTGGTAGGTGATCAAATACTTATTTCATGCAATAAAATGCAATTTAATTATTTAAAAATCATATAATGTGATTTTCTGATTTTTAGATTTTGTCTCTCACAGATGAAGTGACCTACGATAAAAATGACTGACCTCTACACTCTTTGTAGGTAGGAAAACTTGCAAAATCGTCAGTGTATCAAATACTTATTTTCTCCACTGTAGTGCTGTCCAACATGACACCATCAAGCTCATCTTACCACTCCATACCAGGAGGGTAGATTGGGGCATTAACAGTTTAATCACTTTGTGTCCACAAGGCCATCTCTTCCAACTAGGAGCCTTAACTGGACTTACAGTGGTTTTATTCAGCTTATTGCAGCCATGTCCAGCTTGCACCTCCAACAAGGAGAGTAAACTGAAATGTAGATGTTTATCAACTTAAATGCTGAGCAGTCCATCCTATGACACCGGACCAGGAGGAGCAGCTGGACTTACACTGGTTTTGCTCAGCTCAGCCATACCCAACTTACAAATCCAACTTAAAGGATAACCTGGAAACTAAATGGTTAACCAACTTAAACGCCAACCAGTCCAATTTATGACTCCAGACCCCGAATATTAATTGAACTTACAATGATTTCATGTGTCTTATGACCAGTGGCGTAACTAGAGTCTGAATATATATATCCCGAATATGTCCCCCATTCTGCCGCTGTTCTTTATTGTATAAAAAAAAACCTAAGCCATTATACTCACCAGGGGTGTACATTCAAGTCATGGGGCTCCAGAGCATAAGTATAACGCACTTCCCATAGTCCTTCATATAGTATAATGCATCCCATAGTCCTCCATATAGTATAATGCATCCCATTCTCCTCTATATAATATACTGTACAGCCCATAGTCGTCCATAAAGTATAATGCACAGCTCCTAGTCATACATGTAGTATAATGCACCCCATAGTTTTCAATAAAGTATAAAGCACCTCCACAGTCATACATAGTAGTATAATGCACCACATCATAATATATAGCAGTATAATTCACCCCCATAGTCATATATGGTAATATAATGTACCTCCATAGTCATATAAAGTAGTGTAATGCACCCCATAGTCATATATAGTAGTATAATGCACCTCCATAGTCATATATAGCAGTATAATGCACCCCCATCGTCATATATAGCAGTATAATGCACCCCATCGTCATATATAGCAGTATAATGCAAGCCATAGTCCTATATAGCAGTATAATGCACCCCCAGTCATATATAGTAGTATAATGCACCCCATAGACATGTACAGTAGTATAATGCATCCTCATAGTCATATATAGTAGTATAATACACTTCATAGTCATCCATAGAAGTATAATGCACCCCCATCGTCACATAAAGCAGTATAATGCACTCCATAGTCATATAAGGCAGTATAATGTACCCCCATATAGTTTATATAGTAGTATAATGCACCCCATAGTCATATATAGCAGTATATTGCACTTCCTGGTCATATATAGTTGTATAATGTACCCCCATAGTCATATATAATAGTATACTGCACCCCCATAGTCATATACACTAGTATAAAGCATCCCATAGTCATATACAGTAGTATAAAGCACCCCATAGTCATATATAGTAGTATAAAGCACCCCATAGTCATATATAGTAGTATAAAGCACCCCATAGTAATTTATAGTAGTATAATGTACCCCCATAGTCATATATAGTAGTATAATGCACCCCACTGTCATATCAGTATAATGCACCCCCATAGTCATATATAGTAGTATAATGCACCCACATAGTCATATATAGTAGTATAATACACCTTCATAGTCATATACAGAAGTATAATGCACCCCTATAGTCATCCGTAGTAGTATAATACAACCCCAATAGTCATCCGTAGTAGTATAATACAACCCCCATAGTCATATATAGTAGTGTAATGCACCTCCATAGTCATAAATAGTAGTATAATGCACCACCATAGTCATAAATAGTAGTAAAATGCACCCTATAGTCATATATAGCACTATATTGCACTTCAGTCATATATAGCAGTTTAATGTACCCCCATAGTCATATATAGCAGTATAATGTACATCATAGTCATATATAGCAGTATAATGCACCCTTATAGCCATATATAGTAGTATAGTATACCCCATATTCATATATAGTAGTATAATGTACCCCATAGTCATATAGCAGTATAATGCACCCCGTAGTCATATATAGTAGTATAAAGCACCTCATAGTCATATATAGTGTTACGGGTCCGGGGGGTGGAACCTCTGTGCTATGGTGCAAGGAGGGACCCAGAGGGGCGTAACTAAGTATCAACCCGGACTGACCCTGGTCGTACGGCGGCTAACGACTCCGTGACCAGGGAGGGACCGAGCCGAGGGACCAGGTGCTACTCTGGGGATGACCTTGTAAGGGAGCAGGTGACCTTCACGGTACAGATGGCAGGGACTGACCGGAATAGCAGGTAGGCACAGCAGGCAGGCTGGCGAGCAGGAGTCTCTAGGTGGGCTGGCAGGTGGTCACGGCAAGTGACGGCAGGAGTCTCTAGGTGGTCACGGCAAGTGACGGCAGGAGTCTCTAGGTGGGCTGGCAAGTGGTCACGGCAAGTGACGGCAGGAGCCCCCAGGAAGGCACGGCAGGTAACAGGCAGGTCACAGGCAAGTGCTCCCAGGTGAGCGGGCTGACAGGCACGGCAGGTACCAGGCAGGCAACAGGCAAGTGCTCCCAGGTGAGCGGGCTGGCAGGCACGGCAGGTAACAGGCTGGTGGGAAAGACTGGTAGTCAGGCTAGCAGCGGGACCTGAGGGCTGAAGCAGAAGTCAGAAACACTGTGCAACAACTTTTGCTCGGGCACCTCCATTTTGGAGGAGGTGCCTTATATATGGGAGGACCCTCGGCTATTGGCCGAGGACTCCTTAGGACGGCGCACGCGGCCCCTTTAAGAGGGAGGGAGCGAGCGCGCCCTAAGCACAGTGCCCGGGGAGCTGCGCGCGCCGGCTGCAGGAAGAGGAGCGCTGGTGAACGCAGAGCGGGGAGCGAGGAGGTGAATGGGACGGCGTCTCTGCCTAGCAGGGGGCAGAGACGCCGATGCTACATATAGTAGTATGGCAACTTATTTAAAATAAATATTTAAATACTCTACCCACCTTCCCTTCACTCCCGCTCCGCAAGTCCTGTTGTGAAGCAGGCAGCTGACTTCGGCCTGTGACGGGAGTGCATGACGTTACTGCCATGCGCCCCGTCATGTGCTGGCCTATGATTGGCCGACAGAATGCATTGTCGCTAAAGGACCCAATAGGTATGTCCACAGCAATACACTTCAACTGGATGTGCGTAGGAGGACACACATCTAATTAAAGGTTCTGCTGGTGTCGGCGGGCCCCTGATCCTCCGGGCCTTTGTGACTTGCTGCGACCGCAGTCGTTACTCCCCTACTAATCACAACCATGACCAACTTCAACTAGAAGGATAACTGGGACATAAATATTTTGCTAAGTAAAATGTCGACCAGTCCATTCTGAGACTCCCGACATCAGACTTAAAATAGCTTCATTCTGTTTAAAGCAACCATTTACACCTCCTACCAACAAGAGGCCAAACTGGGACATGGATAGCACATTGAACAGGTCTGCCTTTATCATCTAAGTATGAGGGATGGACTGGAAATTTGTTGGCCTCACCAGCTACCCTCAGGACTATATTTTATTAAGGCACCTCCTTGTTGTTTGATAGGATCAGCCGTTATCACCCGGAAGTCATTCTTACCAATATCAGCAGAATTGCTAGTTAATGAAGCATTGAGACAGTAAAGAAAACAAGCCTACAAACCACAATCGGCTGACATACTACTGAAAGTAGCCCGGGGCGGGCGGGCGGGCCCCACAGTCCGGACCCGGGGCGGGCGGGCCCCACAGTCCGGACCCGGGGCGGGCGGGCCCCAGAGTCCGGACCCGGGGCGGGCGGGCCCCACAGTCCGGACCCGGGGCGGGCGGGCCCCACAGTCCGGACCCGGGGCGGGCGGGCCCCACAGTCCGGACCCGGGGCGGGCGGGCCCCACAGTCCGGACCCGAGGCTAGATGCGGGACAGGCGGTCTAACAATCCAGACACAGGGCGGACGGGCCCCACAGTCCAGGCTCGGGGAGGACGGGCCCCACATTCCAGGCTCGGGTTGGACGGGCCCCACAGTCCAGGCTCGGGGCGGACGGGCCCCACAGTCCAGGCTCGGGGCGGACGGGCCCCTCGGTCCAGTCTCGGGGAGGACGGGTCCCTCGGTCCAGGCTCGGGGAGGACGGGTCCCACGGTCCAGGCTCGGGGAGATCGGGCCGCACGGTCCAGGCTCGGGCGAACAGGCCCCAAAGTCCAGGATCGGGGCGGATGGGGGGCCCCACAGTCCGGAGTCGGGGCGGGTGGGGGGCCCCACAGTCTGGACCCGGGGCAGGCGTGGGTCCCCACTGTCCAGACCTGGAGCTAGACCCGGGGCAGGCGGCCGCAAAGGCCGGACACGGGGCCGATGGGCCCCACACTCAGGACACGGGGCGGGCGGGGGGCTCCACAGTCAGGACACGGGGCGGGTGGGGGGCCCCACAGTCAGGACACGGGGCGGGTGGGGGGCCCCACAGTCAGGACACGGGGCAGGCAGGGGGCCCCACAGTCCGGATGCGGGGCTAGTCCCGGGGCAGGCAGCCCCACAGTCCAGGCTCGGGGTTAGACCCGGGGCCAGCCGGCCCCACAGTCCAGACCCGGGGCGGGCGGGTGGCCCCACAGTCCAGGCTCGGGCGGACAGGCCCCACAGTCCAGGCTCGGGGTGGATAGGCCCCACAGTTCACGCTCGGGCCCCACAGTCCACGCTCGGGGCGGACGGGCCCCACAGTCCAGGCTCAGGGCGGACGGGCCCCACCGTCCAGGCCCGGGGCAGACAGGCTCCCCTTTCCTACTCGGGGCGGGCATGTCCCACAGTCCAGGCTCGGGGCGGGCGTGCCCCACAGTCCAGACACAGGGCTAGTCCTGGGGTAGGTGGCCCCACAGTCCAGACCTGGGGCTAGACCCGGGGCAGGCGGCCCCAAGTGCGGACACGGGGCGGATGGGCCCCACAGTCTGGACTCGGGGCGGACGAGCCCTACAGTCAGAACACGGGGCGGGCGGGCCCCACAGTCAGGACACGGGGCGGGCGGGCCCCACAGTCAGGACACGGAGCGGGCGGGCCCCACAGTCAGGACGCAGGGCGGGCGGGCCCCACAGTCAGGACACGGGGCGGGCGGGCCCCACAGTCAGGACACGGGGCGGGCGGGCCCCACAGTCAGGACACGGGGAGGGCGGGCTCCACAGTCAGGACATGGGGCGGGCGGGCCCCACAGTCCAGACCTGGGGCTAGACCCGGGGCAGGCGGCCCCACAGTCCAGACCTGGGGCTAGACCCGGGGCAGACGGCCCACAGTCCGGACACGGGGTGGACGGGCCCCACAGTCCGGACACGGAGCAGGCATGCCCCACAGTCCAGACCTGGGGCTAGACCCGGAGCACGCGGCCCACAGTCCGGACACGGGGTGGACGGTCCCCACAGTCCGGACACGGGGGGAGCCACAGTCCGGACATATGGCGGACGGGCCGCACAGTCCAGGCTCGAGGCGGACGGGCCCCACAGTCCGGACACGGGGCTAGTCCCGGGGCAGGCGGCCCCACAGTCCAGACCTGAGGCTAGACCAGGGGCAGGCGGCCCCACAGTCCAGACACCGAGTGGACGGGCCCCACAGTCCTGACATGGGGCGGACATGCCCCACAGTCCAGACCCGGGGCAGGCGGCCCCACATTCCAGACTCGGGGCGAGCGGGGGGCCCCACAGTCCATACCCGGGGCGGGCGGGGGGCCCCACAGTCCAGGCTCGGGCGGACGGGCCCCACAGTCCAGGCTCGGGGCGAACGGGCCCCACAGTCCGGACACGGGGCTAGTCCCGGGGCAGGCGGCCCCACAGTCCAGACCTGAGGCTAGACCAGGGGCAGGCGGCCCCACAGTCCAGACACGGGGTGGACGGGCCCCACAGTCCTGACATGGGGCGGACATGCCCCACAGTCCAGACCCGGGGCAGGCTTCCCCACAGTCCAGACTCGGGGCGAGCGGGGGGCCCCACAGTCCGTACCCGGGGCGGGCGGGGGGCCCCACAGTCCGTACCCGGGGCTGGCGGGGGGCCCCACAGTCCAGACCTGGGGCTAGACTCGGGGCGGGCGGCCCCACCGTCCGGACCTGGGGCAGGCGGGGGGCCCCACAGTCCAGACCTGGGGCTAGACCCGATGCAGGCAGCCCCACAGTCCGGACACGGGGCGCACGGGCCCATAGTCCGGACACTGGGCGGCCGCAGTCCAGACATAGGGCGGCCGGGCCCCACAGTCCAAGCTCGGGGCTAGACCCGGGACGGACGGGCCCCACAGTCCAAGCTTGGGGCGGGCGTGCCCCACAGACCGGAAACGGGGCTAGACCCAGGGCAGGCGGCCCCAAAGTCCAGACACGGGGCGGATGAGCCCCACAGTCAGGACACGGGGCGGGCGAGCCCCACAGTCAGGACACGGGGCGGGCGAGCCCCACAGTCAGGACACGGGGCGGGCGAGCCCCACAGTCAGGACACGGGGCGGGCGAGCCCCACAGTCAGGACACGGGGCGGGCGAGCCCCACAGTCAGGACACGGGGCGGGCGGGCCCCACATTCAGGACACGGGGCGGGCGGGCCCCACAGTCAGGACATGGGGCGGGCGGGCCCCACAGTCAGGACACGGGGCGGGCGTGCCCCACAGACCGGAAACGGGGCTAGACCCGGGGCAGGCGGCCCCAAAGTCCAGACACGGGGCGGATGAGCCCCACAGTCTGGACACGGGGCGGGCGAGCCCCACAGTCAGGACACGGGGCGTGCGAGCCCCACAGTCAGGACACGGTGCGGGCGAGCCCCACAGTCAGGACACGGGGCGGGCGAGCCCCACAGTCAGGACACGGGGCGGGCGGGACCCACAGTCAGGACATGGGGCGGGCGGGCCCCACAGTCAGGACATGGGGCGGGCGGGCCCCACAGTCAGGACATGGGGCGGGCGGGCCCCACAGTCAGGACATGGGGCGTGCGGGCCCCACAGTCAGGACATAGGGCGGGCGGGCCCCACAGTCAGGACATGGGGCGGGCGGGCCCCACAGTCAGGACATGGGGCGGGCGTGCCCCACAGACCGGAAACGGGGCTAGACCCGGGGCAGGCGGCCCCAAAGTCCAGACACGGGGCGGATGAGCCCCACAGTCTGGACACGGGGCGGGCGAGCCCCACAGTCAGGACACGGGGCGGGCGAGCCCCACAGTCAGGACACGGGGCGGGCGAGCCCCACAGTCAGGACACGGGGCGGGCGAGCCCCACAGTCAGGACACGGGGCGGGCGAGCCCCACAGTCAGGACACGGGGCGGGCGAGCCCCACAGTCAGGACACGGGGCGGGCGAGCCCCACAGTCAGGACACGGGGCGGGCGGGCCCCACAGTCAGGACACGGGGCGGGCGGGCCCCACAGTCAGGACATGGGCGGGCGGGCCCCACAGTCAGGATATGGGGCGGGCGGGCCCCACAGTCAGAACATGGGGCAGGCGGGCCCCACAGTCAGGACATGGGGCGGGTGGGCTCCACAGTCAGGACATGGGGCGGTCGGGCTCCACAGTCAGGACATGGGGCGGGCGGGCTCCACAATCAGGACATGGGGTGGACGGGCTCCACAGTCAGGACATGGGGCGGGCGGGCCCCACAGTCAGTACACGGGGCGGGCGGGCCCCACAGTCCAGACCTGGGGCTAGACCCGGGGCAGGCGGCCCATAGTCCAAACACGGGGTGGACGGGCCCCACAGTCCGGACACGGGGCGGGCATGCCCCTTAGTCCAGACCTGGGGCTAGACCCGGGGCAGGCGGCCCCACAGTCCAGACCTGAGGCTAGACCCGGGGCAGGCGGTCCCATATTCTAGACACGGGGTGGACGGGCCTCACAGACCTGACATGGGGCGGACATGCCCCACAGTCCAGACCTGGGGCTAGACCCGGGGCAGGCGACCCACAGTCCGGACACGGGGTGGACGGGCCCCACAGTCCGGACACGGGGTGGACGGGCCCCACAGTCCGGACACGGGGTGGATGGGCCCCACAGTCCGGACACGGGGCGGGCGGGGGGCCCCACAGTCCGGACACGGGGCGGGCGAGGGGCCCCACAGTCCGTACCCGGGGCTGGCGGGGGGCCCCACAGTCCAGACCTGGGGCTAGACTCGGGGCGGGCGGCCCCACCGTCCGGACCTGGGGCGGGCGGGGGGCCCCACAGTCCAGACCTGGGGCTAGACCCGATGCAGGCGGCCCCACAGTCCGGACACGGGGCGGACGGGCCCATAGTCCGGACACTGGGCGGCCGCAGTCCGGACATAGGACGGCCGGGCCCCACAGTCCAAGCTCGGGGCTAGACCCGGGACGGACGGGCCCCACAATCCAAGCTTGGGGCGGGCGTGCCCCACAGACCGGAAACGGGGCTAGACCCACGGCAGGCGGCCCCAAAGTCCAGACACGGGGCGGATGAGCCCCACAGTCTGGACACGGGACGGATGAGCCCCACAGTCTGGACACGGGGCGGGCGAGCCCCACAGTCAGGACACGGGGCGGGCGAGCCCCACAGTCAGGACAAGGGGCGGGCGAGCCCCACAGTCAGGACACGGGGCGGGCGGGACCCACAGTCATGACACGGGGCGGGCGGGCCCCACAGTCAGGACATGGGGCGGGCGGGCCCCACAGTCAGGACATGGGGCGGGCGGGCCCCACAGACCGGAAACGGGGCTAGACCCGGGGCAGGCGGCCCCAAAGTCCAGACACGGGGCGGATGAGCCCCACAGTCTGGACACGGGGCGGGCGAGCCCCACAGTCAGGACACGGGGCGGGCGAGCCCCACAGTCAGGACACGGGGCGGGCGAGCCCCACAGTCAGGACACGGGGCGGGCGGGCCCCACAGTCAGGACATGGGGCGGGCGGGCCCCCACAGTCAGGACATGGGGCGGGCGGGCTCCATAGTCAGGACATGGGGCGGGCGGGCTCCACAGTCAGGACATGGGGCGGGCGGGCTCCACAGTCAGGACATGGGGCGGGCGGGCCCCACAGTCAGGACACGGGGCGGGCGGGCCCCACAGTCCAGACCTGGGGCTAGACCCGGGGCAGGCGGCCCATAGTCCAAACACGGGGTGGACGGGCCCCACAGTCCGGACACGGGGCGGGCATGCCCCATAGTCCAGACCTGGGGCTAGACCCGGGGCAGGCAGCCCCACAGTCCAGACCTGAGGCTAGACCCGGGGCAGGCAGTCCAATATTCTAGACACGGGGTGGACGGGCCTCACAGACCTGACATGGGGCGGACATGCCCCACAGTCCAGACCTGGGGCTAGACCCGGGGCAGGCGACCCACAGTCCGGACACGGGGTGGACGGGCCCCACAGTCCGGACACGGGGTGGACGGGCCCCACAGTCCGGACACGGGGTGGACGGACCCCACAGTCCGGACACGGGGTGGACGGGCCCCACAGTCCGGACACGGGGTGGACGGGCCCCACAGTCCGGACACGGGGTGGACGGGCCCCACAGTCCGGACACGGGGTGGACGGGCCCCACAGTCCCGACACGGGACGGACGGGCCCCACAGTCCGGACACGGGGCGGACGGGCCCCACAGTCCGGACACGGGGCGGACGGGCCCCACAGTCCGGACACGGGGCGGACGGGCCCCACAGTCCGGACACGGGCGGACGGACCCCACAGTCCGGAGACGGGGCGGACGGGCCCCACAGTCCGGACACGGGGCGGACGGGCCCCACAGTCCGGACACGGGGCGGACGGGCCCCACAGTCCGGACACGGGGCGGACGGGCCCCACAGTCCGGACACGGGGCGGACGGGCCCCACAGTCCGGACACGGGGCGGACGGGCCCCACAGTCCGGACACGGGGGTAGTCCCGGGGCAGGCGGCCCCAAATCCAGACACGGGGCGGATGAGCCCCACAGTCTGGACACGGGGCGGGCGAGCCCCACAGTCTGGACACGGGGCGGACGGACCCCACAGTCCGGACACGGGGCGGACGGGCCCCACAGTCTGGACACGGGGCGGACGGGCCCCACAGTCCGGACACGGGGCGGACGGGCCTCACAGTCCGGACACGGGGGTAGTCCCGGGGCAGGCGGCCCCAAATCCGGACACGGGGCGGATGAGCCCCACAGTCTGGACACGGGGCGGGCGAGCCCCACAGTCTGGACACGGGGCGGACGGACCCCACAGTCCGGACACGGGGTGGACGGGCCCCACAGTCCGGACACGGGGTGGACGGGCCCCACAGTCCGGACACGGGGCGGACGGGCCCCACAGTCCGGACACGGGGCGGACGGGCCCCACAGTCCGGACACGGGGCGGACGGGCCCCACAGTCCGGACACGGGGCGGACGGGCCCCACAGTCCGGACACGGGGCGGACGGGCCCCACAGTCCGGACACGGGGCGGACGGGCCCCACAGTCCGGACACGGGGCGGACGGGCCCCACAGTCCGGACACGGGGCGGACGGGCCCCACAGTCCGGACACGGGGCGGACGGGCCCCACAGTCCGGACACGGGGCGGACGGGCCCCACAGTCCAGGCTCGGGGCGGACGGGCCTCACAGTCCGGACACGGGGGTAGTCCCGGGGCAGGCGGCCCCAAATCCGGACACGGGGCGGATGAGCCCCACAGTCTGGACACGGGGCGGGCGAGCCCCACAGTCTGGACACGGGGCGGGCGAGCCCCACAGTCTGGACACGGGGCGGGCAGGCCCCACAGTCCGGACACAGGGCTAATCCCGGGGCAGGTGGCCCCCCAGTCCAGACCTGGGGCTAGACCCGGGGCAGGCGGCCCACAGTCCAGACACGGGGTGGACGGGCCCCACAGTCCAGATATGGGGCGGGCATGCCCCATAGTCAAGACCTGGGGCTAAACCCGGGGCTGGCGGCCCCACAGTCCAGACCTGAGGCTAGACCCGGGGCAGGCGGCCCCACATTCTAGACACGGGGTGGACGGGCCCCACAGTCCGGATACGGGGCGGGCATGACCCATAGTCAAGACCTGGGGCTAGACCCGGGGCAGGTGGCCCCACAGTCCAGACCTGAGGCTAGACCCGGGGCAGGCGGCCCCACATTCTATACACAGGGTGGACGGGCCCCACAGTCCTGACACGGCGCGGACATGCCCCACAGTCCAGACCTGGGGCTAGACCCGGGGTAGGCTGCCCCAAAGTCCGGACACGGGGTGAACGGGCCCCACAGTCCGGACACGGGGTGGACGGGCCCTACAGTCCGGACACGGGGTGGACGGGCCCCACAGTCCGGACACGGGGTGGACGGGCCCCACAGTCCGGACACGGGGTGGGCGGGCCCCACAGTCCGGACGCGGTGCGGACGGGCCCCACAGTCCGGATACGGGGTGGACGGGCCCCACAGTCCGGACACGGGGTGGACGGGCCCCACAGTCCGGACACGGGGTGGACGGGCCCCACAGTCCGGACACGGGGTGGACGGGCCCCACCGTACGGACACGGGGTGGACGGGCCCCACAGTCCGGACACCGGGTGGACGGGCCCCACAGTCCGGACACGGTTTGGACGGGCCCCACAGTCCGGACACGGTGTGGACGCGCCTCACAGTCCGGACACGGGGCGGGCATGCCCCTTAGTCCAGACCTGGGGCTAGACCCGGGGCAGGAGGCCCCACAGTCCAGAACTGAGGCTAGACCCGGGGCAGGCGGTCCCATATTCTAGACACGGGGTGGACGGGCCTCACAGACCTGACATGGGGCGGACATGCCCCACAGTCCAGACCTGGGGCTAGACCCGGGGCAGGCGACCCACAGTCCGGACACGGGGTGGACGGGCCCCACAGTCCGGACACGGGGTGGACGGACCCCACAGTCCGGACACGGGGTGGACGGGCCCCACAGTCCGGACACGGGGTGGACGGGCCCCACAGTCCGGACACGGGGCGGGCGGGGGGCCCCACAGTCCAGACACGGGGCGGGCGAGGGGCCCCACAGTCCGTACCCGGGGCTGGCGGGGGGCCCCACAGTCCAGACCTGGGGCTAGACTCGGGGCGGGCGGCCCCACAGTCCGGACCTGGGGCGGGCGGGGGGCCCCACAGTCCAGACCTGGGGCTAGACCCGATGCAGGCGGCCCCACAGTCCGGACACGGGGCGGACGGGCCCATAGTCCGGACACTGGGCGGCCGCAGTCCGGACATAGGGCGGCCGGGCCCCACAGTCCAAGCTCGGGGCTAGACCCGGGACGGACGGGCCCCACAATCCAAGCTTGGGGCGGGCGTGCCCCACAGACCGGAAACGGGGCTAGACCCAGGGCAGGCGGCCCCAAAGTCCAGACACGGGGCGGATGAGCCCCACAGTCTGGACACGGGGCGGGCGAGCCCCACAGTCAGGACACGGGGCGGGCGAGCCCCACAGTCAGGACACGGGGCGGGCGAGCCCCACAGTCAGGACACGGGGCGGGCGAGCCCCACAGTCAGGACACGGGGCGGACGGGACCCACAGTCATGACACGGGGCGGGCGGGCCCCACAGTCAGGACATGGGGCGGGCGGGCCCGGCGGGCCCCACAGTCAGGACATGGGGCGGGCGGGCCCCACAGTCAGGACATGGGGCGGGCGGGCCCCACAGACCGGAAACGGGGCTAGACCCGGGGCAGGCGGCCCCAAAGTCCAGACACGGGGCGGATGAGCCCCACAGTCTGGACACGGGGCGGGCGAGCCCCACAGTCAGGACACGGGGCGGGCGAGCCCCACAGTCAGGACACGGGGCGGGCGAGCCCCACAGTCATGACACGGGGCGGGCGAGCCCCACAGTCAGGACACGGGGCGGGCGGGACCCACAGTCAGGACACGGGGCGGGCGGGCCCCACAGTCAGGACATGGGGCGGGCGGGCCCCACAGTCAGGACATGGGGCGGGCGGGCCCCACAGTCAGGACATGGGGCGGGCGGGCTCCATAGTCAGGACATGGGGCGGGCGGGCTCCACAGTCAGGACATGGGGCGGGCGGGCTCCACAGTCAGGACATGGGGCGGGCGGGCTCCACAGTCAGGACATGGGGCGGGACCCGGGGCAGGCGGCCCATAGTCCAAACACGGGGTGGACGGGCCCCACAGTCCGGACACGGGGCGGGCATGCCCCATAGTCCAGACCTGGGGCTAGACCCGGGGCAGGCGGCCCCACAGTCCAGACCTGAGGCTAGACCCGGGGCAGGCAGTCCAATATTCTAGACACGGGGTGGACGGGCCTCACAGACCTGACATGGGGCGGACATGCCCCACAGTCCAGACCTGGGGCTAGACCCGGGGCAGGCGACCCACAGTCCGGACACGGGGTGGACGGGCCCCACAGTCCAGACACGGGGTGGACGGACCCCACAGTCCGGACACGGGGTGGACGGGCCCCACAGTCCGGACACGGGGCGGACGGGCCCCACAGTCCAAGCTTGGGGCGGGCGTGCCCCACAGACCGGAAACGGGGCTAGACCCAGGGCAGGCGGCCCCAAAGTCCAGACACGGGGCGGATGAGCCCCACAGTCTGGACACGGGGCGGGCGAGCCCCACAGTCTGGACACGGGGCGGGCGAGCCCCACAGTCAGGACACGGGGCGGGCGAGCCCCACAGTCAGGACACGGGGCGGGCGAGCCCCACAGTCAGGACACGGGGCGGGCGAGCCCCACAGTCAGGACACGGGGCGGACGGGACCCACAGTCATGACACGGGGCGGGCGGGCCCCACAGTCAGGACATGGGGCGGGCGGGCCCCACAGTCAGGACATGGGGCGGGCGGGCCCCACAGTCAGGACATGGGGCGGGCGGGCCCCACAGACCGGAAACGGGGCTAGACCCGGGGCAGGCGGCCCCAAAGTCCAGACACGGGGCGGATGAGCCCCACAGTCTGGACACGGGGCGGGCGAGCCCCACAGTCAGGACACGGGGCGGGCGAGCCCCACAGTCAGGACACGGGGCGGGCGAGCCCCACAGTCATGACACGGGGCGGGCGAGCCCCACAGTCAGGACACGGGGCGGGCGGGACCCACAGTCAGGACACGGGGCGGGCGGGCCCCACAGTCAGGACACGGGGCGGGCGGGCCCCACAGTCAGGACATGGGGCGGGCGGGCCCCACAGTCAGGACATGGGGCGGGCGGGCTCCATAGTCAGGACATGGGGCGGGCGGGCTCCACAGTCAGGACATGGGGCGGGCGGGCTCCACAGTCAGGACATGGGGCGGGCGGGCTCCACAGTCAGGACATGGGGCGGGCGGGCCCCACAGTCAGGACACGGGGTGGGCGGGCCCCACAGTCCAGACCTGGGGCTAGACCCGGGGCAGGCGGCCCATATTCCAAACACGGGGTGGACGGGCCCCACAGTCCGGACACGGGGCGGGCATGCCCCATAGTCCAGACCTGGGGCTAGACCCGGGGCAGGCGGCCCCACAGTCCAGACCTGAGGCTAGACCCGGGGCAGGCAGTCCAATATTCTAGACACGGGGTGGACGGGCCTCACAGACCTGACATGGGGCGGACATGCCCCACAGTCCAGACCTGGGGCTAGACCCGGGGCAGGCGACCCACAGTCCGGACACGGGGTGGACGGGCCCCACAGTCCAGACACGGGGTGGACGGGCCCCACAGTCCGGACACGGGGCGGACGGGCCCCACAGTCCGGACACGGGGCGGACGGGCCCCACAGTCCGGACACGGGGCGGACGGGCCCCACAGTCCGGACAAGGGGCGGACGGGCCCAACAGTCCGGACACGGGGCGGACGGGCCCCACAGTCCGGACACGGGGCGGACGGGCCCCACAGTCCGGACACGGGGCGGACGGTCCCCACAGTCCGGACACGGGGCGGACGGGCCCCACAGTCCGGACACGGGGCGGACGGGCCCCACAGTCCGGACACGGGGCGGACGGGCCCCACAGTCCGGACACGGGGCGGACGGGCCCCACAGTCCGGACACGGGGCGGACGGTCCCCACAGTCCGGACACGGGGCGGACGGGCCCCACAGTCCGGACACGGGGCGGACGGGCCCCACAGTCCGGACACGGGGCGGACGGGCCTCACAGTCCGGACACAGGGGTAGTCCCGGGGCAGACGGCCCCAAATCCGGACACGGGGCGGATGAGCCCCACAGTCTGGACACGGGGGGGGCGAGCCCCACAGTCCGGACACGGGGCGGACGGGCCCCACAGTCCGGACACGGGGCGGACGGGCCCCACAGTCCGGACACGGGGCGGACGGGCCCCACAGTCCGGACACGGGGCGGACGGGCCCCACAGTCCGGACACGGGGCGGACGGGCCCCACAGTCCGGACACGGGGCGGACGGGCCCCACAGTCCGGACACGGGGCGGACGGGCCCCACAGTCCGGACACGGGGCGGACGGGCCCCACAGTCCGGACACGGGGCGGACGGGCCTCACAGTCCGGACACGGGGGTAGTCCCGGGGCAGGCGGCCCCAAATCCGGACACGGGGCGGATGAGCCCCACAGTCTGGACACGGGGGGGGCGAGCCCCACAGTCTGGACACGGGGCGGACGGACCCCACAGTCCGGACACGGGGCGGACGGGCCCCACAGTCTGGACACGGGGCGGACGGGCCCCACAGTCCGGACACGGGGCGGACGGGCCTCACAGTCCGGACACGGGGGTAGTCCCGGGGCAGGCGGCCCCAAATCCGGACACGGGGCGGATGGGCCCCACAGTCCGGACACGGGGTGGACGGGCCCCACAGTCCGGACACGGGGTGGACGGGCCCCACAGTCCGGACACGGGGTGGACGGGCCCCACAGTCCGGACACGGGGTGGACGGGCCCCACAGTCCGGACACGGGGTGGACGGGCCCCACAGTCCGGATACGGGGTGGACGGGCCCCACAGTCCGGACACGGTTTGGATGGGCCCCACAGTCCGGACACGGGGTGGACGCGCCCCACAGTCCGGACACGGGGCGGACGGGCCCCACAGTCCGGACACGGGCGGACGGGCCCCACAGTCCGGACAAGGGGCGGACGGGCCCCACAGTCCGGACACGGGGCGGACGGGCCCCACAGTCCGGACACGGGGCGGACGGGCCCCACAGTCCGGACACGGGGCGGACGGGCCCCACAGTCCGGACACGGGGCGGACGGGCCCCCCTGTCCGGACACGGGGCGGACGGGCCCCACAGTCCGGACACGGGACGGACGGGCCCCACAGTCCGGACACGGGGCGGGCAGGCACCACAGTCCGGACACAGGGCTAATCCCGGGGCAGGTGGCCCCCCAGTCCAGACCTGGGGCTAGACCCGGGGCAGGCGGCCCACAGTCCAGACACGGGGTGGACGGGCCCAACAGTCCAGATATGGGGCGGGCATGCCCCATAGTCAAGACCTGGGGCTAAACCCGGGGCTGGCGGCCCCACAGTCCAGACCTGAGGCTAGACCCGGGGCAGGCGGCCCCACATTCTAGACACGGGGTGGACGGGCCCCACAGTCCGGATACGGGGCGGGCATGACCCATAGTCAAGACCTGGGGCTAGACCCGGGGCAGGCGGCCCCACAGTCCAGACCTGAGGCTAGACCCGGGGCAGGCGGCCCCACATTCTAGACACAGGGTGGACGGGCCCCACAGTCCTGACACCGGGCGGACATGCCCCACAGTCCAGACCTGGGGCTAGACCCGGGGTAGGCTGCCCCAAAGTCCGGACACGGGGTGAACGGGCCCCACAGTCCGGACACGGGGTGGACGGGCCCCACAGTCCGGACACGGGGTGGACGGGCCCCACAGTCCGGACACGGGGTGGACGGGCCCCACAGTCCGGACACGGGGCGGGCGCGCCCCACAGTCCGGACGCGGTGCGGACGGGCCCCACAGTCCGGACACGGGGTGGACGGGCCCCACAGTCCGGACACGGGGTGGACGGGCCCCACAGTCCGGACACGGGGTGGACGGGCCCCACAGTCCGGACACGGGGTGGACGGGCCCCACAGTCCGGACACGGGGGGACGGGCCCCACAGTCCGGACACGGGGCGGACGGGCCCCACAGTCCGGACACGGGGCGGACGGGCCCCACAGTCCGGACACGGGGCGGACGGGCCCCACAGTCCGGACACGGGGCGGACGGGCCCCACAGTCCGGACACGGGGCGGACGGGCTCCACAGTCCGGACACGGGGCGGACGGGCCCCACAGTCCGGACACGGGGCGGACGGGCCCCACAGTCCGGACACGGGGCGGACGGGCCCCACAGTCCGGACACGGGGCGGACGGGCCTCACAGTCCGGACACGGGGCTAGTCCCGGGGCAGGCGGCCCCAAAGTCTGGACACGGGGCGGATGAGCCCCACAGTCTGGACACGGGGCGGGCGAGCCCCACAGTCTGGACACGGGGCGGGCGAGCCCCACAGTCTGGACACGGGGCGGGCGGGACCCACAGTCAGGACACGGGGCGGACGGGCCTCACAGTCCGGACACGGGGCTAGTCCCGGGGCAGGCGGCCCCAAAGTCTGGACACGGGGCGGATGAGCCCCACAGTCTGGACACGGGGCGGGCGAGCCCCACAGTCTGGACACGGGGCGGGCGAGCCCCACAGTCTGGACACGGGGCGGGCGGGACCCACAGTCAGGACACGGGGCGGACGGGCCCCACAGTCAGGACACAAGGCGGGCCCCACAGTCAGGACATTGGGTGGGCGGGCTCCACAGTCAGGATACAGGGCGGGCAGGCCCCACAGTCCGGACACAGGGCTAATCCCGGGGCAGGTGGCCCCACAGTCCAGACCTGGGGCTAGACCCGGGGCAGGCGGCCCACAGTCCAGACACGGGGTGGTCGGGCCCCACAGTCCAGATACGGGGCGGGCATGCCCCATAGTCAAGACTTGGGGCTAAACCCGGGGCTGGCGGCCCCACAGTCCAGACCTGAGGCTAGACCCGGGGCAGGCGGCCCCACATTCTAGACACGGGGTGGACGGGCCCCACAGTCCGGATACGGGGCGGGCATGACCCATAGTCAAGACGTGGGGTTAGACCCGGGGCAGGCGGACCCACAGTCCAGACCTGAGGCTAGACCCGGGGCAGGCGGCCCCACAGTCCGGACACGGGGCGGACGGGCCCATAGTCCGGACACTGGGCGGCCGCAGTTCGGACATAGGGCGGCCGGGCCCCACAGTCCAGGCTCGGGGCTAGACCCGGGACGGACGGGCCCCACAGTCCAAGCTTGGGGCGGGCGTGCCCCACAGACCGGAAACGGGGCTAGACCCGGGGCAGGCGGCCCCAAAGTCCAGACACAGGGCGGATGAGCCCCACAGTCTGGACACGGGGCGGGCGAGCCCCACAGTCCGGACACGGGGCGGGCGAGCCCCACAGTCAGGACACGGGGCGGGCGAGCCCCACAGTCAGGACACGGGGCGGGCGAGCCCCACAGTCAGGACACGGGGCGGGCGAGCCCCACAGTCAGGACACGGGGCGGGCGAGCCCCACAGTCAGGACACGGGGCGGGCGAGCCCCACAGTCAGGACAAGGGGCGGGCGGGACCCACAGTCAGGACACGGGGCGGGCGGGCCCCACAGTCAGGACATGGGGCGGGCGGGCCCCACAGTCAGGACATGGGGCGGGCGGGCCCCACAGTCAGGACATGGGGCGGGCGGGCCCCACAGTCAGGACATGGGGCAGGCGGGCTCCACAGTCAGGACATGGGGCGGGCGGGCTCCACAGTCAGGACACGGGGCGGGCGGGCGGGCCCCACAGTCCAGACCATGGGCTAGACCTGGGGCAGGCGGCCCATAGTCCAGACACGGGGTGGATGGGCCCCACAGTCTGGACACGGGGCGGGCATGCCCTATAGTCCAGACCTGGGGCTAGACCCGGGGCAGGTGGCCCCACAGTCCAGACCTGGGGCTAGACCCGGGGCAGGCGGCCCACAGTCCAGACACGGGGTGGACGGGCCCCACAGTCCAGATATGGGGCGGGCATGCCCCATAGTCAAGACCTGGGGCTAAACCCGGGGCTGGCGGCCCCACAGTCCAGACCTGAGGCTAGACCCGGGGCAGTCGGCCCCACATTCTAGACACGGGGTGGACGGGCCCCACAGTCCGGATACGGGGCGGGCATGACCCATAGTCAAGACCTGGGGCTAGACCCGGGGCAGGCGGCCCCACATTCTAGACACAGGGTGGACGGGCCCCACAGTCCTGACATGGGGCGGACATGCCCCACAGTCCAGACCTGGGGCTAGACCCGGGGTAGGCTGCCCCACAGTCCGGACACGGGGTGGACGGGCCCCACAGTCCGGACACGGGGTGGACGGGCCCCACAGTCCGGACACGGGGGCGGGCGGGCCCCACAGTCCGGACACGGGGCGCACGGGCCCCACAGTCCGGACACGGGGTGGGCGGGCCCCACAGTCCGGACACGGGGTGGGCGGGCCCCACAGTCCGGACACGGGGCGGACGGGCCCCACAGTCCGGACACGGGGCGGACGGCCCCACAGTCCGGACACGGGGTAGGCTGCCCCAAAGTCCGGACACGGGGTGGACGGGCCCCACAGTCCGGACACGGGGTGGACGGGTCCCACAGTCCGGACACGGGGCGGACGGGCCCCACAGTCCGGACACGGGGCGGACGGGCCCCACAGTCCGGACACGGGGCGGACGGGCCCCACAGTCCGGACACGGGGCGGACGGGCCCCACAGTCCGGACACGGGGTAGGCTGCCCCAAAGTCCGGACACGGGGTGGACGGGCCTCACAGTCCGGACACGGGGTGGACGGGCCCCACAGTCCGGACACGGGGTGGACGGGCCCCACAGTCCGGACACAGGGTGGGCGGGCCCCACAGTCCGGACACGGGGTGGACGGGCCCCACAGTCCAGGCTCGGGGCTAATCCCGGGGAAGCCGGCCCCACATTTCAGACCCGGGGCGGGGGGCCACACAGTCCAGGCTCGGGGCGGATGGGCCCCACAGTCCAGACTCGGGGCGGATGGGCCCCACAGTATTGGCTCGGAGCGAACGGGCCCCACAGTCCACGCTCTGGCCCCACAGTCCACGCTCGGGGCAGACGGGCCCCACAGTCCACGCTTGGAGCGGACGGGCCCCACAGTCCAGACTCTGGGCGGACGGGCCCCACAGTCCAGGCTCGGGGCGGGCGGGCCCATATTTATGACACGGGGCGGGCGGGCCCATATTTATGACACGGGGCGGGCGGGCCCCACAGTCCGTACACGGGGCTAGTCCCGGGGCAGGCGGCCCCACAGTCCGGACACGGGGCGGACGGGCCCCACAGTTCTGACACGGAGTGGGCATGCCCCACAGTCCTGACCTGGGGCTAGAGCCGGGGCAGGCGGCCCCACAGTCCGGGCACGGGGTGGACGGGCCCCACAGTCCGGACACGGGGTGGCCATAGTACGGACATAGGGCGGGCGGGCCCCACAGTCCGGACACGGGCGGGCCCCACAGTCCGGACACTGAGCTAATCCCGGGGCAGGCGGCTTCACAGTCCAGACCTGGGGCTAGACCCGGGGCAGACGGCCCACAGTCCGGACACGGGGTGGACGGGCCCCACAGTCCGGACACGGAGCAGGCATGCCCCACAGTCCAAACCTGGGGCTAGACCCGGAGCACGCGGCCCACAGTCCGGACACGGGGTGGACGGTCCCCACAGTCCGGACACGGGGGGAGCCACAGTCCGGACATATGGCGGACGGGCCCCACAGTCCAGGCTCGGGGTGGACTTGCCCCACAGTCCGGACACGGGGCTAGTCCCGGGGCAGGCGGCCCCACAGTCCAGACCTGAGGCTAGACCAGGGGCAGGCGGCCCCACAGTCCAGACACGGGGTGAACGGGCCCCACAGTCCTGACATGGGGCGGACATGCCCCACAGTCCAGACCCGGGGCAGGCGGCCCCACAGTCCAGACTCGGGGCGAGCGGGGGGCCCCACAGTCCGTACCCGGTGCGGGCGGGGGGCCCCACAGTCCAGGCTCGGGGCGGACGGGCCCCACAGTCCAGGCTCGGGGCGGACGGGCCCCACAGTCCGGATACGGGGCTAGTCCCGGGGCAGGCGGCCCCACAGTCCAGACCTGAGGCTAGACCAGGGGCAGGCGGCCCCACAGTCCAGACACGGGGTGGACGGGCCCCACAGTCCTGACATGGGGCGGACATGCCCCACAGTCCAGACCCGGGGCAGGCTTCCCCACAGTCCAGACACGGGGCGAGCGGGGGGCCCCACAGTCCGTACCCAGGGCGGGCGGGGGGCCCCACAGTCCGTACCCGGGGCTGGCGGGGGGCCCCACAGTCCAGACCTGGGGCTAGACTCGGGGCGGGCGGCCCCACCGTCCGGACCTGGGGCGGGCGGGGGGCCCCACAGTCCAGACCTGGGGCTAGACCCGATGCAGGCGGCCGCACAGTCCGGACACGGGGCGGACGGGCCCATAGTCCGGACACTGGGCGGCCGCAGTCCGGATATAGGGCGGCCGGGCCCCACAGTCCAGGCTCGGGGCTAGACCCAGGACGGACTGGCCCCACAGTCCAAGCTTGGGGCGGGCGTGCCCCACAGACCGGAAACGGGGCTAGACCCGGGGCAGGCGGCCCCAAAGTCCAGACACGGGGCGGATGAGCCCCACAGTCTGGACACGGGGCGGATGAGCCCCACAGTCTGGACACGGGGCGGATGAGCCCCACAGTCTGGACACGGGGCGGATGAGCCCCACAGTCTGGACACGGTGCGGGCGAGCCCCACAGTCAGGACACGGGGCGGGCGAGCCCCACAGTCAGGACACGCGGCGGGCGAGCCCTACAGTCAGGACACGGGGCTAGTCCCGGGGCAGGCGGCCCCAAAGTCCGGACACGGGGCGGAAGAGCCCCACAGTCTGGACACGGGGCGGAAGAGCCCCACAGTCTGGACACGTGGCGGGCGAGCCCCACAGTCTGGACACGGGGCGGGCGAGCCCCACAGTCAGGACACGGGGCGGGCGGGACCCACAGTCAGGACACGGGGCGGACGGGCCCCACAGTCCAGGCTCGGGGCGGACGGGCCTCACAGTCCGGACACGGGGCTAGTCCCGGGGCGGGCAGCCCCACCGTCCGGACCTGGGGCGGGCGGGGGGCCCCACAGTCCAGACCTGGGGCTAGACCCGATGCAGGCGGCCCCACAGTCCGGACACGGGGCGGACGGGCCCATAGTCCGGACACTGGGCGGCCGCAGTCCGGATATAGGGCGGCCGGGCCCCACAGTCAAGGTCGGGGCTAGACCCAGGACGGACTGGCCCCACAATCCAAGTTTGGGGCGGGCGTGCCCCACAGACCGGAAATGGGGCTAGACCCGGGGCAGGCGGCCCCAAAGTCCAGACACGGGGCGGATGAGCCCCACAGTCTGGACACGGGGCGGATGAGCCCCACAGTCTGGACACGGTGCGGGCGAGCCCCACAGTCTGGACATGGTGCGGGCGAGCCCCACAGTCTGGACACGGTGCGGGCGAGCCCCACAGTCAGGACACGGGACGGGCGAGCCCCACAGTCAGGACACGCGGCGGGCGAGCCCCACAGTCAGGACACGGGGTGGGCGGACACGGGGTGGACCCCACAGTCAGGACACGGGGCGGGCGGGCCCCACAGTCAGGACATGGGGCGGGCGGACCTCACAGTCAGGACATGGGGCGGGCGGACCCCACAGTCCGGACACGGGGCGGACGGGCCCCACAGTCCGGACAAGGGGCGGACGGGCCCCACAGTCCGGACACGGGGCGGACGGGCCCCACAGTCCAGACACGGGGCAGACGGGCCCCACAGTCCGGACACGGGGCGGACGGGCCCCACAGTCCGGACACGGGGTGGACGGGCCCCACAGTCCGGACACGGGGCTAGTCCCGGGGCAGGCGGCCCCAAAGTCCGGACACGGGGCGGAAGAGCCCCACAGTCTGGACACGGGGCGGAAGAGCCCCACAGTCTGGACACGGGGCGGGCGAGCCCCACAGTCCGGACACGGGGCGGACGGGCCCCACAGTCCGGACACGGGGCGGACGGGCCCCACAGTCCGGACACGGGGCGGACGGGCCCCACAGTCCGGACACGGGGCGGACGGGCCCCACAGTCCGGACACGGGGCGGACGGGCCCCACAGTCCAGGCTCGGGGCGGACGGGCCTCACAGTCCGGACACGGGGGTAGTCCCGGGGCAGGCGGCCCCAAATCCGGACACGGGGCGGATTAGCCCCACAGTCTGGACACGGGGCGGGCGAGCCCCACAGTCTGGACACGGGGCGGGCGAGCCCCACATTCTGGACACGGGGCGGGCAGGCCCCACAGTCCGGACACAGGGCTAATCCCGGGGCAGGTGGCCCCCCAGTCCAGACCTGGGGCTAGACCCGGGGCAGGCGGCCCACAGTCCAGACACGGGGTGGACGGGCCCCACAGTCCAGATATGGGGCGGGCATGCCCCATAGTCAAGTCCTGGGGCTAAACCCGGGGCTGGCGGCCCCACAGTCCAGACCTGAGGCTATACCCGGGGCAGGCGGCCCCACATTCTAGACACGGGGTGAACGGGCCCCACAGTCCGGATACGGGGCGGGCATGACCCATAGTCAAGACCTGGGGCTAGACCCGGGGCAGGCGGCCCCACAGTCCAGACCTGAGGCTAGACCCGGGGCAGGCGGCCCCACATTCTAGACACAGGGTGGACGGGCCCCACAGTCCTGACACAGGGCGGACATGCCCCACAGTCCAGACCTGGGGCTAGACCCGGGGTAGGCTGCCCCAAAGTCCGGACACGGGGTGAACGGGCCCCACAGTCCGGACACGGGGTGGGCGGGCCCCACAGTCCGGACGCGGTGCGGACAGGCCCCACAGTCCGGACACGGGGCGGACGGGCCCCACAGTCCGGACACGGGGCGGACGGGCCCCACAGTCCGGACACGGGGCGGACGGGCCCCACAGTCCGGACACGGGGCGGACGGGCCCCACAGTCCGGACACGGGGCGGAGGGGCCCCACAGTCCGGACATGGGGCGGACGGGCCCCACAGTCCGGACACGGGGCGGACGGGCCCCACAGTCCGGACACGGGGCGGACGGGCCCCACAGTCCGGACACGGGGCGGACGGGCCCCACAGTCCGGGCTCGGGGCGGACGGGCCTCACAGTCCGGACACGGGGCTAGTCCCGGGGCAGGCGGCCCCAAAGTCTGGACACGGGGCGGATGAGCCCCACAGTCTGGACACGGGGCGGGCGAGCCCCACAGTCTGGACACGGGGCAGGCGAGCCCCACAGTCTGGACACGGGGCGGGCGGGACCCACAGTCAGGACACGGGGCGGACGGGCCTCACAGTCCGGACACGGGGCTAGTCCCGGGGCAGGCGGCCCCAAAGTTTGGACACGGGGCGGATGAGCCCCACAGTCTGGACACGGGGCGGGCGAGCCCCACAGTCTGGACACGGGGCGGGCGAGCCCCACAGTCTGGACACGGGGCGGGCGGGACCCACAGTCAGGACACGGGGCGGACGGGCCCCACAGTCAGGACATTGGGTGGGCGGGCTCCACAGTCAGGATACAGGGCGGGCAGGCCCCACAGTCCGGACACAGGGCTAATCCCATGGCAGGTGGCCCCACAGTCCAGACCTGGGGCTAGACCCGGGGCAGGCGGCCCACAGTCCAGACACGGGGTGGACGGGCCCCACAGTCCAGATACGGGGCGGGCATGCCCCATAGTCAAGACTTGGGGCTAAACCCGGGGCTGGCGGCCCCACAGTCCAGACCTGAGGCTAGACCCGGGGCAGGCGGCCCCACATTCTAGACACGGGGTGGACGGGCCCCACAGTCCGGATACGGGGCGGGCATGACCCATAGTCAAGACGTGGGGCTAGACCCGGGGCAGGCGGACCCACAGTCCAGACCTGAGGCTAGACCCGGGGCAGGCGGCCCCACAGTCCGGACACGGGGCGGACGGGCCCATAGTCCGGACACTGGGCGGCCGCAGTCCGGACATAGGGCGGCCGGGCCCCACAGTCCAGGCTCGGGGCTAGACCCGGGACGGACGGGCCCCACAGTCCAAGCTTGGGGCGGGCGTGCCCCACAGACCGGAAACGGGGCTACACCCGGGGCAGGCGGCCCCAAAGTCCAGACACAGGGCGGATGAGCCCCACAGTCTGGACACGGGGCGGGCGAGCCCCACAGTCCGGACACGGGGAGGGCGAGCCCCACAGTCAGGACACGGGGCGGGCGAGCCCCACAGTCAGGACACGGGGTGGGCGAGCCCCACAGTCAGGACACGGGGCGGGCGAGCCCCACAGTCAGGACAAGGGGCGGGCGGGACCCACAGTCAGGACACGGGGCGGGCGGGCCCCACAGTCAGGACATGGGGCGGGCGGGCCCCACAGTCAGGACATGGGGCGGGCGGGCCCCACAGTCAGGACATGGGGCGGGCGGGCCCCACAGTCAGGACATGGGGCAGGCGGGCTCCACAGTCAGGACATGGGGCGGGCGGGCTCCACAGTCAGGACACGGGGTGGGCGGGCCCCACAGTCCAGACCATGGGCTAGACCTGGGGCAGGCGGCCCATAGTCCAGACACGGGGTGGACGGGCCCCACAGTCTGGACACGGGGCGGGCATGCCCTATAGTCCAGACCTGGGGCTAGACCCGGGGCAGGTGGCCCCACAGTCCAGACCTGGGGCTAGACCCGGGGCAGGCGGCCCACAGTCCAGACAAGGGGTGGACGGGCCCCACAGTCCAGATATGGGGCGCGCATGCCCCATAGTCAAGACCTGGGGCTAAACCCGGGGCTGGCGGCCCCACAGTCCAGACCTGAGGCTAGACCCGGGGCAGGCGGCCCCACATTCTAGACACGGGGTGGACGGGCCCCACAGTCCGGATACGGGGCGGGCATGACCCATAGTCAAGACCTGGGGCTAGACCCGGGGCAGGCGGCCCCACAGTCCAGACCTGAGGCTAGACCCGGGGCAGGCGGCCCCACATTCTAGACACAGGGTGGACGGGCCCCACAGTCCTGACATGGGGCGGACATGCCCCACAGTCCAGACCTGGGGCTAGACCCGGGGTAGGCTGCCCCACAGTCCGGACACGGGGTGGACGGGGCCCACAGTCCGGACACGGGGTGGACGGGCCCCACAGTCCGGCCACGGGGTGGACGGGCCCCACAGTCCGGACACGGGGGCGGGCGGGCCCCACAGTCCGGACACGGGGCGGGCGGGCCCCACAGTCCGGACACGGGGCGCACGGGCCCCACAGTCCGGACACGGGGCGGACGGGCCCCACAGTCCGGACACGGGGCGGACGGGCCCCACAGTCCGGACACGGGGCGGACGGGCCCCACAGTCCGGACACGGGGTGGACGGGCCCCACAGTCCGGACACGGGGAGGGCGGGCCCCACAGTCCGGACACGGGGCGGACGGGCCCCACAGTCCGGACACGGGGCGGACGGGCCCCACAGTCCGGACACGGGGTGGACGGGCCCCACAGTCCGGACACGGGGAGGGCGGGCCCCACAGTCCGGACACGGGGCGGACGGCCCCACAGTCCGGACACGGGGTAGGCTGCCCCAAAGTCCGGACACGGGGTGGACGGGCCCCACAGTCCGGACACGGGGCGGACGGGTCCCACAGTCCGGACACGGGGCGGACGGGCCCCACAGTCCGGACACGGGGCGGACGGGCCCCACAGTCCGGACACGGGGTAGGCTGCCCCAAAGTCCGGACACGGGGTGGACGGGCCCCACAGTCCGGACACGGGGTGGACGGGCCCCACAGTCCGGACACGGGGTGGACGGGCCCCACAGTCCGGACACAGGGTGGGCGGGCCCCGGGTGGGCGGGCCCCACAGTCCGGACACGGGGTGGACGGGCCCCACAGTCCAGGCTCGGGGCTAAACCCGGGGAAGCCGGCCCCACATTTCAGACCCGGGGCGGGGGGCCACACAGTCCAGGCTCGGGGCGGATGGGCCCCACAGTCCAGGCTCGGGGCGGATGGGCCCCACAGTATTGGCTCGGGGCGAACGGGCCCCACAGTCCAGGCTCGGGGCGGACGGGCTCCACAGTACAGACCTGAGGCTCGGCCCGGGGCAGGCGGCCCCACAGTCCAGATACGGGGTGGACGAGCCCCACAGTCCTGACACGGGGCGGATATGCCCCACAGTCCAGACCTGGGGCTAGACCCGGGGTAGTCTGCCCCAAAGTCCAGACACGGGGTGACGAGCCCCACAGTCCGGACACGGGGCGGCCACAGTCCAGACATTGGGTGGGCGGGCCCCACAGTCCAGGCTAAACCCGGCGAAGCCAGCCCCACATTTCAGACCCGGGGCGGGGGGCCACACAGTCCAGGCTCGGGGCGGATGGGCCCCACAGTCCAGACTCGGGGCGGATGGGCCCCACAGTATTGGCTCGGAGCGAACGGGCCCCACAGTCCACGCTCTGGCCCCACAGTCCACGCTCGGGGCAGACGGGCCCCACAGTCCACGCTTGGAGCGGACCGGCCCCACAGTCCAGACTCTGGGCGGACGGGCCCCACAGTCCAGGCTCGGGGCAGGCGGGCCCATATTTATGACACGGGGCGGGCGGGCCCCACAGTCCGTACACGGGGCTAGTCCCGGGGCAGGCGGCCCCACAGTCCGGACACGGGGCGGACGGGCCCCACAGTTCTGACACGGAGCGGGCATGCCCCACAGTCCTGACCTGGGGCTAGAGCCGGGGCAGGCGGCCCCACAGTCCGGGCACGGGGTGGACGGGCCCCACAGTCCGGACACGGGGTGGCCATAGTACGGACATAGGGCGGGCGGGCCCCACAGTCCGGACACGGGCGGGCCCCACAGTCCGGACACTGAGCTAATCCCGGGGCAGGCGGCTTCACAGTCCAGACCTGGGGCTAGACCCGGGGCAGACGGCCCACAGTCCGGACACGGGGTGGACGGGCCCCACAGTCCGGACACGGAGCAGGCATGCACCACAGTCCAGACCTGGGGCTAGACCCGGAGCACGCGGCCCACAGTCCGGACACGGGGTGGACGGTCCCCACAGTCCGGACACGGGGGGAGCCACAGTCCGGACATATGGCGGACGGGCCCCACAGTCCAGGCTCGGGGTGGACTTGCCCCACAGTCCGGACACGGGGCTAGTCCCGGGGCAGGCGGCCCCACAGTCCAGACCTGAGGCTAGACCAGGGGCAGGCGGCCCCACAGTCCAGACACGGGGTGAACGGGCCCCACAGTCCTGACATGGGGCGGACATGCCCCACAGTCCAGACCCGGGGCAGGCGGCCCCACAGTCCAGACTCGGGGCGAGCGGGGGGCCCCACAGTCCGTACCCGGTGCGGGCGGGGGGCCCCACAGTCCAGGCTCGGGGCGGACGGGCCCCACAGTCCAGGCTCGGGGCGGACGGGCCCCACAGTCCGGACACGGGGCTAGTCCCGGGGCAGGCGGCCGCACAGTCCAGACCTGAGGCTAGACCAGGGGCAGGCGGCCCCACAGTCCAGACACGGGGTGGACGGGCCCCACAGTCCTGACATGGGGCGGACATGCCCCACAGTCCAGACCCGGGGCAGGCTTCCCCACAGTCCAGACTCGGGGCGAGCGGGGGGCCCCACAGTCCGTACCCAGGGCGGGCGGGGGGCCCCACAGTCCGTACCCGGGGCTGGCGGGGGGCCCCACAGTCCAGACCTGGGGCTAGACTCGGGGCGGGCGGCCCCACCGTCCGGACCTGGGGCGGGCGGGGGGCCCCACAGTCCAGACCTGGGGCTAGACCCGATGCAGGCGGCCCCACAGTCCGGACACGGGGCGGACGGGCCCATAGTCCGGACACTGGGCGGCCGCAGTCCGGATATAGGGCGGCCGGGCCCCACAGTCCAGGCTCGGGGCTAGACCCAGGACGGACTGGCCCCACAGTCCAAGCTTGGGGCGGGCGTGCCCCACAGACCGGAAACGGGGCTAGACCCGGGGCAGGCGGCCCCAAAGTCCAGACACGGGGCGGATGAGCCCCACAGTCTGGACACGGGGCGGATGAGCCCCACAGTCTGGACACGGTGCGGGCGAGCCCCACAGTCAGGACACGGGGCGGGCGAGCCCCACAGTCAGGACACGCGGCGGGCGAGCCCCACAGTCAGGACACGGGGTGGGCGGACATGGGGTGGACCCCACAGTCAGGACACGGGGCGGACGGGCCCCACAGTCCAGACACGGGGCAGACGGGCCCCACAGTCCGGACACGGGGCGGACGGGCCCCACAGTCCGGACACGGGGCGGACGGGCCCACAGTCCGGACACGGGGTGGACGGGCCCCACAGTCCGGACACGGGGCTAGTCCCGGGGCAGGCGGCCCCAAAGTCCGGACACGTAGCGGAAGAGCCCCACAGTCTGGACACGGGGCGGAAGAGCCCCACAGTCTGGACACGGGGCGGGCGAGCCCCACAGTCTGGACACGGGGCGGGCGAGCCCCACAGTCAGGACACGGGGCGGGCGGGACCCACAGTCAGGACACGGGGCGGACGGGCCCCGCAGTCCAGGCTCGGGGCGGACGGGCCTCACAGTCCGGACACGGGGCTAGTCCCGGGGCGGGCGGCCCCACCGTCCGGACCTGGGGCGGGCGGGGGGCCCCACAGTCCAGACCTGGGACTAGACCCGATGCAGGCGGCCCCACAGTCCGGACACGGGGCGGACGGGCCCATAGTCCGGACACTGGGCGGCCGCAGTCCGGATATAGGGCGGCCGGGCCCCACAGTCAAGGTCGGGGCTAGACCCAGGACGGACTGGCCCCACAGTCCAAGTTTGGGGCGGGCGTGCCCCACAGACCGGAAACGGGGCTAGACCCGGGGCAGGCGGCCCCAAAGTCCAGACACGGGGCGGATGAGCCCCACAGTCTGGACACGGGGCGGATGAGCCCCACAGTCTGGACACGGTGCGGGCGAGCCCCACAGTCTGGACACGGTGCGGGCGAGCCCCACAGTCTGGACACGGTGCGGGCGAGCCCCACAGTCAGGACACGCGGCGGGCGAGCCCCACAGTCAGGACACGCGGCGGGCGAGCCCCACAGTCAGAACACGGGGTGGGCGGACACGGGGTGGACCCCACAGTCAGGACACGGGGCGGGCGCAGTCAGGACATGGGGCGGGCGGACCTCACAGTCAGGACATGGGGCGGGCGGACCCCACAGTCCAGACACGGGGCGGACGGGCCCCACAGTCCGGACAAGGGGCGGACGGGCCCCACAGTCCGGACACGGGGCGGACGGGCCCCACAGTCCAGACACGGGGCAGACGGGCCCCACAGTCCGGACACGGGGCGGACGGGCCCCACAGTCCGGACACGGGGCGGACGGGCCCCACAGTCCGGACACGGGGTGGACGGGCCCCACAGTCCGGACACGGGGCTAGTCCCGGGGCAGGCGGCCCCAAAGTCCGGACACGGGGCGGAAGAGCCCCACAGTCTGGACACGGGGCGGAAGAGCCCCACAGTCTGGACACGGGGCGGGCGAGCCCCACAGTCCGGACACGGGGCGGACGGGCCCCACAGTCCGGACACGGGGCGGACGGGCCCCACAGTCCGGACACGGGGCGGACGGGCCCCACAGTCCGGACACGGGGCGGACGGGCCCCACAGTCCGGACACGGGGTGGACGGGCCCCACAGTCCAGGCTCGGGGCGGACGGGCCTCACAGTCCGGACACGGGGGTAGTCGCGGGGCAGGCGGCCCCAAATCCGGACACGGGGCGGATGAGCCCCACAGTCTGGACACGGGGCGGGCGAGCCCCACAGTTTGGACACGGGGCGGGCGAGCCCCACAGTCTGGACACGGGGCGGGCAGGCCCCACAGTCCGGACACAGGGCTAATCCCGGGGCAGGTGGCCCCCCAGTCCAGACCTGGGGCTAGACCCGGGGCAGGCGGCCCACAGTCCAGACACGGGGTGGACGGGCCCCACAGTCCAGATATGGGGCGCGCATGCCCCATAGTCAAGACCTGGGGCTAAACCCGGGGCTGGCGGCCCCACAGTCCAGACCTGAGGCTAGACCCGGGGCAGGCGGCCCCACATTCTAGACACGGGGTGGACGGGCCCCACAGTCCGGATACGGGGCGGGCATGACCCATAGTCAAGACCTGGGGCTAGACCCGGGGCAGGCGGCCCCACAGTCCAGACCTGAGGCTAGACCCGGGGCAGGCGGACCCACATTCTAGACACAGGGTGGACGGGCCCCACAGTCCTGACACGGGGCGGACATGCCCCACAGTCCAGACCTGGGGCTAGACCCGGGGTAGGCTGCCCCAAAGTCCGGACACGGGGTGAACGGGCCCCACAGTCCGGACACGGGGTGGACGGGCCCCACAGTCCGGACACGGGGTGGACGGGCCCCACAGTCCGGACACGGGGTGGACGGGCCCCACAGTCCGGACACGGGGCGGGCGCGCCCCACAGTCCGGACGCGGTGCGGACGGGCCCCACAGTCCGGACACGGGGTGGACGGGCCCCACAGTCCGGACACGGGGTGGACGGGCCCCACAGTCCGGACACGGGGTGGATGGGCCCCACAGTCCGGACACGGGGTGGACGGGCCCCACAGTACGGACACGGGGTGGACGGGCCCCACAGTCCGGACACCGGGTGGACGGGCCCCACAGTCCGGACACGGTTTGGACGGGCCCCACAGTCCGGACACGGGGTGGACGCGCCCCACAGTCCGGACACGGGGCGGACGGGCCCCACAGTCCGGACACGGGCGGACGGGCCCCACAGTCCGGACAAGGGGCGGACGGGCCCCACAGTCCGGACACGGGGCGGACGGGCCCCACAGTCCGGACACGGGGCGGACGGGCCCCACAGTCCGGACACGGGGCGGACGGGCCCCACAGTCCGGACACGGGGCGGACGGGCCCCACAGTCCGGACACGGGGCGGACGGGCCCCACAGTCTGGACACGGGGCGGACGGGCCCCACAGTCCGGTCACGGGGCGGACGGGCCCCACAGTCCAGGCTCGGGGCGGACGGGCCTCACAGTCCGGACACGGGGGTAGTCCCGGGGCAGGCGGCCCCAAATCCGGACACGGGGCGGATGAGCCCCACAGTCTGGATACGGGGCGGGCGAGCCCCACAGTCTGGACACGGGGCGGGCGAGCCCCACATTCTGGACACGGGGCGGGCAGGCCCCACAGTCCGGACACAGGGCTAATCCCGGGGCAGGTGGCCCCCCAGTCCAGACCTGGGGCTAGACCCGGGGCAGGCGGCCCACAGTCCAGACACGGGGTGGACGGGCCCCACAGTCCAGATATGGGGCGGGCATGCCCCATAGTCAAATCCTGGGGCTAAACCCGGGGCTGGCGGCCCCACAGTCCAGACCTGAGGCTATACCCGGGGCAGGCGGCCCCACATTCTAGACACGGGGTGAACGGGCCCCACAGTCCGGATACGGGGCGGGCATGACCCATAGTCAAGACCTGGGGCTAGACCCGGGGCAGGCGGCCCCACAGTCCAGACCTGAGGCTAGACCCGGGGCAGGCGGCCCCACATTCTAGACACAGGGTGGACGGGCCCCACAGTCCTGACACGGGGCGGACATGCCCCACAGTCCAGACCTGGGGCTAGACCCGGGGTAGGCTGCCTCAAAGTCCGGACACGGGGTGGGCGGGCCCCACAGTCCGGACGCGGTGCGGACGGGCCCCACAGTCCGGACACGGGGCGGACGGGCCCCACAGTCCGGACACAGGGCGGACGGGCCCCACAGTCCGGACACGGGGCGGACGGGCCCCACAGTCCGGACACGGGGCGGACTGGCCCCACAGTCCGGACACGGGGCGGACGGGCCCCACAGTCCGGACACGGGGCGGACGGGCCCCACAGTCCGGACACGGGGCGGACGGGCCCCACAGTCCGGACACGGGGCGGACGGGCCCCACAGTCCGGACACGGATCGGACGGGCCCCACAGTCCGGGCTCGGGGCGGACGGGCCTCACAGTCCGGACACGGGGCTAGTCCCGGGCAGGCGGCCCCAAAGTCTGGACACGGGGCGGATGAGCCCCACAGTCTGGACACGGGGCGGGCGAGCCCCACAGTCTGGACACGGGGCGGGCGAGCCCCACAGTCTGGACACGGGGCGGGCGGGACCCACAGTCAGGACACGGGGCGGACGGGCCTCACAGTCCGGACACGGGGCTAGTCCCGGGGCAGGCGGCCCCAAAGTCTGGACACGGGGCGGATGAGCCCCACAGTCTGGACACGGGGCGGGCGAGCCCCACAGTCTGGACACGGGGCGGGCGAGCCCCACAGTCTGGACACGGGGCGGGCGGGACCCACAGTCAGGACACGGGGCGGACGGGCCCCACAGTCAGGACACAAGGCGGGCCCCACAGTCAGGACATTGGGTGGGCGGGCTCCACAGTCAGGATACAGGGCGGGCAGGCCCCACAGTCCGGACACAGGGCTAATCCCGGGGCAGGTGGCCCCACAGTCCAGACCTGGGGCTAGACCCGGGGCAGGCGGCCCACAGTCCAGACACGGGGTGGACGGGCCCCACAGTCCAGATACGGGGCGGGCATGCCCCATAGTCAAGACTTGGGGCTAAACCCGGGGCTGGCGGCCCCACAGTCCAGACCTGAGGCTAGACCCGGGGCAGGCGGCCCCACATTCTAGACACGGGGTGGACGGGCCCCACAGTCCGGATACGGGGCGGGCATGACCCATAGTCAAGACGTGGGGCTAGACCCGGGGCAGGCGGACCCACAATCCAGACCTGAGGCTAGACCCGGGGCAGGCGGCCCCACAGTCCGGACACGGGGCGGACGGGCCCATAGTCCGGACACTGGGCGGCCGCAGTCCGGACATAGGGCGGCCGGGCCCCACAGTCCAGGCTCGGGGCTAGACCCGGGACGGACGGGCCCCACAGTCCAAGCTTGGGGCGGGCGTGCCCCACAGACCGGAAACGGGGCTAGACCCGGGGCAGGCGGCCCCAAAGTCCAGACACAGGGCGGATGAGCCCCACAGTCTGGACATGGGGCGGGCGAGCCCCACAGTCCGGACACGGGGCGGGCGAGCCCCACAGTCAGGACACGGGGCGGGCGAGCCCCACAGTCAGGACACGGGGCGGGCGAGCCCCACAGTCAGGACACGGGGCGGGCGAGCCCCACAGTCAGGACAAGGGGCGGGCGGGACCCACAGTCAGGACACGGGGCGGGCGGGCCCCACAGTCAGGACATGGGGCGGGCGGGCCCCACAGTCAGGACATGGGGCGGGCGGGCCCCACAGTCAGGACATGGGGCGGGCGGGCCCCACAGTCAGGACATGGGGCAGGCGGGCTCCACAGTCAGGACATGGGGCGGGCGGGCTCCACAGTCAGGACACGGGGCGGGCCCACAGTCCAGACCATGGGCTAGACCTGGGGCAGGCGGCCCATAGTCCAGACACGGGGTGGACGGGCCCCACAGTCTGGACACGGGGCGGGCATGCCCTATAGTCCAGACCTGGGGCTAGACCCGGGGCAGGTGGCCCCACAGTCCAGACCTGGGGCTAGACCCGGGGCAGGCGGCCCACAGTCCAGACACGGGGTGGACGGGCCCCACAGTCCAGATATGGGGCGGGCATGCCCCATAGTCAAGACCTGGGGCTAAACCCGGGGCTGGCGGCCCCACAGTCCAGACCTGAGGCTAGACCCGGGGCAGGCGGCCCCACATTCTAGACACGGGGTGGACGGGCCCCACAGTCCGGATACGGGGCGGGCATGACCCATAGTCAAGACCTGGGGCTAGACCCGGGGCAGGCGGCCCCACAGTCCAGACCTGAGGCTAGACCCGGGGCAGGCGGCCCCACATTCTAGACACAGGGTGGACGGGCCCCACAGTCCTGACATGGGGCGGACATGCCCCACAGTCCAGACCTGGGGCTAGACCCGGGGTAGGCTGCCCCACAGTCCGGACACGGTGCGGGCGAGCCCCACAGTCAGGACACGGGGCGGGCGAGCCCCACAGTCAGGACACGCGGCGGGCGAGCCCCACAGTCAGGACACGGGGTGGGCGGACATGGGGTGGACCCCACAGTCAGGACACGGGGCGGACCGGCCCCACAGTCCGGACACGGGGCGGACGGGCCCCACAGTCCGGACACGGGGCGGACGGGCCCCACAGTCCGGACACGGGGTGGACGGGCCCCACAGTCCGGACACGGGGCTAGTCCCAGGGCAGGCGGCCCCAAAGTCCGGACACGGGGCAGAAGAGCCCCACAGTCTGGACACGGGGCGGAAGAGCCCCACAGTCTGGACACGGGGCGGGCGAGCCCCACAGTCTGGACACGGGGCGGGCGAGCCCCACAGTCAGGACACGGGGCGGGCGGGACCCACAGTCAGGACACGGGGCGGACGGGTCTCACAGTCCGGACACGGGGCTAGTCCCGGGGCGGGCGGCCCCACCGTCCGGACCTGGGGCGGGCGGGGGGCCCCACAGTCCAGACCTGGGGCTAGACCCGATGCAGGCGGGCCCACAGTCCGGACACGGGGCGGACGGGCCCATAGTCCGGACACTGGGCGGCCGCAGTCCGGATATAGGGCGGCCGGGCCCCACAGTCAAGGTCGGGGCTAGACCCAGGACGGACTGTCCCCACAGTCCAAGCTTGGGGCGGGCGTGCCCCACAGACCGGAAACGGGGCTAGACCCGGGGCAGGCGGCCCCAAAGTCCAGACACGGGGCAGATGAGCCCCACAGTCTGGACACGGGGCGGATGAGCCCCACAGTCTGGACACGGTGCGGGCGAGCCCCACAGTCTGGACACGGTGCGGGCGAGCCCCACAGTCTGGACACGGTGCGGGCGAGCCCCACAGTCAGGACACGGGACGGGCGAGCCCCACAGTCAGGACACGCGGCGGGCGAGCCCCACAGTCAGGACACGGGGTGGGCGGACACGGGGTGGACCCCACAGTCAGGACACGGGGCGGGCGGGCCCCACAGTCAGGACATTGGGCGGGCGGACCCCACAGTCAGGACATGGGGCGGGCGGACCCCACAGTCCGGACACGGGGCGGACGGGCCCCACAGTCCGGACAAGGGGCGGACGGGCCCCACAGTCCGGACACGGGGCGGACGGGCCCCACAGTCCGGACACGGGGCAGACGGGCCCCACAGTCCGGACACGGGGCGGACGGGCCCCACAGTCCGGACACGGGGTGGACGGGCCCCACAGTCCGGACACGGGGCTAGTCCCGGGGCAGGCGGCCCCAAAGTCCGGACACGGGGCGGAAGAGCCCCACAGTCTGGACACGGGGCGGAAGAGCCCCACAGTCTGGACACGGGGCGGGCGAGCCCCACAGTCTGGACACGGGGCGGGCGAGCCCCACAGTCAGGACACGGGGCGGGCGAGACCCACAGTCAGGACACGGGGCGGACGGGCCCCACAGTCCAGGCTCGGGGCGGACGGGCCTCACAGTCCGGACACGGGGCTAGTCCCGGGGCAGGCGGCCCCAAAGTCCGGACACGGGGCGGATGAGCCCCACAGTCTGGACACGGGGCGGGCGGGACCCACAGTCCGGACACGGGGCGGACGGGCCCCACAGTCCAGGCTCGGGGCAGGCATAGTTACGACACGGTGCGGGCGGGCCCCACAGTCCGTACACGGGGCTAGTCCCGGGGCAGGCGGCCCCACAGTCCGGACACGGGGCGGACGGGCCCCACAGTTCTGACACGGGGCGGGCATGCCCCACAGTCCTGACCTGGGGCTAGAGCCGGGGCAGGCGGCCCCACAGTCCGGACACGGGGTGGACGGGCCCCACAGTCCGGACACGGGGCGGCCATAGTACGGACATAGGGCGGGCCCACAGTCAGGACACGGGGCGGGCGGGCTCCACAGTCAGGACACGGGGCGGGCGGGCCCCACAGTCCGGACACTGAGCTAATCCGGGGGCAGGCGGCTTCACAGTCCAGACCTGAGGCTAGACCTGGGGCAGGCGGCCCACAGTCCGGACACGGGGTGGACGGGCCCCACAGTCCGGACACGGGGCGGGCATGCCCCACAATCCAGACCTGGGGTTAGACCCGGAGCAGGCGGCCCACAGTCTGGACACGGGGTGGACGGTCCCCACAGTCCGGACACGGGGGGGCCACAGTGGGGACATAAGGCGGCCGGGACCCACAGTCCAGGCTCGGGGCTAGACCCGGGGGCAGTCGGCCCCACAGTCCAGACCCGGGGAGGGGGACCCCACTGTCCGGACCCGGGGCAAGCAGGGGATCCCACAGTCCAGACCCGGGGCGGGCGAGGGGCCCCACAGTCTGGAATCAGGGCGGGCGGGGGGCCCCACAGTCCGGACCTGGGGCTAGACCCGGGGCAGGCGGCCCCACAGTCCGGACACATGGCGCCGCAGTCCGGATATAGGGCGAGCCCCACAGTCTGGACTCGGGGTGGCCACAGTCCAGACATAGGGTGGGCGGGCCCCGGGTGGGCGGGCCCCACAGTCCAGGCTCAGGGCTAGACCCGGGGCGGGGGGAACACACAGTCCAGGCTCGGGGCTAGACCCGGGGAAGCCGGCCCCACATTTCAGACCCGGGGCGCGGGGCACCACAGTCCAGGCTCGGGGCGGACGGGCCCCACAGTCCAGGCTCGGGGCGGATGGGCCCCACAGTCCGGACATGGGGCTAGTCCCGGGGCAGGCGGCCCTACAGTCCAGACCTGAGGCTCGACTCGGGGCAGGCGGCCCCACAGTCCAGACACGGGGTGGACGAGCCTCACAGTCCTGACATGGGGCGGACATGCCCCACAGTCCAGACACGGGGCAGGCGGCCCCACAGTCCGGACACGGGGTGGGCGAGCCCTACAGTCTGGACACAGGGCGTCCGCAGTCCGGACATAGGGTGGGCGGGCCGCACAGTCCAGGCTCGGGGCCAGACCCTGGGCCAGACCCGAGGCAACCGGCCCCACAGTCCAGACTCGGGGCGGGCGGGGGGCCCCACAGTCCGTACCCGGGGCTGGCGGGGGGTCCCACAGTACAGACCTGGGGCTAGACTCGGGGCGGGTGGCCCCACAGTCCAGACCTGGGGCTAGACCCGATGCAGGCGGCCCCACAGTCCGGACACGGGGTGGACGGGCCCACAGTCCGGACACGGGGCCGCCGCAGTCCGGATATAGGGCGGCCGGGCCCCACAGTCCAGGCTCGGGGCTAGACCCGGCACGGACGGGCCCCACAGTCCAAGCTCGGGGCAGACGGGCCCCACAGTCCAAGCTCGGGGCGGGCATGCCCCACAGTCCGGACACGGGGCTAGTCCCGGGGCAGATGGCCCCACAGTCAAGACCTGGGGCAAGACCTGAGGCAGGCGGCCCCAAAGTCCGGACACGGGGCGGATGAGCCCCACAGTCAGGACACAGGGCTGGCGGGCCCCAAAGTCAGGACACAGGACTGGCGGGCCCCAAAGTCAGGACACAGGGCGGGCGGGCCCCAAAGTCAGGACACAGGGCGGGCGGGCCCCAAAGTCAGGACACAGGGCGGGCGGGCCCCACAGTCAGGACACAGGGCGGGCCCCACAGTCAGGACACAGGGCGGGCCCCACAGTCAGGACACAGGGCGGGCCCCACAGTCAGGACACAGGGCGGGCCCCACAGTCAGGACATGGGGCGGGCGGGCTCCACAGTCAGGATACGGGGCGGGCGGGCCCCACAGTCCGGACACGGGGCTAATCCCAGGGCAGGTGGCCCCACAGTCCAGACCTGGGGCTAGACCAGGGGCAGGCGGCCCACAGTGCAGACACGGGGTGGACGGGCCCCACTGTCCGGACGCGGAGCGGGCATGCCCCATAGTCCAGACCTGGGGCTAGACCCGGGGCAGGCGGCCCCACAGTTCAGACCTGAGGCTAGACCCGGGGCAGGCGGCCCACAGTCCGGACACGGGGTGGATGGGCCCCACAGTCCGGACACGGGGCGGGCATGCCCCACAGTCCAGACCTGGGGCTAGACCCGGAGCAGGCGGCCCACAGTCCAGACCTGGGGCTAGACCCGGAGCAGGCGGCCCACAGTCCGGACACGGGGTGGACGGTCCCCACAGTCCGGACACGGGGGGGGCCACAGTCCGGACATAAGGCGGGCGGGCCCCACAGTCCAGGCTCGGGGCTAGACCCGGGGGCAGTCGGCCCCACAGTCCAGTCCCGGGGCGGGTGGCCCCACAGTCCGGACCCGGGGCAAGCAGAGGATCCCACAGTCTGGACCAGGGGCGGGCGAAGGGCCCCACAGTCTGGAATCGGGGCGGGCGTCGGGCCCCACAGTCCGGGCCTGGGGCTAGACCCGGAGCAGGCGGCCCCACAGTCCGGACACGGGGCGGCCGCAGTCCGGATATAGGGCGAGGCCCACAGTCTGGGCCTGGGGCTAGACCCGGGGCAGCCGGCCCCACATTTCAGACCAGGGGCGGGGGGCCCCACAGTCCAGGCTCGGGGCGGACGGGCCCCACAGTCCGGACACGGGGCTTGTCCCGGGGCAGGCGGCCCCACAGTCCAGACCCGGGGAAGGCGGCCCCACAGTCCGGACACAGGGTGGACGAGCCCTACAGTCCGGACACGGGGCAGTTGCAGTCCGGACATAGGGTGTGTGGGCCGCACAGTTCAGGCTCGGGGCCAGACCGGGGCGGCCCACAGTCCGTACCCGGGGCTGGCGGGGGGCTCCACAGTCCAGACCTGGGGCTAGACTCGGGGCGGGCGGCCCCACCGTCCAGACCTGGGGCTAGATCCGAAGTCAGTACACGGGGCGGACGGGCCCACACTCTAGACACTAGGCGGCCGCAGTCCGGATATAGGGCGGACGGGCCGCACAGTCCAGGCTCGGGACTAGACCCGGGGCGGACGGGCCGCACAGTCCAGGCTCGGGGCTAGACCCGGGGCGGACGGGCCCCACAGCCCAGGCTCGGGGCGGTCGGGCCCCACAGCCCAGGCTCGGGGCGGATGGGCCCCACAGCCCTGGCTCGGGGCGGACGGGCCCCACAGTCCAGGCTCGGGCCCCACAGTCCATGCTCGGGGTGGACTGGCCCCACAGTCCAGGCTCGGGGCGGACGGGCCCCACAGTCCAGGCTCGGAGCGGATGGGCCTCCCTTTCCCGCTCAGGGCGGGCGTGCCCCACAGTCCAGGCTCGGGGCTAGTCCCAGGGCAGGTGACCCCACAGTCGAGACCTGGGGCTAGACCCGGGGCAGGCGGCCCCAAGTCAGGACATGGGGCGGATGGGCCCCACAGTCTGGACTCGGGGCGGGCGAGCCCTACAGTCAGGACACGTGGCGGGCAGGCCCCACAGGCCGGACACGGGGCTAATCCCGGGACAGGCGGCTTCACAGTCCAGACCTGGGGCTAGACCCGGGGCAGGCGGCCCACAGTCCGGACAAGGGGTGGACGGGCCCCACAGTCCGGATACGGGGCGGGCATGCCCCACAGTCCAGACCTAGGGCTAGAGCCGGAGCAGGCGGCCCACAGTCTGGACACGGTGTGGACGGTCCCCACAGTCCAGACACGGGAGGGGCACAGTCCGGACATAAGGCGGGCGGGCCCCACAGTCCAGGCTCGGGGCTAGACCCGGGGGCAGTCGGCCCCACAGTCCAGACCCGGGGCAAGCGGGGGATCCCACAGTCTGGACCCGGGGCAGGCGAGGGGCCCCACAGTCTGGAATCAGGGCGGGCGGGGGGCCCCACAGTCCGGACCTGGGGCTAGACCCGGGGCAGGCGGCCCCACAGTCCGGACACAGGGCGGCCGCAGTCCGGATATAGGGCGGGCCCCACAGTCCAGGCTCGGGGCTAGACCCGGGACGGATGGGCCCCACAGTCCAGGCTCAGGGCGGACAGGCCCCACAGTCCATCCTCGCTGCGGACGGGCCCCGCAATCCAGGCTCGGGGCGGACGGGCCCCACAGTCCAGGCTCGGGGCGGACGGGCCCCACAGACCAGGCTCGGGGCGGACGGGCCCCACAGTCCAGGCTCGGGGCGGACGGGCCCCACAGTCCAGGCTCGGGGCGGACGGGCCCCACAGTCCAGGCTCCGGGCTGACGGGCCCCACAGTCCAGGCTCTGGGCTGACGGGCCCCACAGTCCAGGCTCTGGGCTGACGGGCCCCACAGTCCAGGCTCTGGGCTGACGGGCCCCACAGTCCAGGCTCTGGGCTGACGGGCCCCACAGTCCAGGCTCTTGGCTGACGGGCCCCACAGTCCAGGCTTGGGGCGGACGGGCCCCACAGTCCACTCTCGGGCCCCACAGTCCAGGCTCGGGGTGGACTGGCCCCACAGTCCATGCTCGGGGTGGACTGGCCCCACAGTCCAGGCTCGGGGCTGACGGGCCCCACAGTCCAGGCTCGGAGCGGATGGGCCTCCCTTTCCCGCTCGGGGCGGGCGTGCCCCACAGTCCAGGCTCGGGGCTAGTCCCGGGGCAGGTGGCCCCACAGTCGAGACCTGGGGCTAGACCCGGGGCAGGCGGCCCCAAGTCAGGACACGGGGCGGATGGGCCCCACAGTCTGGACTCGGGGCGGGCGAGCCCTACAGTCAGGACACGTGGCAGGCGGGCCCCACAGGCCGGACACGGGGCTAATCCCGGGACAGGCGGCTTCACAGTCCAGACCTGGGGCTAGACCCGGGGCAGGCGGCCCACAGTCCAGACAAGGGGTGGACGGGCCCCACAGTCCGGATACGGGGCGGGCATGACCCACAGTCCAGACCTAGGGCTAGACCCGGAGCTGGCGGCCCACAGTCCGGACACGGGGTGGACGGTCCCCACAGTCCAGACACGGGAGGGGCACAGTCCGGACATAAGGCGGGCGGCCCCCACAGTCCAGGCTCGGGGCTAGACCCGGGGGCAGTTGGCCCCACAGTCCAGACCCGGGGCAAGCGGGGGATCCCACAGTCTGGATCCGGGGCAGGCGAGGGGCCCCACAGTCTGGAATCAGGGCGGGCGGGGGACCCCACAGTCCGGACCTGGGGCTAGACCCGGGGCAGGCGGCCCCACAGTCCGGACACGGGGCGGCCGCAGTCCGGATATAGGGCGGGCCCCACAGTCCAGGCTCGGGGCTAGACCCAGGACGGATGGGCCCCACAGTCCAGGCTCAGGACGGACAGGCCCCACAGTCCATCCTCGCTGCGGACGGGCCCCACAGTCCAGGCTCAGGTCGGACGGGCCCCACAGTCCAGGCTCGGGGCGGACGGGCCCCACAGTCCAGGCTCGGGGCGGACGGGCCCCACAGTCCAGGCTCGGGGCGGACGGACCCCACAGTCCAGGCTCGGGGCGGACGGGCCCCACAGTCCAGGCTCGGGGCGGACGGGCCCCACAGTCCAGACTCGGGGCGGACGGGCCCCACAGTCCAGGCTCGGGGCGGACGGGCCCCACAGTCCAGGCTCGGGGTGGACGGGCCCCACAGTCCAGGCTCGGGGCGGACGGGCCCCACAGTCCAGGCTCGGGGCGGACGGGCCCCACAGTCCAGGCTCGGGGCGGACGGGCCCCACAGTCCGGACACGGGGCGGACGAGCCCTACAGTCCGGACACGGGGCGGCCACAGTCCGGACATAGGGTGGGCGGGCCGCACATTCCAGGTTCGGGGCTAGACCCGGGGCAACCGGCCCCACAGTCCTGACATGGGGCGGACATGCCCCACAGTCCGGACACGGGGTGGACGAGCCCTACAGTCCGGACACGGGGCGGCCACAGTCCGGACATAGGGTGGGCGGGCCGCACATTCCAGGTTCGGGGCTAGACCCGGGGCAACCGGCCCCACAGTCCGGACACGGGGCGGCCGCAGTCCGGATATAGGGCGGGCCCCACAGTCCAGGCTCGGGGCTAGACCCGGGACAGGCGGGCCCCACAATCCAGGCTCGGAGCGGACGGGCCCCGCAGTCTAGGCTCGGAGCGGACGGGCACCACAGTCCAGGCTCGGAGCGGACGGGCCCCACAGTCCGGACACGGGGCTAGTACCAGGGCTGGCGGCCCCACAGTCCAGACCTGAGGCTAGACCATGGGCAGGTGGCCCCACAGTCCAGACACGGGGAGGATGGGCCCCACAGTCCTGACACGGGCTTGACATGCCCCACAGTCCAGACCTGGAGCTAGACCCGGGGCAGGCAGCCCCAAAGTCCGGACACGGGGTGGATGAGCCCCACAGTCTGGACACGGGGCGGCCACAGTCCGGACATAGGGTGGGCCCCACAGTCCAGGCTCGGGGCTAGACCCGGGGCAGCCGGCCCCACAGTTCAGACCCGGGGCGGGTGGGGGGCCCCACAGTCCGTGCCCGGGGCTGACGCGGGGGCCCACAGTCCAGACCTGGGGCTAGACTCGGGGCGGGCGGGGGGCCCCACCATCCGGACCTGGGGTGGGGGGCCCCACAGTCCAGTTCAGGGGCTAGACCCAATGCAGGCGGCCCCACAGTCCGGACACGGGGTGGACGGGCCCCACAGTCCAGGCTCGGGGTGGACGGGCCCCACAGTCCAGGCTCGGGGCGGACGGGCCCCACAGTCCAGGCTCGGGGCGGATGGGCCCCACAGTCCAGGCTCGGGGCAGACGGGCCCCACAGTCCAGGCTCGGGGCGGACGGGCCCCCCTTTCCCGCTTGGGGCGGGCGTGCCAGATGCAGTGCGGCCACAGTCCGTACATAGGGCGGGCCCCACAGTCCAGGCTCGGGGCGGACGGGCCCCACAGTCCAGGCTCGGGGCGGACGGGCCCCACAGTCCAGGCTCGGGGCGGACGGGCCCCACAGTCCAGGCTCGGGGCGGACGGGCCCCACAGTCCAGGCTCGGGGCGGACGGGCCCCCCTTTCCCGCTCAGGGCGGGCGTGCCACACAGTCCAGGCTCGGGGTGGACTGGCCCCACAGTCCATGCTCGGGGTGGACTGGCCCCACAGTCCATGCTCGGGGTGGACTGGCCCCACAGTCCAGGCTCGGGGCGGACGGGCCCCACAGTCCAGGCTCGGAGCGGATGGGCCTCCCTTTCCCGCTCGGGGCGGGCGTGCCCCACAGTCCAGGCTCGGGGCTAGTCCCGGGGCAGGTGGCACCACAGTCGAGACCTGGGGCTAGACCCGGGGCAGGCGGCCCCAAGTCAGGACACGGGGCGGGCAAGCCGTACAGTCAGGACACGTGGCGGGCGGGCCCCACAGGCCGGACACGGGGCTAATCCCGGGACAGGCGGCTTCACAGTCCAGACCTGGGGCTAGACCCGGGACAGGCGGCCCACAGTCCGGACAAGGGGTGGACGGGCCCCACAGTCCGGACACGGGGCGGGCATGCCCCACAATCCAGACCTGGGGTTAGACCCGGAGCAGGCGGCCCACAGTCTGGACACGGGGTGGACGGTCCCCACAGTCCGGACACGGGGGGGCCACAGTGGGGACATAAGGCGGCCGGGCCCCACAGTCCAGGCTCGGGGCTAGACCCGGGGGCAGTCGGCCCCACAGTCCAGACCCGGGGAGGGGGACCCCACTGTCCGGACCCGGGGCAAGCGGGGGATCCCACAGTCCAGACCCGGGGCGGGCGAGGGGCCCCACAGTCTGGAATCAGGGCGGGCGGGGGGCCCCACAGTCCGGACCTGGGGCTAGACCCGGGGCAGGCGGCCCCACAGTCCGGACACATGGCGGCCGCAGTCCGGATATAGGGCGAGCCCCACAGTCTGGACTCGGGGTGGCCACAGTCCAGACATAGGGTGGGCGGGCCCCGGGTGGGCGGGCCCCACAGTCCAGGCTCATGGCTAGACCCGGGGCGGGGGGAACACACAGTCCAGGCTCGGGGCTAGACCCGGGGAAGCCGGCCCCACATTTCAGACCCGGGGCGCGGGGCACCACAGTCCAGGCTCGGGGCGGACGGGCCCCACAGTCCAGGCTCGGGGCGGATGGGCCCCACAGTCCGGACATGGGGCTAGTCCCGGGGCAGGCGGCCCTACAGTCCAGACCTGAGGCTCGACTCGGGGCAGGCGGCCCCACAGTCCAGACACGGGGTGGACGAGCCCCACAGTCCTGACATGGGGCGGACATGCCCCACAGTCCAGACACGGGGCAGGCGGCCCCACAGTCCGGACACGGGGTGGGCGAGCCCTACAGTCTGGACACAGGGCGTCCGCAGTCCGGACATAGGGTGGGCGGGCCGCACAGTCCAGGCTCGGGGCCAGACCCTGGGCCAGACCCGGGGCAACCGGCCCCACAGTCCAGACTCGGGGCGGGCGGGGGGCCCCACAGTCCGTACCCGGGGCAGGCGGGGGGTCCCACAGTCCAGACCTGGGGCTAGACCCGATGCAGGCGGCCCCACAGTCCGGACACGGGGTGGACGGGCCCACAGTCCGGACACGGGGCCGCCGCAGTCCGGATATAGGGCGGCCGGGCCCCACAGTCCAGGCTCGGGGCTAGACCCGGCACGGACGGGCCCCACAGTCCAAGCTCGGGGCAGACGGGCCCCACAGTCCAAGCTCAGGGCGGGCATGCCCCACAGTCCGGACACGGGGCTAGTCCCGGGGCAGATGGCCCCACAGTCAAGACCTGGGGCTAGACCTGGGGCAGGCAGCCCCAAAGTCCGGACACGGGGCGGATGAGCCCCACAGTCAGGACACAGGGCTGGCGGGCCCCAAAGTCAGGACACAGGACTGGCGGGCCCCAAAGTCAGGACACAGGGCGGGCGGGCCCCAAAGTCAGGACACAGGGCGGGCGGGCCCCAAAGTCAGGACACAGGGCGGGCGGGCCCCACAGTCAGGACACAGGGCGGGCCCCACAGTCAGGACACAGGGCGGGCCCCACAGTCAGGACACAGGGCGGGCCCCACAGTCAGGACACAGGGCGGGCCCCACAGTCAGGACATGGGGCGGGCGGGCTCCACAGTCAGGATACGGGGCGGGCGGGCCCCACAGTCCGGACACGGGGCTAATCCCGGGGCAGGTGGCCCCACAGTCCAGACCTGGGGCTAGACCAGGGGCAGGCGGCCCACAGTCCAGACACGGGGTGGACGGGCCCCACTGTCCGGACGCGGAGCGGGCATGCCCCATAGTCCAGACCTGGGGCTAGACCCGGGGCAGGCGGCCCCACAGTTCAGACCTGAGGCTAGACCCGGGGCAGGCGGCCCACAGTCCGGACACGGGGTGGATGGGCCCCACAGTCCGGACACGGGGCGGGCATGCCCCACAGTCCAGACCTGGGGCTAGACCCGGAGCAGGCGGCCCACAGTCCAGACCTGGGGCTAGACCCGGAGCAGGCGGCCCACAGTCCGGACACGGGGTGGACGGTCCCCACAGTCTGGACACGGGGGGGGCCACAGTCCGGACATAAGGCGAGCGGGCCCCACAGTCCAGGCTCGGGGCTAGACCCGGGGGCAGTCGGCCCCACAGTCCAGTCCCGGGGCGGGTGGCCCCACAGTCCGGACCCGGGGCAAGCAGAGGATCCCACAGTCTGGACCAGGGGCGGGCGAAGGGCCCCACAGTCTGGAATCGGGGCGGGCGTCGGGCCCCACAGTCCGGGCCTGGGGCTAGACCCAGAGCAGGCGGCCCCACAGTCCGGACACGGGGCGGCCGCAGTCCGGATATAGGGCGAGGCCCACAGTCTGGACTGGGAGCAGTCCAGACATAGGGTGGGCGGGCCCCACAGTCCAGGCTCGGGGCTAGACCCGGGGCAGCCGGCCCCACATTTCAGACCAGGGGCGGGGGGCCCCACAGTCCAGGCTCGGGGCGGACGGGCCCCACAGTCCGGACACGGGGCTTGTCCCGGGGCAGGCGGCCCCACAGTCCAGACCCGGGGAAGGCGGCCCCACAGTCCGGACACAGGGTGGACGAGCCCTACAGTCCGGACACGGGGCAGTTGCAGTCCGGACATAGGGTGTGTGGGCCGCACAGTTCAGGCTCGGGGCCAGACCCGGGGCAACCGGCCCCACAGTCCAGACTCGGGGCGGGCGGGCCCCACAGTCCGTACCCGGGGCTAGATCCGAAGTCAGTACACGGGGCGGACGGGCCCACACTCCAGACACTAGGCGGCCGCAGTCCGGATATAGGGCGGACGGGCCGCACAGTCCAGGCTCGGGACTAGACCCGGGGCGGACGGGCCGCACAGTCCAGGCTCGGGGCTAGACCCGGGGCGGACGGGCCCCACAGCCCAGGCTCGGGGCGGACGGGCCCCACAGCCCAGGCTCGGGGCGGATGGGCCCCACAGCCCTGGCTCGGGGCGGACGGGCCCCACAGTCCAGGCTCGGGCCCCACAGTCCATGCTCGGGGTGGACTGGCCCCACAGTCCAGGCTCGGGGCGGACGGGCCCCACAGTCCAGGCTCGGAGCGGATGGGCCTCCCTTTCCCGCTCGGGGCGGGCGTGCCCCACAGTCCAGGCTCGGGGCTAGTCCCGGGGCAGGTGACCCCACAGTCGAGACCTGGGGCTAGACCAGGGGCAGGCGGCCCCAAGTCAGGACACGGGGCGGATGGGCCCCACAGTCTGGACTCGGGGCGGGCGAGCCCTACAGTCAGGACACGTGGCGGGCGGGCCCCACAGGCCGGACACGGGGCTAATCCCGGGACAGGCAGCTTCACAGTCCAGACCTGGGACTAGACCCGGGGCAGGCGGCCCACAGTCCGGACAAGGGGTGGACGGGCCCCACAGTCCGGATACGGGGCGGGCATGCCCCACAGTCCAGACCTAGGGCTAGAGCCGGAGCAGGCGGCCCACAGTCCGGACACGGTGTGGACGGTCCCCACAGTCCAGACACGGGAGGGGCACAGTCCGGACATAAGGCGGGCGGGCCCCACAGTCCAGGCTCGGGGCTAGACCCGGGGGCAGTCGGCCCCACAGTCCAGACCCGGGGCAAGCGGGGGATCCCACAGTCTGGACCCGGGGCAGGCGAGGGGCCCCACAGTCTGGAATCAGGGCGGGCGGGGGGCCCCACAGTCCGGACCTGGGGCTAGACCCGGGGCAGGCGGCCCCACAGTCCGGACACAGGGCGGCCGCAGTCCGGATATAGGGCGGGCCCCACAGTCCAGGCTCGGGGCTAGACCCGGGACGGATGGGCCCCACAGTCCAGGCTCAGGGCGGACAGGCCCCACAGTCCATCCTCGCTGCGGACGGGCCCCGCAATCCAGGCTCGGGGCGGACGGGCCCCACAGTCCAGGCTCGGGGCGGACGGGCCCCACAGACCAGGCTCGGGGCGGACGGGCTCCACAGTCCAGGCTCGGGGCGGACGGGCCCCACAGTCCAGGCTCGGGGCGGACGGGCCCCACAGTCCAGGCTCGGGGCTGACGGGCCCCACAGTCCAGGCTCTGGGCTGACGGGCCCCACAGTCCAGGCTCGGGGCTGACGGGCCCCACAGTCCAGGCTCGGGTCGGACGGGCCCCACAGTCCACTCTCGGGCCCCACAGTCCATGCTCGGGGTGGACTGGCCCCACAGTCCATGCTCGGGGTGGACTGGCCCCACAGTCCAGGCTCGGGGCGGACGGGCCCCACAGTCCAGGCTCGGAGCGGATGGGCCTCCCTTTCCCGCTCGGGGCGGGCGTGCCCCACAGTCCAGGCTCGGGGCTAGTCCCGGGGCAGGTGGCCCCACAGTCGAGACCTGGGGCTAGACCCGGGGCAGGCGGCCCCAAGTCAGGACACGGGGCGGATGGGCCCCACAGTCTGGACTCGGGGCGGGCGAGCCCTACAGTCAGGACACGTGGCGGGCGGGCCCCACAGGCCGGACACAGGGCTAATCCCGGGACAGGCGGCTTCACAGTCCAGACCTGGGGCTAGACCCGGGGCAGGCGGCCCACAGTCCAGACAAGGGGTGGACGGGCCCCACAGTCCGGATACGGGGCGGGCATGCCCCACAGTCCAGACCTAGGGCTAGACCCGGAGCTGGCGGCCCACAGTCCGGACACGGGGTGGACGGTCCCCACAGTCCAGACACGGGAGGGGCACAGTCCGGACATAAGGCGGGCGGGCCCCACAGTCCAGGCTCGGGGCTAGACCCGGGGGCAGTTGGCCCCACAGTCCAGACCCGGGGCAAGCGGGGGATCCCACAGTCTGGATCCGGGGCAGGCGAGGGGCCCCACAGTCTGGAATCAGGGCGGGCGGGGGGCCCCACAGTCCGGACCTGGGGCTAGACCCGGGGCAGGCGGCCCCACAGTCCGGACACGGGGCGGCCGCAGTCCGGATATAGGGCGGGCCCCACAGTCCAGGCTCGGGGCTAGACCCGGGACGGATGGGCCCCACAGTCCAGGCTCAGGGCGGACAGGCCCCACACTCCATCCTCGCTGCGGACGGGCCCCGCAGTCCAGGCTCAGGTCGGACGGGCCCCACAGTCCAGGCTCGGGTCGGACGGGCCCCACAGTCCAGGCTCGGGGCGGACGGGCCCCACAGTCCAGGCTCGGGGCGGACGGGCCCCACAGTCCAGGCTCGGGGCGGACGGGCCCCACAGTCCAGGCTCGGGGCGGACGGGCCCCACAGTCCAGACTCGGGGCAGACGGGCCCCACAGTCCAGGCTCGGGGCGGACGGGCCCCACAGTCCAGGCTCGGGGTGGACGGGCCCCACAGTCCAGGCTCGGGGCGGACGGGCCCCACAGTCCAGGCTCGGGGCGGACGGGCCCCACAGTCCAGGCTCGGGGCGGACGGGCCCCACAGTCCAGGCTCGGGGCGGACGGGCCCCACAGTCCGGACATGGGGCGGACGAGCCCTACAGTCCGGACACGGGGCGGCCACAGTCCGGACATAGGGTGGGCGGGCCGCACATTCCAGGTTCGGGGCTAGACCCGGGGCAACCGGCTCCACAGTCCTGACATGGGGCGGACATGCCCCACAGTCCGGACACGGGGTGGACGAGCCCTACAGTCCGGACACGGGGCGGCCACAGTCCGGACATAGGGTGGGCGGGCCGCACATTCCAGGTTCGGGGCTAGACCCGGGGCAACCGGCCCCACAGTCCGGACACGGGGCGGCCGCAGTCCGGATATAGGGCGGGCCCCACAGTCCAGGCTCGGGGCTAGACCCGGGACAGGCGGGCCCCACAATCCAGGCTCGGAGCGGACGGGCCCCGCAGTCTAGGCTCGGAGCGGACGGGCACCACAGTCCAGGCTCGGAGCGGACGGGCCCCACAGTCCGGACACGGGGCTAGTACCAGGGCTGGCGGCCCCACAGTCCAGACCTGAGGCTAGACCATGGGCAGGTGGCCCCACAGTCCAGACACGGGGAGGATGGGCCCCACAGTCCTGACACGGGCTTGACATGCCCCACAGTCCAGACCTGGAGCTAGACCCGGGGCAGGCAGCCCCAAAGTCCGGACACGGGGTGGACGAGCCCCACAGTCCGGACACGGGGCGGCCACAGTCCGGACATAGGGTGGGCCCCACAGTCCAGGCTCGGGGCTAGACCCGGGGCAGCCGGCCCCACAGTTCAGACCCAGGGCGGGTGGGGGGCCCCACAGTCCGTGCCCGGGGCTGACGCGGGGGCCCACAGTCCAGACCTGGGGCTAGACTCGGGGCGGGCGGGGGGCCCCACCATCCGGACCTGGGGTGGGGTGCCCCACAGTCCAGTTCAGGGGCTAGACCCAATGCAGGCGGCCCCACAGTCCGGACACGGGGTGGACGGGCCCCACAGTCCAGGCTCGGGGCGGACGGGCCCCACAGTCCAGGCTCGGGGCGGACGGGCCCCACAGTCCAGGCTCGGGGCGGATGGGCCCCACAGTCCAGGCTCGGGGCGGACGGGCCCCACAGTCCAGGCTCGTGGCGGACGGGCCCCCCTTTCCCGCTCGGGGCGGGCGTGCCAGATGCAGTGCGGCCACAGTCCGTACATAGGGCGGGCCCCACAGTCCAGGCTCGGGGCGGACGGGCCCCACAGTCCAGGCTCGGGGCGGACGGGCCCCACAGTCCAGGCTCGGGGCGGACGGGCCCCACAGTCCAGGCTCGGGGCGGACGGGCCCCACAGTCCAGGCTCGGGGCGGACGGGCCCCACAGTCCAGGCTCGGGGTGGACGGGCCCCCCTTTCCCGCTCAGGGCGGGCGTGCCACACAGTCCAGGCTCGGGGTGGACTGGCCCCACAGTCCATGCTCGGGGTGGACTGGCCCCACAGTCCATGCTCAGGGTGGACTGGCCCCACAGTCCAGGCTCGGGGCGGACGTGCCTCACAGTTCAGGCTCGGGGCTAGTCCCGGGGCAGGTGGCACCACAGTCGAGACCTGGGGCTAGACCCGGGGCAGGCGGCCCCAAGTCAGGACACGGGGCGGGCGAGCCGTACAGTCAGGACACGTGGCGGGCGGGCCCCACAGGCCGGACACGGGGCTAATCCCGGGACAGGCGGCTTCACAGTCCAGACCTGGGGCTAGACCCGGGACAGGCGGCCCACAGTCCGGACAAGGGGTGGACGGCCCCACAGTCCGGATACGGGGCGGGCATGCCCCACAGTCCAGACCTAGGGCTAGACCCGGAGCTGGCGGCCCACAGTCCGGACACGGGGTGGACGGTCCCCACAGTCCAGACACGGGAGGGGCACAGTCCGGACATAAGGTGGGCGGGCCCCACAGTCCAGGCTCGGGGCTAGACCCGGGGGCAGTCGGCCCCACAATCCAGACCCGGGGCAAGCGGGGGATCCCACAGTCTGGACCCGGGGCAGGCGAGGGGCCCCACAGTCTGGAATCAGGGCGGGCGGGGGGCCCCACAGTCCGGACCTGGGGCTAGACCCGGGGCAGGCGGCCCCACACTCCGGACACGGGGCGGCCGCAGTCCGGATATAGGGCGGGCCCCACAGTCCAGGCTCGGGGCTAGACCCGGGACGGATGGGCCCCACAGTCCAGGCTCAGGGCGGACAGGCCCCACAGTCCATCCTCGCTGCGGACGGGCCCCACAGTCCAGGCTCAGGTCGGACGGGCCCCGCAGTCCAGGCTCGGGGCGGACGGGCCCCACAGTCCAGGCTCGGGGCGGACGGGCCCCACAGTCCAGGCTCGGGGCGGACGGGCCCCACAGTCCGGACACGGGGTGGACGAGCCCTACAGTCCGGACACGGGGCGGCCACAGTCCGGACATAGGGTGGGCGGGCCGCACATTCCAGGTTCAGGGCTAGACCCGGGGCAACCGGCCCCACAGTCCGGACACGGGGCGGCCACAGTCCGGATATAGGGCGGGCCCCACAGTCCAGGCTCGGGGCTAGACCCGGGACAGGCGGGCCCCACAATCCAGGCTCGGAGCGGACGGGCCCCGCAGTCTAGGCTCGGAGCGGACGGGCACCACAGTCCAGGCTCGGAGCGGACGGGCCCCACAGTCCGGACACGGGGCTAGTACCAGGGCTGGCGGCCCCACAGTCCAGACCTGATTCTAGACCATGGGCAGGTGGCCCCACAGTCCAGACACGGGGAGGATGGGCCCCACAGTCCTGACACGGGCTTGACATGCCCCACAGTCCAGACCTGGAGCTAGACCCGGGGCAGGCAGCCCCAAAGTCCGGACACGGGGTGGACGAGCCCCACAGTCTGGACACGGGGCGGCCACAGTCCGGACATAGGGTGGGCCCCACAGTCCAGGCTCGGGGCTAGACCCGGGGCAGCCGGCCCCACAGTTCAGACCCGGGGCGGGTGGGGGGCCCCACAGTCCGTGCCCGGGGCTGACGTGGGGGCCCACAGTCCAGACCTGGGGCTAGACTCGGGGCGGGCGGGGGGCCCCACCATCCGGACCTGGGGTGGGGGGCCCCACAGTCCAGTCCAGGGGCTAGACCCAATGCAGGCGGCCCCACAGTCCGGACACGGGGTGGACGGGCCCCACAGTCCAGATGCAGTGCGGCCACAGTCCGTACATAGGGCGGGCCCCACAGTCCAGGCTCGGGGCGGACGGGCCCCACAGTCCAGGCTCGGGGCGGACGGGCCCCACAGTCCAGGCTCGGGGCGGACGGGCCCCACAGTCCAGGCTCGGGGCGGATGGGCCCCACAGTCCAGGCTCGGGGCGGACGGGCCCCAAAGTCCAGGCTCGGGGCGGACGGGCCCCCCTTTCCCGCTCAGGGCGGGCGTGCCACACAGTCCAGGCTCGGGGCGTGCGGTGCCCACAGTCAGGACACGGGACGGGCGGGCTCCACAGTTAGGACACGGGGCGGGCGGGCCCCACAGTCCGGACACGGAGCTAATCCCGGGGCAGGCGGCCCCACAGTCTAGACCTGGGGCTAGACCCAGGGCAGGCGGCCCACAGTCCGGGCAGGCGGCCCACTGTCCGGACACGGGGTGGACGGGCCCCACAGTCCGGACACGGGGCGGGCATGCCCCACAGTCCAGACCTGGGGCTAGACCCGGAGCAGGCGGCCCACAGTCCGGACACGGGGTGGACGGTCCCACAGTCCGGACACGGGGGGGGACCACAGTCCGAACATAAGGCGGGCGGGCCCCACAGTCCAGGCTCGGGGCTAGACCCGGGGGCAGTCGGCCCCACAGTCAGGACACAGGGCGGGCTGGCCCCACAGTCAGGACACGGGGTGGGCGGGCCCATAGTTAGGACACGGTGCTAGTCCTGGGGCAGGCAGCCCAACAGTCCAGACCTGCGGCTAGACCCGGGGCAGGCGGCTCCACAGTCCAGACACGGGGCGGCCACAGTACGGACATAGGGCGGGCGGGCCCCACAGTCTAGGCTCGGGGCTAGACCCGGGGGCAGCCGGCCCCACAGTCCAGACCCTGGGCGGACGGGGGGCCCCACAGTCCAGGCTCGGGGCGGACAGGCCCCACAGTCCACGCTCGGGCCCCACAGTCCAATCTCGGGGTGGACGGGCCCCACAGTCCAGGCTCGGGGCGGATGGTCCCCACAGTCCAGGCTCGGGGTGGACGGGCCCCCCTTTCCCGCTCGGGTCGGGCGTGCCCCACAGTCCAGGCTCGGGGCGCGCGTGCCCCACAGTTCGGACACGGGGCTAGTCCCGGGACTGGTGGCTCCACAGTCCAGACCTGGGACTAGACCCGGGGCAGGCGGCCCCAAAGTTCAGACTCGGGGCGGATGGGCCCCACAGTCTGGAGTTTGGGCGGGCGAGCCCCAAAGTCAGGACACGGGGCGGGCGGGCTCCACAGTCAGGACACTGGGCGTGCAGGCCCAACAGTCTGGATACGGGGTGGGCGGGCTTCACAGTCAGGACACGGGGCGGGCGGGCCCATAGTTAGGACAAGGGGCGGACGGGCCCCACAGTCCTGACACGGGGTGGGCATGCCCCACAGTCCAGACCTGGGGCTAGACCCGGGGCAGGCGACCTCACAGTCCGGACATGGGGCGGCCACAGTACGGACAGAGGGCGGACGGGCCCCACAGTCCAGGCTCGGGGCGGACGGGCCCCACAGTCCAGGCTCGGGGCGGACGGGCCCCACAGTCCAGGCTCGGGGCGGACGGGCCCCACAGTCCAGGCTCGGGGCGGACGGGCCCCACAGTCCAGGCTCGGGGCGGACGGGCCCCACAGTCCAGGCTCGGGGCGGACGGGCCCCACAGTCCAGGCTCGGGGCGGACGGACCCCACAGTCCAGGCTCGGGGCGGACGGGCCCCACAGTCCAGACACGGGGATAGTCCCGGAGCAGGCGGCCCCACAGTCCAGACCTGGGGTTAGACCCAGGGCAGACGGCCCCAAAGTCCAGACACAGGGCGGACGGGCCCCACAGTCCAGACCCAGGGCGGGCGGCCCAACAGTCCAGACCCAGGGTGGGCGGCCCAACAGTCCAGACCCAGGGCGGGCGGCCCAACAGTCCAGACCCAGGGCGGGCGGCCCAACAGTGCAGACCCAGGGCGGGCGGCCCAACAGTCCAGACCCGAGGCGGGCGGCCCAACAGTCCAGACCCGAGGCGAGCGGCCCACCAGTCCAGAACCAAGGTGGGCGGCCCAACAGTCCAGATCTGAGTCGGGCGGCCCAACAGTCCAGACATGGGGCCAGACCCGAGGAGGGTGGCCAATTGGTGCAACATGTGCAGTTCCACAGGGACCCAAGATGTAAAGGGGCCACCACCACCTCCTAATCAGGTGAATTGTGCATTATGATGAGCTATGCCAATATACTGATAGAGGGGAACTGTCCAGACCCGAGGCGGGTGGCCCAACTGTCCAGACCCGAAGTGGGAGGTCCAACAGTCCAGACTCAAGGCGGGAAGTCCCACAGTCCAGACACAAAGCCAGGCCCGAGGTGGGCGGCCCAACAGTCCAGACACGGGGCCATGCCCGAGGCGGCCCGCCCAACAGTTCAGACACGGGGCTAGATATACTGTTCTGATAGAGGGGCCCTCTTCTGGCTGTGTCCGCCCCTGACGTACAGATATACAGCAATATGCAGCAGGAGAGACAAGATCCAGGGAGATATCCGATCGCCAGAACTGGGGTCAGGAAGGAATTTTTTTCCCCCCTAGGGGGTTTTCTTCGCCTTCCTCTGGATCTTTGGTTCCAGTGGCTCTCATCAGGTCTGCACTATCCGCAGCAAGTTCTGTAGTCTCTATCGGGCCTGACCTGAGAGTCATTGTGAACTATAATTTATTAAAGGGCCAGTAATATTTTTATTACAATGTGGCTTATTGCTATTCCAATAAAAAAATTAATAATAATATATTGTGTTGTGTGTTTTATTTGTGTGGACTTCACCCTACAGAAACAATGATGAGAGTGAACGCTGACGCTCAATATTCCAGAACTAGAACCAGACTTGGCTCATCCGGCATATAATAAAGTGTCTGTCTCATCTGCTGTATACATGATGGCAGCTGCTGCAGGACCAGGGAGTATAGAGGGTGCTACATACAGGAGCATCTCACAAAATTAGAATATCATCAAAAAGTTAATTTCAGTTCTTCAATATAAAAAGTCAAAGTCATATATTATATAGAGTCATTACAAACAGAGTGACCTATTTCAAGTGTTTATTTCTGTTAATGTTGATGGTTATGGCTTACAGCCAATGAAAACACAACAGTCATTATCTCAGTAAACTTAAATAATTAACAAAAAACACCTGCAAAGGCTTCCTAAGCATTTAAAAAGTCCCTTAGTCTGTTTCAGTAGGCTCCGCAATCATGGGGAAGACTGTTGACTTGACAGATGTCCAGAAGGCAGTCATTGACACACTCCACAAGGTCCCAGAGTTCCAATTTTAATTTGTTTCATTTCATTTGTTTAGCTGCTGGAGGTCTAGTGTGAAGTTTCCACCATCAGTGATGGTTTGGGGAGCCATGTCATCTTCTGGTGTAGGTCCACTGTGTTTTATCAAGACCAAAGTCAGCGCAGCCGCCTACCAGGAAATTTTAGAGCACTTCATGCTTCCCTCTGCAGACAAACTTTTGGAGATGGAAATGTCATTCTCCAGCAGGACTTGGCCCCTGTCCACACGGCCAAAAGTACCAATACCTGGTTTACACACAACAGTATCACTGTGCTTGATTGACAGCAAACTCATCTGACCTTAACCCCATAGAGAATCTATTATAGAGAATCTATGGGGTATTGTCAAGAGGAAGATGAGAGACACCAGACACAACAATGCAGACGAGCTGAAGGCTTCTATCAAAGCCACCTGGGCTTCCATAACCCCTCAGCAGTGCCACAGGCTGATCCCTCCATGCCACATTGCCGCATTGATGCAGTAATTGATGCAAAAGGAGCCCCGACCAGGTATTGAGTGCATTTACTGAATATACATTTCAATAGGCCAATATTTCGGATTTTAAAATAATTTTTCAAGCTGTTATAAAGTATTCTAATTTACTGAGATAATAACTTTTGTGTTTCCATTGGCTGTAAGCCATAATCATCAACATTAACATAAATAAACACGTGAAATAGATCCCTCTGTGTGTAATGACTCTATATAATATAGGAGTTTCACTTTTTGTATTGAGGAACTGAAATAAAGTAACTTTTTGATAATATTCTAGTTTTGTGAGATGCACCTGTACATAGAGCAGGTCACATATAACTCCAGCCCAAGTTACATCACCAGTGTTTTGGGGGTCTGTCTCTGTGATGGGAGCACTTATATTGTATTGGTCCTATAAAACACACTACCTGAAAGACTGATGACCAGATCACAGCAAAGCAGAATGCAGGAAACCCAGGAAAATGGCTAAATAGGTGTCACAGGGTGCAATAAGTAGCCATGGGCCCCAAGACAAAACTAGGGCCTCACTCAGAAATGAACACAATAGCCCATTTACCAAGGCTGGCTATAGGGAGGAAAGCAGATACTTGGAGGGATTTGTGCCAAATTTTCCACCTATTTATTAGAACGAAGAAAATAGTGTTACAGGGTCAGGATAGGGTTAAAAATCTTGTGAGTTTATTTGTAGTAAAAAATATATAAAAACATCACCATAGGTCGCGATCCTAACCAGAATAATGTTTAACCGCAAATGCGTTTCCGACTTGCATCTTTAGTTATTGCAATAGGATAGGACAGATACACAATTCCAGTTAAAGGGAATCTGTCAGAAGGTTTTGCTACGTAATCCGAGATCAGCATGATGTAGGGGCAGAGAGCCTGATTCCAGCGATGTATCACTTACTAGACTGCTTGGTGCAGTTTTGATAGAATCCCTGCTTTCTCTGTTGTAAATGAAGCAGTGCTCAGAATGTTAAGCCCTGTGTAACCCCGCCCACGCTGGCAGATTCCTGTGTACAAACTGCAAATCAGTGGTGAGGGCGGGGTTACACAGATGAGCCTGACTGGCCTGTACCTGAGACCTAGTCAGGCAGTGATCATCTCCTGTTGATAAAACATGGATTGTATTGAAACTACAACACACAGCCTAATAAGTGACACATCCCTGGAATCAGGATATCTTGCTCTACATCATGCTGCTCTCAGATTAAGTAGCAAAAATCTGCTGACAGATTCCCTTTAATAAAGTACATGTCCTGTTTTGTATCTCCCAGAGCAATGTCATCAGTGTCGCTCACCACCAATGCAGATGTGAGTGGTGCCGGACAACCTCTTTATGTCAAATAATTCCCTGCAGAGCTGGCATCCATCTGAGGAGATGTAACATATCTGTCTGACAGGTGGGTGGAGATGAATTGGTTGATATATCCCACTCTTAGTCCACTTGGCTAAAAAGATGATTTACATCCAGGGAAGAGGGACAGAGGGGCAGGAACACAAGAAAAGCAACGTCGTATTCAGAACAGGGGCATTTACACCAGGTAAAAAATTACATCGTTATGGAAAGTGACAGGTTCTCTTTAAAGGGATTTCAGAAGACTGAGAACACCTACAACACCTGAAATGGATGACCCACATCTCTGGTTTACTCTATTATGACCGGCTATTAATGGAAAAAGTATGGAAATGGGACCAGTCGTGTGCAGGGTCCTCACATACAAAGGTTGAAAAAAAGATGATGGGGCTGGTATCTACTATAGACAAGTTGTGGGGCCGCACATCAACTAGTCCATAAAGCTCCTGCAATCAGCAGCAAACCAAAGACAAGTGCGAAGCATCATGCTCCGTGTGCATTACCTAATTCCCTACTAGTTATTAATTTGTGGGGATCATTTGGGACATTAATTTGACTGCTGGTTCTATTAGCTCAATAGGTCCACAGGAATCCTTGATTAGTTTAGGAAAGGGCATCCACTATGGTTACTGGACACATGAAGTCCCCCACAACCACCATACCCATACACAATAGATACAAGTTAGAAAGTCTTGCCCTGTTGAACGCTACACCTGACTTGAGGCCACCACATCTTGGTTGTCCAATGTTCTTGCTTCTCTAGGGCTCTTCTCAGATATTCATTATACCAGCTCCCCAGAATACCAAAGCTAGGGTGGGTGACCGCAAGCCCTGGTGGTGGTCATAACTGCGGCCACCCAGGGGCAATACTCCATAACAACAATCCCCTGAGGTGGTGTAGGATGTAAGGACCTATTCACACTACATTCAGCGCTGCATTCAGGTCTTTACACAAGGCTTACAACTGAATCCCTGAAATACAGGATTGTGCTGTCTGAAATGAGACATCTGAAAGCAGAGCAAATGGAGCCTGAAGATTCATACTTTAGGCTCGGTTTGCCTTTGTTCAAATCAATGGAAAAAATCCCCATCTCTACATGTCTGACAGCCATTCTATTCCAGCGTCAGTTGAATTCCAACCACAGTCCACCTCATTTTACTTAATGTGCTTCTGATTGGGTGATCACCTGAACCAAATCTTATGTAACCAGGGAAAGTATAAAAAACACTGCTGTGGTCTTCACAATCCTCTTGCAATAGGACAAGCTGGATGGCAAAACAAGTGCTAGGAATAGCCCAAAAGTAATTTGAATGAAAAACTAACTTTTAACCATGCCAAAGGAGTTGAAAAGAAAAGTCTTGAGTGAGGAAAAGAAGGGCTCAATTATGGCTTCACTAGCAGAGGGATACAGTGAGCGTCATGTTGCCTCCATCCTTAAAATTTCAAAGACGGCAGTCCATTACAACAAGGTCAAGCAGCAGACATTGGGGACAACAAAGCTACAGACCGGCAGAGGGCGAAAGCGACTCTCCACTGACCGGGATGACCGTCATCTTATTCCAATGTCACTCAGCAACCGCAGGATGACATCAAGTGACCTACAGAAGGAATGGCAAATGGCAGCTGAGGTGAAGTGCACGGCAAGAACAGTTCATAACAGGCTCCTAGAGACCTCAAGTCATGTAAAGCTAGAAAAAAGCCTTTCATCAATGAGAAGCAAAGGAGAGCCAGGCTGAAGTTTGCCAAAGACCATAAGGATTGGACCATAGAGGACTGGAGTAAGGTAATCTTCTCTGATGAGTCTAATTTTCAGCTTTGCCCAACACCTGGTCGTCTAATGGTTAGACGGAGACCTGGAGAGGCATACAAGCCACAGTGTCTTGCACCACTGTGAAATTTGGTGGAGGATCGGTGATGATCTGGGGATGTTCCAGCAAGGCTGGAATTGGGCAGGTTAATCTTTGCGAAGGACGTATGAATCAAGCCGCATACAAGGTTATCCTTGAAAAAACACTTGCTTCCTTCTGCTCAGGCAATGTTCCCCAACTCTGAGGACTAATTTTTCCAGCAGGGCAATGCCCCATGCCACACAGCTAGGTCAATCAATGTGTGGATGAAGGAGCACCACATCAAGACCCTGTCATGGTCAGCCCAATCTCCAGACCTGAACCCTATTGAAAACCTCTGGAATATAATCAAGAGGAAGATGGATAGTCACAAGCCATCAAACAAAGAAGAACTGCTTACATTTTTGTGCCAGGAGTGGCATAAGGTCACCCAAAAGCAGCGTGAAAGACTGGTGGAAAGCAGCCAAGACGCATGAAAGCTGGGATTAAAAATCATGGTTATTCCACCAAATATTGATTTCTGAACTCTTCCTGAGTTAAAACATGAGTATTGTTGTTTCTAAATGAATAAGAACTTGTTTTCTTTGCAGTATTTGAGGTCTGACAGCACTGGTTCTCTGTTTCTCTGTTTCTTTTTTATTATTTTGACGATTTCTCATTTGCTGCAAATAAATACAAAATGTTTAGCTTTGAATTTCGGAGACAAGTTGTCAGTAGTTTATAGAATAAAGCAACAATGTACATTTTACTCAAAAATAGACCTATAAAGAGAAAAATCAGAGAAAATGAAAATGAGCTGTGTATATATAGATATATATAGATATATACACACACACATTATATACATACACACATATTATATACACACACACATATATATGTGGCGCCCCTGAGGGTTCAGTCGCCACAGAGGTACTGCATCTCACCCAGAGCTGTGGTATCTCACTCTCAGGTAAGGAAGGAGTACAGCTCAGGACCCCAACACCTGCATTCATTACACCACACTTCAGAGGGCGGGGCGAGATTGCTCCTACGGGAGAGCACAGTCCCTGGTCTCTGGCTGGAGTGGGGGGAACCTAGTAAAGGGGTGTGGGTGGAGGACGTAGTTAAGGGGAGCACATAGAAGGAAGATATAAAAAGAGAAACCATCTTAGAAAGACAGATTAGTCTGAGGAGGAAAGTGCCAGGAGCAGAGGCTCTGTAGGAGCTCTTTTGCAGAGGCGGGCCTAGCCAGTGAGGCCCAAGGCTGAGAGGAAGAAGAGAAGGAGAGGAGAGGGAGCAGGAAGGCTCCAGGAACCAGAAGAAAGGATCCCAGGGGTACAGGCAGTGCGAGAGGCCACCCATACGCCCGAATATGGTGGAGGGGTCAGGCTGCATACAGGGAACTGGTCCCTCAACTAGTAGAAGATTGCACGTCTTAACTAGAAACCGGAGGCTGCAGTATTTCATGTCCAGTAGCCAACATTCCATACCAGTCTCACCAGGAAGGTAGCTATATAGGACCCAGGGGACGGAACAGACGTCGCCCGCCAAGGCCCGCAGGTACTGGACTGGGACACTTGGTATGAGGTTCGGGGAGACAGCCAGAGAGAGTACACAGAAGGGGGTCCTGCTATGAACTCCGGAGTTACCTGGGGGTGGACTGAACCCCTCACTGAGTAAATGCAGCACGGCACGGGAAGTTACCTTGACGTCTGTAACTTGGACTGCAATAACCGTGAGTAAAGATCCAGAGGACTGCACCACCTTGTCTGTGTTTCTTGCAGCGCCATCACTCCCTGCACTACAACGCCCAGCGCAACTTACAACAACATCTACACTGCCCTGGAGCTAGCTCTTCCTGTGGAGAGCCACACCATCCCTGCTGCAGTAACATCAGCTTCAGAGGACGGCTCCGCAGCGGCCGCTCCCTTTAGCCGCAATCCACAGGTGGCGTCACAAACTTTAACATCCTACTAATATTATAAATGCGAAAGTTTGTGAGTATGTATGTTTGTTACTCTTTCACGAAAAAACTACTGGACGGATTTGCATGAAACTTTACAGTAATATAGATTATACATCGGAATAACATATAGGCTACAATTTGTAATGATTTTATGTAATTTTGGTCGTAATATAACGATACATGTCAATTAAGTCGGAAAAAAATCTGGCCTCTGAGAGTTATCTTGGCGTACGCTGCCTAAACCGTTGGAGTTACACAAAGATGATGTACCGTAGAATTGTTTGTCTTGAATAGTTCTAAATAAAAGTCCGCGACAGCATATATCTACCTTTTATGTGGAAGCCACTATGACCAAAATTGTGAACCATAAATTTAATTAAATTAGATACTATTTTACAATGCACATTTTAGTATATTTATCAAACTTTTTAGTATATTTATCAAACTCTTATATACACACATACACAGGTGATATTTAAATGGCTGATTTACAGCAGTCAGAAGAGATTGATAATACAATCATTTGCCCATAGTGGATCATTGTATAGTGAGGTCACAGTTGCCGCCTGTCCACAGTCAGAATACAGGGGTGATCATATACCGTGGCCAGGTACAAATGTGGCACAGGGGGTTCACACACGACCCCCAGGGACTGACATTTCCTAGAAACTTTGGCAGCTGTCAGTCATGAGCTCACCCTGATACATTACACTCTGGAAACAGCTGAAGGGAGAAGGATAATTTATGACATTTTCTCAGACTTAAAAAAAAAAAAAAAATAGCCCAGAAAACAGCCCATATGTCAGGAACAGGTTACTAGGGAACTACACGTCCCAGCACGGCCTGCCCGCGCCCACAGCCCGGGGGGAGTGTGAGGCTTCCTCCTGCAGGTTGCCCTGGGGCACCGGGCCGTCATTGTCCTCACACAGGGGGTCCCCGCCGCCATTGTCCCCCCACATAACACTGTATAATAAAACATGCGCTCACCTGCGCCAGCTGCTGCAGCCGGGAAAGTTCCGAGCGCCTCACCTGGGCGGAGGGGAAGTGACTCACACACGGGGAGGGGCAGTAACCTGAGCGCGGCTCCATGGAGGATGCACACACTGCAGCCTGACAGCACCGGCAGCAGCGCTACACAAATGGCGTCCTCCCCTCCTGTGTGCAGCACAGCCCTGTGTGTGTGCAGCGCAGCATGTCACCCACAGCACCAGCAGGCTGCTCTCAGCTCCCACAGAGCACTGGGAATGGTTGCTATGGGTAACCGCGCCACAGCTGCTCATCATAGACCATGTCACCCACAGCACCAGCAGGCTGCTCTCAGCTCCCACAGAGCACTGGGAATGGTTGCTATGGGTAACCGCGCCACAGCTGCTCCTCATAGACCAGTCATATACAACTGATATCGTCTGTACAGCGATCGTAATATAACTAATTAGATTGTTTTAGTATTTTGTTTGAACTTTACTAAGTACCTATTTTGTAATTAGTACTTATAAAAATGCCGCGAAAGCGTAAGTCTAACATTTCGCAAAGCTCTAATAAAGCCCGAGCTCTGAAAATAATTAGACGTGATGAGACGTCTCAACAAGCCGAGCAACGAAGGCTTGAGCAGGCGGTGCGTTGTGCGGCACATAGAGCTGCAGAGACTCCAGAACAATCCCAAGCCCGACGTAAACGGAATGAGGAGTTTTTGGCATCTCAACGGGCTGCTGAAACTCAAGAACAGTCCCAAGCTCGACGTGAACAGCATGCGGAGTATCTGGCGTCTCAACGGGCTGCTGAAACTCAAGAACAGTCCCAAGCCCGACGTGAACAGCATGCGGAGTATCTGGCGTCTCAACGGGCTGCTGAAACTCCAGAACAGTCCCAAGCTCGACGTGAACAGCATGCGGAGTATCTGGCGTCTCAACGGGCTGCTGAAACTCCAGAACAGTCCCAAGCTCGACGTGAACAGCATGCGGAGTATCTGTCGTCTCAACGGGCTGCTGAAACTCAAGAACAGTCCCAAGCCCGACGTGAACAGCGTGCGGAGTATCTGGCGTCTCAACGGGCTGCTGAAACTCAAGAACAGTCCCAAGCCCGACGTGAACAGCATGCGGAGTATCTGGCGTCTCAACGGGCTGCTGAAACTCCAGAACAGTCCCAAGCTCGACGTCAGCAGCAAGCGACTTACATGGCGTCCCAAAGAGCCACTGAAACTTATGAAATGGCCGAATCTCGCAGACGCACTGTTGCTGAAAGGGCAGCACAGCAACGTCAAACATTTACAAGAAATACATGGATATTGTTTCATAAAGCTGCATTTGAGTATGACGAGACTCTTTATTATGAAACTCACAAGCTTATAAAAATAGAAGCAATGACCATAGATTGCAAATATTGCGGAGCTCTTAAGTGGAAAGAGGAAGCAGCAGGTATGTGTTGTTTGGGCGGGAAAGTAGCTCTTCCTTATATAGACGAGCCAGTTCAACCTTTAAAAGAGCTTTTCTCTAATGAAACTGATGAATCTCGCCTTTTTCTAAATAATATAAGAAAATACAACATGTGCTTTCATATGACGTCTTTTGGAGCAGATCAAATTGTCTCAATGCCAGGGTTTTGCCCGACCTTTACAATACAAGGACAAGTATACCACCGTATCGGTTCTTTAATTCCTACGTCCATTTCGCAACCACAATTTTTACAAGTTTATTTCATAGGTGACGAAGAAGAACAAATCAACAGGCGTACTGAGTGCGTGCAAAGCGTAGATAGAAACATAGTTAAAAAATTACAATGAGTACTTCAAGACCACAACATTTTGGTGCATGAATTTAAAACGGCTAGAGACAGAATGATCAATGACGATCATTTCAAAGTAGTGATTCACCCAGACCGTGTACCACGTGGTCAACATGAGAGACGATTCAATGCCCCTACTACAAATGAAATAGCTGCTGTAATAGTTAGTAGCGAACAAACTATGTCTCGGGACATCGTTGTGCAGCCGCGCGATGGCATGCTCACTAGGGTTCCTGATACACATAGATTCTATGACGCTCTCGAGTACCCAATCATTTTTTGGAAAGGACAAGAGGGGTACAGCATTGATATTCCTCAGATAAATCCAATTACCAAACAAGCAATGCCAAGCAAAAAGGTGTCCTGCAAAGATTTTTATGCCTTTCACTTGATGGTCCGTCGCAGCGATTTTAATTTGATGCTTAAGTGTAGGCTCCTACTTCATCAGTTTCTGGTCAACATGTATGTAAAGATGGAAAGTGAGCGCTTAAGGTTCATTTCTTTAAATCAAAAAAAACTGCACGCAGAAAATTATATTCACTTGCAAGATGCAATAAGAAATTATGCGGATTTGGATCCAAATAACTTAGGTCAGATGGTGATTCTCCCGTCATCATTTGTAAATAGCCCGAGATACCTACACGAATACACACAAGATGCGTTCACATACGTACGTAATTATGGGAGGCCTGATTTATTTATTACAATGACTTGCAACCCCGCTTGGTCAGAAATCACCAAAGAGCTTATGGCTGGTCAAAATTCAACGGACAGACAAGACTTAACAGCTCGAGTATTTAGAATAAAAGTACAGAAGTTGGTAGCTCTACTTACAAAAGGTAACATATTTGGTGATATGCAATGCTTCATGTACTCGATTGAGTGGCAAAAGCGAGGTTTGCCTCATGTGCACTTACTGCTGTGGTTAAAGGAAAAATTGCATCCGAACCAAATTGACGAAATCATATGTGCTGAGATACCAAACCCAGAAACCGATCAAAAGCTCTATGATACAGTGACAAAGAATATGATTCACGGGCCATGTGGTACATTCAATTCTTCATCGCCATGCATGAAGGAAGGAAAATGTGTAGCGCCGGCGTCCCTGCCCTCTGCTAGGCAGGTACGCTGTTCCCCTCACCCCTCTGCTCCGAGCCCGGCGTCCTCCTCCCGCTCTGCTGGCAGCGCGCGCTCCTTCCCGGCCACTGTGCTTAGGGCGCGCGCGCGCGCGCTCCCTCCCTCTTAAAGGGGCCGCGCGCGCCGTCCTAAGGAGTCCCCGGCCAATGGCCGGAGGACTTCACCATATATAAGGCACCTCCTCCAAAATGGAGGTGCCCGAGCAATGTTGTTGCACTGTTCACTACTCTGCTTCAGCCCTCAGGTCCCGTTGCCAGTTACCAGCCAGTTACCTGCCAGAATCCTGCCAGAATCCTGCCAGTTTGCTGTCTGTTTCCTGCCTGACATTCCTCCTACCTGCTTGCTAGCCTGAGGTCCGACGGTCTGCCTTCCTACTCCTGTCAGTCTGTCTATGGACCAGCTTGCCCGCTCACCTGGGAGCGCACATCTGCTACCTGCCTGCCAGCCTACCTGGAGGCTCCGCTGTCACGTGCTGTGACCACCTGCCATTCCAGAGACTCCTGCCCGCTCACCTGGGAGCGCACACCTGCTACCTGCCTGCTAGCCTACCTGGAGGCTCCGCCGTCACGTGCTGTGACCACCTGCCATTCCAGAGACTCCTGCCCGCTCACCTGGGAGCGCACACCTGTTACCTGCCTGCTAGCCTACCTGGAGGCTCCGCCGTCACGTGCTGTGACCACCTGCCATTCCAGAGACTCTCGCTTGCTCACCTGGGAGCACACATCTACCATCTGCCTGCTAGCCTACCTGGAGGCTCTGCCATCACAGGTCGTACCTCCCCTTTACCCAGAGACTGCCCCGGTCACTTGCCGTGACCTCCTGCCCGTTCATCCAGAGACTGCCCCGGTCACTTGCCGTGACCTCCTGCCCGTTCATCCAGAGACTGCCCCGGTCACTTGCCGTGACCTCCTGCCCGTTCATCCAGAGACTGCCCCGGTCACTTGCCGTGACCTCCAGCCCGTTCACTCAGAGACTGTGCCGGTCACCTGCTGTGACTGCCTGCCCGTCTTCCCTGGTCGCCACCCGCTCCCTTACAAGGACCGCCCCCTTGTATAGTAGCTCAGAGGTTCCGCCTCCCAGACCCGTTACAGTTTGCTCGGGCCATGGAACCCGGTGGCACCCAAGCTCCCTCACTCTCGGACCTGTGTCATGAACTGTCCTGTCAGAGGTCCCAACAGGAGTCCATCCTGGGTCACCTGCGGAATGTCAATTCTCGCCTGGACACTCTGACTGCTCCACCAGCAACCACCGCCAGTGCCATGACTCGCAATCCGGCAGCTCCGCTGCCCACCAATACTATGGTATCCTACCCCGGACCCCGGCTTTCTGCACCTCCTCGCTTCGGAGGCGACTCCGCTCAGGCTCGGGGCTTTATAAATCAGTGCACCCTGCACTTTGAACTCCTGTCCCACCAGTTTAACTCCGACCGGGCCAAAATTGCCTTCATCATGTCCCATCTCACCGGGGAGGCCCTGGCCAGGCTAAATCCTCTATGGGAGAGAGGAGACCCCCTGGTGTCCGACTTGCCTGCCTTTCTCACGGCTTTCCGGAAAGTCTTCGACGAACCTGGACGGAAGACCTCATCCGCATCATCTCTGCTACGCCTCCGTCAGGGAAGTCTCACCGTGGGCCAATATGCCATACGGTTCCGTACCCTTGCCTCGGAGCTGGCCTGGGATAACGACGCTCTGGTATCTGTCTTCTGGGAGGGTCTGTCCGGCCGTATTAAAGATGAACTTGCCAGTCGAGACATTCCTACCACTCTCGATGACCTAATAACTCTTGCCACCCGGATTGACCTACGGTTCCAGGAGCGTGCCAAAGAAGTCACCCGTGAGAGGAGGTTTCCACGTCTAGCTCCTACTTTTCAGAAATCCGTCACTCCCTCCGTTTCTCCCCAGGTACACTCTCCTGAGCCTATGCAGGTCGACCAGACCAAGATGGTCAAAACCCGTCAGGACTTACGCCGTGCCGAGGGGAGCTGCTTCTACTGTGGCAGTAAGGAGCACCGGATCCGTACCTGCCCGGAGAGGTCGGGAAACGCCTGTGTCTAGGTTCGCTCAGAGAGGTCGACCTAGACAAGAATAAATCCTCTCCATCTCTGCTGCTGTCAGTCTCAATTATCTGCGGGGAGAATCGTTTTTTCGAACTAGCCCAACTTGACTCTGGAGCGGCCGGGAATCTTATTTCACAGGCCCTGGTAGAAAAATACCGCATTCCCACCAAACCTCTGGCTATACCATTATCTGTCGCTGCTGTGGATGGGGGCCTCTTACCACGTCCCATCCAACTCATCACCGAATCCGTAACTCTGCAGGTGGGAATGCTGCATTCTGAGAGCATCTCTTTTCATGTTCTGCCTGGACTCTCTCACGCCCTCTTACTAGGTCTACCTTGGCTCCAGAGACATGCACCCGTGCTTGACTGGCAGACCGGAGAGGTCCTTCGCTGGGGACAGGACTGTCATAAGACTTGTTTGGTTCCTGTTCATCCCGCTCGTCCTTCTCCTACCCCAACTAATCTACCTGGACTTCCGATTCCCTATTGGTCATTTGCTGATGTCTTTAATAAAAAGGAGGCAGAGACATTACCCCCTCATAGACCATACGACTGTCCTATCGACCTGTTACCCGGTGCTACGCCTCCCCGTGGGCGTATTTACCCATTGTCCGCTGCGGAGACCCGGTCAATGTCCGAATATATTGAGGAGAATTTGGCCAGGGGATTCATCCGGAAATCCACCTCCCCGGCGGGAGCAGGCTTCTCTTTCGTAAAAAAGAAGGACGGCTCTCTCCGTCCCTGCATAGACTATAGAGGCCTTAACCAGATCACGGTGAAGAATAAGTACCCCCTTCCGCTCATTCCAGAATTATTTGATCGTCTGAGGGGGGCTAGAATCTTCACCAAACTGGACCTCCGTGGGGCGTACAACCTGGTCCGTATCCGTCAAGGGGATGAATGGAAGACTGCATTCAACACCCGGGACGGCCACTATGAATATCTGGTAATGCCCTTTGGTCTCTGTAACGCTCCTGCCGTCTTTCAAGAGTTGGTCAATGACATCTTCCGGGACCTTCTCTACTCCTGCGTAGTGGTGTACCTGGACGACATCTTGGTCTTCTCTCCGGATCTCCAGACTCACCGGAGAGACGTTCGTCAGGTCCTGCTCAGGCTCAGGCAGAATCACCTCTTCGCTAAATATGAGAAGTGCCTCTTTGAGCAGACCTCGCTTCCGTTTTTGGGCTACATTATTTCTCAGACCGGCCTACGAATGGATCCAGAGAAACTGTCTGCCATCGAGAAATGGCCCCGACCGGAGGGGTTGAAGGCCATTCAGCGGTTCCTGGGCTTCGCCAACTACTACCGCCTCTTCATACCGCACTTCTCTTCCCGGACTGCCCCAATTTCCGCGCTCACCCGTAAGGGCACTAATCCCAGAGAGTGGCCGCCCGAAGCAGAGGAGGCCTTTCTTTCCTTAAAACAGGCCTTCTCTTCCGCCCCGGTGCTGCATCGCCCAGATGGCAACAAGCAGTTCTTCCTGGAGGTTGACGCCTCCTCCTCTGGAGCCGGAGCGGTACTTACCCAAAAATCATCTTCCGGGAGAATGATAACTTGTGACTTCTTCTCCAAACTCTTTTCCTCTTCTGAGCGCAACTATTCCATTGGAGATCGAGAGTTATTGGCCATCAAGCTGGCATTGGAGGAGTGGCGTTACCTGCTCGAAGGGGCTCTTCACCCGGTAATAATTTACACTGACCACAAGAACTTGGCTTACCTCCAGCATGCCCAGAGACTTAACCCGCGCCAAGCTCGGTGGTCCTTGTTTTTTGCTCGCTTTGACTTTAATCTTCATTTTCGCCCGGCTGACAAAAACATCAAGGCGGATGCCTTATCCCGATCCTTTCTGGTGTCTGATCTCGAGGAGGAACCGAAACACATCATCGATCCCGCCAGAGTAATGCAGGTGGCTCCCGTGAGTCTAAATCGTCTCCCTCCCGGTAAGACGTTCGTATCAGTACCTGATCGGGAGAAGATCCTACACTGGGGTCACTCGTCTAAACTAGCTGGCCACGCCGGTCAGAAAAGGACCCTCCAGCTTATTACCCGGCACTACTGGTGGCCTACCCTGCACAAGGACGTAATAGACTTTGTTTCTGCCTGTGTGTCCTGCGCCCGCAACAAGGTTCCGAGACATCTGCCAGCCGGTCGCCTCCTTCCGCTCCCAGTACCTGCTGCCCCCTGGCAGCATATAGCAATGGACTTTATAACTGATCTCCCCGTCTCTGCCGGTTGTACGGTCATTTGGGTGGTCGCTGACCGCTTTTCCAAGATGGCTCATTTCGTTCCCCTGCCAGGCCTCCCGTCTGCACCCAAGCTGGCTAAAGACTTTATCCGCCACATCTTCCGTCTTCATGGCCTGCCCCTCCACATCGTGTCGGATCGTGGGGTACAGTTCACCTCACGCTTCTGGAGAGCCACTTGTAAACTGCTAGACGTCACCCTGGACTTCTCCTCCGCTTACCACCCACAGTCTAATGGTCAAGTGGAGCGGATCAATCAGAACCTGACCAGTTACCTCCGGCACTTCGTTAATGCCCACCATTCAGACTGGGTGGATCTCCTGCCATGGGCCGAATTTTCTTACAACAATCACGAGAGCGAATCTTCCTCCAAATCCCCGTTTTTTGTTGTCTTCGGTCAGCATCCTCGGATCCCATTTCCCGTCTCCACCTCGGTGGACAATCCGGCTGCGGAATCTCTTGTTAACAAATTTTCCTCCATATGGGAGAGTACCCGATCCGCACTCCTTCTGTCATCCGAGCGTATGAAAAGACATGCTGACAAAAAACATCTGGATCCTCCTCAATTCCGTCCAGGGGATAAGGTCTGGCTCTCGTCCAAGTATGTCCGGCTCAAGATTCCTTCCTATAAGTTAGGGCCTCGGTTCATCGGTCCTCTGGAGGTCATCAGTCAGATCAACCCGGTGGCCTATAAATTGAAACTCCTGGCCAACTTGCGGATCCCTAACTCCTTCCATGTATCTCTCCTCAAACCTGTGGTACTTAACGAATTTGAGGTAGAGAACATTCTGGCCACCAAAAGGGTAAGAGGGAAGACCCTTTTTCTAGTAGATTGGAAGGGGTTTGGTCCTGAAGAGAGAACGTGGGAGCCCCGGGAGAACATCCATGCCCCTCTCATCCTAGCTAAATTTCTCTCTGGCCTAAAAAAGGGGGGGCCTAAAGGGGGGGGTACTGTAGCGCCGGCGTCCCTGCCCTCTGCTAGGCAGGGACGCTGTTCCCCTCACCCCTCTGCTCCGAGCCCGGCGTCCTCCTCCCGCTCTGCTGGCAGCGCGCGCTCCTTCCCGGCCACTGTGCTTAGGGCGCGCGCGCGCTCCCTCCCTCTTAAAGGGGCCGCACGCGCCGTCCTAAGGAGTCCCTGGCCAATGGCCGGAGGACTTCACCATATATAAGGCACCTCCTCCAAAATGGAGGTGCCCGAGCAATGTTGTTGCACTGTTCACTACTCTGCTTCAGCCCTCAGGTCCCGTTGCCAGTTACCAGCCAGTTACCTGCCAGAATCCTGCCAGTTTGCTGTCTATTTCCTGCCTGACATTCCTCCTACCTGCTTGCTAGCCTGAGGTCCGACGGTCTGCCTTCCTACTCCTGTCAGTCTGTCTATGGACCAGCTTGCCCGCTCACCTGGGAGCGCACATCTGCTACCTGCCTGCTAGCCTACCTGGAGGCTCCGCCGTCACGTGCTGTGACCACCTGCCATTCCAGAGACTCCTGCCCGCTCACCTGGGAGCGCACACCTGCTACCTGCCTGCTAGCCTACCTGAAGGCTCCGCCGTCACATGCTGTGACCACCTGCCATTCCAGAGACTCCTGCCCGCTCACCTGGGAGCGCACACCTGTTACCTGCCTGCTAGCCTACCTGGAGGCTCCGCCGTCACGTGCTGTGACCACCTGCCATTCCAGAGACTCTCGCTTGCTCACCTGGGAGCACACATCTACCATCTGCCTGCTAGCCTACCTGGAGGCTCTGCCATCACAGGTCGTACCTACCCTTTACCCAGAGACTGCCCCGGTCACTTGCCGTGACCTCCTGCCCGTTCATCCAGAGACTGCCCCGGTCACTTGCCGTGACCTCCTGCCCGTTCATCCAGAGACTGCCCCGGTCACTTGCCGTGACCTCCTGCCCGTTCATCCAGAGACTGCCCCGGTCACTTGCCGTGACCTCCAGCCCGTTCACTCAGAGACTGTCCCGGTCACCTGCTGTGACTGCCTGCCCATCTTCCCTGGTCGCCACCCGCTCCCTTACAAGGACCGCCCCCTTGTATAGTAGCTCAGAGGTTCCGCCTCCCAGACCCGTTACAAAATGTACCAAAAAATATCCGAGGAAGCTTTTAAAAGATACTCAAACCAATGACAAAGGTTATCCTTTCTTTGTACAGGCGCAGAGCACCAGAGAATGGTGGACGCACGACGATTATAAAAACCCGTAGAGGAACACAGGAAATATTGGTGGACAATAGCTGGGTGGTCCCATATTCTCCACTCTTATCAAAAAATTTTAATTTTCATTTAAATGTAGAGTTCTGTAATACGGTACAGGCGATAAAATATATTTGTAAATATATTAATAAGGGTAGCGACCAGGCTATTTTTAACATCCGCCAGATAGGGAATGTTAACATTGACCCAAGAGATGAGGTGCAGACCTTTAGAAACGGCCGATATGTTAGTAGTAACGAAGCAACGTGGCGGATCTTAGGTCTGCCTCTGCACGAGAGACACCCAACCGTCACTCATCTCGTGATTCATTTACCCAATGGCGAGAGGGTTTACTTTATGAAAAATAATTTTAGAGAGAGATTAGAAGCACCACCTAAAACTACACTAACTGCATTTTTCCTGTTGTGCCAAAGTGATACGTTTGCAAAAACATTACTTTACATTGACGTGCCTCACTACTATACTTGGAATGTGGCTCGGAAGCAATGAAAACGTCGTTTACAAGGAACACCTGTCGATGGCTGGCCAGGTGTGAAGGCAGGAGACGCTCTAGGTCGCATTTACACGGTGCACGTTAGCAATTTTGAATGTTATTGCTTGCGTATGCTGCTGAATGTAATAAGGGGTCCAACCAACTTCTCGGATTTAAAAACATTTGAAGGTCAAGAACTTGCAACTTTTCGGCAGGTGTGTGAGAAGATGGGGTTGTTGGAAGATGATAACCACTAGGATACCACCTTAGAAGAGGCCGTGCTATGTCGCTCCCCGGCGCAAATAAGAGAGCTGTTTGCCATATTGATATGCACTTGCGGTTTATCCAATCCTCTACAACTCTGGCACAAGTATAAAACTGCGTTATCAGAGGATATCATGCACATATTTGAAAGAATGGATCACGTTAACGATGATCTCTGTTTCAATGAGGCGTTGGGGCTTATCGAGGACAAAATATTAATAATTTCTGGAAAGAAATTGTCCGATTTTAGTCTACCCTCACCGCGGCGTAGAGGAGAGCTGTCGAACGAGTTGATAAAAGAGCTAAGCTATGATACCAACCAGTTAGACGCTCACGTTTGCGAAACTGAGCCACGTTTGCTACCTGATCAAAGAGAGATTTATCACAAAATAGTAGGACGAGTTGAGAATGGTGAAGGCGGACTTTTTTTCCTTGATGCCCCGGGTGGTACAGGAAATACTTTCTTGCTTAATTTACTTTTAGCAAAAATTCGTAGCGGTCATAACGTTGCATTAGCTGTGGCTTCCTCTGGAATTGCTGCAACATTGCTAAGCGGTGGACGGATGGCACATTCAGTCTTGAAATTACCTCTTAATCTGGTGAACGAAGAAACCCCATCGTGTAATATCAGCAAGAGCAGCGCCCGTGGCCTCCTGTTGCAACAGTGCAAACTAATCGTGTGGGACGAGTGCACAATGTCACACAAACGCGCCATCGAAGCTCTTGATCGTTGTCTACAAGACTTACACAGTAAACAAACAATAATGGGTGGTGTGGTTGTTTTATTGGCTGGGGACTTTAGGCAAACTTTGCCTGTCATCGAGCGAGGCACTGCAGCAGACGAAATTAACGCATGTCTGAAATCCTCATATTTATGGACCAAAGTTGAAAAGCTGCACCTCACCAGAAACATGCGTGTCCAGTTATTCAGTGATCTAGAGTCGGGCGCGTACGCTGAGAAACTGCTCGAGATCGGTGAAGGTCGAATCGAAACTGACGAAGAAGGTATGGTTCTATTCACTAACCAATTTTGTCATGTTGTGGATTCGGAAGACGCACTTATTGCTCAAGTTTTTCCAAATTTGCAACAAAACATCCACGATGAAAATTGGCTATGTGAAAGAACTATACTAGCACCAAGAAATGAAACAGTTGCGAAAATCAATAAAATTATCTTGGACCAAGTAACCAGCGATGCAACAACCTACAACTCCATCGACACAGTCATGTCATCTGAAGACTGTACGAGCTACCCCGTCGACTATCTTAACTCTTTGGAGCTATCCGGGGTCCCATCTCATAAGCTCGAATTAAAGGTCGGTATACCCGTTTTTTTAATGCGCAACTTGGACGCCCCGAGATTATGTAATGGCACTAGATTGCAAGTCACTGAACTAGGCAGGCACATTGTAAAGGCCAAAATTTTAACTGGAGAAGCTAAGGGTGAAAATATTCTTATACCACGCATCCCAATAATACCCAATAACGTACCCTTTAATTTCAAACGTTTGCAGTTCCCACTTAAAGTTGCATTTTCAATGACCATCAATAAATCGCAAGGGCAAACTTTGAAGGTAGCGGGGATACATTTAGGCACGCCCTGTTTTTCCCACGGTCAGCTATACGTAGCTTGCTCACGTGTTTCTAAATCGCAAAATCTACATATTTTCGCTGAACGAAAGAAATCAAATAACATAGTTTACAGGAGTATATTGCAGTAAAAACACATAGATAAATTACCTGCAGATGTCCATTATTCCAATTACATACTAATTCTTTACTAACACGAACAATATTAAACGCAAGTAACTTCAGTCCGTCCTGTTTATTAATCAGTGTTTAGTAATCCGTTTGTGATGAAATTTGATATGGATAATTTCAAGCCTGGGGAAGGACATAGGGCTACTTTTTATAAACACACCATACAGGCGAAGATTATATAAAACTGTAAACCTGATTGACTGACACACCTAGCGGTCAACGCACAGCCGAAACCACTGAACTTAGCATCTTGAAATTTGCAGATAGGTTCTATTATAGCTTAAATGAGCACTAAGAAAGGAATTTTGATAATTCCACCCTCAAGAGTTTCCCTCTTCATATTATAGGGGTTCAAAGATTGTATGGAATCCATCAGTTTTGAAGTTAGACATCTGAAATTTTGGATGTACGAGTAACTAAATAAGATTATTTTTTTTTACTCTTAAGATTATTTTTTTTTACTATTAAGATTATTTTTTTTTTACTATTAAAATGATCTGTCATGAAACTTAATGTGGCAGACCAAATTAAGCTAGTGTTTTAATATTTTAATAAAGGCTGTGGCCAATCTTTTATCCACCAAGTCAATGTGTCAAGCAGTATTTGTTATGCGCTGTTTAGGTAGAGAGTTAGATTAATGTGTAATGCCTTTGCAATGTATCTGTAAAAATCGAAAGCTATGCTATGGCTCTGTATGGCATCTGATTTTTTTTACGCACCCAGACTTGAATGTGCGAGTCTCATCTGATTTATAGAAGAAACCAGAGCACGCTGCACTATTTTTCTCACACAAATTCAGTGAAAAAAAAAGTCTCATCTGCACTGTGTCACTGAATAACAATGGTCCGAGTGTGGTCCGTTATTTCAACAGACAGCACCCGGACCAAAAATACAATCCTGTGAATGAGCCCCAATCCTGGCTAGAAATCAGACATGAATTGCAGCAGCTGCTTACTGATGGTCTCCTGGCCAATCTCCTGCCAGCTTCCAGGAAAACCACAGAGAGGAAGCAGTCAGCAGATTGTGTGCTGTGATGAGGGCCTTTATGAGAGGGTGTAAAGATGGCAGCTGTGATGACCAGGGTAAGTGGAAGGGCTCTGGCGGGTGCAAGGGTTAAGTTACTTGCATGTTGTCTGGTTATAGGTAAATTCCACTTTTACATTGTGCTGCTGTTTTATGAGATTTGCATTGCTGGGATCTTCATGGTTTATGTGGAGGCATGTCATTGTATGATTTTCCAATTTTCTTTTTTTTGTCTTATTGCTGAAACTAGAACTTGGCTTCTTCACTCTTTTTAGGCCATTTAAAAAAAACAAACAAACCCTTGTTGCTTACTGAAATTCCTGCTGTGACTTTGCTGCTTGCCTACAGGACTGAATACTGGGCTAGCTGAGGCCTAACCCTGACAGCACATGTAACTCCTTTAGTGATATGGGTTAGGATTAGTGATGAGCGAGCACAAAAATGCTCGGGTCGAGCAAATTGGAATACTCAGGTGCTCGACCCGAGCAACGAGCCCAATGTAAGTCTATGGGAAACTCGAACATTTTTCAGGCGGCTCCCCCCGGCGGTCTGCAGAGGGCCTAAAAATTGCCCAAATCGATGGGAACAGTGCTCAAATGACATGGGGAAGACCCCTGGAAGCATTTCTGACTCCCAGGTCACTGGTGTCTACAACGTTGTCAGAGAATTACACCACTTTTACGGACTCACAATAAAACATACAAAAACAAAACCAAAATGGATTTTCCTGGGAAATATATTAAGGAACATGCTTTCCAGGGTAATGATTGTATATAAGGCAAAATAAATAACAAAAAATACTCCTCCACACCTTGGGCTATGTTCACACGTAGCGTTTTTGATGCGTTTTTGCACTTTAGCATTGCTTTCAACAAAGACAAATGCATTCACTGGGAAATGTAATTTTAACATTTTACAACCTTATCTGGCCATGTGGTGTATGACACATCATCAGACACATGCATACAGTGCTGAAAAGACATGGGAACAGCATGGGGAAGACCTCTGGAAGCATTTCTGACTCCCAGGTCACTGCCTAAAAGTGTGGCCATCATAAGTGATCCTTGGCACATGCGAAGATGCCTCCCGCCATGCACCTGTCGTTGCAGACTTGCAACAATCACTGTCCACGTCCTTGTCCCAGTGCAGCGTTCAGTTGTCCCTACCCCATTCCTTGGAATGCAAGCGCAAGTATGCAGCCACCCACCCACCCACAGGCTGCAATACTATACTGCCAAATTTTTCACAGCTGCTTGCACTTGAAAATGTGGCCTTTTAGGCTCGTGGAGGCGGAAGCTTTTGATAACCTCATGCAGGAGGCGGCCGGGTGTCCATACTCCTCTCCCCAGCCGCCACTGTTTCTCCCGGTGTCGTCTCCTCCTTCCACAAGCACGGTTACCACAACATTACCCGTGCCCTCCCCAGTGCACTTACTGGGAAGGACCGCCTAACCACAAACACGTGGACAGGTGAATGTGGCCAGGGAAGGTACGGAGCCAGTCCACAGCTTTTTCTGCTGAGTTGTATTTCACCACAGCCATATTCTTTAGCTTGGTGAAAGGACTTGGGAAACCATATCTACCCAGCTGTCATTTCTCCCAAGAAGTCCTCTAAAGCTGCTTTCACTTGAAATGTGGCCTTTTAGGCTCGTGAAGGCGGAAGCTTTTCATAACCTCATGCCAGCAGCGGCCGGGTGTCCAAACTCGGTCCCCAGCCGCCACTGTTTCTCCCGGGGTCGTCTCCGTCTTCCACAAGCAAGGGTCCCACAACATTACCCGTGCCCTCCCCAGTGCACTTACTGGGAAGGACCGCCTAACCACAAACACGTGGACAGGTGAATTTGGCCAGGGACAGTACAGAGCCAGTCCACAGCTTTTTTTGCTGAGAGCTGTATTTAGCTCGGTGAAAGGACTGGCATAGAGGGAAATCGAATTTAAAGACACATAGAGCAGGGCCACAATAAAGACAAATTCCCATAAGAAAAGAGAGAGTTTGCTATACAGTTATAGGGTATGCAGTGAGTCCAACGGCTGACCAATTTTAGGAAAAACCCCACTAAGAATTTAAAGACACATGGAGCAGGGCCACAGTAACAAGGTACGACATGTTCCCATTAGAAAGGAGAGGGTCTGCTATACAGTTATAGGGTATACAGTGAGTCCAACGGCTGACCAATTTTAGGAAAAACCCCACTAAGAACTTAAAGACACACGGAGCAGGGCCATAGTAACGACAAATTCCCATTAGAAAAGAGAGAGTCTCCCATAGTGTTGGCCTATGCAGTGAATGCAAGGGCTGCCAAAAATTTGGAGGCACTTCAATGCCCCTTGGAAGAGACGTGGAGGAGGGCCTCATAAAAAAAAAATGTTTCCATTAGAAAGGAGCGGGCCTCCTATACTTGTAATGCCCATGCACTAAGTGTATGGGCTGACAAACATTTACCCCTGGGGGGTATACATGAACATACTGTATAAAAAATTTTTTTAACGGGCATCATAAACACCCTCTAAGAAAATTATGTGGGTGTTGCATCACGGACCACGGTCACCATGGAGATATGGTGGTGGAGGATGAGGAGAAGGAGGAGGAAAAGAACAAATAGCCAAAATCAGGAAGCGTATACCCATGTGTGGGTGTGAAAAGGTGCATGGGAATACACCTCCCAAGAAAAGACACTGGATTTGAGTTTCTTACGCTGCTATCATTCGGTGTTGTTGAGAAGCCTGGCCCAATCCAGCCCTTGTTCATTTTTATAAGAGTCAGCCTGTCAGCATTTTCAGTTGACAGGCAGATCATTGATTTTTGGCCCTTCTGTGTAACTGCCAGGTACCACTGACCTAGATGCTGTACCGAAATCTCGCACATCAATCTGCTCATCCCTAGTGTCTAGCAGTGGCTGTCCCTATTGACTACACGTAAACCCTCAGTCATACTGATCATTCTATTATAATGGGAAGTCAGAAAAGATTAGTGTTGGCAGGACAAGTGTCTTGTCAATAGCCAACTCATGTCTATGGCCACCTTAGCATCCGGAAAGCCATTCTCCAACCTACCATAAAAATGGAGGATAGGTAAAGACTGTTAGAGCCTCAGCTAAACCTCACGTAAAAGAAGTCGTGTAACAGTTATTTTAAAATAATAATGTAAATAAAACACAAGTCCGGATAAATGTCATTTTCCAAAACTTTATTTAGCATTGACTTTTTAATTAAAATCATTAAAGTATAAACTCTGTTTTAAATGTAAAAATAGCTGCAGGGGCAACAGTTTTTCTTCCGAAACTCCTTTGTGGTCAAGTTGTTCTGCTGTCAAAGGCCCTGCTTGTTCTTGGTCTTCCCCATCGTGCAAATTCTGAAGACCAGGATTGCTCCTCGGGGTCAGGCTTTTGTTGACCAGTCATGAGGTCAGAATGCCATGGAGATATATAGCCTTCAGTTTAGGAAAGCAAGAGGGGAATAAGATGAATGTGATGTACTGACAAGACAGAGCTAAAAAAGCAATATGTATGAAATAATATGTGACGTTGCAAGTTGCACAAAAACTGGGCCACAATGACCAAAGTGCAGTAGCATTTAAGAGCTTACAAAATGCATGTTTTAAAGAGAAACTGTCATTTGCCATTAATATGATTTTTTTTTCCAAAACAACTTCAGGGAAACAAAATCATTTAGACCAGGTAAAATATCTCCATATTTATGGCAAGTGACAGATCCTCTTTAAAGAAGAACTCCCGACAAACATATTATCTTGTAAACCTTTCTAGATACAGGGAAGGAAATAATTATTTGATTAATTGCTGTTTTTGTAAGTTTGCCCACTGACAAAGACATGAACAGTCTATAATTTTAAGACTAGGTTAATTTTAACATTGAGAGATAGAATATCCCCCCAAAAAATCAAGAAAATCACATTGTATAAATTAGATACATTTATTTGCATTTTGCAGTGAGAAATAAGTATTTGATCCCCTACAAACCATTATGAGTTCTGGCTCCTACAGACTAGTTAGACGCTCCTAATCAACTTGTTACCTGCATTAAAGACAGCTGTCTTATATAGTCACCTGTATAAAAGACTCCTGTCCACAGACTCAATTAATCCGTCAGACTCTAACCTCTACAACATGGACAAGACCAAAGAGCTTTCTAAGGATGTCAGGGACAAGATCATAGACCTGCACAAAGCTGGAATGGGCTAAAAAACCATAAGTAAGACGCTGGGTGAGAAGAAGACAACTGTTGGTGCAATAGTAAGAAAATGGAAGAAGTACAAAATAACTGTCAATCGACATCGATCTGGGGCACCATGCAAAATCTCACCTCGTGGGGTAGCCTTGATCATGAGGAAGGTGAGAGATCAGCATAAAACTAAAGAGGGGGAACTTGTTAATGATCTCAAGGTAGCTGGGACCACAGTCACCAAGAAAACCATTGGTCGGGCGAGTACAGAGTATCTTCAGCATGCTCGGTAATATGTTTGAATCACTCCCATGTGCATGATTTGCGACTGTTTGACAGCTTTAATACATTTGAAGAATGCTTGTTTCTTAAGCATTCCTCACATGTATTAAAACTGTCAAACAAGCACGCTGAAGATACTTGGTACTCGCCCGAGCATACTCGTCGAAAGGGTTAACTGAACATACTCGCTCATCACAAGAGCAGGCCCATCTGAAGTTTGCCAATGATCACCTGGATGATTCTGTGAGTTATTGGGAGAAGGTGCTGTGGTCAGATGAGACAAAAATTGAGCTCTTTGACATTAACTCAACTCGCTGTGTTTGGAGGAAGAGAAATGCTGTCTATGACCCAAAGAACACCATCCCCACTGTCAAGCATGGAGGTGGAAACATTATGTTTTGGGGGTGTTTCTTTGCTAAGGGCACAGGACTACTTCACCGCATCAGTGGGAGAATGGATGGAGCCATGTACTGTAAAATCCTGAGTGACAACCTCCTTCCCTCCACCAGGACATTAAAAATGGGTCGGGACAGGGTCTTCCAGCAAGACAATGACCCAAAACATACAGCCAAGGCAACACAGGAGTGGAGGGAGTTGAAGCTTCGAGTTGCCAATCGACAGCCTCAAAATCTGAATGATTTAGAGATGATCTGCAAAGAGGAGTGGACCAAAATTCCTCCTGACATGTGCGCAACCCTCATCATCAACTACAAAAAAATTCTGACTGCTGTGCTTGCCAACAAAGGTTTTGCCACCAAGTATTAAGTGTTGTTTTCTAGAGGAATCAAATACTTATTTCTCACTGCAAAATGCAAATAAATTTATCCAATATATACAATGTGATTTTTTGGGGGGATATTCTATCTCTCAATGTTAAAATTAACCTACCCTTAAAATTATAGACTGTTCATGTCTTTGTCAGTGGGCAAACGTACAAAAACAGCAAGGGATCAAATAATTACTTCCTTCACTGTATGTATGCTATGTAGTATTATCGTGTTACAATACTTACTGATCACCTTCTACCCCAGTTTTCAGTGCCGCCTAGGTTCATTAAAAGCTGTTAGAATATTTTTGCACACCGCCAAATCTTTGTTCAATTAGTCCATAACCCCGATCTTATGAAACCTTTTCTTCATCCCAATTGAGCTTAATGGCATATGGCTGAAAGAGATCTTCCCCATCAGAATCACCCTACATGTAAACTTCAGGGAATCCAACAATGGCTAAAAATTTCTCACCATCACATCACACCGCATTCACCTTTCCATCTTCCAGTAATCAACTTGACAGCCGGCAGCCTACACTGCCCTTTTAGCGAGTCCACTTGTATTCCTATATAGGACAGTCTTGAAAATGGAAAATATTTTTTTTGTGAATTCCATTAATAATTTCTCCTCTGCTTCCTCACTACCTATCTAAGTCTGTCTTCGCTGCCAAGACTTAGGTTAAAAAAAAACAAAAACATCCACGTACTCTCCTTCCCTGATGCTCTTACTACAAATGTATAAGTGGATGACAATGAACACACCCTGCGCTGTGACTAGTATCTCACTGTTCTGAGCTTTCAGCCATGTAGTGATCACCTCTTTCTTATAACACTTCTCAGCTTTCAAACACTTTATTAACATGTTAAACATATTTCCTTCCTTACTGCATGCATCTTCATCTGACAATACAGCCCCATCCAATGAATTAGAATAAGACTTACTTGGCTACTGCGGTGCTGCTTGGATTGTGTCCTGGCTGTGACTTGCTCTTGGTTGGCCACTGTTTGCTGCGTGAGACCTCCATGCCCCGGCCACCTCTTATCGTCTAGTGTCCACATCTTGTTGCACCTTGTCGCTGCTTCGATCTCTGCAACAACAGACACTGTGCGAGTATGCGTTCACATGTGATTTCAGTGAGGATGCAACAAATTCCTGCCCACGCCAATTACTCCCTGTACGTGGCCTGTGCTGTGAGTACTCACCTAATCCTGGATGCTGTCCATGCTTCCCAACCTAAATTTGTCCTGGCCTCTGTTCCTTACATCTCCTAGTTCTGAGGCCATGATCTGCTCCTGCTATATACTGGTTCTGTCCAAGGCCTATTTCTAGTTATAGCTTGTGGTCATGAACCTGATCCCGGCTGTGTCCCTGGTGCCATGATCCTGGATGCAGCTCTTTGCTGTGTCCTAGTTATCCGTCACTCTGCTTACAGCTCCACATCTGGTACTTAAAGGGGTTTTCCAATGAACAAAAGTTCATTTTAATCAATACATCTTGGAATAATAATAATTTCCACAATTGGATGTGTTTAAATAAAATGTTCCTGTGCTAAGATAATCTTATAAATGTGCCCCTGCTGTGTACTGTGTAATGACCCGACTTCTGTGTGCCACTGAAGCACATGGCCCGAACAGATGCCACATAAGCACATGGTCTGATGTCCACATGCTGCTGAAGCATGCGGCCCGGCGTCTCTTTGCCACCAAAACACACGGCCTGGCATCTGCGTGCCACCAGAGCACACAGCTCAACTTCCACGTGCCAACAAAGCACGTAGCCTGGTTTCCGCTTGTCACCGAAGCATATGACCCAGCATCCGTATGCCACTGAAGCATATGGCCACGTCATCGAATGTCACTGAAACACACGGCCCCGTGTCCATGTGCCACCGAAGCACACAGAACAACGTCCATGTGCCACCGAAGCACATGGCTTCACGTCCTGTTTCCACCGAAGCACATGGCTCCTCTTCTCGGTGCTACCAACGCACAAAGACCGGCCTCGTGTCTGGGTGCCACCGAAGCACACAGACCTGAGTCCGTGTGCCACCGAAGCACTCTGCCCCGCCTCCGGGTGCCATCGAAGCACATGGCCCCATGTGTAGGTGCTACCGAACACACAGACCCGCGTCCGGATGCCACCAAATCACACGGCCCCGCTTCTCGGTGCTACCGAAGCACAAATCTTGGCGTCCAGGTACTACCGAAGAACACGGCTCCACGTATGAGTGACCCTGAAGCACATGGCCCTGCGTCTAGGTGCCACCTAAGAACACAGACCCGCGTCCGTGTGCCACCGAAGCACATAGCTCCTCGTCCGGGTGCCACCGAATCACATGGCCCGTGTCTAGGTGCCACCAAAGCACACAGACCTACGTCCGTGTGCCACCAAAGCACATGGCCCCGCTTCTCTGCGCCACTGAAGCACAAAGACCGGCGTCCAGGTACCTCCCAAGCACACGGCTCAACATACGACTGCCACTTTAGCTCTCTTCCCCGTATCCGGGTGCCACCGAAGCACACGAACCCCTAAACAGGTGCCACCGAAGCACACAGCCCCACATAAGAGTGCCATTGAAGCACATGCCCCTGTGTCTGGGTACCACCAAAGCACACAGACCCACGTCCATGTGCCAAATAAGCACAGGGCCCTGCGTACTGGTGCCACCAAAGCACATGGCTCCCGCTTCTCGGTGCTACTGAAGCACAAAGACCAGCGTCCAGCTACCTCCGAAGAACACGGCTCCACGTACGATTGCTCATGAAGAACACGGCTTCGTGTCTGGGTGCCACCGAAGCACACGACCCCGTTGAATGGGTGCCACCGAAGCACACAAACCTGCATCCGGGTGCCAACGAAGCACACGACCTCCCTGTACAGGTGCCACCGAAGCACACGGCCCCGCATGCGAGTGCCACCGAAGCACACAGACACGTGTCTGGGTGCCACCGTAGCACACAGACCCGCGTCTGTGTGCCAGCAACGCACTCTGCCCCGCGTCTGGGTGCCACCAAAGCACATGGCCCATGTCTAGGTGCCAACGAAGCACACAGACCCGCGTCCGGGTGCCACCAGAGCACACGGCCCCACGTCCGGATGCCGCCAAAGCACACAGCCCACATACGGGTGCCACCGAAGCACACAGACCTGAGTCCGGGTGCAACCGAAGCACACGGCCCCACGTCCGGGTGCCGCCAAAGCACACGGCCCCGCATCTAGGTGCCACCGAAGCACACAGACCCGCGTCCATGTGCCACCGAAGCACTCTGCCCTGCGTCCGGGTGCCACCGAAGCACTCTGCCCCGCGTCCGGGTGCCACCGAAGCACATGGCCCTGCTTCTCGGTGCTATCGCAGCACAAAGACTGGCGGCCGTGTACCACCGAAGCACACAACTCCACATACGAGTGCCCCTGAAGCACATGGCCTGGTGTCTGGGTGCCACCGTAGCACACAGACCCGTGTCCGGGTGCCACCAAAGCACATGGCCCGGTGTCTAGGTGCCATTGTAGCACACAGACCCGTGTCTAGGTGCTACTGAAGCACACAGACCAACATTCATGTGCCACCGAAGCACATGGCTCCTCGCCGCACATACGGGTGCCACCGAAGCACACAGACCTGAGTCCGGGTGCAACCGAAGCACACGGCCCCACGGCCGCCAAAGAACACGGCCCCGCATCTAGGTGCCACCGAAGCACACAGACCCGCGTCCATGTGACACCGAAGCACTCTGCCCCGCGTCCGGGTGCCACCGAAGCACATAGCCCCTTGTTTAGGTGCCACCAAAGCACACAGACCCGCAATCGGGTGCCACCGAAGCACACGGCCCGGCTTCCGGGTGCCATCGAAGCACACAGCCCCACATACGAGTGCCACCGAAACACATAGCCCCACATCTGGGTGCCACCAAATCACACAGACCCGCATCCATGTGCCACCGATGCACTCTGCCCCGCGTCCGGGTGCCACTGAAGCACATGGCACCTTCTCTAGGTGCCAGCATAGCACACATACCCATGTCTGGGTGCCACCGAAGCACACAGACTAACGTCCATGTGCCACCGAAGCACATGGCCCTACATCCGGGTGCCACCGAAGCACAAAAAACTGCGTCCGGGTACCTCCGAAGTACACGGCTCCATGTATGAGGGCCCCTGAAGCACACGGGCTCGTGTCTGGGTGCCACCGAAGCACACAGACCCGCGTCCGTGTGCCACCATAGCACTCTGCCCTGTGTCCGGGTGCCACCGAAGCACACGGCCCCACATACGAGTGCCACCGAAGCACACGGCCTCGTGTCTGGGTGCCACCGAAGCACACAGACCCATGTCCGTGTGCCACCGAAGCACTCTGCCCCGCGTCCGGCTGCCACCGAAGCACATGGCCTGGTGTCTAGGTGCCACCGTAGCACACAGACCCATGTCTGGGTGCCACCGAAGCACACAGACCAACGTCCATGTGCCACTGAAGCACATGGCCCCTCGTCCGGTTTCCACCGCAGCACATGGCCACGCTTCTCGGTGCTACCGGAGCACAAAGGCCGACATCCGGGTACCTCCGCAACACATGGATCCACGTATGAGTGCCCCTGAAGCACACAGCTTCGTGTGTGGGTGCCACCGAAGCACTCAGACCCATGTCCATGTGCCACCGAAGCACTCTGCCCCGCGTCCAGGTGCCACCGTAGCACACAGACCCGTGTCTGGGTGCCACCGAAGCACACAGACCAAAGTCCATGTGCCACTGAAGCACATGGCCCCTCATCCGGTTTCCACCGAAGCACACAGACCCGTGTCTGGGTGCCACCGAAGCACACAGACCAGCGTCCGGGTGCCACCGAAGCACATGGCCCTGCTTCTCGGTGCTATCGCAGCACAAAGACTGGCGTCCGTGTACCACCGAAGCACACAACTCCACATACAAGTGCCCCTGAAGCACATGGCCTGGTGTCTGGGTGCCACCGTAGCACACAGACCCGCGTCCGGGTGCCACCGAAGCACATGGCCCGGTGTCTAGGTGCCACCGTAGCACACAGACCCGTGTCTAGGTGCCACTGAAGCACACAGACCAACGTTTATGTGCCACCGAAGCACATGGCTCCTCGCCCGGTTTCCAGCGAAGCACATGGCCCCGTTTCTCGGTGCTACCGAAGCACAAAGACCGGCGTCCGGGTACCTCCAAAGCACAAGACTCTACGTACGAGTGCCCATGAAGAACACGGCCTCGTGTCTGGGTGCCACCGAAGTACACAAACCTGCATCCGGGTGCCCCCGAAGCACATGGCCCCTCGTCCGGTTTCCACCGAAGCACATGGCCAGGCTTCTCGGTGCTACCGGAGCACAAAGGCTGGCATCCGGGTACCTCCGCAATACATGGCTCCACGTACGAGTGCCCCTGAAGAACATGGCTTCGTGTGTGGGTGCCACCGAAGCACTCAGACCCATGTCCGGGTGCCACCAAAGCACACGGCACACATACGAGTGCCATCTAAGCACACGGCCCCACGTCCGGGTGCATCTGGGTGCCACCGAAGCACATGGCCTCCCTGTAAAGGTGCCATTGAAGCACACAGACCCGTGTCTGGGTGCCACCGAAGCACACAAACCCGCGTCCATGTGCTACAGAAGCACACAACCCTGCGTCCAGGTGCCACCGAAGCACGTGGCCCCGCTTCTCGGTGCTACCGAAGCACAAACATCGGCGTCCGGGAACCACCGAAGAACACGGCTCCACGTACTAGTGCCCCTGAAGCACACAGCCTCGTGTCTGGGTGCCACCGAAGCACACAGAACCGCGTCCGTGTGCCACCGAAGCACTCTGCCCGGCGTTCGGGTGCCACTGAAGCACACAGCTCCACATACGAGTGCCACCAAAGCACACGGCCCCGTGTCTGGGTGCCACCGAAGCACACAGACCCGCATCCGTTTGCCACCGAAGCACATGGCCTTGTGTCCGGGTGCCACCGAAGCACATGCCCCCTGTCTAGGTGCCACCAAAGCACAGACCCGCATCCAGGTGCCACCAAAGAATACTTCTCCATGTACGAGTGACCAAGAAGCACACGGCCTCATGTCTGGGTGCCACCGAAGCAGACAGACCCGCGTCCATGTACCACCAAAGCACACAGACCCCAGTCCGGGTGCCACCGAAGCACATGGCCTCGTGTCTAGGTGACACCGTATCACACAGACCCGTGTCTGGGTGCCACCGAAGCACATAGACCAACGTCCATGTGCCACCGAAGCACATGACCCCGCATCCGGTTTCCACCGAAGCACATGGCCCAGCTTCTCGGTGCTACCGAAGCACAAAGACCGGCGACCGGGTACGTACGAAGTACACGGCTCCACATACGAGTGCCCCTGAAGCAGACGGCCTTGTGTCTGGGTGACACCGAAGAATACAGACCCACGTCTGTGTGCCACCGTAGCACTCTGCCCCGCATCTGGGTGCCACCAAAGCACACAGCCCCACATACGAGTGCAACCGAAACACATGCCCCGTGTCTGGGTGCCACCGAAGCACGTGGCCCTGTGTCAAGGTGCCATAGAAGCACACAAACCCGCGTCTAGGTGCCACCGAAGCACATGGCCTCCCTTTACGGGTGTCATCGAAGCACACAGACTCGTGTCTGGGTGCCACCGAAGCACAAAGACCCGCATCCATGTGCTACGGAAGCACACGGCCCTGCATCCCGGTGCCAAGAAGCACGTGGCCCCACTCCTCGGTGCTACCGAAGCACAAAGATCGGAGTCCGAGTACCACCGAAGCACACAGCTCCACGTACGAGTGCCCCTGAAGCACACAGCCTCGTGTCTGGGTGCCACTGAAGCACACGGACCCGCGTCCGTGTGCTATCATAGAACTCTGCCCCGTGTCCGGGTGCCACCGAAGCACAAGGCTTCACATACGAGTACCACCGAAGCACACTGCCACGTGTTTGGGTGCTACCGAAGCACACGAACTTGCATCCATGTGCCACCGAAGCACATGGCCCCTCGTCCAGGAACCACCGAAGCACACAGACCCGCATCTGGGTGCCACCGAAGAACATGGTCCAACTTCTCAGTGCTACCGAAGCACAAAGACCAGCATCCGGGTACCTCCAAAGCACACGGCTGCACGTATGAGTGCCCCTAAAGCACACGGCCTTGTGTCTGGGTGCCACCGAAGCACACAGACCCACATTCGTGTGCCACCGTAGCATTCTGCCCCGCGTCCGTATGCCACCGAAGCACATGACCCCCTGAACAGGTGCCACAGAACCACACACCCCTGCATAAGAGTGCGACCGTAGCACATGACCCCATGTCTAGGTGCCACCGAAGCACACGGCTTCACATACGAGTACCACCGAAGCACATGGCCCTCGTCCGGGTGCCACCGAAGCACATGGTCCCGTGTCTAGGTGCCACCAAAGCACACGGAGCCGCATATGGGTGCCACTGAAGAACATGGTCCCACTTCTCGGTGCTACCGAAGCACAAACACTGGCGTCCGGGTACCTCCGAAGCACACAGCTGACGTATGAGTGCCCCTGAAGCACACGGCCTTGTGTCTAGGTGCCACCGAAGCACACAGACCCACATTCATGTGCCACCGTAGCTTTCTGCCCCGCGTCCGTGTGCCACCGAAGCACATGACCCCCTGAACAGGTGCCACAGAAGCACACAGCCCTGCATAAGAGTGCGACTGAAGCACAAGACCCCATGTCTAGGTGACACCGAAGCACACAGGCTCACAACCGGGTGCCACCAAAGCACACGGCTTCACATACGAGTACCACCGAAGCACACGGCCCCGTGTCTGGATGCCACCGAAGCACACACACCTGCGTCTGTGAGCGACCGAAGCACGTGGCCCCTCGTCTGGGTGCTACCGAAGCACATGACCCCGTGTCTAGGGGCCACCGAAGCACACAGACCCGCGTCCGGGTGCCACCGAAGCACATGGCCCTGCTTCTCGGTGCTACCGAAGCACAAATACCGGCATCCGGGTACCACCAAAGCACTCGGCTCCACATGAGTGCCCCTGAAGCACACAGCCTCGAGTCTGGGTGCCACCGAAGCACACATATCCGCGTCCGTGTACAACCATAGGACTCTACCACGCTTCTGGGTGCCACCAAAGCACACAACCCCCTGAATGGGTGCCACCGAAGCACAAAGCTCCACATACGAGTGTCACCGAAACACACAGCCCCGTGTCTGGGTGCCACCGAAGCACACAGACCCGCATCCGTGTGCCACCGAAGCACATGGCCCTTCGTACGGGTGCCACCAAAGCACATGTCCCCGTGTCTAGGTGCCACCGAAGCAAACAGACCCACATCCGGGTGTCACCGAAGCACACAGCCTTCCTGTACGGCTGCCACCAAAGCACATGACCCGTGTCTAGGTGCCACCAAAGCACACAGACCCGCATCTGGGTGCCACCAAAGCACACGGCCCCGCTTCTCGTGTTACCAAAGCACAAAGACCGGCGTCCCTGTACCATTGAAGAACACGGCTCCACGTATGAGTGCCCCTGTAGCACACAGCCTCGTGTCTGGGTGCCACCAAAGCACACAGACCCACGGCCATGTGCCACCGTAGCACTCTGCCCCGCTACCGAAGCACAAAGACCGGCGTCTGGGTACCTCCGAAGTACACGGCTCCACATATGAGTGCCCCTGAAGCACACGGCCTCGTGTCTGGGTGCCACTGAAGCACAGACCCGCGTCCATGTGCCACCATAGCACTCTGCCCACGTCTGGGTGCCACCGAAGCACACGGCCCCAAATACGAGTGCCACCGAAGCACACGGCCCCATGTCTGGGTGCCACCGAAGCACACAGACCCGCATCCGTGTGCCATCGAAGCACATGGCCTTGCGTCTGGGTGCCACCGAAGCACATGGCCCCGTGTCTAGGTACCACCGAAGCAAACAGACTCGCATCCAGGTACCACCGAAGCACACGGCCCCGCTTCTCGGTGTTACCGAAGCACAAAGACCGGCATCCAGGTACCATTGAAGAACACAGCTCCATGTACGAGTGCCCCTGAAGCACACTGCCTCGTGCCTGGGTGCCACCGAAGCACACAGACCCATGTCAGTGTGCCACCGAAACACTCTGCCACGCGTCCGGGTTCCACCGAAGCACATGGCCCGGTGTCTAGGTGCCACAGTAGCACACAGAACCGTGTCTGGGTGCCACCGAAGCACACAGACCAACGTTCATGTGCCACCGAAGCACATGGCTCCTCGCCCGCTTTCCACCGAAGCACATAGCCCCGCTTCTCGGTGCTACCGAAGCACAAAGACCGGCGTCCGGGTACCTCCAAGGCACAAGACTCCACGTACAAGTGTCCATGAAGAACTCGGCCTCGTGTCTGGGTGCCACCGAAGTACAGGGCCCTGTTGAATGGGTGCCACCGAGGCACACAAACCTGTATCCGGGAGCCCCTGAAGCACACAACCTCCCTGTACAGGTGCCACCGAAGCACACAGATCAGCGTCCAGGTGCCACCGTAGCACAAGGCCCCGCTTCTCGGTGCTACCGAAGCACACAGACCGGCGTCTGAGTACCACCGAAGCACACGGCTCCGCATATGAGTGTCCCTGAAGCACAAGGCCTTGTGTCTGCATGCCACCGAAACACACAGACCCGCGTCCGTGTGCCACCAAAGCACTCTGCCCCGCGTCTGGGTGCCACCGAAGCACATGGCCCATGTCTAGGTGCCACCGAAGCACACAGACCCGCGTCCGGGTGCCACCGTAGCACACGGCCCCACATCCGGATGCCGCCAAAGCACACAGCCCACATACGGGTGCCACCGAAGCACACAGACACGAGTCCGGGTGCCACCGAAGCACACGGCCCCACGTCTGGTTGCCACCGAAGCACACGGCCCCTCATCCGGGTGCTGCCAAAGCACGCGGCCCCCCATCTAGGTGCCACTGAAGCACACAGACCCGCATCCATGTGCCACCGAAGCACTCTGCCCCGTGTCCGGGTGCCACCGAAGCACATGGCCCCTTGTCTAGGTGCCACCAAAGCATACAGACCCGCATTCGGGTGCCACCGAAGCACACGGCCCGGCTTCCGGGTGCCATCGAAGCACAAAGCCCCATATACGAGTGCCACCGAAACACACGCCCCGTGTCTGGGTGCCACCGAAGCACATGGCCCCGCATCTGGGTGCCACCAAATCACACAGACCCGCGTCCATGTGCCACCGATGCACTCTGCCCCGTGTCTGGGTGCCACTGAAGCACACAGACTAACGTCCATGTGCCACCGAAGCACATGGCCCCACGTCTGGGTGCCACCGAAGCACATGACCCCGCTTCTCAGTGCTACCGAAGCACAAAGAACGGCGTCCGCGTACCTCCAAAGTACACGGCTCCACGTACGAGGGCCCCTGAAGCACACGGCCTCGTGTCTGGGTGCCACCGAAGCACACAGACCCGCGTCCATGTGCCACCATAGCACTCTGCCTCGTGTCCAGGTGCCACCGAAGCACACGGCCCCACATATGAGTGCCACCGAAGCACACGGCCATGTGTCTGGGTGCCACCAAAGCACATGGCCTGGTGTCTAGGTACCACTGAAGCACACGGTCCGGCGTCCGTGTGCCACAGAAGCACATGGCCCCGCGTCTGGGAGCCAGAGAAGCACAAGGCCAAATGTTTGGGTGCCACTTAAGCACACGGCCCCGGTTACTGATGCCACCGAAGCACACGGTCCTGTATACGGATGCCACCGAAGCATTTGCCCCCAAGTACGGTTGCCACCGAAGCACACAGCCCAGCATACGAGAGCCACCGAAACACACGCCCCCGTGTCTGGGTGCCACCGCAGCCCAAAGTCTCACTTCCGTGTGCCACCGAGGCAAGTGACCCCGCGTCCTGGTGACCCCGAAGCACATGGTCCCGTGTCTAGGTGCCACCGAAGCACACAAACCCGCGTTAGGGTGCCATCAAAGCACACGGCCTACCTGTACGGGTGCCACCGAAGCACATGGCCCCTCATGCAAGTGCCACCGAAGCACATAGACCCGTGTCTGGTTGCCACCGAAGCACACAGACCCACGTCCATGTGCCACAGAAGCACATGGCCCTGCGTCCGTGTGCCACCGAAGCACATGGCCCCGCTAATCGGTGCTACTGAAGCACAAACACCGGTGTCCGGGTACCACCGAAGCACACGGCTCCAAGTATAAATGCCCCTGAAGCACACGGCCTCGTGTCTGGGTGACACCGAAGCACACAGTCCCACATCCATGTGCCATCGAAGCAAATGGCTCCATGTCTAGGTGCCACCAAAGCACACAGACTCGCGTCCAGGTGCCACCGAAGCACAAGGCCCCGTGTCTGGATGCCACCGAAGCACACGGCTTCACATGCGAGTTCCACTGAAGCACACGGCCCCGTTTCTGGGTGCCACCGAAGCACACAGACCCACGTCCGTGTGCCACTGTAGCACTCTGCCCCGCCTCCGGGTGCCACCGAATCACACGTCCCCGTGTCTGGGTGCCACCGAAGCACACAGACCCGCATCCGTGTGCCATCGAAGCACATGACCTTGTGTCCGGGTGCCACCGAAGCACATGGCCCCATGTCTAGATGAAACCGAAGCACACAGACCCGCATCCGGGTGCCGCCAAAGAATACAGTTCCATGTACGAGTGCCCCTGAACCACACGGCCTCATGTCTGGGTGCCACCAAAGCACACAGACCCATGTCCGTGTACCACCGAAGCACACAGACCCCAGTCCGGGAGCCACCGAAGCACATGGCCCCGTGTCTAGGTGCCACCGTAGCGCTTAGACCCGTGTCTGGGTGCCACCGAAGCACACAGACAAACGTCCATGTGCCACCGAAGAACATGGCCCCGCGTCCGGTTTCCACTGAAGCACATGGCCCTGCTTCTCGGTGCTACGGAAGCACAAAGCCGGGATCTGGGTACCACCGCAGTACACGGCTCCACGTACGAGTGCCCCTGAAGCACACAGCCTCGTGTCTAGCTGCCACCGAAGCACACAGACCCATGTCCGTGTGCCACCGAAGCACATGGCCCCACTTCTCGGTGCTACCGAAGCACAAAGATCGGCATCCGGATACCACCGAAGTACACGGCATCACGTACGAGTGCCCCTGCAGCACACGGCCTTGTGTCTGGGTGCAACCGAAACACACAGACCCGTGTCCGTGTGCCATCGAAGCACTCTGCCCCGCATCCGGGTGCCACCGAACCACATGGCCCCGTGTCTAGGTGCTTTCGAAGCACACAGACCCGCATCCCGGTGCCACCGAATCACATAGCCCCGCTTCTCGGTGCTACCGAAGCACAAAGCTTGGCGTCCAAGTACCACCGAAGAACATGGCTCCACGTAAGAGTGCCCCTGAAGCACAAGGCCGCGCATCTAGGTGCCACCTAAGCACACAGACCCGCGTCCTTGTGCCACCAAAGCACATAGCCCCTCGTCCGGGTGCCACCGAAGCACAAGACCCCCTGAATGGGTGTCACCGAAGCACACAGTGCCACATGAGTGCCATTGAAGCATACGCCCCCGTGTTTGGGTGCCACCGAAGCACACAGACCCACGTCTGTGTGCCAAATAAGCACAGGGCCCTGTGTATGGGTTCCACCAAAGCACATGGCTACCGCTTCTCGGTGCTACCGAAGCACAAAGACCGGCATCCGGGTACCTCGGAAGCACACGGCTCTACGTACGAGTGCCCATGAAGCACACGGCCCCGTTGAATGGGTGCCACCGAAGCACACAAACCTACGTCCGGGTGCCACCGAAGCACACGACCTCCCTGTACAGGTGCCACCGAAGCACAAGGCCCCACATATGAGTGCCACCGAAGCACACAGACCCGTGTCTGGGTGGCACCGAAGCACACAGACTCGCGTCCGGGTGCCACCGAAGCACAAGGCCCCGCTTCTCGGTGCTACCGAAGCACAAAGACCGGCGTCCGGGTACCACCGAAGCACACGGCTCCACGTACGAGTGCTCCTGAAGCACAAGGCCTTGTATCTGCGTGCCACCGAAACACACAGACCCGCGTCCGTGTGCCACCGAAGCACTCTGACCCGCGTCTGGGTGCAACTGAAGCACATGGCCCATGTCTAGGTGCCTCCAAAGCACACAGACCCGCATCCGGGTGCCACCGAAGCAAACGGCCCCATGTCCGGGTGCCGCCAAAGCACACGGCCCACATACGAGTGCCAACTAAGCACACGGCCCCACGTTCGGGTGCATCTGGGTGCCACCGAAGCACATGGCCTCCATGTACAGGTGCCATTGAAGCACACAGACCCGTGTCTTGGTGCCACCAAAGCACACAGACCCGCGTCCATGTGCTACAGAAGCACACAACCCTGCATCTGGGTGCCACCGAAGCACGTGGCCCCGCTTCTCGGTGCTATCAAGGCACAAACATCGGCGTCCGGGAACCACCGAAGAACACGGCTCCACGTACGAGGGCCCCTGAAGCACACAGCCTCGTGTCTGGGTGCCACTGAAGCACACAGACCCGCGTCCTTGTGCCACCGAAGCACTCTGCCCCGCGTCCGGGTGCCACCGAAGCACACGGCTTCACATACGAGTACCACCCACGGCCACGTGTCTGGGTGCCACCAAAGCACATGGCCTCCCTGTAAGGGTGCCAACGAAGCACACAGACCCACGTCTGTGTGCCACCAAAGCACTCTGCCCCTCGTCCGGGTGCCACCGAATCACATGTCCCCGTGTCTAGGTGCCAGCGAAGCACACAGACCCACATCTGGGTGCCACCGAAGAACATGGTCCCACTTCTCAGTGCTACCGAAGCACAAACACCGGCGTCCGGGTACCAACGAAGCACACGGCTCCAAGTATGAAGGTCCCTCGTGTTTGGGTGACACCGAAGTACACAGACCCACATCCATCTGCCATCGAAGCACATGGCCCCATGTCTAGGTGGCACCAAAGCACACAGACACGCGTCCGGGTGCCACCGAAGCTCACGGCCCTATGTCCGGGTGCCACCGAAGAACACGGCTTCACATGCTAGTACCACCAAAGCACTCTGCCCCGCCTCCGGGTGCCACTGAAGCACACGACCCCACATACAAGTGCCACCAAAGCACATGGCCCCGTGTCTGGGTGCCACCGAAGCACACAGACCCACATCCGTGTGCCATCGAAGCACATGACCTTGCGTCCGGGTGCCACCGAAGCACATGGCCCCATGTCTAGGTGCCACCGAAGCAAACAGACTCGCATCCGGGTGCCACCAAAGAATACAGTTCCATGTACGAGTGCCACCGAAGCACACAGACCCATGTCTGTGTACCACCGAAGCACACAGACCACAGTCCGGATGCCACCGAAGCACATGGCCCCGAGTCTAGGTGCCACCGTAGAGCTTAGACCGGTGTTTGGGTGCCACCGAAGCACACAGACCAATGTCCATGTGCCACCGAAGCACATGGCCCCGCATCCGGTTTCCACTGAAGAACATGGCCCTGCTTCTCAGCGCTACCGAAGCACGAAGCCGGCGTCCGGGTACATCCGCAGTACACGGCTCCATGTACGAGTGCCCCTGAAGCACACGGCCTCGTGTCTAGCTGCCACCGAAGCACACAGACCCGTGTCCGTGTGCCATCGAAGCACATGGCCCCGCTTCTCTGTGCTACCAAAGCACAAAGATTGGCGTCTGGGTACCTCCGAAGTACACGGCTTCACGTATGAGTGCCCCTGAAGCACACGGCCTTGTGTCTGGGTGCAACCGAAACACACAGACCAGTGTCCATGTGTCACCGAATCACACCGCCCCGCTTCTCGGTGCTACCGAAGCACAAAGCTTGGCGTCCAGGTACCACAGAAGAACACGGCTCCATGTACGAGTGTAACTGAAGCACAAGGCCACATATCTAGGTGCCACCTAAGCACACAGACCCACGTCCTTGTGCCACTGAAGCACATAGCCGCTCGTCCGGGTGCCACCGAAGTACACGACCCCCTGAATGGGTGTCACCGAAGCACACAGCCCCACATGAGTGCCATTGAAGCACACGCCCCCGTGTTTGGGTGCCACCGAAGCACACAGACACAAGTCTGTGTGCCAAATAAGCACAGTGCCCTGCGTCCGGGTACCTCCGAAGCACACGGCTCTACGTACGAGTGCCCATGAAGCACACGGCCCGTTGAATGGGTGTCACCGAAGCACACAAACCTGCATCCGGGTGCCACCGAAGCACACGACCTCCCTGTACAGGTGCCACCGAAGCACACAGCCCCACGTACGAGTGCCGCCGAATCATACAGACCCCTGTCTGGGTGCCACCGAAGCACACAGACTCGCGTCCGGGTGCCACCGAAGCACAAGGCCCAGCTTCTAGGTGCTACCAAAGCACAAAGACCGGCGTCCGGGTGCCACCGAAGCACACGTCCCCGTGTTTGGGTGCCACTTAAGCACACGGCCCAGGTTACTGATGCCACTGAAGCACACGGTCCTGCATACGGATACCACCGAAGCATTTGCCCCCAAGTACAGGTGCCACCGAAGCACATGGCCCAGTGTCTGGGTGCCACCGAAGCACACGGTCCCGCATACGGATGCCACCAAAGCACATAGCCCCGCGTGCGGAAGTCACCAAAGCACACAGTCCAGCTTCTCAGCGCCATTGAAGCACACGGACCGGCGGGTGCCACTGTGCCACCGAAGCACATGGCTCCACATACGGGTGCCACCAAAACACACGGCCTGGCATCCGGGTGCCACCGAAGCACACGGCCCCACATACGGGTGCCACGAAGCACATGGCCGTGCATCCAGGTTCCACCAAAGCACACGGCCCTGTGTCCGGGTGCCTACGAAGAACAAGCCCTGCGTACCGGTGCCACCAAAGCACACGGCTCCATATCTGAGTGCCCCAAAGCATACGGTCCCGTGTCCAGGTGCCACTGAAGCACAAGACCCGGCGTCCACGTGCCACTGAAGCACAAGGCCCGATGTCTGGATGTCGCTGAAGCACACGGCCCGGCATTTATTTGCCATCAAAGCACATGCATCAGCTTCCGCATTCCAGTGAAGCACCAGGCCCGACATCCACATGCCACCGAAGCACATGGACCGACGTCCGTGTGACACCAAAGCATCTACTGGTACAGAATATAATATCATGATATAGGTCATATGCGTATATAAGAATATATATATTCCTCCTATACCCCGTTTACAATGCTTTTGTTGGACAGAAAAATTGCATCAACAATTTGATTAGTAATGTAATAATGGCAATGGAGAACAGATGGGCATGTTAGCATTTATACTGGATTCCTGACAGATGCCACACAGACTGACGATTAGATTTGTTAATCCAAGGGAAATACACTATTGTGTTTCTGTTGACTTGTTATGTATGAGCATTTCTGTTACTGGTCAAGGGCAGACCAGTATTTGTATAACCCTGATTGTTATCTTCTATTAGTCTGTGGTACAATGAATGTTGATTAAGCTTTGTGTGGACACTGTGGCTTGTTGACTCCCAAGACAGGAGGACAAACTATGCAAATTCATTAAATGCTCAAACATTGAGACCTGAGCGCTGCCCTTTCCCCCAAACCTGTGAATGTGTACTTGCATGGAGAACTGTGACTATTTTAAGGGACATGTGCTTCTGTAGGAGAGACATGGGACAGAGATTGAAAGAGACTTGGAACATCAGCTTGGTAGTATGGCTTTACCTAAAGAGACCCAGATTTGGATTCTACATGATTCTTGCCTAAGGGTACATAGCCCTGACTGGAAAGATACGGATCTGCTCCATTAACCATCAGAGAGCCCATGGATACATTTGTGGAGACCAGGTTGGGACGATGAAGTCGCCTGGCCCCATGGATATGTTGTTTGGGGTTGCCAGGAGGGACCCATTGGTTGCCTGGAACTCATGGAGACATTCGTAAAAGCCAGATTGGGACTCACCAGTCATCTGGCCCCATGGAAACTCTCGGAGAGGACAGGGTGGGACCCTCAGGTTTCTTGACCTTGTACCTTGATGGACTACTAACTTCCTAAGCTTGCCGCTACCTTCTCTATGTGGGGGCCCGCCAGTAGCTGGGGCCCACTGATTGAGGTAGCTGACCCTGGAAGTCTCAAAGTCGCAGCTGTTCTATCCCAGGAGCGGAAGGGTGAGACTGTGTAATGTTGTACCATCTTGGGTATTTGCTGGGACTGTTCTATGTGTTTATTGTCCTATTTTGTGGTTCAATAAAGTATTGTCACGCTGTTTTACCCTCACCCCTGTGTTGTCTGAGTAGCATTACGCCCACTGAAGACCCCGGAACTTCACACCATACATTAAATGTTGGATAACAGTTGCTTAACTCCTTAAATGCCGTGGTGAAAAACAAGCACGGTATCTAAGTTGATAGACATAGGGAGGAGCTCCTTTTCTCTCAGTATCTCTAAAATGCGCAATAATGGAGTATTCAGAAGTACAAAAAAAATAAAGTGAAAACCACAAAAATAACTTTTTTTACATTAAAACGTGTTTTGACAAAAAAATCACAAGCAAAAAAATATAAACCTACGGTAATTTATATTGCAGCATCTGTAACTACCCAAACTATAAAGCCATCACATTATTTATCATGACTGAAAAATGGCATAATAATAATAACACCACAATTGCTATTATTGATCATTTTGGCCTCACCCTAAAAAAAAATCCACCAGAATATATTACCTATACTGCATTATAAACTCTGTACAGTTATATAAATAACCAAATGGAAAAGTTCATACCAGTCATCACTCCCCATAGATGAAGCGGAGAACGCTCTGGTGGTCTGCATCAGATCCGGAAGTGATGATTTCACCATCCGGATGTTACTTGATCGCTGATTCACTGCACAGGTCAGGAAAGATCTAATGACACACTGGTTCAGACGCCTGTCCGGCCAATCTCAGGCTTCAGCATCGGTCACATCTGGGCGGCTTAGTCATCGTTTGTATCTAGAGTGAGTATAGCAGGGGGACGCACATTTGTTTGTTATTTTTAAAAGATCAATGCCAAAGAAAAAATATTGGATAACTCATTTAAAAGTAAAATAATGGTAGCTCTCAGAAAATGTAGACAGAAAAAAATATTTTTATTTTTACAAAGTGATTTTATTGAGCAAAGCTTGAAAGCTTCAAAACCTTCTAAATTAGGTAAAGTGCTAAAAATAAAATAAATAACATTTTTTTTTTCACAAAATGCAGCTTTTTTTGTTCATCTTTCCTACAAATAAATGGAATTAAAAAGTGATCAAAATGTAGTCTGTACCCTAAAATAGTACCACTGAGAGCTATAGATTGTCCTGGAAAATTTAAGCCCTCGTATAGCTTTGTCAACAGAAAAATTAACAAGTTATTGCTGTTAAAATATGGCAATATAAAATCAAATATATTCTTTTTCCCTTTCCAGATTTCTGACGCACTTGTACGACGTACATGGGGTGATTGTGTACGTGGCCCACTCGTTACAGGGTGGGTGCTGGCTGTGTTATACAGATGGCACCGGCCTCTAAACAGCAGCTGCTGAAAATAGCACCGATTGTTACTGTCAATATATGATAGCGGCATTTAAATAGTTTTTCACCATGTGGAGAAAAACTATGGGGGACTATTGCTACCAGCCCCCACCACGCACAATAGAATAGTGGGGGCTACTGGATTTGACATTGTTCAATATCTCCAAACAAATTACAAAACATTTGCATGCTGAAATCCCCTAAAGGAAAAATATATAAGTTAAAAAAATAAAGAGATATTGAAAGAATAAAAAAATCAAAAACTCAAATGATACCCTCGTCTCCTCGTTTTCAGCAAAGAAATGTAAAATAAATAAATAAATATATGTATATATATATAGGAAACATATACTGGAACAGCACCATTTCACATTCACTCATGGTGGGTGCCAGGCCTCCAAGCAACCTGTCCAAATTGCATCTGAATAGAAAAATGTAAGAAGGCAGCACTCCAGATATATTACATTTTTAGAAAAAATTGACTTTATTGAGCCCAAATGGTGACGTTTCGGTTCATAGAACCTTTCTCAAGCCTTGAATTTATCTGTAGTGCTGCCTTATTATATATATATATATATATATATATATATACATATATATATATATACACATGTATATATATAACAGCACATTTGGTAATGTTGCATTTGTAACACATATGATAAACGCTGTAAATAAAAAAAATTTTTAAAAGCCCCAAAAATTGGAATAGAAAGCAATCAACAAGCCGTAAGCAGCCCCCCTTGGTATTACTAAAACCAATAGCTTACGCTGGAAAAAAACAAGTCCTCATACAGCTCAAAAAAATGCATTGGTCTCTGAAAATAGCGACACAAGGCAATTTATTTTTACAAGATTCTGGCTTTCTTAACCCCCATCTCCCTGTCTTTGACGCGGGCAAGCTGAGCCTATATTTTTGACAGCAGATGATGGCTGTGTTATTCAGCCATCACTTGCCTCTAACAGCTGCGAATGGAGCAGAGCTCCGCCCATAGCTATTAACCATCTAAATGCTGCTGTCAATCTGTGACAGCGCCATTAACAGCACGGTCTAGGGAAGAGCTCTTCTTACTGCCCACTGGCATCACCGCGACGTGATCGTGAGGTGCCGGGTTGCCATGACAGCTGGGGGTCTGCTGAAGACCCCAGTTGCTCGCCAGTACTGACAGTACTCCGGTGAACGCCAGATTCTAGTTGGCGTTCATAGGAGATCGGAGACAGTGATTTTTTTCTATGTACAGCAATATAGCGGCATTGCTGTATAAAGTACAAGCGATCAGAAGATCAGACTAACAATTACAATGAAAAGAAAAAAATATTTAAAAAAAAATAAAATAAAAAAAATAAAAGTTCCAATCACCCTCCTTTTCCCTCATTAAAAATAAATAAAAAAATCTAAATTTACACATAGTGTGATATCGTGATTTCTGTATCAAAATATAAAATGAATTAATCTGATCAGTAACAGCGTAATGAGAAAAAAATGCAACATGAGGCGATGGAAACATCATATGTACCCCAAAATTGTATCAATAAAAACATCAGCTCAGGGCGCAAAAAGCGAATCCCTCGCACAGCCCCATCCACCAACACTTGGAAACCTATCGCGTCTCAAAAAATGACAACACAAGGGATTTTTTTTTTTTACAAATTTCTGATTTGTTTTCTACACTTAAAGGTAAAAACGATGTATGTTTGGTATTGGTGAAATGGTACTGCCCCGGGAATCATATTGTCAGGACATTGTGACCATATAATGAACGCTGTATATAATAAATACTGAGTTGGGGGATTGCGCTTTTTTCACTGCAGTTGGAATTTATCAGAAGATAAAATGGTGACATTCAATAGCAGAACTCGTCCCCAATAAACAAGTCGTCATACGGCGATATCAGCGGAAACATCAGAAAGTGACGGGAAGAAGGGAGGAGAACAGCGAAAACGCAAGAACTGATAATCGCCGGGAAGTGAAGGGGAAGCAGGAAATTCTACTAATCAGTTTGGTAACAGCCGCCATCATGCCACCGGAGAACCAGCACCGGACATTATTACCGGCCAATAAACCCCCAAACACAACGATCTGTTATTATTCCTTTATTCCTCGGCCCCTGGATGCAGATTATATGGACAAGTGACTGGAGCCATTAATAAGAGGAGATCACTCAGCAGATAACGAGCCGCCGTACGGATCCACCGACAGAAGAAGGAAAAGTGATGGAGGAGACATAACAGGGCGGAAATCAGAGCTGTCAGGAAGGGGTTAAAGGGCATTTATTCCATTAGTAGGAATATGGTATCTATAGATTTGGTGTCAGCTGAATCCCCCAGAATAACCCAGCAGTGCAGAGACCCCCATCCTCCATGTATGTATGTACACTGCTATCTATAGACACACATACATCCACAATGCCCACAGCTCGTACATCGCACAGCCTCAGCCGGGGGCTCCACCACCCGGCAGCACAGACCCCGCTCACCACCTCAGACCCCCGGGGTGAGCGCTCATATCGCTGCTGGCTCTGCTCCTCCGTCCTCAGCAATTTGGTGACATCCGCGGTGATGGGAACACTGCGCGCAGGGCGTGGCTTCTCACTGTAACAGACACTGACGTGTTGTCATGGAGAACTCAGGGGGCGTGGTATCTATAATGGGCGGAGTCTCCTGGGAATGGGCGGGGCCTCCGGTTTATAGTGTTCCGCACATAATAGGAAGTAGCAGCAGTGCATGCTGGTCTATACAGTCTAAGATCCGTCCTGCTTCTGCTGCTCGGGGAAGGTGGAGAGGGACAGAGAGCAAAAGCACAGATCTGTGAGAGGAGAGAGAGATGAGAATCTGTGTGAGAGGGGACATCATGGGGGCAGTCTGTAATAGTGGGGGGACTATGAGGAGCCTGCTATATGAGAGCGGAGTATGGGGAACAGGCTGTATGAGAGGGAGATATGGGGAAAGTGGGGGGCTATAAGGAGCTGGCTGTATGAGAGGGGAGTATGGGGAACAGGCTGTATGAGAGGGAGCTATGAGGAGCTGGCTGTATGAGAGGGAGCTATGGAGAAAGTGGGGGGCTATGAGGAGCTGGCTGTATGAGAGGGGAGTATGGGGAAAGTGGGGGGCTATGAGGAGCTGGCTGTATGAGAGGGGAGTATGGGGAAAGTGGGGGGCTATGAGAAGCCTGCTGTATGAGAGGGGAGTATGGGGAACAGGCTGTATGAGAGGGGACTATGAGGAGCTGGCTGTATGAGAGGGAGCTATGGAGAAAGTGGGGGGCTATGAGGAGCTGGCTGTATGAGAGGGGAGTATGGGGAAAGTGGGGTGACTATGGGGAGCAGGCTGTATGAGAGGGGACTATGGAGAAAGTGGGTGACTATGAGGAGCAGGCTATATGAGAGGGGCTATGGGGAGCAGGCTGTATGAGAGAGGACTATGGAGAAAGTGGGGGGACTATGAGGAGCAGGCTGTATGAGAGGAAAGTGGGGGGACGATGAGCATCAGGCTGTATGAGAGGGGACTATGGGGAAAGTGGGGGGACTATGAGGAGCAGGCTAAATGAGAGGAAACTATAGAGAAATTGTGGAGACTATGAGGAGCAGGCTGTATGAGAGGAAACGGGAAAGTGGGGGAACGATGAGCGTCAGGCTGTATGAGAGGGGACTATGGGGAAAGTGGGGGGACTATGAGGAGCAGGCTGTATGAGAGGGGACTATGGGGAGCAGGCTGTATGAGAGGGGACTATGGAGAAAGTGGGGAACTATGTGGAGCAGGCTGTGTGAGAGGGGACTATGGGGAAAGTGGGAGGGCTATTGGGAACAGGCTGTATGAGATGGAGCTATGAGGAAAGTGGGGGGATATGAGGAGCTGGCAGTATGAGAGCGGACTGTGGGGTCGATGAGCATCAGCCTGTATGAGAGGGGACTATGGGTTAAGTAGGGAGATTATGAAGAAAAGACTATGAGAAGGGACTATGGGGAAAGTGGGTGGACTATGGGGAATAGGCTGTATGACAGGGGACTATGGGGAAAGTGGGGGGACTATGGGGAGCACACTGTATGAGAGGGAACTATGGAGAAAGTGAGGGGACTATGGGGAACAGACTGCATGAGAGGGGACTATGGGGGAACTATGAGGAGCAGGCTGTATGAGATGGGACTATGGGGAAAGTGGGGGGACTGGAGAGTAGGCTCTATGAGAGGGGACTATGGGGAAAGTGGGGGACTATGAGGAGCAGGATGCATTAGAGGGGACTATGGGGAAAGTGGGGGTACAATAGGGAACAGGCTGTATGAGAGGGAACTATGGGGAAAGTGGGGGGACTATGGGGAGCAGGCTGTATGAGAGGGGACTATGGGGAAAGTGGGAGGACTATGAGCAGCAGACTGTATGAGAGGGGACTCTGGGGAAAGTAGGGGGACTGAGGAGCAGGCTGTATGAGAGGAAATTGAGGCAAGTAGGGGGGACTATGAGGAGCAGGTTGTATGAGGTGACTATGGGGAAAGTGGCGGGACTACAAGGAGCAGGCTGTATGAGAGAGGACTACAAGGAAAGTGGTAGGACTATGTAGAGCAGGCTGTATGAGAGGAGACTATGGGGAAAGTGGGGGGACTATAAGGAGCAGGTTGTATGAGGGGACTATGGGGAAAGTGGAGGGACTATGAGGAGCAGGCTGTATGAGAGGGGACTATGGGGAAAGTGGGGGGACTATGAAAAGCAGGCTGTATGAGGAAACTATGGAGAAAATTGGGGACTATGAGGAACAGGATGTATGAGAGGGGACTATGGGGAAAGTGTGGGGACTATGAGGAGCAGTCTGTATGAGGGAACTGTGGGGGGACTATGGGAAGCATGCTGTATGAGAGGGGACTATGGGGAAAGTGGGATGACTATGAGGAGCAGGATGTATTAGACGGGACTATGGGGAAAGTAGGGGGACTGAGGAGCAGGCTGTATAAGAGGGGACTAAGGGAAAGGTGGGGGGACTATGAGGAGCAGAATATATGAGAGGGAAGTGTGAGGCTCCATTGGGAGTTCTCTGAGAGGAGGGACTAAAGGAAAAATTAATGGAGGGTATATGGGGAGTTTTCTGTGAGAAGAGGGACTATGGAGCATGTGGGGAACATTAGGGAGTGGTCGGTGAGTAAAAAGCTTTGGGTAAATTGAGGGACCATAGCTGGTGTTCTGTGAGAGACGGGATTATGGAGAAAGTGGGGGAACTATGAGGAGTGGTCTGATAGAGCGAACTATGGGGAAAGTGTAGGAACCATGTGGAGGGGTTTGTGAGAGACGGCACTATGGGGAAACCATAGGACATGGTCTATGAGACGAGGCCTATAGAGAAGTGGAAGATGAGGGTCTGTAAGAGATCAGAGACTTCGGGGACACTCTGTAAAAGTAGGGGTACCACAGGGAGGCGTCAGTTAATTTGGCCATTGCGGAATGAGGGAAACCATGGTGAGCGGTCTCTGGTGGGGACCGTTGGAAGCAGTTTGTGTCAAATGAGAGACAATCGGGATCACTAGATAAGAGGAGTGACTGAGAAGAGCGGTCAGGTGCCCATCATATAGATTAATGGCGGAGTGTACGGCATGTGCTGTGATGAATATAAAGTCTGCACTGTTGCATCATGATGTTGTTTATGGGGGTCTGTCTGATAAGTGACAGTGAGCCCTGGACCCCTGAACACATTCCCTGCCCCCCAGTTCTGCATTACCCAAGATACAAGACCTCTGCACACAGCTCCTGCCCCCCAGATCTGCATTACCTAAGATACAAGCCCCCTGCACACAGCCACTGCCCCCAGTTCTGCATTACCCACAGGTACAAGCCCCCTGCACACAGCCCCTGCCCCCAGATCTGCATTACCTAAGATACAAGTCCCCTGAACACATTCCCTGCCCCCCAGTTCTGCATTACCCACGATACAAGCCCCCTGCACACAGCCCCTGCCTCCCCCCAGTTCCGCATTACCCACAGGTACAAGGCCCCTACACACAGCCCCTGCCCCCAGGTCTGAATTACCTAAGATACAAGCTCCCTGCACACAGCCCCTGCCCCCCAATTCTGCATTACCCACGGGTACAAGCTCCGTATGAAAAGCCCCTGCACCCCAGGACTGCATTACCTAAGATACAAGTCCCCTGCACACATTCCCTGCCCCCTAGTTCTGCATTACCCAAGGTACAGCACCCTTGCACACAGCTCCTGCACCCCAGGTCTGCATTACCCTAGGTACACCCCTGCCTCCAGGTCTGCATTATCCACTGGTATAAGCCCCCTTCACACAGCTCCTGCCCCTCAGTTCTGCATTACCCAAGGTACAAGCCGCTGCACACAGCCTCTGTTTGTCAGGGCACGGAAAACCCACCAGGAGGCAGTAAACCTCATATGCTATCCAGGGGTGTACATAGAAATCATGGGGCCCCATAGCAGAAGTTCTAATTGGGCTCCCCCCCCTCCCAAAAAAAATTGTTGGGGTCACAGGGGAGCATATCTCATAACTTTCCAGCCTTTACATAGTAATTTCCTCCTGCTGAAGTCCTAGATTCATTTTGCATTACCCCCATAAAGTATGATGCCAACAAAACAAAAGTACCCCCCCAAACACAGAATGATACCCCCATGGTGAATTCCTCTACATTAACCTCCACATGCACAGTATAATTACTCTATTGTACCCCACCTCAACTCCCAAGGCAATGTATGGTGACCCCGACACAGTATGATCCCCCAGCTGTGACCCCCATACAGCCCTTCATGCAGTATAATGGACCTACATACAGTATGATGGCCCCACACCTCTCCACACTGTATAATGGCCCGCACTAGCCCTCCACACAGCATGATGGTACCCACACAGGGCTGCCACCAGGAATTACAGGACCCCATACTGGCTACATTTTTGGGCCCCCTTGAGACTCTGCCCAGGCTCCACCCCAGCTCCGCCTCAACCCCTCGAACGTTCCACAGTCCCACCGCCCACTCTTGGAAAAACTCTACTTTCTGCACCACGTCTTCACCAATCACACATTAACAGTACCCATTGAACCCCAGCTCACATATACAGTACAGACCAAAAGTTTGGACACACCTCATTTAAAGTTCCATAATTCATAGTTTTGATGCCTTCAGTGTGAATGTACAATTTTCATAGTCAAGAAAATACAGAAAAATCTTTAAATGAGAAGGTGTGTCCAAACTTTTGGTGTGTACTGTATACAGGGTGGTCCAAAAGTAGGTGGACAGAAAGTGTAATAAGGTTATGAAGGGACAGATTTAACAAACATGGTGTAAAGTGAAACTGGCTCATTTGCCCTTAGCAACCAGTCAGATTCCACTTTTCATTACTCACAGACTCTTTGGAAGATGAAAGGTGGAATCTGATTGGTTGCTAAGGGCAACTGAGCCAGTTTCACAGATCTAGTTTTCAAAGATAGATCTCCCCCAAATCTGTTTTCTTTTCAGATAACACATAATGGCAAATAATTTAAATACAGATCAAAGAAAATGGATTTTAACAGAGTATTGGAAATCTCAAAATGCTGAAACCGTTAGAGCAAATTGGGTTGAAACATTTGGTACTCAAGCCCCAAAGAGACAAACCATTTACCGCATTCGTGACAAATTCAATACCACTGGCTCAATCCTTAATGCTCCAAAAACTGGTCGACCCAAAACAGTCTGTACAGAAGATAATAAACAACTTGTTGCTGAAACATTTGTTCAGAGTCCAAAAAAGTCCAGAAGAGCCTCTTTGGAATTGGGAATTTCACAAGCTTCTATCATGTGAATCCTGAAATCTATTGGGTGGAAAGCTTATCGTCCACGTCTAATTCATGGTTTATTGGAAGATGATCCAGACAGGCGGCTGCAATTTAGTGTTTCATAAATCTCCCCCTTCATAACCTTATTACACTTTCTGTCCACCTACTTTTGTACAACCCTGTGTATATATATATATATATATATATATATATATATATACTGCTCAAAAAAATAAAGGGAACACTCAAATAACACATCCTAGATCTGAATGAATGAAATATTCTCATTAAATACTTTGTTCTGTACAAAGTTGAATGTGCTGACAACAAAATCATGCAAAAATCATCAATGGAAATCAAATTTATTAACCAATGGAGGCCTGGATTTGGAGTCACCCCCAAAATTAAAGTGAAAAAACACACTACAGGCTGATCCAACTTAGATGTAATGTCCTTAAAACAAGTCAAAATGAAGCTCAGTATTGTGTGTGGCCTCCACGTGCCTGTATGACCTCCCTACAACGCCTGGGCATGCTCCTGATGAGGTTGCGGATGGTCTCCTGTGAGATCTCCGCCCAGACCTGGACTAAAGCATCTGCCAACTCCTGGACGGCCTGTGGTGCAACGTGACGTTGGTGGATGGTGCGAGACATGATGTCCCAGATGTGCTCAATCGGATTCAGGTCTGGAGAACGGGCGGGCCAGTCCACAGCTTCAATGCCATTATCTTGCAGGAACTGCTGACACACTCCAGCCACATGAGGTCTGGCATTGTCCTGCATTAGGAGGAACCCAGGGCCAACCGCACCAGCATATGGTCTCACAAGGGGTCTGAGGATCTCATCTCGGTACCTAATGGCAGTCAAGCTACCTGTGGCGAGCACATGGAGGGATGTGTGGCCCTCCAAAGAAATGCCACCCCACACCATTACTGACCCAGTGCCAAACCGATCATGCTGAAGGATGTTGCAGGCTGTCACATGTGCTCAGTGTGAACCTGCTTTCATCTGTGAAGAGCACAGGGCGCCAGTGGCAACTTTGCCAATCCTGGTGTTCTGTGGCAAATGCCAAGCGTCCTGCACGGTCTTGGGCTGTGAGCACAACCCCTATCTGTGGACGTCGGGCCCTCATACCACCCTCATGGAGTCGGTTTCTAACCGTTTGTGCAGACACATGCACATTTGTGGCCTGCTGGAGGTCATTTTGCAGGGCTCTGGCAGTGCTTCTCCTGTTCCTCCTTGCACAAAAGCGGAGGTAGCGGTCTTGCTGCTGGGTTGTTGCCCTCCTACTGCCCCCTCCACGTCTCCTGGTGTACTGGCCTGTCTCCTGGTAGTGCCTCCAGCCTCTGGACGCTACGCTGACAGACAAAGCAAACCTTCTTGCCACAGCTTTCATTGATGTGCCATCCTGGATGAGCTGCACTACCTGAGCAACTTCTGTGGGTTGTAGAGTCCGTCTCATGTTACCATGAGTGTGAAAACACAACCAACATTCAAAAGTGACCAAAACATCTGCCAGAAAGCATTGCTACTGAGATGTGGTCTGTGGTCCCCACTTGCAGAGCCACTCCTTTTATTCAGTGTGTCTTGATAATTGCCAATAATTTCCATCTATTGTCTATTCCATTTGCACAACAGCATGTGAAATTGATTGTCAATCAGTGTTTCTTCCTAAGTGGACAGTTTGATTTCACAGAAGTTTGATTTACTTGGAGTTATATTCTGTTGTTTAAGTGTTCCCTTTACTTTTTTGAGCAGTGTATATATATATATATATATATATATACATATATATATATATATATATATATATATATATATGTATATATAAAACCATATAATATAGGATGAGAGATCCTGTAGCCAGGAGCCAATTCAGTCAGTGCATATAACTTTATATATCTGTGGACAGTATAACACATCCAGTGTACATATTGTTATATACCATCTGGTGTCTGTAGCCATGGTATATTATATATTGGTGATCCCGGCCCCTAGGAGGGGAACACATGGCATTACCAGGAATGCTATGTGTTCTGCTTAGTTAAGGGTTAAATGGCGGGAGAATGGCTTTCCCGCCGCTTTCAGATGGTCATGTAGCTAGGAGAAGTTAGGGAATTGATTGGATCTAAGGCCCGGCCATTCAGGGCACCGTCACAGGGGAGATATGTTTTTTGCCCTGGAGATGGACCGTGATTGGAGCGGGTATCAGCTGGGGGATATAAGGGAGCAGTGCCGGAGGTTCATGTCTGTCCTCCGGCACTGTCGTACCTGAAGTGCTGCCCTGCCCTCCCTCCATGAATTTTTGGCACGGCCTAGCGTTAGTCGTCCAGGTATCTGGATGGACAGGTAGTTGATTAACGGGCTTAAGCCTGATGGCCGAGCTGCGGTGTTGGAAAAATGGTTTGAACCTTTTAAGAAATTATGTTAATATGGTTATATTTATATGATATGTTTTAATATTTTAATAAAGGCTGTGGCCAATCTTTTATCCACCAAGTCAATGTGTCAAGCAGTATTTGTTATGCGCTCTTTAGGTAGAGAGTTAGATTAATGTGTAATGCCTTTGCAATGTATCTGTAAAAATCGAAAGCTATACTATGGCTCTGTATGGCATCTGATTTTTTTTACGCACCCAGACTTGAATGTGCGAGTCTCATCTGATTTATAGAAGAAACCAGAGCACGCTGCACTATTTTTCTCACACAAATTCAGTGAAAAAAAAAAGTCTCATCTGCACTGTGCCACTGAATAACAATGGTCCGAGTGTGGTCCGTTATTTCAACAGACAGCACCCGGACCAAAAATACAATCCTGTGAATGAGCCCCAATCCTGGCTAGAAATCAGACATGAATTGCAGCAGCTGCTTACTGATGGTCTCCTGGCCAATCTCCTGCCAGCTTCCAGGAAAACCACAGAGAGGAAGCAGTCAGCAGATTGTGTGCTGTGATGAGGGCCTTTATGAGAGGGTGTAAAGATGGCAGCTGTGATGACCAGGGTAAGTGGAAGGGCTCTGGCGGGTGCAAGGGTTAAGTTACTTGCATGTTGTCTGGTTATAGGTAAATTCCACTTTTACATTGTGCTGCTGTTTTATGAGATTTGCATTGCTGGGTTCTTCATGGTTTATGTGGAGGCATGTCATTGTATGATTTTTCAATTTTCTTTTTTTTGTCTTATTGCTGAAACTAGAACTTGGCTTCTTCACTCTTTTTAGGCCATTTAAAAAAAAAAAAAAACCCTTGTTGCTTACTGAAATTCCTGCTGTGACTTTGCTGCTTGCCTACAGGACTGAGTTAGTACTGGGCTAGCTGAGGCCTAACCCTGACAGCACATGTAACTCCTTTAGTGATATGGGTTAGGATTAGTGATGAGCGAGCACAAAAATGCTAGGGTACTCGTTGCTCGGGTCGAGCAAATTGGAATACTCGGGTGCTCGACCCGAGCAACGAGTCCAATGTAAGTCTATGGGAAACTCGTACATTTTTCAGGCGGCTCCCCCCGGCGGTCTGCAGAGGGCCTAAATATTGCCCAAATCGATGGGAACAGTGCTCAAATGACATGGGAAAAGCATGGGGAAGACCCCTGGAAGCATTTCTGACTCCCAGGTCACTGCTGTCAACAACGTTGTCAGAGTATTACACCACTTTTACGGACTCACAATAAAACATACAAAACCAAAATGGATTTTCCTGGGAAATATATGAAGAAACATCCTTTCCAGGGTAATGACTTGTATATAAGGCAAAATAAATAACCAAAACCAAAAATACTCCTCCACACCTTGGGCTATGTTCACACGTAGCGTTTTTGCACTTTTGCATTGCTTTCAACAAAGACAAATGCATTCACCGGGAAATGTCATTTTAACATTTTACAACCTTATCTGGCTATGTGGTGTGTGACACATCATCAGACACATGCATACAGTGCTGAAAAGACATGGGAACAGCATGGGGAAGACCACTGGAAGCATTTCTGACTCCCAGGTCACTGCCTAAAAGTGTGCCCATCATAAGTGATCCTTGGCGCCATGCACGTGTCGTTGCAGACTTGCAACAATCACTGTCCACGTCTTTGTCCCAGTGCAGCGTTCAGTTGTCCCTACCCCATTCCTTGGAATGCAAGCGCAAGTATGCAGCCAGCCACCCACCCACCCTCAGGCTGCAATACTACACTGCCAAATTTTTGACAGCTGCTTGCACTTGAAAATGTGGCCTTTTAGGCTCGTGGAGGCGGAAGCTTTTGATAACCTCATGCAGGAGGCGGCCGGGTGTCCATACTCCTGTCCCCAGCCGCCACTGTTTCTCCCGGTGTCGTCTCCTCCTTCCAGAAGCACGGTTCCCACAACATTACCCGTGCCCTCCCCAGTGCACTTACTGGGAAGGACTGCCTAACCACAAACACGTGGACAGGTGAATGTGGCCAGGGAAGGTACGAAGCCAGTCCACAGCTTTTTTTTGCTGAGAGTTGTATTTAGCTCGGTGAAAGGACTGGCATAGAGTGAAACCGTATCTACTCTGGGTGTCATTTCTCCGTCACCAGGTTCCGCCCATTGTCACACACGACCATGCCTGGCTGTATGTTCAGCGGTGGGAGCCACAGATCAGGCTGCTGTGTTATAGCTTTCAACAACTCTGCAGTGCTGGGCGGTTTGTCAATTAAGCATTAAGCATGTTATCTTCAGCACAGCCTGTTGCTGCTTGGCCAAGGCAGTGCTGCAGTGCTGTCAGCTTGTGACTGATGTGGTCATTTTGGAGATGGAGGAGGAGGGGCATGAGCTGAACAATGTGATTATATTGAGGTTAAATTGGTGACGCTGTTTTTTTATACTAAAGAAAGATCCTATTGTTTTGTTTTTTTACGTTATTTTTTAAGACAAATGCATTCACCGGGAAATGTCATTTTAACATTTTACAACCTTATCTGGCAATGTGGTGTGTGACACATCATCAGACACATCCTTTTTTATTTATGATGGAGGGACTCTGAAAGTCATAAAGCCTATTTTTATAGGGACATCAGATGGCCCTTACTATTCTTAAAAGGCCAGCAGTCGGCCCTAGCTATTGTTAGAGAGCCATCAGCTAGCTATGCTTTGTTGTTCCCATTATTAACAAGTGGGTCTCCTATACTGTTATTGCGTATCCAGTGACTGCAAGGGCTGCCAAAAATTTGGACGCAACCCAATACCCCTTTGAAGAGACATAGAGGAGGGTCTCAGTAAAAAAAATGTTCCCATTAGAAAGGAGCGGGTCTCCTATAGTGGTAATGCCCATGCTGTGACTGCAAGGGCTGCCAAAATTTGGGAAAAACCCCACTAAGAATTTAAAGACACATAGAGCAGGGCCACAGTAGCAAGGTACGACATGTTCCCATTAGAAAGGAGAGGGTCTGCTATACAGTTATAGGGTATGCAGTGAGTCCAACGGCTGACCAATTTTAGGAAAAAACCCACTAAGAATTTAAAGACACACGGAGCAGGGCCACAGTAACAAGGTACGACATGTTCCCATTAGAATGGAGAGGGTCTGCTATACAGTTATAGGGTATACAGTGAGTCCAACGGCTAACCAATTTTAGGAAAAACCCCACTAAGAATTTAAAGACACACAGAGCAGGGCCACAGTAACAAGGTACGACATGTTCCCATTAGAAAGGAGAGGGTCTGCTATTCAGTTATAGGGTATACAGTGAGTCCAACGGCTGACCAATTTTAGGAAAAACCTCACTAAGAATTTAAAGACACATAGAGCAGGGCACAGTAACGACAAATTCCCATTAGAAAAGAGAGAGTCTCCCATAGTGTTGGCCTATGCAGTGAATGCAAGGGTTGCCAAAAATTTGGAGGCACTTCAATGCCCCTTGGAAGAGACGTGGAGGAGGGCCTCATAAAAAAAAAAATGTTCCCATTAGAAAGGAGCGGGCCTCCTATACTTGTAATGCGCATGCACTAAGTGTATGGGCTGACAAACATTTACCCCTGGGGGGTATATATGAACATACTGTATAAAATATTTTTTTAACGGGCATCATAAACACCCTTTAAAAAAGTTATGTGGGTGTTGCATCACAGACCACGGTCATCATGGTGATATGGTGGTGGAGGATGAGGAGAAGGAGGAGGACAAGAGCAAATAGCCAAAATCAGGAAGCGTATACCCATGTGTGGGTGTGAAAAGGTGCATGTGAATACACCTCCCAAAAAAAGACACTGGATTTGAGTTTCTCATGCTGCTATCATTCGGTGGTGTTGAGAAGCCTGGCCCAATCCAGCCCTTGTTCATTTTTATAAGAGTCAGCCTGTCAGCATTTTCAGTTGACAGGCAGATAATTGATTTTTGGGCCTTCTGTGTAACTGCCAGGTACCACTGACCTAGATGCTGTACCGAAATCTCGCACATCAATCTCCTCATCTCTAGTGTCTAGCAGTGGCTGTCCCTATTGACTACACGTAAACCCTCAGTCATACTGATCATTCTATTATAATGGGAAGTCGGAAAAGATAAGTGTTGGCAGGACAAGTGTCTTGTCAATAGCCAACTCATGTCTATGGCCACCTTAGCATCCGGAAAGCCATTCTCCAACCTACCATAAAAATGGAGGATAGGTAAAGGCTGTTAGAGCCTCAGCTAAACCTCACGTAAAAGAAGTCGTGTAACAGTTATTTTAAAATAATAATGTAAATAAAACAAAAGTCCGGATAAATGTCATTTTCCAAAACTTTATTTAGCATTGACTTTTTAATTAAAATCATTAAAGTATAAACTCTATTTTAAATGTAAAAAAAGCTGCAGGGGCAACAGTTTTTCTTCTGAAACTCCTTTGTGGTCAAGTTGTTCTGCTGTCAAAGGCCCTGCTTGTTCTTGGTCTTCCCCATCGTGCAAATTCTGAAGACCAGGATTGCTCCTCGGGGTCAGGCTTTTGTTGACCAGTCATGAGGTCAGAATGCCATGGAGATATATAGCCTTCAATTTAGGAAAGCAAGAGGGGAATAAGATGAATGTGATGTACTGACAAGACAGCTAAAAAAACAATATGTATGAAATAATATGTGACGTTGCAAGTTGCACAAAAACTGGGCCACAATGACCAAAGTGCAGTAGCATTAAAGAGCTTACAAAATGCATGTTTTAAAGAGAAACTGTCATTTGCCATTAATATGATTTTTTTTTCCAAAACAACATCAGGGAAACAAAATCATTTAGACCAGGTAAAATATCTCCATATTTATGGCAAGTGACAGATCCTCTTTAAAGAAGAACTTCCGACAAACATATTATCTTGTAAACCTTTCTAGATACAGGGAAGGAAATAATTATTTGATTAATTGCTGTTTTTGTAAGTTTGCCCACTGACAAAGACATGAACAGTCTATAATTTTAAGACTAGGTTAATTTTAACATTGAGAGATAGAATATCCCCCCAAAAAATCAAGAAAATCACATTGTATAAATTAGATACATTTATTTGCATTTTGCAGTGAGAAATAAGTATTTGATCCCCTACAAACCATTATGAGTTCTGGCTCCTACAGACTAGTTAGACACACCTAATCAACTTGTTACCTGCACTAAAGACAGCTGTCTTACATAGTCACCTGTATAAAAGACTCCTGTCCACAGACTCAATTAATCCGTCAGACTCTAACCTCTGCAACATGGGCAAGACCAAAGAGCTTTCTAAGGATGTCAGGGACAAGATCATAGACCTGCACAAAGCTGGAATGGGCTAAAAAACCATAAGTAAGACGCTGGGTGAGAAGAAGACAACTGTTGGTGCAATAGTAAGAAAATGGAAGAAGTACAAAATAACTGTCAATCGACATCGATCTGGGGCACCATGCAAAATCTCACCTCGTGATGTAGCCTTGATCATGAGGAAGGTGAGAGATCAGCATAAAACTAAAGAGGGGGAACTTGTTAATGATCTCAAGGTAGCTGGGACCACAGTCACCAAGAAAACCATTGGTCGGGCGAGTACAGAGTATCTTCAGCATGCTCGGTAATATGTTTGAATCACTCGCATGTGCATGATTTGCGACTGTTTGACAGCTTTAATACATTTGAAGAATGCTTGTTTCTTAAGCATTCCTCACATGTATTAAAACTGTCAAACAAGCACGCTGAAGATACTTGGTACTCGCCCGAGCATACTCGTTGAAAGGGTTAACTGAACATACTCGCTCATCACAAGTGCAAATGAAAACCTGGATGATTCTGTGAGTTATTGGGAGAAGGTGCTGTGGTCAGATGAGACAAAAATTGAGCTCTTTGGCATTAACTCAACTCGCTGTGTTTGGAGGAAGAGAAATGCTGTCTATGACCCAAAGAACACCATCCCCACTGTCAAGCATGGAGGTGGAAACATTATGTTTTGGGGGTGTTTCTTTGCTAAGGGCACAGGACTACTTCACCGCATCAGTGGGAGAATGGATGGAGCCATGTACTGTAAAATCCTGAGTGACAAGCTCCTTCCCTCCACCAGGACATTAAAAATGGGTCGGGACAGGGTCTTCCAGCAAGACAATGACCCAAAACATACAGCCAAGGCAACACAGGAGTGGAGGGAGTTGAAGCTTCGAGTTGCCAATCGACAGCCTCAAAATCTGAATGATTTAGAGATGATCTGCAAAGAGGAGTGGACCAAAATTCCTCCTGACATGTGCGCAACCCTCATCATCAACTACAAAAAAATTCTGACTGCTGTGCTTGCCAACAAAGGTTTTGCCACCAAGTATTAAGTGTTGTTTTCTAGAGGAATCAAATACTTATTTCTCACTGCAAAATGCAAATAAATTTATCTAATATATACAATGTGATTTTTTGGGGGGATATTCTATCTCTCAATGTTAAAATTAACCTACCCTTAAAATTATAGACTGATCATGTCTTTGTCAGTGGGCAAACGTACAAAAACAGCAAGGGATCAAATAATTACTTCCTTCACTGTATGTATGCTATGTAGTATTATCGTGTTACAATACTTACTGATCACCTTCTACCCCAGTTTTCAGTGCCGCCTAGGTTCATTAAAAGCTGTTAGAATATTTTTGCACACCGCCAAATCTTTGTTCAATTAGTCCATAACCCCGATCTTATGAAACCTTTTCTTCATCCCAATTGAGCTTAATGGCATATGGCTGAAAGAGATCTTCCCCATCAGAATCACCCTACATGTAAACTTCAGGGAATCCAACAATGGCTAAAAATTTCTCACCATCACATCACACCGCATTCACCTTTCCATCTTCCAGTAATCAACTTGACAGCAGGCAGCCTACACTGCCCTTTTAGCGAGTCCACTTGTATTCCTATATAGGACAGTCTTGAAAATGGAAAATATTTTTTTTGTGAATTCCATTAATAATTTCTCCTCTGCTTCCTCACTACCTATCTAAGTCTGTCTTCGCTGCCAAGACTTAGGTTAAAAAAAAACAAAAACATCCACGTACTCTCCTTCCCTGATGCTCTTACTACAAATGTATAAGTGGATGACAATGAACACACCCTGCGCTGTGACTAGTATCTCACTGTTCTGAGCTTTCAGCCATGTAGTGATCACCTCTTTCTTATAACACTTCTCAGCTTTCAAACACTTTATTAACATGTTAAACATATTTCCTTCCTTACTGCATGCATCTTCATCTGACAATACAGCCCCATCCAATCAATTAGAATAAGACTTACTTGGCTACTGCGGTGCTGCTTGGATTGTGTCCTTGCTGTGACTTGCTCTTGTTTGGCCACTGTTTGCTGCGTGAGACCTCCATGCCCCAGCCACCTCTTATCGTCTAGTGTCCACATCTTGTTGCACCTTGTCGCTGCTTCGATCTCTGCAACAACAGACACTATGCGAGTATGCGTTCACATGTGATTTCACTGAGGATGCAACAAATTCCTGCCCACGCCAATTACTCCCTGTACGTGGCCTGTGCTGTGAGTACTCACCTAATCCTGGATGCTGTCCATGCTTCCCAACCTAAATTTGTCCTGGCCTCTGTTCCTTACATCTCCTAGTTCTGAGTCCATGATCTGCTCCTGCTATATACTGGTTATGTCCAAGGCCTATTTCTAGTTATAGCTTGTGGTCATGAACCTGATCCCGGCTGTGTCCTAGTTATCCGTCACTCTGCTTACAGCTCCACATCTGGTACTTAAAGGGGTTTTCCAATGAACAAAAGTTCATTTTAATCAATACATCTTGGAATAATAATAATTTCCACAATTGGATGTGTTTAAATAAAATGTTCCTGTGCTAAGATAATCTTATAAATGTGCCCCTGCTGTGTACTGTGTAATGACCCGACTTCTGTGTGCCACTGAAGCACATGGCCCGAACAGATGCCACATAAGCACATGGTCTGATGTCCACATGCTGCTGAAGCATGCGGCCCGGCGTCTCTTTGCCACCAAAACACACGGCCTGGCATCTGCGTGCCACCAGAGCACACAGCTCAACTTCCACGTGCCAACAAAGCACGTAGCCTGGTTTCCGCTTGTCACCGAAGCATATGACCCAGCATCCGTATGCCACTGAAGCATATGGCCACGTCATCGAATGTCACTGAAACACACGGCCCCGTGTCCATGTGCCACCGAAGCACACAGAACAACGTCCATGTGCCACCGAAGCACATGGCTTCACGTCCGGTTTCCACCGAAGCACATGGCTCCTCTTCTCGGTGCTACCGACGCACAAAGACCGGCCTCGTGTCTGGGTGCCACCGAAGCACACAGACCTGCATCCGTGTGCCACCGAAGCACTCTGCCCCGCCTCCGGGTGCCATCGAAGCACATGGCCCCATGTGTAGGTGCTACCGAACACACAGACCCGCGTCCGGATGCCACCAAATCACACGGCCCTGCTTCTCGGTGCTACCGAAGCACAAAGCTTGGCGTCCAGGTACTACCGAAGAACACGGCTCCACGTATGAGTGCCCCTGAAGCACATGGCCCTGCGTCCGTGTGCCACCGAAGCACATAGCTCCTCGTCCGGGTGCCACCGAAGCACATGGCCCGTGTCTAGGTGCCACCAAAGCACACAGACCTACGTCAGTGTGCCACCAAAGCACATGGCCCCGCTTCTCTGCGCCACTGAAGCACAAAGACCGGCGTCCAGGTAGCTCCCAAGCACACGGCTCAACATACGACTGCCACTTTAGCTCTCTTCCCCGTATCCGGGTGCCACCGAAGCACACGAACCCCTAAACAGGTGCCACCGAAGCACACAGCCCCACATAAGAGTGCCATTGAAGCACATGCCCCTGTGTCTGGGTACCACCAAAGCACACAGACCCACGTCCATGTGCCAAATAAGCACAGGGCCCTGCGTACTGGTGCCACCAAAGCACATGGCTCCCGCTTCTCGGTGCTACTGAAGCACAAAGACCAGCGTCCAGCTACCTCCGAAGAACACGGCTCCACGTACGATTGCTCATGAAGCACACAGCCTCGTGTCTGGGTGCCACCGAAGCACACAGAACCGCGTCCGTGTGCCACCGAAGCACTCTGCCCCGCGTTCGGGTGCCACTGAAGCACACAGCCCCACATACGAGTGCCACCAAAGCACACGGCCCCGTGTCTGGGTGCCACCGAAGCACACAGACCCGCATCCGTTTGCCACCGAAGCACATGCCCCCTGTCTAGGTGCCACCAAAGCACAGACCCGCATCCAGGTGCCACCAAAGAATACTTCTCCATGTACGAGTGACCAAGAAGCACACGGCCTCATGTCTGGGTGCCACCGAAGCAGACAGACCCGCGTCCATGTACCACCAAAGCACACAGACCCCAGTCCGGGTGCCACCAAAGCACATGGCTCCCGCTTCTCGGTGCTACTGAAGCACAAAGACCAGCGTCCAGCTACCTCCGAAGAACACGGCTCCACGTACGATTGCTCATGAAGAACACGGCTTCGTGTCTGGGTGCCACCGAAGCACATGACCCCGTTGAATGGGTGCCACCGAAGCACACAAACCTGCATCCGGGTGCCAACGAAGCACACGACCTCCCTGTACAGGTGCCACTGAAGCACACGGCCCCGCATGCGAGTGCCACCGAAGCACACAGACACGTGTCTGGGTGCCACCGTAGCACACAGACCCGCGTCTGTGTGCCACCAACGCACTCTGCCCCGCGTCTGGGTGCCACCGAAGCACATGGCCCATATCTAGGTGCCAACGAAGCACACAGACCCGCGTCCGGGTGCCACCAGAGCACACGGCCCCACGTCCGGATGCCGCCAAAGCACACAGCCCACATACGGGTGCCACCGAAGCACACAGACCTGAGTCCGGGTGCAACCGAAGCACACGGCCCCACGTCCGGGTGCCGCCAAAGCACACGGCCCCGCATCTAGGTGCCACCGAAGCACACAGACCCGCGTCCATGTGCCACCGAAGCACTCTGCCCTGCGTCCGGGTGCCACCGAAGCACTCTGCCCCGCGTCCGGGTGCCACCGAAGCACATGGCCCTGCTTCTCGGTGCTATCGCAGCACAAAGACTGGCGGCCGTGTACCACCGAAGCACACAACTCCACATACGAGTGCCCCTGAAGCACATGGCCTGGTGTCTGGGTGCCACCGTAGCACACAGACCCGTGTCCGGGTGCCACCGAAGCACATGGCCCGGTGTCTAGGTGCCATCGTAGCACACAGACCCGTGTCTAGGTGCCACTGAAGCACACAGACCAACATTCATGTGCCACCGAAGCACATGGCTCCTCGCCGCACATACGGGTGCCACCGAAGCACACAGACCTGAGTCCGGGTGCAACCGAAGCACACGGCTCCACGGCCGCCAAAGAACACGGCCCCGCATCTAGGTGCCACCGAAGCACACAGACCCGCGTCCATGTGACACCGAAGCACTCTGCCCCGCGTCCGGGTGCCACCGAAGCACATAGCCCCTTGTCTAGGTGCCACCAAAGCACACAGACCCGCAATCGGGTGCCACCGAAGCACACGGCCCGGCTTCCGGGTGCCATCGAAGCACACAGCCCCACATACGAGTGCCACCGAAACACATAGCCCCGCATCTGGGTGCCACCAAATCACACAGTCCCGCATCCATGTGCCACCGATGCACTCTGCCCCGCGTCCGGGTGCCACTGAAGCACATGGCACCATCTCTAGGTGCCACCATAGCACACATACCCATGTCTGGGTGCCACCGAAGCACACAGACTAACATCCATGTGCCACCGAAGCACATGGCCCTACATACGGGTGTCACCGAAGCACAAAAAACTGCGTCCGGGTACCTCCGAAGTACACGGCTCCATGTATGAGGGCCCCTGAAGCACACGGGCTCGTGTCTGGGTGCCACCGAAGCACACAGACCCGCGTCCGTGTGCCACCATAGCACTCTGCCCTGTGTCCGGGTGCCACCGAAGCACACGGCCCCACATACGAGTGCCACCGAAGCACACGGCCTCGTGTCTGGGTGCCACCAAAGCACACAGACCCATGTCCGTGTGCCACCGAAGCACTCTGCCCCGCGTCCGGCTGCCACCGAAGCACATGGCCTGGTGTCTAGGTGCCACCGTAGCACACAGACCCATGTCTGGGTGCCACCAAAGCACACAGACCAACGTCCATGTGCCACTGAAGCACATGGCCCCTCGTCCGGTTTCCACCGAAGCACATGGCCACGCTTCTCGGTGCTACCGGAGCACAAAGGCCGACATCCGGGTACCTCCGCAACACATGGATCCACGTATGAGTGCCCCTGAAGCACACAGCTTCGTGTGTGGGTGCCACCGAAGCACTCAGACCCATGTCCATGTGCCACCGAAGCACTCTGCCCCGCGTCCAGGTGCCACCGTAGCACACAGACCCGTGTCTGGGTGCCACCGAAGCACACAGACCAACGTCCATGTGCCACTGAAGCACATGGCACCTCATCCAGTTTCCACCGAAGCACACAGACCCGTGTCTGGGTGCCACCGAAGCACACAGACCAGCGTCCGGGTGCCACCGAAGCACATGGCCCTGCTTCTCGGTGCTATCACAGCACAAAGACTGGCGTCCGTGTACCACCGAAGCACACAACTCCACATACAAGTGCCCCTGAAGCACATGGCCTGGTGTCTGGGTGCCACCGTAGCACACAGACCCGCGTCCGGGTGCCACCGAAGCACATGGCCCGGTGTCTAGGTGCCACCGTAGCACACAGACCCGTGTCTAGGTGCCACTGAAGCACACAGACCAACGTTTATGTGCCACCGAAGCACATGGCTCCTCGCCCGGTTTCCAGCGAAGCACATGGCCCCGTTTCTCGGTGCTACCGAAGCACAAAGACCGGCGTCCGGGTACCTCCAAAGCACAAGACTCTACATACGAGTGCCCATGAAGAACACGGCCTCGTGTCTGGGTGCCACCGAAGTACACAAACCTGCATCCGGGTGCCCCCGAAGCACATGGCCCCTCGTCCGGTTTCCACCGAAGCACATGGCCAGGCTTCTCGGTGCTACCGGAGCACAAAGGCTGGCATCCGGGTACCTCCGCAATACATGGCTCCACGTACGAGTGCCCCTGAAGAACATGGCTTCGTGTGTGGGTGCCACCGAAGCACTCAGACCCATGTCCGGGTGCCACCAAAGCACACGGCACACATACGAGTGCCATCAAAGCACACGGCCCCACGTCCGGGTGCATCTGGGTGCCACCGAAGCACATGGCCTCCCTGTAAAGGTGCCATTGAAGCACACAGACCCGTGTCTGGGTGCCACCGAAGCACACAAACCCGCGTCCATGTGCTACAGAAGCACACAACCCTGCGTCCAGGTGCCACCGAAGCACGTGGCCCCGCTTCTTGGTGCTACCGAAGCACAAACATCGGCGTCTGGGAACCACCGAAGAACACGGCTCCACGTACTAGTGCCCCTGAAGCACACAGCCTCGTGTCTGGGTGCCACCGAAGCACACAGAACCGCGTCCGTGTGCCACCGAAGCACTCTGCCCCGCGTTCGGGTGCCACTGAAGCACACAGCCCCACATACGAGTGCCACCAAAGCACACGGCCCCGTGTCTGGGTGCCACCGAAGCACACAGACCCGCATCCGTTTGCCACCGAAGCACATGGCCTTGTGTCCGGGTGCCACCGAAGCACATGCCCCCTGTCTAGGTGCCACCAAAGCACAGACCCGCATCCAGGTGCCACCAAAGAATACTTCTCCATGTACGAGTGACCAAGAAGCACACGGCCTCATGTCTGGGTGCCACCGAAGCAGACAGACCCGTGTCCATGTACCACCAAAGCACACAGACCCCAGTCCGGGTGCCACCGAAGCACATGGCCCCGTGTCTAGGTGCCACCGTATCACACAGACCCGTGTCTGGGTGCCACCGAAGCACATAGACCAACGTCCATGTGCCACCGAAGCACATGACCCCGCATCCGGTTTCCACCGAAGCACATGGCCCAGCTTCTCGGTGCTACCGAAGCACAAAGACCGGCGACTGGGTACGTACGAAGTACACGGCTCCACATACGAGTGCCCCTGAAGCAGACGGCCTTGTGTCTGGGTGACACCGAAGAATACAGACCCACGTCTGTGTGCCACCGTAGCACTCTGCCCCGCATCTGGGTGCCACCAAAGCACACAGCCCCACATACGAGTGCAACCGAAACACATGCCCCGTGTCTGGGTGCCACCGAAGCACGTGGCCCTGTGTCAAGGTGCCATAGAAGCACACAAACCCGCGTCTAGGTGCCACCGAAGCACATGGCCTCCCTTTACGGGTGTCATCGAAGCACACAGACTCGTGTCTGGGTGCCACCGAAGCACAAAGACCCGCATCCATGTGCTACGGAAGCACACGGCCCTGCATCCCGGTGCCAAGAAGCACGTGGCCCCACTCCTCGGTGCTACCGAAGCACAAAGATCGGAGTCCGAGTACCACCGAAGCACACAGCTCCACGTACGAGTGCCCCTGAAGCACACAGCCTCGTGTCTGGGTGCCACTGAAGCACACAGACCCGCGTCCGTGTGCTATCATAGAACTCTGCCCCGCGTCCGGGTGCCACTGAAGCACAAGGCTTCACATACGAGTACCACCGAAGCACACTGCCACGTGTTTGGGTGCTACCGAAGCACACGAACTTGCATCCATGTGCCACCGAAGCACATGGCCCCTCGTCCAGGAACCACCGAAGCACACAGACCCGCATCTGGGTGCCACCGAAGAACATGGTCCCACTTCTCAGTGCTACCGAAGCACAAAGACCGGCATCCGGGTACCTCCAAAGCACACGGCTGCACGTACGAGTGCCCCTAAAGCACACGGCCTTGTGTCTGGGTGCCACTGAAGCACACAGACCCACATTCGTGTGCCACCGTAGCATTCTGCCCCGCGTCCGTATGCCACCGAAGCACATGACCCCCTGAACAGGTGCCACAGAACCACACACCCCTGCATAATAGTGCGACCGTAGCACATGACCCCATGTCTAGGTGACACCGAAGCACACAGACCCGCGTTCGGGTGCCACCGAAGCACATAACCCCGTGTCTAGGTGCCACCGAAGCACACGGCTTCACATACGAGTACTACCGAAGCACATGGCCCTCGTCCGGGTGCCACCGAAGCACATGGTCCCGTGTCTAGGTGCCACCAAAGCACACGGAGCCGCATATGGGTGCCACTGAAGAACATGGTCCCACTTCTCGGTGCTACCGAAGCACAAACACTGGCGTCCGGGTACCTCCGAAGCACACGGCTGCACGTATGAGTGCCCCTGAAGCACACGGCCTTGTGTCTAGGTGCCACCGAAGCACACAGACCCACATTCATGTGCCACCGTAGCTTTCTGCCCCGCGTCCGTGTGCCACCGAAGCACATGACCCCCTGAACAGGTGCCACAGAAGCACACAGCCCTGCATAAGAGTGCGACTGAAGCACAAGACCCCATGTCTAGGTGACACCGAAGCACACAGGATCACAACCGGGTGCCACCAAAGCACACGGCTTCACATACGAGTACCACCGAAGCACACGGCCCCGTGTCTGGATGCCACCGAAGCACACACACCTGCGTCTGTGAGCGACCGAAGCACGTGGCCCCTCGTCTGGGTGCTACCGAAGCACATGACCCCGTGTCTAGGGGCCACCGAAGCACACAGACCCGCGTCCGGGTGCCACCGAAGCACATGGCCCTGCTTCTCGGTGCTACTGAAGCACAAATACCGGCATCCGGGTACCACCAAAGCACTCGGCTCCACATGACTGCCACCGAAGCACACAGACCCGCATCCGTGTGCCACCGAAGCACATGGCCCTTCGTACGGGTGCCACCAAAGCACATGTCCCCGTGTCTAGGTGCCACCGAAGCAAACAGACCCACATCCGGGTGTCACCGAAGCACACAGCCTTCCTGTACGGCTGCCACCAAAGCACATGACCCGTGTCTAGGTGCCACCAAAGCACACAGACCCGCATCTGGGTGGCACCAAAGCACACGGCCCCGCTTCTCGTGTTACCAAAGCACAAAGACCGGCGTCCCTGTACCATTGAAGAACACGGCTCCACGTATGAGTGCCCCTGTAGCACACAGCCTCGTGTCTGGGTGCCACCAAAGCACACAGACCCACGGCCATGTGCCACCGTAGCACTCTGCCCCGCTACCGAAGCACAAAGACCGGCGTCTGGGTACCTCCGAAGTACACGGCTCCACATATGAGTGCCCCTGAAGCACACGGCCTCGTGTCTGGGTGCCACTGAAGCACAGACCCGCGTCCGTGTGCCACCATAGCACTCTGCCCACGTCTGGGTGCCACCGAAGCACACGGCCCCAAATACGAGTGCCACCGAAGCACACGGCCCCATGTCTGGGTGCCACCGAAGCACACAAACCCGCATCCGTGTGCCATCGAAGCACATGGCCTTGCGTCTGGGTGCCACCGAAGCACATGGCCCCGTGTCTAGGTACCACCGAAGCAAACAGACTCGCATCCAGGTACCACCGAAGCACACGGCCCCGCTTCTCGGTGTTACCGAAGCACAAAGACCGGCATCCAGGTACCATTGAAGAACACAGCTCCATGTACGAGTGCCCCTCAAGTACACTGCCTCGTGCCTGGGTGCCACCGAAGCACACAGACCCATGTCAGTTTGCCACCGAAACACTCTGCCACGCGTCCGGTTTCCACCGAAGCACATGGCCCGGTGTCTAGGTGCCACAGTAGCACACAGAACCGTGTCTGGGTGCCACCGAAGCACACAGATCAACGTTCATGTGCCACCGAAGCACATGGCTCCTCGCCCGCTTTCCACCGAAGCACATAGCCCCGCTTCTCGGTGCTACCGAAGCACAAAGACCGGCGTCTGGGTACCTCCAAGGCACAAGACTCCACGTACAAGTGTCCATGAAGAACTCGGCCTCGTGTCTGGGTGCCACCGAAGTACAGGGCCCCGTTGAATGGGTGCCACCGAGGCACACAAACCTGTATCCGGGAGCCCCTGAAGCACACAACCTCCCTGTACAGGTGCCACCGAAGCACACAGATCAGCGTCCAGGTGCCACCGTAGCACAAGGCCCCGCTTCTCGGTGCTACCGAAGCACACAGACCGGCGTCTGAGTACCACCGAAGCACACGGCTCCGCATATGAGTGTCCCTGAAGCACAAGGCCTTGTGTCTGCATGCCACCGAAACACACAGACCCGCGTCCGTGTGCCACCAACGCACTCTGCCCCGCGTCTGGGTGCCACCGAAGCACATGGCCCATGTCTAGGTGCCACCGAAGCACACAGACCCGCGTCCGGGTGCCACCGTAGCACACGGCCCCACATCCGGATGCCGCCGAAGCACACAGCCCACATACGGGTGCCACCGAAGCACACAGACACAAGTCCGGGTGCCACCGAAGCACGCGGCCCCACGTCCGGTTGCCACCGAAGCACACGGCCCCTCATCCGGGTGCTGCCAAAGCACGCGGCCCCCCATCTAGGTGCCACTGAAGCACACAGACCCGCATCCATGTGCCACCGAAGCACTCTGCCCCGTGTCCGGGTGCCACCGAAGCACATGGCCCCTTGTCTAGGTGCCACCAAAGCATACAGACCCGCATTCGGGTGCCACCGAAGCACACGGCCCGGCTTCCGGGTGCCATCGAAGCACAAAGCCCCATATACGAGTGCCACCGAAACACACGCCCCGTGTCTGGGTGCCACCGAAGCACATGGCCCCGCATCTGGGTGCCACCAAATCACACAGACCCGCGTCCATGTGCCACCGATGCACTCTGCCCCGCGTCCGGGTGCCACCGGAGCACATAGCACTATCGGCTAGGTGCCACCATAGCACACATACCCGTGTCTGGGTGCCACTGAAGCACACAGACTAACGTCCATGTGCCACCGAAGCACATGGCCCCACGTCTGGGTGCCACCGAAGCACATGACCCCGCTTCTCAGTGCTACCAAAGCACAAAGAACGGCGTCCGCGTACCTCCAAAGTACACGGCTCCACGTACGAGGGCCCCTGAAGCACACAGCCTCGTGTCTGGGTGCCACCGAAGCACACAGACCCGCGTCCATGTGCCACCATAGCACTCTGCCTCGTGTCCAGGTGCCACCGAAGCACACGGCCCCACATATGAGTGCCACCGAAGCACACGGCCATGTGTCTGGGTGCCACCGAAGCACATGGCCTGGTGTCTAGGTACCACTGAAGCACACGGTCCGGCGTCCGTGTGCCACAGAAGCACATGGCCCCGCGTCTGGGAGCCAGAGAAGCACAAGGCCAAATGTTTGGGTGCCACTTAAGCACACGGCCCCGGTTACTGATGCCACCGAAGCACACGGTCCTGTATACGGATGCCACCGAAGCATTTGCCCCCAAGTACGGGTGCCACCGAAGCACACAGCCCAGCATACGAGAGCCACCGAAACACACGCCCCCGTGTCTGGGTGCCACCGCAGCCCAAAGTCTCGCTTCCGTGTGCCACCGAAGCAAGTGACCCCGCGTCCTGGTGACCCCGAAGCACATGGTCCCGTGTCTAGGTGCCACCGAAGCACACAAACCCGCGTTAGGGTGCCATCAAAGCACACGGCCTACCTGTACGGGTGCCACCGAAGCACATGGCCCCACATGCAAGTGCCACCGAAGCACATAGACCCATGTCTGGTTGCCACCGAAGCACACAGACCCACGTCCATGTGCCACAGAAGCACATGGCCCTGCGTCCGTGTGCCACCGAAGCACATGGCCCCGCTAATCGGTGCTACTGAAGCACAAACACCGGTGTCCGGGTACCACCGAAGCACACGGCTCCAAGTATAAATGCCCCTGAAGCACACGGCCTCGTGTCTGGGTGACACCGAAGCACACAGTCCCACATCCATGTGCCATCGAAGCAAATGGCTCCATGTCTAGGTGCCACCAAAGCACACAGACTCGCGTCCAGGTGCCACCGAAGCACAAGGCCCCGTGTCTGGATGCCACCGAAGCACACGGCTTCACATGCGAGTTCCACTGAAGCACACGGCCCCGTTTCTGGGTGCCACCGAAGCACACAGACCCACGTCCGTGTGCCACTGTAGCACTCTGCCCCGCCTCCGGGTGCCACCGAATCACACGTCCCCGTGTCTGGGTGCCACCGAAGCACACAGACCCGCATCCGTGTGCCATCGAAGCACATGACCTTGTGTCCGGGTGCCACCGAAGCACATGGCCCCATGTCTAGATGAAATCGAAGCACACAGACCCGCATCCGGGTGCCGCCAAAGAATACAGTTCCATGTACGAGTGCCCCTGAACCACACGGCCTCATGTCTGGGTGCCACCAAAGCACACAGACCCATGTCCGTGTACCACCGAAGCACACAGACCCCAGTCCGGGAGCCACCGAAGCACATGGCCCCGTGTCTAGGTGCCACCGTAGCGCTTAGACCCGTGTCTGGGTGCCACCGAAGCACACAGACAAACGTCCATGTGCCACCGAAGAACATGGCCCCGCGTCCGGTTTCCACTGAAGCACATGGCCCTGCTTCTCGGTGCTACGGAAGCACAAAGCCGGGATCTGGGTACCACCGCAGTACACGGCTCCACGTACGAGTGCCCCTGAAGCACACAGCCTCGTGTCTAGCTGCCACCGAAGCACACAGACCCATGTCCGTGTGCCACCGAAGCACATGGCCCCACTTCTCGGTGCTACCGAAGCACAAAGATCGGCATCCGGATACCACCGAAGTACACGGAATCACGTACGAGTGCCCCTGCAGCACACGGCCTTGTGTCTGGGTGCAACCGAAACACACAGACACGTGTCCGTGTGCCATCGAAGCACTCTGCCCCGCATCCGGGTGCCACCGAACCACATGGCCCCGTGTCTAGGTGCTTTCGAAGCACACAGACCCGCATCCGGGTGCCACCGAATCACATAGCCCCGCTTCTCGGTGCTACCGAAGCACAAAGCTTGGCGTCCAAGTACCACCGAAGAACATGGCTCCACGTACGAGTGCCCCTGAAGCACAAGGCCGCGCATCTAGGTGCCACCTAAGCACACAGACCCGCGTCCTTGTGCCACCAAAGCACATAGCCCCTCATCCGGGTGCCACCGAAGCACAAGACCCCCTGAATGGGTGCCACCTAAGCACACAGACCCGCGTCCTTGTGCCACCAAAGCACATAGCCCCTCGTCCGGGTGCCACCGAAGCACAAGACCCCCTGAATGGGTGTCACCGAAGCACACAGTGCCACATGAGTGCCATTGAAGCATACGCCCCCGTGTTTGGGTGCCACCGAAGCACACAGACCCACGTCTGTGTGCCAAATAAGCACAGGGCCCTGTGTATGGGTTCCACCGAAGCACATGGCTACCGCTTCTCGGTGCTACTGAAGCACAAAGACCGGCATCCGGGTACCTCGGAAGCACACGGCTCTACGTACGAGTGCCCATGAAGCACACGGCCCCGTTGAATGGGTGCCATCGAAGCACACAAACCTGCGACCGGGTGCCACCGAAGCACACGACCTCCCTGTACAGGTGCCACCGAAGCACAAGGCCCCACATATGAGTGCCACCGAAGCACACAGACCCGTGTCTGGGTGGCACCGAAGCACACAGACTCGCGTCCGGGTGCCACCGAAGCACAAGGCCCCGCTTCTCGGTGCTACCGAAGCACAAAGACCGGCGTCCGGGTACCACCGAAGCACACGGCTCCACGTACGAGTGCTCCTGAAGCACAAGGCCTTGTATCTGCGTGCCACCGAAACACACAGACCCGCGTCCGTGTGCCACCGAAGCACTCTGACCCGCGTCTGGGTGCAATTGAAGCACATGGCCCATGTCTAGGTGCCTCCAAAGCACACAGACCCGCATCCGGGTGCCACCGAAGCAAACGGCCCCATGTCCGGGTGCCGCCAAAGCACACGGCCCACATACGAGTGCCATCTAAGCACACGGCCCCACGTCCGGGTGCATCTGGGTGCCACCGAAGCACATGGCCTCCCTGTACAGGTGCCATTGAAGCACACAGACCCGTGTCTTGGTGCCACCAAAGCACACAGACCCGCGTCCATGTGCTACAGAAGCACACAACCCTGCATCTGGGTGCCACCGAAGCACGTGGCCCCGCTTCTCGGTGCTACCAAGGCACAAACATCGGCGTCCGGGAACCACCGAAGAACACGGCTCCACGTACGAGGGCCCCTGAAGCACACAGCCTCGTGTCTGGGTGCCACTGAAGCACACAGACCCGCGTCCTTGTGCCACCGAAGCACACTGCCCCGCGTCCGGGTGCCACCGAAGCACACGGCTTCACATACGAGTACCACCCACGGCCACGTGTCTGGGTGCCACCAAAGCACATGGCCTCCCTGTAAGGGTGCCAACGAAGCACACAGACCCACGTCTGTGTGCCACCAAAGCACTCTGCCCCTCGTCCGGGTGCCACCGAATCACATGTCCCCGTGTCTAGGTGCCAGCGAAGCACACAGACCCACATCTGGGTGCCACCGAAGAACATGGTCCCACTTCTCAGTGCTACCGAAGCACAAACACCGGCGTCCGGGTACCAACGAAGCACACGGCTCCAAGTATGAAGGTCCCTCGTGTTTGGGTGACACCGAAGTACACAGACCCACATCCATCTGCCATCGAAGCACATGGCCCCATGTCTAGGTGGCACCAAAGCACACAGACACGCGTCCGGGTGCCACCGAAGCTCACGGCCCCATGTCCGGGTGCCACCGAAGAACACGGCTTCACATGCTAGTACCACCAAAGCACTCTGCCCCGCCTCCGGGTGCCACCGAAGCACATGACCCCACATACAAGTGCCACCAAAGAACATGGCCCCGTGTCTGGGTGCCACCGAAGCACACAGACCCACATCCGTGTGCCATCGAAGCACATGACCTTGCGTCCGGGTGCCACCGAAGCACATGGCCCCATGTCTAGGTGCCACCGAAGCAAACAGACCCGCATCCGGGTGCCACCAAAGAATACAGTTCCATGTACGAGTGCCACCGAAGCACACAGACCCATGTCTGTGTACCACCGAAGCACACAGACCACAGTCCGGATGCCACCGAAGCACATGGCCCCGAGTCTAGGTGCCACCGTAGAGCTTAGACCGGTGTTTGGGTGCCACCGAAGCACACAGACCAATGTCCATGTGCCACCGAAGCACATGGCCCCGCATCCGGTTTCCACTGAAGAACATGGCCCTGCTTCTCAGCGCTACCGAAGCACGAAGCCGGCGTCCGGGTACATCCGCAGTACACGGCTCCATGTACGAGTGCCCCTGAAGCACACGGCCTCGTGTCTAGCTGCCACCGAAGCACACAGACCCGTGTCCGTGTGCCATCGAAGCACATGGCCCCGCTTCTCGGTGCTACCGAAGCACAAAGATTGGCGTCTGGGTACCTCCGAAGTACACGGCTTCACGTATGAGTGCCCCTGAAGCACACGGCCTTGTGTCTGGGTGCAACCGAAACACACAGACCAGTGTCCATGTGTCACCGAATCACACCGCCCCGCTTCTCGGTGCTACCGAAGCACAAAGCTTGGCGTCCAGGTACCACAGAAGAACACGGCTCCATGTACGAGTGTAACTGAAGCACAAGGCCACATATCTAGGTGCCACCTAAGCACACAGACCCACATCCTTGTGCCACTGAAGCACATAGCCGCTCGTCCGGGTGCCACCGAAGTACACGACCCCCTGAATGGGTGTCACCGAAGCACACAGCCCCACATGAGTGCCATTGAAGCACACGCCCCCGTGTTTGGGTGCCACCGAAGCACACAGACACAAGTCTGTGTGCCAAATAAGCACAGTGCCCTGCGTCCGGGTACCTCCGAAGCACACGGCTCTACGTACGAGTGCCCATGAAGCACACGGCCCGTTGAATGGGTGTCACCGAAGCACACAAACCTGCATCCGGGTGCCACCGAAGCACACGACCTCCCTGTACAGGTGCCACCGAAGCACACAGCCCCACGTACGAGTGCCGCCGAAGCATACAGACCCCTGTCTGGGTGCCACCGAAGCACACAGACTCGCGTCCGGGTGCCACCGAAGCACAAGGCCCAGCTTCTAGGTGCTACCGAAGCACAAAGACCGGCGTCCGGGTGCCACCAAAGCACACGTCCCCGTGTTTGGGTGCCACTTAAGCACACGGCCCAGGTTACTGATGCCACTGAAGCACACGGTCCTGCATACGGATACCACCGAAGCATTTGCCCCCAAGTACAGGTGCCACCGAAGCACATGGCCCTGTGTCTGGGTGCCACCGAAGCACACGGTCCCGCATACGGATGCCACCAAAGCACATAGCCCCGCGTGCGGAAGTCACCGAAGCACACAGTCCAGCTTCTCAGCGCCATTGAAGCACACGGACCGGCGGGTGCCACTGTGCCACCGAAGCACATGGCTCCACATACGGGTGCCACCGAAACACACGGCCTGGCATCCGGGTGCCACCGAAGCACATGGCCCCACATACGGGTGCCACGAAGCACATGGCCGTGCATCCAGGTTCCACCGAAGCACACGGCCCTGTGTCCGGGTGCCTACGAAGAACAAGCCCTGCGTACCGGTGCCACCAAAGCACACGGCTCCATATCTGAGTGCCCCAAAGCATACGGTCCCGTGTCCAGGTGCCACTGAAGCACAAGACCCGGCGTCCACGTGCCACTGAAGCACAAGGCCCGATGTCTGGATGTCGCTGAAGCACACGGCCCGGCATTTATTTGCCATCAAAGCACATGCATCAGCTTCCGCATTCCAGTGAAGCACCAGGCCCGACATCCACATGCCACCGAAGCACATGGACCGACGTCCGTGTGACACCAAAGCATCTACTGGTACAGAATATAATATCATGATATAGGTCATCTGCGTATATAAGAATATATATATTCCTCCTATACCCCGTTTACAATGCTTTTGTTGGACAGAAAAATTGCATCAACAATTTGATTAGTAATGTAATAATGGCAATGAAGAACAGATGGGCATGTTAGCATTTATACTGGATTCCTGACAGATGCCACACAGACTGACGATTAGATTTGTTAATCCAAGGGAAATACACTATTGTGTTTCTGTTGACTTGTTATGTATGAGCATTTCTGTTACTGGTCAAGGGCAGACCAGTATTTGTATAACCCTGATTGTTATCTTCTATTAGTCTGTGGTACAATGAATGTTGATTAAGCTTTGTGTGGACACTGTGGCTTGTTGACTCCCAAGACAGGAGGACAAACTATGCAAATTCATTAAATGCTCAAACATTGAGACCTGAGCGCTGCCCTTTCCCCCAAACCTGTGAATGTGTACTTGCATGGAGAACTGTGACTATTTTAAGGGACATGTGCTTCTGTAGGAGAGACATGGGACAGAGATTGAAAGAGACTTGGAACATCAGCTTGGTAGTATGGCTTTACCTAAAGAGACCCAGATTTGGATTCTACATGATTCTTGCCTAAGGGTACATAGCCCTGACTGGAAAGATACGGATCTGCTCCATTAACCATCAGAGAGCCCATGGATACATTTGTGGAGACCAGGTTGGGACGATGAAGTCGCCTGGCCCCATGGATATGTTGTTTGGGGTTGCCAGGAGGGACCCATTGGTTGCCTGGAACTCATGGAGACATTCGTAAAAGCCAGAATGGGACTCACCAGTCATCTGGCCCCATGGAAACTCTCGGAGAGGACAGGGTGGGACCCTCAGGTTTCTTGACCTTGTACCTTGATGGACTACTAACTTCCTAAGCTTACCGCTACCTTCTCTATGTGGGGCCCGCCAGTAGCCGGGGCCCACTGATTGAGGTAGTTGACCCTGGAAGTCTCAAAGTCGCAGCTGTTCTATCCCAGGAGCGGAAGGGTGAGACTGTGTAATGTTGTACCATCTTGGGTATTTGCTGGGACTGTTCTATGTGTTTATTGTCCTATTTTGTGGTTCAATAAAGTATTGTCACGCTGTTTTACCCTCACCCCTGTGTTGTCTGAGTAGCATTACGCCCACTGAAGACCCCAGAACTTCACACCATACATTAAATGTTGGATAACAGTTGCTTAACTCCTTAAATGCCGTGGTGAAAAACAAGCACGGTATCTAAGTTGATAGACATAGGGAGGAGCTCCTTTTCTCTCAGTATCTCTAAAATGCGCAATAATGGAGTATTCAGAAGTACAAAAAAAATAAAGTGAAAACCACAAAAATAACTTTTTTTACATTAAAACGTGTTTTGACAAAAAAATCACAAGCAAAAAAATATAAACCTACGGTAATTTATATTGCAGCATCTGTAACTACACAAACTATAAAGCCATCACATTATTTATCATGACTGAAAAATGGCATAATAATAATAACACCACAATTGCTATTATTGATCATTTTGGCCTCACCCTAAAAAAAATCCACCAGAATATATTACCTATACTGCATTATAAACTCTGTACAGTTATATAAATAACCAAATGGAAAAGTTCATACCAGTCATCACCCCCCATAGATGAAGCGGAGAACGCTCTGGTGGTCTGCATCAGATCCGGAAGTGATGATTTCGCCATCCGGAAGTTACTTGATCGCTGATTCACTGCACAGGTCAGGAAAGATCTAATGACACACTGGTTCAGACGCCTGTCCGGCCAATCTCAGGCTTCAGCATCGGTCACATCTGGGCGGCTTAGTCATCGTTTCTATCTAGAGTGAGTATAGCAGGGGGACGCACATTTGTTTGTTATTTTTAAAAGATCAACGCCAAAGAAAAAATATTGGATAACTCATTTAAAAGTAAAATAATGGTAGCTCTCAGAAAATGTAGACAGAAAAAATATTTTTATTTTTACAAAGTGATTTTATTGAGCAAAGCTTGAAAGCTTCAAAACCTTCTAAATTAGGTAAAGTGCTAAAAATAAAATAAATAACATTTTTTTTTCACAAAATGCAGCTTTTTTTGTTCATCTTTCCTACAAATAAATGGAATTAAAAAGTGATCAAAATGTAGTCTGTACCCTAAAATAGTACCAATGAGAGCTATAGATTGTCCTGGAAAATTTAAGCCCTCGTATAGCTTTGTCAACAGAAAAATTAACAAGTTATTACTGTTAAAATATGGCAATATAAAATCAAATATATTCTTTTTCCCTTTCCAGATTTCTGACGCACTTGTACGACGTACGTGGGGTGATTGTGTACGTGGCCCACTCGTTACAGTGTGGGTGCTGGCTGTGTTATACAGATGGCACCGGCCTCTGAACAGCAGCTGCTGAAAATAGCACCGATTGTTGCTGTCAATTTATGATAGCGGCATTTAAATCGTTTTTCACCATGTGGAGAAAAACTATGGGCGACTATTGCTACCAGCCCCCACCACGCACAATAGAATAGTGGGGGCTACTGGATTTGACATTGTTCAATATCACCAAACAAATTACAAAACATTTGCATGCTGAAATCCCCTAAAGGAAAAATATATAAGTTAAAAAAATAAAGAGATATTGAAAGAATAAAAAAATCAAAAACTCAAATCATACCCTCGTCTCCTCGTTTTCAGCAAAGAAATGTAAAATAAATAAATAAATATATGTATATATAGGAAACATATACTGGAACAGCACCATTTCACATTCACTCACGGTGGGTGCCAGGCCTCCAAGCAACCTGTCCAAATTGCATCTGAATAGAAACATGTAAGAAGGCAGCACTCCAGATATATTACATTTTTAGAAAAAATGGACTTTATTGAGCCCAAATGGCGACGTTTCGGTTCATAGAACATTTCTCAAGCCTTGAATTTATCTGTAGTGCTGCCTTATTATATTTTATATATATATATATATACATATATATATATATATATATATATACACATGTATATATATAACAGCACATTTGGTAATGTTGCATTTGTAACACATATGATAAACGCTGTAAAGAAAAAAAAATGTTAAAAGCCCCAAAAATTGGAATAAAAAGCAATCAACAAGCCGTAAGCAGCCCCCCTTGGTATTACTAAAACCAATAGCTTACGCTGGAAAAAAACAAGTCCTCATACAGCTCAAAAAAAATGCATTAGTCTCTGAAAATGGCGACACAAGGCAATTTATTTTTACAAGATTCTGGCTTTCTTAACCCCCATCTCCCTGTCTTTGACGTGGGCAAGCTGAGCCTATATTTTTGACAGCAGATGATGGCTGTGTTATTCAGCCATCACTTGCCTCTAACAGCTGCGAATGGAGCAGAGCTCCGCCCATAGCTATTAACCATCTAAATGCTGCTGTCAATCTGTGACAGCGCCATTAACAGCACGGTCTGGGGAAGAGCTCTTCTTACTGCGCACTGACATCACCGCGACGTGATCGTGAGGCGCCAGGTTGCCATGACAGCTGGGGGTCTACTGAAGACCCCAGTTGCTCGCAAGTACTGACAGTACTCTGGTGAACGCCAGATTCTAGTTGGCGTTCATAGGAGATCGGAGACAGTGATTTTTTTCTATATACAGCAATATAGCGGCATTGCTGTATAAAGTACAAGCGATCAGAAGATCAGACTAACAATTACAATGAAAAGAAAAAAATATTTAAAAAAAAAAATTTAAAAAAAATAAAAGTTCCAATCACCCTCCTTTTCCCTCATTAAAAATAAATAAAAAATTCAAAATTTACACATAGTGTGATATCGTGATTTCTGTATCAAAATATAATGAATTAATCTGATCAGTAACAGCGTAATGAGAAAAAAATGCAACATGAGGCGATGGAAACATCATATGTACCCCAAAATTGTATCAATAAAAACATCAGCTCAGGGCGCAAAAAGCGAATCCCTCGCACAGCCCCATCCACCAACACTTGGAAACCTATCGGGTCTCAAAAAATGACAACACAAGGGATTTTTTTTTTTTTTACAAATTTCTGATTTGTTTTCTACACTTAAAGTAAAAACGATGTATGTTTGGTATTGGTGAAATGGTACTGCCCCGGGAATCATATTGTCAGGACATTGTGACCATATAATGAACGCTGTATATAATAAATACTGAGTTGGGGGATTGCGCTTTTTTCACTGCAGTTGGAATTTATCAGAAGATAAAATGGTGACATTCAATAGCAGAACTCGTCCCCAATAAACAAGTCGTCATACGGCGATATCAGCGGAAACATCAGAAAGTGACGGGAAGAAGGGAGGAGAACAGCGAAAACGCAAGAACTGATAATCGCCGGGAAGTGAAGGGGAAGCAGGAAATTCTACTAATCAGTTTGGTGACAGCCGCCATCATGCCACCGGAGAACCAGCACCGGACATTATTACCGGCCAATAAACCCCCAAACACAACGATCTGTTATTATTCCTTTATTCCTCGGCCCCTGGATGCAGATTATATGGACAAGTGACTGGAGCCATTAATAAGAGGAGATCACTCAGCAGATAACGAGCCGCCGTACGGATCCACCGACAGAAGAAGGAAAAGTGATGGAGGAGACATAACAGGGCGGAAATCAGAGCTGTCAGGAAGGGGTTAAAGGGCATTTATTCCATTAGTAGGAATATGGTATCTATAGATTTGGTGTCAGCTGAATCCCCCAGAATAACCCAGCAGTGCAGAGACCCCCATCCTCCATGTATGTATGTACACTGCTATCTATAGACACACATACATCCACAATGCCCACAGCTCGTACATCGCACAGCCTCAGCCGGGGGCTCCACCACCCGGCAGCACAGACCCCGCTCACCACCTCAGACCCCCGGGGTGAGCGCTCATATCGCTGCTGGCTCTGCTCCTCCGTCCTCAGCAATTTGGTGACATCCGCGGTGATGGGAACACTGCGCGCAGGGCGTGGCTTCTCACTGTAACAGACACTGACGTGTTGTCATGGAGAACTCAGGGGGCGTGGTATCTATAATGGGCGGAGTCTCCTGGGAATGGGCGGGGCCTCCGGTTTATAGTGTTCCGCACGTAATAGGAAGTAGCAGCACTGCATGCTGGTCTATACAGTGTAAGATCCGTCCTGCTGCTGCTGCTCGGGGAAGATGGAGAGGGACAGAGAGCAAAAGGACAGATCTGTGAGAGGAGAGAGAGATGAGAATCTGTGTGAGAGGGGACATCATGGGGGCAGTCTGTAATAGTGGGGGGACTATGAGGAGCCTGCTGTATGAGAGGGGACTATGGGGAACAGGCTGTATGAGAGGGAGCTATGGGGAAAGTGGGGGGCTATGAGGAGCTGGCTGTATGAGAAGGGAGTATGGGGAACAGGCTGTATGAGAGGGGACTATGGGGAAAGTGGGGGGCTATGAGGAGCTGACTGTATGAGAGGGAAGTATGGGGAAAGTGGGGGGCTATGAGGAACAGGCTGTATGAGAGGGGACTATGGAGAAAGTGGGGGGACTATGAGGAGCCGGCTGTATGAGAGGGGAGTATGAGGAAAGTGGGGGGGACTATGGTGAACAGGCTGTACGAGAGGAAAGTGGGGGGACGATGAGCATCAGGCTGTATGAGAGGGGACTATGGGGAACAGTCTGTATGAGAGGGGACTATGGGGAACAGGCTGTATGAGAGGGAGCTATGGGGAAAGTGGGGGGACTATGAGGAGCCGGCTGTATGAGAGGGGAGTATGGGGAAAGTGGGGGGCTATGAGGAGCAGGCTATATGAGAGGGGACTATGGGGAACAGGCTGTATGAAAGGGAGCTATGGGGAAAGTGGGGGGCTATGAGGAGCCGGCTGTATGACAGGGGAGTATGGGGAAAGTGGGGGGCTATGAGGAGCAGGCTGTATGAGAGGGAGATATGGGGAAAGTGGGGGGCTATGAGGAACAGGCTGTATGAGAGGGAGCTATGGGGAAAGTGGGGGGACTATGGGGAACAGGCTGTATGAAAGGGAGCTATGGGGAAAGTGGGGAGCTATGAGGAGCTGGCTGTATGAGAGGGAGCTATGGGGAAAGTGGGGGACTGTGGAGCAGGCTGTACGAGGTGGGGCTATGGGGAAAGAGGGGTGACTTTTGGGAGCAGGCTGTATGAGAGGGAGCTATGGGGAAAGTGGGGGGCTATGAGGAGCTGGCTGTATGAGAGGGGACTGTGGGGGGACTACGAGGAGCAGGCTGTATGAGAGGGGACTATGGGGAGCAGGCTGTATGAGAGGGGACTATGGGGAGCAGGCTGTATGAGAGGGGACTATGGAGAAAGTGGGGGACTGTGGAGCAGGCTGTACGAGGTGGGACTATGGGGAAAGAGGGGTGACTTTTGGGAGCAGGCTGTATGAGAGGGAGCTATGGGGAAAGTGGGGGGCTATGAGGAGCTGGCTGTATGAGAGGGGACTGTGGGGGGACTACGAGGAGCAGGCTGTATGAGAGGGGACTATGGGGAGCAGGCTGTATGAGAGGGGACTATATAGAAAGTGTGTGACTATGGATCAGGCTGTATGAGAGGGGACTATGGGGAAAGTGGGGGGACTATTGGAAGCTGGCTGTATGAGAGGGAGCTATGGGGAAAGTGGGGGGCTAAGATATGCTGACTGTATGAGAGGGGACTGTGGGGGGACTACGAGGAGCAGGCTGTATGAGAGGGGACTATGGGGAGCAGGCTGTATGAGAGGGGACTATGGAGAAAGTGGGGGGACTACAAGAAGCAGGCTGTATGAGAGGAGACTATGGAGAAAGTGGGGGGACTATGAGGAGCAGGCTGTATGAGAGGAAAGTGGGGGGACGATGAGCATCAGGCTGTATGAGAGGGGAATATGGGGAAAGTGGGGGGACTATGAGGAGCAGGCTAAATGAGAGGAGACTATGGAGAAAGTGGAGACTATGAGGAGCAGACTGTATGAGAGGAAAGTGGGGGAACGATGAGCATCAGGCTGTATGAGAGGGGACTATGGGGAAAGTGGGGGGACTATGGGGAGCAGGCTGTATGAGAGGGGACTATGGAGAAAGTGGGGAACTCTGTGGAGCAGACTATGAGAGGGCACTATGGGGAAAGTGGGAGGCCTATTAGGAACAGGCTGTATGAGAGGGAGCTATGGGGAAAGTGGGGGGATATGAGGAGCTGGCTGTATGAGAGGGGACTATGAGGAGCCTGCTGTATGAGAGGGGACTATGGGGAACAGTCTGTATGAGAGGGGACTATGGGGAACAGGCTGTATGAGAGGGAGCTATGGGGAAAGTGGGGGGACTATGAGGAGCCGGCTGTATGAGAGGGGAGTATGGGGAAAGTGGGGGGCTATGAGGAGCAGGCTATATGAGAGGGGACTATGGGGAACAGGCTGTATGAAAGGGAGCTATGGGGAAAGTGGGGGGCTATGAGGAGCCGGCTGTATGACAGGGGAGTATGGGGAAAGTGGGGGGCTATGAGGAGCAGGCTGTATGAGAGGGAGATATGGGGAAAGTGGGGGGCTATGAGGAACAGGCTGTATGAGAGGGAGCTATGGGGAAAGTGGGGGGACTATGGGGAACAGGCTGTATGAAAGGGAGCTATGGGGAAAGTGGGGAGCTATGAGGAGCTGGCTGTATGAGAGGGAGCTATGGGGAAAGTGGGGGACTGTGGAGCAGGCTGTACGAGGTGGGGCTATGGGGAAAGAGGGGTGACTTTTGGGAGCAGGCTGTATGAGAGGGAGCTATGGGGAAAGTGGGGGGCTATGAGGAGCTGGCTGTATGAGAGGGGACTGTGGGGGGACTACGAGGAGCAGGCTGTATGAGAGGGGACTATGGGGAGCAGGCTGTATGAGAGGGGACTATGGGGAGCAGGCTGTATGAGAGGGGACTATGGAGAAAGTGGGGGACTGTGGAGCAGGCTGTACGAGGTGGGACTATGGGGAAAGAGGGGTGACTTTTGGGAGCAGGCTGTATGAGAGGGAGCTATGGGGAAAGTGGGGGGCTATGAGGAGCTGGCTGTATGAGAGGGGACTGTGGGGGGACTACGAGGAGCAGGCTGTATGAGAGGGGACTATGGGGAGCAGGCTGTATGAGAGGGGACTATATAGAAAGTGTGTGACTATGGATCAGGCTGTATGAGAGGGGACTATGGGGAAAGTGGGGGGACTATTGGAAGCTGGCTGTATGAGAGGGAGCTATGGGGAAAGTGGGGGGCTAAGATATGCTGACTGTATGAGAGGGGACTGTGGGGGGACTACGAGGAGCAGGCTGTATGAGAGGGGACTATGGGGAGCAGGCTGTATGAGAGGGGACTATGGAGAAAGTGGGGGGACTACAAGAAGCAGGCTGTATGAGAGGAGACTATGGAGAAAGTGGGGGGACTATGAGGAGCAGGCTGTATGAGAGGAAAGTGGGGGGACGATGAGCATCAGGCTGTATGAGAGGGGAATATGGGGAAAGTGGGGGGACTATGAGGAGCAGGCTAAATGAGAGGAGACTATGGAGAAAGTGGAGACTATGAGGAGCAGACTGTATGAGAGGAAAGTGGGGGAACGATGAGCATCAGGCTGTATGAGAGGGGACTATGGGGAAAGTGGGGGGACTATGGGGAGCAGGCTGTATGAGAGGGGACTATGGAGAAAGTGGGGAACTCTGTGGAGCAGACTATGAGAGGGCACTATGGGGAAAGTGGGAGGCCTATTAGGAACAGGCTGTATGAGAGGGAGCTATGGGGAAAGTGGGGGGATATGAGGAGCTGGCTGTATGAGAGGGGACTATGGGGAAAGTGGGGGGGCTATGAGGAGCTGGCTGTATGAGAGGGAGCTATGGGGAAAGTGGAGGGACTATGGGGAACAGGCTGTATGAGAGGGAGCTATGGGGAAAGTGGGGGCCTATGAGGAGCAGGCTGTATGAGAGGGGACTATGGGGAGCAGGCTGTATGAGAGGGGACTATGGAGAAAGTGGGGGACTGTGGAGCAGGCTGTACGAGATGGGACTATGGGGATAGAGGGGTGACTTGGGAGCAGGCTGTATGAGAGGGAGCTATGGGGAAAGTGGGGGGCTATGAGGAGCTGGCTGTATGAGAGGGGACTGTGGGGGGACTACGAGGAGCAGGCTGTATGAGAGGACTATGGGGAGCAGGCTGTATGAGAGGGGACTATGGAGAAAGTGGGGGGACTGCGAGAAGCAGGCCGTATGAGAGGAGACTATGGAGAAAGTGGGGGGACTATGAGGAGCAGGCTGTATGAGAGGAAAGTGGGGGGACGATGAGCATCAGGCTGTATGAGAGGGGACTATGGGGAAAGTGGGGGGACTATGAGGAGCAGGCTAAATGAGAGGAGACTATGGAGAAAGTGGAGACTATGAGGAGCAGACTGTATGAGAGGAAACTGGGGGAACGATGAGCATCAGGCTGTATGAGAGGGGACTATGGGTAAAGTGGGGGGACTATGGGGAGCAGGCTGTATGAGAGGGGACTATGGAGAAAGTGGGGAACTCTGTGGAGCAGACTATGAGAGGGCACTATGGGGAAAGTGGGAGGCCTATTAGGAACAGGCTGTATGAGAGGGGACTATGGAGAAAGTGGGGGACTGTGGAGCAGGCTGTACGAGGTGGGACTATGGGGAAAGAGGGGTGACTTTTGGGAGCAGGCTGTATGAGAGGGAGCTATGGGGAAAGTGGGGGGCTATGAGGAGCTGGCTGTATGAGAGGGGACTGTGGGGGGACTACGAGGAGCAGGCTGTATGAGAGGGGACTATGGGGAGCAGGCTGTATGATAGGGGACTATATAGAAAGTGTGTGACTATGGAGCAGGCTGTATGAGAGGGGACTATGGGGAAAGTTGGGGGACTATTGGAAGCTGGCTGTATGAGAGGGAGCTATGGGGAAAGTGGGGGGCTAAGATATGCTGACTGTATGAGAGGGGACTGTGGGGGGACTACGAGGAGCAGGCTGTATGAGAGGGGACTATGGGGAGCAGGCTGTATGAGAGGGGACTATGGAGAAAGTGGGGGGACTACAAGAAGCAGGCTGTATGAGAGGAGACTATGGAGAAAGTGGGGGGACTATGAGGAGCAGGCTGTATGAGAGGAAAGTGGGGGGACGATGAGCATCAGGCTGTATGAGAGGGGAATATGGGGAAAGTGGGGGGACTATGAGGAGCAGGCTAAATGAGAGGAGACTATGGAGAAAGTGGAGACTATGAGGAGCAGACTGTATGAGAGGAAAGTGGAGGAACGATGAGCATCAGGCTGTATGAGAGGGGACTATGGGGAAAGTGGGGGGACTATGGGGAGCAGGCTGTATGAGAGGGGACTATGGAGAAAGTGGGGAACTCTGTGGAGCAGACTATGAGAGGGCACTATGGGGAAAGTGGGAGGCCTATTAGGAACAGGCTGTATGAGAGGGAGCTATGGGGAAAGTGGGGGGATATGAGGAGCTGGCTGTATGAGAGGGGACTATGGGGAAAGTGGGGGGGCTATGAGGAGCTGGCTGTATGAGAGGGAGCTATGGGGAAAGTGGAGGGACTATGGGGAACAGGCTGTATGAGAGGGAGCTATGGGGAAAGTGGGGGCCTATGAGGAGCAGGCTGTATGAGAGGGGACTATGGGGAGCAGGCTGTATGAGAGGGGACTATGGAGAAAGTGGGGGACTGTGGAGCAGGCTGTACGAGATGGGACTATGGGGATAGAGGGGTGACTTGGGAGCAGGCTGTATGAGAGGGAGCTATGGGGAAAGTGGGGGGCTATGAGGAGCTGGCTGTATGAGAGGGGACTGTGGGGGGACTACGAGGAGCAGGCTGTATGAGAGGACTATGGGGAGCAGGCTGTATGAGAGGGGACTATGGAGAAAGTGGGGGGACTGCGAGAAGCAGGCCGTATGAGAGGAGACTATGGAGAAAGTGGGGGGACTATGAGGAGCAGGCTGTATGAGAGGAAAGTGGGGGGACGATGAGCATCAGGCTGTATGAGAGGGGACTATGGGGAAAGTGGGGGGACTATGAGGAGCAGGCTAAATGAGAGGAGACTATGGAGAAAGTGGAGACTATGAGGAGCAGACTGTATGAGAGGAAACTGGGGGAACGATGAGCATCAGGCTGTATGAGAGGGGACTATGGGTAAAGTGGGGGGACTATGGGGAGCAGGCTGTATGAGAGGGGACTATGGAGAAAGTGGGGAACTCTGTGGAGCAGACTATGAGAGTGCACTATGGGGAAAGTGGGAGGCCTATTAGGAACAGGCTGTATGAGAGGGGACTATGGAGAAAGTGGGGGACTGTGGAGCAGGCTGTACGAGGTGGGACTATGGGGAAAGAGGGGTGACTTTTGGGAGCAGGCTGTATGAGAGGGAGCTATGGGGAAAGTGGGGGGCTATGAGGAGCTGGCTGTATGAGAGGGGACTGTGGGGGGACTACGAGGAGCAGGCTGTATGAGAGGGGACTATGGGGAGCAGGCTGTATGAGAGGGGACTATATAGAAAGTGTGTGACTATGGAGCAGGCTGTATGAGAGGGGACTATGGGGAAAGTTGGGGGACTATTGGAAGCTGGCTGTATGAGAGGGAGCTATGGGGAAAGTGGGGGGCTAAGATATGCTGGCTGTATGAGAGGGGACTGTGGGGGGACTACGAGGAGCAGGCTGTATGAGAGGGGACTATGGGGAGCAGGCTGTATGAGAGGGGACTATGGAGAAAGTGGGGGGACTGCGAGAAGCAGGCTGTATGAGAGGAGACTATGGAGAAAGTGGGGGGACTATGAGGAGCAGGCTGTATGAGAGGAAAGTGGGGGGACGATGAGCATCAGGCTGTATGAGAGGGGACTATGGGGAGCAGGCTGTATGAGAGGGGACTATATAGAGAGTGGGTGACTATGGAGCAGGCTGTATGAGAGGGGACTGTGGGGGGACTATTGGGAGCTGACTGTATGAGAGGGAGCTATGGGGAAAGTGGGGGGCTAAGAGGAGCTGGCTGTATGAGAGGGGACTGTGGGGGGACTACAAGGAGCAGGCTGTATGAGAGGGGACTATGGGGAACAGGCTGTATGAGAGGGGAGTATGGGAAAAGTGGGGGGACTATGAGGGGCTGGCTGTATGAGAGGGGACTATGGGGAGCAGGCTGTATGAGAGGGGAGTATGGGGAGCAGGCTGTATGAGAGGGAGCTATGGGGAAAGTGGGGGGCTATGAGGAGCTGGCTGTATGAGAGGGGACTATGGGGAGCAGGCTGTATGAGAGGGAGCTATGGGGAAAGTGGGGGGCTATGAGGAGCTGGCTGTATGAGAGGGAGCTATGGGGAAAGTGAAGGGACTATGAGGAGCATGCTGTATGAGAGGGGACTATGGGGAACAGGCTGTATGAGAGGGGACTGTGGGGAACAGGCTGTATGAGAAGGAACTATGGGGAAAGTGGGGGGCTATGAGGAGCTGGCTGTATGAGAGGGGAGTATGGGGAAAGTGGGGAGACTATGGGGAGCAGGCTGTATGAGAGAGGACTATGGGGAACAGGCTGTATGAGAGGGAGCCATTGGGAAAGTGGGGGGCTATGAGGAGCTGGCTGTATGATAGAGGAGTATGGGGAAAGTGGGGGGACTATGGGGAACAGGCTGTATGAGGGAGCTATGGGGAAAGTGGGGGTCTATGAGGAGCTGGCTGTATGAGAGGGAGCTATGGGGAAAGTGGGGGGCGATGAGGAGCTGGCTATATGAGAGGGAGCTATGGGGAAAGTGGGGGCCTATGAGGAGCTGGCTGTATGAGAGGGGACTATGGGGAGCAGGTTGTATGAGAGGGAGCTATGGGGAAAGTGGGGGGCTATGAGGAGCTGGCTGTATGAGAGGGAGCTATGGGGAAAGTGGAGGGACTATGGGGAACAGGCTGTATGAGAGGGAGCTATGGGGAAAGTGGGGGGCTATGAGGAGCTGGCTGTATGAGAGGGAGCTATGGGGAAAGTGGGGGGCTATGAGGAGCTGGCTATATGAGAGGGAGCTATGGGGAAAGTGGGGGCCTATGAGGAGCTGGCTGTATGAGAGGGGAGCTATGGGGAAAGTGGGGGACTATGAGGAGCAGGCTGTATGAGAGGGAGCTATGGGGAAAGTGGAGGGACTATGGGGAACAGGCTGTATGAGAGGGAGCTATGGGGAAAGTGGGGGCCTATGAGGAGCAGGCTGTATGAGAGGGGACTATGAGGAAAGTGGGAGGACTATGAGGAGCAGGCTGTATGAGAGGGGACTATGGGGAAAGTGGGGGGACTATGAAAAGCTGGCTGTATGAGGGAATTATGGAGAAAGTTGGGGACTATGAGGAACAGGCTGTATGAGGGGACTATGGGGAAAGTGGGGGGACTATGAGGAGCAGGCTGTATGAGGGAACTGTGGGGGGACTATGGGTAGCATGCTGTATGAGAGGGGACTATGGGGAAAGTGGGAGGACTATGAGGAGCAGGATGTATGATATGGGACTATGGGGAAAGTGGGGGGACTGAGGAGCAGGCTGTATAAGAGGGGACTAAGGGGAAGGTGAGGGGACTATGAGGAGCAGGATATATGAGAGGGAAGTGTGAGGCTCCATTGGGAGTTCTCTGAGAGGAGAGACTAAAGGAAAAATGGAGGGTATATGGGGAGTTTCCTGTGAGAAGAGGGACTATGGAGCATGTGGGGAACATTAGGGAGTGGTCTGTGAGTAAAAAGCTTTGGGTAAATTGAGGGACCATAGCTGGTGTGCTGTGAGAGACGGGATTATGGAGAAAGTGGGGGAACTATGAGGAGTGGTCTGATAGAGCGAACTATGGGGAAAGTGTAGGAACCATGTGGAGGGGTTTGTGAGAGACGGTACTATGGGGAAACCATAGGACATGGTCTATGAGACGAGGCCTATAGAGAAGTGGAAGATGAGGGTCTGTAAGAGATCAAAGACTTGGGGGACACTCTGTAAAAGTAGGGGTACCACAGGGAGCCGTCAGTTAATTTGGCCAGTGTGGAATGAGGGAAACCATGGTGAGCGGTCTCTGATGGGGACCGTTGGAAACAGTTTGTGTTAAATGAGAGGCAATCGGGATCACAAGATAAGAGGAGTGACTGAGAAGAGCGGTCAGGTGCCCATCATATAGATTAATGGCGGAGTGTACGGCATGTGCTGTGATGAATATAAAGTCTGCACTGTTGCATCATGATGTTGTTTATGGGGGTCTGTCTGATAAGTGACAGTGAGCCCTGGACCCAGAGGTACAAACCCACTGTTCGCCGCCCCTGCCCCCCAGCTCTAAATTATCCTAGGTACAAGCCCCCTGCACACAGCTCCTGCCCCCCAGTTCTGCATTACCCAAAGTACAAACCCCCTGCACACAGACCCTGCCCCTCATTTCTGCATTACCCAAGGTGCAAGACCCCTGCACACAGCTTCTGCCCCCATTTCTCCATTACCCAAGGTACAAGCAAGCCCCCTACACACAGTCCCTGCTTGCCAGTTCTGTATTACCGAAGGTACAAGCCCCCTGCACACAGCCACTGCCCCCAGTTCTGCATTACCCACAGGTACAAGCCCCCTGCACACAGCCCCTGCCCCCAGGTCTGCATTACCTAAGATACAAGTCCCCTGAACACATTCCCTGCCCCCCAGTTCTGCATTACCCAAGATACAAGACCTCTGCACACAGCTCCTGCCCCCCAGATCTGCATTACCTAAGATACAAGCCCCCTGTACACAGCCCCTGCCTCCCCCCAGTTCTGCATTACCCACAGGTACAAGGCCCCTGCACACAGCCCCTGCCCCCAGGTCTGAATTACCTAAGATACAAGCCCCCTGCACACAGCCCCTGCCCCCCAATTCTGCATTACCCACAGGTACAAGCTCCGTGCGAAAAGCCCCTTCCCCCCTTAGGACTGCATTACCTGCACACATTCCCTGCCCCCAGGTCTGAATTACCTAAGATACAAGTCCCCTGCACACATTCCCTGCCCCCTAGTTCTGCATTACCCAAGGTACAGCACCCTTGCATACAGCTCCTGCACCCCAGGTCTGCATTACCCTAGGTACACACCCCTGCCTCCAGGTCTGCATTATCCACTGGTATAAGCCCCCTTCACACAGCTCCTGCCCCTCAGTTCTGCATTACCCAAGGTACAAGCCCCTGCACACAGCCTCTCTTTGTCAAGGCACGGAAAACCCACCAGGAGGCAGTAAACCTCATATGCTATCCAGGGGTGTACATAGAAATCATGGGGCCCCATTACAGAAGTTCTAATTGGGCTCCCCCCCTCCCCAAAAAAAATAATTGTTGGGGTCACAGGGGAGCATATCTCATAACTTTCCAGCCTTTACATAGTAATTTCCTCATGCTGAAGTCCTAGATTCCTTTTGCATTACCCCCATAAGTATGATGCCAACAAAACAAAAGTACCCCCCCCCCAAACACAGAATGATACCCCCATGGTGAATTCCTCTACATTAACCTCCACATGCACAGTATAATTACTCTATTGTACCCCACCTCAACTCCCAAGGCAATGTATGGTGACCCCAACACAGTATGATCCCCCAGCTGTGACCCCCATACAGCCCTTCATGCAGTATAATGGACCTACATACAGTATGATGGCCCCACACCTCTCCACACTGTATAATGGCCCGCACTAGCCCTCCACACAGCATGATGGTACCCACACAGGGCTGCCACTAGGAATTACAGGTCCCCATACTGGCTAAATTTTTGGGCCCCCTTGAGACTCTGCCCAGGCTCCACCCCAGCTCCGCCTCAACCCCTCGAATGTTCCACAGTCCCGCCGCCCACTCTTGGAAAAACTCTACTTTCTGCACCACGTCTTCACCAATCACACATTAACAGTACCCATTGAACACCGGCTCACATATACAGTACAGACCAAAAGTTTGGACACACCTCATTTAAAGATTTTTCTGTATTTTCATAACTATGAAAATTGTACATTCACACTGAAGGCATCAAAACTATGAATTAACACATCTGGAATTATATACTTAACAAAAAAGTGTGAAGCAACTGAAAATATGTCTTATATTCTAGGTTCTTCCAAGTAGCCACCTTTTGCTTTGATGACTGCTTTGCACACTCTTGGCATTCTCTTGATGAGCTTCAAGAGGTAGTCACCGGAAATGGTCTTCCAACAATCTTGAAGGAGTTCCCAGAGATGCTTAGCACTTGTTGGCCCTTTTGCCTTCACTTTGCGGTCCAGCTCACCCCAAACCATCTCGATTGGGTTCAGGTCTGGTGACTATGGAGGCCAGGTCATCTGGCATAGCACCCCATCACTCTCCTCCTTGGTCAAATAGCCCTTACACAGCCTGGAGGTGTGTTTGGGGTCATTGTCCTGTTGAAAAATAAATGATGGTCCAACTAAAAGCAAACCGGATGGAATAGCATGCCGCTGCAAGAAGCTGTGGTAGCCATGCTGGTTCAGTATGCCTTCAATTTTGAATAAATCCCCAACAGTGTCACCAGCAAAGCACCCCCACACCATCACACCTCCTCCTCCATGCTTCACGGTGGGAACCAGACATGTAGAGTCCATCCGTTCACCTTTTCTGCGTCGCACAAAGACACGGTGGTTGGAACCAAAGATCTCAAATTTGGACTCATCAGACCAAAGCACAGATTTCCACTGGTCTAATGTCTATTCCTTGTGTTCTTTAGCCCAAACAAGTCTCTTCTGCTTGTTGCCTGTCCTTAGCAGTGTTTTCCTAGCAGCTATTTTACCATGAAGGCCTGCTGCACAAAGTCTCCTCGTAACAGTTGTTGTAGAGATGTGTCTGCTGCTAGAACTCTGTGTGGCATTGACCTGGTCTCTAATCTGAGCTGCTGTTAACCTGCGATTTCTGAGGCTGGTGACTCGGATAAACTTATCCTCAGAAGCAGAGGTGACTCTTGGTCTTCTTTTCCTGGGGTGGTCTTCATGTGAGCCAGTTTCTTTGTAGCGCTTGATGGTTTTTGCAACTGCACTTAGGGACATTTTCAAAGTTTTCTCAATTTTTCGCACTGACTGACCTTCATTTCTTAAAGTAACGATGGCCACTCGTTTTTCTTTACTTAGCTGCTTTTTTCTTGCCATAATACAAATTCTAACAGTCTATTCAGTAGGACTATCAGCTGTGTATCCACCTGACTTCTGCACAACACAACTGATGGTCCCAACCCCATTTATAAGGCAAGAAATCCCACTTACTAAACCTGACAGGGCACACCTGTGAAGTGAAAACCATTTCCGGTGACTACCTCTTGAAGCTCATCAAGAGAATGCTAAGAGTGTGCAAAGCAGTCATCAAAGCTAAAGATGGCTACTTTGAAGAACCTAGAATATAAGACATATTTTCAGTTGTTTCACACTTTTTTGTTAAGTATATAATTCCACATGTGTTAATTCACAGTTTTGATGCCTTCAGTGTGAATGTACAATTTTCATAGTCATGAAAATACAGAAAAATCTTTAAATGAGAAGGTGTGTCCAAACTTTTGGTCTGTACTGTATATATATATATATACACTGCTCAAAAAAATAAAGGGAACACTCAAATAACACATCCTAGATCTGAATGAATGAAATATTCTCATTGAATACTTTGTTCTGTAGAAAGTTGAATGTGCTGACAACAAAAACACAAAAAAATCATCAATGGAAATCAAAGTTATTAACCAATGGAGGCATGGATTTGGAGTCACCCCCAAAATTAAAGTGGAAAAACACACTACAGGCTGATCCAACTTAGATGTAATGTCCTTAAAACAAGTCAAAATGAAGCTCAGTATTGTGTGTGGCCTCCACGTGCCTGTATGACCTCCCTACAACGCCTGGGCATGCTCCTGATGAGGTTGCGGATGATCTCCTGTGAGATCTCCGCCCAGACCTGGACTAAAGCATCTGCTAACTCCTGGACAGTCTGTGGTGCAACGTGACGTGGGTGGATGGTGCGAGACATGATGCCCCAGATGTGCTCAATCGGATTCAGGTCTGGAGAATGGGCGGGCCAGTCCACAGCTTCAATGCCTTTATCTTGCAGGAACTGCTGACACACTCCAGCCACATGAGGTCTGGCATTGTCCTGCATTAGGAGGAACCCAGGGCCAACCGCACCAGCATATGGTCTCACAAGGGGTCTGAGGATCTCATCTCGGTACCTAATGGCAGTCAGGCTACCTCTGGCGAGCACATGGAGGGCTGTGCGGCCCTCCAAAGAAATGCCACCCCACACCATTACTGACCCAGTTCCAAACCGATCTTGCTGAAGGATGTTGCAGGCTGCAGATCGCTCTCCACGTCGTCTCCAGACTCTGTCACGTCTGTCACATGTGCTCAGTGTGAACCTGCTTTCATCTGTGAAGAGCACAGGGCGCCAGTGGCGACTTTGCCAATCCTGGTGTTCTGTAGCAAATGCCAAGCGTCCTGCACGGTCTTTGGCTGTGAGCATAACCCCTATCTGTGGACGTCGGGCCCTCATACCACCCTCATGGAGTCGGTTTCTAACCGTTTGTGCAGACACATGCACATTTGTGGCCTGCTGGAGGTCATTTTGCAGGGCTCTGGCAGTGCTTCTCCTGTTCCTCCTTGCACAAAAGCGGAGGTAGCGGTCTTGCTGCTGGGTTGTTGCCCTCCTACGGCCCCCTCCACGTCTCCTGGTGTACTGGCCTGTCTCCTGGTAGCGCCTCCTGCCTCTGGACACTACGCTGACAGACAAATCAAACCTTCTTGCCACAGCTCGCATTGATGTGCCATCCTGGATGAGCTGCACTACCTGAGCAACTTCTGTGGGTTGTAGAGTCCGTCTCATGCTACCATGAGTGTGAAAGCACAACCAACATTCAAAAGTGACCAAAACATCTGCCAGAAAGCATTGCTACTGAGATGTGGTCTGTGGTCCCCACCTGCAGAGCCACTCCTTTTATTGAGTGTGTTTTGATAATTGCCAATAATTTCCATCTATTGTCTATTCCATTTGCACAACAGCATGTGAAATTGATTGTCAATCCGTGTTTCTTCCTAAGTGGACAGTTTGATTTCACAGAAGTTTGATTTACTTGGAGTTATATTCTGTTGTTTAAGTGTTCCCTTTATTTTTTTGAGCAGTGTGTATGTATATATATATATATATATATATATATATATATATATATATATATAACCATATAATATAGGATGAGAGATCCTGTAGCCTGGAGCCAATTCAGTCAGTGCATATAACTTTATATATCTGTGGACAGTATAACACATCCAGTGTACATATTGTTATATACCATCTGGTGTCTGTAGCCATGGTATATTATATATTGGTGATCCCGGACCCTGAGGAGGGGAACACATGGCATTACCAGGAATGCTATGTGTTCTGCTTAGTTAAGGGTTAAATGGCGGGAGAATGGCTTTCCCGCCGCTTTCAGATGGTCATGTAGCTAGGAGAAGTTAGGGAATTGATTGGATCTAAGGCCCGTCCATTCAGGGCACCGTAACAGGGGAGATATGTTTTCTGCCCTGGAGATGGACCGTGATTGGAGCGGGTATCAGCTGGGGGATATAAGGGAGCAGTGCCGGAGGTTCATGTCTGTCCTCCGGCACTGTCGTACCTGAAGTGCTGCCCTGCCCTCCCTCCCTGAATTTTTGGCACGGCCTAGCGTTAGTCGTCCAGGTATCTGGATGGACAGGTAGTTGATTAACGGGCTTAAGCCTCATGGCCGAGCTGCAGTGTTGGAAAAATGGTTTGAACCTTTTAAGAAATTATGTTAATATGGTTATATTTATATGATATGTTTTAATGTTTTAATAAAGGCTGTGGCCAATCTTTTATCCACCAAGTCAATGTGTCAAGCAGTGTTTGTTATGCGCTGTTTAGGTAGAGAGTTAGATTAATGTGTAATGCCTTTGCAATGTATCTGTAAAAATCGAAAGCTATACTATGGCTCTGTATGGCATCTGATTTTTTTTACGCACCCAGACTTGAATGTGCGAGTCTCATCTGATTTATAGAAGAAACCAGAGCACGCTGCACTATTTTTCTCACACAAATTCAGTGAAAAAAAAAGTCTCATCTGCACTGTGCCACTGAATAACAATGGTCCGAGTGTGGTCCGTTATTTCAACAGACAGCACCCGGACCAAAAATACAATCCTGTGAATGAGCCCCAATCCTGGCTAGAAATCAGACATGAATTGCAGCAGCTGCTTACTGATGGTCTCCTGGCCAATCTCCTGCCAGCTTCCAGGATTTAAACCACAGAGAGGAAGCAGTCAGCAGATTGTGTGCTGTGATGAGGGCCTTTATGAGAGGGTGTAAAGATGGCAGCTGTGATGACCAGGGTAAGTGGAAGGGCTCTGGCGGGTGCAAGGGTTAAGTTACTTGCATGTTGTCTGGTTATAGGTAAATTCCACTTTTACATTGTGCTGCTGTTTTATGAGATTTGCATTGCTGGGTTCTTCATGGTTTATGTGGAGGCATGTCATTGTATGATTTTCCAATTTTCTTTTTTTTGTCTTATTGCTGAAACTAGAACTTGGCTTCTTCACTCTTTTTAGGCCATTTTAAAAAAAACAACAACCTTGTTGCTTACTGAAATTCCTGCTGTGACTTTGCTGCTTGCCTACAGGACTGAGTTAGTACTGGGCTAGCTGAGGCCTAACCCTGACAGCACATGTAACTCCTTTAGTGATATGGGTTAGGATTAGTGATGAGCGAGCACAAAAATGCTCGGGTACTCGTTGCTCGGGTCGAGCAAATTGGAATACTCAGGTGCTCGACCCGAGCAACGAGCCCAATGTAAGTCTATGGGAAACTCGAACATTTTTCCGGCGGCTCCCCCCGGCGGTCTGCAGAGGGCCTAAAAATTGCCCAAATCGATGGGAACAGTGCTCAAATGACATGGGAAAAGCATGGGGAAGACCCCTGGAAGCATTTCTGACTCCCAGGTCACTGCTGTCAACAACGTCAGAGTATTACACCACTTTTACGGACTCACAATAAAACATACAAAAACAAAACCAAAATGGATTTTCCTAGGAAATATATTAAGGAACATCCTTTCCAGGGTAATGACTTGTATATAAGGCAAAATAAATAACCAAAAATACTCCTCCACACCTTGGGCTATGTTCACACGTAGCGTTTTTGATACGTTTTTGCACTTTTGCATTGCTTTCAACAAAGACAAATGCATTCACTGGGAAATGTAATTTTAACATTTTACAACCTTATCTGGCCATGTGGTGTGTGACACATCATCAGACACATGCATACAGTGCTGAAAAGACATGGGAACAGCATGGGGAAGACCTCTGGAAGCATTTCTGACTCCCAGATCACTGCCTAAAAGTGTGCCCATCATAAGTGATCCTTGGCGCATGCGAAGATGCCTCCCGCCATGCACCTGTCGTTGCAGACTTGCAACAATCACTGTCCACGTCCTTATCCCAGTGCAGCGTTCAGTTGTCCCTACCCCATTCCTTGGAATGCAAGCGCAAGTATGCAGCCAGCCACCCACCCACCCACAGGCTGCAATACTATACTGCCAAATTTTTGACAGCTGCTTGCACTTGAAAATGTGGCCTTTTAGGCTCGTGGAGGCGGAAGCTTTTGATAACCTCATGCAGGAGGCGGCCGGGTGTCCATACTCCTGTCCCCAGCCGCCACTGTTTCTCCCGGTGTCGTCTCCTCCTTCCACAAGCACGGTTCCCACAACATTACCCGTGCCCTCCCCAGTGCAATTACTGGGAAGGACCGCCTAACCACAAACACGTGGACAGGGAAGGTACGGAGCCAGTCCACAGCTTTTTTTGCTGAGTTGTATTTCACCACAGCCATATTCTTTAGCTTGGTGAAAGGACTTGGGAAACCATATGTACCCAGCTGTCATTTCTCCCAAGAAGTCTTCTAAAGCTGCTTTCACTTGAAATGTGGCCATTTAGGCTCGAGAAGTCGGAAGCTTTTCATAACCTCATGCCAGCAGCGTCTGGGTGTCCAAACTCGGTCCCCAGCCGCCACTGTTTCTCCTGGGGTCGTCTCCGTCTTCCACAAGCACGGGTCCCACAACATTACCCGTGCCCTCTCCAGTGCACATACTGGGAAGGACCGCCTACCCACAAACACGTGGACAGATGAATGTGGCCAGGGATGGTACGGAGCCAGTCCACAGCTTTTTTTGCTGAGAGTTGTATTTAGCTCGGTGAAAGGACTGGCATAGAGGGAAACCGTATCTACTCTGGGTGTCATTTCCCCGTCACCAGGTTCCACCCATTGTCACACACGACCATGCCTGGCTGTATGTTCAGCGGTAAGAGCCACAAATCAGGCTGCTGTGTTACAGCTTTCAACAACTCTGTAGTGCTGGGCGGTTTGTAAATTAAGCATTAAGCATGTTATCTTCAGCACAGCCTGTTGCCGCTTGGCCAAGGCAGTGCTGCAGTGCTGTCAGCTTGTGACTGATGTGGTCATTTTGGAGATGGAGGAGGAGGGGCATGAGCTGAACAATGTGATTACATTGAGGTTAAATTGGTGACGCTGTTTTTTATACTAAAGAAAGATCCTATTGCTTTGTTTTTTTACGTTATTTTTTAAGACAAATGCATTCACTGGGAAATGTCATTTTAACATTTTACAACCTTATCTGGCAATGTGGTGTGTGACACCTCATCAGACACATCCTTTTTTATTTGTGATGGAGGGACTCTGAAAGTCATAAAGCCTATTTTTATAGGGACATCAGATGGCCCTTACTATTCTTAAAAGGCCAGCAGTCGGCCCTAGCTATTGTTAGAGAGCCATCAGCCGGCTATGCTTTGTTGTTCCCATTATTAACAAGTGGGTCTTCTATACTGTTATTGCGTATCCAGTGACTGGAAGGGCTGCCAAAAATTTGGACGCAACCCAATACACCTTTGAAGAGACATAGAGGAGGGTCTCAGTAAAAAAAATGTTCCCATTATAAAGGAGCGGGTCTCCTATAGTGGTAATGCCCATGCTGTGACTGCAAGGGCTGCCAAAATTTGGGAAAAACCCCACTAAGAATTTAAAGACAAACGGGATAATTAGGATAGAGTATCAAGTTGCATACTACCAAGGTTATAAGATAAAATATAAACATACTATCCATATTGCAACTTACTCATTGGATATATATAAAGAGGCTAATCGTCAAATAGACTATATACAAGAGGGAGCCGAAGCACAAAACAACGATCTATAGCCAATTATATTGAAAAATGTGAAACAATCTTTATTAAACATATAGCCACAGGAAGTCTGGAGAGACTATTGAATGCAAAAAATACATACACAAGCCTAAAAACCTGATTAAAAACAAGCAAGTATCACGCAAAGTACAGATTCCTCTATTGTCAAATCCCTATTGCACAAAGACATTGTATAGCAGAGAAGATATATATGTAGATATACAGGAAAAGAGATCTATATGTATCCAAGATGCCCCCATTCAGATAAATCTATATCCTACCCTCACATCATGTCCCATGGCAATCACTCATATTTACCTTGGTGGGGAGGGCGAAGCCTGCACAACCTGCACAATGCGTGTATCCCCAGAGGAATCTGTACTTTGCGTGATACTTGCTTGTTTTTAATCAGGTTTTTAGGCTTGTGTATGTATTTTTTGCATTCAATAGTCTCTCCAGACTTCCTGTGGCTATATGTTTAATAAAGATTGTTTCACATTTTTCAATATAATTGGCTACAGATCGTTGTTTTGTGCTTCGGCTCCCTCTTGTATAAGAATTTAAAGACACATAGAGCAGGGCCAGAGTAACAAGGTACGACATGTTCCCATTAGAAAGGAGAAGGTCTGCTATATAGATATAGGGTATGCAGTGTGTCCAACGGCTGACCAATTTTAGGAAAAAACCCACTAAGAATTTAAAGACACGCGGAGCAGGGCCACAGTAACAAGGTACGACATGTTCCCATTAGAAAGGAGAGGGTCTGCTATACAGTTATAGGGTATGCAGTGAGTCCAACGGCTGACCAATTTTAGGAAAACACCACTAAGAATTTAAAGACACATAGAGCAGGGCCACAGTAACAAGGTACGACATGTTCTCATTAGAAAGGAGAGGGTCTGCTATACAGTTATAGGGTATACAGTGAGTCCAACGGCTGACCAATTTTAGGAAAAACCCCACTAAGAATTTAAAGACACACAGAGCAGGGCCACAGTAACAAGGTACGACATGTTCTCATTAGAAAGGAGAGGGTCTGCTATACAGTTATAGGGTATGCAGTGAGTCCAACGGCTGACCAATTTTAGGAAAAACCCCACTAAGAATTTAAAGACACATAGAGCAGGGCCACAGTAATAAGGTACGACATGTTCCCATTAGAAAGGAGAGGGTCTGCTATACAGTTATAGAGTATGCAGTGAGTCCAACGGCTGACCAATTTTAGGAAAAACCCCACTAACAATTTAAAGACACACGGAGCAGGGCCACAGTAACGACAAATTCCCATTAGAAAAGAGAGAGTCTCCCATAGTGTTGGCCTATACAGTGAATGCAAGGGCTGCCAAAAATTTGGAGGCACTTCAATGCCCCTTGGAAGAGACGTGGAGGAGGGCCTCATAAAAAAATGTTCGCATTAGAAAGGAGCGGGCCTCCTATACTTGTAATGCCCATGCACTAAGTGTATGGGCTGACAAACATTTACCCCTGGGGGGAGTATACATGAACATACTGTATAAAAAAAATTTTTAACAGGCATCATAAACACCCTTTAAAAAAATTATGTGGGTGTTGCATCACGGACCACGGTCATCATGGTGATATGGTGGTGGAGGATGAGGAGAAGGAGGAGGACAAGAGCAAATAGCCAAATCAGGAAGCGTATACCCATGTGTGGGTGTGAAAAGGTGCATGGGAATACACCTCCCAAGAAAAGACACTGGATTTGAGTTTCTCACGCTGCTATCATTCGGTGGTGTTGAGAAGCCTGGCCCAATCCAGCCCTTGTTCATTTTTATAAGAGTCAGCCTGTCAGCATTTTCAGTTGACAGGCAGATCATTGATTTTTGGGCCTTCTGTGTAACTGCCAGGTACCACTGACCTAGATGCTGTACCGAAATCTCGCACATCAATCTGCTCATCTCTAGTGTCTAGCAGTGGCTGTCCCTATTGACTACACGTAAACCCTCAGTCATACTGATCATTCTATTATAATGGGAAGTCGGAAAAGATAAGTGTTGGCAGGACAAGTGTCTTATCAATAGCCAACTCATGTCTATGGCCACCTTAGCATCCGGAAAGCCATTCTCCAACCTACCATAAAAATGGAGGATAGGTAAAGGCTGTTAGAGCCTCAGTTAAACCTCACGTAAAAGAAGTCATGTAACAGTTATTTTAAAATAATAATGTAAATAAAACACAAGTCCGGATAAATGTCATTTTCCAAAACTTTATTTAGCATTGACTTTTTAATTAAAATCATTAAAGTATAAACTCTATTTTAAATGTAAAAAAAGCTGCAGGGGGTAACAGTTTTTCTTCTGAAACTCCTTTGTGGTCAAGATGTTCTGCTGTCAAAGGCCCTGCTTGTTCTTGGTCTTCCCCATTGTGCAAATTCTGAAGACCAGGATTGCTCCTCGGGGTCAGGCTTTTGTTGACCAGTCATGAGGTCAGAATGCCATGGAGATATATAGCCTTCAGTTTAGGAAAGCAAGAGAGGAATAAGATGAATGTGATGTACTGACAAGACAGAGCTAAAAAAACAATATGTATGAAATAATATGTGACGTTGCAAGTTGCACAAAAATTGGGCCACAATGACCAAAGTGCAGTAGCATTAAAGAGCTTACAAAATGCATGTTTTAAAGAGAAACTGTCATTTGCCATTAATATGATTTTTTTTTTCCAAAACAACATCAGGGAAACAAAATCATTTAGACCAGGTAAAATATTTCCATATTTATGGCAAGTGACAGATCCTCTTTAAAGAAGAACTCCCGACAAACATATTATCTTGTAAACCTTTCTAGATACAGGGAAGGAAATAATTATTTGATCAATTGCTGTTTTTGTAAGTTTGCCCACTGACAAAGACATGAACAGTCTATAATTTTAAGGGTAGGTTAATTTTAACATTGAGAGATAGAATATCCCCCCCCAAAAATCAAGAAAATCACATTGTATAAATTAGATACATTTATTTGCATTTTGCAGTGAGAAATAAGTATTTGATCCCCTACAAACTATTATGAGTTCTGGCTCCTACAGACTAGTTAGACGCTCCTAATCAACTTGTTACCTGCATTAAAGACATCTGTCTTACATAGTCACCTGTATAAAAGACTCCAGTCCACAGACTCAATTAATCCGTCAGACTCTAACCTCTACAACATGGGCAAGACCAAAGAGCTTTCTAAGGATGTCAGGGACAAGATCATAGACCTGCACAAAGCTGGAATGGGCTAAAAAACATAAGTAAGATGCTGGGTAAGAAGAAGACAACTGTTGGTGCAATAGTAAGAAAATGGAAGAAGTACAAAATTACTGTCAATCAACATCGATCTGGGGCACCATGCAAAATCTCACCTCGTGAGGTAGCCTTGATCATGAGGAAGGTGAGAGATCAGCATAAAACTACAGAGGGGGAACTTGTTAATGATCTCAAGATAGCTGGGACCACAGTCACCAAGAAAACCATTGGTCGGGCGAGTACAGAGTATCTTCAGCATGCTCGGTGATATGTTTGAATCACTCCCATGTGCATGATTTGCGACTGTTTGACAGCTTTAATACATGTGAAGAATGCTTGTTTCTTAAGCATTCCTCACATGTATTAAAACTGTCAAACAAGCACGCTGAAGATACTTGGTACTCGCCCGAGCATACCTGTCGAAAGGGTTAACTGAACATACTCGCTCATCACAAGAGCAGGCCCATCTGAAGTTTGCCAATGAACACCTGGATGATTCTGTGAGTTATTGGGAGAAGGTGCTGTGGTCAGATGAGACAAAAATTGAGCTCTTTGGCATTAACTCAACTCGCTGTGTTTGGAGGAAGAGAAATGCTGTCTATGACCCAAAGAACACCATCCCCACTGTCAAGCATGGAGGTGGAAACATTATGTTTTGGGTGTGTCTCTTTGCTAAGGGCACAGGACTACTTCACCGCATCAATGGGAGAATGGATGGAGCCATGTACCGTAAAATCCTGAGTGACAACCTCCTTCCCTCCACCAGGACATTAAAAATGGGTCGGGACAGGGTCTTCCAGCAAGATAATTAAAAACATACAGCCAAGGCAACAAAGGAGTGGAGGGAGTGGAAGCTTCGAGTTGCCAATCGACAGCCTCAAAATCTGAATGATTTAGAGATGATCTGCAAAGAGGAGTGGACCAAAATTCCTCTTGACATGTGCGCAACCCTCATAATCAAGTACAAAAAAAGTCTGACTGCTGTGCTTGCCAACAAAGGTTTTGCCACCAAGTATTAATTGTTGTTTTCCAGAGGAATCAAATACTTATTTCTCACTGCAAAATGCAAATAAATTTATCTAACATATACAATGTGATTTTTTGGGGGGATATTCTATCTCTCAATGTTAAAATTAACCTACCCTTAAAATTATAGACTGTCCATGTCTTTGTCAGTGGGCAAACGTACAAAAACAGCAAGGGATCAAATAATTACTTCCTTCACTGTATGTATGCTATGTAGTATTATTGTGTTACAATACTTACTGATCACCTTCTACCCCAGTTTTCAGTGCCGCCTAGGTTCATTAAAAGCTGTTAGAATTTTTTTGCACACCGCCAAATCTTTGTTCAATTAGTCCATAACCCCGATCTTATGAAACCTTTTCTTCATCCCAATTGAGCTTAATGGCATATGGCTGAAAGAGATCTTCCCCATCAGAATCACCCTACATGTAAACTTCAGGGAATCCAACAATGGCTAAAAATTTCTCACCATCACATCACACCGCATTCACCTTTCCATCTTCCAGTAATCAACTTGACAGCCGGCAGCCTACACTGCCCTTTTAGCGAGTCCACTTGTATTCCTATATAGGACAGTCTTGAAAATGGAAAATATTTTTTTCGTGAATTCCATTAATAATTTCTCCTCTTCTTCCTCACTACCTGTCTAAGTCTGTCTTCGCTGCCAAGACTTAGGTTAAAAAAAAAAAAAAACATCCACGTCCCCTCCTTCCCTGATGCTCTTACTACAAATGTATAAGTGGATGACAATGAACATACCCTGCGCTGTGACTAGTATCTCACTGTTCTGAGCTTTCAGCCATGTAGTGATCACCTCTTTCTTATAACACTTCTCAGCTTTCAAACACTTTATTAACGTGTTAAACATATTTCCTTCCTTACTGCATGCATCTTCATCTGACAATACAGCCCCATCCAATCAATTAGAATAAGACTTACTTGGCTACTGCGGTGCTGCTTGGATTGTGTCCTTGCTGTGACTTGCTCTTGTTTGGCCACTGTTTGCTGCGTGAGACCTCCATGCCCCGGCCACCTCTTATCGTCTAGTGTCCACATCTTGTTGCACCTTGTCGCTGCTTTGATCTCTGCAACAACAGACACTGTGCGAGTATGCGTTCACATGTGATTTCACTGAGGACGCAACAAATTCCTGCCCAAGCCAATTACTCCCTGTACGTGGCCTGTGCTGTGACTACTCACCTAATCCTGGATGCTGTCCATGCTTCCCAACCTAAATTTGTCCTGGCCTCTGTTCCTCACATCTCCTAGTTCTGAGTCCATGATCTGCTCCTGCTATATACTGGTTATGTCCAAGGCCTATTTCTAGTTATAGCTTGTGGTCATGAACCTGATCCCGGCTGTGTCCCTGGTCCATGATCCTGGATGCAACTCTTTGCTGTGTCCTAGTTATCCGTCACTCTGCTTACAGCTCCACATCTGGTACTTAAAGGGGTTTTCCAATGAACAAAAGTTAATTTTAATCAATACATCTTGAATAATAATTTCCACAATTGGATGTGTTTAAATAAAATGTTCCTGTGCTAAGATAATCTTATAAATGTGCCCCTGCTGTGTACTGTGTAATGACCCGACTTCTGTGTGCCACTGAAGCACATGGCCCGAACAGATGCCACATAAGCACATGGTCTGATGTCCACATGCTGCTGAAGCATGCGGCTCGGCGTCTCTTTGCCACCAAAACACACGGCCTGGCATCTGCGTGCCACCAGAGCACACAGCTCAACTTCCACGTGCCAACAAAGCACGTAGCCTGGTTTCCGCTTGTCACTGAAGCATATGACCCAGCATCCGTATGCCACTGAAGCATACGGCCACGTCATCGAATGTCACTGAAATGCACGGCCCCGTGTCCATGTGCCACCAAAGTACACGGACCAACATCCACGTGCCACCGAAGCACATTGACCGACATCTGCCTGACACCGAAGCACATGGCTAAATGTTTGCAGCACAGTTAAATCCACTGGTAGAGAATATAATGCCATGCTATGGGTCATCTATGTACGTATATAAGAATATGACAAGCTATCAAAATATGAAATTACAACCAAACTGTAGATAATAATACAACCACTAACATACAGTATGTTATCTGAAAATGAATTACTGGAGAGTTTACCCTCCAGGTCACACTCATTGGCAATTGGTCTGCCTCTGTTTTTTTTTTCCACCAAAGCACAAGGCCTGACATCCGGGTACAAACGAAGCACACTGCCCAAAGTCCATGTGCTATCGAAGCACAAAGTCCGACGTCCGCGGGCCACCGAAGCACAAAGAACAGCGTCCACGTGTCACAGAAGCACAAGGTCCTCGAGTTTGAGTCCCACTGAAGCACAGGGCTTGGCATCCGGGTGCCACCGAAGCACACAGCCCCACGTCCGGGTGCCACCGAAGCACACAATCCCGTGTACGGGTGCCACCGAAGAACACAGCCCGGCATCCGGTTGCCACCAAGGCACACGGCACCGCGTACATGTGCCACCGAAACACACGGTCCCGCTTACAGGTGCCATTGAAGCACATATCCCAGCACCTGGGTGTCACCGAAGCACACGGCCTGCGTATGGGTGCCATTGAAGCACATGGCCCTGCGCCTGGGTGCCACAGAAGCACACAAACCCGTGTCCGGGTGCCACCGAAGCACATGGCCTCCCTGTATGGGTGTCACCGAAGCACACAGACCCATGTCTGGGTGCCACCGAAGCATACACACCCGCATCTGGGTGCCACCGACGCATACGGCCTACCTGTACGGGTGCAACCGAAGCACATGGCCCCACATGCGAGTGCCACCAAAGCACACAGACCCGTGTCTGGTTGCCACCGAAGCACACAGACCCGCATCCGTGTACCACTGAAGCACATGGCCCCGCTTCTCGGTGCTACTGAAGCACTTAAATCGGCGTCTGGGTACCATCGAAGCACACGACTTCATATACGAGTGACCCTGAAGCACAAGGCCTCGTGTCTGGGTGGCACCGAAGCACTCTGCCCCTCGTCCGGGTGGCACCGAAGCACATGGCCCCGCATCTAGGTGCCACCTAAGCACGCAGACCCACATCCGTGTGCAACCGAACCACTCTGCCCCCATCCGGATGCCACCGAAGCACATGGCCCTTTGTCTAGGTGCCACATAAGCACACAGATCTGCATTCGGGTGCAACTGAAGTACACGGCCTCATGTCTGAGTGCCACCGAAACACACGCCCCATGTCTGAGTGTCACCGAAGCACATGGCCCCGCCTCCGGGTGCCACCGAAGCACATGGCCCCTCGTCCGGGTGCCACCGAAGCACACAGACCTGCGTCCGTGTACCACAGAAGCACATGGTCCTGCGTGCGTGTGCCATCGAAGCACATGACCCCGTTTCTCGGTGCTACCGAAGCACTAAGATCGGCATCCGGGTACCATCAAAGCACACGGCTCCATGTACGATTGCCCCTGAAGCACAAGGCCTCGTGTCTGGGTGTCACCGAAGCATGCTGACCCGCGTCTGGGTGCCACCGAAGCACACAATCCCGTGTACAGGTGCCACCGAAGAACTCGGCCCGGCATCCGGTTGCCACCAAGGCGCACGGCCCCGCGTACATGTGCCATTGAAGCACAAGGCACCGTGTACGGGTGCCACCGAAACACATGGTCCCGCTTACAGGTGCCATTGAAGCACATATCCCGACATCTGGGTGTCACCGAAGCACACGGCCCTACGTATGGGTGCCATTGAAGAACATGGCCCTGCGTCGGGGTGCCACTGAAGCATATGGCCCCACCTCACAGTGCCAAGGAAGCACACGGCCTCGCGTCTGGGTGCCACTTAAGCACACGGCCTCCCTGTACGGGTGCCACCGAAGCACACAGACCCGTGTCTGTGTGCCACCGAAGCACACAGATCCACGTCCATGTGCCATAGAAGCACATGACCCTGCGTCCGGGTGCCACAGAAGCATATGGCCCCGCTTTTGGGTGCTACCGAATCACAAAGACCGGCGTCCGGGTACCTCCGAAGCTCCATGTACGAGTGCCCATGAAGAACACGGTCTCGTGTCTGGGTGCCACCGAAGCACACAGACCCGCATTCGTGTGCCACCGTAGCACTCTGCCCCGCGTCCGTGTGCCACCGAAAAACATGACCCCTCGTCTGGGTGCCACCGAAGCACACAAACCCGCGTCCAGGTGGCACCGAAGCACACGGCCTACCTTTACGGGTGCTACCGAAGCACACTGCCCCACATATGAGTGCCACCGAAGCACACAGACCCGAGTCTGGTTGACACCGAAGCACACACTCCCGCATCTGTGTACCACCAAAGCAAATGGCCCCGCTTCTCGGTGCTACTGAAGCACTAAGATCGGCGTCTGGGTACCATCGAAGCACACAGCTCCATGTACGAGTGAACCTGAAGCACAAGGCCTCGTGTCTGGGTGGCACCGAAGCACTCTACCCCGCGTCCGGGTGCCACCGAAGCACATGGCCCCGCATCTAGGTGCCACCTAAGCACGCAGACCCGCATCCATGTGCCACCGAAGCACTCTGCCCCGCGTCCGGATGCCACCGAAGCACATGGCCCCTTGTCTAGGTGCCACAGAAGCACACAGATCTGCATTCGAGTGCCACCGAAACACACGCCCCATGTCTGAGTGCCACCGAAGCACATGGCCCTACCTCCGGGTGCCACCGAAGCACATGGCCTTGCGTCTGGGTGCCACAGAAGCACACAAACCCGTGTCCGGGTTCCACCGAAGCACATGGCCTCCCTGTATGGGTGTCACCGAAGCACACAAACCCGTGTCTGGGTGCAACCGAAGCATACACACACGCATCAGGGTGCCACCGACGCATACGGCCTACCTGTACGGGTGCAACCGAAGCACATGGCCCCACATGCGAGTGCCACCGAAGCACACATACCTGTGTCTGGTTGCCACCGAAGCATACAGACCCGCGTCCGTGTGCCACCGATGCATTCTGCCCCGCGTCTGGGTGCCACCGAAGCACAGAGACCCGCGTCTGGGTGTCACCGAAGCACACGGCCCAACGTCCGGGTGCCGCCAAAGCACACGGCCCCATGTCCGGGTGCCGCCAAAGCACACGGCCCACATACGAGTGCCACCGAAGTACACGGCCCCACTTCCGGGTGCCACCGAAGCACACTGCCCCGTGTGGTCGTCGTGCCATCGAAGCACACAGACCCGCGTCCATGTGCTACAGAAGCACACGGCCCTGCGTCCGGGTGCCACCGAAGCACGTGGCCACGCTTCTCGGTGCTACGGAAGCACAAAGATTGGCGTCTGGGTACCAACAAAGCACATGGCTCCACTTACGAGTGCCCCTGAAGCACAAAGCCTCGTGTCTGGGTGCCACCAAAGCACACAGACCCGCATCCGTGTGCCATCGAAGCACTCTGCCCCGTGTCCGGGTGCCACCGAAGCATGTGGCCCCGCTTCTCAGTGCTACCGAAGCAGAAATATTGGCGTCCGGGTACCACCGAAGCACACGGCTCCACGTACGAGTGCCCCTGAAGCACACAGCCTCGTGTATGGGTGCCACCGAAGCACACAGACCCGCGTCCATGTGCCACAGAAGCACATGGCCCCTCGTCCGGGTGCCACCGAAGCACACAGACCCGCGTCCTTGTACCACAGAAGCATATGGCCCTGCGTCTGTGTGCCACCGAAGCACATGGCCCCGTTTCTCAGTGCTACCGAAGCACTAAGATCGGCGTCCGGGTACCATCGAAGCACACGGCTCCATGTACGAGTGCCCCTGAAGCACAAGGCCTCGTGTCTGGGTGTCACCGAAGCACGCTGCCCCGTGTCCGGGTGCCACCGAAGCACATGGCCAAGCATCTAGGTGCCACCTAAGCACGCAGACCCGCATCCGTGTGCCACCGAAGCACTCTGCCGCGCGTCCGGATGCCACCGAAGCACATGGCCCCTTGTCTAGGTGCCACAGAAGCACACAGATCTGCATTCGGGTGCAACTTAAGCACTTGGCCCCGCATTCGCGTGCCACCGAAGCACATGGTCCTGCGTCTGGGTGCCACAGAAGAACACAAACCTGTGTCCGGGTGCCACCGAAGCACATGGCCTCCCTGTATGGGTGCCACCGAAGCATACACACTCGCATCAGGGTGCCACCGACGCATACGGCCTACCTGTATGGGTGCAACCGAAGCACAAGGCCCCACATGCGAGTGCCACCGAAGCACACATAACCGTGTCTGGTTGCCACCGAAGCACACAGCCCGCTTCTCGGTGCTACCGAAGCACAAAACTTGGCATCCAGGTACCACCGAAGAACACGGCTCCACGTACGAGTGTCCCTGAAGCACACGGCCCGACGTCTAAATGCCACCTAGGCACATAGACCCGTGTCCGTGTGCCACCAAAGCATACAGACCCGCGTCCGTGTGCCACCGAAGGACTCTGCCCCGCGTCTGGGTGCCACCGAAGCACATGGCCCATGTCTAGGTGCCACCGAAGCACACAGACCAGCGTCTGGGTGCCACCGAAGCACACGGCCCCACGTCTGGGTGCCACCGAAGCACACTGCACTGTGTGCTCGTGCCACCGAAGCACACAGACCCGCGTCTGTGTGCCATCGAAGCACTCTGCCCCCCGTTCGGGTGCCATCAAAGCACATGGCCCCTTGTCTAGGTGCCACCAAAGCACACAGACCCGCATTCGGGTGCCACCGAAGGACACGGCCCCGCTTCCAGTTGCCATCGAAGCACACAGCCCCACATACGAGTGCCACCGAAACACACGCCCCGTGTCTGGGTGCCACCGAAGCACATAGCCCTGCATCTGGGTGCCACCAAAGCACATGGCCCCATGTCAAGGTGCCACAGAAGCACACAAACCCGTGTCCAGGTGCCACCGAAGCACACGGCCTCCCTGTACGGGTGCCACCGAAGCACACAGACCCGTGTCTGTGTGCCACCGAAGCACAGAGACCCATGTCTGTATGCCACCAAAGCACATAGCCCCGCTTCTCAGTGGTACGGAAGCACAAAGACCAGCGTCCGGGTATCACCAAAGAACACGGCTCCACGTACGAGTGCCCCTGAAGCACACGGCCCCGCGTCTAGGTGACACCTAAGCACACAGACCCACATCCGGATGCCACCGAAGCACATGGCCCCTTGTCTAGGTGCCACCGAAGCACACAGACCCACATTCGGGTGCAACCGAATCACAAGGCCCCACCTACTAGTGCCACCGACGCACGCAGACACGTGTGTGGGTGCCACCGAAGCACACAGATCCACGTCCATGTGCCATAGAAGCACATGGCCCTGCGTCCAGCTGCCACCGAAGCACATTGCCCCGCTTTTTGGTACTACCGAATCACAAAGACCGGCGTCCGGGTACCTCCGAAGCACACGGCTTCATGTACGAGTGCCCCTGAAGCACAAGGCCTTGTGTCTGCGTGCCACCGAAGCACACAAACCCACGTCCATGTGCCACAGAAGCACATGGCCCCGCATCTAGGTGCCACCTAAGCAAGCAGACCCGCATCCGTGTGCCACCGAAGGACTCTGCCCCGCGTCTGGGTGCCACCGAAGCACATGGCCCATGTCTAGGTGCCACCGAAGCACACAGACCAGCGTCTGTGTGCCACCGAAGCACACGGCCCCACGTCCGGGTGCCACCGAAGCACACTGCACTGTGTGCTCGTGCCACCGAAGCACACAAACCCGCGTCTGTGTGCCATCGAAGCACTCTGCCCCCCGTTCGGGTGCCATCAAAGCACATGGCCCCTTGTCTAGGTGCCACCAAAGCACACAGACCCGCATTCGGGTGCCACCGAAGGACACGGCCCCGCTTCCGGTTGCCATCGAAGCACACAGCCCCACATACGAGTGCCACCGAAACACACGCCCCGTGTCTGGGTGCCACCGAAGCACATAGCCCCGCATCTGGGTTCCACCAAAGCACATGGCCCCATGTCAAGGTGCCACAGAAGCACACAAACCCGTGTCCAGGTGCCACCGAAGCACACGGCCTCCCTGTACGGGTGCCACCGAAGCACACAGACCTGTGTCTGTGTGCCACCGAAGCACAGAGACCCATGTCTGTATGCCACCAAAGCACATGGCCCCGCTTCTCAGTGGTACGGAAGCACAAAGACCAGCGTCCGGGTATCACCAAAGAACACGGCTCCACGTACGAGTGCCCCTGAAGCACACGGCCCCGCGTCTAGGTGACACCTAAGCACACAGACCCACATCCGGATGCCACCGAAGCACATGGCCCCTTGTCTAGGTGCCACCGAAGCACACAGACCCACATTCGGGTGCAACCGAATCACAAGGCCCCACCTACTAGTGCCACCGACGCACGCAGACACGTGTGTGGGTGCCACCGAAGCACACAGATCCACGTCCATGTGCCATAGAAGCACATGGCCCTGCGTCCAGCTGCCACCGAAGCACATTGCCCCGCTTTTTGGTACTACCGAATCACAAAGACCGGCGTCCGGGTACCTCCGAAGCACACGGCTTCATGTACGAGTGCCCCTGAAGCACAAGGCCTTGTGTCTGCGTGCCACCGAAGCACACAAACCCACGTCCATGTGCCACCGAAGCACATGGCCCCGCATCTAGGTGCCACCTAAGCACGCAGACCCGCATCCGTGTGCCACCGAAGCACTCTGCCCCGCGTCCGGATGCCACCGAAGCACATGGCCCCTTGTCTAGGTGCCACAGAAGCACACATATCTGCATTCGGGTGCAACTGAAGCACACGGCCCCACATACGAGTGCCACCGAAACAGACGCCAACGAAGCACACAGAGCCGTGGTCCGTATGCCACCGAAGCACATAGCCCCAAATCTGGGTGCCACCGAAGCAAATGGCCCTGCGTCTGGGTGCCACAGAAGCACACAAACCCGTGTCCGGGTGCCACTGAAGCACATGGCCTCCCTGTATGGGTGTCACCGAAGCACACAGACCCGTGTTTGGGTGCCACCGAACCATACACATCCGCATAAGGGTGCCACTGACGCATACGGCCTACCTGTACGGGTGCAACCGAAGCACATGGCCCCACATGTGAGTGCCACCGAAGCACACATACACGTGTCTGGTTGCCATCGAAGCACACAGACCCGCGTCCGGGTGCCGCCAAATCACATGGGTCCGCTTCTCGGTGCTACTGAAGCACAAAGCTTGGCGTCCAGGTACCACCGAAGAACACGGCTCCACGTACGAGTGTCCCTGAAGCACACGGCCCCACGTCTAAATGCCACCTAAGCACACAGACCAGCGTCCGTGTGCCACCGAAGCATACAGACCCACGTCTGTGTGCCACCGAAGCACACAGACCCGTGTCTGGGTGCCACCGAAGCACACAGACCAGCGTCTGGGTGCCACCGAAGCACATAGCCCCGCTTCTCAGTGCTACCGAAGCACAAAGACCGGTGTCCGGGTACCACCGAATCACACGGCTCTGAGTACGAGTGCCCCTGAAGCACAAGGCCTTGTGTCTGCGTGCCACCGAAACACACAGACCCGCGTCCGTGTGCCACCGAAGCACTCTGCCCCGCGTCTGGGTGCCACCGAAGAACATGGCCCATGTCTAGGTGCCACCGAAGCACACAGACCCGCGACTGGGTGCCACCGAAGCACACGGCCCCACGTCCGGGTGCCGCCAAAGCACACAGCCCACATACGAGTGCCACCGAAGCACACGGCCCCACGTCCGGGTGCTACCGAAGCACAGTGCACCATGTGCTCGTGCCACCGAAGCACACAGACCCGCGTCCATGTGCCATCGAAGCACTCAGCCCCGCGTCCGGGTGCCATTGAAGCACATGGCCCCATGTCAAGGTGCCAAAGAAGCACACAAACCCGTGTCCAGGTGCCACCGAAGCACATGGCCTCCCTGTACAGGTGCCATCGAAGCACACAGACCCGTGTCTGGGTGCCACTGAAGCACACAGACCCACGTTCATGTGCTACAGAAGCACACGGCCCTGAGTCCGGGTGCCACCGAAGCATTCTGCCCCGCGTCCGGGTGCCACCGAAGCACGTGGCCCCACTTCTCAATGCTACCGAAGCACAAATATTGGCGTCCGAGTACCACCGAAGCACATGGCTCCACGTACGAGTGCCCCTGAAGCACACAGCCTCGTCTCTGGGTGCCACCGAAGCACACAGACCCACGTACATGTACCACAGAAGCACATGGCCCCTCGTCCGGGTGCCACCAAAGCACATGGCCCCGTATCTAGGTGCCAGCGAAGCACACAGACCTGCGTCTGGGTGCCACCGAAGAAAATAGTCCCACTTCTCGGTGCTACCGAAGAACAAAGACCGGCGTCCAGGTGCCTCCGAAGCAAACGGCTGCACATACGAGTGCCCCTGAAGCACATGGCCTTGTGTCTGGGTGCCACCGAAGCACACAGACCCGCATTCGTGTGCCACCGTAGCTTTCTGCCCCGCGTCTGTGTGCCACCAAAGCACATGACCCCCTGAACGGGTGCTACCGAAGCACACAGCCCTGCATAAGAGTGCGACCGAAGCACATGACCCCATGTCTAGGCGACACCGAAGCACAGACCCGTGTCTGGATGCCACCGAAGCACACGGGCCCACAACCGGGTGCCACCGAAGCACAGGGCCCTGTGTCTGGGTGCCACCGAAGCACACAGACCTGCGTCCGTGTGCCACCGAAGCACATGGCCCCTCATCCTGGTGCCACTGAAGCACATGGCCCCATGTCAAGGTGCCACAGAAGCACACAAACCCGTGTCCAGGTGCCACCGAAGCACATGGCCTCCCTGTACAGGTGCATCGAAGCACACAGACACATATCTGGGTGCCACTGAAGCACACAGACCCGCGTCTATGTGCTACAGAAGCACACAGCCCTGCGTCTGGGTGCCACCGAAGCACATGGCCCTGCTTCTCGGTGTTACAGAAGCACAAAGATCGGCGTCTGGGTACCACCAAAGCACATGGCTCCACGTACGAGTGCCCCTGAAGCACACAGCCTTGTGTCTGGGTGCAATCAAAGCACACAGACACGCATTCATGTGCCATCGAAGCACTCTGTCCCGCGTCCGGGTGCCACCGAAGCACGTGGCCCCGCTACTCAGTGCTACCGAAGCACAAATATTGGCGTCCGGGTACCACCGAAGCACACGGCTCCACGTACGAGTGCCCCTGAAGCACACAGCCTCGTGTCTCGGTGCCACCGAAGCACACAGACCCGCGTCCATGTGCCACAGAAGCACATGGCCCCTCGTCCGGGTGCCACCGAAGCACATGTCCCCGTGTCTAGGTGCCAGCGAAGCACACAGACCCGCATCTGGGTGCCACCGAAGAACATAGTCCCACTGCTCGGTGGCACATGGCCCCGTTTCTCAGTGCTACCGAAGCACAAAGAACAGCATCCAGGTACCTCCAAAGCACACGGCCCCACATACGAGTGCCACTGAAGCACGCGGCCCCGTCTCTGGGTGCCACCAAAGCACACAGACCCGCATCCGTGTGCCACCGAAGCACATGGCCCTGCGTCCGGGTGCCACCGTAACGCACATGGCCCCGTGTCTAGGTGCCACCGAAGCACACAGACATGCATCTGGGTGTCACCGAAGCACACGGTCCCGCTTCTCGGTGTTACCGAAGCACAAAGACTGGTGTCCAGGTAACATTGAAGAACACGGCTCCACGTACGAGTGCACCTGAAGCACAGGGACTCGTGTCAGCCCACATACGGGTGCCACCGAAGCACACATAGCCGCGTCCGGGTGCCACCGAAGCACACGGCCCCACGTCCGGGTGCCGCCAAAGCACACGGCCCCACGTGTAGTTGCCACCGAGCACTCTGCCCCGCGTCCATGTGCCACCGAAGCACATGGCCCCTTGTCTAGGTGCCACCAAAGCACACAGACCCGGGTGCCTCCGAAGCACACGGCCCCGCTTATGGGTGCCATCGAAGCATACAGCTCACATACGGGTGCCACCGAAGCACACAGACCCGAGTCCAGGTGCCACCGAAGCACATGGGCCCACGTCCGGGTGCCGCCAAAGCACACAGACCCGCGTCTAGGTGCAACCGAAGCACACAGACCCGCGTCCATGTGCCACCAAAGCACTCTGCCCTGCATCCGGGTGCCACCGAAGCACATGGCCCCTTGTCTAGGTGCCACCAAAGCACACAGACCCGCATTCGGATGCCTCCGAAGCACATGTCCCCGATTCTGGGTGCCATCGAAGCACACAGCCCCACATACGAGTGCCACCAATGCACTCTACCCCGCGTCCGGTTGCCACCAAAGCACATAGAACTGTCTCTAGGTGCCACCGTAGCACACATACCCGTCTCTGGGTGCCACCAAAGCACACAGACCCGCATCCGTGTGCCACCGAAGCACATGGCCCTGCGTCCGGGTGCCACCGTAACGCACATGGCCCCGTGTCTAGGTGCCACCGAAGCACACAGACACGCATCTGGGTGTCACCGAAGCACACGGCCCCGCTTCTCGGTGTTACCGAAGCACAAAGACTGGTGTCCAGGTAACATTGAAGAACACGGCTCCACGTACGAGTGCACCTGAAGCACAGGGACTCGTGTCAGCCCACATACGGGTGCCACCGAAGCACACATAGCCGCGTCCGGGTGCCACCGAAGCACACGGCCCCACGTCCGGGTGCCGCCAAAGCACACGGCCCCGCGTATAGTTGCCACCGAAGCACTCTGCCCCGCGTCCATGTGCCACCGAAGCACATGGCCCCTTGTCTAGGTGCCACCAAAGCACACAGACCCAGGTGCCTCCGAAGCACACGGCCCCGCTTATGGGTGCCATCGAAGCATACAGCTCACATACGGGTGCCACCGAAGCACACAGACCCGAGTCCAGGTGCCACCGAAGCACATGGGCCCACGTCCGGGTGCCGCCAAAGCACACAGACCCGCGTCTAGGTGCAACCGAAGCACACAGACCCGCGTCCATGTGCCACCAAAGCACTCTGCCCTGCGTCCGGGTGCCACCGAAGCACATGGCCCCTTGTCTAGGTGCCACCAAAGCACACAGACCCGCATTCGGATGCCTCCGAAGCACATGTCCCCGATTCTGGGTGCCATCGAAGCACACAGCCCCACATACGAGTGCCACCAATGCACTCTGCCCCGCGTCCGGTTGCCACCAAAGCACATAGAACTGTCTCTAGGTGCCACCGTAGCACACATACCCGTATCTGGGTGCCACCAAAGCACACAGACTAACGTCCATGTGCCACCGAAGCACATGGCCCCACATCCGGTTTCCACTGAAGCACATGGCCCCGATTCTCGGTGCTACCGAGGCACAAACACTGGTGTCCGAAGTACACGGCTCTACGTATGAGGGCCCCTGAAGCACATGGCCTCGTGTCTGGGTGCCACCGAAGCACACAGACCCGCGTCCATGTGCCACAGAAGCACATGGCCCCTCGTCCAGGTGCCACCGAAGCACATGGCCCCGTGTCTAGGTGCCAGCGAAGCACACAGACCCGCATCTGGGTGCCACCGAAGAACATAGTCCCACTTCTCGGTGCTACCGAAGCACAAAGAACGGCATCCAGGTACCTCCGAAGCACACGGCCCCACATACAAGTGCCACTGAAGCACGCGGCCCCGTCTCTGGGTGCCACCAAAGCACACAGACCCGCATCCGTGTGCCACCGAAGCACATGGCCCTGCGTCCGGGTGCCACCGTAACGCACATGGCCCCGTGTCTAGGTGCCACCGAAGCACACAGACACGCATCTGGGTGTCACCGAAGCACACGGCCCCGCTTCTCGGTGTTACCGAAGCACAAAGACTGGTGTCCAGGTAACATTGAAGAACACGGCTCCACGTACGAGTGCACCTGAAGCACAGGGACTCGTGTCTGGGTGCCACCGAAGCACACAGACCCATGTCCGTGTGCCACAGAAGCACTCTGCCCCATGTCCGGGTGCCACCAGAGCACATGGCCCATGTCTAGGTGCCACCGAAGCATACAGACCCGCATCCGGGTGCCACCGAAGCACAAGGCCCCACGTCCGGGTGCCACCAAAGCACACAGCCCACATACGGGTGCCACCGAAGCACACATAGCCGCGTCCGGGTGCCACCGAAGCACACGGCCCCACGTCCGGGTGCCGCCAAAGCACACGGCCCCGCGTCTAGTTGCCACCGAAGCACTCTGCCCCGCGTCCATGTGCCACCGAAGCACATGGCCCCTTGTCTAGGTGCCACCAAAGCACACAGACCCGGGTGCCTCCGAAGCACATGGGCCCACGTCCGGGTGCCGCCAAAGCACACAGACCCGTGTCTAGGTGCAACCGAAGCACACAGACCCGCATCCATGTGCCACCAAAGCACTCTGCCCTGCGTCCGGGTGCCACCGAAGCACATGGCCCCTTGTCTAGGTGCCACCAAAGCACACAGACCCGCATTCGGATGCCTCCGAAGCACATGTCTCCGATTCTGGGTGCCATCGAAGCACACAGCCCCACATACGAGTGCCACCAATGCACTCTGCCCCGCGTCCGGTTGCCACCAAAGCACATAGAACTGTCTCTAGGTGCCACCGTAGCACACATACCCGTATCTGGGTGCCACCGAAGCACACAGACTAACGTCCATGTGCCACCGAAGCACATGGCCCCACATCCGGTTTCCACTGAAGCACATGGCCCCGATTCTCGGTGCTACCGAGGCACAAACACTGGTGTCCGAAGTACACGGCTCTACGTATGAGGGCCCCTGAAGCACATGGCCTCGTGTCTGGGTGCCACCGAAGCACACAGACCCGCGTCCATGTGCCACCATAGCACTCGGCCCCGTGTCTGGGTGCCGCCGAAGCACAAAGACCCGCATCCGTGTGCCACCGAAGCATATGGCCCTGCGTCCGAGTGCCAACGAAGCACATGGCCCCGTGTCTAGGTGCCACCAAAGCACACAGACTCGCATCCGGGTGCCACTGAAGCACACGGCCCCGCTTCTCGGTGTTACCGAAGCACAAAGACAGGTGTCCAGGTACCATTGAAGAACACGGATCCACGTACGAGTGCTCCTGAAGCACACGGCCTCATGTCTGGGTGCCACCGAAGCACACAGACCCATGTCCGTGTGCCACCGAAGCACTCTGCTCCGCGTCCGGGTGCCACCGAAGCACATGGCCCGGTGTCTAGGTGCCACCGTAGCACACAGACCCGTGTCCAGGTGCCACCGAAGCACACAGACCAATGTCCACGTGCCACCGAAGCACATGGCCCTGCGTCCGGTTTCCACCGAAGCACATGGCCCCGCTTCTCGGTGCTACCGAAGCAAGAAGACCGGCGTCCGGGTACCCCTTCAGCACATGGCTCCACGTATGAGTGCCCCTGAAGCACATGGCCTTGTGTCTGGGTGCCACCGAAGCACACAAACCCATGTCCGTATGCCACCAAAGCACTCTGCCCCGCATCCGTGTGCCACCGAAGCACATGGCTCTTCGTCCGGGTACCACCGAAGTACATGTCCCCGTGTCTAGGTGCCACCGAAGCAAACAGACCCACATCCGGGTGCCACCGAAGCACACAGCCTCCCTATACGGCTGCCACTAAAGCACATGGCCCCGTGTCTAGGTGCCACCAAAGCACACAGACCCGCATCTGGGTGCCACCACAGCACACGGCCCCGCTTCTCGTGTTACCGAAGCACAAAGAACGGCGTCCCTGTACCATTGAAGAACACGGCTGCACGTACGAGTGCCCCTGTAGCACACAGCCTCGTGTCTGGGTGCCACCAAAGCACACAGACCAGCGTCCATGTGCCACCGTAGCACTCTGCCCCACATCCGGGTGGCACCGAAGCATATGGCCCCGTCTCTAGGTGCCACCGTAGCACACAGACCCGTGTCTGGGTGCCACTGAAGCACACAGACCAACGTCCATGTGCCACTGAAGCACATGGCCCCATGTCTGGTTTCCACCAAAGCACATGGCCCCGCTTCTCGGTGCTACCGAAGCACAAAGGTACCTCCGAAGTACACGGCTCCACATATGAGTGCCCCTGAAGCACACGGCCTCGTGTCTGGGTGACACCGAAGCACAGACCCGCGTCCGTGTGCCACCATAGCACTCTGCCCCACATCTGGGTGCCACCGAAGCACACGGCCCCACATACGAGTGACACCGAAGCATACGGCCCCATGTCTGGGTTCCACCAAAGCACACAGACCCGCGTCCATGTAAAACCGAAGCACTCTGCCCCGCGTCCGGGTGCCACCAAAGCACATGGCTTCACATACCAGTACCACCGAAACACACGGCCACGTGTCTGGGTGCCACCAAAGCACAAAGACCTGGGTCCATGTGCCACCGAAGCACATGGCCCCGTGTCTACATGCCACCGAAGAACACAGACCCACATCTGGGTGCCACCGAAGAACATGGTCTCACTTCTCGGTGCTACCGGAGCACAAAGACCGGCGTCCGGGTACCTCCGAACCACATGGCTGCACATGCGAGTGCCCCTGAAGCACACAGCCTTGTGTCTGGGTGCCACCGAAGCACACAGACCCACGTTCGTGTGCCACCATAGCTTTCTGCCCCGTGTCCTTATACCACCGAAGCACATGACCCCCTGAACAGGTGCCGCAGAAGCACACAGCCCTGCATAAGAGTGCGACCGTAGCACATGACCCCATGTCTAGGTGACACCCAAGCACACAGACCCGCATCCGGGTGCCACCGAAGCACATGACCCCATGTCTAGGTTCCACCGAAGCACACGGCTTCACATACAAGTACCCCCGAAGCACATGGCCCTCGTCCGGGTGCCACCGAAGCACATGGTCCCGTGTCTAGGTGCCACCGAAGCACACAGACCCGCATCTGGGTGCCACCGAAGAACATGGTCCCACTTTTCGGTGCTACCGAAGCACAAACACCGGTGTCCGGGTACCTCCGAAGCACACGGCTGCACGTACGAGTGCCCCTGAAGCACACGACCTTGTGTCTAGGTGCCACCGAAGCACACAGACCCACGTTCATGTGCCACCGTAGCTTTCTGACCCGCGTCCGTGTGCAACCGAAGCATATGACCCCCTGAACAGGTGCCACCAAAGCACACAGCCTTGCATAAGAGTGCGACCGAAGCACATGACCCCATGTCTAGGTGACACCGAAGCACACAGACCCGCGTCTGAGTGCTACCGAAGCACACGGGCCCGCAACCGGGTGCCACCGAAGCACACAGCTTCACAAACGAGTACCACTGAAGCACACAGCCCCGTGTCTGGGAGCCACCGAAGCACACACACCTGAGTCTGTGAGTGACCAAGCACGTGGTCCCTCGTCTGGGTGCCACAGAAGCACATAACCCCGTCTCTAGGTGCCACCGAAGCACACAGACCCGCGTCCGGGTGCCACCGAAGCACATGGCCCTGCTTCTCGGTGCTACCGAAGCACAAAGACCGGCCTCCGGGTACCACCGAAGCACTCCACATGAGTGCCCCTGAAGCACAGAGCCTCGTGTCTGGGTGCCACCGAAGCACACAGATCCGCATCCGTGTACCACCATAGAACTCTGCCACGCATCTGGGTGCCACCAAAGCACACAACCCCCTGAATGGGTGCCACCGAAGCACAAAGCTCCACATACGAGTATCACCGAAGCACACAGCCCCATGTCTGGGTGCCACCGAAGCACACAGACCCGCATCCGTGTGCCACCGAAGCACATGGCCCTTCGTCCGGGTGCCACCGAAGCACATGGCCCCGTGTCTAGGTGCCACCAAAGCACACAGACCTGCATCTGGGTGCCACCAAAGCACACGGCCCCGCTTCTCGTGTTACCGAAGCACAAAGACCGGTGTCCCTGTACCATTGAAGAACACGGCTCCACGTACGAGTGCCACTGTAGCACACAGCCTCGTGTCTGGGTGCCACCAAAGCACACAGACCAGCGTCCATGTGCCACCGTAGCACTCTGCCCCGTGTCCGGGTGCCACCAAAGCACATGGCCCCGTCTCTAGGTGCCATCGTAGCACACAGACCCGTGTCTGGGTGCCACTGAAGCACACAGACCAACATCCATGTGCCACCGAAGCACATGGCCCCATGTCTTGTTTCCACAAAAGCACATGGCCCTGCTTCTCAGTGCTACCGAAGCACAAAGACCGGCGTCCGGGTACCTCCGAAGTACACGGCTCCACATATGAGTGCCCCTGAAGCACACGGCCACGTGTCTGGGTGCCACTTAAGCACAGACCCGCGTCCGTGTGCAACCATAGCACTCTGCCCCACATCTGGGTGTCATCGAAGCACACGGCCCCACATACGAGTGCCACCGAAGCACACGGCCCCATGTCTGGGTGCCACCGAAGCACACAGACCCGCATCCATGTGCCATCTAAGCACATGGCCTTGCGTCCGGGTGCCACCGAAGCACATGGCCCCATGTCTAGGTACCACCGAAGCAAACAGACCCGCATCCGGGTACCACCGAAGCACACGGCCCCGCTTCTCGGTGTTACCGAAGCACAAAGACCGGCATCCAGGTACCATTGAAGAACACAGCTCCATGTACGAGTGCCGCTGAAGCACACGGCCTCGTGTCTGGGTGCCACCGAAGCACACAGACTCATGTCCGTGTGCCACCGAAGCACTCTGCCCCGCGTCCGGGTGCCACCGAAGCACATGGCCCGGTGTCTAGGTGCCACCGTAGCACACAGACCCGTGTCTAAGTGCCACCGAAGCACACAGACCAACGTTCATGTGCCACCGAAGCACATGGCTCCTCGTCCGCTTTCCACCGAAGCACATGGCCCCGCTTCTCGGTGCTACCGAAGCACAAGGACCAGCGTCCGGGTTCCTCCAAAGCACAAGACTCCACGTACGAGTGCCCATGAAGAACACGGCCTCGTGTCTGGGTGCCACCAAAGTACAGGGCCCCGTTGAATGGGTGCCACCGAAGCACACAAACCTGCATCCGGGTGCCCCCGAAGCACACAACCTCCCTGTACAGGTGCCACTGAAGCACACATATCAGCGTCCAGGTGCCACTGTAGCACAAGGCCCCGCTTTTCGGTGCTACCGAAGCACACAGACCGGCGTCTGGGTACAACCGAAGCACACGGCTTCACATATGAGTGCCCGTGAAGCACAAGGCCTTGTGTCTGCATGCCACCGAAACACACAGACCCGCATCCGTGTGCCACCAACGCACTCTGCCCCGCATCTGGGTGCCACCGAAGCACATGGCCCATGTCTAGGTGCCACCGAAGCACACGGCCCCACATCCGGATGCCGCCAAAGCACACAGCCCACATACGGGTGCCACCGAAGCACACAGACCCGAGTCCAGGTGCAACCAAATCAGACGGCCCCACGTCCGGGTGCTGCCAAAGCACACGGCCCCGCATCTAGGTGTCACCGAAGCACACAGACCCGCATCCATGTGCCACTGAAGCACTCTGCCCCAAGTCCAGTTGCCACCGAAGCACATAGCCCCTTGTCTAGGTGCCACCAAAGCACACAGACCCGCATTCGGGTGCCACCGAAGCACACGGAACCGCTTCTGGGTGCCATCGAAGCACACAGCCCCACATACGAGTGCCACCGAAACACATGCCCCGTGTCTGGGTGCCATCGAAGCACATGGCACCATCTCTAGGTGCCACCATAGCACACATACCCGTGTCTGGGTGCCACCGAAGCACACAGTCCATGTGCCACCGAAGCACATGGCCTCACGTCCGGGTGCCACCGAAGCACATGACCCCACTTCTCAGTGCTATCGAAGCACAAAGAACGGCTTCCGGGTACCTCCGAAGTACACGGCTCCACGTATGAGGGCCCCTGAAACACACAGCCTCGTATCTGGGTGCCACCGAAGCACACAGACCCGCGTCCGTGTGCCACCATAGCACTCTGCCCCGCGTCTGGGTGCCACCGAAGCACATGGCCTGGTGTCTAGGTGCCACCATAGCACACAGACCCGTGTCTGGGTGCCACCGAAGCACACAGACCAATGTCCATGTGCCACGGAAGCACATGGCCCCTTGTCCGGTTTCCACCGAAGCACATGGCCACGCTTCTCGGTGCTACCTGAGCACAAAGGCCGGCATCCAGGCACCTCTGCAACACATGGCTCCACATACGAGTGCCCCTGAAGCACACGGCTTCGTGTGTGGGTGCCACCGAAGCACTCAGACCCATGTCCGTATGCCACCGAATCACTCTGCCCCACGTCCGGGTGCCACCGAAGCACAAGGTCCAGTGTCTAGGTGCCACCGTAGCACAAATACCTGTGTCTGGGTGCCACCGAAGCACACAGACCAACGTCCATGTGCCACCGAAGCACTTGGCTTCACGTCCGGTTTCCACCGAAGCACATGGCTCCTCTTCTCGGTGCTACCGACGCACAAAGACCCGCGTCCGTGTGCCACCGAAGCACTCTGCCCCGCCTCCGGGTGCCATCGAAGCACATGGCCCCATGTGTAGGTGCTAACGAACACACAGACCCGCGTCCGGGTGCCACCGAATCACACGGCCCCGCTTCTCGGTGATACCGAAGCAGAAAGCTTGGCGTCCAGGTACCACCGAAGAACACGGCTCCACGTACGAGTGCCCCTGAAGCACACGGCCCTGCGCCTAGGTGCCACCTAAGAACACAGATCCGCGTCCGTGTGCCACCGAAGCACATGGTCCCGCTTCTCGGCACCACCGAAGCACAAAGACCGGTGTCCGGGTACCTGCCAAGCACACTGCTCGATGTACGACTGCCACTTTAGCTCTCTGCCCCGCGTCTGGGTGCCACCGAAGCACACGACCCCCTGGACGGGTGCCACTAAAGCACACAGCCCCACATAAGAGTGCCATTGAAGCACATGCCCCTGTGTCTGGGTACCACTGAAGCACACAGACCCACGCCCATTTGCCAAATAAGCACAGGGCCCTGCGTACTGGTGCCACTGAAGCACATGGCTCCCGCTTCTCGGTGCTACTGATGCACAAAGACCGGCGTCCGGGTACCTCCGAAGAACACGGCTCCACGTACGATTCCTCATGAAAAACACTGCTTCGTGTCTGGGTGCCACCGAAGCACACGGCCCCGTTGAATGGGTGCCACCGAAGCACACAAACCTGCGTCCGGGTGCCACCGAACAACATGACCTCCCTATACAGGTGCCACCGAAGCACACGGCCCCACATGCGAGTGCCACCAAAGCACACAGACCCGTGTCTGGGTGCCACCGAATCACACAGACCAGCGTCCGGGTGCCACCGAAGCACATGGCCCTGCTTCTTGGTGCTATCGCAGCACAAAAACTGGCTTCCGTGTACCACCGAAGCACACAACTCCACATACGAGTGCCCCTGAAGCACATGGCCTGGTGTCTGGGTGCCACGGTGGCACACAGACCTGCATCCGTGTGCCACCGAAGCACTCTGTCCCACGTCCGGGTGCCACCGAATCACACGGCCCCGCTTCTCGGTGCTACCGAAGCACAAAGCTTGGCGTCCATGTACCACCGAAGAACACGGCTCCACGTACGAGTGCCCCTGAAGCACATGGCCCTGCGTCTAGGTGACACCTAAGAACACAGACCCGCGTCCGTGTGCCACCGAAGCACATGGCTCCTCGTCCGGGTGCCACCGAAGCACATGGCCCGTGTCTAGGTGCCACCAAAGCACACAGACCCACGTCCGTGTGCCACCGAAGCACATGCCCCCGCTTCTCTGCGCCACTGAAGCACAAAGACCGGCGTCCGGGTACCTCCCAAGCACACGGCTCAACGTACGACTGCCACTTTAGCTCTCTTCCCCGCATCCGGGTGCCACCGAAGCACACGACCCCCTGAACAGGTGCCACCGAAGCACACAGCCCCACATAAGAGTGCCATTGAAGCACATGCCCCTGTGTCTGGGTACCACCGAAGCACACAGACCCACGTCCATGTGCCAAATAAGCACAGGGCCCTGCGTACTGGTGCCACCAAAGCACATGGCTCCCGCTTCTCGGTGCTACTGAAGCACAAAGACCAGCATCCGGGTACCTCCGAAGAACACGGCTCCACGTACGATTGCTCATGAAGAACACGGCTTCGTGTCTGGGAGCCACTGAAGCACACGACCCCGTTGAATGGGTGCCACCGAAACACACAGACCAGCGTCCGGGTGCCACCGAAGCACATGGCCCTGCTTCTCGGTGCTATCACAGCACAAAAACTGGTGTCCGTGTACCACCGAAGCACACAACTCCACATACGAGTGCCCCTGAAGCACATGGCCTGGTGTCTGGGTGCCACCGTAGCACACAGACCCGCGTCCGAGTGCCACCAACGCACTCTGCCCCGCGTCTGGGTGCCACCGAAGCACATGGCCCATGTCTAGGTGCCAACGAAGCACACAGACCCGCGTCCGGGTGCCACCAGAGCACATGACCCCATGTCCGGATGCCGCCAAAGCACACAGCCCACATACGGGTGCCACCAAAGCATACAGACCTGAGTCCGGGTGCAACCGAAGCACACGGCCCCACGTCCGGGTGCCGCCAAAGCACACGGCCCCGCATCTAGGTGCCACCGAAGCACACAGACCCGCGTACATGTGCCACCGAAGCACTCTGCCCCGCGTCCGGGTGCCACCGAAGCACATGGCCTGGTGTCTAGGTGCCACCGTAGCACACAGACCCGTGTCTGGGTGCCACCGAAGCACAAAGACCAATGTCCATGTGCCACCGAAGCACATGGCCCGGTTTCCACCGAAGCACACAGACCCGTGTCTGGGTGCCACCGAAGCACACAGACCAGCGTCCGGGTGCCAACAAAGCACATGGCCCTGCTTCTCGCAGCACAAAGACTGGCGGCCGTGTACCACCGAAGCACACAACTCCACATACGAGTGCCCCTGAAGAACATGGCCTGGTGTCTGGGAGCCACCGTAGCACACAAACCCGCGTTCGGGTGCCACCGACGCACATGGCCCGGTGTCTAGGTGCCACCGTAGCACACAGACCCGTGTCTAGGTGCCACTGAAGCACACAGACCAACGTTCATGTGCCACCGAAGCACATGGCTCCTCGTCCGCTTTCCAGCGAAGCACATGGCCCCGTTTCTCGGTGCTACCGAAGCACAAAGACCGGCGTCCGGGTACCTCCAAAGCACAAGACTCCACGTACGAGTGCCCATGAAGAACACGGCCTCGTGTCTGGGTGCCACTGAAGTACAAGGCCCCGTTGAATGGGTGCCCCCGAAGCACACAACCTCCCTGTACAGGTGCCACCGAAGCACACAGATCAGCGTCCAGGTGCCACTGTAGCACAAGGCCCCGCTTCTCGGTGCTACCGAAGCACACAGACCGGCGTCTGGATACAACCGAAGCACACGGCTCCGCATACGAGTGCCCCTGAAGCACAAGGCCTTGTGTCTGCATGCCACCGAAACACACAGACCCGCGTCCGTGTGCCACCAACGCACTCTGCCCCGCATCTGGGTGCCACCGAAGCACATGGCCCATGTCTAGGTGCCAACGAAGCACAAAGACCAGCGTCCGGGTGCCACCAGAGCACACGGCCCCACGTCCGGATGCCGCCAAAGCACACAGCTCACATACGGGTGCCACCGAAGCACACAGACCTGAGTCCGGGTGCAACTGAAGCACACGGCCCCACGTCCGGGTGCCGCCAAAGCACACGGCCCCGCATCTAGGTGCCACCGAAGCACACAGACCCGCGTCCATGTGACACCGAAGCACTCTGCCCCGCGTCCGGGTGCCACCGAAGCACATAGCCCCTTGTCTAGGTGCCACCAAAGCACACAGACCCGGAATCGGGTGCCACCGAAGCACACGGCCCAGCTTCCGGGTGCTATCGAAGCACACAGCCCACATACGAGTGCCACCGAAACACAAGCCCCGTGTCTGGGTGCCACTGAAGCACATGGCCCCGCATCTGGGTGCCACCAAATCACACAGACCCGCGTCCATGTGCCACCGATGCACTCTGACCCACGTCCAGGTGCCACCGAAGCACATGGCACCATCTCTTGGTGCCACCATAGCACACATACCCATGTCTGGGTGCCACCGAAGCACACAGACTGACGTCCATGTGCCAACGAAGCACATGGCCCCACGTCCGGGTGCCACCGAAGCACATGACCCCGCTTTTCAGTGCTACCAAAGCACAAAAAACTGCGTCCGGGTACCTCCGAAGTACACGGCTCCATGTATGAGGGCCCCTGAAGCACACGGGCTCGTGTCTGGGTGCCAACGAAGCACACAGACCCGCGTCCGTGTGCCACTATAGCACTCTGCCCCGCGTCCGGGTGCCACTGAAGCACACGGCCCCACATACGAGTGCCACCGAAGCACACGGCCTCGTGTCTGGGTGCCACCGAAGCACACAGACCCATGTCCGTGTGCCACCGAAGCACTCTGCCCCGCGTTCGGGTGCGACCGAAGCACATGGCCTGGTGTCTAGGTGCCACCATAGCACACAGACCCGTGTCTGGGTGCCACCGAAGCACACAGACCAATGTCCATGTGCCACCGAAGCACATGGCCCCTCGTCCGGTTTCCACCGAAGCACATGGCCACGCTTTTCGGTGCTACCGGAGCACAAAGGCCGGCATCCGGGTACCTCCACAACACATGGCTCCACGTACTTGTGCCCCTGAAGCACACGGCTTCGTGTGTGGGTGCCACCGAAGCACTCAGACCCATGTCCATGTGCCACCGAAGCACTCTGCCCCGCGTCCAGGTGTCACCGTAGCACACAGACCCATGTCTGGGTGCCACCGAAGCACACAGACCAACGTCCATGTGCCACCAAAGCACATGGCCCCTCATCCGGTTTCCACTGAAGCACACAGACCCGTGTCTGGGTGCCACCGAAGCACACAGACCAGCATCCGGGTGCCACCGAAGCACATGGCCCTGCTTCTCGGTGCTATCACAGCACAAAGACTGGCGTCCGTGTACCACTGAAGCACACAACTCCACATACGAGTGCCCCTGAAGCACATGGCCTGGTGTCTGGGTGCCACCGTAGCACACAGACCCGTGTCTAGGTGCCACTGAAGCACACAGACCAACGTTCATGTGCCACCGAAGCACATGGCTCCTCGCCCGGTTTCCAGCGAAGCACATGGCCCCGTTTCTCGAAGCACAAAGACCGGCGTCCGGGTACCTTCAAAGCACAAGACTCCACGTACGAGTGCCCATGAAGAACACGGCCTCGTGTCTGGGTGCCACCGAAGTACAGGGCCCCGTTGAATGGGTGCCACCGAAGCACACAAACCTGCATCCGGGTGCCCCCGAAGCACATGGCCCCTTGTCCGGTTTCCACCGAAGCACATGGCCAGGCTTCTCGGTGCTACCGGAGCACAAAGGCCGGCATCCGTGTACCTCCGCAACACATGGCTCCACGTACGAGTGCCCCTGAAGCACACGGCTTCGTGTGTGGGTGCCACCGAAGCACTCAGACCCATGTCCGGGTGCCCTTCGTCCGGGTGCCACCGAAGCACATGGCCCCGTGTCTAGGTGCCACCAAAGCACACAGACCTGCATCTGGGTGCCACCAAAGCACACGGCCCCGCTTCTCGTGTTACCGAAGCACAAAGACCGGTGTCCCTGTACCATTGAAGAACACGGCTCCACGTACGAGTGCCACTGTAGCACACAGCCTCGTGTCTGGGTGCCACCAAAGCACACAGACCAGCGTCCATGTGCCACCGTAGCACTCTGCCCCGTGTCCGGGTGCCACCAAAGCACATGGCCCCGTCTCTAGGTGCCATCGTAGCACACAGACCCGTGTCTGGGTGCCACTGAAGCACACAGACCAACATCCATGTGCCACCGAAGCACATGGCCCCATGTCTTGTTTCCACAAAAGCACATGGCCCTGCTTCTCAGTGCTACCGAAGCACAAAGACCGGCGTCCGGGTACCTCCGAAGTACACGGCTCCACATATGAGTGCCCCTGAAGCACACGGCCACGTGTCTGGGTGCCACTTAAGCACAGACCCGCGTCCGTGTGCAACCATAGCACTCTGCCCCACATCTGGGTGTCATCGAAGCACACGGCCCCACATACGAGTGCCACCGAAGCACACGGCCCCATGTCTGGGTGCCACCGAAGCACACAGACCCGCATCCATGTGCCATCTAAGCACATGGCCTTGCGTCCGGGTGCCACCGAAGCACATGGCCCCATGTCTAGGTACCACCGAAGCAAACAGACCCGCATCCGGGTACCACCGAAGCACACGGCCCCGCTTCTCGGTGTTACCGAAGCACAAAGACCGGCATCCAGGTACCATTGAAGAACACAGCTCCATGTACGAGTGCCGCTGAAGCACACGGCCTCGTGTCTGGGTGCCACCGAAGCACACAGACTCATGTCCGTGTGCCACCGAAGCACTCTGCCCCGCGTCCGGGTGCCACCGAAGCACATGGCCCGGTGTCTAGGTGCCACCGTAGCACACAGACCCGTGTCTAAGTGCCACCGAAGCACACAGACCAACGTTCATGTGCCACCGAAGCACATGGCTCCTCGTCCGCTTTCCACCGAAGCACATGGCCCCGCTTCTCGGTGCTACCGAAGCACAAGGACCAGCGTCCGGGTTCCTCCAAAGCACAAGACTCCACGTACGAGTGCCCATGAAGAACACGGCCTCGTGTCTGGGTGCCACCAAAGTACAGGGCCCCGTTGAATGGGTGCCACCGAAGCACACAAACCTGCATCCGGGTGCCCCCGAAGCACACAACCTCCCTGTACAGGTGCCACTGAAGCACACATATCAGCGTCCAGGTGCCACTGTAGCACAAGGCCCCGCTTTTCGGTGCTACCGAAGCACACAGACCGGCGTCTGGGTACAACCGAAGCACACGGCTTCACATATGAGTGCCCGTGAAGCACAAGGCCTTGTGTCTGCATGCCACCGAAACACACAGACCCGCATCCGTGTGCCACCAACGCACTCTGCCCCGCATCTGGGTGCCACCGAAGCACATGGCCCATGTCTAGGTGCCACCGAAGCACACGGCCCCACATCCGGATGCCGCCAAAGCACACAGCCCACATACGGGTGCCACCGAAGCACACAGACCCGAGTCCAGGTGCAACCAAATCAGACGGCCCCACGTCCGGGTGCTGCCAAAGCACACGGCCCCGCATCTAGGTGTCACCGAAGCACTCTGCCCCAAGTCCAGTTGCCACCGAAGCACATAGCCCCTTGTCTAGGTGCCACCAAAGCACACAGACCCGCATTCGGGTGCCACCGAAGCACACGGAACCGCTTCTGGGTGCCATCGAAGCACACAGCCCCACATACGAGTGCCACCGAAACACATGCCCCGTGTCTGGGTGCCATCGAAGCACATGGCACCATCTCTAGGTGCCACCATAGCACACATACCCGTGTCTGGGTGCCACCGAAGCACACAGTCCATGTGCCACCGAAGCACATGGCCTCACGTCCGGGTGCCACCGAAGCACATGACCCCACTTCTCAGTGCTATCGAAGCACAAAGAACGGCTTCCGGGTACCTCCGAAGTACACGGCTCCACGTATGAGGGCCCCTGAAACACACAGCCTCGTATCTGGGTGCCACCGAAGCACACAGACCCGCGTCCGTGTGCCACCATAGCACTCTGCCCCGCGTCTGGGTGCCACCGAAGCACATGGCCTGGTGTCTAGGTGCCACCATAGCACACAGACCCGTGTCTGGGTGCCACCGAAGCACACAGACCAATGTCCATGTGCCACGGAAGCACATGGCCCCTTGTCCGGTTTCCACCGAAGCACATGGCCACGCTTCTCGGTGCTACCTGAGCACAAAGGCCGGCATCCAGGCACCTCTGCAACACATGGCTCCACATACGAGTGCCCCTGAAGCACACGGCTTCGTGTGTGGGTGCCACCGAAGCACTCAGACCCATGTCCGTATGCCACCGAATCACTCTGCCCCACGTCCGGGTGCCACCGAAGCACAAGGTCCAGTGTCTAGGTGCCACCGTAGCACAAATACCTGTGTCTGGGTGCCACCGAAGCACACAGACCAACGTCCATGTGCCACCGAAGCACTTGGCTTCACGTCCGGTTTCCACCGAAGCACATGGCTCCTCTTCTCGGTGCTACCGACGCACAAAGACCCGCGTCCGTGTGCCACCGAAGCACTCTGCCCCGCCTCCGGGTGCCATCGAAGCACATGGCCCCATGTGTAGGTGCTAACGAACACACAGACCCGCGTCCGGGTGCCACCGAATCACACGGCCCCGCTTCTCGGTGATACCGAAGCAGAAAGCTTGGCGTCCAGGTACCACCGAAGAACACGGCTCCACGTACGAGTGCCCCTGAAGCACACGGCCCTGCGCCTAGGTGCCACCTAAGAACACAGATCCGCGTCCGTGTGCCACCGAAGCACATGGTCCCGCTTCTCGGCACCACCGAAGCACAAAGACCGGTGTCCGGGTACCTGCCAAGCACACTGCTCGATGTACGACTGCCACTTTAGCTCTCTGCCCCGCGTCTGGGTGCCACCGAAGCACACGACCCCCTGGACGGGTGCCACTAAAGCACACAGCCCCACATAAGAGTGCCATTGAAGCACATGCCCCTGTGTCTGGGTACCACTGAAGCACACAGACCCACGCCCATTTGCCAAATAAGCACAGGGCCCTGCGTACTGGTGCCACTGAAGCACATGGCTCCCGCTTCTCGGTGCTACTGATGCACAAAGACCGGCGTCCGGGTACCTCCGAAGAACACGGCTCCACGTACGATTCCTCATGAAAAACACTGCTTCGTGTCTGGGTGCCACCGAAGCACACGGCCCCGTTGAATGGGTGCCACCGAAGCACACAAACCTGCGTCCGGGTGCCACCGAACAACATGACCTCCCTATACAGGTGCCACCGAAGCACACGGCCCCACATGCGAGTGCCACCAAAGCACACAGACCCGTGTCTGGGTGCCACCGAATCACACAGACCAGCGTCCGGGTGCCACCGAAGCACATGGCCCTGCTTCTTGGTGCTATCGCAGCACAAAAACTGGCTTCCGTGTACCACCGAAGCACACAACTCCACATACGAGTGCCCCTGAAGCACATGGCCTGGTGTCTGGGTGCCACGGTGGCACACAGACCTGCATCCGTGTGCCACCGAAGCACTCTGTCCCACGTCCGGGTGCCACCGAATCACACGGCCCCGCTTCTCGGTGCTACCGAAGCACAAAGCTTGGCGTCCATGTACCACCGAAGAACACGGCTCCACGTACGAGTGCCCCTGAAGCACATGGCCCTGCGTCTAGGTGACACCTAAGAACACAGACCCGCGTCCGTGTGCCACCGAAGCACATGGCTCCTCGTCCGGGTGCCACCGAAGCACATGGCCCGTGTCTAGGTGCCACCAAAGCACACAGACCCACGTCCGTGTGCCACCGAAGCACATGCCCCCGCTTCTCTGCGCCACTGAAGCACAAAGACCGGCGTCCGGGTACCTCCCAAGCACACGGCTCAACGTACGACTGCCACTTTAGCTCTCTTCCCCGCATCCGGGTGCCACCGAAGCACACGACCCCCTGAACAGGTGCCACCGAAGCACACAGCCCCACATAAGAGTGCCATTGAAGCACATGCCCCTGTGTCTGGGTACCACCGAAGCACACAGACCCACGTCCATGTGCCAAATAAGCACAGGGGTGCCACCAAAGCATACAGACCTGAGTCCGGGTGCAACCGAAGCACACGGCCCCACGTCCGGGTGCCGCCAAAGCACACGGCCCCGCATCTAGGTGCCACCGAAGCACACAGACCCGCGTACATGTGCCACCGAAGCACTCTGCCCCGCGTCCGGGTGCCACCGAAGCACATGGCCTGGTGTCTAGGTGCCACCGTAGCACACAGACCCGTGTCTGGGTGCCACCGAAGCACAAAGACCAATGTCCATGTGCCACCGAAGCACATGGCCCGGTTTCCACCGAAGCACACAGACCCGTGTCTGGGTGCCACCGAAGCACACAGACCAGCGTCCGGGTGCCAACAAAGCACATGGCCCTGCTTCTCGCAGCACAAAGACTGGCGGCCGTGTACCACCGAAGCACACAACTCCACATACGAGTGCCCCTGAAGAACATGGCCTGGTGTCTGGGAGCCACCGTAGCACACAAACCCGCGTCCGGGTGCCACCGACGCACATGGCCCGGTGTCTAGGTACCACCGTAGCACACAGACCCGTGTCTAGGTGCCACTGAAGCACACAGACCAACGTTCATGTGCCACCGAAGCACATGGCTCCTCGTCCGCTTTCCAGCGAAGCACATGGCCCCGTTTCTCGGTGCTACCGAAGCACAAAGACCGGCGTCCGGGTACCTCCAAAGCACAAGACTCCACGTACGAGTGCCCATGAAGAACACGGCCTCGTGTCTGGGTGCCACTGAAGTACAAGGCCCCGTTGAATGGGTGCCCCCGAAGCACACAACCTCCCTGTACAGGTGCCACCGAAGCACACAGATCAGCGTCCAGGTGCCACTGTAGCACAAGGCCCCGCTTCTCGGTGCTACCGAAGCACACAGACCGGCGTCTGGATACAACCGAAGCACACGGCTCCGCATACGAGTGCCCCTGAAGCACAAGGCCTTGTGTCTGCATGCCACCGAAACACACAGACCCGCGTCCGTGTGCCACCAACGCACTCTGCCCCGCATCTGGGTGCCACCGAAGCACATGGCCCATGTCTAGGTGCCAACGAAGCACAAAGACCAGCGTCCGGGTGCCACCAGAGCACACGGCCCCACGTCCGGATGCCGCCAAAGCACACAGCTCACATACGGGTGCCACCGAAGCACACAGACCTGAGTCCGGGTGCAACTGAAGCACACGGCCCCACGTCCGGGTGCCGCCAAAGCACACGGCCCCGCATCTAGGTGCCACCGAAGCACACAGACCCGCGTCCATGTGACACCGAAGCACTCTGCCCCGCGTCCGGGTGCCACCGAAGCACATAGCCCCTTGTCTAGGTGCCACCAAAGCACACAGACCCGGAATCGGGTGCCACCGAAGCACACGGCCCAGCTTCCGGGTGCTATCGAAGCACACAGCCCACATACGAGTGCCACCGAAACACAAGCCCCGTGTCTGGGTGCCACTGAAGCACATGGCCCCGCATCTGGGTGCCACCAAATCACACAGACCCGCGTCCATGTGCCACCGATGCACTCTGACCCACGTCCAGGTGCCACCGAAGCACATGGCACCATCTCTTGGTGCCACCATAGCACACATACCCATGTCTGGGTGCCACCGAAGCACACAGACTGACGTCCATGTGCCAACGAAGCACATGGCCCCACGTCCGGGTGCCACCGAAGCACATGACCCCGCTTTTCAGTGCTACCAAAGCACAAAAAACTGCGTCCGGGTACCTCCGAAGTACACGGCTCCATGTATGAGGGCCCCTGAAGCACACGGGCTCGTGTCTGGGTGCCAACGAAGCACACAGACCCGCGTCCGTGTGCCACTATAGCACTCTGCCCCGCGTCCGGGTGCCACTGAAGCACACGGCCCCACATACGAGTGCCACCGAAGCACACGGCCTCGTGTCTGGGTGCCACCGAAGCACACAGACCCATGTCCGTGTGCCACCGAAGCACTCTGCCCCGCGTTCGGGTGCGACCGAAGCACATGGCCTGGTGTCTAGGTGCCACCATAGCACACAGACCCGTGTCTGGGTGCCACCGAAGCACACAGACCAATGTCCATGTGCCACCGAAGCACATGGCCCCTCGTCCGGTTTCCACCGAAGCACATGGCCACGCTTTTCGGTGCTACCGGAGCACAAAGGCCGGCATCCGGGTACCTCCACAACACATGGCTCCACGTACTTGTGCCCCTGAAGCACACGGCTTCGTGTGTGGGTGCCACCGAAGCACTCAGACCCATGTCCATGTGCCACCGAAGCACTCTGCCCCGCGTCCAGGTGTCACCGTAGCACACAGACCCATGTCTGGGTGCCACCGAAGCACACAGACCAACGTCCATGTGCCACCAAAGCACATGGCCCCTCATCCGGTTTCCACTGAAGCACACAGACCCGTGTCTGGGTGCCACCGAAGCACACAGACCAGCATCCGGGTGCCACCGAAGCACATGGCCCTGCTTCTCGGTGCTATCGCAGCACAAAGACTGGCGTCCGTGTACCACTGAAGCACACAACTCCACATACGAGTGCCCCTGAAGCACATGGCCTGGTGTCTGGGTGCCACCGTAGCACACAGACCCGTGTCTAGGTGCCACTGAAGCACACAGACCAACGTTCATGTGCCACCGAAGCACATGGCTCCTCGCCCGGTTTCCAGCGAAGCACATGGCCCCGTTTCTCGAAGCACAAAGACCGGCGTCCGGGTACCTTCAAAGCACAAGACTCCACGTACGAGTGCCCATGAAGAACACGGCCTCGTGTCTGGGTGCCACCGAAGTACAGGGCCCCGTTGAATGGGTGCCACCGAAGCACACAAACCTGCATCCGGGTGCCCCCGAAGCACATGGCCCCTTGTCCGGTTTCCACCGAAGCACATGGCCAGGCTTCTCGGTGCTACCGGAGCACAAAGGCCGGCATCCGTGTACCTCCGCAACACATGGCTCCACGTACGAGTGCCCCTGAAGCACACGGCTTCGTGTGTGGGTGCCACCGAAGCACTCAGACCCATGTCCGGGTGAAGCCAAAGCACACATACGAGTGCCATCTAAGCACACGGCCCCACGTCCGGGTGCATCTGGGTGCCACCGAAGCACATGGCCTCCCTCTAAAGGTGCCATTGAAGCACACAGACCCGTGTCTGGGTGCCACCAAAGCACACAGACCCGCATCCATGTGCTACAGAAGCACACAACCCTGCGTCCAGGTGCCACCGAAGCACCGCTTCTCGGTGCTACCGATGCACAAACATCGGCGTCCGGGAACCACCGAAGAACACGGCTCCACGTACTAGTGCCCCTGAAGCACATAGCCTCGTGTCTGGGTGCCACCAAAGCACACAGAACCACATCCGTGTGCCACCGAAGCATTTTGCCCCGCGTCCGGGTGCCACCGAAGCATACGGCTTCACATACGAGTACCACCGAAGCACACGGCCACGTGTCTGGGTGCCACCAAAGCACATGGCCCCGTGTCTAGGTGCCACCGAGGCTCACAGACCAGCGTCCGTGTGCCACAGTAGCACATGGCCCCGCGTTGTGGTGCCACCGAAGCACATGGCCTCGTGTCTAGGTGCCACCTTAGCACACAAACCCGCGTCCAGGTGCCACTGAAGCACACGGCCTCCCTATAAGGGTGCCAATGAAGCACAAATACCCACGTCCGTGTGCCACCAAAGCACTCTGCCCCTCATCCGGGTGACACCGAATCACATGTCCCCGTGTCTAAGTGCCACCGAAGCACACAGACCCACGTCCGGGTGCCACCGAAGCACACGGCCCCGCTTCTCAGTGCTACCGAAGCACAAAGACTGGCGTCCAGGTACTACCAAAGAACACGGCTCCACGAACGAGTGCCCCTGAAGTACAAGGCCTCATGTCTGGGTGCCAAGGAAGTAAACAGACCTGCGTCCGTGTGCCATCGAAGCACTCTGCCCCGCGTCCGGGTGACACCGAAGCACATGGCCCCGTGTCTAGCTGCCACCGAAGCACACAGACCCGCGTCTGTGTGCCACCGAAGCACATGTTCCAGAGTCCGGGTGCTACCGAAACACATGGCCCTGTGTCCAGGTGCCACCGAAGCACACAAACCCGTGTCCGGGTGCCACCGAAGCACACGGCCTCCCTGTACAGGTGCCACCGAAGCACACGGCCCCGTGTCTGGGTGCCACCACAGCACACAGACCCGCGTCCGGGTGCTCCCGAAGCACAAAGACCTGTGTCCGAGTACCAATGAAGCACACGGGTCCGCGTACAAGTGCCCCTGAAACGCACGGCCTCGTTTGTGGGTGCCACCGAAGCATACAGACCCCTGTTCATGTGCCACCGAAGCACTCTGCCCCGCATCCGGGTGCCACCGAAGCACATGGCCCGGTGTCTAGGTGCCACCGTAGCACACAGAACCGTGTCTGGGTGCCACCGAAGCACACAGACCAACGTCCATGTGCCACCGAAGCACATGGCCCCTCGTCCGGTTTCCACTGAAGCACATGGCCCCGCTTCTCGGTGCTACCAAAGCACAAAGACCGGCGTCCGGGTGCCACCGAATCACATGGCTCCACGTACTTGTGCCCCTGAAGCACACGGCTTCGTGTGTGGGTGCCACCGAAGCACTCAGACCCATGTCCATGTGCCACCGAAGCACTCTGCCCCGCGTCCAGGTGTCACCGTAGCACACAGACCCGTGTCTGGGTGCCACCGAAGCACACAGACCAACGTCCATGTGCCACCAAAGCACATGGCCCCTCATCCGGTTTCCACTGAAGCACACAGACCCATGTCTGGGTGCCACCGAAGCACACAGACCAGCGTCCGGGTGCCACCGAAGCACATGGCCCTGCTTCTCGGTGCTATCGCAGCACAAAGACTGGCGTCTGTGTACCACCGAAGCACACAACTCCACATACGAGTGCCCCTGAAGCACATGGCCTGGTGTCTGGGTGCCACCGTAGCACACAGACCCGTGTCTAGGTGCCACTGAAGCACACAGACCAACGTTCATGTGCCACCGAAGCACATGGCTCCTCGCCCGGTTTCCAGCGAAGCACATGGCCCCGTTTCTCGAAGCACAAAGACCGACGTCCGGGTACCTCCAAAGCACAAGACTCCACGTACGAGTGCCCATGAAGAACACGGCCTCGTGTCTGGGTGCCACCGAAGTACAGGGCCCCGTTGAATGGGTGCCACCGAAGCACACAAACCTGCATCCGGGTGCCCCCGAAGCACATGGCCCCTTGTCCGGTTTCCACCGAAGCACATGGCCAGGCTTCTCGGTGCTACCGGAGCACAAAGGCCGGCATCCGTGTACCTCCGCAACACATGGCTCCACGTACGAGTGCCCCTGAAGCACACGGCTTCGTGTGTGGGTGCCACCGAAGCACTCAGACCCATGTCCGGGTGCCGCCAAAGCACACGGCACACATACGAGTGCCATCTAAGCACACGGCCCCACGTCCGGGTGCATCTGGGTGCCACCGAAGCACATGGCCTCCCTGTAAAGGTGCCATTGAAGCACACAGACCCGTGTCTGGGTGCCACCAAAGCACACAGACCCGCATCCATGTGCTACAGAAGCACACAACCCTGCGTCCAGGTGCCACCGAAGCACGTGGCCCCGCTTCTCGGTGCTACCGATGCACAAACATCGGCGTCCGGGAACCACCGAAGAACACGGCTCCACGTACTAGTGCCCCTGAAGCACATAGCCTCGTGTCTGGGTGCCACCGAAGCACACAGAACCGCATCCGTGTGCCACCTAAGCACTTTGCCCCGCGTCCGGGTGCCACCGAAGCATACGGCTTCACATACGAGTACCACCGAAGCACACGGCCACGTGTCTGGGTGCCACCAAAGCACATGGTCCCGTGTCTAGGTGCCACCGAGGCTCACAGACCAGCGTCCGTGTGCCACAGTAGCACATGGCTCCCTGTACAGGTGCCACCGAAGCACACGGACCCACATACGAGTGCCACCGAAGCACACAGACCCGTGTCTGGATGCCACCGAAGCACACAGACTCGCGTCCGGGTGCCACCGAAGCACAAGGCCCCGCTTCTCGATGCTACCGAAGCACAAAGACCGGCGTCCGGGTACCACCGAAGCACACGGCTCCGCGTACGAGTGCCCCAGAAGCACAAGGCCTTGTATCTGCGTGCCACCGAAACACACAGACCCGCGTCCGTGTGCCACCGAAGCACTCTGCCCCGCGTCTGGGTGCCACTGAAACACATGGCCCGTGTCTAGGTGCCGCCAAAGCACACGGCCCACATACGAGTGCCACCTAAGCACACGGCCCCACATCCGGGTGCATCTGGGTGCCACCGAAGCACATGGCCTCCCTGTACGGGTGCCATTGAAGCACACAGACCCGTGTCTGGGTGCCACCGAAGCACACAGACCCGCGTCCATGTGCTACAGAAGCACACAACGGCCACATGTCTGGGTGCCACCAAAGCACATGGCCCCGTGTCTAGGTGCCACCGAGGCTCACAGACCAGCGTCCGTGTGCCACAGAAGCACATGGCCCCGCGTCGTGGTGCCACCGAAGCACATGGCCTCGTGTCTAGGTGCCACCTTAGCACACAAACCCACGTCCGGGTGCCACTGAAGCACACGGCCTCCCTGTAAGGGTGTCAACGAAGCACACAGACCTGCGTCCATGTGCGACCATAGCACTCTGCCCCTCGTCCGGGTGACACCGAATCACATGTCCCCGTGTCTAGGTGCCACCTTAGTACACAAACCCACGTCCGGGTGCCACTGAAGCACACGGCCTCCCTGTAAGGGTGTCAACGAAGCACACAGACCCGCGTCCATGTGCGACCATAGCACTCTGCCCCTCGTCCGGGTGACACCAAATCACATGTCCCCGTGTCTAGGTTCCACCGAAGCACACAGACCCACGTCCGGGTGGCACCGAAGCACACGGCCCCGCTTCTCGGTGCTTCCGAAGCACAAAGACTGGCGTCCAGGTACCACCAAAGAACACGGCTCCACGTACGAGTGCCCCTGAAGTACACGGCCTCAAGTCTGGGTGCCACCGAAGCACACAGACCTGCGTCTGTGTGCCATCGAAGCAATCTGCCCTGCGTCCGGGTGACACCGAAGCACATGGCCCCGTGTCTAGCTGCCACCGAAGCACACAGACCCGCATCTGTGTGCCACCGAAGCACATGGTCCAGAGTCCGGGTGCTACCGAAGCACATGGCCCTGTGTCTATGTGCCACCGAAGCACACAAACCCACGTCCGGGTGCCACCGAAGCACACGGCCTCCCTGTACAGGTGCCACCGAAGCACACAGCCCCACATATGAGTGCCACCGAAGCACACAGACACGTGTCTGGGTGCCACCACAGCACACAGACCCGCGTCCGAGTGCCACCGAAGCACATGGCCCCGCTTCTCTGTGCTCCCGAAGCACAAAGACCGGCGTCCGAGTACCAACGAAGCACATGGGTCCGCGTACAAGTGCCCCTGAAACGCACGGCCTCGTTTGTGGGTGCCACCGAAGCATACAGACCCCTGTTCATGTGCCACCGAAGCACTCTGCCCCGCGTCCCGGTGCCACCGAAGCACATGGCCCGGTGTCTAGGTGCCACCGTAGCACACAGAACCGTGTCTGGGTGCCACCGAAGCACACAGACCAACGTCCATGTGCCACCGAAGCACATGGCCCCTCGTCCGGTTTCCACCGAAGCACATGGCCCCGCTTCTCGGTGCTACCAAAGCACAAAGACCGGCGTCCGGGTGCCACCGAAGCACATGGCCCTACTCCTCGGTGCTATCGCAACACAAAGACTGGCGTCCGTGTACCACTGAAGCACACAACTCCACATACGAGTGCCCCTGAAGAACATGGCCTGGTGTCTGGGTGCCGCTGTAGCACACAGACCGGCATCCGTGTGCCACCCAAGCACTCTGTCCCACGTCCGGGTGCCACCGAAGCACATGGCCCCTTGTCTAGGCGCCACCAAAGCACACAGACCCACATTCGGGTGCCACCGAAGCACACGACCCCGCTTCCGGGTGCCACCGAAGCACACAGCCCCACATACGAGTGCCACCGAAACACATGCCCCGTGTCTGTGTGCCACCGAAGCATGTGGCCCTGTGTCAAGGTGCCAGAGAAGCACACAAACCCATGTCTAGGTGCCACCGAAGCACATGGCCTCCCTGTACGGGTGTCATCGAAGCACACAGACTCGTGTTTGGGTGCCACCGAAGCACAAAGACCCGCATCCATGTGCTACAGAAGCACACGGCCCTGCATCCGGGTGCCACGAAGCACGTGGCCCCACTTCTCGGTGCTACCGAAGCAACAAAGATCGGCGTCCGAGTACCACCGAAGCACACAGCTCCACGTATGAGTGCCCATGAAGCACACAGCCTCGTGTCTGGGTGCCACCGAAGCACACAGAACCACGTCCGTGTGCCATCGAAGCACTCTGCCCCGCGTCCGGGTGTCACCGAAGCACACGGCTTCACATACGAGTACCACCGAAGCACACGGCCATGTGTTTGGGTGCTACCGAAGCACACTGACTTGCATCCATGTGCCACCGAAGCACATGGCCCCTCATCCAGGAACCACCGAAGCACACAGACCCGCATCTGGGTGCCACCGAAGAACATGGTCCCACTTCTCGGTGCTACCGAAGCACAAAGACTGGCGTCCGGGTACCTCCGAGGCACACGGCTGCACGTACTAGTGCCCCCGAAGCACATGGCCTTGTGTCTGGGTGCCACTGAAGAACATAGTCCTACTTCTCGGTGCTACCGAAGTACAAAGACCTGCGTCCGGGTACTTCCGAAGCACACAGCTGCACGTACTAGTGCCTCTGAAGCACACGGCCTTGTGTCTGGGTGCCACCGAAGCATACAGACCCACGTTCGTGTGCCACCGTAGCTTTCTGACCCGCATCCGTGTGCCACTGAAGCACATGACCCCCTGAACAGGTGCCACCGAAGCACACAGCCCTGCATAAGAGTGCGACCATAGCACATGACCCCATGTCTAGGTGACACCGAAGCACACAGACCCGCGTCCGGGTGCCACCGAAGCACACGGCCCCACAACCTGGTGCCACCGGAGCACACGGCTTCACATATGAGTACCACCGAAGCACACGGCCCCATGTCTGGGTGCCACCGAAGCACACAGACCTGCGTCCGTGTGCCACCTAAGAATATGGCCCCTCGTCCGCGTGCCACAGAAGCACATGACCTTGTGTCTAGGTGCCACCGAAGCAGCTTCACATACGAGTACCACCGAAGCACATGGCCATGTGTCTGGGTGCCTCCGAAGCACACAGACTAACATCCATGTGCCACCGAAGCACATGGCCCCAAGTCCGGTTTCCACCGAAGCACATGGCCCCGCTTCTTGGTACTACCGAAGCACAAAGACCGGCGTCCGGGTACTTCCGAAGTACGCGGCTCCACATACGAGTGCCCCTGAAGCACACGGCCTTGTGTCTGGGTGCCACCGAAGCACACAGACCCACGTCCTTGTGCCACCGTAGCACTCTGCCCCGCATCCGGGTGCCAACGAAGCACACGGCCCCACATACGAGTGCCACCAAAGCACACGGCCCCGTGTCTGGGTGCCACCGAAGCACACAGACCCGCATCCGTTTGCCACCGAAGCACATGGCCTTGTGTCCGGGTGCCACCGAAGCACATGCCCCCTGTCTAGGTGCCACCAAAGCACAGACCCGCATCCAGGTGCCACCAAAGAATACTTCTCCATGTACGAGTGACCAAGAAGCACACGGCCTCATATCTGGGTGCCACCGAAGCAGACAGACCCGCGTCCATGTACCACCAAAGCACAAAGACCCCAGTCCGGGTGCCACCGAAGCACATGGCCCTGTGTCTAGGTGCCACCGTACCACACAGACCCGTGTCTGGGTGCCACCGAAGCACATAGACCAACGTCCATGTGCCACCGAAGCACATGACCCCGCATCCGGTTTCCACCGAAGCACATGGCCCAGCTTCTCGGTGCTACCGAAGCACAAAGACCGGCGTCCGGGTACCTCTGAAGTACACGGCTCCATGTACGAGTGCCCCTGAAGCACACGGCCTCGTGTCTGGGTGCCACCGAAGCACACAGACCCGCGTCCATGTGCCACCAAAGCACTCTGCCCCGCATCCGGGTGCCATCGAAGTACATGGCCCCGTGTCTAGGTGCTACCGAACACACAGACCCGCGTCCGGGTGCCACCGAATCACACGGCCCCGCTTCTCGGTGCTACCGAAGCACAAAGCTTGGCGTTCAGGTACCACCGAAGAATACGGCTCCACGTACAGGTGCCCCTGAAGCACACGACCCTGCGTCTAGGTGTCACCTAAGCACACAGACCCGCGTCCGTGTGCCACCAAAGCACATGGCTCCTCGTCCGGGTGCCACCGAAGCATATGGCCCGTGTCTAGGTGCCACCAAAGCACACAGACCCACGTCCGTGTGCTACTGAAGCACATGGCCCGCTTCTCTGCGCCCCCAAAGCACAACGACCGGCATCCGGGTACCTCCCAAGCACACTGCTCAACGTACTACTGCCACTCTAGCTCTCTGCCCCGTGTCCGGGTGCCACCGAAGCACACGACCCCCTGAACGGGTGCAACCGAAGCACACAGCCCCACATTGAAGCACATGCCCCTGTGTCTGGGTACCACCGAAGCACACAGACCCACGTCCATGTGCCAAATAAGCACAGGGCCCTGCGTACTGGTGCCACTGAAGCACATGGCTCCCGCTTCTCGGTGCTACTGAAGCACAAAGACCGGCGTCCAGGTACCTCCGAAGAACACGGCTCCACGTACGATTGCTCATGAAGAACACGGCTTCGTGTCTGGGTGTCACCGAAGCACACGGCCCCGTTGAATGGGTGCCACCGAAGCACACAAACCTGCGTCCGGGTGCCACCGAAGCACACGACCTCCCTGTACAGGTGCCACCGAAGCACGCGGCCCCACATGCGCGTGCCACCGAAGCACACAGACCCGTGTCTGGGTGCTACCGAAGCACACAGACCAACGTCCGGGTGCCACCGAAGCACATGGCCCTGCTTCTCGGTGCTATCGCAGCACAAAGACTGGCGTCCGTGTGCCACCGAAGCACACAACTCCACATACGAGAACATGGCATGGTGTCTGGGTGCCACCGTAGCACAGACCCGCATCCGTGTGCCACCGAAGCACTCTGTCCCACGTCCGGTTGCCACCGAAGCACATGGCCCTTGTCTAGGTGCCACCAAAGCACACAGACCCACATTCGGGTGCCACCGAAGCACACAGCCCCACATACGAGTGCCACCGAAACACATGCCCCATGTCTGGGTGCCACCGAAGCACGTGGCCCTGTGTCAAGGTGCCACAGAAGCACACAAACGCGCGTCTAGGTGCCACCGAAGCACATGGCCTCCCTGTACGGGTGTCATTGAAGCACACAGACTCGTGTCTGGGTGCATCTGAAGCACAAAGACCCGCATCCATGCACTACAGAAGCACACGGCCCTGCATCCGGGTGCCACGAAGCACGTGGCCCCACTTCTCGGTGCTACTGAAGCACAAAGATCGGCGTCCGAGTACCACCGAAGCACACAGCTCCACGTACGAGTGCCCCGAAGCACACAGCCTCGTGTCTGGGTGCCACCAAAGCACACAGACCCGCGTCCGTGTGTCATCGAAGCACTCTGCCAGCGAAGCACACGGCTTCACAAACCAGTACCACCGAAGCACACGGCCACGTGTTTGGGTGCTACCGATGCACACAGACTTGCGTCCATGTGCCACCGAAGCACATGGCTCCTCGCCCGGTTTCCAGCGAAGCACATGGCCCCGTTTCTCGAAGCACAAAGACCGACGTCCGGGTACCTCCAAAGCACAAGACTCCACGTACGAGTGCCCATGAAGAACACGGCCTCGTGTCTGGGTGCCACCGAAGTACAGGGCCCCGTTGAATGGGTGCCACCGAAGCACACAAACCTGCATCCGGGTGCCCCCGAAGCACATGGCCCCTTGTCCGGTTTCCACCGAAGCACATGGCCAGGCTTCTCGGTGCTACCGGAGCACAAAGGCCGGCATCCGTGTACCTCCGCAACACATGGCTCCACGTACGAGTGCCCCTGAAGCACACGGCTTCGTGTGTGGGTGCCACCGAAGCACTCAGACCCATGTCCGGGTGCCGCCAAAGCACACGGCACACATACGAGTGACATCTAAGCACACGGCCCCACGTCCGGGTGCATCTGGGTGCCACCGAAGCACATGGCCTCCCTGTAAAGGTGCCATTGAAGCACACAGACCCGTGTCTGGGTGCCACCAAAGCACACAGACCCGCATCCATGTGCTACAGAAGCACACAACCCTGCATCCAGGTGCCACCGAAGCACGTGGCCCCGCTTCTCGGTGCTACCGATGCACAAACATCGGCGTCCGGGAACCACCGAAGAACACGGCTCCACGTACTAGTGCCCCTGAAGCACATAGCCTCGTGTCTGGGTGCCACCGAAGCACACAGAACCGCATCCGTGTGCCACCTAAGCACTTTGCCCCGCGTCCGGGTGCCACCGAAGCATACGGCTTCACATACGAGTACCACCGAAGCACACGGCCACGTGTCTGGGTGCCACCAAAGCACATGGCCCCGTGTCTAGGTGCCACCGAAGCTCACAGACCAGCGTCCGTGTGCCACAGTAGCACATGGCTCCCTGTACAGGTGCCACCGAAGCACACGGACCCACATACGAGTGCCACCGAAGCACACAGACCCGTGTCTGGATGCCACCGAAGCACACAGACTCGCGTCCGGGTGCCACCGAAGCACAAGGCCCCGCTTCTCGATGCTACCGAAGCACAAAGACCGGCGTCCGGGTACCACCGAAGCACACGGCTCCGCGTACGAGTGCCCCAGAAGCACAAGGCCTTGTATCTGCGTGCCACCGAAACACACAGACCCGCGTCCATGTGCCACCGAAGCACTCTGCCCCGCGTCTGGGTGCCACTGAAGCACATGGCCCATGTCTAGGTGCCGCCAAAGCACACGGCCCACATACGAGTGCCACCTAAGCACACGGCCCCACATCCGGGTGCATCTGGGTGCCACCGAAGCACATGGCCTCCCTGTACGGGTGCCATTGAAGCACACAGACCCGTGTCTGGGTGCCACCGAAGCACACAGACCCGCGTCCATGTGCTACAGAAGCACACAACGGCCACATGTCTGGGTGCCACCAAAGCACATGGCCCCGTGTCTAGGTGCCACCGAGGCTCACAGACCAGCGTCCGTGTGCCACAGAAGCACATGGCCCCGCGTCGTGGTGCCACCGAAGCACATGGCCTCGTGTCTAGGTGCCACCTTAGCACACAAACCCACGTCCGGGTGCCACTGAAGCACACGGCCTCCCTGTAAGGGTGTCAACGAAGCACACAGACCTGCGTCCATGTGCGACCATAGCACTCTGCCCCTCGTCCGGGTGACACCGAATCACATGTCCCCGTGTCTAGGTGCCACCTTAGTACACAAACCCACGTCCGGGTGCCACTGAAGCACACGGCCTCCCTGTAAGGGTGTCAACGAAGCACACAGACCCGCGTCCATGTGCGACCATAGCACTCTGCCCCTCGTCCGGGTGACACCAAATCACATGTCCCCGTGTCTAGGTTCCACCGAAGCACACAGACCCACGTCCGGGTGGCACCGAAGCACACGGCCCCGCTTCTCGGTGCTTCCGAAGCACAAAGACTGGCGTCCAGGTACCACCAAAGAACACGGCTCCACGTACGAGTGCCCCTGAAGTACACGGCCTCAAGTCTGGGTGCCACCGAAGCACACAGACCTGCGTCTGTGTGCCATCGAAGCAATGTGCCCTGCGTCCGGGTGACACCGAAGCACATGGCCCCGTGTCTAGCTGCCACCGAAGCACACAGACCCGCATCTGTGTGCCACCGAAGCACATGGTCCAGAGTCCGGGTGCTACCGAAGCACATGGCCCTGTGTCTATGTGCCACCGAAGCACACAAACCCACGTCCGGGTGCCACCGAAGCACACGGCCTCCCTGTACAGGTGCCACCGAAGCACACAGCCCCACATATGAGTGCCACCGAAGCACACAGACACGTGTCTGGGTGCCACCACAGCACACAGACCCGCGTCCGAGTGCCACCGAAGCACATGGCCCCGCTTCTCGGTGCTCCCGAAGCACAAAGACCGGCGTCCGAGTACCAACGAAGCACACGGGTCCGCGTACAAGTGCCCCTGAAACGCACGGCCTCGTTTGTGGGTGCCACCGAAGCATACAGACCCCTGTTCGTGTGCCACCGAAGCACTCTGCCCCGCGTCCCGGTGCCACCGAAGCACATGGCCCGGTGTCTAGGTGCCACCGTAGCACACAGAACCGTGTCTGGGTGCCACCGAAGCACACAGACCAACGTCCATGTGCCACCGAAGCACATGGCCCCTCGTCCGGTTTCCACCGAAGCACATGGCCCCGCTTCTCGGTGCTACCAAAGCACAAAGACCGGCGTCCGGGTGCCACCGAAGCACATGGCCCTACTCCTCGGTGCTATCGCAACACAAAGACTGGCGTCCGTGTACCACCGAAGCACACAACTCCACATACGAGTGCCCCTGAAGAACATGGCCTGGTGTCTGGGTGCCGCTGTAGCACACAGACCGGCATCCGTGTGCCACCCAAGCACTCTGTCCCACGTCCGGGTGCCACCGAAGCACATGGCCCCTTGTCTAGGCGCCACCAAAGCACACAGACCCACATTCGGGTGCCACCGAAGCACACGACCCCGCTTCCGGGTGCCACCGAAGCACACAGCCCCACATACGAGTGCCACCGAAACACATGCCCCGTGTCTGTGTGCCACCGAAGCATGTGGCCCTGTGTCAAGGTGCCAGAGAAGCACACAAACCCATGTCTAGGTGCCACCGAAGCACATGGCCTCCCTGTACGGGTGTCATCGAAGCACACAGACTCGTGTTTGGGTGCCACCGAAGCACAAAGACCCGCATCCATGTGCTACAGAAGCACACGGCCCTGCATCCGGGAGCCACGAAGCACGTGGCCCCACTTCTCGGTGCTACTGAAGCACAAAGATCGGCGTCCGAGTACCACCGAAGCACACAGCTCCACGTACGAGTGCCCCTGAAGCACACAGCCTCGTGTCTGGGTGCCACCAAAGCACACAGACCCGCGTCCGTGTGTCATCGAAGCACTCTGCCCCGCGTCCGGGTGCCAGCGAAGCACACGGCTTCACAAACCAGTACCACCGAAGCACACGGCCACGTGTTTGGGTGCTACCGATGCACACAGACTTGCGTCCATGTGCCACCGAAACACATGGCCCCTCGTCCAGGAACCACCGAAGCACACAGACCCGCATCTGGGTGCCACCAAAGAACATGGTCCCACTTCTCGGTGCTACCGAAGCACAAAGACCGGCGTCCGGGTACCTCCGAAGCACACAGCTGCACGTACGAGTGCCCCTAAAGCACACGGCCTTGTGTCTGGGTGCCAATGAAGAACATGGTCCCACTTCTCGGTGCTGCCAAAGTACAAAGACCTGCGTCCGGGTACCTCCGAAGCACACAGCTGCACGTACGAGTGCCTCTGAAGCACACGGCCTTGTGTCTGGGTGCCACCGAAGCACACAGACCCACGTTCATGTGCCACCATACCTTTCTGACCCGCGTCCGTGTGCCACCGAAGCACATGACCCCCTGAACAGGTGCCACCAAAGCACACAGCCCTGCATAAGAGTGCGACCATAGCACATGACCCCATGTCTAGGTGACACCGAAGCACACAGACCTGCGTCCGGGTGCCACTGAAGCACACGGCCCCACAACCTGGTGCCACCGAAGCACACGGCTTCACATATGAGTACCACCGAAGCACACGGCCCAATGGCTGGGTGCCACCGAAGCACACAGACCTGCGTCCGTGTGCCACAGAAGAATATGGCCCCTCTTCCGGGTACCATGGAAGCACATGACCTTGTGTCTAGGTGCCACCGAAGCACACGGCTTCACATACGAGTACCACAGAAGCATATGGCCATGTGTCTGGGTGCCACCGAATCACATGGCCCCTCGTCCGGGTGCCACCGAAGCACATGGCCCCATGTCTAGGTGCCACCGAAGCACACAGACCCGCATCTGGGTGCCACCGAAGAACATGGTCCCACTTCTCGGTGCTGCCGAAGCACAAAGACAGGTGTCCGGGTAACTCCGAAGCACACGGCTGCACGTACGAGTACCACCGAAGCACACGGACCCATGTCTGGGTGCCACCGAAGCACACAGACCTACGTCCGTGTGCCACTGAAGCACATGGCCCCTCGTCCGGGTGCCACCGAAGCACATGACCCCGTGTCTAGGTGCCATCGAAGCACACAGACTCGCATCTGGGTGCCACCGAAGCACATGGCAATGCTTCTCAGTGCTACCGAAGAACAAAGACCGGCGTCCGGGTACCACCGAAGCACATGGCTCCACGTATGAGTGCCCCTGAAGCACACAGCCTCATGTCTGGGTGCCACCGAAGCACACAGATCCGCGTACATGTGCCACTATAGCACTCTGCCCCACGTCCGAGTGCCACCGAAGCACATGGCCTGGTGTCTAGGTACCACTGAAGCACACGGTCCGGCGTCCATGTGCCACAGAAGCACATGGCCCCAAGTCTGGGAGCCAGAGAAGCACAAGGCCCAATGTTTGGGTGCCACTTAAGCACACGGCCTCAGTTACTGATGCCACCGAAGCACACGGTCCTGTATACGGATGCCACCGAAGCACACAGCCCAGCATAAGAGAGCCACCGAAGCACACGCCCCCGTGTCTGGGTGCCACCGCAGCCCAAAGTCTCGCTTCCGTGTGCCACCGAAGCAAGTGACCTCGCGTCCTGGTGACCCCGAAGCACATGGTCCCGTGTCTAGGTGCCACCGAAGCACACAAACCCACGTTAGGGTGCCATCAAAGCACACGGCTTACCTGTACGGGTGCCACCGAAGCACATGGCCCCACATGCAAGTGCCACCGAAGCACATAGACCCATGTCTGGTTGCCACCGAAGCACACAGACCCACGTCCATGTGCCACAGAAGCACATGGCCCTGCGTCCGTGTGCCACCGAAGCACATGGCCCCGCTAATCGGTGCTACTGAAGCACAAACACTGGTGTCTGGATACCACCGAAGCACACGGCTCCAAGTATAAATGCCCCTGAAGCACACGGCCTCGTGTCTGGGTGACACCGAAGCACACAGTCCCACATCCATGTGCCATCGAAGCAAATGGCCCCATGTCTAGGTGCCACCAAAGCACACAGACTCGCATCCGGGTGCCACCAAAGCACAAAGCCCCGTGTCTGGTTGCCACCGAAGCACACGGCTTTACATGCGAGTTCCACTGAAGCACACGGCCCCGTTTCTGGGTGCCACCGAAGCACACAGACCCACGTCCGTGTGCCACTGTAGCACTCTGCCCCGCCTCCGGGTGCCACCGAATCACACGTCCCCGTGTCTGGGTGCCACCGAACCACACAGACTCGCATCCGTGTGCCATCGAAGCACATGACCTTGTGTCCGGGTGCCACCGAAGCACATGGCCCCATGTCTAGGTGAAACCGAAGCACACAGACCCGCATCTAGGTGCCGCCAAAGAATACAGTTCCATGTACGAGTGCCCCTGAAGCACACGGCCTCATGTCTGGGTGCCACCAAAGCACACAGACCCATGTCCGTGTACCACCGAAGCACACAGACCCCAGTCCGGGAGCCACCGAAGCACATGGCCCCGTGTCTAGGTGCCACCGTAGCGCTTAGACCCGTGTCAGGGGGCCACCGAAGCACACAGACAAACGTCCATGTGCCACCGAAGAACATGGCCCCGCGTCCGGTTTCCACTGAAGCACATGGCCCTGCTTCTCAGTGCTACCGAATCACAAAGCCGGGATCTGGGTACCACCGCAGTACACGGCTCCATGTACGAGTGCCCCTGAAGCACACGGCCTCGTGTCTAGCTGCCACCGAAGCACACAGACCCATGTCTGTGTGCCACCGAAGCACATGGCCCCACTTCTCGGTGCTACCGAAGCACAAAGATCGGCATCCGGATACCACCGAAGTACACGGATTCACGTACGAGTGCCCCTGAAGCACACGGCCTTGTGTCTGGGTGCAACCGAAACACACAGACCCGTGTCCGTGTGCCATCGAAGCACTCTGCCCCGCATCCGGGTGTCACCGAACCACATGGCCCCGTGTCTAGGTGCTTTCGAAGCACACAGACCCGCATACGGGGGCTACGAAGCACATGGCCGTGCATCCAGGTGCCACCGAAGCACACGGCCCTGTGTCCGGGTGCCTATGAAGAACAAGCCCTGCGTACCGGTGCCACCAAAGCACACGGCTCCATATCTGAGTGCCCCAAAGCATACGGTCCCGTGTCCAGGTGCCACTGAAGCACAAGATCCGGCGTCCACGTGCCACTGAAGCACAAGGCCCGATGTCTGGATGTCGCTGAAGCACACGGCCCGGCATTTATTTGCCATCAAAGCACATGCCTCAGCTTCCGCATACCCGTGAAGCACCAGGCCCGACATCCACATGCCACCGAAGCACATGGACCGACGTCCGTGTGACACCAAAGCATCTACTGGTACAGAATATAATATCATGATATAGGTCATCTGCGTATATAAGAATATATATATTCCTCCTATACCCCGTTTACAATGCTTTTGTTGGACAGAAAAATTGCATCAACAATTTGATTAGTAATGTAATAATGGCAATGGAGAACAGATGGGCATGTTAGCATTCATACTGGATTCCTGACAGATGCTACACAGACTGACGATTAGATTTGTTAATCCAAGGGAAATACACTATTGTGTTTCTGTTGACTTGTTATGTATGACCATTTCTGTTACTGGTCAAGGGCAGACCAGTATTTGTATAACCCTGATTGTTGTCTTCTATTAGTCTGTGGTACAATGAATGTTGATTAAGCTTTGTGTGGACACTGTGGCTTGTTGACTCCCAAGACAGGAGGACAAACTATGCAAATTCATTAAATGCTCAAACATTGAGACCTCAGCGCTGCCCTTTCCCCCAAACCTGTGAATGTGTACTTGCATGGAGAACTGTGACTATTTTAAGGGACATGTGCTTCTGTAGGAGAGACATGGGACAGAGATTGAAAGAGACTTGGAACATCAGCTTGGTAGTATGGCTTTACCTAAAGAGACCCAGATTTGGATTCTACATGATTCTTGCCTAAGGGTACATAGCCCTGACTGGAAAGATACGGATCTGCTCCATTAACCATCAGAGAGCCCATGGATACATTTGTGGAGACCAGGTTGGGACGATGAAGTCACCTGGCCCCATGGATATGTTGTTTGGGGTTGCCAGGAGGGACCCATTGGTTGCCTGGAACTCATGGAGACATTCATAAAAGCCAGATTGGGACTCACCAGTCATCTGGCCCCATGGAAACTCTCGGAGAGGACAGGGTGGGACCCTCAGGTTTCTTGACCTTGTACCTTGATGGACTACTAACTTCCTAAGCTTGCCGCTACCTTCTCTATGTGGGGGCCCGCCAGTAGCCGGGGCCCACTGATTGAGGTAGTTGACCCTGGAAGTCTCAAAGTCGCAGCTGTTCTATCCCAGGCAGGCGGAGCGGAAGGGTGAGACTGTGTAATGTTGTACGATCTTGGGTATTTGCTGGGACTGTTCTATGTGTTTATTGTCCTATTTTGTGGTTCAATAAAGTATTGTCACGCTGTTTTACCCTCACCCCTGTGTTGTCTGAGTAGCATTACGCCCACTGAAGACCCCGGAACTTCACACCATACATTAAATGTTGGATAACAGTTGCTTAACTCCTTAAATGCCGTGGTGAAAAACAAGCACGGTATCTAAGTTGATAGACATAGGGATGAGCTCCTTTTCTCTCAGTATCTCTAAAATGCGCAATAATGGAGTATTCAGAAGTACAAAACAATAAAGTGAAAACCACAAAAATAACTTTTTTTATATTAAAACGTGTTTTGACAAAAAAATCACAAGCAAAAAAATATAATGACACACTGGTTCAGACGCCTGTCCGGCCAATCTCAGGCTTCAGCATCGGTCACATCTGGGCGGCTTAGTCATCGTTTCTATCTAGAGTGAGTATAGCAGGGGGACGCACATTTGTTTGTTATTTTTAAAAGATCAACGCCAAAGAAAAAATATTGGATAACTCATTTAAAAGTAAAATAATGGTAGCGCTCAGAAAATGTAGACAGAAAAAAATATTTTTATTTTTACAAAGTGATTTTATTGAGCAAAGCTTGAAAGCTTCAAAACCTTCTAAATTAGGTAAAGTGCTAAAAATAAAATAAATAACATTTTTTTTTCACAAAATGCAGCTTTTTTTGTTCATCTTTCCTACAAATAAATGGAATTAAAAAGTGATCAAAATGTTGTCTGTACCCTAAAATAGGCGACTATTGCTACCAGCCCCCACCACGCACAATAGAATAGTGGGTGCTACTGGATTTGACATTGTTCAATATCTCCAAACAAATTACAAAACATTTGCATGCTGAAATCCCCTAAAGGAAAAATATATAAGTTAAAAAAATAAAGAGATATTGAAAGAATAAAAAAATTAAAAACTCAAATCATACCCTCGTCTCCTCGTTTTCAGCAAAGAAATGTAAAATAAATAAATAAATATATGTATATATATATATATATAGGAAACATATACTGGAACAGCACCATTTCACATTCACTCACGGTGGGTGCCAGGCCTCCAAGCAACCTGTCCAAATTGCATCTGAATAGAAAAATGGAAGAAGGCAGCACTCCAGATATATTACATTTTTAGAAAAAATGGACTTTATTGAGCCCAAATGGCGACGTTTCGGTTCATAGAACCTTTCTCAAGCCTTGAACTTATCTGTAGTGCTGCCTTATTATATATATTTTTTATATATATATATATATATATATATATATATATATATATATATATGTATAAATATATATACATGTTTATATATAACAGCACATTTGGTAATGTTGCATTTGTAACACACATGATAAACGCTGTAAATACAAAAAAATGTTAAAAGCCCCAAAAATTGGAATAAAAAGCAATCAACAAGCCGTAAGCAGCCCCCCTTGGTATCAGTAAAACCAATAGCTTACGCTGGAAAAAAACGATGTATGTTTGGTATTGGTGAAATGGTACTGCCCCGGGAATCATATTGTCAGGACATTGTGACCATATAATGAACGCTGTATATAATAAATGCTGAGTTGGGGGATTGCGCTTTTTTCACTGCAGTTGGAATTTATCAGAAGATAAAATGGTGACATTCAATAGCAGAACTCGTCCCCAATAAACAAGTCGTCATACGGCGATATCAGCGGAAACATCAGAAAGTGACGGGAAGAAGGGAGGAGAACAGCGAAAACGCAAGAACTGATAATCGCCGGGAAGTGAAGGGGAAGCAGGAAATTCTACTAATCAGTTTGGTAACAGCCGCCATCATGCCACCGGAGAACCAGCACCGGACATTATTACCGGCCAATAAACCCCCAAACACAACGATCTGTTATTATTCCTTTATTCCTCGGCCCCTGGATGCAGATTATATGGACAAGTGACTGGAGCCATTAATAAGAGGAGATCACTCAGCAGATAACGAGCCGCCGTACGGATCCACCGACAGAAGAAGGAAAAGTGATGGAGGAGACATAACAGGGCGGAAATCAGAGCTGTCAGGAAGGGGTTAAAGGGCATTTATTCCATTAGTAGGAATATGGTATCTATAGATTTGGTGTCAGCTGAATCCCCCAGAATAACCCAGCAGTGCAGAGACCCCCATCCTCCATGTATGTATGTACACTGCTATCTATAGACACACATACATCCACAATGCCCACAGCTCGTACATCGCACAGCCTCAGCCGGGGGCTCCACCACCCGGCAGCACAGACCCCGCTCACCACCTCAGACCCCCGGGGTGAGCGGTCATATCGCTGCTGGCTCTGCTCCTCCGTCCTCAGCAATTTGGTGACATCCGCGGTGATGGGAACACTGCGCGCAGGGCGTGGCTTCTCACTGTAACAGACACTGACGTGTTGTCATGGAGAACTCAGGGGGCGTGGTATCTATAATGGGCGGAGTCTCCTGGGAATGGGCGGGGCCTCCGGTTTATAGTGTTCCGCACATAATAGGAAGTAGCAGCAGTGCATGCTGGTCTATACAGTGTAAGATCCGTCCTGCTGCTGCTGCTCGGGGAAGGTGGAGAGGGACAGAGAGCAAAAGGACAGATCTGTGAGAGGAGAGAGAGATGAGAATCTGTGTGAGAGGGGACATCATGGGGGCAGTCTGTAATAGTGGGGGGACTATGAGGAGCCTGCTGTATGAGAGGGGACTATGGGGAACAGGCTGTATGAGAGGGAGCTATGGGGAAAGTGGGGGGACTATGAGGAGCTGGCTGTATGAGAGGGGAGTATGGGGAAAGTGGGGGGCTATGAGGAGCAGACTGTATGAGAGGGGAGTATGGGGAACAGGCTGAATGAGAGGGAGCTATGGGGAAAGTGGGGAACTATGTGGAGCAGGCTGTGTGAGAGGGGACTATGGGAAAAGTGGGGGGACTATGGGGAGCAGGCTATATGAGATGGGACTATGGGGAAAGAGGGGTGACTATTGTGAGCTGGCTGTATGAGAGGAGACTAAGGGGAAAGTGGGTGGACTATTGGGAGTAGGCTGTATGAGAGGGAGCTATGGGGAAAGTGGGGGGCTATGAGGAGCAGGCTGTATGAGAGGGGACTGTGGGGAGACTACAAGGAGCAGGCTGTATGAGAGGGGACTATGGGGAGCAGGCTGTATGAGAGGGGACTATGGAGAAAGTGGGGGGACTATGAGGAGCAGGCTGTATGAGAGGAAAGTGGGGGGACGATGAGCATCAGGCTGTATGAGAGGGGACTATGGGGAAAGTGGGGGGACTATGAGGAGCAGGCTAAATGAGAGGAGACTATGGAGAAATTGTGGAGACTATGAGGAGCAGGCTGTATGAGAGGAAACGGGAAAGTGGGGGAACGATGAGCATCAGGCTGTATGAGAGGGGACTATGGGGAAAGTAGGGGGACTATGAGGAGCAGGCTGTATGAGAGGGGACTATGGGGAAAGTGGGGGGACTACAAGGAGCAGGCTGTATGAGAGAGGACTACGAGGAAAGTGGTAGGACTATGTAGAGCAGGCTGTATGAGAGGAGACTATGGGGAAAGTGGGGGGACTATAAGGAGCAGGTTGTATGAGGGGACTATGGGGAAAGTGGAGGGACTATGAGGAGCAGGCTGTATGAGAGGGGACTATGGGGAAAGTGGGGGGACTATGAAAAGCAGGCTGTATGAGGAAACTATGGAGAAAATTGGGGACTATGAGGAACAGGATGTATGAGAGGGGACTATGGGGAAAGTGTGGGGACTATGAGGAGCAGTCTGTATGAGGGAACTGTGGGGGGACTATGGGGAGCATGCTGTATGAGAGGGGACTATGGGGAAAGTGGGAGGACTATGAGGAGCAGGATGTATGAGACGGGACTATGGGGAAAGTAGGGGGACTGAGGAGCAGGCTGTATAAGAGGGGACTAAGGGAAAGGTGGGGGGACTCTGAGGAGCAGAATATATGAGAGGGAAGTGTGAGGCTCCATTGGGAGTTCTCTGAGAGGAGGGACTAAAGGAAAAATGAGTGGAGGGTATATGGTGAGTTTTCTGTGAGAAGAGGGACTATGGAGCATGTGGGGAACATTAGGGAGTGGTCGGTGAGTAAAAAGCTTTGGGTAAATTGAGGGACCATAGCTGGTGTTCTGTGAGAGACGGGATTATGGAGAAAGTGGGGGAACTATGAGGAGTGGTCTGATAGAGCGAACTATGGGGAAAGTGAAGGGACCATGTGGAGGGGTTTGTGAGAGACGGTACTATGGGGAAACCATAGGACATGGTCTATGAGACGAGGCCTATAGAGAAGTGGAAGATGAGGGTCTGTAAGAGATCAGAGACTTGGGGGACACTCTGTAAAAGTAGGGGTACCACAGGGAGCCGTCAGTTAATTTGGCCAGTGCGGAATGAGGGAAACCATGGTGAGCGGTCTCTGATGGGGACAGTTGGAAGCAGTTTGTGTTAAATGAGAGACAATCGGGATCACAAGATAAGAGGAGTGACTGAGAAGAGCTGTCAGGTGCCCATCATATAGATTAATGGCGGAGTGTACGGCATGTGCTGTGATGAATATAAAGTCTGCACTGTTGCATCATGATGTTGTTTATGGGGGTCTGTCTGATAAGTGACAGTGAGCCCTGGACCCAGAGGTACAAACCCACTGCCCGCCACCCCTGCCCCCCAGTTCTAAATTATCCTAGGTACAAGCCCGCTGCACACAGCTCCTGCCCCCCAGTTCTGCATTACCCAAAGTACAAGCCCCCTGCACACAGACCCTGCCCCTCATTTCTGCATTACCCAAGGTGCAAGACCCCTGCACACATCTTCTGCCCCCCTTTCTCCATTACCCAAGGTACAAGCAAGCCCCCTACAAACAGTCCCTGCTTGCCAGTTCTGTATTACCGAAGGTACAAGTCCCCTGAACACATTCCCTGCCCCCCAGTTCTGCATTACCCAAGATACAAGACCTCTGCACACAGCTCCTGGCCCCCAGATCTGCATTACCTAAGATACAAGCCCCCTGCACACAGCCACTGCCCCAAGTTCTGCATTACCCACAGGTACAAGCCCCCTGCACACAGCCCCTGTCCCCAGATCTGCATTACCTAAGATACAAGTCCCCTGAACACATTCCCTGCCCCCCAGTTCTGCATTACCCACGATACAAGCCCCCTGCACACAGCCCCTGCCTACCCCCAGTTCCGCATTACCCACAGGTACAAGGCCCCTGCACACAGCCCCTGCCCCCAGGTCTGAATTACCTAAGATACAAGCTCCCTGCACACAGCCCCTGCCCCCCAATTCTGCATTACCCACGGGTACAAGCTCCGTGTGAAAAGCCCCTGCACCCCAGGACTGCATTACCTAAGATACAAGTCCCCTGCACACATTCCCTGCCCCCTAGTTCTGCATTACCCAAGGTACAGCACCCTTGCACACAGCTACTGCACCCCAGGTCTGCATTACCCTAGGTACACACCCCTGCCTCCAGGTCTGCATTATCCACTGGTATAAGCCTCCTTCACACAGCTCCTGCCCCTCAGTTCTGCATTACCCAAGGTACAAGCCCCTGCACACAGCCTCTGTTTGTCAAGGCACGGAAAACCCACCAGGAGGCAGTAAACCTCATATGCTATCCAGGGGTGTACATAGAAATCATGGGGCCCCATAGCAGAAGTTCTAATTGGGCTCCCCCCCTCCCAAAAAAAAAAATTGTTGGGGTCACAGGGGAGCATATCTCATAACTTTCCAGCCTTTACATAGTAATTTCCTCCTGCTGAAGTCCTAGATTCATTTTGCATTACCCCCATAAAGTATGATGCCAACAAAACAAAAGTACCCCCCCAAACACAGGCTGATACCCCCATGGTGAATTCCTCTACATTAACCTCCACATGCACAGATTAATTACTCTATTGTACCCCACCTCAACTCCCAAGGCAATGTATGGTGACCCCGACACAGTATGATCCCCCAGCTGTGACCCCCATACAGCCCTTCATGCAGTATAATGGACCTACATACAGTATGATGGCCCCACACCTCTCCACACTGTATAATGGCCCGCACTAGCCCTCCACACAGCATGATGGTACCCACACAGGGCTGCGACTAGGAATTACAGGGCCCCATACTGGCTACATTTTTGGGCCCCCTTGAGACTCTGCCCAGGCTCCACCCCAGCTCCGCCTCAACCCCTCGAACGTTCCACAGTCCCACCGCCCACTCTTGGAAAAACTCTACTTTCTGCACCACGTCTTCACCAATCACACATTAACAGTACCCATTGAACCCCAGCTCACATATACAGTACAGACCAAAAGTTTGGACACACCTTCTCATTTAAAGATTTTTCTGTATTTTCATGACTATGAAAATTGACATTCACACTAAAGGCATCAAAACTATGAATTAACACATGTGGAATTATATACTTAACAAAAAAGTGTGAAACAACTGAAAATATGTCTTATATTCTAGGTTCTTCAAAGTAGCCACCTTTTGCTTTGATGATTGCTTTGCACAATCTTGGCATTCTCTTGATGAACTTCAAGAGGTAGTCACCGGAAATGGTATTCCAACAATCTTGAAGGAGTTCCCAGAGATGCTTAGCACTTGTTAGCCCTTTTGCCTTCACTTTGCGGTCCAGCTCACCCCAAACCATCTCGATTGGGTTCAGGTCAGGTGACTGTGGAGGCCAGGTCATCTGGCGTAGCACCCCATCACTCTCCTTCTTGGTCAAATAGCCCTTACACAGCCTGGAGGTGTGTTTGGGGTCATTGTCCTGTTGAAAAATAAATGATGGTCCAACTAAAAGCAAACCGGATGGAATAGCATGCCGCTGCAAGATGCTATGGTGGCCATGCTAGTTCAGTATGCCTTCAATTTTGAATAAATCCCCAACAGTGTCACCAGCAAAGCACCCCCACACCATCACACCTCCTCCTCCATGCTTCACGGTGGGAACCAGACACGTAGAGTCCATCCGTTCACCTTTTCTGCGTCACACAAAGACACGGTGGTTGGAACCAAAGATCTCAAATTTGGACTCATCAGACCAAAGCACAGATTTCCACTGGTCTAATGTCCATTCCTTGTGTTCTTTAGCCCAAACAAGTCTCTTCTGCTTGTTGCCTGTCCTTAGCAGTGTTTTCCTAGCAGCTATTTTACCATGAAGGCCTGCTGCACAAAGTCTCCTCTTAACAGTTGTTGTAGAGATGTGTCTGCTGCTTGAACTCTGTGTGGCATTGACCTGGTCTCTAATCTGAGCTGCTGTTAACCTGCGATTTCTGAGGCTGGTGACTCGGATAAACTTATCCTCAGAAGCAGAGGTGACTCTTGGTCTTCCTTTCCTGGGGCGGTCCTTATGTGAGCCAGTTTCTTTGAAGCGCTTGATGGTTTTTGCAGCTGCACTTAGGGACACTTTCAAAGTTTTCCCAATTTTTCGCACTGACTGACCTTCATTTCTTAAAGTAATGATGGCCACTCGTTTTTCTTTACTTAGCTGCTTTTTTCTTGACATAATACAAATTCTAACAGTCTATTCAGTAGGACTATCAGCTGTGTATCCACCTGACTTCTGCACAACATAACTGATGGTCCCAACCCCATTTATAAGGCAAGAAATCCCACTTACTAAACCTGACAGGGCACTCCTGTGAAGTGAAGACCATTTCCGGTGACTACCTCTTGAAGCTCATCAAGAGAATGCCAAGAGTGTGCAAAGCAGTCATCAAAGCAAAAGGTGGCTACTTTGAAGAACCTAGAATATAAGACATATTTTCAGTTGTTTCACACTTTTTTGTTAAGTATATAATTCCACATGTGTTAATTCATAGTTTTGATGCCTTCAGTGTGAATGTACAATTTTCATAGTCAAGAAAATACAGAAAAATCTTTAAATGAGAAAGTGTGTCCAAACTTTTGGTGTGCACTGTATACAGGGTGGTCCAATAGTAGGTGGACAGAAAGTGTAATAAGGTTATGAAGGGACAGATTTAACAAACATGGTGTAAAGTGAAACTGGCTCATTTGCCCTTAGCAACCAGTCAGATTTCACTTTTCATTCCTCACAGACTCTTTGGAAAATGAAAGGTGGAATCTGATTGGTTGCTAAGGGCAACTGAGCCAGTTTCACAGATCTAGTTTTCAAAGATAGATCTCCCCCAAATCTGTTTTCTTTTCAGATAACACATAATGGCAAATAATTTAAATACAGATCAAAGAAAATGGATTTTAACAGAGTATTGGAAATCTCAAAATGCTGAAACCGTTAGAGCAAATTGGGTTGAAACATTTGGTACTCAAGCCCCAAAGAGATAAACCATTTATCGCATTCGTGACAAATTCAATGCCACTGGCTCAATCCTTAATGCTCCAAAAACTGGTCGACCGAAAACAGTCTGTACAGAAGATAATAAACAACTTGTTGCTGAAACATTTGTTCAGAGTCCAAAAAAGTCCACCAGAAGAGCCTCTTTGGAATTGGGAATTTCACGAGCTTCTATCATGCGAATCCTGAAATCTATTGGGTGGAGGTTTATCGTCCACGTCTAATTCATGGTTTATTGGAGGATGATCCAGACAGGCGGCTGCAATTTAGTGTTTGATAAATCTCCCCCTTCATAACCTTATTACACTTTCTGTCCACCTACTTTTGTACAACCCTGTGTATATATATATATATATATATATATATATATATATATATATATATATATACACTGCTCAAAAAAATAAAGGGAACACTCAAACAACACATCCTAGATCTGAATGAATGAAATATTCTCATTAAATACTTTGTTCTGTACAAAGTTGAATGTGCTGACAACAAAATCATGCAAAAATCATCAATGGAAATCAAATTTATTAACCAATGGAGGCCTGGATTTGGAGTCACCGCCAAAATTAAAGTGGAAAAACACACTACAGGCTGATCCAACTTACCGTAGATGTAATGTCCTTAAAACAAGTCAAAATGAAGCTCAGTATTGTGTGTGGCCTCCACGTGCCTGTATGACCTCCCTACAACGCCTGGGCATGCTCCTGATGAGGTTGCGGATGGTCTCCTGTGAGATCTCCGCCCAGACCTGGACTAAAGCATCTGCCAACTCCTGGACAGCCTGTGGTGCAACGTGACGTTGGTGGATGGTGCGAGACATGATGTCCCAGATGTGCTCAATCGGATTCAGGTCTGGAGAATGGGCGGGCCAGTCCACAGCTTCAATGCCTTTATCTTGCAGGAACTGCTGACACACTCCAGCCACATGAGGTCTGGCATTGTCCGGCATTAGGAGGAACCCAGGGCCAACCGCACCAGCTTATGGTCTCACAAGGGGTCTGAGGATCTCATCTCGGTACCTAATGGCAGTCAAGCTACCTCTGGCGAGCACATGGAGGGATGTGTGGCCCTCCAAAAAAATGCCACCCCACACCATTACTGACCCAGTGCCAAACCGATCATGCTGAAGGATGTTGCAGGCTGTCACATGTGCTCAGTGTGAACCTGCTTTCATCTGTGAAGAGCACAGGGCGCCAGTGGCGACTTTGCCAATCCTGGTGTTCTGTGGCAAATGCCAAGCGTCCTGCACGGTCTTGGGCTGTGAGCACAACCCCTATCTGTGGACGTCGGGCCCTCATACCACCCTCATGGAGTCGGTTTCTAACCGTTTGTGCAGACACATGCACATTTGTGGCCTGCTGGAGGTCATTTTGCAGGGCTCTGGCAGTGCTTCTCCTGTTCCTCCTTGCACAAAAGCGGAGGTAGCGGTCTTGCTGCTGGGTTGTTGCCCTCCTACGGCCCCCTCCATGTCTCCTGGTGTACTGGCCTGTCTCCTGGTAGTGCCTCCAGCCTCTGGACGCTACGCTGACAGACAAAGCAAACCTTCTTGCCACAGCTCGCATTGATGTGCCATCCTGGATGAGCTGCACTACCTGAGCAACTTCTGTGGGTTGTAGAGTCCGTCTCATGCTACCATGAGTGTGAAAGCACAACCAACATTCAAAAGTGACCAAAACATCTGCCAGAAAGCATTGCTACTGAGATGTGGTCTGTGGTCCCCACCTGCAGAACCACTCCTTTTATTGAGGGTGTCTTGATAATTGCCAATAATTTCCATCTATTGTCTATTCCATTTGCACAACAGCATGTGAAATTGATAGTCAATCAGTGTTTCTTCCTAAGTGGACAGTTTGATTTCACAGAAGTTTGATTTACTTGGAGTTATATTCTGTTGTTTAAGTGTTCCCTTTATTTTTTTGAGCAGTGTGTATGTATATATATATATATATATATATATATATATATATATATATATATATAAAACCATATAATATAGGATGAGAGATCCTGTAGCCAGGAGCCAATTCAGTCAGTGCATATAACTTTATATATCTGTGGACAGTATAACACATCCAGTGTACATATTGTTATATACCATCTGGTGTCTGTAGCCATGGTATATTATATATTGGTGATCCCGGACCCTGAGGAGGGGAACACATGGCATTACCAGGAATGCTATGTGTTCTGCTTAGTTAAGGGTTAAATGGCGGGAGAATGGCTTTCCCGCCGCTTTCAGATGGTCATGTAGCTAGGAGAAGTTAGGGAATTGATTGGATCTAAGGCCCGGCCATTCAGGGCACCGTAACAGGGGAGATATGTTTTCTGCCCTGGAGATGGACCGTGATTGGAGCGGGTATCAGCTGGGGGATATAAGGGAGCAGTGCCGGAGGTTCATGTCTGTCCTCCGGCACTGTCATACCTGAAGTGCTGCCCTGCCCTCCCTCCCTGAATTTTTGGCACGGCCTAGCGTTAGTCGTCCAGGTATCTGGATGGACAGGTAGTTGATTAACGGGCTTAAGCCTCATGGCCGAGCTGCGGTGTTGGAAAAATGGTTTGAACCTTTTAAGAAATTATGTTAATATGGTTATATTTATATGATATGTTTTAATATTTTAATAAAGGCTGTGGCCAATCTTTTATCCACCAAGTCAATGTGTCAAGCAGTATTTGTTGTGCGCTGTTTAGGTAGAGAGTTAGATTAATGTGTAATGCCTTTGCAATGTATCTGTAAAAATCGAAAGCTATACTATGGCTCTGTATGGCATCTGATTTTTTTTACGCACCCAGACTTGAATGTGCGAGTCTCTTCTGATTTATAGAAGAAACCAGAGCACGCTGCACTATTTTTCTCACACAAATTCAGTGAAAAAAAAAGTCTCATCTGCACTGTGTCACTGAATAACAATGGTCCGAGTGTGGTCCGTTATTTCAACAGACAGCACCCGGACCAAAAATACAATCCTGTGAATGAGCCCCAATCCTGGCTAGAAATCAGACATGAATTGCAGCAGCTGCTTACTGATGGTCTCCTGGCCAATCTCCTGCCAGCTTCCAGGAAAACCACAGAGAGGAAGCAGTCAGCAGATTGTGTGCTGTGATGAGGGCCTTTATGAGAGGGTGTAAAGATGGCAGCAGTGATGACCAGGGTAAGTGGAAGGGCTCTGGCGGGTGCAAGGGTTAAGTTACTTGCATGTTGTCTGGTTATAGGTAAATTCCACTTTTACATTGTGCTGCTGTTTTATGAGATTTGCATTGCTGGGTTCTTCATGGTTTATGTGGAGGCATGTCATTGTATGATTTTCCAATTTTCTTTTTTTTGTCTTATTGCTGAAACTAGAACTTGGCTTCTTCACTCTTTTTAGGCCATTTTAAAAAAAACAACAACCTTGTTGCTTACTGAAATTCCTGCTGTGACTTTGCTGCTTGCCTACATCACTGAGTACTGGGCTAGCTGAGGCCTAACCCTGACAGCACATGTAACTCCTTTAGTGATATGGGTTAGGATTAGTGATGAGCGAGCACAAAAATGCTCGGGTCGAGCAAATTGGAATACTCAGGTGCTCGACCCGAGCAACGAGCCCAATGTAAGTCTATGGGAAACTCGAGCATTTTTCAGGCGGCTCCCCCCGGCGGTCTGCAGAGGGCCTAAAAATTGCCCAAATCGATGGGAACAGTGCTCAAATGACATGGGAAAAGCATGGGGAAGACCCCTGGAAGCATTTCTGACTCCCAGGTCACTGCTGTCAAGAACGTTGTCAGCGTATTACACCACTTTTACGGACTCACAATAAAACATACAAAAACAACACCAAAATGGATTTTCCTGGGAAATATATCAAGAAACATCCTTTTCAAGGTAATGACTTGTATATAAGGCAAAATAAATAACCAAAACCAAAAATACTCCTCCACACCTTGGGCTATGTTCACACGTAGCGTTTTTGCACTTTTGCATTGCTTTCAACAAAGACAAATGCATTCACTGGGAAATGTAATTTTAACATTTTACAACCTTATCTGGCCATGTGGTGTGTGACACATCATCAGACACATGCATACAATGCTGAAAAGACATGGGAACAGCATGGGGAAGACCTCTGGAAGCATTTCTGACTCCCAGGTCACTGCCTAAAAGTGTGCCCATCATAAGTGATCCTTGGCGCATGCGAAGATGCCTCCCGCCATACACCTGTCGTTGCAGACTTGCAACAATCACTGTCCACGTCTTTGTCCCAGTGCAGCGTTCAGTTGTCCCTACCCCATTCCTTGGAATGCAAGCGCAAGTATGCAGCCAGCCACCCACCCACCCACAGGCTGCAATACTACACTGCCAAATTTTTGACAGCTGCTTGCACTTGAAAATGTGGCCTTTTAGGCTCGTGGAAGCGGAAGCTTTTGATAACCTCATGCAGGAGGCGGCCGGGTGTCCATACTCCTGTCCCCAACCGCCACTGTTTCTCCCGGTGTCGTCTCCTCCTTCCACAAGCACGGTTCCCACAACGTTACCTGTGCCCTCCCCAGTGCACTTACTGGGAAGGACCGCCTAACCACAAACACGTGGACAGGTGAATGTGGCCAGGGAAGGTACGAAGCCAGTCCACAGCTTTTTTATGCTGAGAGTTGTATTTAGATAGGTGAAAGGACTGGCATAGAGGGAAACCATATCTACTCTGAGTGTCATTTCTCCGTCACCAGGTTCCGCCCATTGTCACACACGACCATGCCTGGCTGTATGTTCAGCGGTGAGAGCCACAGATCAGGCTGCTGTGTTACAGCTTTCAGCAACTCTGCAGTGCTGAAGCATGTTATCTTCAGCACAGCCTGTTGCTGCTTGGCCAAAACAGTGCTGCAGTGCTGTCAGCTTGTGACTGGTGTGGTCATTTTGGAGATGGAGGAGGAGGGGCATGAGCTGAACAATGTGATTATATTGAGGTTAAATTGGTGACGCTGTTTTTTTATACTAAAGAAAGATCCTATTGTTTTGTTTTTTTACGTTATTTTTTAAGACAAATGCATTCACCGGGAAATGTCATTTTAACATTTTACAACCTTATCTGGCAATGTGGTGTGTGACACATCATCAGACACATCCTTTTTTATTTATGATGGAGGGACTCTGAAAGTCATGAAGCCTATTTTTATAGGGACATCAGATGGCCCTTACTATTCTTAAAAGGCCAGCAGTCGGCCCTAGCTATTGTTAGAGAGCTATCAGCCAGATATGCTTTGTTGTTCCCATTATTAACAAGTGGGTCTCCTATACTGTTATTGCGTATCCAGTGACTGCAAGGGCTGCCAAAAATTTGGACGCAACCCAATACCCCTTTGAAGAGACATAGAGGAGGGTCTCAGTAAAAAAAATGTTCCCATTAGAAAGGAGCGGGTCTCCTATAGTGGTAATGCCCATGCTGTGACTGCAAGGGCTGCCAAAATTTGGGAAAAACCCAACTAAGAATTTAAAGACACACGGAGCAGGGCCACAGTAACAAGGTACGACATCTTCCCATTAGAAAGGAGAGGGTCTGCTATACAGTTATAGGGTATACAGTGAGTCCAACGGCTAACCAATTTTAGGAAAAACCCCACTAAGAATTTAAAGACACACAGAGCAGGGCCACAGTAACAAGGTACGACATGTTCCCATTAGAAAGGAGAGGGTCTGCTATACAGTTATAGGGTATACAGTGAGTCCAACGGCTGACCAATTTTAGGAAAAACCCCACTAAGAATTTAAAGACACACAGAGCAGGGCCACAGTAACGACAAATTCCCTTTAGAAAAGAGAGAGTCTCCCATAGTGTTGGCCTATGCAGTGAATGCAAGGGCTGCCAAAAATTTGGAGGCACTTCAATGCCCCTTGGAAGAGATGTGGAGGAGGGCCTCATAAAAAAAAAAAAATGTTCCCATTAGAAAGGAGCGGGCCTCCTATACTTGTAATGCGCATGCACTAAGAGTATGGGCTGACAAACATTTACCCCTGGGGGGTATACATGAACATACTGTATAAAAAAAATTTTTTAACGGGCATCATAAACACCCTTTAAAAAAATTATGTGGGTGTTGCATCACGGACCACGGTCATCATGGTGATATGGTGGTGGAGGATGAGGAGAAGGAGGAGGACAAGAGCAAATAGCCAAAATCAGGAAGCGTATACCCATGTGTGGGTGTGAAAAGGTGCATGGGAATACACCTCCCAAGAAAAGACACTGGATTTGAGTTTCTCACGCTGCTATCATTCGGTGTTGTTGAGAAGCCTAGCCCAATCCAGCCCTTGTTCATTTTTATAAGAGTCAGCCTGTCAGCATTTTCAGTTGACAGGCAGATAATTGATTTTTGGGCCTTCTGTGTAACTGCCAGGTACCACTGACCTAGATGCTGTACCGAAATCTCGCACATCAATCTCCTCATCTCTAGTGTCTAGCAGTGGCTGTCCCTATTGACTACAAGTAAACCCTCAGTCATACTGATCATTCTATTATAATGGGAAGTCGGAAAAGATTAGTGTTGGCAGGTGTAACATACCTGGCGGCGTCCTTGCATAGTGGTCCATCTCCCACTGTGCAAGAGCGCGCACTTGATTTCCAGTCCAGACTATCACTTTGGCTTCTTTCCATATGGTCTGCTTTGCTCTGCTCTGTCTGCTTAGGGCGACGGCTGCTGAACTTCCTGCTTCTTGTAGCTGCTGCAGACACACCCCTAATGCGTCCTCAGCCTATTGCTGTCTGTCACCTGGTATTTAACCCAGCTCCTCCCTGGAATCCTTGCCTGAGCATCTTGTTCTGTCTGTTGGCTTCTAGTCACTGATGTGCCAGGTCCTGTCTATGTTTCCTGCCTTGCGGTATCAGTTCCCGTGTCTGATCTGTGTCCTGTCTGTGCACTCTAGCCAGCTGTCTTTCTGCCTTTCCTGGAGGCTGTATTTCCAGGCCCGTGTGAACACGCTCTTAGCCTGTTCGTCCCGCCCTCTAGGGGCCGCATACCCAGACTCGCTCCTGTATCTCGCTTCAGTAACAGTTCCTGTCTGAACTGTCTCCTAACCTGCTTCCTGTTTTTCTCTGTCCGTACCTTCCCTTTCTCCTGCATTGTCTGAACCAGCACTTGGCTTTACCTTGGCTCGTTCCTGTATTTGTTGCAGTAACAGTTCCTGTCTGAACTGTCTCCTAACCTGTCTCCTGTTTTTCTCTACGCCCATATCTTCCCTTTTTCTGCAGAGTCTGAACTCGTACCTAACTCCTGCTCGTTGTCACTGTACTTCCGTTTGTGAGTTTGTGGTCCACTCGCTACTTCACTGCAAGTACCCTGTGGGTATGTGGTTCTGCCTTTCCCTTCCTGTCTGTTCCGTGTGAACAGAGCCCTGTTCCCTCTGCCCTGCCTTGCTCGCCGCTCCGGCGGTTTCTGCCTGCTCTGCCTTGTTCACCGCTCCGGCGGTTCTTGCCTGCTCTGCCTTGCTCACCGCTCCGGTGGTTCTTGCCTGCTCTGACCCTTTGCTCACTGCTCCGGCAGTCTCGCTCTGCTCTGACCCTTTTCTCACTGCTCCGGCAGTCTTGCTCTGCTCTGACCCTTTGCTCGCTGCTCCGTCAGTCTCGCTCTGCTCTGACCATTTGCTCGCTGCTCCGGCAGTCTCGCTCTGCTCTGACCATTTGCTCACCGCTCCAGGCGGTCTCGTCTTGCTCTGCTCTTGCTCGCCGCTCCGGGCGGCCTCACTCTGCTGTGTTTGTCCACCGCATCTGCGGTTCTGTTCCTGAGTCCCAGTCTGTACTGGGTCCTATCCACTCTGTGCGCCAACCTGTCGTACCTGCCAGTACCTCCCTGCCTGCATACCAGTCGTGCTTAGCAACATCCACCTGCCTGCATACCGGCCGTACCTGCCAGTAACTCCCTGTTTGCATACCAGTTGTGCTTTGCCAGCATCCACCCGTCTGCATACCTGCCGTGTCTGCCTGTACCCACCAGTCTGTGTGCCAGCCTAACCTGCCTGTTCCTGTATTCCCCGGTGTGGGTCAACAGCCGTGTCCAGGGTCTGACCTGGAGTAGCACCTAGTCCCTCTGCTCGGTCCCTCCTTGGTGCACTGGCGTCGTATGCCGTCATGCGACCTTGGTCGGATCGGGTGGATACTTAGTTACGCCCCTCCAGGCATTCACTCTCCGGTACGGTCCAGTGGAATCACTACATATACACGCACACGCCAGTCAGTTCGGGCGCGTGCATTACAGCAGGACAAGTGTCTTGTCAATAGCCAACTCATGTCTATGGCCACCTTAGCATCCGGAAAGCCATTCTCCAACCTACCATAAAAATGGAGGATAGGTAAAGGCTGTTAGAGCCTCAGCTAAACCTCACGTAAAAGAAGTCATGTAACAGTTATTTTAAAATAATAATGTAAATAAAACACAAGTCCGGATAAATGTCATTTTCCAAAACTTTATTTAGCATTGACTTTTTAATTTAAATCATTAAAGTATAAACTCTATTTTAAATGTAAAAAAAGCTGCAGGGGTAACAGTTTTTCTTCCGGAACTCCTTTGTGGTCAAGTTGTTCTGCTGTCAAAGGCCCTGCTTGTTCTTGGTCTTCCCCATCGTGCAAATTCTGAAGACCAGGATTGCTCCTCGGGGTCAGGCTTTTGTTGACCAGTCATGAGGTCAGAATGCCATGGAGATATATAGCCTTCAGTTTAGGAAAGCAAGAGAGGAATAAGATGAATGTGATGTACTGACAAGACAGAGCTAAAAAAACAATATGTATGAAATAATATGTGACGTTGCAAGTTGCACAAAAACTGGGCCACAATGACCAAAGTGCAGTAGCATTTAAGAGCTTACAAAATGCATGTTTTAACCCCTTAAGCCCCGCGGGTGGTTTGCACGTTAATGACCGGGCCAATTTTTACAATTCTGACCACTGTCACTTTATGAGGTAATTACTCTCGAACGCTTCAACGGATCCCCCTGATTCTGAGATTGTTTTTTCGTGACATATTGTACTTCATGATTGTGGAAAAATTTCTTCGATATCACTTGCGTTTATTTGTGAAAAAAACGGAAATTTGGCGAAAATTTTGAAAATTTTGCAATTTTCAAAATTTGAATTTTTAAGCCCTGAAATCAGAGCGATATGTCACACAAAAGAGTTAATAAATAACATTTCCCACATGTCTACTTTACATCAGCACAATTTTGGAACCAAAATTTTTTTTTTGTTAGGGAGCTATAAGGGTTAAAAGTTGACCAGCGATTTCTCATTTTTCCAACAAAATTTACAAAACCATTTTTTTAGGGACCACATCACATTTGAAGTCACTTTGAGAGGTCTTTATGACAGAAAATACCCAAAAGTGACACCATTCTAAAAACTGCACCCCTCAAGGTGCTCAAAACCACATTCAAGAACTTTATTAACCCTTCAGGTGCTTCACAGGAATTTTTTGAATGTGGAAGAAAAAAATGAACATTTAACTTTTTTCACAAAAATGTTAATTTAGACCCAATTTTTTTTATTTTCACAGGGGTAACAAGAAAAAATGGACCCCAAAATTTGTTGTGCAATTTCCCCTGGGCACGCAGATACCCAATATTTGGGGAAAAAATACTGTTTGGGCGCACGGCAGGGCTCGGAAGGGAAGGAGCGCTATTTGACTTTTTGATTGTAAAATTTGCTTGAATAATTAGCGGACGCCATGTTGTGTTTGGAGAGCCCATGTGTGCCCAAACTTTGGAGCTCCCCCACAAGTGACCCCATTTTGGAAACTAGACCCCCCAAGGCACCTTTCTAGATGCATAGTGAGCACTTGGAACCCCCAGGTGCTTCACAAATTGATTCGTAACAATGAAAAAGTGAAAAAAAAAAAACACTTTTTCATTTTTATGAATCAATTTGTGAAGCACCTGAGTGTTCCAAGTGCTCACAATGCATCTAGATAGGTGCCTTGGGGGGTCTAGTTTCCAAAATGGGGTAACTTGTGGGGGAGCTCCAATGTTTGGGCACACAGCGGCTCTCCAAACGCAACATGGTGTCGCTAACAATTTGAGCCGATTTTCCGTTAAATTTGTTAGAGGACACCATGTTGCATTTAGAGAGTCCCTGTGTGCCCAAACATTGGAGCTCCCCCACAAGTGACCCCATTTTGGAAACTAGACCCCCCAAGGCACCTATCTAGATGCATAGTGAGCACTTGGAACCCCCAGGTGCTTCACAAATTGATTCGTAACAATGAAAAAGTGAAAAAAAAAACACTTTTTCATTTGTATGAATCAATTTGTGAAGCACCTGAGGGTTCCAAGTGCTCAGTATGCATCTAGATAGGTGCCTTGGGTGGTCTAGTTTCCAAAATGGGGTCACTTGTGGGGGAGCTCCAATATTTGGGCACACAGCGGCTCTCTAAATGCAACATGGTGTCCGCTAACAAATTTAACGCAAAATTGGCTCAAATTGTTAGCGACACCATGTTGCGTTTGGAGAGCTGCTGTGTGCCCAAACATTGGAGCTCCCCCACAAGTGACCCCATTTTGGAAACTAGACCCCCCAAGGCACCTATCTAGATGCATAGTGAGCACTTGGAACCCCCAGGTGCTTCACAAATTGATTCGTAACAATGAAAAAGTGAAAAAAAAAACACTTTTTCATTTTTATGAATCAATTTGTGAAGCACCTGGGGGTTCCAACTGCTCACTATGCATCTAGATAGGTGCCTTGGGGGGTCTAGTTTCCAAAATGGGGTCACTTGTGGGAGAGCTCCAATGTTTGGGCACACAGGGACTCTCTAAATGCAACATGGTATCCGCTAACAAATTGAATGGAAAATCGGCTCAAATTGTTAGCGGACACCACATTGCGTTTGGAGAGCTTCTCTGTGCCCAAACTTTGGAGCTCCCCCACAAGTGACCCCATTTTGGAAACTAGACCCCCCAAGGCACCTTTCTAGATGCATAGTGAGCACTTGGAACCCCCAGGTGCTTCACAAATTGATTCGTAATAATGAAAAAGTGAAAAAAAAAACACTTTTTCATTTTTACGAATCAATTTGTGAAGCACCTAGGGGTTCCAAGTGCTCACTATGCATCTAGATAGGTGCCTTGGGGGGTCTAGTTTCCAAAATGGGGTCACTTGTGGGGGAGCTCCAATGTTTGGGCACACAGGGACTCTCTAAATGCAACATGGTATCCGCTAACAATTTGAGCCGACAATTTGTTAGCGGATATCATGTTGCATTTGGAGAGTCCCTGTGTGCTCAAACATTGGAGCTCCCCCACAAGTGACCCCATTTTGGAAACTAGACCCCCCAAGGCACCTATCTAGATTCATAGTGAGCACTTGGAACCCCAGGTGCTTCACAAATTGATTCATAAAAATGAAAAAGTGTTTTTTTTTTCACTTTTTCATTTTTACGAATCAATTTGTGAAGCACCTGGGGGTTCCAAGTGCTCACTATGCATCTAGAAAGGTGCCTTGGGGGGTCTAGTTTCCAAAATGGGGTCACTTGTGGGGGAGCTCCAAAGTTTGGGCACAGAGGGGCTCTCCAAGCGCAATGTGGTGTCCGCTAACAATTTGAGCCGATTTTCCATTCAATTTGTTAGCGGATACCATGTTGCATTTAGAGAGTCCCTGTGTGCCCAAACATTGGAGCTCCCCCACAAGTGACCCCATTTTGGAAACTAGACCCCCCAAGGCACCTATCTAGATTCATAGTGAGCACTTGGAACCCCAGGTGCTTCACAAATTGATTCATAAAAATGAAAAAGTGTTTTATTTTCACTTTTTCATTTTTACGAATCAATTTGTGAAGCACCTGGGGGTTCTAAGTGCTCACTATGCATCTAGATAGGTGCCTTGGGGGGTCTAGTTTCCAAAATGGGGTCACTTGTGGGGGAGCTCCAATGTTTGGACACACAGGGGCTCTCCAAACGCAACATGGCGTCCGCTAACAATTTGAGCCGATTTTCCATTCAATTTGTTAGCGGACACCATGTCGCGTTTGGAGAGCCCGTGATGTGCCTAAACAGTGGAGCTCCCCCACAAGTGTCCCCATTTTGGAAACTATACCCCTCAAAGATTTTATTAAGGTGTATAGTGAACATTTTGAACCCAGAGGTACGGCACATTATTTGTTTACATTAGGTCATCATATTGAATAAGTTTTCATTATTCTTGAGCGCAAGTGCTCGCTACTTGAGTTTGCATCGGGTACTCAGGTATGCACCATGTACAGCGTGTGCTCGAGTGACATGCTCGAGTCCCTGCTCCGCATGTTTCACGGTTATTAGACACCCAAAAAAAAACATGCGGGGATCGCTCGTGCATGGCAGGCAATCCCCGTAAAGTTTTTTGGCCGCGAAGCATATGGGGCAGAGACTCGAGCATGTCACTCAAATACCCACGATACTAAATGCATACCAGAGCACCCGATGCAAACTCAAGTAGCGAGCACTTGCTCTCAACACTAGTCGCCATATCGTCATCTTTTTTTCTTACTTTTGAAAAAAATCCCAACCCCAGCCCTAACCCTAGCACAACCCTAGCCCCAGCACAACCCTAGCCCCAGCACAACCCTAGCCCCAGCACAACCCTAGCCCCAGCACAACCCTAGCCCCAAACCCAGCCCTAACCCTAGCCCAATCCTAACTCAAGAGTTTATTTTTGACGCCGTTCCTTGTGCGGTATAAGTGATTAGACGACTTTATTCTTCGGGTCGGTGTGATTACAGCAATGCCAGAATCATATGGGGTTTTTATGACTGACAGCTGTCACACACTAAAAGACGCATTTTTTGTAAAATCTAGTTTTTGCATCGCCATATTTTGAGAGCTATAATTTTTCCAAATTTTGGCAGACAGTCATGTGACGGCTCGTTTTTTGCGGGATGACTTGACGTTGTTATTGGTGCCATTTTCAGGCACGTGACATTTTTTGATCACTTTCTATTCCGATTTTTGGGAGGCAGAATAAACAAAAACCAACAATTCAGGAATTGTTTTTTTTTTTTTTTTTTTATTCTGTTCCGCGTGTGGTAAAATTGATGAGGCAGCTTTACTCTTCGGGTCAGTACGTTTACAACGGTACCACATTTGTATAATTTTTCTATGTTTTGGCGCTTATACACAATAAAAGCTATTTTATAGAAAAAAATATTTTTTAGTATCGCTTTATTCTGAGAGCTATAACTTTTTTATTTTTCGGCTGATGGAGCTATATGGCGGCTTGTTTTTTGCGGGACGAGATGACGTTTTCAGCGGTATCATTTTTATTTATATGCGTCTTTTTGATCGCGTGTTATTCCACTTTTTGTTTGGCGGTATGGTGATAAAGCATTGTTTTTTGCTTGTTTTTTTTTTTTTTTTTTTTACCGTGTTCACTGAAGGGGTTAACTAGTGGGACAGTTTTATAGGTCAGGTTGTTCCGGACGCGGCGATACCAAATATGTGTACTTTTATTGTTTTTTTTTATTTTTTTTATAATAATATTTATTGATGGGTACATTATATTTTTATTTTTGGTGTATTATTTTTTTTATTTTTTTATAATATTTTTGCACATTTTTTTTTTTTTTTTTTTTCCACTTTCACACAGTTTATACACTTTATTACTTTGTCCCACTCTGGGACTTTCACTTTTTTTTTTCTGATCGCCTGCATGGCACAGGAATGGAGCACCATCCCTATGCCATGAAGGCTGTCAGAAGTGCACAGTGTGAAGATTGCTTGGAGATGCACTGCGCATGTCCAAGCAATCTTCCTGCTCTCTGGTGACCCGGATGTTGTCATGACGACATCGGGTCGTCATGGCAACACCCGGGAAGCCTTTGCAGACTGCGCTGGAAGCCGGAAGAGGAGGTGAGTATCGGCGATCACCTCCCCTTGCCCCCGCAATGCCGCGATCGACTTCGATCGACTTCGATCGCAGCATCGCGGGGGTTAATGTGCTGGGAGCGGTGCGTGACCGCTCCCTGCACATAGTACCGGGTGTCAGCTGTGACAATCAGCTGACACCCGGCGGCGATCGCGCCCGCACAGCCTGTGTGCGCGCGCGATCGCCATGACGTACTAATACGGGTCTGGCTCTTAAGTCCCAGGGCACAGACGCGTATTAGTACGTCAGATGTTATTAAGGGGTTAAAGAGAAACTGTCATTTGCCATTAATATGATTTTTTTTTTCCAAAACCACTTCAGGGAAACAAAATCATTTAGACCAGGTAAAATATTTCCATATTTATGGCAAATGACAGATCCTCTTTAAAGAAGAACTCCCGACAAACATATTATCTTGTAAACCCTTCTAGATACAGGGAAGGAAATAATTATTTGATCAATTGCTGTTTTTGTAAGTTTGCCCACTGACAAAGACATGAACAGTCTATAATTTTAAGGGTAGGTTAATTTTAACATTGAGAGATAGAATATCCCCCCAAAAAATCAAGAAAATCACATTGTATAAATTAGATACATTTATTTGCATTTTGCAGTGAGAAATAAGTATTTGATCCCCTACAAACCATTATGAGTTCTGGCTCCTACAGACTAGTTAGACGCTCCTAATCAACTCGTTACCTGCATTAAAGACAGCTGTCTTACATAGTCTTACATAGTCACATGTATAAAAGACTCCTGTCCACAGACTCAATTAATCCGTCAGAGTCTAACCTCTACAACATGGGCAAGACCAAAGAGCTTTCTAAGGATGTCAGGGACAAGATCATAGACCTGCACAAAGCTGGAATGGGCTAAAAAAACATAAGTAAGATGCTGGGTAAGGAGAAGACAGCTGTTGGTGCAATAGTAAGAAAATGGAAGAAGTACAAAATGACTTCGATCTGGGGCACCATGCAAAATCTCACCTCGTGGGGTAGCCTTGATCACGAGGAAGGTGAGAGATCAGCATAAAACTACAGAGGGGGAACTTGTTAATGATCTCAAGGAAGCTGGGACCACAGTCACCAAGAAAACCATTGGTCGGGCGAATACAGAGTATCTTTAGCGTGCTCGGTGATATGTTTGAATGACTCCCATGTGCATGATTTGCGACTGTTTGACAGCTTTAATACATGTGAAGAATGCTTGTTTCTTAAGCATTCCTCCCACTCCAGCCAGGAACAGACACTGTCGTACCTGCACATTTCTCTAGTGGGAGTACCATCGGTCTGTTCCCCGGAAATGGGATGTGTGTAGTGCATGCAGCCTACTAGCTCAGTTCCACACTCCATCCTTACCCGGGAGTGGAATACCACACCTCTGGCTTGAGGCGTAATACCCCTGTAGCAGCCGAGTCCTCAGGGTGCTACATTCCCCCCTGGTAAATCACAGCACGTCCTCGGGCTGTAAAAGAATAAACATCCAAAAACATACAATTTTTTTTTTTTCATAAACATAAACATAGAAAACATCATATATATATATCAGCAATAAACTTTTCATATAAATAACATTCTTGTTTCTGGTTCCTCCGGTCACGGTGCAACTTGTGACCGGGTAAAGTGTGACAGTCTCTCTTGGAATAAAACAGTTCCCTATAAAACCGGTAGGGGGCGCTTTAGGAAGCGCAACTATATACAAGGGAATTATGGCCGCTCTCAGTCCTCGGCCAGGTATTAGGGAGGATTGACCGCTCTCAGTCCTCGGTCAGTGGGAATAGGGACACACGGGTTTCAGTTCAATTGGCTGGTCCCAACGGGGACTATATTTTAACTAGAACAGTTCTTATACCCTGACAGGTAACTATGTACAGTCTCTTTACCGTACTTTAACGACGGCGTCCTCCTGCTCCTTCTTTAGATTCTTCAGACCCGTCCGGGTCCTCTTGCTCCTCCTCACACCGCAGCTCCTCCTCCGTCAGGCGATGCACATGGAGGGCGTAGGGTCCTTTGGCACACTTGTGCCGGGTGAAGGTGACCTCGTCCCCTACATACAGGTCACGACCTCTGTGTCCCTCTGGCAGATGGCTTTCTACGTCTCTGCGAGTTACAAAGACGTCGCCGGGGGTGTGATGATCCCTGATGAAACCCCAACCGTGCTGCAGTTGGAATTTAATTACAGTCCCGGTGGCACGGGGACCGTGGGCTGCACGGGGGTTCCTCCGGGTCCGGCTCTTCTGCTCCGCGCTCCTTATCTGCGCTTGCTGTTCCCGGACCCGCCTCTCTCTCCGCTCCCTTTCGAAGACCTCGAGCTGCTGCCGGCAGCACTCTGCACGCTCCGCTGCAGCCGCCCGAGTCTCCTGAGTGAACCCCATGAGGTCTTCTCCAGTGGGGTCCCACTCGAACTGTGCCTCCTCCAGCGGGGGCGAGGTCCTCCTTGCGGGCTTCGGAACCGGAATCAGGGGTTCATCTAGGGGTCTCTCTTTCCGGAGTCGGGGATGGTGAAACTCCGGTGGCCATATGAAGGGCTGCCCATCCGGGCACGTATGCTGGGCGAACAGGTCCTCACCCAGGTGCGGTACTTTAGGTGCTATGGGCGCTGTGGTAGTAGCGGCGCCCGGGTTGACCAGGCCTTGCGACCAGGCTTGGGGCATGCTAAAGGAAAAGGGCACCGTAAGAACGGCGGCGCCCGTGGTTACTCGGCCCTGCGGCCAGGCCGGTGGCTCCGCGGAGGTAGGGGGCGCTGTTGGAATGGCGGCGCCCGGGTGTACTAGGCCTTGCGACCAGGCCGGTGGTATTTCCTGCTTGGCCACGCTCGAGGTCGAGGCGTGTGACGTCACAGGGGTCGCGGCCGCGGTTTCCGGTTGAGGCCTAGTTGGCGGCGGTGACGATGCAGCGACGGGCACGGCAGGGGGAATTTCGGGCTCTGCGACGGGGAGCTGGGGCAGGCACGCGGTTTCCCGGCTCGGGGTAGAGACGTCCCCTTTACCTGCCTCCGTCCGTTCAGCTCCCTTCTCGGCGCCGTCTCCTGCCTTCATTCCTCCTGCGCCATCCTCAGAGGCGGTCTGTCTCCTCGTCTCGGGCGGCGTGCTCCGCTGACGGGTTCCGGTCTGCTGGGCCATCTCTCGGCTCCACTCCGCCAACGTCTCTCGCTGCACCCGGGCCATCCTCCGTGCGAGGCCCTCCAGCGCGGTCTGTGCACACTCCCGGTCTCGGGGGAGCTGTGCTAGGATCTCCAGCAGGCCTTCTGGAGTGGCGACCTGCAACAGGCTCCTGACCACTGGGTCGGTGCTGCCTGACTCTCCCTCCATCTCCGGGTAGGCTCTCTCTGGACTCTCTTCCAGACGTCTTGTCTCCGGGTGCGCTCTCTCCAGACTCCTCCAGGCTGCACCCATCTTCGTTCTCTTGTTCTGTCTCCGCCCACATTTAGGGTGGTCCCGGGGCAACTTTGTGATTGTCAGTTCCAGGGGCAGTTCTCTTACGCTGATGGACACTTCCAGCATCACAGTCTCTGTTGGTGGGCGCGGTTTCCGCTTTTGGCGCCATTCTTCGACCTGGCCCACGATGGGAGGTGGCCTCTTGCCACCCTCTGGCACGCCCATAATGGCGTCCGCTATTCCAAGGCGGGAAATCTTTGGAAATGGCGGGAATCGTCTCCCAGTGGCGGGAAACTCCATGGATGGCGGGAAAAAGCTGCAAATGGCGGACAACCGGCGGGAAACGACCTGTGATGGGGTCTGTTGGCGGGGACCCTCCGGAACCGGCGGGAGACTTCTTTTTGAGGTAACGGTGAACTTTTCTTCAGGCACGCAGTACCCGGTTGTTGCGGGCATGTTATCCTGCCGACTACGCCAAAGTTGACGCGCCCCCTGGGCCAGTGCTGTTAGGGATACCCGGAGCCGGATCAGATGGGGGTTGTAGTCTCCGAGTGGCTGTGACCCGGTCCGTGCCCAGGGTGTCAAGCTCAGTGTGTGGCAGTCCTACAGATGTTATTAGTTCTTTGTGTCGACTACGCCACCCGTTGATTTGCGGTCAAAAGGCCGCCGCTGCAGCAGGGTCCGCTGAGGCTGTTGGTATGTGTGCAGCTTTGGTAGTATAACCCTCAACGGGAGGGGTATAGCCTCAGGGGGTCAGCCGTGGAGGATGGTGGTTGTGAAGGTGCAGCAAAGAGACTCAGAGGCATAAAATGCAGTTCCAGGGTTTTACTTACTGGTGTTGCTCGGGTCACTGTGTACAGCAGTGACCACCCGAGCCGTGCTGCGTCCACCAGGTCCTGGACTCGGTCAACTCCCAGGCAACTCCGGAGTGTGGTCCTGAGCTCCTTTCTGACTCTCCCTTCTTCTGGCCGTTCCCACCAGGGATCCACCTAAGTCCGGCTCCCTCGGGCCTCTTGTTGGTCAAGCCTCCTCTGGGCTCCCTGACCCTATTCTTGGTCTGCCTTCCGGGTGGATTTAGTGGGTGGTCGTGGCAGATCCTGCCCACGACCTCCGGTCTCTGGCTGAGGATTAGTGCTGTAGCCTCCACCAGCTTGGGATCCGGTACCCTGTTGCCGACCCTTCACCCTATTAGCTCTCTTATGGGCTCTTGGGGTCCCCTCTTCCTGCGCCTCTGGGTCCCTCTTCCTTCTCCTCTGCTCTGCTTCTCAGGCTCTCAGACAGACTGTCTGACTGGCGGACTGACGTCTCACAGACTGACAACTGACTGACTGACGTCTCACAGACTGACAACTGACTGACTGACGTCTCACAGACTGACCCTGATCTAAGATGGTGCCCACCTTATATACTCCCTCTATGTGTGAGCTCAGGTGACCAGCACCCAATGAGCTCCTAGCTTTACCCAGGCTGCTCCCCCTATCTGCCCCTACACTACTGGGATGTTCCACCCCCCTCCCACTCCAGCCAGGAACAGACACTGTCGTACCTGCACATTTCTCTAGTGGGAGTACCATCGGTCTGTTCCCCGGAAATGGGATGTGTGTAGTGCATGCAGCCTACTAGCTCAGTTCCACACTCCATCCTTACCCGGGAGTGGAATACCACACCTCTGGCTTGAGGCGTAATACCCCTGTAGCAGCCGAGTCCTCAGGGTGCTACACATGTACCGTAAAATCCTGAGTGACAACCTCCTTCCCTCCACCAGGACATTAAAAATGGGTCGGGGCAGGGTCTTCCAGCAAGACAATGACCCAAAACATACAGCCAAGGCAACAAAGGAGTGGAGGGAGTTGAAGCTCCGAGTTGCCAATCGACAGCCTCAAAATCTGAATGATTTAGAGATGATCTGCAAAGAGGAGTGGACCAAAATTCCTCCTGACATGTGCGCAACCCTCATCATCAACTACAAAAAAAGTCTGACTGCTGTGCTTGCCAACAAAGGTTTTGCCACCAAGTATTAAGTGTTGTTTTCCAGAGGAATCAAATACTTATTTCTCACTGCAAAATGCAAATAAATTTATCTAACATATACAATGTGATTTTTTGGGGGGATATTCTATCTCTCAATGTTAAAATTAACCTACCCTTAAAATTCTAGACTGTTCATGTCTTTGTCAGTGGGCAAACGTACAAAAACAGCAAGGGATCAAATAATTACTTCCTTCACTGTATGTATGCTATGTAGTATTATCGTGTTACAATACTTACTGATCACCTTCTACCCCAGTTTTCAGTGCCGCCTAGGTTCATTAAAAGCTGTTAGAATTTTTTTGCACACCGCCAAATCTTTGTTCAATTAGTCCATAACCCCAATCTTATGAAACCTTTTCTTCATCCCAATTGAGCTTAATGGCATATGGCTGAAAGAGATCTTCCCCATCAGAATCACCCTACATGTAAATTTCAGGGAATCCAACAATGGCTAAAAATTTCTCACCATCACATCACACCGCATTCACCTTTCCATCTTCCGGTAATCAACTTGACAGCCGGCAGCCTACACTGCCCTTTTAGCGAGTCCACTTGTGTTCCTATATAGAACAGTCTTGAAAATGGAAAATATTTTTTTCGTGAATTCCATTAATAATTTCTCCTCTGCTTCCTCACTACCTGTCTAAGTCTGTCTTCGCTGCCAAGACTTAGGTTAAAAAAAACAAAAAACATCCACGTACTCTCCTTCCCTGATGCTCTTACTACAAATGTATAAGTGGATGACAATGAACACACCCTGCGCTGTGACTAGTATCTCACTGTTCTGAGCTTTCAGCCATGTAGTGATCACCTCTTTCTTATAACACTTCTCAGCTTTCAAACACTTTATTAACATGTTAAACATATTTCCTTCCTTACTGCATGCATCTTCATCTGACAATACAGCCCCATCCAATGAATTAGAATAAGACTTACTTGGCTACTGCGGTGCTGCTTGGATTGTGTCCTTGCTGTGACTTGCTCTTGTTTGGCCACTGTTTGCTGCGTGAGACCTCCATGTCCCGGCCACCTCTTATCGTCTAGTGTCCACATCTTGTTGCACCTTGTCGCTGCTTTGATCTCTGCAACAACAGACACTGGGCGAGTATGCGTTCACATGTGATTTCACTGAGGACGCAACAAATTCCTGCCCACGCCAATTACTCCCTGTACGTGGCCTGTGCTGTGAGTACTTACCTAATCCTGGATGCTGTCCATGCTTCCCAACCTAAATTTGTACTGGTTATGTCCAAGGCCTATTTCTAGTTATAGCTTGTGGTCATGAACCTGATCCCGGCTGTGTCCCTGGTGCCATGATCCTGGATGCAGCTCTTTGCTGTGTCCTAGTTATCCGTCACTCTGCTTACAGCTCCACATCTGGTACTTAAAGGGGTTTTCCAATGAACAAAAGTTCATTTTAATCAATACATCTTGGAATAATAATAATTTCCACAATTGGATGTGTTTAAATAAAATGTTCCTGTGCTAAGATAATCTTATAATGTGCCCCTGCTGTATATGGTGTAATGACCCGACTTCTGTGTGCCACTGAAGCAAATGGCCCGAACAGATGCCACAGAAGCACATGGTCTGATGTCCACATGCTGCTGAAGCATGCGGCCTGGCATCTCTTTGCCACCAAAACACACAGCCTGGCATCTGCGTGCCACCAGAGCACACAGCTCAACTTCCACGTGCCAACAAAGCACGTAGCCCGGTTTCCGCTTGTCATCGAAGCATATGACCCAGCATCCGTATGCCACTGAAGCATATGGCCACGTAATCGAATGTCACTGAAACACACGGCCCCGTCTCCATGTGCCACCAAAGTACACGGACCAACATCCACGTGCCACCCTAACACATTGACCCACATCTGCCTGACACCGAAGCACATGGCTAAATGTTTGCAGCACAGTTAAATCCACTGGTAGAGAATATAATGCCATGCTATGGGTCATCTATGTACGCATATAAGAATATGACAAGCTATCAAAATATGAAATTACAACCAAACTATAGATAATAATACAACCACTAACATACAGCATGTTATCTGAAAATGTATTACTGGAGAGTTTACCCTCCAGGTCACACTCATTGGCAATTTGTCTGCCTTTGTTTTTTTTTTCCACCAAAGCACAAGGCCTGACATCCGGGTACAAACGAAGCACACTGCCCAAAGTCCATGTGCTATTGAAGCACAAAGTCCGACGTCCGCGGGCCACCGAAGCACAAAGAACAGCGTCCACGTGCCACAGAAGCACAAGGTCCTCGAGTTTGAGTCCCACTGAAGCACAGGGCTCGGCATCCGGGTGCCACCGACGCACACGGCCCCACGTCCAGGTGCCACCAAAGCACACAATCCCGTGTACGGGTGCCACCGAAGAACACGGGCCCGGCATCCGGTTGCCACCAAGGCGCACGGCCCTGCGTACATATGCCATTGAAGCACAAGGCACCGCGTACGGGTGCCCCGACACACACGGTCCCGCTTACAGGTGCCATTGAAGCACATATCTCGGCATCTGGGTGTCACCGAAGCACACGGCCCTGCGTATGGGTGCCATTGAAGCACATGGCCTTGCGTCGGGGTGCCACCGAAGCACACGGCCCCACCTCACGGTGCCAAGAAAGCACACGGCCTCGCATCTGGGTGCCACTTAAGCACACGGCCTCCCTGTACGGGTGCTACCGAAGCACACAGACCCGTGTCTGTGTACCACCGAAGCACAGAGACCCATGTCTGTGTGCCACCGAAGCACATGGCCCCGCTTCTCAGTGCTATGGAAGCACAAAGACCAGCGTCCGGGTATCACCAAAGAACACGGCTCCACGTACGAGTGCCCCTGAAGCACACGGCCCCGCGTCTAGGTGCCACCTAAGCACACAGACCGAAGTCCGGATGCCACCGAAGCACATGGCCCCTTGTCTAGGTGCCACAGAAGCACACAGATCTGCATTCGGGTGCAACTGAAGCACACGGCCCCACATACGAGTGCCACCGAAACACATGCCCCATGTCTGAGTGCCACCGAAACACACGCCCCATGTCCGTATGCCACCGAAGCACATGGCCCCGACTCCGGGTGCCACTGAAGCACATGACCCTGCGTCTGGGTGCCACAGAAGCACACAAACCCGTGTCCAGGTGCCACCAAAGCACATGGTCTCCCTGTATGGGTTTCACCGAAGCACACAGCCCGTGTCTGGGTGCCACCGAAGCATACACACCCGCATCAGGATGCCACCGACGCATACGGCCTACCTGTATGGGTGCAACCGAAGCACATGGCCCCACATGCGAAAGCCACCGAAGCACACATACGTGTATCTGGTTGCCACCGAAGCACACAGACCCGCGTCCGGGTGCCACTGAATCACATGGCCCCGCTTTTCAGTGCTACTGAAGCACAAAGCTTGGCGTCCAGGTACCACTGAAGAACACGGCTCCACGTACGAGTGTCCCTGAAGCACACGGCCCCACGTCTAAATGCCATCTAAGCACACAGACCCGCGTCCGTGTGCCCCTGAAGCATACAGACCCGCGTCCGTGTGCCACCGAAGAATACAGACCCGCGTCCGTGTGCCACCGAAGCACTCTGCCCCGCGTCTGGGTGCCACCGAAGCACATGGCCCATGTCTAGGTGCCACCGAAGCCTACAGACAAGCATCTCGGTGCCACCGAAGCACACAGAGCCGCGGTCCATATGCCACCGAAGCACATGGCCCCGCATCCGGGTGCCACCGAAGCACATGGTCCTGCGTCTGGGTGCCACAGAAGCACACAAACCCGTGTCCAGGTGCCACCGAAGCACATGGCCTCCCTATATGGTTGTCACCGAAGCACAAAACCCGTGTCTGGGTGCCACCGAAGCATACACACCCACATCAAGGTGCCACCGACGCATACGGCCAACCTGTACGGATACAACAGAAGCACATGGCGCCACATGCGAGTGCCACCGAAGCACACATACCCGTGTCTGGTTGCCACCGAAGCACACAGACCCGCGTCCGGGTGCCACCGAATCACATGGCCCCACTTCTAGGTACTACCGAAGCACAAAGCTTGGCATCCAGGTACCACCGAAGAACACGGCTCCACGTACGAGTGTCCCTGAAGCACACGGCCCCACGTCTAAATGCCATCTAAGCACACAGACCCGCGTCCGTGTGTCACCGAAGCATACAGACCGGCGTCTGTGTACCACAGAAGCACACAGACCCATGTCTGGGTGCCACCGAAGCACACAGACCAGCGTCCGGGTGCCACCGAAGCACATAGCCCCGCTTCTCAGTGCTACCGAAGCACAAAGACCAGTGTCCAGGTACCACCAAAGCACACGGCTCCGTGTACGAGTGCCCCTGAAGCACAAGGCCTTGAGTCTGGGTGCAAACAAAGCACACAGTCCTGCATCCGTGTGCCACCGAAGCACTCTACCCCGTGTCCGGGTGCCACTGAAGCGCTTGGCCCCATGTCTAGGTACCAGCGAAACACACTTCTCGGTGCTACCGAAGCACAAAGACCGGCGTCCAGGTACCTCCTAAGCTCACGGCTGCACGTACGAGTGCCCCTGAAGCACACGGCCTTGGGTCTGGGTGCCACCGAAGCACACAGACCCGCATTCGTGTGCCACCGTAGCTTTCTGCCCCGCGTCTGTGTGCCACCAAAGCACATGACCCCTTGAACGGGTGCCACTGAAGAACACAGCCCTGCATAAGAGTGTGACCGAAGCACATGACCCCATGTCTAGGCGACACCGAAGCACAAACCCGTGTCCAGGTGCCACCGAAGCACATGGCCTCCCTATATGGGTGTCACCGAAGCACAAAACCCGTGTCTGGGTGCCACCGAAGCATACACACCCACATCAGGGTGCCACCGACGCATACGGCCAACCTGTATGGATGCAACAGAAGCACATGGCCCCACATGCGAGCGCCACCGAAGCACACATACCCGTGTCTGGTTGCCACCGAAGCACACAGACCCGCGTCCGGGTGCCACCGAATCACATGGCCCCACTTCTAGGTGCTACCGAAGCACAAAGCTTGGCGTCCAGGTACCACCGAAGAACACGGCTCCATGTACGAGTGTCCCTGAAGCACACGGCCCCACGTCTAAATGCCATCTAAGCACACAGACCCGCGTCCGTGTGCCACCGAAGCATACAGATCGGCGTCTGTGTACCACAGAAGCACACAGACCCGTGTCTGGGTGCCACCGAAGCACACAGACCAGCGTCCGGGTGCCACCGAAGCACATAGCCCCGCTTCTCAGTGCTACCGAAGCACAAAGACCAGTGTCCAGGTACCACCAAAGCACACGGCTCCGTGTACGAGTGCCCCTGAAGCACAAGGCCTTGAGTCTCGGTGCAAACAAAGCACACAGTCCTGCATCCGTGTGCCACCGAAGCACTCTGCCCCGCGTCCGGGTGCCACTGAAGCACTTGGCCCCATGTTTAGGTACCAGCGAAACACACTTCTCGGTGCTACCGAAGCACAAAGACCGGCGTCCAGGTACCTCCTAAGCTCACGGCTGCACGTACGAGTGCCCCTGAAGCACACGGCCTTGGGTCTGGGTGCCACCGAAGCACACAGACCCGCATTCGTGTGCCACCGTAGCTTTCTGCCCCGCGTCTGTGTGCCACCAAAGCACATGACCCCTTGAACGGGTGCCACTGAAGAACACAGCCCTGCATAAGAGTGTGACCGAAACACATGACCCCATGTCTAGGCGACACCGAAGCACAGACCCGTGTCTGGGTGCCACCGAAGCACACGGCCCCGCAACCGGGTGCCACCGAAGAACACGGCCCCGTGTCTGGGTGCCACCTAAGCACACAGACCTGCGTCCATGTGCCACTGAAGCACATGGCCCCTCGTCCGGGTGCCACCGAAGCACATGGACCCGTGTCTAGGTGCCACCGAAGCACACAGACTAGCGTCCGGGTGCCACCGGAGCACATGGCCTTGCCTCTCGGTGCTACCGAAGCACAAAGACCAGCGTCCGGGTACCACCGAAGCACACGGCTCCACTTATGAGTGCCCCTGAAGCATGCAGCCTCGTGTCTGGGTGCCACTGAAGCACACAGATCCGTGTCCGTGTGCCACAATAGCACTCTGCCCCGCGTCCGCGTGCCACCGAAGCACACGACCCCCTGAACAGGTGCCACCGATACACAAAGCTCCACATACGAGTGTCACCTAAGCACACGGCCCCGTGTCTGGGTGCCACCAAAGCACACAGACCCGCATCTGGGTGCCACCAAAGCACACGGCCCTGCTTCTCGGTGTTACCGAAGCACAAAGACCGGCGTCTCTGTACCATTGAAGAACACGGCTCCACGTACGAGAACCACCGAAGCACATGGCCCCTCGTCCGGGTGCCACCGAACCACATGGACCCGTGTCTAGGTGCCACCGAAGCACACAGACCCGTGTCCGGGTGCCACCGGAGCACATGGCCCTGTCTCTCGGTGCTACCGAAGCACAAAGACCGGCGTCCGGGTACCACCGAAGCACACGGCTCCACGTATGAGTGCCCCTGAAGCACACGGCCTCGTGTCTGGGTGCCACCGAAGCACACAGACCCGTGACCATGTGCCATCGAAGCACTCTGCCATGCGTCCAGGTGCCACCGAAGCACATGGCCCCATCTCTAGGTGCCATCATAGCACACATACCCGTGTCTGGGTGCCACTGAAGCACACAGACTAACGTCCATGTGCTACCGAAGCACATGGCCCCACGTCCGGTTTCCACCGAAGCACATGGCCCTGCTTCTCGGAGCTACCGAGGCACAAAGACCGGCGTCCGGGTACCTCCAAAGTACACGGCTCCACGTACAAGCGCCCCTGAAGCACACGGCCTCGTGTCTGGGTGCCACCGAAGCACACAGACCCGCGTCCATGTGCCACCAAAGCACTCTGCCCCGCGTCCGGGTTCCACCGAAGCACACGGCCCCACATACGAGTGCCACTGAAGCACACGGCCCCGTCTCTGGGTGCCACCGAAGCACACAGACCCGCATCCGTGTACCACCGAAGCACATGGCCCTGCGTCCGGGTGGCACCGAAGCACACAGCCCCACTTCTCGGTGTTACCGAAGCGCAAAGACCGGTGTCCAGGTAACATTGAAGAACACGGCTCCACGTACGAGTGCACCTGAAGCACACGGACTCGTGTCTGGTAGCCACAGAAGCACACAGACCCATGTCCGTGTGCCACCGAAGCACTCTGCCCCGTGTCAGGGTGCCACCGAAGTACATGGCCAATGTCTAGGTGCCACCGAAGCACACAGACCCGCGTCCGGGTGCCACCGAAGCACACAGCCCCACGTCCGGGTGCCACCAAAGCACACAGCCCACATACGGGTGCAACCGAAGCACACAGACCCGCGTCCGGGTGCCACTGAAGCACAAGGCCCCACGTCCGGGTGCCGCCAAAGCACACGGCCCCGCGTCTAGTTGCCACTGAAGCACTCTGCCCCGCGTCCATGTGGCACCAAAGCACATGGCCCCTTGTCTAGGTGCCACTAAAGCACACAGACCCGCATTTGGGTGCCTCTGAAGCACACGGCCCCGCTTCCGGGTGCCATCGAAGCACACAGCTCACATACGGGTGCCACCGAAGCACACAGACAGGCTTCCAGGTGCCCCCGAAGCACACGGCCCCACGTCCGGGTGCCGACAAAGCACACAGACCCGCGTCTAGGTGCAAACGAAGCACACAGACCCGCGTCCATGTGCCACCGAAGCACTCGGCCCCACGTCCGGGTGCCACCGAAGCACATGGCCCCTTGTCTAGGTGCCACAAAAGCACACAGACCCGCATTCGGATGCCTCTGAAGCACATGGCCCAGCTTCCTGAACGGGTGCCACTGAAGCACATAGCCCCACATACGAGTATCATTGAAGCACACACCCCTGTGTCTGGGTGCCACCGAAGCACACAGACCCATGTCCATGTGCCAAATAAGCACAGGGCCCTGCGCACGGGTGCCACCGAAGCACATGGCTCCCTCTTTTCGGTGCTACTGAAGCACAAAGACCGGCATCCGGGTACCTCCGAAGCTCACGGCTCCACGTACGAATGCTCATGAAGAACACGGCTTCGTGTCTGGGTGCCACCGAAGCACACTGCCCCGTTGAATGGGTGCCTCCGAAGCACACAAAGCTGAGTCCAGGTGCCACTGAAGCACACAACCTCCCTGTACAGGTGCCACCGAAGCACACGGCCCCAAGTGTCTGGGTGCCACCGAAGCACACAGACCAGCGTCCATGTGCTACAGAAGCACACGGCCCTGCATCCGGGTGCCACCAAAGCACGCGGCCCCGCTTCTCAGTGATACCGAAGCACAAAGATCAGTGTCCGAGTACCACCGAAGCACACGGCTCCACGTACGAGTGCCCCTGAAGCACACAGCCTAGTGTCTGGGTGCCACCGAAGCACACAGACCCATGTCCGTGTGCCATTGAAGAACTCTGCCCCGCGTCCGGGTGCCACCGAAGCACATGGCCTGGTGTCTAGGTGCCACCGTAGCACACAGACCCGTGTCTAGGTGCCACCGAAGCACACAGACCAACGTTCATGTGCCACCGAAGCACATGGCTCCTCGCCCGCTTTCCACCGAAGCACTTGGCCCCGCTTCTCGGTGCTACCGAAGCACAAAGACCGGCGTCCGGGTACCTCCAGAGCACAAGACTCCACGTACGAGTGCCCATGAAGAACACGGCCTCGTGTCTGGGTGCCACCAAAGTACAGGGCCCCGTTGAATGGGTGCCACCGAAGCACACAAACCTGCATCCGGGTGCCCCCGAAGCACACAACCTCCCTGTACAGGTGCCACTGAAGCACACAGATCAGCGTCCAGGTGACACTGTAGCACAAGGCCCTAGTTCTCGGTGCTACTGAAGCACACAGACCGGCGTCTGGGTACAACCGAAGCACACGGCTCCACATACGAGTGCCCCTGAAGCACAAGGCCTTGTGTTTGCATGCCACCGAAACACACAGACAAGCGTTCGTGTGCCACCAACGCACTCTGCCCCGCATCTGGGTGCCACCGAAGCACATGGCCCATGTCTAGGTGCGACCGAAGCACATGGCCCCACGTCCGGATGCCGCCAAAGCACACAGCCCACATACGGGTGCCACCGAAGCACACAGACCCGAGTCCGGGTGCAACCAAAGCAGACGGCCCGAAGTCCGGGTGCCGCCAAAGCACACAGCCCCGCATCTAGGTGCCACCGAAGCACACAGACCTGCGTCCATGTGCCACCGAAGCACTCTGCCCCGCGTCCGGGTGTCACCGAAGCACATAGCCCCTTGTCTAGGTGCCACCAAAGCACACAGACCCGCATTCGGGTGCCACTGAAGCACACGGCCCCGCTTCCGGGTGCCATCGAAGCACACAGCCCCACATACGAGTGCCACCGAAACACATGCCCCGTGTCTGGGTGCGACCGATGCACATGGCCCGGCATCTGGGTGCCACCAAATCACACAGACCCGCGTCCATGTGCCACCGATGCACTCTGCACCGCGTCCGGGTGGCACCGAAGCACATGGCACCATCTCTAGGTGCCACCATAGCACACATACCCGTGTCTGGGTGCCACCGAAGCACACAGTCCATGTGCCACTGAAGCACATGGCCCCACGTCCGGGTGCCACCGAAGCACATGACCCCGCTTCTCAGTGCTACCGAAGCACAAAGAACGTCGTCCGGGTACCTCCGAAGTACACGGCTCCACGTATGAGGATCCCTGAAACACACGGCCTCGTGTCTGGGTGCCACCGAAGCACACAGACCCGCGTCCATGTGCCACCAAAGCACACGGCCCCACATACGAGTGCCACCGAAGCACACGGCCTCGTGTCTGGGTGCCACCGAAGCACACAGACCCATGTCCGTGTGCCAACGACGCACTCTGCCCCGCGTCCGTTTGCCACCGAAGCACATAGCCTGGTGTCTAGGTGCCACCGTAGCACACAGACCCGTGTCTGGGTTCCACCGAAGCACACAGTCCAACGTCCATGTGCCACCGAAGCACATGGCCCCTCGTCCGGTTTCCACCGAAGCACATGGCCATGCTTCTCGGTGCTACCCGAGCACAAAGGCCGGCATCCGGGTACCTTCGCAACACATGGCTCCACGTACGAGTGCCCTTGATGCACACGGCTTCATGTGTGGGTGCCACCGAAGCACTCAGACCCATGTCCGTGTGCCACCGAAGCACTCTGCCCCACGTCCGGGTGCCACCGAAGTACATGGTCCGGTGTCTAGGTGCCACTGTAGCACAAATACCTGTGTCTGGGTGCCACCGAAGCACACAGACCAACGTCCATGTGCCACCGAAGCACATGGCTTCACGTCCGGTTTCCACCGAAGCACATCCTCCGCTTCTCGGTGCTACCGACGCACAAAGAACGGCATCCGGGTACCTGCAAGTCACACAGTTCCACGTACGAGTGCCCCTGAAGCACACGGCCTCGTGTCTGGGTGCCACCAAAGCACACAGACCCGCGTCCAGGTGGCATCAAAGCACACGACCCACTGTACGGGTGCCATCGAAGCACACAGCCCAGCATACGAGTGCCACCGAAGCACATGCCCCCGTGTCTGGGTGCCATCGAAGCACACAGACTCCCTTCCGTGTGCCACCGAAGCACGTGACCCCATGTCCGGGTGCCTCCGAAGCACATGGTCCCATGTCTAGGTGCCACCGAAGCACACAAACCCGCGTTAGAGTGCCATCAAAGCACACAGACCCGTGTCTGGTTGCCACCGAAGCACACAGACCCACGTTCATGTGCCACAGGAGCACATGGCCCTGCGTCCGTGTGCCACCGTAGCACATGGCCCCGCTTATTGGTGGTACCGAAGCACAAAGACCAGCTTCCGGGTACCACCAAAGTACACGGCTTCACGTATGAGTGCCCCTGAAGTACACGGCCTCGTGTCTTGGTGCCACCGAAGCACACAGACCCACAACCGTGTGCCACCCAAGCAAATGGCCCTATGTCTAGGTGCCACCGAAGCACACAGACCCGCGTCCGGGTGCCACCGAAGCACACGGCCCCGCATCCGGGTGCCACTGAAGCACACGGCTTCACATACGAGTATCACCCAAGCACACGGCCCCGTGTCTGGGTGTCACCGAAGCACACAGACTTGCGTCCGTGTGCCACCATAGCACTCTGCCCCGCCTCTGGGTGCCACCGAAGCACACGGCGCACATATGAGTGCCACCGAAGCACTCGGCCCCGTGTCTGGGTGCCGGCAAAGCACACAGACCCACATCCATTTGCCACCGAAGCACATGGCCTTGCATCCGGGTGCCACCGAAGCACATGGCCCTGTGTCTAGGTGCCACCGAAGCACACAGACCCGAATCCGGGTGCCACCAAAGAATACAGCTCCATGTACGAGTGCCCCTGAAGCACACTGCCTCATGTCTGGGTGCCACCGAAGAACACAGACCCACGTCCGTGTATACCACCGAAGCACACAGACCCCAGTCTGGGTGCCACTGAAGCACATGGCCCCGTGTCTAGGTGCCACTGTAGCGCACTGACCTGTGTCTGAGTGCCAGCGAAGCACACAGACCAACGTCTATGTGCCACCGAAGCATATGGCCCCGCTTCTTGGTGCTACCGAAGCACAAAGACCGGCGTCCCGGTACTTGCGAAGCACACGGCCCTACATACAAGTGCCACAAAAGCACACGGCCCCGAGTCTGGGTGCCACCGAAGCTCACAGACCCGCATCCGTGTGCCACCGAACCACATGGCCTTGTGTCCGGGTGCCACCGAAGCACATGCCCCATGTCTAGGTGCAACCGAAGCACACAGACCCGCATCCGGGTGTCACTGTACGAGTGACCATGAAGCATACGGCCTCATGTCTAGGTGCCACCGAAGCACACAGACCCGTGTCCATGTGCCACTGAAGCACTCTGCCCCGCGTCCGGGTGCCAACGAAGCACATGGCCCCATCTATAGGTGCCACCATAGCACACAGACTAACGTCCATGTGTCACCAATGTACATGGCCCCACGTCTGGTTTCCACCGAAGCAGATGGCCCCGCTTCTTGGTGCTACCGAAGCACAAAGACCGGCGTCCGGGTACTTCCGAAGTAGACGGCTCTACATACGAGTGCCCCTGAAGCACACGGCCTTGTGTCTGGGTGCCACCGAAGCACACAGACCCACGTCCGTGTGCCACCGTAGCAGTGTGCCACCGTAGCACTCTGCCCCGCATCCGGGTGCCAATGAAGCACACGGCCCCACATACGAGTGCCACGAAAGGACACGGCCCCGTGCCTGGGTGCCACCGAAGCACACAGACCCGCATCCGTTTGCCAACGAAGCCTATGGCCTTCAGTCCGGGTTGCACCGAAGCACATGCCCCCTGTCTAAGTCCCACCGAAGTACAGACCCACATTCGGGTGCCACCAAAGAATACTCCATGTACGAGTGACCAAGAAGCACACGGCCTCATGTCTGGGTGCCACGAAAGCAGACAGACCCGCGCCCATATACCACCAAAGCACACAGACCCCAGTCCGGGTGCAACTGAAGCACATGGCCCCGAGTCTAGGTGCCACCGAATCAAACACACCCGTGTCTGGGTGCCACCGAAGCACAGAGACCAATGTCCATGTGCCATCGAAGCACATGACCCCTGCGTCCGGTTTCCACCGAAGCACATGGCTCAGCTTCTCGGTGCTACCGAAGCACAAAGACCGGCGTCCGGGTACCTCCGAAGTACACGGCTCCATGTACGAGTGCCCCTAAAGCACACGGCCTCGTGTCTGGGTTCTACTGAAGCACACAGACCCGCGTCCGTGTGCCACCGAAGCACTCTGCCCCGCCTCCGGGTGCCATCGTAGCACATGGCCCCGTGTCTAGGTGCTACCGAACACAAAGACCCGCGTCCGGGTGCCACCGAATCACACGGCCCCGCTTCTCGGTGCTACCGAAGCACAAAGCTTGGCGTCCAGGTACCACCGAAGAACACGGCTCCATGTACGAGTGCCCCTGAAGCACATGGCCCTGCGTCTAGGTGCCACCTAAGAACACAGACCCGCGTCCGTGTGCCACCGAAGCACATGGCTCCTTGTCCGGGTGCCACCGAAGCACATGGCCCGTGTCTAGGTGCCACCAAGGCACAGAGACCCATGTCCGTGTGCCACCAAAGCACATGGCCCCGCTTCTCGGCGCCACCGAAGCACAAAGACCAGCGTCCGGGTACCTCCCAAGCACACTGCTCAATGTACGACTGCCACTTTAGCTCTCTGCCCCGCATCTGAGTGCCATCGAAGCATACAACCCCCTGAACGGGTGCCACTGAAGCACACAGCCCCACATAAGAGTGCCATTGAAGCACATGCCCCTGTGTCTGGGTACCACCGAAGCACATAGACCCACGTCCATGTGCCAAATAAGCACAGGGCCCTGCGTACTGGTGCCATGGAAGCACATGGCTCCTGCTTCTTGGTGCTACTGAAGCACAAAGACCAGCGTCCGGGTACCTCCGAAGAACACAGCTCCACGTACGATTGCTCATGAAGAACACGGTTTCGTGTCTGGGTACCACCGAAGCACACGGCCCCGTTGAATGGGTGCCACCGAAGCACACAAACCTGCGACCGGGTGCCACCGAAGCACACGACCTCCCTGTACAGGTGCCACCGAAGCACACGGCCCCACATGCGAGTGCCACCGAAGCACACAGACCCGTGTCTGGGTGCCACCAAATCACACAGACCAGCATCCGGGTGCCACCGAAGCACATGGCCCTGATTCTCTGTGCTATCGCAGCACAAAGACTGGCGTCCGTGTACCACAGAAGCACACAACTCCACATACGAGTGCCCCTGAAGCACATGGCCTGGTGTCTGGGTGCCACCGTAGCACACAGACCCGCGTCCGGGTGCCACCGAAGCACATGGCCCGGTGTCTAGGTGCCACCGTAGCACACAGACCCGTGTCTAGGTGCCACTGAAGCACACAGACCAACGTTCATGTGCCACCGAAGCACATGGCTCCTCGCCCGGTTTCCAGCGAAGCACATGGCCCCGTTTCTCGGTGCTACCGAAGCACAAAGACCGGCGTCCGGGTACCTCCAAAGCACAAGACTCCACGTACCAGTGCCCATGAAGAACATGGCCTCGTGTCTCGGTGCCACCGAAGTACAGGGCCCCGTTGAATGGGTGCCACCGAAGCACACAAACCTGCATCCGGGTGCCCCCGAAGCACACAACCTCCCTGTACAGGTGCCACCGAAGCACACAGATCAGCATCCAGGTGCCACCGTAGCACAGCACACAGACCGGCGTCTGGATACAACCGAAGCACAGGGCTCCGCATACGAGTGCCCCTGAAGCACAAGGCTTTGTGTCTGCTTGCCACCGAAACACACAGACCCACATCCATGTGCCACCGAAGCACATGGCCCATGTCTAGGTGCCAACGAAGCACACAGACCCGCGTCCGGGTGCCACCAAAGCACACGGCCCCACGTCCGGATGCCGCCAAAGCACACAGCCCACATACGGGTGCCACCGAAGCACACAGACCTGAGTCCGGGTGCAACCGAAGCACACGGCCCCACGTCCGGGTGCTGCCAAAGCACACGGCCCCGCATCTAGGTGCCACCGAAGCACACAGACCCGTGTCCATGTGCCAACGAAGCACTCTGCCCATGCGTCCGGGTGCCACCGAAGCACACAGACCTGCAATCGGGTGCCACCGAAGCACACAGACCCGTGTCCATGTGCCACCGAAGCACTCTGCCCCTTGTCTAGGTGCTACCAAAGCACACAGACCTGCAATCGGGTGCCACCGAAGCACACGGCCCCGCTTACGAGTGCCAACGAAACACAAGCCCCGTGTCTGGGTGCCACCGAAGCACATGGCCCCGCATCTGGGTGCCACCAAATCACACAAACCCGCGTCCATGTGCCACCGATGCACTCTGCCCCGCGTCTGGGTGCCACCGAACCACATGGCACCATCTCTAGGTGCCACCAAAGCACACATAGCCATGTCTGGGTGCCACCAAAGCACACAGACTAACGTCCATGTGCCACTGAAGCACATGGCCCCATGTCCGGGTGGCACCAAAGCACATGACCCCGCTTCTCAGTGCTACCGAAGCACAAAGAACTGTGTCCGGGTACCTCTGAAGTACACGGCTACATGTATGAGGGCCCCTGAAGCACACGGGCTCGTGTCTGGGTGCCACTGAAGCACACAGACCCAAGTCCGTGTGCCACCATAGCACTCTGCCCCGCGTCCGGGTGCCACCGAAGCACATGGCCCTGTGTCTAGGTGCCACCGAAGCACACAGACCCGCGTCCGTGCATACCACCGAAGCACACAGACCCCAGTCTGGGTGCCACCGAAGCACATGGCCCCGTGTCTAGGTGCCACCGTAGCGCACACACCCATGTCTGGGTGCCAGCGAAGCACACAGACCAACGTCTATGTGCCACCAAAGCATATGGCCCCGCGTCCGGTTTCCACCGAACCACACGGCACTGCTTCTCAGTGTTACGAAGCACAAAGACCGGCGTCCGGGTACCTCCGAAGTACACGGCTCCACATACGAGTGCCCCTGAAGCACACGGTGTCTGGGTGCCACCAAAGCACTCAGCCCCGCGTCCGGGTGCCAACAAAGCACATGGCCCCGTCTCTAGGTGCCTCCATAGCAGACAGACCCGTGTCTGGGTGCCACCGAAGCACACAGACTAACGTACATGTGCCACCGAAGCACATGGCCCGAAGCACAAAGACCGGCGTCCGGGTACTTCCATAGCACAAGGCCCCACATACGAGTGCCACAAAAGCACATGGCCCCACGTCTGGGTGCCACCGAAGCACATGACACCGCTTCTCAGTGCTACCGAAGCACAAACAACGGCGTCCGCGTACCTCCGAAGTACACGGCTCCACGTACGAGGGCCCCTGAAGCACATGGCCTCGTGTCTGGGTGCCACCAAAGCACACAGACCCGCGTCCGTGTGCCACCATAGCACTCTGCCCCGCGTCCGGGTGCCACCGAAGCACACGGCGCCACATATGAGTGCCACCGAAGCACACGGCCTCGTGTCTGGGTGCCACCATAGCACATGGCCTGGTGTCTAGGTGCCACCGTAAGACACAGACCCGTGTCTGGGTGCCACCGCAGCACACAGACCAACGTCCATGTGCCACCGAAGCACATGGCCCCTCGTCCTGTTTCCACCAAAGCACATGGCCACGCTTCTCAGTGCTACCGGAGCACAAAGGCCGGCGTCCGGGTACCTCCGCAACACATGGCTCCACGTACGAGTGCCCCTGAAGCACACGGCTTCGTGTGTGGGTGCCACTGAAGCACTCAGACCCATGTCCGTGTGCCACCGAAGCACATGGCCCCTAGTCCGGCTTCCACCGAAGCACATGGCCCCACTTCTCAGTGCTACCGAAGCACAAAGACCCACTGAACAGGTGCCATCGAAGGACACAGCCCAGCATACGAGTGCCACCGAAGCAGATGCCCTCGTGTCTGGGTGCCACCGAAGCACACAGACTCACTTCCGTGTGCCACCTAAGCACGTGACCCAGCGTCCGGGTGCCCCCGAAGCACATGGTCACGTGTCTAGGTGCCACCGAAGCACACACACCCGCGTTCGAGTGCCATCACTCGCGTTAGAAGCCTACCTGTACGGGTGCCACCGAAGCACATGGCCCCACATGCGAGTGCCATCGAAGCACACAGACCCGTGTGTGGTTGCCACCGAAGCACACAGACCCACGTCCATGTGCCACAGAAGCACATGGCCCTGCGTCCGTGTGCCACCGAAGCACATGGCCCCGCTTATCGGTGCTACCGAAGCACAAAGACCGCCTTCCGGGTACCACCGAAGTACTCGGCTCCACGTATGAGTGCCCCTGAAGCACATGGCCTCGTGTCTTGGTGCCACCGAAGCACACAGACCCATATCCGTGTGCCACCGAAGCAAATGGCCCCATGTCTAGGTGCCACTGAAGCACACAGACCCGCGTCCGGGTGCCACCTAAGCACACGGCCCCGCATCCGGGTGCCACTGAAGCACACGGCTTCACATACGAGTATCACCGAAGCACACGGCCCCGTGTTTGGGTGCCACCGAAGCACACAGACTTGCGTCCGTGTGCCACCGTAGCACTCTGCCGTGCCTCCGGGTGCCACCGAAGCACACGGCGCCACATAGGAGTGACACCGAAGCACACGGCCCCGTGTCTGGGTGCCGACGAAGCACACAGACACGCATCCATTTGCCACCGAAGCACATGGCCTTGCATCCGGGTGCCACCAAAGCACATGGCCCTGTGTCTAGATGCCACCGAAGCACACAGACTCGCATCTGGGTGCCACCAAAGAATACAGCTCCATGTACGAGTACCCCTGAAGCACACAGCCTCATGTCTGGGTGCCACCGAAGCACACAGACCTATATCCGTGTGCCACCGAAGCAAATGGCCCCATGTCTAGGTGCCACTGAAGCACACAGACCCGCGTCCGGGTGCCACCTAAGCACACGGCCCCGCATCCGGGTGCCACTGAAGCACACGGCTTCACATACGAGTATCACCGAAGCACACGGCCCCGTGTTTGGGTGCCACCGAAGCACACAGACTTGCGTCCGTGTGCCACCGTAGCACTCTGCCGTGCCTCCGGGTGCCACCGAAGCACACAGCGCCACATAGGAGTGACACCGAAGCACACGGCCCCGTGTCTGGGTGCCGACGAAGCACACAGACACGCATCCATTTGCCACCGAAGCACATGGCCTTGCATCCGGGTGCCACCGAAGCACATGGCCCTGTGTCTAGGTGCCACCGAAGCACACAGACTCGCATCTGGGTGCCACCAAAGAATACAGCTCCATGTACGAGTACCCCTGAAGCACACAGCCTCATGTCTGGGTGCCACCGAAGCACACAGACCCGCGTCCGTGTATACCACCGAAGCACACAGACCCCAGTCTGGGTGCCACCGAAGCACATGGCCCCGTGTCTAGGTGTCACCGCAGTGCAAAGACCCGTGTCTGGGTGCCACCGAAGCACACAGACCCACGTTCCTGTGCCACCGTAGCATTCTGCCCCGTGTCCGTATGCCACCGAAGCACATGACCCCCTGAACAGGTACCACAGAAGCACACAGCCCTGCATAAGAGTGCGACCGTAGCACATGACCCCATGTCTAGGTGACACCGAAGCACACAGACCCGCGTTGGGGTGCCACCGAAGCACATAACCCCGTGTCTAGGTGCCACCGAAGCACACGGCTTCACATACGAGTACCACCGAAGCACATGGCCCTCGTCCGGGTGCCACCGAAGCACATGGTCCCGTGTCTAGGTGCCACCGAAGCACACGGACCAGCATCTGGGTGCCACCGAAGCACACGGCTGCACGTACGAGTGCCCCTGAAGCACACGGCCTTGTGTCTAGGTGCCACCGAAGCACACAGACCCACGTTCATGTGCTACCGTAGCTTTCTGCCCCGCGTCCGTGTGCCCCTGAAGCACATGACCCCCTGAACAGGTGCCACCGAAGCACACAGCCCTGCATAAGAGTGAGACTGAAGCACATGACCCCATGTCTAGGTGACACCGAAGCACACAGACCCGCGTCCGGGTGCTACCGAAGCACACGGGCCCGCAACCGGGTGCCACCGAAGCACACGGCTTCACATACGAGTACCACCGAAGCACTCGGCCCCGTGTCTGGATGCCACCGAAGTACACACACCTGCGTCTGTGAGCGACCAAAGCACGTGGCCCCTCGTCTGGGTGCTACCGAAGCACATGACCCCGTGTCTAGGTGCCACCGAAGCACACAGACCCGCGTCCGGGTGCCACCGAAGCACATGGCCCTGCTTCTCGGTGCTACCGAAGTACAAATACCGGCGTCCGGGTACCACCGAAGCACTCAGCTCCACATATGAGTGCCCCTGAAGCACACAGCTTCGAGTCTGGGTGCCACCGAAGCACACAGATCCGCGTCCGTGTACCACCATAGGACTCTGCCACGCATCTGGGTGCCACCAAAGCACACAATCCCCTGAATGGGTGCCACCGAAGCACAAAGCTCCACATACGATTGTCACCGAAGCACACAGCCCCGTGTCTGGGTGCCACCGAAGCACACAGACCCGCGTCCATGTATAACACCGAAGCACACAGACCCCAGTCTGGGTGCCACCGAAGCACATGGCCCCGTGTCTAGGTGTCACCGCAGCGCAAAGACCCGTGTCTGGGTGCCACCGAAGCACACAGACCCACGTTCCTGTGCCACAGTAGCATTCTGCCCCGTGTCCGTATGCCACCGAAGCACATGACCCCCTGAACAGGTGCCACAGAAGCACACAGTCCTGCATAAGAGTGCGACCGTAGCACATGACCCCATGTCTAGGTGACACCGAAGCACACAGACCCGCGTCGGGGTGCCACCGAAGCACATAACCCCGTGTCTAGGGGCCACCGATGCACACGGCTTCACATACGAGTACCACCGAAGCACATGGCCCTCGTCCGGGTGACACCGAAGCACATGGTCCCGTGTCTGGGTGCCACCGAAGCACACGGCTGCACGTACGAGTGCCCCTGAAGCACACGGCCTTGTGTCTAGGTGCCACCGAAGCACCCAGACCCACATTCATGTGCTACCGTAGCTTTCTGCCCCGCGTCCGTGTGCCACCGAAGCACAAGACCCCCTGAAAAGGTGCCACTGAAGCACACAGCCCTGCATAAGAGTGCGACTGAAGCACATAGCCCATGTCTAGGTGCCACTGAAGCACACAGACCCGCGTCCGGGTGCCACCGAAGCACACGGCCCCACGTCCGGAAGCCGCCAAAGCACACAGCCCACATACGGGTGCCACAGAAGCACACAGACACGAGTCCGGGTGCCACCGAAGCACACGGCCCCACGTCCGGGTGCCACCGAAGCACACGGTCCCTCATCCGGGTGCCGCCAAAGCACACGGCCCCGCATCTAGATGCCACCGAAGCACACAGACCCGCGTCCATGTGCCACCGAAGCACACGGCCCGGCTTCCGGGTGCCATCGAAGCACACAGCCCCACATACGAGTGCCACCAAATCACACAGACCCGCGTCCTTGTGCCACCGATGCACTCTGCCCCGCGTCCGGGTGCCACCGAAGCACATGGCACCATCTCTAGGTGCCACCATAGCACACATACCCGTGTCTGGGTGCCACCGAAGCACACAGACTAATGTCCATGTGCCACTGAAGCACATGGCCCCACGTCTGGGTGCCATCGAAGCACATGACCCCGCTTCTCAGTGCTACCGAAGCACAAAGAACAGCGTCCGCAAACCTCCGAAGTACACGGCTCCACGTACGAGGGCCCCTGTAGCACACGGCCTCGTGTCTGGGTGCCATCGAAGCACACGGCCCCACATATGAGTGCCACCGAAGCACACGGCCTTGTGTCTGGGTGCCACCGAAGCACATGGCCTGGTGTCTAGGTACCACCGAAGCACACGGTCCGGCATCCGTGTGCCACAGAAGCACATGATCCCACGTCTGGGAGCCACAGAAGCACAAGGCCCCGTGTTTGGGTGCCACTTAAGCACACGGCCCCGGTTACTGATGCCACCGAAGCACACGGTCCTGTATACGGATGCCACCGAAGCATTTGCCCACAAGTACGGGTGCCACCGAAGCACACAGCCCAGCATACGAGTGCCACCGAAGCACACGCCCCCGCGTCTGGGTGCCACTGCAGCACAAAGACTCGCTTCCGTGTGCCACTGAAGCAAGTGACCCCGCGTCCGGGTAACCCCGAAGCACATGGTCCCGTGTCTAGGTGCCACCGAAGCACACTAACCCGCGTGCCATGGGTGCCATCAAAGCACACGGCCTACCTGTACGGGTGCCACAGAAGCACATGGCCCTGCGTCCGTGTGCCACCGAAGCACATGGCCCTGCTATTCGGCGCTACCGAAGCACAAACACCGGTGTCCGGGTACCACCGAAGCACACGGCTCCAAGTATCAATGCCCCTGAAGCACACGGCCTCGTGTCTGGGTGACACCGAAGCACACAGTCCCACATCCATGTGCCATCGAAGCACATGGCCCCATGTCTAGGTGCCACCAAAGCACACAGACTCGCGTCCGGGTGCCACCGAAGCACAAGGCCCCGTGTCTGGATGCCAACGAAGCACACGGCTTCACATGCGAGTTCCACCGAAGCACAAGGCCCCGTGTCTGGGTGCCACCGAAGCACAGACCCACGTCCGTGTGCCACTTTAGCACTCTGCCCCGCCTCCGGGTGCCACCGAATCACACGGCCCCGTGTCTGGGTGCCACCGAAGCACACAGACCCGCATCCGTTTGCCATCGAAGCACATGACCTTGCGTCCGGGTGCCACCGAAGCACATGGTCCCATGTCTAGGTGCCACCGAAGCACACAGACCTGCATCCGGGTGCCGCCAAAGAATACAGTTCCATGCACGAGTGCCCCTGAAGCACACGGCCTCATGTCTGGGTGCCACCAAAGCACACAGACCCAAGTCCATGTACCACCGAAGCACACAGTCCCTAGTCCGGGTGCCACCGAAGCACAGGGCCCCGTGTCTAGGTGCTACCGTAGCGCTTAGACCCGTGTCTGGGTGCCACCGAAGCACACAGACTAATGTCCATGTGCCACCGAAGAACATGGCCCCGTGTCCGGTTTCCACTGAAGCACATGGCCCTGCTTCTCGGTACTACCGAAGCAGAAAGCCGGCGTCCGGGTACCTCCGCAGTACACGGCTCCACGTACGAGTGCCCCTGAAGCACACGGCCTCGTGTCTAGCTGCCACCGAAGCACACAGACCCGTGTCCGTGTGCCACCGAAGCACATGGCCCAACTTCTCGGTGCTACCGAAGCACAAAGATCGGCATCCGGATACCACTGAAGTACACGGCTTCACGTACGAGTGCCCCTGAAGCACACGGCCTTGTGTCTGGGTGCAACCGGAACACACAGACCCGTGTCCGTGTGCCATTGAAGCACTCTGCCCCGCGTCCGGGTGCCACTGAAGCACATGGCCCCGTGTCTAGGTGCTACCGAAGCACACAAACCCGCATCCGGGTGCCACCAAATCACATCGCCCCGCTTCTCGGTGCTACCGAAGCACAAAGCTTGGCGTCCAGGTACCACCAAAGAACACGGCTCCACGTACGAGTGCCCCTGAAGCACAAGGCCGCGCATCTAGGTGCCACCTAAGCACACAGACCCGCGTCCTTGTGCCACCGAAGCACATAGCCCCTCGTCCGGGTGCCACCGAAGCACACGACCCCCTGAATGGGTGTCACCTAAGCACACAGTGCCACATGAGTGCCATTGAAGCACACGCCCCCGTGTTTGGGTGCCACCGAAGCATACAGACCCCCGTTAATGTGCCAATGAAGCACTCTGCCCCGAGTCCAGGTGCCACCGAAGCACATGGCTCCGTGTCTAGGTGCCACTGAAGCACACAGACCCACGTCTGTGTGCCAAATAAGCACAGGGCCCTGCATATGGGTTCCACCGAAGCACATGGCTACCGCTTCTCGGTGCTACCGAAGCACAAAGACAGGCATCCGGGTACCTCCGAAGCACACGGCTCTACGTACGAGTGCCCATGAAGCACACGGCCCCTTTGAATGGGTGCCACCGAAGCACACAAACCTGCGTCCGGGTGCCACCGAAGCACACGACCTCCCTGTACAGGAGCCACTGAAGCACGCGGCCCCACATACGAGTGCCAATGAAGCACACAGACCCGTGTCTGGGTGGCACCGAAGCACACAGACTCGCGTCCGGGTGGCACCGAAGCACAAGGCCCCGCTTCTCAGTGCTACCGAAGCACAAAGACCGGCGTCTGGGTACCACCGAAGCACATGGCTCCGCATACGAGTGCCCCTGAAGCACAAGGCCTTGTATCTGCGTGCCACCGAAACACACAGACCCGCGTCCGTGTGCCACCGAAGCACTCTGACCCACATCTGGGCGCCACTGAAGCACATGGCCCGTGTCTAGGTGCCACCGATGCACACAGACCCGTGTCCGTGTGCCACCGAAGCACATGGCCCAACTTCTCGGTGCTACCGAAGCACAAAGATCGGCATCCGGATACCACCGAAGTACACGGCTTCACGTACGAGTGCCCCTGAAGCACACGGCCTTGTGTCTGGGTGCAACCGAAACACAGACCCGTGTCCGTGTGCCATCGAAGCACTCTGCCCCGCGTCCGGGTGCCACCGAAGGACATGGCCCCGTGTCTAGGTGCTACCGAAGCACACAGACCCGCGTCCGGGTGCCACCGAATCACATCGCCCCGCTTCTCGTTGCTACCGAAGCGCAAAGCATGGCGTCCAGGTACCACCAAAGAACACGGCTCCACGTACGAGTGCCCCTGAAGCACAAGGCCGCGCATCTAGGTGCCACATAAGCACACAGACCCGCGTCCTTGTGCCACCGAAGCACATAGCCCCTCGTCCGGGTGCCACTGAAGCACACGACCCTCTGAATGGGTGTCACCGAAGCACACAGTGCCACATGTGTGCCATTGAAGCACACGCCCCCGTGTTTGGGTGCCACCGAAGCATACAGACCCCCGTTAATGTGCCAACGAAGCACTCTGCCCCGTGTCCAGGTGCCACCGAAGCACATGGCTCTGTGTCTAGGTGCCACTGAAGCACACAGACCCACGTCTGTGTGCCAAATAAGCACAAGGCCCTGCGTATGGGTTCCACCGAAGCACATGGCTACCGCTTCTCGGTGCTACCGAAGCACAAAGACAGGCATCCGGGTACCTCCGAAGCACACGGCTCTACGTACGAGTGCCCATGAAGCACACGGCCCCGTTGAATGGGTGCCACCGAAGCACACAAACCTGCGTCCGGGTGCCACCGAAGCACACGACCTTCCTGTACAGGAGCCACTGAAGCACACGGCCCCACATACGAGTGCCAACGAAGCACACAGACCCGTGTCTGGGTGGCACCGAAGCACACAGACTCGCGTCCGGGTGCCACCGAAGCACAAGGGCCCGCTTCTCAGTGCTACCGAAGCACAAAGACCGGCGTCTGGGTACCACCGAAGCACATGGCTCCGCGTACGAGTGCCCCTGAAGCACAAGGCCTTGTATCTGCGTGCCACCGAAACACACAGACCCGCGTCCGTGTGCCACCGAAGCACTCTGATCCGCATCTGGGCGCCACTGAAGCACATGGCCCATGTCTAGGTGCCTCAAAAGCACACAGACCTGCATCCGGGTGCCACCGAAGCAAACGGCCCCATGTCCGGGTGCCGCCAAAGCACACGGCCCACATACGACTGCCATCTGGGTGCCACCGAAGCACATGGCCTCCCTGTACAGGTGCCATTGAAGCACACAGACCCGTGTCTGGGTGCCACCGAAGCACACAGACCCGTGCCCATGTGCTACAGAAGCACACAACCCTGCGTCTGGGTGCCACCGAATCACGTGGCCCCGCTTCTCGGTGCTACCGAAGCACAAACATCAGCGTCCGGGAACCACCAAAGAACACAACTCCACGTACGACTGCCCCTGAAGCACATAGCCTCGTGTCTGGGTGCCACCGAAGCACACAGACCTGCGTCCGTGTGCCACCGAAGCACATGGCACCTCGTTGGGGTGCCACCGAAGCACATGACCCCGTGTCTGGGTGCCACCAAAGCACCCAAACCCGCATCCGAGTGCCACCGAAGCACATGGCCCCGCTTCTCGGTGCAACCGAAGCACAAAGACCGGCGTCCGGGTACCAACGAAGCACACGGGTCCGCGTACAAGTGCCCCTGAAACACACGGCCTCGTGTGTGGGTGCCACCGTAGCATACAGACCCCTGTTCATGTGCCACCGAAGCACTCTGCCCCGCGTCTAGGTGCCACCGAAGCACACTGCTTCGCGTCCAGGTGCCAACGAAGCACACGACCCATGTCTGGATGCAACTGAAGCACACAGACCCGTGTTCGGGTGCCACCGAAGCACACGGCCCTGCGTATAGGTACCACCGAAGCACACGGTCCGACGTCCGGTATCCACTGAAGCACATGGCCCTCCTTCTCGGTGCTCCCAAAGCACAAAGCCGGCGTCCGGGTACCTCTGCAGTACACGGCTGCACGTACGAGTGCCCCTGAAGCACACGGCCTCGTGTCTAGGTGCCACCGAAGCACACAGACCCGTGTCCGTGTGCCACCGAAGCACATGGCCCCGCTTCTCGGTGCTACCGAAGCACAAAGATCGGCGTCGGGGTACCTCTGAAGTACACGGCTTCACGTACGAGTGCCTCTGAAGCAAACGGCCTTGTGTCTGGGTGGAACCGAAATACAGACCCGCGTCCAGGTGCCACCGAAGCACATGGCCACGTGCCTAGGTGCTACCGAAGCACACAGACCCGCGTCCGGGTGCCACCGAATCACATGGCCCCGCTTCTCGGTGCTACCGAAGCACAAAGCTTGGCATCCAGGTACCACCGGAGAACACGGCTCCACGTACGAGTGCCCCTGAATCACAAGGCCGCGCATCTAGGTGCCACCTAAGCACACAGACCCGCGTCCTTGTGCCACCGAAGCACATAGCCCCTCGTCCGGGTGCCACCGAAGCACACGACCCCCTGAATGGGTGTCACCGAAGCACACAGCCACACATGAATGCCAATGAAGCACACGCCCCCGTGTCTGGGTGCCACCGAAGCACACAGACCCACGTCTGTGTGCCAAATAAGCACAGGGCCCTGCGTACGGGTTCCACCGAAGCACATGGCTACCGCTTCTCAGTGCTACCAAAGCACAAAGACCGTCGTCCGGGAACCTCCGAAGCACACGGCTCTAAAGACGAGTGCCCATGAAGAACACGGCCTCGTGTCTGGGTGCCACCGAAGCACACGGCCCCGTTGAATGGGTGCCACCGAAGCACACAAACCTGCGTCCGAGTGCCACCGAAGCACACGACCTCCCTGTACAGGTGCCACCGAAGCACACGGCCCCACGTACGAGTGCCACCGAAGCACACAGATCAGCGTCCGGGTGCCACCGAAGCACAAGGCCCTGCGTCTGGGTGCCACCGAAGCACACGGTCCCGCATACGGATGCCACCAAAGCACATAGCCCCGCGTACGGGTGTCACCGAAGCACACAGTCCAGCTTCTCAGCGCCACCGAAACACACGGCCTGGCATCCGGGTGCCACCTAAGCACATGGCCCCACATATGGGTGCCACGAAGCACATGGCCGTGCATCCAGGTGCCACCGAAGCACACGGCCCTGTGTCCGGGTGCCTACAAAGAACAAGCCCCGTGTACCGGTGCCACCGAAGCACAGGGCTCCATATCTGAGTGCCCCAAAGCATACGGTCCTGTGTCCAGGTGCCACTGAAGCACAAGACCCGACGTCCACGTGCCACTGAAGTACAAGGCCCGATGTCTGGATGTCGCTGAAGCACACGGCGCGGCATTTATTTGCCATCAAAGCACATGCATCAGCTTCCGCATTCCAGTGAAGCACCAGGCCCGACATCCACATGCCACCGACGCACATGGACCGATGTCCGTGTGACACCAAAGCATCTACTGGTACAGAATATAATATCATGATATAGGTCATCTACGTATATAAGAATATATATATTCCTCCTATACCCTGTTTACAATGCTTTTGTTGGACAGAAAAAATGCATCAACAATTTGATTAGTAATGTAATAATGGCAATGGAGAACAGATGGGCATGTTAGCATTTATACTGGATTCCTGACAGATGCCACACAGACTAACGATTAGATTTGTTAATCCAAGGGAAATACACTATTGTGTTTCTGTTGACTTGTTATGTATGAGCATTTCTGTTACTGGTCAAGGGCAGACCAGTATTTGTATAACCTTGATTGTTGTCTTCTATTAGTCTGTGGAACAATTAATGTTGATTACGCTTTGTGTGGACACTGTGGCTTGTTGACTCCCAAGACAGGAGGACAAACTATGCAAATTCATTAAATGCTCAAACATTGAGACCTCAGCGCTGCCCTTTCCCCCAAACCTGTGAATGTGTACTTGCATGGAGAACTGTGACTATTTTAAAGGACATTTGCTTCTGTAGGAGAGACATGGGACAGAGATTGAAAGAGACTTGGAACATCAGCTTGGTAGTATGGCTTTACCTAAAGAGACACAGATTTGGATTCTACATGATTCTAGCCTAAGGGTACATAGCCCTGACTGGAAAGATACGGATCTGCTCCACTAACCATCAGAGAGCCCATGGATACATTTGTCGAGACCAGGTTGGGACGATGAAGTCACCTGGCTCCATGGATATGTTGTTTGGGGTTGCCAGGAGGGACCCATTGGTCGCCTGGAACTCATGGAGACATTCATAAAAGCCAGATTGGGACTCACCAGTTATCTGGCCCCATGGAAACTCTCAGAGAGGCCAGGGTGGGACCCTCAGGTTTCTTGACATTGTACCTTGAAGTGCCCATGAAGAACACGGCCTCGTGTCTGGGTGCCACCGAAGCACACGGCCCCGTTGAATGGGTGCCACCGAAGCACACAAACCTGCGTCCGGGTGCCACCGAAGCACACAAACCTGCGTCCGGGTGCCACCGAAGCACACGACCTCCCTGTACAGGTGCCACCGAAGCACACGGCCCCACGTACGAGTGCCACCGAAGCACACAGATCAGCGTCCGGGTGCCACCGAAGCACAAGGCCCCGCATCTCGGTGCTACCGAAGCACAAAGACTGGCGTCTGGGTACCACCGAAGCACACGGCTCCGCGTACGAGTGCCCCTGAAGCACAAGGCCTTGTATCTGTGTGCCACCGAAACACACAGACCCGTGTCCGTGTGCCACCGAAGCACACAGACCCATGTCTGGGTGCCACCGAAGCACACAAACTCGCGTCCGAGTGCCACCGAAGCACATGGCCCCGCTTCTCAGTGCTACCGAAGCACAAAGACCGACGTCCGGGTACCAACGAAGCACACGGGTCCGCGTACAAGTGCCCCTGAAACACACGGCCTCGTGTGTGGGTGCCACCGAAGCATACAGACCCCCGTTAATGTGCCAACGAAGCACTCTGCCCTGCGTCCAGGTGCCACCGAAGCACATGGCTCCGTGTCTAGGTGCCACCGAAGGACACAGCCTCGCGTCCAGGTGCCACTGAAGCACACGGCCCACATACGAGGGCCACAGAAGCACATGGCCCCGTGTCTGGATGCAACTGAATCACACAGACCCGTGTTCCGGTGCCACCGAAGCACATGGCCCTGCGTATAGGTACCACCGAAGCACACGGTCCGGAGTCTGGGTGCCACCGAAGCACATGAACCCACGTCTGGGAACCATAGAAGCACAAGGCCCCGCATACGGGTGCCACTGAAGCACGCGTCCGGGTGCCACCGAAGCACACGGCCCCGTGTTTGGGTGCCACTTAAGCACACGGCCCCGGTTACTGATGCCACCGAAGCACACGGTCCTGTATACGGATGCCACCGAAGCATTTGCCCCCAAGTACGGGTGCCACCGAAGCACACAGACCAGCATAAGAGTGCCACCGAAGCACGTGACCCCGCGTCCGGGTGACCCCAAAGCACATGGTCCCGTGTCTAGGTGCCACCGAAGCACACAAACCCGCGTTAGGGTGCCATCAAAGCAGACGGCCTACCTGTACGGGTGCCACCGAAGCACATGGCCCCACATGCGAGTGCCACCGAAGCACAAGGACCCGTGTCTGGTTGACACCGAAGCACACTGACCCACATCCATGTGCCACAGAAGCACATGGCCCTGCGCCCGTGTGCCACCGAAGCACATGGCCCCGCTTATTGGTGCTACCGAAGCACAAACACCGGCGTCCGGGTACCACCGAAGCACACGGCTCCAAGTATGAATGTCCCTCATGTCTGGGTGACACCGAAGCACAGACCCACATCCATGTGCCATCGAAGCACATGGCCCCATGTCTAGGTGCCACCAAAGCACACAGACCCGCATCCGGGTGCCACCGAAGCACACGGCCCCGTGTCCGGGTGCCACCGAAGAACACGGCTTCACATGCTAGTACCACCAAAGCACACGGACCCGTGTCTGGGTGCCACCGAAGCACACAGACCCGCATCCGTGTGCCACTGTAGCACTCTGCCCTACCTCCGGGTGCCACCGAAGCTCACGACCCCACATAAAAGTGCCACCGAAGCACACGGCCCAGTGTCTGGGTGCCACCGAAGCACATGGCCCCATGTCTAGGTGCCACCGAAGCAAACAGACCCGCATCCGGGTGCCACCAAAGAATACAGTTCCATGTACGAGTGCCCTTGAAGCACACAACCTCACGTCTGTATGCCACCGAAGCACACAGACCCATGTCTGTGTACCACCCAAGCACACAGACCACAGTCCGGATGCCACCAAAGCACATGGCCCCGTGTCTAGGTGCCACCGTAGCGCTTAGACCCGTGTCTGGGTGCCACCGAAGCACACAGACCAATGTCCATGTGCCACCGAAGCACATGGCCCCGCGTCCGCTTTCCACTGAAGCACATGGTCTTGCTTCTCAGTGCTACTGAAGCACAAAGCCGGACTACTAACTTCCTAAGCTTGCCGCTACCTTCTCTATGTGGGGGTCCGCCAGTAGCCAGGGCCAACTGATTGAGGTAGTTGACCCTGGAAGTCTCAAAGTCGCAGCTGTTCTATCCCAGGAGAGGAAGGGTGAGACTGTGTAATGTTGTACCATCTTGGGTATTTGCTGGGACTGTTTTATGTGTTTATTGTCCTATTTTGTGGTGCAATAAAGTATTGCCACGCTATTTTACCCTCACCCCTGTGTTGTCTGAGTAGCATTACGCCCACTGAAGACCCCGGAACTTCACACCATACATTAAATGTTGGATAACAGTTGCTTAACTCCTTAAATGCCGTGATGAAAAACAAGCATGGTATCTAAGTTGATAGACATAGGGAGGAGCTCCTTTTCTCTCAGTATCTCTAAAATGCGCAATAATGGAATATTCAGAAGTAGAAAAAAAATAAAGTGAAAACCACAAAAATAACTTTTTTTACATTAAAACGTGTTTTGACAAAAAAATCACAAACAAAAAAATATAAACCTACGGTAATTTATATTGCAGCATCTGTAACTACCCAAACTATAAAGCCATCACATTATTTATCCTGACTGAAAAATGGCATAATAATAATAACACCACAATTGCTATTATTGATCATTTTGGCCTCACCCTAAAAAAAAATCCACCAGAATATATTACCTATACTGCATTATAAACTCTGTACAGTTATATAAATAACCGAATGGAAAAGTTCATACCAGTCATCACTCCCCATAGATGAAGCGGAGAACGCTCCGGTGGTCTGCATCAGATCCGGAAGTGATGATTTCGCCATCCAGATGTTACTTGATCGCTGATTCACTGCACAGGTCAGGAAAGATCTAATGACACACTGGTTCAGACGCCTGTCCGGCCAATCTCAGGCTTCAGCATCGGTCACATCTGGGCGGCTTAGTCATCGTTTCTATCTAGAGTGAGTATAGCAGGGGGACGCACATTTGTTTGTTATTTTTAAAAGATCAATGCCAAAGAAAAAATATTGGATAACTCATTTAAAAGTAAAATAATGGTAGCTCTCAGAAAATGTAGACAGAAAAAATATTTTTATTTTTACAAAGTGATTTTATTGAGCAAAGCTTGAAAGCTTCAAAACCTTCTAAATTAGGTAAAGTGCTAAAAATAAAATAAATAACATTTTTTTTTTTACAAAATGCAGCTTTTTTTTGTTCATCTTTCCTACAAATAAATGGAATTAAAAAGTGATCAAAATGTTGTCTGTACCCTAAAATAGTACCACTGAGAGCTATAGATTGTCCTGGAAAATTTAAGCCCTCGTATAGCTTTGTCAACAGAAAAATTAACAAGTTATTGCTCTTAAACTATGGCAATATAAAATCAAATATATTCTTTTTCCCTTTCCAGATTTCTGACGCACTTGTACGACGTACGTGGGGTGATTGTGTACGAGGCCCACTCGTTACAGGGTGGGTGCTGGCTGTGTTATACAGATGGCACCGGCCTCTAAACAGCAGCTGCTGAAAATAGCACCGATTGTTACTGTCAATTTATGATAGCGGCATTTAAATAGTTTTTCACCATGTGGAGAAAAACTATGGGCGACTATTGCTACCAGCCCCCACCACGCACAATAGAATAGTGGGGGCTACTGGATTTGACATTGTTCAATATCTCCAAACAAATTACAAAACATTTGCATGCTGAAATCCCCTAAAGGACAAATATATAAGTTAAAAAAATAAAGAGATATTGAAAGAATAAAAAAATTAAAAACTCAAATCATACCCTCGTCTCCTCGTTTTCAGAAAAGAAATGTAAAATAAATAAATAAATAAATATATGTATATAGGAAACACATACTGGAACAGCACCATTTCACATTCACTCACGGTGGGTGCCAGGCCTCCAAGCAACCTGTCCAAATTGCATCTGAATAGAAAAATGTAAGAAGACAGCACTCCAGATATATTACATTTTTAGAAAAAATGGACTTTATTGAGCGCAAATGGCGACGTTTCGGTTCATAGAACTTTTCTCAAGCCTTGAATTTATCTGTAGTGCTGCCTTATTATATTTATATATATATATATATATATATATATATATATATATATATATATATACACATGTATATATATAACAGCACATTTGGTAATGTTGCATTTGTAACACATATGATAAACGCTGTAAAGAAAAAAAAATGTTAAAAGCCCCAAAAATTGGAATAAAAAGCAATCAACAAGCCGTAAGCAGCCCCCCTTGGTATTACTAAAACCAATAGCTTACGCTGGAAAAAAACAAGTCCTCATACAGCTCAAAAAAATGCATTGGTCTCTGAAAATGGCGACACAAGGCAATTTATTTTTACAAGATTCTGGCTTTCTTAACCCCCATCTCCCTGTCTTTGACGCGGGCAAGCTGAGCCTATATTTTTGACAGCAGATGATGGCTGTGTTATTCAGCCATCACTTGCGTCTAACAGCTGCGAATGGAGCAGAGCTCTGCCCATAGCTATTAACCATCTAAATGCTGCTGTCAATCTGTGACAGCGCCATTAACAGCACGGTCTGGGGAAGAGCTCTTCTTACTGCGCACTGGCATCACCGCGACGTGATCGTGAGGCGCTGGGTTGCCATGACAGCTGGGGGTCTGCTGAAGACCCCAGTTGCTCGCCAGTACTGACAGTACTCCGGTGAACGCCAGATTCTAGTTGGCGTTCATAGGAGATCGGAGACAGTGATTTTTTTCTATATACAGCAATATAGCGGCATTGCTGTATAAAGTACAAGCGATCAGAAGATCAGACTAACAATTACAATGAAAAGAAAAAAATATAAAAAAAAAATAAAATAAAAAAATAAAAGTTCCAATCACCCTCCTTTTCCTTCATTAAAAATAAATAAAAAAACCTAAATTTACACATAGTGTGGTATCGTGATTTCTGTATCAAAATATAAAATTAATTAATCTGATCAGTAACAGCGTAATGAGAAAAAAATGCAACATGAGGCGATGGAAACATCATATGTACCCCAAAATTGTATCAATAAAAACATCAGCTCAGGGCGCAAAAAGCGAATCCCTCGCACAGCCCCATCCACCAACACTTGGAAACCTATCGCGTCTCAAAAAATGACAACACAAGGGATTTTTTTTTTTTACAAATTTCTGATTTGTTTTCTACACTTAAAGGTAAAAACGATGTATGTTTGGTATTGGTGAAATGGTACTGCCCCGGGAATCATATTGTCAGGACATTGTGACCATATAATGAACGCTGTATATAATAAATACTGAGTTGGGGGATTGCGCTTTTTTCACGGCAGTTGGAATCTATCAGAAGATAAAATGGTGACATTCAATAGCAGAACTCGTCCCCAATAAACAAGTCGTCATACGGCGATATCAGCGGAAACATCAGAAAGTGACGGGAAGAAGGGAGGAGAACAGCGAAAACGCAAGAACTGATAATCGCCGGGAAGTGAAGGGAAAGCAGGAAATTCTACTAATCAGTTTGGTAACAGCCGCCATCATGCCACCGGAGAACCAGCACCGGACATTATTACCGGCCAATAAACCCCCAAACACAACGATCTGTTATTATTCCTTTATTCCTCGGCCCCTGGATGCAGATTATATGGACAAGTGACTGGAGCCATTAATAAGAGGAAATCACTCAGCAGATAACGAGCCGCCGTACGGATCCACCGACAGAAGAAGGAAAAGTGATGGAGGAGACATAACAGGGCGGAAATCAGAGCTGTCAGGAAGGGGTTAAAGGGCATTTATTCCATTAGTAGGAATATGGTATCTATAGATTTGGTGTCAGCTGAATCCCCCAGAATAACCCAGCAGTGCAGAGACCCCCATCCTCCATGTATGTATGTACACTGCTATCTATAGACACACATACATCCACAATGCCCACAGCTCGTACATCGCACAGCCTCAGCCGGGGGCTCCACCACCCGGCAGCACAGACCCCGCTCACCACCTCAGACCCCCGGGGTGAGCGGTCATATCGCTGCTGGCTCTGCTCCTCCGTCCTCAGCAATTTGGTGACATCCGCGGTGATGGGAACACTGCGCGCAGGGCGTGGCTTCTCACTGTAACAGACACTGACGTGTTGTCATGGAGAACTCAGGGGCGTGGTCTCTATAATGGGCGGAGTCTCCTGGGAATGGGCGGGGCCTCCGGTTTATAGTGTTCCGCACATAATAGGAAGTAGCAGCAGTGCATGCTGGTCTATACAGTGTAAGATCCGTCCTGCTGCTGCTGCTCGGGGAAGATGGAGAGGGACAGAGAGCAAAAGGACAGATCTGTGAGAGGAGAGAGAGATGAGAATCTGTGTGAGAGGGGAGATCATGGGGGCAGTCTGTAATAGTGGGGGGACTATGAGGAGCCTGCTGTATGAGAGGGGACTATGGGGAGCAGGCTGTATGAGAGGGAGCTATGGGGAAAGTGGGGGGCTATGAGGAGCTGGCTGTATGAGAGGGCACTATGGGGAAAGTGGGGGGATATGAGGAGCTGGCTGTATGAGAGGGGAGTATGGGGAAAGTGGGGGGCTATGGGGAACAGGCTGTATGAGAGGGAGCTATGGGGAAAGTGGAGGGACTATGGGGAACAGGCTGTATGAGAGGGAGCTATGGGGAAAGTGGGGGGCTATGAGGAGCTGGCTGTATGAGAGGGGACTGTGGGGGGACTACGAGGAGCAGGCTGTATGAGAGGGGACTATGGGGAGCAGGCTGTATGAGAGGGGACTATATAGAGAGTGGGTGACTATGGAGCAGGCTGTATGAGAGGGGACTGTGGGGGGACTATTGGGAGCTGGCTGTATGAGAGGGAGCTATGGGGAAAGTGGGGGGCTAAGAGGAGCTGGCTGTATGAGAGGGGACTGTGAGGGGACTACAAGGAGCAGGCTGTATGAGAGGGGACTATGGGGAGCAGGCTGTATGAGAGGGGACTATGGAGAAAGTGGGGGGACTACGAGAAGCAGGCTGTATGAGAGGAGACTATGGAGAAAGTGGGGGGACTATGAGGAGCAGGCTGTATGAGAGGAAAGTGGGGGGACGATGAGCATCAGGCTGTATGAGAGGGGACTATGGGGAAAGTGGGGGGACTATGAGGAGCAGGCTAAATGAGAGGAGACTATGGAGAAAGTGTGGAGACTATGAGGAGCAGACTGTATGAGAGGAAAGTGGGGGAACGATGAGCATCAGGCTGTATGAGAGGGGACTGTGGGGGGACTATGGGGAGCAGGCTGTATGAGGGGACTATGGAGAAAGTGGGGAACTCTGTGGAGCTGACTGTATGAGAGGGCACTATGGGGAAAGTGGGAGGGCTATTAGGAACAGGCTGTATGAGAGGGAGCTATGGGGAAAGTGGCTGGATATGAGGAGCTGGCTGTATGAGAGGGGACTATGGGGAAAGTAGGGAGATTATGAAGGAAAGGCTATATGAGAAGGGACTATGGGGAAAGTGGGGGGAATAGGCTGTATGACAGGGGACTATGGGGAAAGTGGGGGGACTATGAGGAGCAGACTGTATGAGAGGGGACTGTGGGGAGATTTTGAAAAAAAGGCTGTATGAGAAGGGACTATGGGGAAAGTGGGGGGACTATGGAGAGTAGGCTCTATGAGAGGGACTATTGGGAAAGTGGGGGACTATGAGGAGCAGGATGCATTAGAGGGGACTATGGGGAAAGTGGGGGTACAATAGGGAACAGGCTGTATGAGAAGGGACTATGTGGAAATTGGGGGGACTATGAAGAGCAGGCTGTATGAGAGCGGACTATCGGGAAAGTGGGAGGACTATAAGGAGCAGACTGTATGAGAGGGGACTCTGGGGAAAGTAGGGGGAGTGAGGAGCAGGCTGTATGAGAGGAAATTGAGGCAAGTAGGGGGGACTATAAGGAGCAGGTTGTATGAGGTGACTATGGGGAAAGTGGGGGGACTACAAGGAGCAGGCTGTATGAGAGAGGACTACGAGGAAAGTGGTAGGACTATGTAGAGCAGGCTGTATGAGAGGAGACTATGGGGAAAGTGGGGGGACTAAAAGGAGCAGGTTGTATGAGGGGACTATGGGGAAAGTGGGGGGACTATGAGGAGCAGGCTGTATGAGAGGGGACTATGAGGAAAGTGGGAGGACTATGAGGAGCAGGCTGTATGAGAGGGGACTATGGGGAAAGTGGGGGGACTATGAAAAGCTGGATGTATGAGGGAATTATGGAGAAAGTTGGGGACTATGAGGAACAGGCTGTATGAGGGGACTATGGGGAAAGTGGGGGGACTGTGAGGAGCAGGCTGTATGAGGGAACTGTGGGGGGACTATGGGTAGCATGCTGTATGAGAGGGGACTATGGGGAAAGTGGGAGGACTATGAGGAGCAGGATGTATGATATGGGACTATGGGGAAAGTGGGGGGACTGAGGAGCAGGCTGTATAAGAGGGGACTAAGGGGAAGGTGAGGGGACTATGAGGAGCAGGATATATGAGAGGGAAGTGTGAGGCTCCATTGGGAGTTCTCTGAGAGGAGAGACTAAAGGAAAAATGGAGGGTATATGGGGAGTTTCCTGTGAGAAGAGGGACTATGGAGCATGTGGGGAACATTAGGGAGTGGTCTGTGAGTAAAAAGCTTTGGGTAAATTGAGGGACCATAGCTGGTGTTCTGTGAGAGACGGGATTATGGAGAAAGTGGGGGAACTATGAGGCGTGGTCTGATAGAGCGAACTATGGGGAAAGTGTAGGAACCATGTGGAGGGGTTTGTGAGAGACGGTACTATGGGGAAACTATAGGACATGGTCTATGAGACGAGGCCTATAAAGAAGTGGAAGATGAGGGTCTGTAAGAGATCAAAGACTTGGGGGACACTCTGTAAAAGTAGGGGTACCACAGGGAGCCGTCAGTTAATTTGGCCAGTGTGGAATGAGGGAAACCATGGTGAGCGGTCTCTGATGGGGACCGTTGGAAACAGTTTGTGTTAAATGAGAGACAATCGGGATCACAAGATAAGAGGAGTGACTGAGAAGAGCGGTCCGGTGCCCATCATATAGATTAATGGCGGAGTGAACGGCATGTGCTGTGATGAATATAAAGTCTGCACTGTTGCATCATGATGTTGTTTATGGGGGTCTGTCTGATAAGTGACAGTGAGCCCTGGACCCAGAGGTACAAACCCACTGTTCGCCGCCCCTGCCCCCCAGCTCTAAATTATCCTAGGTACAAGCCCCCTGCACACAGCTCCTGCCCCCCAGTTCTGCATTACCCAAAGTACAAGCCCCCTGCACACAGACCCTGCCCCTCATTTCTGCATTACCCAAGGTGCAAGACCCCTGCACACAGCTTCTGCCCCCATTTCTCCATTACCCAAGGTACAAGCAAGCCCCCTACACACAGTCCCTGCTTGCCAGTTCTGTATTACCGAAGGTACAAGCCCCCTGCACACAGCCACTGCCCCCAGTTCTGCATTACCCACAGGTACAAGCCCCCTGCACACAGCCCCTGCCCCCAGGTCTGCATTACCTAAGATACAAGTCCCCTGAACATATTCCCTGCCCCCCAGTTCTGCATTACCCAAGATACAAGACCTCTGCACACAGCTCCTGCCCCCCAGATCTGCATTACCTAAGATACAAGCCCCCTGCACACAGCCCCTGCCTCCCCCCAGTTCTGCATTACCCACAGGTACAAGGCCCCTGCACACAGCCCCTGCCCCCAGGTCTGAATTACCTAAGATACAAGCCCCCTGCACACAGCCCCTGCCCCCCAATTCTGCATTACCCACAGGTACAAGCTCCGTGCGAAAAGCCCCTTCCCCCCTTAGGACTGCATTACCTAAGATACAAGTCCCCTGCACACATTCCCTGCCCCCTAGTTCTGCATTACCCAAGGTACAGCACCCTTGCACACAGCTCCTGCACCCCAGGTCTGCATTACCCTAGGTACACACCCCTGCCTCCAGGTCTGCATTATCCACTGGTATAAGCCCCCTTCACACAGCTCCTGCCCCTCAGTTCTGCATTACCCAAGGTACAAGCCCCTGCACACAGCCTCTCTTTGTCAAGGCACGGAAAACCCACCAGGAGGCAGTAAACCTCATATGCTATCCAGGGGTGTACATAGAAATCATGGGGCCCCATTACAGAAGTTCTAATTGGGCTCCCCCCCTCCCCAAAAAAAATAATTGTTGGGGTCACAGGGGAGCATATCTCATAACTTTCCAGCCTTTACATAGTAATTTCCTCATGCTGAAGTCCTAGATTCCTTTTGCATTACCCCCATAAGTATGATGCCAACAAAACAAAAGTACCCCCCCCCAAAACACAGAATGATACCCCCATGGTGAATTCCTCTACATTAACCTCCACATGCACAGTATAATTACTCTATTGTACCCCACCTCAACTCCCAAGGCAATGTATGGTGACCCCGACACAGTATGATCCCCCAGCTGTGACCCCCATACAGCCCTTCATGCAGTATAATGGACCTACATACAGTATGATGGCCCCACACCTCTCCACACTGTATAATGGCCCGCACTAGCTCTCCACACAGCATGATGGTACCCACACAGGGCTGCCACTAGGAATTACAGGTCCCCATACTGGCTAAATTTTTGGGCCCCCTTGAGACTCTGCCCAGGCTCCACCCCAGCTCCGCCTCAACCCCTCGAATGTTCCACAGTCCCGCCGCCCACTCTTGGAAAAACTCTACTTTCTGCACTACGTCTTCACCAATCACACATTAACAGTACCCATTGAACACCGTCTCACATATACAGTACAGACCAAAAGTTTGGACACACCTCATTTAAAGATTTTTCTGTATTTTCATAACTATGAAAATTGTACATTCACACTGAAGGCATCAAAACTATGAATTAACACATCTGGAATTATATACTTAACAAAAAAGTGTGAAGCAACTGAAAATATGTCTTATATTCTAGGTTCTTCCAAGTAGCCACCTTTTGCTTTGATGACTGCTTTGCACACTCTTGGCATTCTCTTGATGAGCTTCAAGAGGTAGTCACCGGAAATGGTCTTCCAACAATCTTGAAGGAGTTCCCAGAGATGCTTAGCACTTGTTGGCCCTTTTGCCTTCACTTTGCGGTCCAGCTCACCCCAAACCATCTCGATTGGGTTCAGGTCTGGTGACTGTGGAGGCCAGGTCATCTGGCATAGCACCCCATCACTCTCCTCCTTGGTCAAATAGCCCTTACACAGCCTGGAGGTGTGTTTGGGGTCATTGTCCTGTTGAAAAATAAATGATGGTCCAACTAAAAGCAAACCGGATGGAATAGCATGCCGCTGCAAGAAGCTGTGTTAGCCATGCTGGTTCAGTATGCCTTCAATTTTGAATAAATCCCCAACAGTGTCACCAGCAAAGCACCCCCACACCATCACACCTCCTCCTCCATGCTTCACGGTGGGAACCAGACATGTAGAGTCCATCCGTTCACCTTTTCTGCGTCGCACAAAGACACGGTGGTTGGAACCAAAGATCTCAAATTTGGACTCATCAGACCAAAGCACAGATTTCCACTGGTTTAATGTCTATTCCTTGTGTTCTTTAGCCCAAACAAGTCTCTTCTGCTTGTTGCCTGTCCTTAGCAGTGTTTTCCTAGCAGCTATTTTACCATGAAGGCCTGCTGCACAAAGTCTCCTCTTAACAGTTGTTGTAGAGATGTGTCTGCTGCTAGAACTCTGTGTGGCATTGACCTGGTCTCTAATCTGAGCTGCTGTTAACCTGCGATTTCTGAGGCTGGTGACTCGGATAAACTTATCCTCAGAAGCAGAGGTGACTCTTGGTCTTCTTTTCCTGGGGTGGTCTTCATGTGAGCCAGTTTCTTTGTAGCGCTTGATGGTTTTTGCAACTGCACTTAGGGACATTTTCAAAGTTTTCCCAATTTTTCCCACTGACTGACCTTCATTTCTTAAAGTAACGATGGCCACTCGTTTTTCTTTACTTAGCTGCTTTTTTCTTGCCATAATACAAATTCTAACAGTCTATTCAGTAGGACTATCAGCTGTGTATCCACCTGACTTCTGCACAACACAACTGATGGTCCCAACCCCATTTATAAGGCAAGAAATCCCACTTACTAAACCTGACAGGGCACACCTGTGAAGTGAAAACCATTTCCGGTGACTACCTCTTGAAGCTCATCAAGAGGATGCTAAGAGTGTGCAAAGCAGTCATCAAAGCAAAAGATGGCTACTTTGAAGAACCTAGAATATAAGACATATTTTCAGTTGTTTCACACTTTTTTGTTAAGTATATAATTCCACATGTGTTAATTCACAGTTTTGATGCCTTCAGTGTGAATGTACAATTTTCATAGTCATGAAAATACAGAAAAATCTTTAAATGAGAAGGTGTGTCCAAACTTTTTGTCTGTACTGTATATATATATAGACACTGCTCAAAAAAATAAAGGGAACACTCAAATAACATATCCTAGATCTGAATGAATGAAATATTCTCATTGAATACTTTGTTCTGTAGAAAGTTGAATGTGCTGACAACAAAAACACAAAAAAATCATCAATGGAAATCAAATTTATTAACCAATGGAGGCCTGGATTTGGAGTCACCCCCAAAATTAAAGTGGAAAAACACACTACAGGCTGATCCAACTTAGATGTAATGTCCTTAAAACAAGTCAAAATGAAGCTCAGTATTGTGTGTGGCCTCCACGTGCCTGTATGACCTCCCTACAACGCCTGGGCATGCTCCTGATGAGGTTGCGGATGATCTCCTGTGAGATCTCCGCCCAGACCTGGACTAAAGCATCTGCCAACTCCTGGGCAGTCTGTGGTGCAACGTGACGTTGGTGGATGGTGCGAGACATGATGCCCCAGATGTGCTCAATCGGATTCAGGTCTGGAGAATGGGCGGGCCAGTCCACAGCTTCAATGCCTTTATCTTGCAGGAACTGCTGACACACTCCAGCCACATGAGGTCTGGCATTGTCCTGCATTAGGAGGAACCCAGGGCCAACCGCACCAGCATATGGTCTCACAAGGGGTCTGAGGATCTCATCTCGGTACCTAATGGCAGTCAGGCTACCTCTGGCGAGCACATGGAGAGCTGTGCGGCCCTCCAAAGAAATGCCACCCCACACCATTACTGACCCAGTGCCAAACCGATCTTGCTGAAGGATGTTGCAGGCTGCAGATCGCTCTCCACGTCGTCTCCAGACTCTGTCACGTCTGTCACATGTGCTCAGTGTGAACCTGCTTTCATCTGTGAAGAGCACAGGGCGCCAGTGGCGACTTTGCCAATCCTGGTGTTCTGTAGCAAATGCCAAGCGTCCTGCACGGTCTTTGGCTGTGAGCATAACCCCTATCTGTGGACGTCAGGCCCTCATACCACCCTCATGGAGTCGGTTTCTAACCGTTTGTGCAGACACATGCACATTTGTGGCCTGCTGGAGGTCATTTTGCAGGGCTCTGGCAGTGCTTCTCCTGTTCCTCCTTGCACAAAAGCGGAGGTAGCGGTCTTGCTGCTGGGTTGTTGCCCTCCTACGGCCCCCTCCACGTCTCCTGGTGTACTGGCCTGTCTCCTGGTAGCGCCTCCTGCCTCTGGACACTACGCTGACAGACAAATCAAACCTTCTTGCCACAGCTCGCATTGATGTGCCATCCTGGATGAGCTGCACTACCTGAGCAACTTCTGTGGGTTGTAGAGTCCGTCTCATGCTACCACGAGTGTGAAAGCACAACCAACATTCAAAAGTGACCAAAACATCTGCCAGAAAGCATTGCTACTGAGATGTGGTCTGCGGTCCCCACCTGCAGAACTACTCCTTTTATTGAGTGTGTCTTGATAATTGCCAATAATTTCCATCTATTGTCTATTCCATTTGCACAACAGCATGTGAAATTGATTGTCAATCCGTGTTTCTTCCTAAGTGGACAGTTTGATTTCACAGAAGTTTGATTTACTTGCAGTTATATTCTGTTGTTTAAGTGTTCCCTTTATTTTTTTGAGCAGTGTGTATGTATATATATATATACTCGTGTGTATGTATATATATATACTCGTGTGTATGTATATATATATATATATATATATATATATATATATATATATATATATATATATATATATATATATAACCATATAATATAGCATGAGAGATCCTGTAGCCAGGAGCCAATTCAGTCAGTGCATATAACTTTATATATCTGTGGACAGTATAACACATCCAGTGTACATATTGTTATATACCATCTGGTGTCTGTAGCCATGGTATATTATATATTGGTGATCCCGGACCCTGAGGAGGGGAACACATGGCATTACCAGGAATGCTATGTGTTCTGCTTAGTTAAGGGTTAAATGGCGGGAGAATGGCTTTCCCGCCGCTTTCAGATGGTCATGTAGCTAGGAGAAGTTAGGGAATTGATTGGATCTAAGGCCCGGCCATTCAGGGCACCGTAACAGGGGAGATTTGTTTTCTGCCCTGGAGATGGACCGTGATTGGAGCGGGTATCAGCTGGGGGATATAAGGGAGCAGTGCCGGAGGTTCATGTCTGTCCTCCGGCACTGTCGTACCTGAAGTGCTGCCCTGCCCTCCCTCCCTGAATTTTTGGCACGGCCTAGCGTTAGTCGTCCAGGTATCTGGATGGACAGATAGTTGATTAACGGGCTTAAGCCTCATGGCCGAGCTGCGGTGTTGGAAAAATGGTTTGAACCTTTTAAGAAGTTATTATGTTAATATGGTTATATTTATATGATATGTTTTAATATTTTAATAAAGGCTGTGGCCAATCTTTTATCCACCAAGTCAATGTGTCAAGCAGTATTTGTTATGCGCTGTTTAGGTAGAGAGTTAGATTAATGTGTAATGCCTTTGCAATGTATCTGTAAAAATCGAAAGCTATACTATGGCTCTGTATGGCATCTGATTTTTTTTACGCACCCAGACTTGAATGTGCGAGTCTCATCTGATTTATAGAAGAAACCAGAGCACGCTGCACTATTTTTCTCACACAAATTCAGTGAAAAAAAAAGTCTCATCTGCACTGTGCCACTGAATAACAATGGTCCGAGTGTGGTCCGTTATTTCAACAGACAGCACCCGGACCAAAAATACAATCCTGTGAATGAGCCCCAATCCTGGCTAGAAATCAGACATGAATTGCAGCAGCTGCTTACTGATGGTCTCCTGGCCAATCTCCTGCCAGCTTCCAGGATTTAAACCACAGAGAGGAAGCAGTCAGCAGATTGTGTGCTGTGATGAGGGCCTTTATGAGAGGGTGTAAAGATGGCAGCTGTGATGACCAGGGTAAGTGGAAGGGCTCTGGCGGGTGCAAGGGTTAAGTTACTTGCATGTTGTCTGGTTATAGGTAAATTCCACTTTTACATTGTGCTGCTGTTTTATGAGATTTGCATTGCTGGGTTCTTCATGGTTTATGTGGAGGCATGTCATTGTATGATTTTCCAATTTTCTTTTTTTTGTCTTATTGCTGAAACTAGAACTTGGCTTCTTCACTCTTTTTAGGCCATTTTAAAAAAAAAACAACCTTGTTGCTTACTGAAATTCCTGCTGTGACTTTGCTGCTTGCCTACAGGACTGAGTTAGTACTGGGCTAGCTGAGGCCTAACCCTGACAGCACATGTAACTCCTTTAGTGATATGGGTTAGGATTAGTGATGAGCGAGCACAAAAATGCTCGGGTACTCGTTGCTCGGGTCGAGCAAATTGGAATACTCAGGTGCTCGACCCGAGCAACGAGCCCAATGTAAGTCTATGGGAAACTCGAACATTTTTCCGGCGGCTCCCCCCGGCGGTCTGCAGAGGGCCTAAAAATTGCCCAAATCGATGGGAACAGTGCTCAAATGACATGGGAAAAGCATGGGGAAGACCCCTGGAAGCATTTCTGACTCCCAGGTCACTGCTGTCAACAACGTTGTCAGAGTATTACACCACTTTTACGGACTCACAATAAAACATACAAAAACAAAACCAAAATGGATTTTCCTGGGAAATATATTAAGGAACATCCTTTCCAGGGTAATGACTTGTATATAAGGCAAAATAAATAACCAAAAATACTCCTCCACACCTTGGGCTATGTTCACACGTAGCGTTTTTGATACGTTTTTGCACTTTTGCATTGCTTTCAACAAAGACAAATGCATTCACTGGGAAATGTAATTTTAACATTTTACAACCTTATCTGGCCATGTGGTGTGTGACACATCATCAGACACATGCATACAGTGCTGAAAAGACATGGGAACAGCATGGGGAAGACCTCTGGAAGCATTTCTGACTCCCAGATCACTGCCTAAAAGTGTGCCCATCATAAGTGATCCTTGGCGCATGCGACGATGCCTCCCGCCATGCACCTGTCGTTGCAGACTTGCAACAATCACTGTCCACGTCCTTATCCCAGTGCAGCGTTCAGTTGTCCCTACCCCATTCCTTGGAATGCAAGCGCAAGTATGCAGCCAGCCACCAACCCACCCACAGGCTGCAATACTATACTGCCAAATTTTTGACAGCTGCTTGCACTTGAAAATGTGGCCTTTTAGGCTCGTGGAGGCGGAAGCTTTTGATAACCTCATGCAGGAGGCGGCCGGGTGTCCATACTCCTGTCCCCAGCCGCCACTGTTTCTCCCGGTGTCGTCTCCTCCTTCCACAAGCACGGTTCCCACAACATTACCCGTGCCCTCCCCAGTGCAATTACTGGGAAGGACCGCCTAACCACAAACACGTGGACAGGGAAGGTACGGAGCCAGTCCACAGCTTTTTTTGCTGAGTTTATTTCACCACAGCCATATTCTTTAGCTTGGTGAAAGGACTTGGGAAACCATATCTACCCAGCTGTCATTTCTCCCAAGAAGTCTTCTAAAGCTGCTTTCACTTGAAATGTGGCCATTGAGGCTCGAGAAGTCGGAAGCTTTTCATAACCTCATGCCAGCAGCGGCTGGGTGTCCAAACTCGGTCCCCAGCCGCCACTGTTTCTCCTGGGGTCGTCTCCGTCTTCCACAAGCACGGGTCCCACAACATTACCCGTGCCCTCTCCAGTGCACATACTGGGAAGGACCGCCTACCCACAAACACGTGGACAGATGAATGTGGCCAGGGATGGTACGGAGCCAGTCCACAGCTTTTTTTGCTGAGAGTTTTATTTAGCTCGGTGAAAGGACTGGCATAGAGGGAAATCGTATCTACTCTGGGTGTCATTTCTCCGTCACCAGGTTCCGCCCATTGTCACACACGACCATGCCTGGCTGTATGTTCAGCGGTAAGAGCCACAGATCAGGCTGCTGTGTTACAGCTTTCAACAACTCTGCAGTGCTGGGCGGTTTGTCAATTAAGCATTAAGCATGTTATCTTCAGCACAGCCTGTTGCCGCTTGGCCAAGGCAGTGCTGCAGTGCTGTCAGCTTGTGACTGATGTGGTCATTTTGGAGATGGAGGAGGAGGGGCATGAGCTGAACAATGTGATTACATTGAGGTTAAATTGGTGAAGCTGTTTTTTATACTAAAGAAAGATCCTATTGCTTTATTTTTTTACGTTATTTTTTAAGACAAATGCATTCACTGGGAAATGTCATTTTAACATTTTACAACCTTATCTGGCAATGTGGTGTGTGACACCTCATCAGACACATCCTTTTTTATTTGTGATGGAGGGACTCTGAAAGTCATAAAGCCTAATTTTATAGGGACATCAGATGGCCCTTACTATTCTTAAAAGGCCAGCAGTCGGCCCTAGCTATTGTTAGAGAGCCATCAGCCGGCTATGCTTTGTTGTTCCCATTATTAACAAGTGGGTCTTCTATACTGTTATTGCGTATCCAGTGACTGGAAGGGCTGCCAAAAATTTGGACGCAACCCAATACACCTTTGAAGAGACATAGAGGAGGGTCTCAGTAAAAAAAATGTTCCCATTATAAAGGAGCGGGTCTCCTATAGTGGTAATGCCCATGCTGTGACTGCAAGGGCTGCCAAAATTTGGGAAAAACCCCACTAAGAATTTAAAGACAAACGGGATAATTAGGATAGAGTATCAAGTTGCATACTACCAAGGTTATAAAATAAAATATAAACATACTATCGATATTGCAACTTACTCATTGGATATATATAAAGAGGCTAATCGTCAAATAGACTATATACAAGAGGGAGCCGAAGCACAAAACAACGATCTATAGCCAATTATATTGAAAAATGTGAAACAATCTTTATTAAACATATAGCCACAAGAAGTCTGGAGAGACTATTGAATGCAAAAAATACATACACAAGCCTAAAAACCTGATTAAAAACAAGCAAGTATCACGCAAAGTACAGATTCCTCTATTGTCAAATCCCTATTGCACAAAGACATTGTATAGCAGACAGGGCCGGCTCCAGGTTTTTCTGGGCCCCGGGCGAAAGAGTCTCAGTGGGCCCCTTTAACACATACCACGATTCATGATGCAGAGATACGGCGGAGAAATATATATATATAGTACAATGCAAAGATTTCACTTCATGAGTGATATCTATTGTAAATTCCACAATAGCTCAGAAACCGGTGAATCGCTCCACACAGAATAGTGGCCCCCATATAAGGCTCCATACGGAATACTGGCCCCCATATAACGCTTCATACGGAATACTGGCCCCCATATAAGGCCCCATACGGAATACTTGCCCCCATATAAGGCCCCATACGGAATACTGGCCCCCATATAAGACCCCATACGGAATACTGGCCCCCATATAAGACCCCATACGGAATACTGGCCCCCATATAAGGCCCCATACGGAATACTGGCCCCCATATAAGGCTCCATGCGGAATACTGGACCCCATATAAGACCCCATACGGAATACTGGCCCCCATATAAGACCCCATACGGAATACTGGCCCCCATATAAGACCCCATACGGAATACTGGCCCCCATATAAGACCCCATACGGAATACTGGCCCCCATATAAGACCCCATACGGAATACTGGCCCCCATATAAGACCCCATACGGAATACTGGCCCCCATATAAGACCCCATACGGAATACTGGCCCCCATATAAGACCCCATACGGAATACTGGCCCCCATATAAGACCCCATACGGAATACTGGCCCCCATATAAGACCCCATACGGAATACTGGCCCCCATATAAGACCCCATACGGAATACTGGCCCCCATATAAGGCCCCATGCGGAATACTGACCCCCATATAAGGCTCCATGCGGAATACTGACCCCCATATAAGGCTCCATGCGGAATACTGACCCCCATATAAGGCTCCATGCGGAATACTGGCCCCCATATAAGGCTCCATACGGAATACTGGCCCCCATATAAGGCTCCATACGGAATACTGGCCCCCATATAAGGCCCCATATGGAATACTGGCCCCTATATAAGGCTCCATATGGAATACTGGCCCCCATGTAAGGCTCCATACGGAATACTGGCCCCCATATAAGGCTCCATACGGAATACTGGCCCCCATATAAGGCTCCATACGGAATACTGGCCCCCATATGGAATACTGGCCCCCATATAAGGCTCCATACGGAATACTGGCTTCCATATAAGGCTCCATACGGAATACTGGCCCCCATATAAGGCTCCATACAGAATACTGGCCCCCATATAACGCTCCATACAGGATACTGGCCCCCATATAACGCTCCATACAGGATACCGGTCCCCATATAATGCTGCATGCAGGCTGTTACCCCCCACATAATGCCCCATACAGGCTGTCCCCCCCTTATAATGCTCCATGCAGGCTGTTACCCCCCACATAATGCCCCATACAGGCCCCTCCCTTTTAATGCTCCATGCAGGCTGTTACCCCCCACATAATGCCCCATACAGGCTGCCCCCCCCTTATAATGCTCCATGCAGGCTGTTCCCCCCCACATAATGCCCCATACAGGCCCCCCCTTTTAATGCTCCATGCAGGCTGTTACCCCCCACATAATGCCCCATACAGGCTGCCCCCCCCCCTTATAATGCTCCATGCAGGCTGTTCCCCCCCACATAATGCCCCATACAGGCCCCCCCCTTTTAATGCTCCATGCAGGCTGTTACCCCCCACATAATGCCCCATACAGGCTGCCCCCCTCTTTATAATGCCCCATGCAGGCTGTCACCCCTCCTCTTTATAATGCTCCATGCAGGCTGTCACCCCTCCTCTTTATACTGCCCCATGCAGGCTGTCACCCCTCCTCTTTATACTGCCCCATGCAGGATGTCCCCCCCTCTTTTTATAATGCCCCGTGCAGGCTGTTCCCCACCTTATAATGCCCCATGCAGGCTGGTCCCCACCTTATAATGCCCCATGCAGGCTGTCACCCCTCCTCATTATAATGCCCCAAGCAGGAATCCCCCCCTCTTTATAATGCCCCATGCAGGCTGTTCCCCACCTTATAATGCCCCATGCAGGTTGTCACCCCTCCTCTTTATAATGCCCCATGCAGGCTGTCACCCCTCCTCTTTATACTGCCCCATGCAGGCTGTCACCCCTCCTCTTTATAATGCCCCATGCAGGATGTCCCCCCCTCTCTTTATAATGCCCCGTGCAGGCTGTTCCCCACCTTATAATGCCCCATGCAGGCTGGTCCCCACCTTATAATGCCCCATGCAGGCTGTCACCCCTCCTCATTATAATGCCCCAAGCAGGAATCCCCCCCTCTTTATAATGCCCCATGCAGGCTGTTCCCCACCTTATAATGCCCCATGCAGGCTGTCACCCCTCCTCTTTATAATGCCCCATGCAGGCTGTCATCCCTCCTCTTTATAATGCCCCATGCAGGATGTCCCCCCCTCTCTTTATAATGCCCCATGCAGGCTGTCACCCCTCCTCTTTATACTGCCCCATGCAGGCTGTCACCCCTCCTCTTTATAATGCCCCATGCAGGATGTCCCCCCCTCTCTTTATAATGCCCCGTGCAGGCTGTTCCCCACCTTATAATGCCCCATGCAGGCTGTTCCCCACCTTATAATGCCCCATGCAGGCTGTCACCCCTCCTCTTTATAATGCCCCATGCAGGATGTCCCCCCCTCTCTTTATAATGCCCCATGCAGGCTGTCACCCCTCCTCTTTATAATGCCCCATGCAGGATGTCCCCCCCTCTCTTTATAATGCCCCATGCAGGATGCCCCCCCTCCCCTCTTTATAATGCCCCATGCCTCCATACATTAAAAAAAAAAAAAAAAATCAAATACTCACCTCCCTTCTCCTCACCTGCTACCTGCTGCCCGCTGCCTGCTGCCCGCCGCTCGCTGCTCGGCTCCGAACTCCAGCGTTGTCGGCGTCTTCCCGCTCAGCGCTCCCTGTGACGGCTCAGGGGAGGGCGCGGTGTAAAGACGTCACCGCGCCCTCTGACCTGAGACGTCACAGGGAGCGCAGAGCAGGAAGACAGCTGATCTGCGGAGGCACGGGGAGAGGTAAGTATCGGGCTGCCGGGGCCCTGAGCAAGCGGCGGAGAAGGGCGGGCGCTGACACCGCTCTCCTCCACCCATAGCCCAGCGGGGTGCGCGACCCCTCTGCCTGCTCAGGGCCCCGGCATTTGCCCGGGTGCGCCGGGTGCTGACGCCGGCCCTGATAGCAGAGAAGATATATATGTAGATATACAGGAAAAGAGATCTATATGTATCCAAGATGCCCCCATTCAGATAAATCTATATCCTACCCTCACATCATGTCCCATGGCAATCACTCATATTTACCTTGGTGGGGAGGGCGAAGCCTGCACAACCTGCACAATGCGTGTATCCCCAGAGGAATCTGTACTTTGCGTGATACTTGCTTGTTTTTAATCAGGTTTTAAGGCTTGTGTATGTATTTTTTGCATTCAATAGTCTCTCCAGACTTCCTGTGGCTATATGTTTAATAAAGATTGTTTCACATTTTTCAATATAATTGGCTACAGATCGTTGTTTTGTGCTTCGGCTCCCTCTTGTATAAGAATTTAAAGACACATAGAGCAGGGCCAGAGTAACAAGGTACGACATGTTCCCATTAGAAAGGAGAGGGTCTGCTATACAGTTATAGGGTATGCAGTGAGTCCAACGGCAGACCAAATTTAGAAAAACACCACTAAGAATTTAAAGACACATAGAGCAGGGCCACAGTAACAAGGTACGACATGTTCTCATTAGAAAGGAGAGGGTCTGCTATACAGTTATAGGGTATACAGTGAGTCCAACGGCTGACCAATTTTAGGAAAAACCCCACTAACAATTTAAAGACACACGGAGCAGGGCCACAGTAATGACAAATTCCCATTAGAAAAGAGAGAGTCTCCCATAGTGTTGGCCTATGCAGTGAATGCAAGGGCTGCCAAAAATTTGGAGGCACTTCAATGCCCCTTGGAAGAGACGTGGAGGAGGGCCTCATAAAAAAATGTTCGCATTAGAAAGGAGCGGGCCTCCTATACTTGTAATGCCCATGCACTAAGTGTATGGGCTGACAAACATTTACCCCTGGGGGGAGTATACATGAACATACTGTATAAAAAAAATTTTTAACGGACATCATAAACACCCTTTAAAAAAATTATGTGGGTGTTGCATCACGGACCACGGTCATCATGGTGATATGGTGGTGGAGGATGAGGAGAAGGAGGAGGACAAGAGCAAATAGCCAAATCAGGAAGCGTATACCCATGTGTGGGTGTGAAAAGGTGCATGGGAATACACCTCCCAAGAAAAGACACTGGATTTGAGTTTCTCACGCTGCTATCATTCGGTGGTGTTGAGAAGCCTGGCCCAATCCAGCCCTTGTTCATTTTTATAAGAGTCAGCCTGTCAGCATTTTCAGTTGACAGGCAGATCATTGATTTTTGGGCCTTCTGTGTAACTGCCAGGTACCACTGACCTAGATGCTGTACCGAAATCTCGCACATCAATCTGCTCATCTCTAGTGTCTAGCAGTGGCTGTCCCTATTGACTACACGTAAACCCTCAGTCATACTGATCATTCTATTATAATGGGAAGTCGGAAAAGATAAGTGTTGGCAGGACAAGTGTCTTGTCAATAGCCAACTCATGTCTATGGCCACCTTAGCATCCGGAAAGCCATTCTCCAACCTACCATAAAAATGGAGGATAGGTAAAGGCTGTTAGAGCCTCAGCTAAACCTCACGTAAAAGAAGTCATGTAACAGTTATTTTAAAATAATAATGTAAATAAAACACAAGTCCGGATAAATGTCATTTTCCAAAACTTTATTTAGCATTGACTTTTTAATTAAAATCATTAAAGTATAAACTCTATTTTAAATGTAAAAAAAGCTGCAGGGGCAACAGTTTTTCTTCTGAAACTCCTTTGTGGTCAAGATGTTCTGCTGTCAAAGGCCCTGCTTGTTCTTGGTCTTCCCCATCGTGCAAATTCTGAAGACCAGGATTGCTCCTCGGGGTCAGGCTTTTGTTGACCAGTCATGAGGTCAGAATGCCATGGAGATATATAGCCTTCAGTTTAGGAAAGCAAGAGGGGAATAAGATGAATGTGATGTACTGACAAGACAGAGCTAAAAAAACAATATGTATGAAATAATATGTGACGTTGCAAGTTGCACAAAAATTGGGCCACAATGACCAAAGTGCAGTAGCATTAAAGAGCTTACAAAATGCATGTTTTAAAGAGAAACTGTCATTTGCCATTAATATGTTTTTTTTTTCCAAAACAACTTCAGGGAAACAAAATCATTTAGACCAGGTAAAATATTTCCATATTTATGACAAGTGACAGATCCTCTTTAAAGAAGAACTCCCGACAAACATATTATCTTGTAAACCCTTCTAGATACAGGGAAGGAAATAATTATTTGATCAATTGCTGTTTTTGTAAGTTTGCCCACTGACAAAGACATGAACAGTCTATAATTTTAAGGGTAGGTTAATTTTAACATTGAGAGATAGAATATCCCCCCAAAAAATCAAGAAAATCACATTGTATAAATTAGATACATTTATTTGCATTTTGCAGTGAGAAATAAGTATTTGATCCCCTACAAACCATTATGAGTTCTGGCTCCTACAGACTAGTTAGACGCTCCTAATCAACTTGTTACCTGCATTAAAGACAGCTGTCTTACATAGTCACCTGTATAAAAGACTCCAGTCCACAGACTCAATTAATCCGTCAGACTCTAACCTCTACAACATGGGCAAGACCAAAGAGCTTTCTAAGGATGTCAGGGACAAGATCATAGACCTGCACAAAGCTGGAATGGGCTAAAAAACATAAGTAAGATGCTGGGTAAGAAGAAGACAACTGTTGGTGCAATAGTAAGAAAATGGAAGAAGTACAAAATTACTGTCAATCAACATCGATCTGGGGCACCATGCAAAATCTCACCTCATGAGGTAGCCTTGATCATGAGGAAGGTGAGAGATCAGCATAAAACTACAGAGGGGGAACTTGTTAATGATCTCAAGGTAGCTGGGACCACAGTCACCAAGAAAACCATTGGTCGGGCGAGTACAGAGTATCTTCAGCATGCTCGGTGATATGTTTGAATCACTCCCATGTGCATGATTTGCGACTGTTTGACAGCTTTAATACATGTGAAGAATGCTTGTTTCTTAAGCATTCCTCACATGTATTAAAACTGTCAAACAAGCACGCTGAAGATACTTGGTACTCGCCCGAGCATACTTGTCGAAAGGGTTAACTGAACATACTCGCTCATCACAAGAGCAGGCCCATCTGAAGTTTGCCAATGAACACCTGGATGATTCTGTGAGTTATTGGGAGAAGGTGCTGTGGTCAGATGAGACAAAAATTGAGCTCTTTGGCATTAACTCAACTCGCTGTGTTTGGAGGAAGAGAAATGCTGTCTGTGACCCAAAGAACACCATCCCCACTGTCAAGCATGGAGGTGGAAACATTATGTTTTGGGTGTGTCTCTTTGCTAAGGGCACAGGACTACTTCACCGCATCAATGGGAGAATGGATGGAGCCATGTACCGTAAAATCCTGAGTGACAACCTCCTTCCCTCCACCAGGACATTAAAAATGGGTCGGGACAGGGTCTTCCAGCAAGATAATGAAAAACATACAGCCAAGGCAACAAAGGAGTGGAGGGAGTGGAAGCTTCGAGTTGCCAATCGACAGCCTCAAAATCTGAATGATTTAGAGATGATCTGCAAAGAGGAGTGGACCAAAATTCCTCCTGACATGTGCGCAACCCTCATCATCAAGTACAAAAAAAGTCTGACTGCTGTGCTTGCCAACAAAGGTTTTGCCACCAAGTATTAATTGTTGTTTTCCAGAGGAATCAAATACTTATTTCTCACTGCAAAATGCAAATAAATTTATCTAATATATACAATGTGATTTTTTGGGGGGATATTCTATCTCTCAATGTTAAAATTAACCTACCCTTAAAATTATAGACTGTCCATGTCTTTGTCAGTGGGCAAACGTACAAAAACAGCAAGGGATCAAATAATTACTTCCTTCACTGTATGTATGCTATGTAGTATTATTGTGTTACAATACTTACTGATCACCTTCTACCCCAGTTTTCAGTGCCGCCTAGGTTCATTAAAAGCTGTTAGAATTTTTTTGCACACCGCCAAATCTTTGTTCAATTAGTCCATAACCCCGATCTTATGAAACCTTTTCTTCATCCCAATTGAGCTTAATGGCATATGGCTGAAAGAGATCTTCCCCATCAGAATCACCCTACATGTAAACTTCAGGGAATCCAACAATGGCTAAAAATTTCTGACCATCACATCACACCGCATTCACCTTTCCATCTTCCAGTAATCAACTTGACAGCCGGCAGCCTACACTGCCCTTTTAGCGAGTCCACTTATATTCCTATATAGGACAGTCTTGAAAATGGAAAATATTTTTTTTGTGAATTCCATTAATAATTTCTCCTCTGCTTCCTCACTACCTGTCTAAGTCTGTCTTCGCTGCCAAGACTTAGGTTAAAAAAAAAAAAAAAACATCCACGTACTCTCCTTCCCTGATGCTCTTACTACAAATGTATAAGTGGATGACAATGAACATACCCTGCGCTGTGACTAGTATCTCACTGTTCTGAGCTTTCAGCCATGTAGTGATCACCTCTTTCTTATAACACTTCACAGCTTTCAAACACTTTATTAACGTGTTAAACATATTTCCTTCCTTACTGCATGCATCTTCATCTGACAATACAGCCCCATCCAATCAATTAGAATAAGACTTACTTGGCTACTGCGGTGCTGCTTGGATTGTGTCCTTGCTGTGACTTGCTCTTGTTTGGCCACTGTTTGCTGCGTGAGACCTCCATGCCCCGGCCACCTCTTATCGTCTAGTGTCCACATCTTGTTGCACCTTGTCGCTGCTTTGATCTCTGCAACAACAGACACTGTGCGAGTATGCGTTCACATGTGTTTCACTGAGGACGCAACAAATTCCTGCCCACGCCAATTACTCCCAGTACGTGGCCTGTGCTGTGACTACTCACCTAATCCTGGATGCTGTCCATGCTTCCCAACCTAAATTTGTCCTGGCCTCTGTTCCTCACATCTCCTAGTTCTGAGTCCATGATCTGCTCCTGCTATATACTGGTTATGTCCAAGGCCTATTTCTAGTTATAGCTTGTGGTCATGAAACTGATCCCGGCTGTGTCCCTGGTCCCATGATCCTGGATGCAGCTCTTTGCTGTGTCCTAGTTATCCGTCACTCTGCTTACAGCTCCACATCTGGTACTTAAAGGGGTTTTCCAATGAACAAAAGTTCATTTTAATCAATACATCTTGAATAATAAGTTCCACAATTGGATGTGTTTAAATAAAATGTTCCTGTGCTAAGATAATCTTATAAATGTGCCCCTGCTGTGTACTGTGTAATGACCCGACTTCTGTGTGCCACTGAAGCACATGGCCCGAACAGATGCCACATAAGCACATGGTCTGATGTCCACATGCTGCTGAAGTATGCGGCCCGGCGTCTCTTTGCCACCAAAACACACGGCCTGGCATCTGCGTGCCACCAGAGCACACAGCTCAACTTCCACATGCCAACAAAGCACGTAGCCTGGTTTCCGCTTGTCACTGAAGCATATGACCCAGCATCCGTATGCCACTGAAGCATACGGCCACGTCATCGAATGTCACTGAAATGCACGGCCCCGTGTCCATGTGCCACCAAAGTACACGGACCAACATCCACGTGCCACCGAAGCACATTGACCAACATCTGCCTGACACCGAAGCACATGGCTAAATGTTTGCAGCACAGTTAAATCCACTGGTAGAGAATATAATGCCATGCTATGGGTCATCTATGTACGCATATAAGAATATGACAAGCTATCAAAATATGAAATTACAACCAAACTGTAGATAATAATACAACCACTAACATACAGTATGTTATCTGAAAATGAATTACTGGAGAGTTTACCCTCCAGGTCACACTCATTGGCAATTGGTCTGCCTCTGTTTTTTTTTTCCACCAAAGCACAAGGCCTGACATCCGGGTACAAACGAAGCACACTGCCCAAAGTCCATGTGCTATCGAAGCACAAAGTCCGACGTCTGCGGGCCACCGAAGCACAAAGAACAGCGTCCACGTGTCACAGAAGCACAAGGTCCTCGAGTTTGAGTCCCACTGAAGCACAGGGCTTGGCATCCGGGTGCCACCGAAGCACACAGCCCCACGTCTTGGTGCCACCGAAGCACACAATCCCGTGTACGGGTGCCACCGAAGAACACAGCCCGGCATCCGGTTGCCACCAAGGCACACGGCACCGCGTACATGTGCCATTAAAGCACAAGGCACCGCGTACGGGTGCCACCGAAACACACGGTCCCGCTTACAGGTGCCATTGAAGCACATATCCCGGCACCTGGGTGTCACCAAAGCACACGGCCTGCGTATGGGTGCCATTGAAGCACATGGCCCTGCGCCTGGGTGCCACAGAAGCACACAAACCCGTGTCCGGGTGCCACCGAAGCACATGGCCTCCCTGTATGGGTGTCACCGAAGCACACAGACCCATGTCTGGGTGCCACCGAAGCATACACACCCGCATCTGGGTGCCACCGACGCATACGGCCTACCTGTACGGGTGCAACCGAAGCACATGGCCCCACATGCGAGTGCCACCGAAGCACACAGACCCGTGTCTGGTTGCCACCGAAGCACACAGACCCGCATCCGTGTACCACTGAAGCACATGGCCCCGCTTCTCGGTGCTACTGAAGCACTTAAATCGGCGTCTGGGTACCATCGAAGCACACGGCTTCATATACGAGTGACCCTGAAGCACAAGGGCTCGTGTCTGGGTGGCACCGAAGCACTCTGCCCCTCGTCCGGGTGGCACCGAAGCACATGGCCCCGCATCTAGGTGCCACCTAAGCACGCAGACCCGCATCCGTGTGCAACCGAACCACTCTGCCCCGCATCCGAATGCCACCGAAGCACATGGCCCTTTGTCTAGGTGCCACATAAGCACACAGATCTGCATTCGGATGCAACTGAAGTACACGGCCTCATGTCTGAGTGCCACCGAAACACACGCCCCATGTCTGAGTGTCACCGAAGCACATGGCCCCGCCTCCGGGTGCCACCGAAGCACATGGCCCCTCGTCCGGGTGCCACCGAAGCACACAGACCTGCGTCCGTGTACCACAGAAGCACATGGTCCTGAGTGCGTGTGCCATCGAAGCACATGACCCCGTTTCTCGGTGCTACCGAAGCACTAAGATCGGCATCCGGGTACCATCAAAGCACACGGCTCCATGTACGATTGCCCCTGAAGCACAAGGCCTCGTGTCTGGGTGTCACCGAAGCATGCTGACCCGCGTCTGGGTGCCACCGAAGCACACAATCCCGTGTACAGGTGCCACCGAAGAACTCGGCCCGGCATCCGGTTGCCACCAAGGCGCACGGCCCTGCGTACATGTGCCATTGAAGCACAAGGCACCATGTACGGGTGCCACCGAAACACATGGTCCCGCTTACAGGTGCCATTGAAGCACATATCCCGACATCTGGGTGTCACCGAAGCACACGGCCCTGCGTATGGGTGCCATTGAAGAACATGGCCCTGCGTCGGGGTGCCACCGAAGCATATGGCCCCACCTCACAGTGCCAAGGAAGCACACGGCCTCGCTTCTGGGTGCCACTTAAGCACACAGCCTCCCTGTACGGGTGCCACCGAAGCACACAGACCCGTGTCTGTGTGCCACCGAAGCACACAGATCCACGTCCATGTGCCATAGAAGCACATGACCCTGCGTCCGGGTGCCACAGAAGCATATGGCCCCGCTTTTGGGTGCTACCGAATCACAAAGACCGGCGTCCGGGTACCTCCGAAGCTCCATGTACGAGTGCCCATGAAGAACACGGTCTCGTGTCTGGGTGCCACCGAAGCACACAGACCCGCATTCGTGTGCCACTGTAGCACTCTGCCCCGCGTCCGTGTGCCACCGAAGCACATGACCCCTCGTCTGGGTGCCACTGAAGCACACAAACCCGCGTCCAGGTGGCACCGAAGCACACGGCCTACCTTTACGGGTGCTACCGAAGCACACTGCCCCACATATGAGTGCCACCGAAGCACACAGACCCGAGTCTGGTTGACACCGAAGCACACACTCCCGCATCTGTGTACCACCAAAGCAAATGGCCCCGCTTCTCGGTGCTACTGAAGCACTAAGATCGGCGTCTGGGCACCATCGAAGCACACAGCTCCATGTACGAGTGAACCTGAAGCACAAGGCCTCGTGTCTGGGTGGCACCGAAGCACTCTACCCCGCGTCCGGGTGCCACCGAAGCACATGGCCCCGCATCTAGGTGCCACCTAAGCACGCAGACCCGCATCCATGTGCCACCGAAGCACTCTGCCCCGCGTCCGGATGCCACCGAAGCACATGGCCCCTTGTCTAGGTGCCACAGAAGCACACAGATCTGCATTCAAGTGCCACCGAAACACACGCCCCATGTCTGAGTGCCACCGAAGCACATGGCCCTGCCTCCGGGTGCCACCGAAGCACATGGCCTTGCGTCTGGGTGCCACAGAAGCACACAAACCCGTGTCCGGGTTCCACCGAAGCACATGGCCTCCCTGTATGGGTGTCACCGAAGCACACAAACCCGTGTCTGGGTGCAACCGAAGCATACACACGCGCATCAGGGTGCCACCGACGCATATGGCCTACCTGTACGGGTGCAACCGAAGCACATGGCCCCACATGCGAGTGCCACCGAAGCACACATACCTGTGTCTGGTTGCCACCGAAGCACACAGACCCGCGTCCGGGTGCCACTGAATCACATGGCCCCGCTTCTCGGTGCTACTGAAACACAAAGCTTGCTGTCCAGGTACCACTGAAGAACACGGCTCCACGTATGAGTGTCCCTGAAGCACACGGCCCCACGTCTAAATGCCACATAAGCACACAGACCCGCGTCCGTTTGCCCCTGAAGCATACAGACCCGCGTCCGTGTGCCACCGAAGCATACAGACCTGCGTCCGTGTGCCACCGATGCATTCTGCCCCGCGTCTGGGTGCCACCGAAGCACAGAGACCCGCGTCTGGGTGTCACCGAAGCACACGGCCCAACGTCCAGGTGCCGCCAAAGCACACGGCCCCATGTCCGGGTGCCGCCAAAGCACACGGCCCACATACGAGTGCCACCGAAGTACACGGCCCCACTTCCGGGTGCCACCGAAGCACACTGCCCCGTGTGGTCGTCGTGCCATCGAAGCACACAGACCCGCGTCCATGTGCTACAGAAGCACACGGCCCTGCGTCCGGGTGCCACCGAAGCACGTGGCCACGCTTCTCGGTGCTACGGAAGCACAAAGATTGGCGTCTGGGTACCAACAAAGCACATGGCTCCACTTACGAGTGCCCCTGAAGCACACAGCCTCGTGTCTGGGTGCCACCAAAGCACACAGACCCGCATCCGTGTGCCATCGAAGCACTCTGCCCCGCGTCCGGGTGCAACCGAAGCATGTGGCCCCGCTTCTCAGTGCTACCGAAGCAGAAATATTGGCGTCCGGGTACCATCGAAGCACACGGCTCCACGTACGAGTGCCCCTGAAGCACACAGCCTCGTGTATGGGTGCCACCGAAGCACACAGACCCGCGTCCATGTGCCACAGAAGCACATGGCCCCTCGTCCGGGTGCCACCGAAGCACACAGACCCGCATCCTTGTACCACAGAAGCATATGGCCCTGCGTCTGTGTGCCACCGAAGCACATGGCCCCGTTTCTCAGTGCTACCGAAGAACTAAGATCGGCGTCCGGGTACCATCGAAGCTCACTGCTCCATGTACGAGTGCCCCTGAAGCACAAGGCCTCGTGTCTGGGTGTCACCGAAGCACGCTGCCCCGTGTCCGGGTGCCACCGAAGCACATGGCCAAGCATCTAGGTGCCACCTAAGCACGCAGACCCGCATCCGTGTGCCACCGAAGCACTCTGCCCCACGTCCAGATGCCACCGAAGCACATGGCCCCTTGTCTAGGTGCCACAGAAGCACACAGATCTGCATTCGGGTGCAACTGAAGCACTTGGCCCCGCATTCGCGTGCCACTGAAGCACATGGTCCTGCGTCTGGGTGCCACAGAAGCACACAAACCTGTGTCCGGGTGCCACCGAAGCACATGGCCTCCCTGTATGGGTGCTACCGAAGCATACACACTCGCATCAGGGTGCCACCGACGCATACGGCCTACCTGTATGGGTGCAACCGAAGCACAAGGCCCCACATGCGAGTGCCACCGAAGCACACATAACCGTGTCTGGTTGCCACCGAAGCACACAGCCCGCTTCTCGGTGCTACCGAAGCACAAAACTTGGCATCCAGGTACCACCGAAGAACACGGCTCCACGTACGAGTGTCCCTGAAGCACACGGCCCGACGTCTAAATGCCACCTAGGCACATAGACCCGTGTCCGTGTGCCACCAAAGCATACAGACCCGCGTCCGTGTGCCACCGAAGGACACTGCCCCGCGTCTGGGTGCCACCGAAGCACATGGCCCCACATACGAGTACCACCGAAACACACGCCCCGTGTCTGGGTGCCACCGAAGCACATAGCCCCGCATCTGGGTGCCACCAAAGCACATGGCCCCATGTCAAGGTGCCACAGAAGCACACAAACCCGTGTCCAGGTGCCACCGAAGCACACGGCCTCCCTGTACGGGTGCCACCGAAGCACACAGACCCGTGTCTGTGTGCCACCGAAGCACAGAGACCCATGTCTGTATGCCACCAAAGCACATGGCCCCGCTTCTCAGTGGTACGGAAGCACAAAGACCAGCGTCCGGGTATCACCAAAGAACACGGCTCCACGTACGAGTGCCCCTGAAGCACACGGCCCCGCGTCTAGGTGACACCTAAGCACACAGACCCACATCCGGATGCCACCGAAGCACATGGCCCCTTGTCTAGGTGCCACAGAAGCACACAGACCCACATTCGGGTGCAACCGAATCACAAGGCCCCACCTACTAGTGCCACCGACGCACGCAGACACGTGTGTGGGTGCCACCGAAGCACACAGATCCACGTCCATGTGCCATAGAAGCACATGGCCCTGCGTCCAGCTGCCACCGAAGCACATTGCCCCGCTTTTTGGTACTACCGAATCACAAAGACCGGCGTCCGGGTACCTCCGAAGCACACGGCTTCATGTACGAGTGCCCCTGAAGCACAAGGCCTTGTGTCTGCGTGCCACCGAAGCACACAAACCCACGTCCATGTGCCACCGAAGCACATGGCCCCGCATCTAGGTGCCACCTAAGCACGCAGACCCGCATCCATGTGCCACCGAAGGACTCTGCCCCGCGTCTGGGTGCCACCGAAGCACATGGCCCATGTCTAGGTGCCACCGAATCACACAGACCAGCGTCTGGGTGCCACCGAAGCACACGGCCCCACGTCCGGGTGCCACCGAAGCACACTGCACTGTGTGCTCGTGCCACCGAAGCACACAAACCCGCGTCTGTGTGTCATCGAAGCACTCTGCCCCCCGTTCGGGTGCCATCAAAGCACATGGCCCCTTGTCTAGGTGCCACCAAAGCACACAGACCCGCATTCGGGTGCCACCGAAGGACACGGCCCGGCTTCCGGTTGCCATCGAAGCACACAGCCCCACATACGAGTGCCACCGAAACACACGCCCCGTGTCTGGGTGCCACTGAAGCACATAGCCCCGCATCTGGGTTCCACCAAAGCACATGGCCCCATGTCAAGGTGCCACAGAAGCACACAAACCCGTGTCCAGGTGCCACCGAAGCACACGGCCTCCCTGTACGGGTGCCACCGAAGCACACAGACCCGTGTCTGTGTGCCACCGAAGCACAGAGACCCATGTCTGTATGCCACCAAAGCACATGGCCCCGCTTCTCAGTGGTACGGAAGCACAAAGACCAGCGTCCGGGTATCACCAAAGAACACGGCTCCACGTACGAGTGCCCCTGAAGCACACGGCCCCGCGTCTAGGTGACACCTAAGCACACAGACCCACATCCGGATGCCACCGAAGCACATGGCCCCTTGTCTAGGTGCCACCGAAGCACACAGACCCACATTCGGGTGCAACCGAATTACAAGGCCCCACCTACTAGTGCCACCGACGCACGCAGACACGTGTGTGGGTGCCACCGAAGCACACAGATCCACGTCCATGTGCCATAGAAGCACATGGCCCTGCGTCCAGCTGCCACCGAAGCACATTGCCCCGCTTTTTGGTACTACCGAATCACAAAGACCGGCGTCCGGGTACCTCCGAAGCACACGGCTTCATGTACGAGTGCCCCTGAAGCACAAGGCCTTGTGTCTGCGTGCCACCGAAGCACACAAACCCACGTCCATGTGCCACCGAAGCACATGGCCCCGCATCTAGGTGCCACCTAAGCACGCAGACCCGCATCCGTGTGCCACCGAAGCACTCTGCCCCGCGTCCGGATGCCACCGAAGCACATGCCCCCTTGTCTAGGTGCCACAGAAGCACACATATCTGCATTCGGGTGCAACTGAAGCACACGGCCCCACATAGGAGTGCCACCGAAACACACAGAGCCGTGGTCCGTATGCCACCGAAGCACATAGCCCCAAATCTGGGTGCCACCGAAGCAAATGGCCCTGCATCTGGGTGCCACAGAAGCACACAAACCCGTGTCCGGGTGCCACTGAAGCACATGGCCTCCCTGTATGGGTGTCACTGAAGCACACAGACCCGTGTTTGGGTGCCACCGAACCATACACATCCGCATAAGGGTGCCACTGACGCATACGGCCTACCTGTACGGGTGCAACCGAAGCACATGGCCCCACATGTGAGTGCCACCGAAGCACACATACACGTGTCTGGTTGCCACCGAAGCACACAGACCCGCGTCCGCGTGCCGCCAAATCACATGGGTCCGCTTCTCGGTGCTACCGAAGCACAAAGCTTGGTGCCCAGGTACCACCGAAGAACACGGCTCCACGTACGAGTGTCCCTGAAGCACACGGCCCCACGTCTAAATGCCACCTAAGCACACAGACCAGCGTCCGTGTGCCACCGAAGCATACAGACCCACGTCTGTGTGCCACCGAAGCACACAGACCCGTGTCTGGGTGCCACCGAAGCACACAGACCAGCGTCTGGGTGCCACCGAAGCACATAGCCCCGCTTCTCAGTGCTACCGAAGCACAAAGACCGGTGTCCGGGTACCACCGAATCACACTGCTCTGAGTACGAGTGCCCCTGAAGCACAAGGCCTTGTGTCTGTGTGCCACCGAAACACACAGACCCGCGTCCGTGTGCCACCGAAGCACTCTGCCCCGCGTCTGGGTGCCACCGAAGAACATGGCCCATGTCTAGGTGCCACCGAAGCACACAGACCCGCGACTGGGTGCCACCGAAGCACACGGCCCCACGTCCGGGTGCCGCCAAAGCACACAGCCCACATACGAGTGCCACCGAAGCACACGGCCCCACGTCCGGGTGCTACCGAAGCACAGTGCACCATGTGCTCGTGCCACCGAAGCACACAGACCCGCGTCCATGTGCCATCGAAGCACTCAGCCCCGCGTCCGGGTGCCATTGAAGCACATGGCCCCATGTCAAGGTGCCAAAGAAGCACACAAACCCGTGTCCAGGTGCCACCGAAGCACATGGCCTCCCTGTACAGGTGCCATCGAAGCACACAGACCCGTGTCTGGGTGCCACTGAAGCACACAGACCCACGTTCATGTGCTACAGAAGCACACGGCCCTGAGTCCGGGTGCCACCGAAGCATTCTGCCCCGCGTCCGGGTGCCACCGAAGCACGTGGCCCCGCTTCTCAATGCTACCGAAGCACAAATATTGGCGTCCGAGTACCACCGAAGCACATGGCTCCACGTACGAGTGCCCCTGAAGCACACAGCCTCGTCTCTGGGTGCCACCGAAGCACACAGACCCACGTACATGTACCACAGAAGCACATGGCCCCTCGTCCGGGTACCACCAAAGCACATGGCCCCGTATCTAGGTGCCAGCGAAGCACACAGACCTGCATCTGGGTGCCACCGAAGAACATAGTCCCACTTCTCGGTGCTACCGAAGAACAAAGACCGGCATCCAGGTGCCTCCGAAGCAAACGGCTGCACATACGAGTGCCCCTGAAGCACACGGCCTTATGTCTGGGTGCCACCGAAGCACACAGACCCGCATTCGTGTGCCACCGTAGCTTTCTGCCCCGCGTCTGTGTGCCACCAAAGCACATGACCCCCTGAACGGGTGCTACCGAAGCACACAGCCCTGCATAAGAGTGCGACCGAAGCACATGACCCCATGTCTAGGCGACACCGAAGCACAGACCCGTGTCTGGATGCCACCGAAGCACACGGGCCCACAACCGGGTGCCACCGAAGCACAGGGCCCTGTGTCTGGGTGCCACCGAAGCACACAGACCTGCGTCCGTGTGCCACCGAAGCACATGGCCCCTCATCCTGGTGCCACTGAAGCACATGGCCCCATGTCAAGGTGCCACAGAAGCACACAAACCCGTGTCCAGGTGCCACCGAAGCACATGGCCTCCCTGTACAGGTGCATCGAAGCACACAGACACATATCTGGGTGCCACTGAAGCACACAGACCCGCGTCTATGTGCTACAGAAGCACACAGCCCTGCGTCTGGGTGCCACCGAAGCACATGGCCCCGCTTCTCGGTGTTACAGAAGCACAAAGATCGGCGTCTGGGTACCACCAAAGCACATGGCTCCACGTACGAGTGCCCCTGAAGCACACAGCCTTGTATCTGGGTGCAACCAAAGCACACAGACACGCATCCGTGTGCCATCGAAGCACTCTGTCCCACGTCCGGGTGCCACCGAAGCACGTGGCCCCGCTACTCAGTGCTACCGAAGCACAAATATTGGCGTCCGGGTACCACCGAAGCACACGGCTCCACGTACGAGTGCCCCTGAAGCACACAGCCTCGTGTCTCGGTGCCACCGAAGCACACAGACCCGCGTCCATGTGCCACAGAAGCACATGGCCCCTCGTCCGGGTGCCACCGAAGCACATGGCCCTGTGTCTAGGTGCCAGCGAAGCACACAGACCCGCATCTGGGTGCCACCGAAGAACATAGTCCCACTTCTCGGTGGCACATGGCCCCGTTTCTCAGTGCTACCGAAGCACAAAGAACAGCATCCAGGTACCTCCAAAGCACACGGCCCCACATACGAGTGCCACTGAAGCACGCGGCCCCGTCTCTGGGTGCCACCAAAGCACACAGACCCGCATCCGTGTGCCACCGAAGCACATGGCCCTGCGTCCGGGTGCCACCGTAACGCACATGGCCCCGTGTCTAGGTGCCACCGAAGCACACAGACACGCATCTGGGTGTCACCGAAGCACACGGCCCCGCTTCTCGGTGTTACCGAAGCATAAAGACTGGTGTCCAGGTAACATTGAAGAACACGGCTCCACGTACGAGTGCACCTGAAGCACAGGGACTCGTGTCAGCCCACATACGGGTGCCACCGAAGCACACATAGCCGCGTCCGGGTGCCACCGAAGCACACGGCCCCACGTCCGGGTGCCGCCAAAGCACACGGCCCCGCGTATAGTTGCCACCGAAGCACTCTGCCCCGCGTCCATGTGCCACCGAAGCACATGGCCCCTTGTCTAGGTGCCACCAAAGCACACAGACCCGGGTGCCTCCGAAGCACACGGCCCCGCTTATGGGTGCCATCGAAGCATACAGCTCACATACGGGTGCCACCGAAGCACACAGACCCGAGTCCAGGTGCCACCGAAGCACATGGGCCCACGTCCGGGTGCCGCCAAAGCACACAGACCCGCGTCTAGGTGCAACCGAAGCACACAGACCCGCGTCCATGTGCCACCAAAGCACTCTGCCCTGCGTCCGGGTGCCATCGAAGCACATGGCCCCTTGTCTAGGTGCCACCAAAGCACACAGACCCGCATTCGGATGCCTCCGAAGCACATGTCCCCGATTCTGGGTGCCATCGAAGCACACAGCCCCACATACGAGTGCCACCAATGCACTCTGCCCCGCGTCCGGTTGCCACTAAAGCACATAGAACTGTCTCTAGGTGCCACCGTAGCACACATACCCGTATCTGGGTGCCACCAAAGCACACAGACTAACGTCCATGTGCCACCGAAGCACATGGCCCCACATCCGGTTTCCACTGAAGCACATGGCCCCGATTCTCGGTGCTACCGAGGCACAAACACTGGTGTCCGAAGTACACGGCTCTACGTATGAGGGCCCCTGAAGCACATGGCCTCGTGTCTGGGTGCCACCGAAGCACACAGACCCGCGTCCGTGTGCCACCATAGCACTCGGCACCGCGTCTGGATGCCACCGAAGCACACGGCCCCGTGTCTGGGTGCCGCCGAAGCACAAAGACCCGCATCCGTGTGCCACCGAAGCATATGGCCCTGCGTCCGGGTGCCAACGAAGCACATGGCCCCGTGTCTAGGTGCCACCAAAGCACACAGACTCGCATCCGGGTGCCACTGAAGCACACGGCCCCGCTTCTCGGTGTTACCGAAGCACAAAGACAGGTGTCCAGGTACCATTGAAGAACACGGATCCACGTACGAGTGCTCCTGAAGCACACGGCCTCATGTCTGGGTGCCACCGAAGCACACAGACCCATGTCCGTGTGCCACCGAAGCACTCTGCTCCGCGTCCGGGTGCCACCGAAGCACATGGCCCGGTGTCTAGGTGCCACCGTAGCACACAGACCCGTGTCCAGGTGCCACCGAAGCACACAGACCAACGTCCACGTGCCACCGAAGCACATGGCCCCGCGTCCGGTTTCCACCGAAGCACATGGCCCCGCTTCTCGGTGCTACCGAAGCAAAAAGACCGGCGTCCGGGTACCCCTTCAGCACATGGCTCCACGTACGAGTGCCCCTGAAGCACATGGCCTTGTGTCTGGGTGCCACCGAAGCACACAAACCCATGTCCGTATGCCACCAAAGCACTCTGCCCCGCATCCGTGTGCCACCGAAGCACATGGCTCTTCGTCCGGGTACCACCGAAGTACATGTCCCCGTGTCTAGGTGCCACTGAAGCAAACAGACCCACATCCGGGTGCCACCGAAGCACACAGCCTCCCTGTACGGCTGCCACTAAAGCACATGGCCCCGTGTCTAGGTGCCACCAAAGCACACAGACCCGCATCTGGGTGCCACCAAAGCACATGGCCCCGCTTCTCGTGTTACCGAAGCACAAAGAACGGCGTCCCTGTACCATTGAAGAACACGGCTGCACGTACGAGTGCCCCTGTAGCACACAGCCTCGTGTCTGGGTGCCACCAAAGCACACAGACCAGCGTCCATGTGCCACCGTAGCACTCTGCCCCACATCCGGGTGGCACCGAAGCATATGGCCCCGTCTCTAGGTGCCACCGTAGCACACAGACCCGTGTCTGGGTGCCACTGAAGCACACAGACCAACGTCCATGTGCCACTGAAGCACATGGCCCCATGTCTGGTTTCCACCAAAGCACATGGCCCCGCTTCTCGGTGCTACCGAAGCACAAAGGTAACTCCGAAGTACACGGCTCCACATATGAGTGCCCCTGAAGCACACGGCCTCGTGTCTGGGTGCCACCGAAGCACAGACCCGCGTCCGTGTGCCACCATAGCACTCTGCCCCACATCTGGGTGCCACCGAAGCACACGGCCCCACATACGAGTGCCACCGAAGCATACGGCCCCATGTCTGGGTTCCACCAAAGCACACAGACCCGCGTCCGTGTAAAACCGAAGCACTCTGCCCCGCGTCCGGGTGCCACCAAAGCACATGGCTTCACATACCAGTAGCACCGAAACACACGGCCACGTGTCTGGGTGCCACCAAAGCACAAAGACCTGGGTCCATGTGCCACCGAAGCACATGGCCCCGTGTCTACGTGCCACCGAAGAACACAGACCCACATCTGGGTGCCACCGAAGAACATGGTCTCACTTCTCGGTGCTACCGGAGCACAAAGACCGGCGTCCGGGTACCTCCGAAGCACACGGCTGCACATACGAGTGCCCCTGAAGCACACGGCCTTGTGTCTGGGTGCCACCGAAGCACACAGACCCACGTTCGTGTGCCACCATAGCTTTCTGCCCCGCGTCCTTATACCACCGAAGCACATGACCCCCTGAACAGGTGCCGCAGAAGCACACAGCCCTGCATAAGAGTGCGACCGTAGCACATGACCCCATGTCTAGGTGACACCGAAGCACACAGACCCGCATCCGGGTGCCACCGAAGCACATGACTCCATGTCTAGGTTCCACCGAAGCACACGGCTTCACATACAAGTACCCCCGAAGCACATGGCCCTCGTCCGGGTGCCACCGAAGCACATGGTCCCGTGTCTAGGTGCCACCGAAGCACACAGACCCGCATCTGGGTGCCACCGAAGAACATGGTCCCACTTTTCGGTGCTACCGAAGCACAAACACCGGTGTCCGGGTACCTCCGAAGCACACGGCTGCACGTACGAGTGCCCCTGAAGCACACGACCTTGTGTCTAGGTGCCACCGAAGCACACAGACCCACGTTCATGTGCCACCGTAGCTTTCTGACCCGCGTCCGTGTGCAACCGAAGCACATGACCCCCTGAACAGGTGCCACCAAAGCACACAGCCCTGCATAAGAGTGCGACCGAAGCACATGACCCCATGTCTAGGTGACACCGAAGCACACAGACCCGCGTCTGGGTGCTACCGAAGCACACGGGCCCGCAACCGGGTGCCACCGAAGCACACAGCTTCACATACGAGTACCACTGAAGCACACAGCCCCGTGTCTGGGAGCCACCGAAGCACACACACCTGCGTCTGTGAGTGACCAAGCACGTGGTCCCTCGTCTGGGTGCCACAGAAGCACATGACCCCGTCTCTAGGTGCCACCGAAGCACACAGACCCGCGTCCGGGTGCCACCGAAGCACATGGCCCTGCTTCTCGGTGCTACCGAAGCACAAAGACCGGCCTCCGGGTACCACCGAAGCACTCCACATGAGTGCCCCTGAAGCACAGCCTCGTGTCTGGGTGCCACCGAAGCACACAGATCCGCATCCGTGTACCACCATAGAACTCTGCCACGCATCTGGGTGCCACCAAAGCACACAACCCCCTGAATGGGTGCCACCGAAGCACAAAGCTCCACATACGAGTATCACCGAAGCACACAGCCCCATGTCTGGGTGCCACCGAAGCACACAGACCAGCATCCGTGTGCCACCGAAGCACATGGCCCTTCGTCCGGGTGCCACCGAAGCACATGGCCCCGTGTCTAGGTGCCACCAAAGCACACAAACCTGCATCTGGGTGCCACCAAAGCACACGGCCCCGCTTCTCGTGTTATCGAAGCACAAAGACCGGTGTCCCTGTACCACTGAAGAACACGGCTCCACGTACGAGTGCCACTGTAGCACACAGCCTCGTGTCTGGGTGCCACCAAAGCACACAGACCAGCGTCCATGTGCCACCGTAGCACTCTGCCCCGTGTCCGGGTGCCACCGAAGCACATGGCCCCGTCTCTAGGTGCCATCGTAGCACACAGACCCGTGTCTGGGTGCCACTGAAGCACACAGACCAACATCCATGTGCCACCGAAGCACATGGCCCCATGTCTTGTTTCCACCAAAGCACATGGCCCTGCTTCTCAGTGCTACCGAAGCACAAAGACCGGCGTCCGGGTACCTCCGAAGTACACGGCTCCACATATGAGTGCCCCTGAAGCACACGGCCACGTGTCTGGGTGCCACTTAAGCACAGACCCGCGTCCGTGTGCAACCATAGCACTCTGCCCCACATCTGGGTGTCATCGAAGCACACGGCCCCACATACGAGTGCCACCGAAGCACACGGCCCCATGTCTGGGTGCCACCGAAGCACATGGCCCCATGTCTAGGTACCACCGAAGCAAACAGACCCGCATCCGGGTACCACCGAAGCACACGGCCCCGCTTCTCGGTGTTACCGAAGCACAAAGACCGGCATCCAGGTACCATTGAAGAACACAGCTCCATGTACGAGTGCCGCTGAAGCACACTGCCTCGTGTCTGGGTGCCACCGAAGCACACAGACCCATGTCCGTGTGCCACCGAAGCACTCTGCCCCGCGTCCGGGTGCCACCGAAGCACATGGCCCGGTGTCTAGGTGCCACCGTAGCACACAGACCGTGTCTAAGTGCCACCGAAGCACACAGACCAACGTTCATGTGCCACCGAAGCACATGGCTCCTCGTCCGCTTTCCACCGAAGCACATGGCCCCGCTTCTCGGTGCTACCGAAGCACAAGGACCAGCGTCCGGGTTCCTCCAAAGCACAAGACTCCACGTACGAGTGCCCATGAAGAACACGGCCTCGTGTCTGGGTGCCACCAAAGTACAGGGCCCCGTTGAATGGGTGCCACCGAAGCACACAAACCTGCATCCGGGTGCCCCCGAAGCACACAACCTCCCTGTACAGGTGCCACTGAAGCACACATATCAGCGTCCAGGTGCCACTGTAGCACAAGGCCCCGCTTCTAAGTGCTACCGAAGCACACAGACCGGCGTCTGGGTACAACCGAAGCACACGGCTTCACATATGAGTGCCCGTGAAGCACAAGACCTTGTGTCTGCATGCCTGCATGCCACCGAAACACACAGACCCGCATCCGTGTGCCACCAACGCACTCTGCCCCGCATCTGGGTGCCACCGAAGCACATGGCCCATGTCTAGGTGCCACCGAAGCACACGGCCCCACATCCGGATGCCGCCAAAGCACACAGCCCACATACGGGTGCCACCGAAGCACACAGACCCGAGTCCGGGTGCAACCAATGCAGACGGCCCCAAGTCCGGGTGCTGCCAAAGCACACGGCCCCGCATCTAGGTGTCACCGAAGCACACAGACCCGCATCCATGTGCCACTGAAGCACTCTGCCCCAAGTCCGGTTGCCACCGAAGCACATAGCCCCTTGTCTAGGTGCCACCAAAGCACACAGACCCGCATTCGGGTGCCACCGAAGCACACGGAACCGCTTCTGGGTGCCATCGAAGCACACAGCCCCACATACGAGTGCCACCGAAACACATGCCCCGTGTCTGGGTGCCATCGAAGCACATGGCACCATCTCTAGGTGCCACCATAGCACACATACCCGTGTCTGGGTGCCACCGAAGCACACAGTCCATGTGCCACCGAAGCACATGGCCTCACGTCCGGGTGCCACCGAAGCACATGACCCCACTTCTCAGTGCTATCGAAGCACAAAGAACGGCTTCCGGGTACCTCCGAAGTACACGGCTCCACGTATGAGGGCCCCTGAAACACACAGCCTCGTATCTGGGTGCCACCGAAGCACACAGACCCGCGTCCGTGTGCCACCATAGCACTCTGCCCCGCGTCTGGGTGCCACCAAAGCACACGGCCCCACATACGAGTGCCACCGAAGCACAAGGCCTCGTGTCTGGGTGCCACCGAAGCACACAGACCCATGTCCGTGTGCCACCGAAGCACTCTGCCCCGCATCCGGGTGCCACCGAAGCACATGGCCTGGTGTCTAGGTGCCACCGTAGCACACAGACCCGTGTCTGGGTGCCACCGAAGCACACAGACCAACGTCCATGTGCCACGGAAGCACATGGCCCCTTGTCCGGTTTCCACCGAAGCACATGGCCACGCTTCTCGGTGCTACCTGAGCACAAAGGCCGGCATCCAGGCACCTCTGCAACACATGGCTCCACATACGAGTGCCCCTGAAGCACACGGCTTCGTGTGTGGGTGCCACCGAAGCACTCAGACCCATGTCCGTATGCCACCGAATCACTCTGCCCCACGTCCGGGTGCCACCGAAGCACAAGGTCCAGTGTCTAGGTGCCACCGTAGCACAAATACCTGTGTCTGGGTGCCACCGAAGCACACAGACCAACGTCCATGTGCCACCGAAGCACTTGGCTTCACGTCCGGTTTCCACCGAAGCACATGGCTCCTCTTCTCGGTGCTACCGACGCACAAAGACCCGCGTCCGTGTGCCACCGAAGCACTCTGCCCCGCCTCCGGGTGCCATCGAAGCACATGGCCCCATGTGTAGGTGCTAACGAACACACAGACCCGCGTCCGGGTGCCACCGAATCACACGGCCCCGCTTCTCGGTGATACCGAAGCAGAAAGCTTGGCGTCCAGGTACCACCGAAGAACACGGCTCCACGTACGAGTGCCCCTGAAGCACACGGCCCTGCGCCTAGGTGCCACCTAAGAACACAGATCCGCGTCCGTGTGCCACCGAAGCACATGGTCCCGCTTCTCGGCGCCACCGAAGCACGAAGACCGGCGTCCGGGTACCTGCCAAGCACACTGCTCGATGTACGACTGCCACTTTAGCTCTCTGCCCCGCGTCTGGGTGCCACCGAAGCACACGACCCCCTGAACGGGTGCCACTAAAGCACACAGCCCCACATAAGAGTGCCATTGAAGCACATGCCCCTGTGTCTGGGTACCACTGAAGCACACAGACCCACGCCCATTTGCCAAATAAGCACAGGGCCCTGCGTACTGGTGCCACTGAAGCACATGGCTCCCGCTTCTCGGTGCTACTGATGCACAAAGACCGGCGTCCGGGTACCTCCGAAGAACACGGCTCCACGTACGATTCCTCATAAAAAACACTGCTTCGTGTCTGGGTGCCACCGAAGCACACGGCCCCGTTGAATGGGTGAAACCGAAACACACAAACCTGCGTCCGGGTGCCACCGAACCACATGACCTCCCTATACAGGTGCCACCGAAGCACACGGCCCCACATGCGAGTGCCACCAAAGCACACAGACCCGTGTCTGGGTGCCACCGAATCACACAGACCAGCGTCCGGGTGCCACCGAAGCACATGGCCCTACTTCTTGGTGATATCGCAGCACAAAAACTGGCTTCCGTGTACCACCGAAGCACACAACTCCACATACGAGTGCCCCTGAAGCACATGGCCTGGTGTCTGGGTGCCACGGTGGCACACAGACCCGCATCCGAGTGCCACCGAAGCACTCTGTCCCACGTCCGGGTGCCACCGAATCACACAGCCCCGCTTCTCGGTGCTACCGAAGCACAAAGCTTGGCGTCCATGTACCACCGAAGAACACGGCTCCACGTACGAGTGCCCCTGAAGCACATGGCCCTGCGTCTAGGTGACACCTAAGAACACAGACCCGCGTCCGTGTGCCACCGAAGCACATGGCTCCTCGTCCGGGTGCCACCGAAGCACATGGCCCGTGTCTAGGTGCCACCAAAGCACACAGACCCACGTCCGTGTGCCACCGAAGCACATGCCCCCGCTTCTCTGCGCCACTGAAGCACAAAGACCGGCGTCCGGGTACCTCCCAAGCACACGGCTCAACGTACGACTGCCACTTTAGCTCTCTTCCCCGCATCCGGGTGCCACCGAAGCACACGACCCCCTGAACAGGTGCCACCGAAGCACACAGCCCCACATAAGAGTGCCATTGAAGCACATGTCCCTGTGTCTGGGTACCACCGAAGCACACAGACCCACGTCCATGTGCCAAATAAGCACAGGGCCCTGCGTACTGGTGCCACCAAAGCACATGGCTCCCGCTTTTCGGTGCTACTGAAGCACAAAGACCAGCATCCGGGTACCTCCGAAGAACACGGCTCCACGTACGATTCCTCATGAAGAACACGGCTTCGTGTCTGGGTGCCACTGAAGCACACGACCCCGTTGAATGGGTGCCACCGAAGCACACAAACCTGCATCCGGGTGCCACCGAAGCACATGACCTCCCTGTACAGGTGCCACTGAGGCACATGACCCCACATGCGAGTGCCACCGAAGCACACAGACACGTGTCTGGGTGCCACCGAAGCACACAGACCAGCGTCCGGGTGCCACCGAAGCACATGGCCCTGCTTCTCGGTGCTATCACAGCACAAAAACTGGTGTCCGTGTACCACCGAAGCACACAACTCCACATACGAGTGCCCCTGAAGCACATGGCCTGGTGTCTAGGTGCCACCGTAGCACACAGACCCGCGTCCGAGTGCCACCAACGCACTCTGCCCTGCGTCTGGGTGCCACCGAAGCACATGGCCCATGTCTAGGTGCCAACGAAGCACACAGACCCGCGTCCGGGTGCCACCAGAGCACATGACCCCATGTCCGGATGCCGCCAAAGCACACAGCCCACATACGGGTGCCACCGAAGCATACAGACCTGAGTCCGGGTGCAACCGAAGCACACGGCCCCACGTCCGGGTGCCGCCAAAGCACACGGCCCCGCATCTAGGTGCCACCGAAGCACACAGACCCGCGTCCATGTGCCACCGAAGCACTCTGCCCCGCGTCCGGGTGCCACCGAAGCACATGGCCTGGTGTCTAGGTGCCACCGTAGCACACAGACCCGTGTCTGGGTGCCACCGAAGCACAAAGACCAATGTCCATGTGCCACCGAAGCACATGGCCCGGTTTCCACCGAAGAACACAGACCCATGTCTGGGTGCCACCGAAGCACACAGACCAGCGTCCGGGTGCCAACAAAGCACATGGCCCTGCTTCTCGCAGCACAAAGACTGGCGGCCGTGTACCACCGAAGCACACAACTCCACATACGAGTGCCCCTGAAGAACATGGCCTGGTGTCTGGGAGCCACCGTAGCACACAAACCCGCGTCCGGGTGCCACCGACGCACATGGCCCGGTGTCTGGGTGCCACCGTAGCACACAGACCCGTGTCTAGGTGCCACTGAAGCACACAGACCAACGTTCATGTGCCACCGAAGCACATGGCTCCTCGCCCGCTTTCCAGCGAAGCACATGGCCCCGTTTCTCGGTGCTACCGAAGCACAAAGACCGGCGTCCGGGTACCTCCAAAGCACAAGACTCCACGTACGAGTGCCCATGAAGAACACGGCCTCGTGTCTGGGTGCTACCGAAGTACAAGGCCCCGTTGAATGGGTGCCACCGAAGCACACAAACCAGCATCTGGGTGCCCCCGAAGCACACAACCTCCCTGTACAGGTGCCACCGAAGCACACAGATCAGCGTCCAGGTGCCACTGTAGCACAAGGCCCCGCTTCTCGGTGCTACCGAAGCACACAGACCGGCGTCTGGATACAACCGAAGCACACGGCTCCGCATACGAGTGCCCCTGAAGCACAAGGCCTTGTGTCTGCATGCCACCGAAACACACAGACCCGCGTTCGTGTGCCACCAACGCACTCTGCCCCGCATCTGGGTGCCACCGAAGCACATGGCCCATGTCTAGGTGCCAACGAAGCACAAAGACCCGCGTCCGGGTGCCACCAGAGCACACGGCCCCACGTCCGGATGCCGCCAAAGCACACAGCTCACATACGGGTGCCACCGAAGCACACAGACCTGAGTCCGGGTGCAACCGAAGCACACGGCCCCACGTCCGGGTGCCGCCAAAGCACACGGCCCCGCATCTAGGTGCCACCGAAGCACACAGACCCGCGTACATGTGACACCGAAGCACTCTGCTCCGCGTCCGGGTGCCACCGAAGCACATAGCCCCTTGTCTAGGTGCCACCAAAGCACACAGACCCGCAATCGGGTGCCACCGAAGCACACGGCCCAGCTTCTGGGTGCTATCGAAGCACACAGCCCACATACGAGTGCCATTGAAACACAAGCCCCGTGACTGGGTGCCACCGAAGCACATGGCCCCGCATCTGGGTGCCACCAAATCACACAGACCCGCGTCCATGTGCCACCGATGCACTCTGCCCCGCGTCCGGGTGCCACCGAAGCACATGGCACCATCTCTTGGTGCCACCATAGCACACATACCCATGTCTGGGTGCCACCGAAGCACACAGACTGACGTCCATGTGCCAACGAAGCACATGGCCCCACGTCCGGGTGCCACCGAAGCACATGACCCCGCTTTTCAGTGCTACCAAAGCACAAAAAACTGCGTCCGGGTACCTCCGAAGTACACGGCTCCATGTATGAGGGCCCCTGAAGCACACGGGCTCGTGTCTGGGTGCCACCGAAGCACACAGACCCGCGTCCGTGTGCCACTATAGCACTCTGCCCCGCGTCCGGGTGCCACCGAAGCACACGGCCCCACATACGAGTGCCACCGAAGCACACAGCCTCGTGTCTGGGTGCCACCGAAGCACACAGACCCATGTCCGTGTGCCACCGAAGCACTCTGCCCCGCGTTCGGGTGCGACCGAAGCACATGGCCTGGTGTCTAGGTGCCACCATAGCACACAGACCAACGTCCATGTGCCACCGAAGCACATGGCCCCTCGTCCGGTTTCCACCGAAGCACATGGCCACGCTTTTCGGTGCTACTGGAGCACAAAGGCCGGCATCCGGGTACCTCCACAACACATGGCTCCACGTACTTGTGCCCCTGAAGCACACGGCTTCGTGTGTGGGTGCCACCGAAGCACTCAGACCCATGTCCATGTGCCACCGAAGCACTCTGCCCCTCGTCCAGGTGTCACCGTAGCACACAGACCCGTGTCTGGGTGCCACCGAAGCACACAGACCAACGTCCATGTGCCACCAAAGCACATGGCCCCTCATCCGGTTTCCACTGAAGCACACAGACCCGTGTCTGGGTGCCACCGAAGCACACAGACCAGCATCCGGGTGCCACCGAAGCACATGGCCCTGCTTCTCGGTGCTATCGCAGCACAAAGACTGGCGTCCGTGTACCACCGAAGCACACAACTCCACATACGAGTGCCCCTGAAGCACATGGCCTGGTGTCTGGGTGCCACCGTAGCACACAGACCCGTGTCTAGGTGCCACTGAAGCACACAGACCAACGTTCATGTGCCACTGAAGCACATGGCTCCTCGCCCGGTTTCCAGCGAAGCACATGGCCCCGTTTCTCGAAGCACAAAGACCGGCGTCCGGGTACCTTCAAAGCACAAGACTCCACGTACGAGTGCCCATGAAGAACACGGCCTCGTGTCTGGGTGCCACCGAAGTACAGGGCCCCGTTGAATGGGTGCCACCGAAGCACACAAACCTGCATCCGGGTGCCCCCGAAGCACATGGCCCCTTGTCCGGTTTCCACCGAAGCACATGGCCAGGCTTCTCGGTGCTACCGGAGCACAAAGGCCGGCATCCGTGTACCTCCACAACACATGGCTCCACGTACGAGTGCCCCTGAAGCACTCGGCTTCGTGTGTGGGTGCCACCGAAGCACTCAGACCCATGTCCAGGTGAAGCCAAAGCACACATACGAGTGCCATCTAAGCACACGGCCCCACGTCCGGGTGCATCTGGGTGCCACCGAAGCACATGGCCTCCCTGTAAAGGTGCCATTGAAGCACACAGACCCGTGTCTGGGTGCCACCAAAGCACACAGACCCGCATCCATGTGCTACAGAAGCACACAACCCTGCGTCCAGGTGCCACCGAAGCACGTGGCACCGCTTCTCGGTGCTACCGATGCACAAACATCGGCGTCCGGGAACCACCGAAGAACACGGCTCCACGTACTAGTGCCCCTGAAGCACATAGCCTCGTGTCTGGGTGCCACCAAAGCACACAGAACCACATCCGTGTGCCACCGAAGCATTTTGCCCTGCGTCCGGGTGCCACCGAAGCATACGGCTTCACATACGAGTACCACCGAAGCACACGGCCACGTGTCTGGGTGCCACCAAAGCACATGGCCCCATGTCTAGGTGCCACCGAGGCTCACAGACCAGCGTCCGTGTGCCACAGTAGCACATGGCCCCGCGTCGTGGTGCCACCGAAGCACATGGCCTCGTGTCTAGGTGCCACCTTAGCACACAAACCCGCGTCCAGGTGCCACTGAAGCACACGGCCTCCCTATAAGGGTGCCAATGAAGCACAAATACCCACGTCCGTGTGCCACCAAAGCACTCTGCCCCTCATCCGGGTGACACCGAATCACATGTCCCCGTGTCTAGGTGCCACCGAAGCACACAGACCCACATCCGGGTGCCACCGAAGCACACGGCCCCGCTTCTCAGTGCTACCGAAGCACAAAGACTGGCGTCCAGGTACTACCAAAGAACACGGCTCCACGAACGAGTGCCCCTGAAGTACAAGGCCTCATGTCTGGGTGCCAAGGAAGTAAACAGACCTGCGTCCGTGTGCCATCGAAGCACTCTGCCCCGCGTCCGGGTGACACCGAAGCACATGGCCCCGTGTCTAGCTGCCACCGAAGCACACAGACCCGCGTCTGTCTGCCACCGAAGCACATGGTCCAGAGTCCGGGTGCTACCGAAACACATGGCCCTGTGTCCAGGTGCCACCGAAGCACACAAACCCGCGTCCGGGTGCCACCGAAGCACACGGCCTCCCTGTACAGGTGCCACCGAAGCACACGGACCCACATACGAGTGCCACCGAAGCACACAGACTCGCGTCCGGGTGCCACCGAAGCACAAGGCCCCGCTTCTCGATGCTACCGAAGCACAAAGACCGGCGTCCGGGTACCACCGAAGCACGCGGCTCCGCATACGAGTCCCCAGAAGCACAAGGCCTTGTATCTGCGTGCCACCGAAACACACAGATCCGCGTCCGTGTGCCACCGAAGCACTCTGTCCCGCGTCTGGGTGCCACTGAAGCACATGGCCCCTGTCTAGGTGCCTCCAAAGCACAAAGACCCGCATCCGGGTGCCACCGAAGCAAACGGCCCCATGTCCGGGTGCCGCCAAAGCACACGGCCCACATACGAATGCCACCTAAGCACACGGCCCCACGTCCGGGTGCATCTGGGTGCCACCGAAGCACATGGCCTCCCTGTAAAGGTGCCATTGAAGCACACAGACCCGTGTCTGGGTGCCACCGAAGCACACAGACCCGCGTCCATGTGCTACAGAAGCACACAACCCTGCATCCGGGTGCCATCGAAGCACGTGGCGCCGCTTCTCGGTGCTACCGAAGCACAAACATCGGTGTCCAGGAACCACCGAAGAACACGGCTCCACGTACGAGTGCCCCTGAAGCACACAGCCTCGTGTCTGGGTGCCACCAAAGCACACAGACCCGCATCCGTGTGCCACCGAAGAACTCTAACCCGCGTCCGGGTGCCACCGAAGCACACGGCTTCACATACGAGTACCACCGAAGCACACGGCCACATGTCTGGGTGCCACCAAAGCACATGGCCCCGTGTCTAGGTGCCACCAAGGCTCACAGACCAGCGTCCGTGTGCCACAGAAGCACATGGCCCCACGTCGTGGTGCCACCGAAGCACATGGCCTCGTGTCTAGGTGCCACCTTAGCACACAAACCCACGTCCGGGTGCCACTGAAGCACACGGCCTCCCTGTAAGGGTGTCAACGAAGCACACAGACCCGCGTCCATGTGCGACCATAGCACTCTGCCCCTCGTCCGGGTGACACCGAATCACATGTCGCCGTGTCTAGGTGCCACCAAAGCACACAGACCCACGTCCGGGTGGCACCGAAGCACACGGCCCCGCTTCTCGGTGCTTCCGAAGCACAAAGACTGGCGTCCAGGTACCACCAAAGAACACGGCTCCACGTACGAGTGCCCCTGAAGTACACGGCCTCAAGTCTGGGTGCCACCGAAGCACACAGACCTGCGTCTGTGTGCCATCGAAGCAATCTGCCCTGCGTCCGGGTGACACCGAAGCACATGGCCCCGTGTCTAGCTGCCACCGAAGCACACAGACCCGCATCTGTGTGCCACCGAAGCACATGGTCCAGAGTCCGGGTGCTACCGAAGCACATGGCCCTGTGTCTATGTGCCACCGAAGCACACAAACCCACGTCCGGTTGCCACCGAAGCACACGGCCTCCCCGTACAGGTGCCACCGAAGCACACGGCCCCGTGTCTGGGTGCCACCACAGCACACAGACCCGCGTCCGAGTGCCACCGAAGCACATGGCCCCGCTTCTCGGTGCTCCCGAAGCACAAAGACCGGCGTCCGAGTACCAACAAAGCACACGGGTCCGCGTACAAGTGCCCCTGAAACGCACGGCCTCGTTTGTGGGTGCCACCGAAGCATACAGACCCCTGTTCATGTGCCACCGAAGCACTCTGCCCCGCATCCGGGTGCCACCGAAGCACATGGCCCGGTGTCTAGGTGCCACCGTAGCACACAGAACCGTGTCTGGGTGCCACCGAAGCACACAGACCAACGTCCATGTGCCACCGAAGCACATGGCCCCTCGTCCGGTTTCCACCGAAGCACATGGCCCCGCTTCTCGGTGCTACCAAAGCACAAAGACCGGCGTCCAGGTGCCACCGAATCACATGGCTCCACGTACTTGTGCCCCTGAAGCACGCGGCTTCGTGTTTGGGTGCCACCGAAGCACTCAGACCCATGTCCATGTGCCACCGAAGCACTCTGCCCCGCGTCCAGGTGTCACCGTAGCACACAGACCCGTGTCTGGGTGCCACCGAAGCACACAGACCAACGTCCATGTGCCACCAAAGCACATGGCCCCTCATCCGGTTTCCACTGAAGCACACAGACCCGTGTCTGGGTGCCACCGAAACACACAGACCAGCGTCCGGGTGCCACCGAAGCACATGGCCCTGCTTCTCGGTGCTATCGCAGCACAAAGACTGGCGTCTGTGTACCACCGAAGCACACAACTCCACATACGAGTGCCCCTGAAGCACATGGCCTGGTGTCTGGGTGCCACCGTAGCACACAGACCCGTGTCTAGGTGCCACTGAAGCACACAGACCAACGTTCATGTGCCACCGAAGCACATAGCTCCTCGCCCGGTTTCCAGCGAAGCACATGGCCCCGTTTCTCGAAGCACAAAGACCGGCGTCCGGGTACCTCCAAAGCACAAGACTCCACGTACGAGTGCCCATGAAGAACACGGCCTCGTGTCTGGGTGCCACCGAAGTACAGGGCCCCGTTGAATGGGTGCCACCGAAGCACACAAACCTGCATCCGGGTGCCCCCGAAGCACATGGCCCCTTGTCCGGTTTCCACCGAAGCACATGGCCAGGCTTCTCGGTGCTACCGGAGCACAAAGGCCGGCATCCGTGTACCTCCGCAACACATGGCTCCACGTACGAGTGCCCCTGAAGCACACGGCTTCGTGTGTGGGTGCCACCAAAGCACACAGACCCGCATCCGTGTGCCACCGAAGAACTCTAACCCGCGTCCGGGTGCCACCGAAGCACACGGCTTCACATACGAGTACCACCAAAGCACATGGCCCCGTGTCTAGGTGCCACCGAGGCTCACAGACCAGCGTCCGTGTGCCACAGAAGCACATGGCCCCGCGTCGTGGTGCCACTGAAGCACATGGCCTCGTGTCTAGGTGCCACCTTAGCACACAAACCCACGTCCGGGTGCCACTGAAGCACACGGCCTCCCTGTAAGGGTGTCAACGAAGCACACAGACCCGCGTCCATGTGCGACCATAGCACTCTGCCCCTCGTCCGGGTGACACCGAATCACATGTCCCCGTGTCTAGGTGCCACCGAAGCACACAGACCCACGTCCGGGTGGCACCGAAGCACACGGCCCCGCTTCTCGGTGCTTCCGAAGCATAAAGACTGGCGTCCAGGTACCACCAAAGAACACGGCTCCACGTACGAGTGCCCCTGAAGTACACGGCCTCAAGTCTGGGTGCCACCGAAGCACACAGACCTGCGTCTGTGTGCCATCGAAGCAATCTGCCCTGCGTCCGGGTGACACCGAAGCACATGGCCCCGTGTCTAGCTGCCACCGAAGCACACAGACCCGCATCTGTGTGCCACCGAAGCACATGGTCCAGAGTCCGGGTGCTACCGAAGCACATGGCCCTGTGTCTATGTGCCACTGAAGCACACAAACCCACGTCCGGTTGCCACCGAAGCACACGGCCTCCCTGTACAGGTGCCACCGAAGCACACGGCCCCGTGTCTGGGTGCCACCGAAGCACACAGACCCGCGTCCGAGTGCCACCGAAGCACATGGCCCCGCTTCTCGGTGCTCCCGAAGCACAAAGACCGGCGTCCGAGTACCAATGAAGGACACGTGTCCGCGTACAAGTGCCCCTGAAACGCACGGCCTCGTTTGTGGGTGCCACCGAAGCATACAGACCCCTGTTCATGTGCCACCGAAGCACTCTGCCCCGCATCCGGGTGCCACCGAAGCACATGGCCCGGTGTCTAGGTGCCACCGTAGCACACAGAACCGTGTCTGTGTGCCACCGAAGCACACAGACCAACGTCCATGTGCCACCGAAGCACATGGCCCCTCGTCCGGTTTCTACCGAAGCACATGGCCCCGCTTCTCGGTGCTACCAAAGCACAAAGACTGGCGTCCGGGTGCCACCGAATCACATGGCTCCACGTACTTGTGCCCCTGAAGCACACGGCTTCGTGTGTGGGTGCCACCGAAGCACTCAGACCCATGTCCATGTGCCACCGAAGCACTCTGCCCCGCGTCCAGGTGTCACCGTAGCACACAGACCCGTGTCTGGGTGCCACCGAAGCACACAGACCAACGTCCATGTGCCACCAAAGCACATGGCCCCTCATCCGGTTTCCACTGAAGCACACAGACCCGTGTCTGGGTGCCACCGAAGCACACAGACCAGCGTCCGGGTGCCACCGAAGCACATGGCCCTGCTTCTCGGTGCTATCGCAGCACAAAGACTGGCGTCTGTGTACCACCGAAGCACACAACTCCACATACGAGTGCCCCTGAAGCACATGGCCTGGTGTCTGGGTGCCACCGTAGCACACAGACCCGTGTCTAGGTGCCACTGAAGCACACAGACCAACGTTCATGTGCCACCGAAGCACATGGCTCCTCGCCCGGTTTCCAGTGAAGCACATGGCCCCGTTTCTCGAAGCACAAAGACCGGCGTCCGGGTACCTCCAAAGCACAAGACACCACGTACGAGTGCCCATGAAGAACACGGCCTCGTGTCTGGGTGCCACCGAAGTACAGGGCCCCGTTGAATGGGTGCCACCGAAGCACACAAACCTGCATCCGGGTGCCCCCGAAGCACATGGCCCCTTGTCCGGTTTCCACCGAAGCACATGGCCAGGCTTCTCGGTGCTACCGGAGCACAAAGGCCGGCATCCGTGTACCTCCGCAACACATGGCTCCACGTACGAGTGCCCCTGAAGCACACGGCTTCGTGTGTGGGTGCCACCGAAGCACTCAGACCCATGTCCGGGTGCCGCCAAAGCACACGGCACACATACGAGTGCCATCTAAGCACACGGCCCCACGTCCGGGTGCATCTGGGTGCCACCAAAGCACATGGCCTCCCTGTAAAGGTGCCATTGAAGCACACAGACCCGTGTCTGGGTGCCACCAAAGCACACAGACCCGCATCCATGTGCTACAGAAGCACACAACCGTGCGTCCAGGTGCCACCGAAGCACGTGGCCCCGCTTCTCATTGCTACCGATGCACAAACATTGGCGTCCGGGAACCACCGAAGAACACGGCTCCACGTACTAGTGCCCCTGAAGCACATAGCCTCGTGTCTGGGTGCCACCGAAGCACACAGAACCGCATCCGTGTGCCACCGAAGCACTTTGCCCCACGTCCGGGTGCCACCGAAGCATACGGCTTCACATACGAGTACCACCGAAGCACACGGCCACGTGTCTGGGTGCCACCAAAGCACATGGCCCCGTGTCTAGGTGCCACCGAGGCTCACAGACCAGCGTCCGTGTGCCACAGTAGCACATGGCTCCCTGTACAGGTGCCACCGAAGCACAAGGACCCACATACGAGTGCCACCGAAGCACACAGACCCGTGTCTGGATGCCACCGAAGCACACAGACTCGCGTCCGGGTGCCACCGAAGCACAAGGCTCCGCTTCTCGATGCTACCGAAGCACAAAGACCGGCGTCCGGGTACCACCGAAGCACACGGCTCCACGTACGAGTGCCCCAGAAGCACAAGGCCTTGTATCTGCGTGCCACCGAAACACACAGACCCGCGTCCGTGTGCCACCGAAGCACTCTGCCCCGCGTCTGGGTGCCACTGAAGCACATGGCCCGTGTCTAGGTGCCTCCAAAGCACACAGACCCGCATCCGGGTGCCACCGAAGCAAACGGCCCCATGTCCGGGTGCCGCCAAAGCACAGGGCCCACATACGAGTGCCACCTAAGCACACGGCCCCACGTCCGGGTGCATCTGGGTGCCACCGAAGCACATGGCCTCCCTGTACGGGTGCCATTGAAGCACACAGACCCGTGTCTGGGTGCCACCGAAGCACACAGACCCGCGTCCATGTGCTACAGAAGCACACAACCCTGCATCCGGGTGCCACCGAAGCACGTGACCCCGCTTCTCGGTGCTACCGAAGCACAAACATCGGTGTCCAGGAACCACCGAAGAACACGGCTCCACCTACGAGTGCCCCTGAAGCACACAGCCTCGTGTCTGGGTGCCACTAAAGCACACAGACCCGCATCCGTGTGCCACCGAAGAACTCTAACCCGCGTCCGGGTGCCACCGAAGCACACGGCTTCACATACGAGTACCACCGAAGCACACGGCCACATGTCTGGGTGCCACCAAAGCACATGGCCCCGTGTCTAGGTGCCACCGAGGCTCACAGACCAGCGTCCGTGTGCCACAGAAGCACATGGCCCCGCGTCGTGGTGCCACCGAAGCACATGGCCTCGTGTCTAGGTGCCACCTTAGCACACAAACCCACGTCCGGGTGCCACTGAAGCACACGGCCTCCCTGTAAGGGTGTCAACGAAGCACACAGACCTGCGTCCATGTGCGACCATAGCACTCTGCCCCTCGTCCGGGTGACACCGAATCACATGTCCCCATGTCTAGGTGCCACCTTAGCACACAAACCCACGTCCGGGTGCCACTGAAGCACACGGCCTCCCTGTAAGGGTGTCAACGAAGCACACAGACCCGCGTCCATGTGCGACCATTGCACTCTGCCCCTCGTCCGGGTGACACCGAATCACATGTCCCCATGTCTAGGTTCCACCGAAGCACACAGACCCACGTCCGGGTGGCACCGAAGCACACGGCCCCGCTTCTCGGTGCTTCCGAAGCACAAAGACTGGCGTCCAGGTACCACCAAAGAACACGGCTCCACATACGAGTGCCCCTGAAGTACACGGCCTCAAGTCTGGGTGCCACCGAAGCACACAGACCTGCGTCTGTGTGCCATCGAAGCAATCTGCCCTGCGTCCGGGTGACACCGAAGCACATGGCCCCGTGTCTAGCTGCCACCGAAGCACACAGACCCGCATCTGTGTGCCACCGAAGCACATGGTCCAGAGTCCGGGTGCTACCGAAGCACATGGCCCTGTGTCTATGTGCCACTGAAGCACACAAACCCACGTCCGGGTGCCACCGAAGCACACGGCCTCCCTGTACAGGTGCCACCGAAGCACACAGCCCCACATATGAGTGCCACCGAAGCACACAGACCCGTGTCTGGGTGCCACCACAGCACACAGACCCGCGTCCGAGTGCCACCGAAGCACATGGCCCCGCTTCTCGGTGCTCCCGAAGCACAAAGACCGGCGTCCGAGTACCAACGAAGCACACGGGTCCGCGTACAAGTGCCCCTGAAACGCACGGCCTCGTTTGTGGGTGCCACCGAAGCATACAGACCCCTGTTCATGTGCCACCGAAGCACTCTGCCCCGCGTCCGGGTGCCACCGAAGCACATGGCCCGGTGTCTAGGTGCCACCGTAGCACACAGAACCGTGTCTGGGTGCCACCGAAGCACACAGACCAACGTCCATGTGCCACCGAAGCACATCGCCCCTCGTCCGGTTTCCACCGAAGCACATGGCCCCGCTTCTCGGTGCTACCAAAGCACAAAGACCGGCGTCCGGGTGCTACCGAAGCACATGGCCCTACTCCTCGGTGCTATCGCAGCACAAAGACTGGCGTCTGTGTACCACCGAAGCACACAACTCCACATACGAGTGTCCCTGAAGAACATGGCCTGGTGTCTGGGTGCCGCTGTAGCACACAGACCGGCATCCGTGTGCCACCCAAGCACTCTGTCCCACGTCCGGGTGCCACCGAAGCACATGGCCCCTTGTCTAGGTGCCACCAAAGCACACAGACCCACATTCGGGTGCCACCGAAGCACACGACCCCACATACGAGTGCCACCGAAACACATGCCCCGTGTCTGGGTGCCACCGAAGCATGTGGCCCTGTGTCAAGGTGCCAGAGAAGCACACAAACCCACGCCTAGGTGCCACCGAAGCACATGGCCTCCCTGTACGGGTGTCATCGAAGCACACAGACTCGTGTTTGGGTGCCACCGAAGCACAAAGACCCGCATCCATGTGCTACAGAAGCACACGGCCCTGCATCCGGGTGCCACGAAGCACGTGGCCCCACTTCTCGGTGCTACCGAAGCAACAAAGATCGGCGTCCGAGTACCACCGAAGCACACAGCTCCACGTATGAGTGCCCATGAAGCACACAGCCTCGTGTCTGGGTGCCACCGAAGCACACAGAACCACGTCCGTGTGCCATCGAAGCACTCTGCCCCGCGTCCGGGTGTCACCGAAGCACATGGCTTCACATACGAGTACCACCGAAGCACACGGCCATGTGTTTGGGTGCCACCGAAGCACACAGATTTGCATCCATGTGCCACCGAAGCACATGGCCCCTCATCCAGGAACCACCGAAGCACACAAACCCGCATCTGGGTGCCACCGAAGAACATGGTCCCACTTCTCGGTGCTACCGAAGCACAAAGACTGGCGTCCGGGTACCTCCGAGGCACACGGCTGCACGTACTAGTGCCCCCGAAGCACATGGCCTTGTGTCTGGGTGCCACTGAAGAACATAGTCCTACTTCTCGGTGCTACCGAAGTACAAAGACCTGCGTCCGGGTACTTCCGAAGCACACAGCTGCACGTACTAGTGCCTCTGAAGCACACGGCCTTGTGTCTGGGTGCCACCGAAGCATACAGACCCACGTTCGTGTGCCACCGTAGCTTTCTGACCCGCATCCGTGTGCCACTGAAGCACATGACCCCCTGAACAGGTGCCACCGAAGCACACAGCCCTGCATAAGAGTGCGACCATAGCACATGACCCCATGTCTAGGTGACACCGAAGCACGCAGACCCGCGTCCGGGTGCCACCGAAGCACACGGCCCCACAACCTGGTGCCACCGGAGCACACGGCTTCACATATGAGTACCACCGAAGCACACGGCCCCATGTCTGGGTGCCACCGAAGCACACAGACCTGCGTCCGTGTGCCACCTAAGAATATGGCCCCTCATCCGCATGCCACAGAAGCACATGACCTTGTGTCTAGGTGCCACCGAAGCAGCTTCACATACGAGTACCACCGAAGCACATGGCCATGTGTCTGGGTGCCTCCGAAGCACACAGACTAACATCCATGTGCCACCGAAGCACATGGCCCCAAGTCCGGTTTCCACCGAAGCACATGGCCCCGCTTCTTGGTGCTACCGAAGCACAAAGACCGGCGTCCGGGTACTTCCGAAGTACACGGCTCCACATACGAGTGCCCCTGAAGCACACGGCCTTGTGTCTGGGTGCCACCGAAGCACACAGACCCACGTCCTTGTGCCACCGTAGCACTCTGCCCCGCATCCGGGTGCCAACGAAGCACACGGCCCCACATACGAGTGCCACCAAAGCACACGGCCCCGTGTCTGGGTGCCACCGGCACACGGCCCCGTGTCTGGGTGCCACCGAAGCACACAGACCCGCATCCGTTTGCCACCGAAGCACATGGCCTTGTGTCCGGGTGCCACCGAAGCACATGCCCCCTGTCTAGGTGCCACCAAAGCACAGACCCGCATCCAGGTGCCACCAAAGAATACTTCTCCATGTACGAGTGACCAAGAAGCACACGGCCTCATATCTGGGTGCCACCGAAGCAGACAGACCCGCGTCCATGTACCACCAAAGCACAAAGACCCCAGTCCGGGTGCCACCGAAGCACATGGCCCTGTGTCTAGGTGCCACCGTATCACACAGACCCGTGTCTGGGTGCCACCGAAGCACATAGACCAACGTCCATGTGCCACCGAAGCACATGACCCCGCATCCGGTTTCCACCGAAGCACATGGCCCAGCTTCTCGGTGCTACCGAAGCACAAAGACCGGCGTCCGGGTACCTCTGAAGTACACGGCTCCATGTACGAGTGCCCCTGAAGCACACGGCCTCGTGTCTGGGTGCCACCGAAGCACACAGACCCGCGTCCATGTGCCACCGAAGCACTCTGCCCCGCATCCGGGTGCCATCGAAGTACATGGCCCTGTGTCTAGGTGCTACCGAACACACAGACCCGCGTCCGGGTGCCACCGAATCACACGGCCCCGCTTCTCGGTGCTACCGAAGCACAAAGCTTGGCGTTCAGGTACCACCGAAGAACACGGCTCCACGTACAGGTGCCCCTGAAGCACACGACCCTGCGTCTAGGTGCCACTTAAGCACACAGACCCGCGTCCGTGTGCCACCAAAGCACATGGCTCCTCGTCCGGGTGCCACCGAAGCATATGGCCCGTGTCTAGGTGCCACCAAAGCACACAGACCCACGTCCGTGTGCTACTGAAGCACATGGCCCTGCTTCTCTGCGCCCCCAAAGCACAAAGACCGGCATCCGGGTACCTCCCAAGCACACTGCTCAACGTACTACTGCCACTCTAGCTCTTTGCCCCGTGTCCGGGTGCCACCGAAGCACACGACCCCCTGAACGGGTGCAACCGAAGCACACAGCCCCACATAAGAGTGCCATTGAAGCACATGCCCCTGTGTCTGGGTACCACCGAAGCACACAGACCCACGTCCATGTGCCAAATAAGCACAGGGCCCTGCGTACTGGTGCCACTGAAGCACATGGCTCCCGCTTCTCGGTGCTACTGAAGCACAAAGACCGGCGTCCAGGTACCTCCGAAGAACACGGCTCCACGTACGATTGCTCATGAAGAACACAGCTTCGTGTCTGGGTGCCACCGAAGCACACGGCCCCGTTGAATGGGTGCCACCGAAGCACACAAACCTGCGTCCGGGTGCCACCGAAGCACACGACCTCCCTGTACAGGTGCCACCGAAGCACGCGGCCCCACATGCGCGTGCCACCGAAGCAAACAGACCCGTGTCTGGGTGCTACCGAAGCACACAGACCAACGTCCGGGTGCCACCGAAGCACATGGCCCTGCTTCTCGGTGCTATCGCAGCACAAAGACTGGCGTCCGTGTGCCACCGAAGCACACAACTCCACATACGAGTGCCCCTGAAGAACATGGCATGGTGTCTGGGTGCCACCGTAGCACAGACCCGCATCCGTGTGCCACCGAAGCACTCTGTCCCACGTCCGGTTGCCACCGAAGCACATGGCCCTTGTCTAGGTGCCACCAAAGCACACAGACCCACATTCGGGTGCCACCGAAGCACACAGCCCCACATACGAGTGCCACCGAAACACATGCCCCATGTCTGGGTGCCACCGAAGCACGTGGCCCTGTGTCAAGGTGCCACAGAAGCACACAAACGCGCGTCTAGGTGCCACCGAAGCACATGGCCTCCCTGTACGGGTGTCATTGAAGCACACAGACTCGTGTCTGGGTGCATCTGAAGCACAAAGACCCGCATCCATGCGCTACAGAAGCACACGGCCCTGCATCCGGGTGCCACGAAGCACGTGGCCCCACTTCTCGGTGCTACTGAAGCACAAAGATCGGCGTCCGAGTACCACCGAAGCACACAGCTCCACGTACGAGTGCCCCTGAAGCACACAGCCTCGTGTCTGGGTGCCACCAAAGCACACAGACCCGCGTCCGTGTGTCATCGAAGCACTCTGCCCCGCGTCCGGGTGCCAGCGAAGCACACGGCTTCACAAACCAGTACCACCGAAGCACACGGCCACGTGTTTGGGTGCTACCGATGCACACAGACTTGCGTCCATGTGCCACCGAAACACATGGCCCCTCGTCCAGGAACCACCGAAGCACACAGACCCGCATCTGGGTGCCACCAAAGAACATGGTCCCACTTCTCGGTGCTACCGAAGCACAAAGACCGGCGTCCGGGTACCTCCGAAGCACACAGCTGCACGTACGAGTGCCCCTAAAGCACACGGCCTTGTGTCTGGGTGCCAATGAAGAACATGGTCCCACTTCTCGGTGCTGCCAAAGTACAAAGACCTGCGTCCGGGTACCTCCGAAGCACACAGCTGCACGTACGAGTGCCTCTGAAGCACACGGCCTTGTGTCTGGGTGCCACCGAAGCACACAGACCCACGTTCATGTGCCACCATACCTTTCTGACCCGCGTCCGTGTGCCACCGAAGCACATGACCCCCTGAACAGGTGCCACCAAAGCACACAGCCCTGCATAAGAGTGCAACCATAGCACATGACCCCATGTCTAGGTGACACCAAAGCACACAGACCTGCGTCCGGGTGCCACCGAAGCACACGGCCCCACAACCTGGTGCCACCGAAGCACACGGCTTCACATATGAGTACCACCGAAGCACACGGCCCAATGTCTGGGTGCCACCGAAGCACACAGACCTGCGTCCGTGTGCCACAGAAGAATATGGCCCCTCTTCCGGGTGCCATGGAAGCACATGACCTTGTGTCTAGGTGCCACCGAAGCACACGGCTTCACATACGAGTACCACAGAAGCATATGGCCATGTGTCTGGGTGCCACCGAATCACATGGCCCCTCGTCCGGGTGCCACCGAAGCACATGGCCCCATGTCTAGGTGCCACCGAAGCACACAGACCCGCATCTGGGTGCCACCAAAGAACATGGTCCCACTTCTCGGTGCTACCGAAGCACAAAGACAGGCGTCCGGGTAACTCCGAAGCACACGGCTGCACGTACGAGTACCACCGAAGCACACGGCCCCATGTCTGGGTGCCTCCGAAGCACACAGACCTACGTCCGTGTGCCACTGAAGCACATGGCCCCTCGTCCGGGTGCCACCGAAGCACACAGACCCGTGTCTGGGTGCTACCGAAGCACACAGACCAGCGTCCGGGTGCCACCGAAGCACATGGCCCTGCTTCTCGGTGCTATCGCAGCACAAAGACTGGCGTCCGTGTGCCACCGAAGCACACAACTCCACATACGAGTGCCCCTGAAGAACATGGCATGGTGTCTGGGTGCCACCGTAGCACAGACCCGCATCCGTGTGCCACCGAAGCACTCTGTCCCACGTCCGGTTGCCACCGAAGCACATGGCCCTTGTCTAGGTGCCACCAAAGCACACAGACCCACATTCGGGTGCCACCGAAGCACACAGCCCCACATACGAGTGCCACCGAAACACATGCCCCATGTCTGGGTGCCACCGAAGCACGTGGCCCTGTGTCAAGGTGCCACAGAAGCACACAAACGCGCGTCTAGGTGCCACCGAAGCACATGGCCTCCCTGTACGGGTGTCATTGAAGCACACAGACTCGTGTCTGGGTGCATCTGAAGCACAAAGACCCGCATCCATGCGCTACAGAAGCACACGGCCCTGCATCCGGGTGCCACGAAGCACGTGGCCCCACTTCTCGGTGCTACTGAAGCACAAAGATCGGCGTCCGAGTACCACCGAAGCACACAGCTCCACGTACGAGTGCCCCTGAAGCACACAGCCTCGTGTCTGGGTGCCACCAAAGCACACAGACCCGCTTCCGTGTGTCATCGAAGCACTCTGCCCCGCGTCCGGGTGCCAGCGAAGCACACGGCTTCACAAACCAGTACCACCGATGCACAAGGCCACGTGTTTGGGTGCTACCGATGCACACAGACTTGCGTCCATGTGCCACCGAAACACATGGCCCCTCGTCCAGGAACCACCGAAGCACACAGACCCGCATCTGGGTGCCACCAAAGAACATGGTCCCACTTCTCGGTGCTACCGAAGCACAAAGACCGGCGTCCGGGTACCTCCGAAGCACACAGCTGCACGTACGAGTGCCCCTAAAGCACACGGCCTTGTGTCTGGGTGCCAATGAAGAACATGGTCCCACTTCTCGGTGCTGCCAAAGTACAAAGACCTGCGTCCGGGTACCTCCGAAGCACACAGCTGCACGTACGAGTGCCTCTGAAGCACACGGCCTTGTGTCTGGGTGCCACCGAAGCACACAGACCCACGTTTATGTGCCACCATACCTTTCTGACCCGCGTGCGTGTGCCACCGAAGCACATGACCCCCTGAACAGGTGCCACCAAAGCACACAGCCCTGCATAAGAGTGCGACCATAGCACATGACCCCATGTCTAGGTGACACCGAAGCACACAGACCTGCGTCCGGGTGCCACCGAAGCACACGGCCCCACAATTTGGTGCCACCGAAGCACACGGCTTCACATATGAGTACCACCGAAGCACACGGCCCAATGTCTGGGTGCCACCGAAGCACACAGACCTGCGTCCGTGTGCCACAGAAGAATATGGCCCCTCTTCCGGGTGCCATGGAAGCACATGACCTTGTGTCTAGGTGCCACCGAAGCACACGGCTTCACATACGAGTACCACAGAAGCATATGGCCATGTGTCTGGGTGCCACCGAATCACATGGCCCCTCGTCCGGGTGCCACCGAAGCACATGGCCCCATGTCTAGGTGCCACCGAAGCACACAGACCCGCATCTGGGTGCCACCGAAGAACATGGTCCCACTTCTCGGTGCTACCGAAGCACAAAGACAGGCGTCCGGGTAACTCCGAAGCACACGGCTGCACGTACGAGTACCACCGAAGCACACGGCCCCATGTCTGGGTGCCACCGAAGCACACAGACCTACGTCCGTGTGCCACTGAAGCACATGGCCCCTCGTCCGGGTGCCACCGAAGCACATGACCCCATGTCTAGGTGCCACCGAAGCACACAGACTCGCATCTGGGTGCCACCGAAGCACATGGCAATGCTTCTCAGTGCTACCGAAGAACAAAGACCGGCGTCCGGGTACCACCGAAGCACATGGCTCCACGTATGAGTGCCCCTGAAGCACACAGCCTCATGTCTGGGTGCCACCGAAGCACACAGATCCGCGTACATGTGCCACTATAGCACTCTGCCCCGCGTCCGGGTGCCACCGAAGCACATGGCCTGGTGTCTAGGTACCACTGAAGCACACGGTCCGGCGTTCATGTGCCACAGAAGCACATGGCCCCAAGTCTGGGAGCCAGAGAAGCACAAGGCCCAATGTTTGGGTGCCACTTAAGCACACGGCCTCGGTTACTGATGCCACCGAAGCACACGGTCCTGTATACGGATGCCACCGAAGCATTTGCCCCCAAGTACGGGTGCCACCGAAGCACACAGCCCAGCATAAGAGAGCCACCGAAGCACACGCCCCCGTGTCTGGGTGCCACCGCAGCCCAAAGTCTCGCTTCCGTGTGCCACCGAAGCAAGTGACCCTGCATACTGGTGACCCCGAAGCACATGGTCCCGTGTCTAGGTGCCACCGAAGCACACAAACCCGCGTTAGGGTGCCATCAAAGCACACAGCTTACCTGTACGGGTGCCACCGAAGCACATGGCCCCACATGCAAGTGCCACCGAAGCACATAGACCCGTGTCTGGTTGCCACCGAAGCACACAGACCCACGTCCATGTGCCACAGAAGCACATGGCCCTGCGTCCGTGTGCCACCGAAGCACATGGCCCCGCTAATTGGTGCTACTGAAGCACAAACACCGGTGTCTGGATACCACCGAAGCACACGGCTCCAAGTATAAATGCCCCTGAAGCACACGGCCTCGTGTCTGGGTGACACCGAAGCACACAGTCCCACATCCATGTGCCATCGAAGCAAATGGCCCCATGTCTAGGTGCCACCAAAGCACACAGACTCGAATCCGGGTGCCACCAAAGCACAAAGCCCCGTGTCTGGATGCCACCGAAGCACACGGCTTCACATGCGAGTTCCACTGAAGCACACGGCCCCGTTTCTGGGTGCCACCGAAGCACACAGACCCACGTCCGTGTGCCACTGTAGCACTCTGCCCCGCCTCCGGGTGCCACCGAATCACAAGTCCCCGTGTCTGGGTGCCACCGAACCACACAGACTCGCATCCGTGTGCCATCGAAGCACATGACCTTGTGTCCGGGTGCCACCGAAGCACATGGCCCCATGTCTAGGTGAAACCGAAGCACACAGACCCGCATCTAGGTGCCGCCAAAGAATACAGTTCCATGTACGAGTGCCCCTGAAGCACACGGCCTCATGTCTGGGTGCCACCAAAGCACACAGACCCATGTCCGTGTACCACCGAAGCACACAGACCCCAGTCTGGGAGCCACCGAAGCACATGGCCCCGTGTCTAGGTGCCACCGTAGCGCTTAGACCCGTGTCAGGGGGCCACCGAAGCACACAGACAAACGTCCATGTGCCACCGAAGAACATGGCCCCGCGTCCGGTTTCCACTGAAGCACATGGCCCTGCTTCTCAGTGCTACCGAAGCACAAAGCCGGGATCCGGGTACCACCGCAGTACACAGCTCCACGTACGAGTGCCCCTAAAGCACACGGCCTCGTGTCTAACTGCCACCGAAGCACACAGACCCATGTCCGTGTGCCACCGAAGCACATGGCCCCACTTCTCGGTGCTACCGAAGCACAAAGATCGGCATCCGGATACCACCGAAGTACACGGCTTCACGTACGAGTGCCCCTGAAGCACACGGCCTTGTGTCTGGGTGCAACCGAAACACACAGACCCGTGTCCGTGTGCCATCGAAGCACTCTGCCCCGCATCCGGGTGTCACCGAACCACATGGCCCCGTGTCTAGGTGCTTTCGAAGCACACAGACCCGCATACGGGGGCTACGAAGCACATGGCCGTGCATCCAGGTGCCACCGAAGCACACGGCCCTGTGTCCGGGTGCCTATGAAGAACAAGCCCTGCGTACCGGTGCCACCAAAGCACACGGCTCCATATCTGAGTGCCCCAAAGCATACGGTCCCGTGTCCAGGTGCCACTGAAGCACAAGACCCGGCGTCCACGTGCCACTGAAGCACAAGGCCCGATGTCTGGATGTCGCTGAAGCACACGGCCCGGCATTTATTTGCCATCAAAGCACATGCCTCAGCTTCCGCATACCCGTGAAGCACCAGGCCCGACATCCACATGCCACCGAAGCACATGGACCGACGTCCGTGTGACACCAAAGCATCTACTGGTACAGAATATAATATCATGATATAGGTCATCTGCGTATATAAGAATATATATATTCCTCCTATACCCCGTTTACAATGCTTTTGTTGGACAGAAAAATTGCATCAACAATTTGATTAGTAATGTAATAATGGCAATGGAGAACAGATGGGCATGTTAGCATTCATACTGGATTCCTGACAGATGCTACACAGACTGACGATTAGATTTGTTAATCCAAGGGAAATACACTATTGTGTTTCTGTTGACTTGTTATGTATGAGCATTTCTGTTACTGGTCAAGGGCAGACCAGTATTTGTATAACCCTGATTGTTGTCTTCTATTAGTCTGTGGTACAATGAATGTTGATTAAGCTTTGTGTGGACACTGTGGCTTGTTGACTCCCAAGACAGGAGGACAAACTATGCAAATTCATTAAATGCTCAAACATTGAGACCTCAGCGCTGCCCTTTCCCCCAAACCTGTGAATGTGTACTTGCATGGAGAACTGTGACTATTTTAAGGGACATGTGCTTCTGTAGGAGAGACATGGGACAGAGATTGAAAGAGACTTGGAACATCAGCTTGGTAGTATGGCTTTACCTAAAGAGACCCAGATTTGGATTCTACATGATTCTTGCCTAAGGGTACATAGCCCTGACTGGAAAGATACGGATCTGCTCCATTAACCATCAGAGAGCCCATGGATACATTTGTGGAGACCAGGTTGGGACGATGAAGTCACCTGGCCCCATGGATATGTTGCTTGGGGTTGCCAGGAGGGACCCATTGGTTGCCTGGAACTCATGGAGACATTCATAAAAGCCAGATTGGGACTCACCAGTCATCTGGCCCCATGGAAACTCTCGGAGAGGACAGGGTGGGACCCTCAGGTTTCTTGACCTTGTACCTTGATGGACTACTAACTTCCTAAGCTTGCCGCTACCTTCTCTATGTGGGGGCCCGCCAGTAGCCGGGGCCCACTGATTGAGGTAGTTGACCCTGGAAGTCTCAAAGTTGCAGCTGTTCTATCCCAGGCAGGCGGAGCGGAAGGGTGAGACTGTGTAATGTTGTACGATCTTGGGTATTTGCTGGGACTGTTCTATGTGTTTATTGTCCTATTTTGTGGTTCAATAAAGTATTGTCACGCTGTTTTACCCTCACCCCTGTGTTGTCTGAGTAGCATTACGCCCACTAAAGACCCCGGAACTTCACACCATACATTAAATGTTGGATAACAGTTGCTTAACTCCTTAAATGCCGTGGTGAAAAACAAGCACGGTATCTAAGTTGATAGACATAGGGATGAGCTCCTTTTCTCTCAGTATCTCTAAAATGCGCAATAATGGAGTATTCAGAAGTACAAAAAAAATAAAGTGAAAACCACAAAAATAACTTTTTTTATATTAAAACGTGTTTTGACAAAAAAATCACAAGCAAAAAAATATAAACCTACGGTAATTTATATTGCAGCATCTGTAACTACCCAAACTATAAAGCCATCACATTATTTATCCTGACTGAAAAATGGCATAATAATAATAACACCACAATTGCTATTATTGATCATTTTGGCCTCACCCTAAACAAAAAATCCACCAGAATATATTACCTATACTGCATTATAAACTCTGTACAGTTATATAAATAACCAAATGGAAAAGTTCATACCAGTCATCACCCCCCATGGATGAAGCGGAGAACGCTCCGGTGGTCTGCATCAGATCCGGAAGTGATGATTTCGCCATCCGGATGTTACTTGATCTCTGATTCACTGCACAGGTCAGGAAAGATCTAATGACACACTGGTTCAGACGCCTGTCCGGCCAATCTCAGGCTTCAGCATCGGTCACATCTGGGCGGCTTAGTCATCGTTTCTATCTAGAGTGAGTATAGCAGGGGGACGCACATTTGTTTGTTATTTTTAAAAGATCAATGCCAAAGAAAAAATATTGGATAACTCATTTAAAAGTAAAATAATGGTAGCTCTCAGAAAATGTAGACAGAAAAAATATTTTTATTTTTACAAAGTGATTTTATTGAGCAAAGCTTGAAAGCTTCAAAACCTTCTAAATTAGGTAAAGTGCTAAAAATAAAATAAATAACATTTTTTTTTCACAAAATGCAGCTTTTTTTGTTCATCTTTCCTACAAATAAATGGAATTAAAAAGTGATCAAAATGTTGTCTGTACCCTAAAATAGGCGACTATTGCTACCAGCCCCCACCACGCACAATAGAATAGTGGGGGCTACTGGATTTGACATTGTTCAATATCTCCAAACAAATTACAAAACATTTGCATGCTGAAATCCCCTAAAGGAAAAATATATAAGTTAAAAAAATAAAGAGATATTGAAAGAATAAAAAAATTAAAAACTCAAATCATACCCTCGTCTCCTCGTTTTCAGCAAAGAAATGTAAAATAAATAAATAAATATATGTATATATATATAGGAAACATATACTGGAACAGCACCATTTCACATTCACTCACGGTGGGTGCCAGGCCTCCAAGCAACCTGTCCAAATTGCATCCGAATAGAAAAATGGAAGAAGGCAGCACTCCAAATAAATTAAATTTTTAGAAAAAATGGACTTTATTGAGCCCAAATGGCGACGTTTCGGTTCATAGAACCTTTCTCAAGCCTTGAACTTATCTGTAGTGCTGCCTTATTATATATATTTTTTATATATATATATATATATATGTATAAATATATATATATACATGTTTATATATAACAGCACATTTGGTAATGTTGCATTTGTAACACATATGATAAACGCTGTAAATAAAAAAAAAATGTTAAAAGCCCCAAAAATTGGAATAAAAAGCAATGAACAAGCCGTAAGCAGCCCCCCTTGGTATCAGTAAAACCAATAGCTTACGCTGGAAAAAAACGATGTATGTTTGGTATTGGTGAAATGGTACTGCCCCGGGAATCATATTGTCAGGACATTGTGACCATATAATGAACGCTGTATATAATAAATACTGAGTTGGGGGATTGCGCTTTTTTCACTGCAGTTGGAATTTATCAGAAGATAAAATGGTGACATTCAATAGCAGAACTCGTCCCCAATAAACAAGTCGTCATACGGCGATATCAGCGGAAACATCAGAAAGTGACGGGAAGAAGGGAGGAGAACAGCGAAAACGCAAGAACTGATAATCGCCGGGAAGTGAAGGGGAAGCAGGAAATTCTACTAATCAGTTTGGTGACAGCCGCCATCATGCCACCGGAGAACCAGCACCGGACATTATTACCGGCCAATAAACCCCCAAACACAACGATCTGTTATTATTCCTTTATTCCTCGGCCCCTGGATGCAGATTATATGGACAAGTGACTGGAGCCATTAATAAGAGGAGATCACTCAGCAGATAACGAGCCGCCGTACGGATCCACCGACAGAAGAAGGAAAAGTGATGGAGGAGACATAACAGGGCGGAAATCAGAGCTGTCAGGAAGGGGTTAAAGGGCATTTATTCCATTAGTAGGAATATGGTATCTATAGATTTGGTGTCAGCTGAATCCCCCAGAATAACCCAGCAGTGCAGAGACCCCCATCCTCCATGTATGTATGTACACTGCTATCTATAGACACACATACATCCACAATGCCCACAGCTCGTACATCGCACAGCCTCAGCCGGGGGCTCCACCACCCGGCAGCACAGACCCCGCTCACCACCTCAGACCCCCGGGGTGAGCGCTCATATCGCTGCTGGCTCTGCTCCTCCGTCCTCAGCAATTTGGTGACATCCGCGGTGATGGGAACACTGCGCGCAGGGCGTGGCTTCTCACTGTAACAGACACTGACGTGTTGTCATGGAGAACTCAGGGGCGTGGTATCTATAATGGGCGGAGTCTCCTGGGAATGGGCGGGGCCTCCGGCTTATAGTGTTCCGCACATAATAGGAAGTAGCAGCAGTGCATGCTGGTCTATACAGTCTAAGATCCGTCCTGCTGCTGCTGCTCGGGGAAGGTGGAGAGGGACAGAGAGCAAAAGCACAGATCTGTGAGAGGAGAGAGAGATGAGAATCTGTGTGAGAGGGGACATCATGGGGGCAGTCTGTAATAGTGGGGGGACTATGAGGAGCCTGCTGTATGAGAGGGGACTATGGGGAACAAGGCTGTATGAGAGGGAGCTATGGGGAAAGTGGGGGGCTATGAGGAGCCTGCTGTATGAGAGGGGAGTATGGGGAAAGTGGGGGGCTATGAGGAGCCGGCTGTATGAGAGGGGAGTATGGGGAAAGTGGGGGTACTATGAGGAACAGGCTGTATGAGAGGGGAGTATGGGGAAAGTGGGGGGACTATGGGGAACAGGCTGTATGAGAGGGGACTATGGGGAAAGTGGGGGGACTATGGGGAGCTGACTATGAGAGGGGAGTATGGGGAAAGTGAGGGGACTATGGGGAACAGACTGCATGAGAGGGGACTATGGGGGAACTATGAGGAGCAGGCTGTATGAGAGGGGACTATGGGGGAACTATGAGGAGCAGGCTGTATGAGAGGGGACTATGGGGAAAGTGGGGGGACTATGGATAGTAGGCTCTATGAGAGGGGACTATGGGGAAAGTGGGGGACTATGAGGAGCAGGATGCATTAGAGGGTACTATGGGGAAAGTGGGGGTACAATAGGGAACAGGCTGTATGAGAAGGGACTATGGGGAAAGTGGGGGGACTATGGGGAGCAGGTTGTATGAGAGAGGACTATGGGGAGCAGGCTGTATGAGAGGGGACTATGGGGAAAGTGGGGGGACTATGGGGAGCAGGCTGTATGAGAGGGGACTATGGGGAAAGTGGTAGGACTATGTAGAGCAGGCTGTATGAGAGGAGACTATGGGGAAAGTGGGGGGACTATAAGGAGCAGGTTGTATGAGGGGACTATGGGGAAAGTGGAGGGACTATGAGGAGCAGGCTGTATGAGAGGGGACTATGGGGAAAGTGGGGGGACTATGAAAAGCAGGCTGTATGAGGAAACTATGGAGAAAATTGATGACTATGAGGAACAGGATGTATGAGAGGGGACTATGGGGAAAGTGTGGGGACTATGAGGAGCAGGATGTATGAGACGGGACTATGGGGAAAGTAGGGGGACTGAGGAGCAGGCTGTATAAGAGGGGACTAAGGGAAAGGTGGGGGGACTCTGAGGAGCAGAATATATGAGAGGGAAGTGTGAGGCTCCATTGGGAGTTCTCTGAGAGGAGGGACTAAAGGAAAAATGAGTGGAGGGTATATGGGGAGTTTTCTGTGAGAAGAGGGACTATGGAGCATGTGGGGAACATTAGGGAGTGGTCGGTGAGTAAAAAGCTTTGGGTAAATTGAGGGACCATAGCTGGTGTTCTGTGAGAGACGGGGTTATGGTGAAAGTGGGGGAACTATGAAGAGTGGTCTGATAGAGCGAACTATGGGGAAAGTGAAGGGACTATGTGGAGGGGTTTGTGAGAGACGGTACTATGGGGAAACCATAGGACATGGTCTATGAAACGAGGCCTATAGAGAAGTGGAAGATGAGGGTCTGTAAGAGATCAGAGACTTGGGGGACACTCTGTAAAAGTAGGGCTACCACAGGGAGCCGTCAGTTAATTTGGCCAGTGCGGAATGAGGGAAACCATGGTGAGCGGTCTCTGATGGGGACAGTTGGAAGCAGTTTGTGTTAAATGAGAGACAATCGGGATCACAAGATAAGAGGAGTGACTGAGAAGAGCTGTCAGGTGCCCATCATATAGATTAATGGCGGAGTGTACGGCATGTGCTGTGATGAATATAAAGTCTGCACTGTTGCATCATGATGTTGTTTATGGGGGTCTGTCTGAAAAGTGACAGTGAGCCCTGGACCCAGAGGTACAAACCCACTGCCCGCCGCCCCTGCCCCCCAGTTCTAAATTATCCTAGGTACAAGCCCGCTGCACACAGCTCCTGCCCCCCAGTTCTGCATTACCCAAAGTACAAGCCCCCTGCACACAGATGTGACACCCCAGGGGTCTGGTTGCCACAGTGATAGAGATATTACGTCTGAGAGCAGGTGGGAGGTCCTTTGGTCAGGGATCCTGTGCATGCCACACCTCCTGCCCAGTCTTGGGAGGGGAAGAACTTCCCCTGTATAAACCCTGGGCTGAGGCAGGGTTAGTCAGACAAGGAGAGTGGAGACAAGAAGCAGCATAGGAAACAGCAGAGTTACAAGGAGTCAGGGGCTGGCAGCTGCAGAGCTCGCCCTGACTAAGAAGATTCTTTACCGGACCCGGAGTCCGAGGCTGTGGGGACTAACTCCTACCCAGCAGCAGAATCCGTCAGGCAGGGGATTTCAGGTCCTCTGGCCCAGAAGCCCGAAGGCACGGTCACACGCGTGGGACCAGCACCGCCATCGTGGAGCGGAAGCCATTAGAAGGCCCCGAGTCACCGGCCATACGGGTGAGCACCACACGGTACACTCAGGGACGTGGGCTACTTACATCAGCTTCTAGCAAGGTAGCCAGAAGAGTACAGTCAGTTTGGGAGGCCTACAACTACGCCTGGCCAGGGGAGATCTCATCTGCTCAAAGACTGACCAGGCCCCGTTTGCTAGCAAGTACTCCGGGAGGGTCTATCGTTGTTACCAGTAAAGACCCTGAACTACACCGTACCGTCTCTGAGTGGTTCCTGCTACCCCCATCATCCACGTCGGCTGCCCTGAGGCCATACCCCTCCCGTTGGGGGTTATACTATCACGCTGCACAATCCTACCACCGGCCTCAGCGGTCTGCCCTGCAGCAGCAGCTCCCTGGCTGCACTCAACGGGTGGCGTAGTCATCAACCATTTACCGCTAACAGACTGCCGTCCAGTTTGACTCCCTGGGCACGGACCGGGTCACCGCCACGAGACTACAACCCTCAACAGATCCGGCTCCGGGTAAGCTCACGCGTGCGCAACGCAGCGCGACACAGGCCCAGGGGCGCGTCAACTTTGGCGTAGTCGGCAGGATTTCGTGCCCGCAACCACCGGGTACTGCGTGCCTGAAAAGCAAAGACTGTTCAAACTTACCAGTGGTGAAGATTCCCGCTATCCGTGGAGGTTTCCCGCCATCCGGCGCCATCTTCTACCTTCTTCCCGCCATCCGCGAATTTTCCCGCCATCCGGCGCCATCTTCGACCTTCCCGCCATCCGTGGAGTTTTCCCGCCATTGGACGCCATCTTGAGGACGCCGCGCGGGAAGAAGAGGGGCGTGGACTCCGAAAGCGCGCGAGAACTGAAGCTCCGCCTCACGTCCGGACGTTGCGTAAGGTCCTGGAAGGAGCCCAGCAGACGCCGACGTCACCGGAGCGCGACGGAAGGTCCTCAACCCTGACGATCCACTGCGGAGCCGCGGCCTACGGAACAGGATCATCGCAAGGTAGGCCACGGTCCACTAGGGGGGAGGAAGATGTCGGATACGGAGGAGAGCTTCACTGCCTCAACCCCCGCCAGCGCCACCGCTGCTGCAGTTATGCCCTTCACCATGCCCTATATCCCGGGAGCAGCTTGGCTACCCCAGTACTCAGGGGAGTCACATACCCTGCATGACTTTAGAGAAAAGCTGGATAGCCTCTTCCAGGTGTACCCCCTCACAGAAGAGCAAAAAGTGAGCATCCTGGTGGCCCAACTAACCGGGGCAGCCAAAAGGGAAGTAAAATCCTGGCCACCTGGGAGGAAGACTGTCGCAGGGATACTAACCCGGCTGAAGGACACCTTTGATACCCGCACCTCAGCCGAGATTAAGCTTAGATTCTACGGGTGCAAGCAGCGAGCGCATGAGAGTATAAGGGACTATGCACTAAACCTACAAGAGGCCCTTAGGGCCATAAAGCAGACCGACCCTGATGGGGTGGGAAACGAGGACAGGCTGTTGACTGAACAATTTATAGAGGGTTTATATTGCAATGCCCACCGAACCCAGTTGCGGGCAATGGCCTTACAGGATCCCCATCTGGACTTTGCACAGTTCAAGGACAGAGCCATCCGGGTGCTCCGAGAACCGGCACCGGGTGGCGTTGTGACCCACAGGCGCCCAGCTATCACTTACCACCAGGAGGCGGCGCCCTTGTCGGCAGGGCCTGTGGGAGCTGATGCGCAGGCTTTGGACAATGACCCGGCTCCAGACCTACGCCATCAGGTCCAAGAGCTAGCTAAGAGCGTTGCTGCGCTAACCCGAACTGTGCAGTCTTTACAGGTTTCCACCCCAGGGAAGATCCAGCTGGCATCCGGACCGGAGGACATCCCGTGGCGTCGACCAAGGAGGACCCCACCGGCCAGAGGAAGACCCAGTGACCGATACAGCGAGGACGGACGACCCATCTGCCGCCGCTGCAATCAACCCGGACATATGGAAAGGTACTGTTCTTTAAACGGGCACAACCTGGGGTAGAGGGCCAACCCCCAGGAAAAAGATCACCAGGCCCATCGAACTGGCGCGACAGATATGTGGGAGGACGTCCAGTCTTGCCTGTGGTACTGGATGGCATTCCCATGAGTGCCCTACTGGACACCGGGTCACAGGTCACCACCATCCCGTACGTGCTCTTCAAGCAGTACTGGAATGACTCGGATATTACCCGCTACCCTGACGACGACTTGAGTATCATCGCCAGCAATGGTCAGCCCGTGCCACAGATCGGATTTAAAGAGGTGACCATCAAAATTGGTAGAGTCGAACTGGCCGCACAGGGACTGATCATTGTAGATATTGACAAACATGAGAGTCACCCAAAAATAACTCTAGGAACTAATGTAATTGAAAATTGTCTTGCAGAGGTGATTTTCCTTTTACAGCAGGTTGCCAAGAATGCCAGCTCCGGCGAGCAGCGGGTGCTCCAGAAAGAGATCCGGGCACTGATGCAACGGCAACAAGTGGAACTCTCCGGCGGTGAGATTGGTAGCGTAAGAATGTGTGACCCTTTTCCTATTGCCATGCCCCCAAAAAGTGAAATGATGATTTGGTGCCGGGCAGCTATTGGTCTGAGAGGTAGAGATTACCAGGCAATGGTAGAACCAGTGTACTCAGACAGTAGGCCCACCATTTTGACAGCACGGGGGGTGGTCAATGTACGCCATGGGAGGGTGCCCGTTCGCATAATAAATATCGGGGAGAGGGAAGTGTACCTGCCCCGGTATGCCACGCTAGCCAAATTATATACCACTAATCAAAATTCTATACAATCTGTGGAACCCTTGCCTCCATCTCACCCGGAGGAAGGTAACGGCTCTAAGAAAGACATGGAGGACTGGTGTCAGCAACTACATCTGGGTACTGACTCCACTCCCTCACATCAGAAACAAGGAGTCTATCGGGTGGTTCAAGAGTATGAGAGAGTGTTTAGTAAACACCCGTTAGACTTCGGGCGAGTCAAGGGGGTAGAACATCGCATCCCCACGGGAGATCATCCTCCCATAAAAGAGAGGTATCGACCCGTACCCCCTGCACATTACCAACACGCCAAGGGGATGCTTAGAGACATGAAGGAGGCTGGGGTAATCCGGGATAGTTGTAGCCCCTGGGCAGCCCCATTAGTTTTAGTCAAAAAGAAAGACAACACTATGAGGATGTGTGTAGATTACCGGAAAATCAACCGTATCACACACAAGGATGCGTACCCCTTACCAAGGATAGAGGAGTCATTGGCTGCTTTAAGATCTGCTAACTTCTTCTCTACCTTGGATCTCACTAGCGGGTACTGGCAGGTTCCTGTAGCAGAGGCGGACCGGGAGAAGACCGCATTCACCACCCCGATGGGACTTAGCGAGTTCACCTGCATGCCGTTCGGACTCTGCAACGCACCAGGAACCTTCCAACGCCTAATGGAGTGTTGTCTGGGCCACAGAAACTTCGAGACGGTCCTGTTGTACCTGGACGATGTCATCGTATATTCCAAGACGTATGAGGACCACCTGAAACACCTGGCGGAAGTGTTCGAGGCTCTGGCGAGTTACGGCCTAAATGTGAAACCCTCCAAGTGTCACCTCCTGAAACCAAAGGTGCAGTACCTGGGACACGTGGTGAGCGCTGACGGAGTGGCTCCCGACCCTGATAAGATCACCGCAATTAAGGGATGGCCAAGCCCCTCCAGCGTAAAAGAAGTGCGGCAGTTCCTCGGGTTGGTAGGCTACTACCGAAGATTTATTCCCGGTTTCACCAAAAAGGCAGCACCTATGCAGGACCTCCTGATAGGCCAGTCCCGGAAGGCCAAGAACCAGAAGCCGCCCTTCAAATGGGAGGAGCTGGAAGAAGAGTTCTTCCGCCAGCTGAAGATGGCCCTCACGGGGGACGAAATCCTGGCGTACCCGGATTATAGTCAGCCCTTTATCCTCTACACCGACGCCAGTAACATCGGGCTAGGAGCCGTACTGTCCCAGATTCAGCAGGGGAGAGAACGAGTAATCTCCTATGCCAGCCGAAAACTGCGACCCACCGAAAGGAACCCCGAAAATTACAGCTCATTTAAGCTAGAGTTCCTGGCCGTGGTATGGGCAGTCACCGAGCGCTTTAGGCATTACCTCGCTTCTTCCCGGTTCACCGTATACACGGATAACAACCCGTTGACACACCTGGACACGGCAAGACTCGGTGCCCTGGAGCAGAGGTGGATGGCCCGTCTGTCCAACTACGAGTTCACAATCAAATACCGGGCAGGACGCTCCAATACTAACGCGGACGCCCTGTCCAGGATGCCCAACCTGCCGGACGAAGGAGAAGATCCGGAGGGACTGGAAGAAGTTGAACTCCCTGCGTTCCACCGTCATGGGACTATCCAGTATTCCCACCGGGTAAGGGGTAAGCAGGCTGCTACGTTGAACCCCTTACCCCACTACAACTGGGCGGAAACGCAAGACAGTGACCCTGCCGTCCGACTGGTGAAGGAGATGCTGACTCGGCCGGAGGCTCGCCTTGAACCAGACGCTCCGGAGGAAGCCAAACAACTATGGGCGGAGAAGAGTCGACTATTCCTTTACAAGGGGAAGTTGTGCCGCAGAATGGTCAACTCCCGGACGCATGAACTACTCTGGCAAGTAGTGGTGCCACGAAGAGACGCAGCCATGGTGATGGAGGCATACCACGACGGAGCTGGACACTTCGGGTGGAAAAAGCTGGAGTTCCTGCTGCGCGAGCGGTTCCACTGGGTAGGCATGAGGGGAACCATCGAGAAGTGGTGCAGAGACTGTGGCCCATGCAATCTGAGAAGGAAGGACCGGGCCAGCCAGAAGACTCCCCTGCAGTCCATCGTCACCCGGCAACCGTTGGAACTGGTAGCCTTGGATCATGTAAAACTGACCCCAAGCAGAAGTGGCTACGTCTACGCGTTAACCATCGTGGATCATTACTCCCGGTTCTTGGTTGTCGTCCCCGTCAAGGACTTAACGGCTCAAACAGCAGCTAGAGCCTTCCAGCAGCACTTCTGCCGTCCACACGGGTACCCGGACCAAGTGCTGACGGACCAGGGACCTGCCTTTGAAGCGGAGGTCTTTCAGGAATTCTGCAATCTGTATGGCTGCCGGAAGATAAGGACGACACCCTACCATCCGCAGACTAATGGACTTTGTGAAAAAATGAACCAGGTGGTAATGGATCTTCTAAAAACGTTGCCCCTGGAAGAACGCAGTCTGTGGCCTGAAAAGTTGCCCGATCTGGTGGACCTATACAACCACATCCCGGTAGGTTCCACCAACTGTACCCCGGCTTACCTAATGAGGGCAAGACCTGGTAAGTTACCTGTTGACCTGGAAATGGGAGTCCTGACCCCCGAGGACACTTCACCAGAAACAGACTGGGACACAGAGAGGCAGCAGCAGTACCGGAGAGTACAGGAGAGCGTGGAGCGAAGTCTCTGTCAGGCTAGGGAAAGACAAGAGAAAACTTACAACCAGTATGCTCCCGCTGTTCCCCTGGTACCCGGAGAGCAGGTCTTGAAGAGGAAGAGACGGCTCCACAAGTTGGACGACCAGTGGGAGAAGGACCCGTACACCGTACTGCCCTCAAGCCACGAGAACCCGAAGGTCTGTACCATCAGTAAAGACGGAGGGGAAACCACAGCCATTGTATCCCGGGACCACCTGAAGAAGTGTCCCGAACAACTGAGGAACCCTGAAGAGGAACAAGAAGACCATCGACCCGTGGGAGAAAGGGAAGATATGGTTAGTACCGTGCTCGGGGACTTCCCTCGGTCTTGGACTCAAGTCAATGGTGCAGTTGTGGTACCCGTACTCACCTTCCTCCAACCATCATCCCAAGAACCTACGGAGCAACGGGTGGAGCTGGAAAAACAGCCGGTCCAGGAGGCAGAAGACTCCACACAAGTAGAACAGGAGAATCAACCCTCTGCTTATAGTGAGCCTGCCGTACCCCTAGTGAGACAAAGAGCCGGTAGACAGCTGCCCAGTTTACCCTTGACAGCTCCTACACCCTGTAGTTCAGGGCCAGACAGTCAGCTCCGTAGGTCCACTAGGGCCACTAGAGGCCAGTTACCCGCACGCTGGAGAATTTGAAGTGTAAAAATAGTTTTATTTATGTTTATCTGTGTATTGTTGCTTGTGTATAATTTTGTGTTTCCAGTTGTTTTTAGGAAACCTTGGTGGATTTACCGGGAATCCTTGTATATAGTTGGAGCGTAACCCAGGATGGACTAGAGACTGTTAAGGACTCGGGGTAGGACAGACCCCTACCTGGTTACGTCTCCCTGTGTTGGTGAAATGGACACCTTTGCTTTTCTTCAAAGACTACACCCGGTTGCGGATATGCCGTGACCATCTTATTGTGTTTCCTTATTGTATTTTATTGTTATTGTTATACCTTGGTATATTTTTCTAAAAAAAAAAAAAGTGTTTAGTCCCGGAGTACTAAATTTCACTAGGGGGGAATGTGACACCCCAGGGGTCTGGTTGCCACAGTGATAGAGATATTACGTCTGAGAGCAGGTGGGAGGTCCTTTGGTCAGGGATCCTGTGCATGCCACACCTCCTGCCCAGTCTTGGGAGGGGAAGAACTTCCCCTGTATAAACCCTGGGCTGAGGCAGGGTTAGTCAGACAAGGAGAGTGGAGACAAGAAGCAGCATAGGAAACAGCAGAGTTACAAGGAGTCAGGGGCTGGCAGCTGCAGAGCTCGCCCTGACTAAGAAGATTCTTTACCGGACCCGGAGTCCGAGGCTGTGGGGACTAACTCCTACCCAGCAGCAGAATCCGTCAGGCAGGGGATTTCAGGTCCTCTGGCCCAGAAGCCCGAAGGCACGGTCACACGCGTGGGACCAGCACCGCCATCGTGGAGCGGAAGCCATTAGAAGGCCCCGAGTCACCGGCCATACGGGTGAGCACCACACGGTACACTCAGGGACGTGGGCTACTTACATCAGCTTCTAGCAAGGTAGCCAGAAGAGTACAGTCAGTTTGGGAGGCCTACAACTACGCCTGGCCAGGGGAGATCTCATCTGCTCAAAGACTGACCAGGCCCCGTTTGCTAGCAAGTACTCCGGGAGGGTCTATCGTTGTTACCAGTAAAGACCCTGAACTACACCGTACCGTCTCTGAGTGGTTCCTGCTACCCCCATCATCCACGTCGGCTGCCCTGAGGCCATACCCCTCCCGTTGGGGGTTATACTATCACGCTGCACAATCCTACCACCGGCCTCAGCGGTCTGCCCTGCAGCAGCAGCTCCCTGGCTGCACTCAACGGGTGGCGTAGTCATCAACCATTTACCGCTAACAGACTGCCGTCCAGTTTGACTCCCTGGGCACGGACCGGGTCACCGCCACGAGACTACAACCCTCAACAGATCCGGCTCCGGGTAAGCTCACGCGTGCGCAACGCAGCGCGACACAGGCCCAGGGGCGCGTCACAGACACTGCCCCTCATTTCTGCATTACCCAAGGTGCAAGACCCCTGCACACATCTTCTGCCCCCCTTTCTCCATTACCCAAGGTACAAGCAAGCCCCCTACAAACAGTCCCTGCTTGCCAGTTCTGTATTACCGAAGGTACAAGTCCCCTGAACACATTCCCTGCCCCCCAGTTCTGCATTACCCAAGATACAAGACCTCTGCACACAGCTCCTGCCCCCTAGATCTGCATTACCTAAGATACAAGCCCCCTGCACACAGCCACTGCCCCAAGTTCTGCATTACCCACAGGTACAAGCCCCCTGCACACAGCCCCTGCCCCCAGATCTGCATTACCTAAGATACAAGTCACCTGAACACATTCCCTGCCCCCCAGTTCTGCATTACCCACGATACAAGCCCCCTGCACACAGCCCCTGCCTCCCCCCAGTTCCGCATTACCCACAGGTACAAGGCCCCTGCACACAGCCCCTGCCCCCAGGTCTGAATTACCTAAGATACAAGCTCCCTGCACACAGCCCCTGCCCCCCAATTCTGCATTACCCACGGGTACAAGCTCCGTGTGAAAAGCCCCTGCACCCCAGGACTGCATTACCTAAGATACAAGTCCCCTGCACACATTCCCTGCCCCCTAGTTCTGCATTACCCAAGGTACAGCACCCTTGCACACAGCTACTGCACCCCAGGTCTGCATTACCCTAGGTACACACCCCTGCCTCCAGGTCTGCATTATCCACTGGTATAAGCCTCCTTCACACATCTCCTGCCCCTCAGTTCTGCATTACCCAAGGTACAAGCCCCTGCACACAGCCTCTGTTTGTCAAGGCACGGAAAACCCACCAGGAGGCAGTAAACCTCATATGCTATCCAGGGGTGTACATAGAAATCATGGGGCCCCATAGCAGAAGTTCTAATTGGGCTCCCCCCCCTCCCAAAAAAAAAAATTGTTGGGGTCACAGGGGAGCATATCTCATAACTTTCCAGCCTTTACATAGTAATTTCCTCCTGCTGAAGTCCTAGATTCATTTTGCATTACCCCCATAAAGTATGATGCCAACAAAACAAAAGTACCCCCCCAAACACAGAATGATACCCCCATGGTGAATTCCTCTACATTAACCTCCACATGCACAGTATAATTACTCTATTGTACCCCACCTCAACTCCCAAGGCAATGTATGGTGACCCCGACACAGTATGATCCCCCAGCTGTGACCCCCATACAGCCCTTCATGCAGTATAATGGACCTACATATAGTATGATGCCCCCACACCTCTCCACACTGTATAATGGCCCGCACTAGCCCTCCACACAGCATGATGGTACCCACACAGGGCTGCGACTAGGAATTACAGGGCCCCATACTGGCTACATTTTTGGGCCCCCTTGAGACTCTGCCCAGGCTCCACCCCAGCTCCGCCTCAACCCCTCGAACGTTCCACAGTCCCACCGCCCACTCTTGGAAAAACTCTACTTTCTGCACCCCGTCTTCACCAATCACACATTAACAGTACCCATTGAACCCCAGCTCACATATACAATACAGACCAAAAGTTTGGACACACCTTCTCATTTAAAGATTTTTCTGTATTTTCATGACTATGAAAATTGTACATTCACACTAAAGGCATCAAAACTATGAATTAACACATGTGGAATTATATACTTAACAAAAAAGTGTGAAACAACTGAAAATATGTCTTATATTCTAGGTTCTTCAAAGTAGCCACCTTTTGCTTTGATGATTGCTTTGCACAATCTTAGCATTCTCTTGATGAACTTCAAGAGGTAGTCACCGGAAATGGTATTCCAACAATCTTGAAGGAGTTCCCAGAGATGCTTAGCACTTGTTAGCCCTTTTGCCTTCCCTTTGCGGTCCAGCTCACCCCAAACCATCTCGATTGGGTTCAGGTCAGGTGACTGTGGAGGCCTGTCATCTGGCGTAGCACCCCATCACTCTCCTTCTTGGTCAAATAGCCCTTACACAGCCTGGAGGTGTGTTTGGGGTCATTGTCCTGTTGAAAAATAAATGATGGTCCAACTAAAAGCAAACCGGATGGAATAGCATGCCGCTGCAAGATGCTATGGTGGCCATGCTGGTTCAGTATGCCTTCAATTTTGAATAAATCCCCAACAGTGTCACCAGCAAAGCACCCCCACACCATCACACCTCCTCCTCCATGCTTCACGGTGGGAACCAGACACGTAGAGTCCATCCGTTCACCTTTTCTGCGTCACACAAAGACACGGTGGTTGGAACCAAAGATCTCAAATTTGGACTCATCAGACCAAAGCACAGATTTCCACTGGTCTAATGTCCATTCCTTGTGTTCTTTAGCCCAAACAAGTCTCTTCTGCTTGTTGCCTGTCCTTAGCAGTGTTTTCCTAGCAGCTATTTTACCATGAAGGCCTGCTGCACAAAGTCTCCTCTTAACAGTTGTTGTAGAGATGTGTCTGCTGCTAGAACTCTGTGTGGCATTGACCTGGTCTCTAATCTGAGCTGCTGTTAACCTGCGATTTCTGAGGCTGGTGACTCGGATAAACTTATCCTCAGAAGCAGAGGTGACTCTTGGTCTTCCTTTCCTGGGGCGGTCCTTATGTGAGCCAGTTTCTTTGAAGCGCTTGATGGTTTTTGCAGCTGCACTTAAGGAGACTTTCAAAGTTTTTCCAATTTTTCGCACTGACTGACCTTCATTTCTTAAAGTAATGATGGCCACTCGTTTTTCTTTACTTAGCTGCTTTTTTCTTGCCATAATACAAATTCTAACAGTCTATTCAGTAGGACTATCAGCTGTGTATCCACCTGACTTCTGCACAACATAACTGATGGTCCCAACCCCATTTATAAGGCAAGAAATCCCACTTACTAAACCTGACAGGGCACACCTGTGAAGTGAAGACCATTTCCGGTGACTACCTCTTGAAGCTCATCAAGAGAATGCCAAGAGTGTGCAAAGCAGTCATCAAAGCAAAAGGTGGCTACTTTGAAGAACCTAGAATATAAGACATATTTTCAGTTGTTTCACACTTTTTTGTTAAGTATATAATTCCACATGTGTTAATTCATAGTTTTGATGCCTTCAGTGTGAATGTACAATTTTCATAGTCAAGAAAATACAGAAAAATCTTTAAATGAGAAAGTGTGTCCAAACTTTTGGTGTGCACTGTATACAGGGTGGTCCAATAGTAGGTGGACAGAAAGTGTAATAAGGTTATGAAGGGACAGATTTAACAAACATGGTGTAAAGTGAAACTGGCTCATTTGCCCTTAGCAACCAGTCAGATTTCACTTTTCATTCCTCACAGACTCTTTGGAAAATGAAAGGTGGAATCTGATTGGTTGCTAAGGGCAACTGAGCCAGTTTCACAGATCTAGTTTTCAAAGATAGATCTCCCCCAAATCTGTTTTCTTTTCAGATAACACATAATGGCAAATAATTTAAATACAGATCAAAGAAAATGGATTTTAACAGAGTATTGGAAATCTCAAAATGCTGAAACCGTTAGAGGAAATTGGGTTGAAACATTTGGTACTCAAGCCCCAAAGAGACAAACCATTTATCGCATTCGTGACAAATTCAATGCCACTGGCTCAATCCTTAATGCTCCAAAAACTGGTCGACCCAAAACAGTCTGTACAGAAGATAATAAACAACTTGTTGCTGAAACATTTGTTCAGAGTCCAAAAAACTCCACCAGAAGAACCTCTTTGGAATTGGGAATTTCACGAGCTTCTATCATGCGAATCCTGAAATCTATTGGGTGGAAGTTTATCGTCCACGTCTAATTCATGGTTTATTGGAGGATGATCCAGACAGGCGGCTGCAATTTAGTGTTTGATAAATCTCCCCCTTCATAACCTTATTACACTTTCTGTCCACCTACTTTTGTACAACCCTGTGTATATATATATATATATATATATATATATATATATATATATATATATATATACTGCTCAAAAAAATAAAGGGAACACTCAAACAACACATCCTAGATCTGAATGAATGAAATATTCTCATTAAATACTTTGTTCTGTACAAAGTTGAATGTGCTGACAACAAAATCATGCAAAAATCATCAATGGAAATCAAATTTATTAACCAATGGAGGCCTGGATTTGGAGTCAGCCCCAAAATTAAAGTGGAAAAACACACTACAGGCTGATCCAACTTACCGTAGATGTAATGTCCTTAAAACAAGTCAAAATGAAGCTCAGTATTGTGTGTGTCCTCCACGTGCCTGTATGACCTCCCTACAACGCCTGGGCATGCTCCTGATGAGGTTGCGGATGGTCTCCTGTGAGATCTCCGCCCAGACCTGGACTAAAGCATCTGCCAACTCCTGGACAGCCTGTGGTGCAACGTGACGTTGGTGGATGGTGCGAGACATGATGTCCCAGATGTGCTCAATCGGATTCAGGTCTGGAGAATGGGCGGGCCAGTCCACAGCTTCAATGCCTTTATCTTTCAGGAACTGCTGACACACTCCAGCCACATGAGGTCTGGCATTGTCCGGCATTAGGAGGAACCCAGGGCCAACCGCACCAGCATATGGTCTCAAAAGGGGTCTGAGGATCTCATCTCGGTACCTAATGGCAGTCAAGCTACCTCTGGCGAGCACATGGAGGGATGTGTGGCCCTCCAAAGAAATGCCACCCCACACCATTACTGACCCAGTGCCAAACCGATCATGCTGAAGGATGTTGCAGGCTGTCACATGTGCTCAGTGTGAACCTGCTTTCATCTGTGAAGAGCACAGGGCGCCAGTGGCGACTTTGCCAATCCTGGTGTTCTGTGGCAAATGCCAAGCGTCCTGCACGGTCTTGGGCTGTGAGCACAACCCCTATCTGTGGACGTCGGGCCCTCATACCACCCTCATGGAGTCGGTTTCTAACCGTTTGTGCAGACACATGCACATTTGTGGCCTGCTGGAGGTCATTTTGCAGGGCTCTGGCAGTGCTTCTCCTGTTCCTCCTTGCACAAAATCGGAGGTAGCGGTCTTGCTGCTGGGTTGTTGCCCTCCTACGGCCCCCTCCACGTCTCCTGGTGTACTGGCCTGTCTCCTGGTAGTGCCTCCAGCCTCTGGACGCTACGCTGACAGACAAAGCAAACCTTCTTGCCACAGCTCGCATTGATGTGCCATCCTGGATGAGCTGCACTACCTGAGCAACTTCTGTGGGTTGTAGAGTCCGTCTCATGCTACCATGAGTGTGAAAGCACAACCAACATTCAAAAGTGACCAAAACATCTGCCAGAAAGCATTGCTACTGAGATGTGGTCTGTGGTCCCCACCTACAGAACCACTCCTTTTATTGAGGGTGTCTTGATAATTGCCAATAATTTCCATCTATTGTCTATTCCATTTGCACAACAGCATGTGAAATTGATTGTCAATCAGTGTTTCTTCCTAAGTGGACAGTTTGATTTCACAGAAGTTTGATTTACTTGGAGTTATATACTGTTGTTTAAGTGTTCCCTTTATTTTTTTGAGCAGTGTATATATATATATATATATATATATATATATGCATATATATATATATATATATATATATATGTATATATAAAGCCATATAATATAGCATGAGAGATCCTGTAGCCAGGAGCCAATTCAGTCAGTGCATATAACTTTATATATCTGTGGACAGTATAACACATCCAGTGTACATATTGTTATATACCATCTGGTGTCTGTAGCCATGGTATATTATATATTGGTGATCCCGGACCCTGAGGAGGGGAACACATGGCATTACCAGGAATGCTATGTGTTCTGCTTAGTTAAGGGTTAAATGGCGGGAGAATGACTTTCCCGCCGCTTTCAGATGGTCATGTAGCTAGGAGAAGTTAGGGAATTGATTGGATCTAAGGCCCGGCCATTCAGGGCACCGTAACAGGGGAGATATGTTTTCTGCCCTGGAGATGGACCGTGATTGGAGCGGGTATCAGCTGGGGGATATAAGGGAGCAGTGCCGGAGGTTCATGTCTGTCCTCCGGCACTGTCGTACCTGAAGTGCTGCCCTGCCCTCCCTCCCTGAATTTTTGGCACGGCCTAGCGTTAGTCGTCCAGGTATCTGGATTGACAGGTAGTTGATTAACGGGCTTAAGCCTCATGGCCGAGCTGCGGTGTTGGAAAAATGGTTTTAACCTTTTAAGAAATTATGTTAATATGGTTATATTTATATGATATGATTTAATATTTTAATAAAGGCTGTGGCCAATCTTTTATCCACCAAGTCAATGTGTCAAGCAGTGTTTGTTATGCGCTGTTTAGGTAGAGAGTTAATGTGTAATGCCTTTGCGATGTATCTGTAAAAATCGAAAGCTATACTATGGCTCTGTATGGCATCTGATTTTTTTTACGCACCCAGACTTGAATGTGCGAGTCTCATCTGATTTATAGAAGAAACCAGAGCACGCTGCACTATTTTTCTCACACAAATTCAGTGAAAAAAAAGTCTCATCTGCACTGTGTCACTGAATAACAATGGTCCGAGTGTGGTCCGTTATTTCAACAGACAGCACCCGGACCAAAAATACAATCCTGTGAATGAGCCCCAATCCTGGCTAGAAATCAGACATGAATTGCAGCAGCTGCTTACTGATGGTCTCCTGGCCAATCTCCTGCCAGCTTCCAGGATTTAAACCACAGAGAGGAAGCAGTCAGCAGATTGTGTGCTGTGATGAGGGCCTTTATGAGAGGGTGTAAAGATGGCAGCTGTGATGACCAGGGTAAGTGGAAGGGCTCTGGCGGGTGCAAGGGTTAAGTTACTTGCATGTTGTCTGGTTATAGGTAAATTCCACTTTTACATTGTGCTGCTGTTTTATGAGATTTGCATTGCTGGGTTCTTCATGGTTGAGGCATGTCATTGTATGATTTTCCAATTTTCTTTTTTTTGTCTTATTGCTGAAACTAGAACTTGGCTTCTTCACTCTTTTTAGGCCATTTAAAAAAAAAAAAAAAACCTTGTTGCTTACTGAAATTCCTGCTGTGACTTTGCTGCTTGCCTACAGGACTGAGTTAGTACTGGGCTAGCTGAGGCCTAACCCTGACAGCACATGTAACTCCTTTAGTGATATGGGTTAGGATTAGAGATGAGCGAGCACAAAAATGCTCGGGTCGAGCAAATTGGAATACTCGGGTGCTCGACCCGAGCAACGAGTCCAATGTAAGTCTATGGGAAACTCGTACATTTTTCAGGCGGCTCCCCCCGGCGGTCTGCAGAGGGCCTAAATATTGCCCAAATCGATGGGAACAGTGCTCAAATGACATGGGAAAAGCATGGGGAAGACCCCTGGAAGCATTTCTGACTCCCAGGTCACTGCTGTCAACAACGTTGTCAGAGTATTACACCACTTTTACGGACTCACAATAAAACATACAAAACCAAAATGGATTTTCCTGGGAAATATATGAAGAAACATCCTTTCCAGGGTAATGACTTGTATATAAGGCAAAATAAACAACCAAAACCAAAAATACTCCTCCACACCTTGGGCTATGTTCACACGTAGCGTTTTTGCACTTTTGCATTGCTTTCAACAAAGACAAATGCATTCACCGGGAAATGTCATTTTAACATTTTACAACCTTATCTGGCTATGTGGTGTGTGACACATCATCAGACACATGCATACAGTGCTGAAAAGACATGGAAACAGCATGGGGAAGACCTCTGGAAGCATTTCTGACTCCCAGGTCACTGCCTAAAAGTGTGCCCATCATAAGTGATCCTTGGCGCATGCGAAGATGCCTCCCGCCATGCACGTGTCGTTGCAGACTTGCAACAATCACTGTCCACGTCTTTGTCCCAGTGCAGCGTTCAGTTGTCCCTACCCCATTCCTTGGAATGCAAGCGCAAGTATGCAGCCAGCCACCCACCCACCCACAGGCTGCAATACTACACTGCCAAATTTTTGACAGCTGCTTGCACTTGAAAATGTGGCCTTTTAGGCTCGTGGAGGCGGAAGCTTTTGATAACCTCATGCAGGAGGCGGCCGGGTGTCCATACTCCTGTCTCCAGCCGCCACTGTTTCTCCCGGTGTCGTCTCCTCCTTCCAGAAGCACGGTTCCCACAACATTACCCGTGCCCTCCCCAGTGCACTTACTGGGAAGGACTGCCTAACCACAAACACGTGGACAGGTGAATGTGGCCAGGGAATGTACGAAGCCAGTCCACAGCTTTTTTTTGCTGAGAGTTGTATTTTGCTCGGTGAAAGGACTGGCATAGAGTGAAACCGTATCTACTCTGGGTGTCATTTCTCCGTCACCAGGTTCCGCCCATTGTCACACACGACCATGCCTGGCTGTATGTTCAGCGGTGAGAGCCACAGATCAGGCTGCTGTGTTACAGCTTTCAACAACTCTGCAGTGCTGGGCGGTTTGTCAATTAAGCATTAAGTATGTTATCTTCAGCACAGCCTGTTGCTGCTTGGCCAAGGCAGTGCTGCAGTGCTGTCAGCTTGTGACTGATGTGGTCATTTTGGAGATGGAGGAGGAGGGGCATTAGCTGAACAATGTGATTATATTGAGGTTAAATTGGTGACGCTGTTTTTTTATACTAAAGAAAGATCCTATTGTTTTGTTTTTTTACGTTATTTTTTAAGACAAATGCATTCACCGGGAAATGTCATTTTAACATTTTACAACCTTATCTGGCAATGTGGTGTGTGACACATCATCAGACACATCCTTTTTTATTTATGATGGAGGGACTCTGAAAGTCATAAAGCCTATTTTTATAGGGACATGAGATGGCCCTTACTATTCTTAAAAGGCCAGCAGTCGGCCCTAGCTATTGTTAGAGAGCCATCAGCTAGCTATGCTTTGTTGTTCCCATTATTAACAAGTGGGTCTCCTATACTGTTATTGCGTATCCAGTGACTGCAAGGGCTGCCAAAAATTTGGACGCAACCCAATACCCCTTTGAAGAGACATAGAGGAGGGTCTCAGTAAAAAAAATGTTCCCATTAGAAAGGAGCGGGTCTCCTATAGTGGTAATGCCCATGCTGTGACTGCAAGGGCTGCCAAAATTTGGGAAAAATCCCACTAAGAATTTAAAGACACATAGAGCAGGGCCACAGTAGCAAGGTACGACATGTTCCCATTAGAAAGGAGAGGGTCTGCTATACAGTTATAGGGTATGCAGTGAGTCCAACGGCTGACCAATTTTAGGAAAAAACCCACTAAGAATTTAAAGACACACGGAGCAGGGCCACAGTAACAAGGTACGACATGTTCCCATTAGAAAGGAGAGGGTCTGCTATACAGTTATAGGGTATACAGTGAGTCCAACGGCTAACCAATTTTAGGAAAAACCCCACTAAGAATTTAAAGACACACAGAGCAGGGCCACAGTAACAAGGTACGACATGTTCCCATTAGAAAGGAGAGGGTCTGCTATACAGTTATAGGGTATACAGTGAGTCCAACGGCTGACCAATTTTAGGAAAAACCTCACTAAGAATTTAAAGACACATAGAGCAGGGCACAGTAACGACAAATTCCCATTAGAAAAGAGAGAGTCTCCCATAGTGTTGGCCTATGCAGTGAATGCAAGGGCTGCCAAAAATTTGGAGGCACTTCAATGCCCCTTGGAAGAGACGTGGAGGAGGGCCTCATAAAAAAAAAAATGTTCCCATTAGAAAGGAATGCGCATGCACTAAGTGTATGGGCTGACAAACATTTACCCCTGGGGGGTATATATGAACATACTGTATAAAATATTTTTTTAACGGGCATCATAAACACCCTTTAAAAAAATGATGTGGGTGTTGCATCACAGACCACGGTCATCATGGTGATATGGTGGTGGAGGATGAGGAGAAGGAGGAGGACAAGAGCAAATAGCCAAAATCAGGAAGCGTATACCCATGTGTGGGTGTGAAAAGGTGCATGTGAATACACCTCCCAAAAAAAGACACTGGATTTGAGTTTCTCACGCTGCTATCATTCGGTGGTGTTGAGAAGCCTGGCCCAATCCAGCCCTTGTTCATTTTTATAAGAGTCAGCCTGTCAGCATTTTCAGTTGACAGGCAGATAATTGATTTTTGGGCCTTCTGTGTAACTGCCAGGTACCACTGACCTAGATGCTGTACCGAAATCTCGCACATCAATCTCCTCATCTCTAGTGTCTAGCAGTGGCTGTCCCTATTGACTACACGTAAACCCTCAGTCATACTGATCATTCTATTATAATGGGAAGTCGGAAAAGATAAGTGTTGGCAGGACAAGTGTCTTGTCAATAGCCAACTCATGTCTATGGCCACCTTAGCATCCGGAAAGCCATTCTCCAACCTACCATAAAAATGGAGGATAGGTAAAGGCTGTTAGAGCCTCAGCTAAACCTCACGTAAAAGAAGTCGTGTAACAGTTATTCTAAAATAATAATGTAAATAAAACACAAGTCCGGATAAATGTCATTTTCCAAAACTTTATTTAGCATTGACTTTTTAATTAAAATCATTAAAGTATAAACTCTATTTTAAATGTAAAAAAAGCTGCAGGGGCAACAGTTTTTCTTCTGAAACTCCTTTGTGGTCAAGTTGTTCTGCTGTCAAAGGCCCTGCTTGTTCTTGGTCTTCCCCATCGTGCAAATTCTGAAGACCAGGATTGCTCCTCGGGGTCAGGCTTTTGTTGACCAGTCATGAGGTCAGAATGCCATGGAGATATATAGCCTTCAATTTAGGAAAGCAAGAGGGGAATAAGATGAATGTGATGTACTGACAAGACAGAGCTAAAAAAACAATATGTATGAAATAATATGTGACGTTGCAAGTTGCACAAAAACTGGGCCACAATGACCAAAGTGCAGTAGCATTAAAGAGCTTACAAAATGCATGTTTTAAAGAGAAACTGTCATTTGCCATTAATATGATTTTTTTTTCCAAAACAACTTCAGGGAAACAAAATCATTTAGACCAGGTAAAATATTTCCATATTTATGGCAAGTGAGAGATCCTCTTTAAAGAAGAACTCCCGACAAACATATTATCTTGTAAACCTTTCTAGATACAGGGAAGGAAATAATTATTTGATTAATTGCTGTTTTTGTAAGTTTGCCCACTGACAAAGACATGAACAGTCTATAATTTTAAGGGTAGGTTAATTTTAACATTGAGAGATAGAATATCCCCCCAAAAAATCAAGAAAATCACATTGTATAAATTAGATACATTTATTTGCATTTTGCAGTGAGAAATAAGTATTTGATCCCCTACAAACCATTATGAGTTCTGGCTCCTACAGACTAGTTAGACGCTCCTAATCAACTTGTTACCTGCATTAAAGACAGCTGTCTTACATAGTCACCTGTATAAAAGACTCCTGTCCACAGACTCAATTAATCCGTCAGACTCTAACCTCTACAACATGGGCAAGACCAAAGAGCTTTCTAAGGATGTCAGGGACAAGATCATAGACCTGCACAAAGCTGGAATGGGCTAAAAAACATAAGTAAGATGCTGGGTAAGAAGAAGACAACTGTTGGTGCAATAGTAAGAAAATGGAAGAAGTACAAAATGACTGTCAATCGACATCGATCTGGGGCACCATGCAAAATCTCACCTCGTGAGGTAGCCTTGATCATGAGGAAGGTGAGAGATCAGCATAAAACTACAGAGGGGGAACTTGTTAATGATCTCAAGGTATCTGGGACCACAGTCACCATGAAAACCATTGGTCGGGCGAGTACAGAGTATCTTCAGCATGCTCGGTGATATGTTTGAATCACTCCCATGTGCATGATTTGCGACTGTTTGACAGCTTTAATACATGTGAAGAATGCTTGTTTCTTAAGCATTCCTCACATGTATTAAAACTGTCAAAGAAGCACGCTGAAGATACTTGGTACTCGCCCGAGCATACTCGTCGAAAGGGTTAACTGAACATACTCGCTCATCACAAGAGCAGGCCCATCTGAAGTTTGCCAATGAACACCTGGATGATTCTGTGAGTTATTGGGAGAAGGTGCTGTGGTCAGATGAGACAAAAATTGAGCTCTTTGGCATTAACTCAACTCGCTGTGTTTGGAGGAAGAGAAATTCTGTCTATGACCCAAAGAACACCATCCCCACTGTCAAGCATGGAGGTGGAAACATTATGTTTTGGGGGTGTCTCTTTGCTAACGGCACAGGACTACTTCACCGCATCAATGGGAGAATGGATGGAGCCATGTACCGTAAAATCCTGAGTGACAACCTCCTTCCCTCCACCAGGACATTAAAAAAGGGTCTTCCAGCAAGACAATGACCCAAAACATACAGCCAAGGCAACAAAGGAGTGGAGGGAGTTGAAGCTTCGAGTTGCCAATCGACAGCCTCAAAATCTGAATGATTTAGAGATGATCTGCAAAGAGGAGTGGACCAAAATTCCTCCTGACATGTGCGCAACCCTCATCATCAACTACAAAAAAAGTCTGACTGCTGTGCTTCCCAACAAAGGTTTTGCCACCAAGTATTAAGTGTTGTTTTCCAGAGGAATCAAATACTTATTTCTCACTGCAAAATGCAAATAAATTTATCTAATTTATACAACGTGATTTTCTTGATTTTTTGGGGGGGATATTCTATCTCTCAATGTTAAAATTAACCTACCCTTAAAATTATAGACTGTTCATGTCTTTGTCAGTGGGCAAACGTACAAAAACAGCAAGGGATCAAATAATTACTTCCTTCACTGTATGTACAGTATGCTATGTAGTATTATGGTGTTACAATACTTACTGATCACCTTCTACCCCAGTTTTCAGTGCCGCCTAGGTTCATTAAAAGCTGTTAGAATTTTTTTGCACACCGCCAAATCTTTGTTCAATTAGTCCATAACCCCGATCTTATGAAACCTTTTCTTCATCCCAATTGAGCTTAATGGCATATGGCTGAAAGAGATCTTCCCCATCAGAATCACCCTACATGTAAACTTCAGGGAATCCAACAATGGCTAAAAATTTCTCACCATCACATCACACCGCATTCACCTTTCCATCTTCCGGTAATCAACTTGACAGCCGTCAGCCTACACTGCCCTTTTAGCGAGTCCACTTGTATTCCTATATAGGACAGTCTTGAAAATGGAATTCCATTAATAATTTCTCCTCTGCTTTCTCACTACTTTTCTAAGTCTGTCTTCACTGCCAAGACTTAGGTTAAAAAAAAAAACAAACATCCACGTACTCTCCTTCCCTGATGCTCTTACTACAAATGTATAAGTGGATGACAATGAACACACCCTGCGCTGTGACTAGTATCTCACTGTTCTGAGCTTTCAGCCATGTAGTGATCACCTCTTTCTTATAACACTTCAAATATGAAATTACAACCAAACTGTAGATAATAATACAACCACTAACATACAGTATGTTATCTGAAAATGAATTACTGGAGAGTTTACCCTCCAGGTCACACTCATTGGCAATTGGAAGCACACTGCCCAAAGTCCATGTGCTATCGAAGCACAAAGTCCGACGTCCGCGGGCCACCGAAGCACAAAGAACAGCGTCCACGTGTCACAGAAGCACAAGGTCCTCGAGTTTGAGTCCCACTGAAGCACAGGGCTTGGCATCCGGGTGCCACCGAAGCACACAGCCCCACGTCCGGGTGCCACCGAAGCACACAATCCCGTGTACGGGTGCCACCGAAGAACACGGCCCGGCATCCGGTTGCCACCAAGGCACACGGCCCCGCGTACATGTGCCTTTAAAGCACAAGGCACCACGTACGGGTGCCACCGAAACACACGTTCCCGCTTACAGGTGCCATTGAAGCACATATCCCGGCACCTGGGTGTCACCGAAGCACACGGCCTGCGTATGGGTGCCATTGAAGCACATGGCCCTGCGCCTGGGTGCCACAGAAGCACACAAACCCATGTCCGGGTGCCACCGAAGCACATGGCCTCCCTGTATGGGTGTCACCGAAGCACACAGACCCATGTCTGGGTGCCACCGAAGCATACACACCCGCATCTGGGTGCCACCGACGCATACGGCCTACCTGTACGGGTGCAACCGAAGCACATGGCCCCACATGCGAGTGCCACCGAAGCACACAGATTCGTGTCTGGTTGCCACCGAAGCACACAGACCCGCATCCGTGTACCACTGAAGCACATGGCCCCGCTTCTTGGTGCTACTGAAGCACTAAGATCGGCGTCTGGGTACCATCGAAGCACACGGCTCCATATACGAGTGACCCTGAAGCACAAGGCCTCGTGTCTGGGTGGCACCGAAGCACTCTGCCCCGCGTCCGGGTGCCACCGAAGCACATGGCCCCGCATCTAGGTGCCACCTAAGCACGCAGACCCGCATCCGTGTGCAACCGAAGCACTCTGCCCCGCGTCCGGATGCCACCGAAGCACATGGCCCTTTGTCTAGGTGCCACATAAGCACACAGATCTGCATTCGGGTGCAACTGAAGCACACGGCCTCATGTCTGATTGCCACCGAAACACACGCCCCATGTCTGAGTGCCACCGAAGCACATGGCCCCGCCTCCGGGTGCCACCGAAGCACATGGCCTTGCGTCTGGGTGCCACAGAAGCACACAAACCCATGTCCGGGTGCCACCGAAGCACATGGCCTCCCTGTATGGGTGTCACCGAAGCACACAGACCCGTGTCTGGGTGCCACCGATGCATACAGCCTACCTGTACGGGTGCAACCGAAGCACATGGCCCCACATGCGAGTGCCACCGAAGCACACAGACCCGTGTCTGGTTGCCAGCGAAGCACACAGACCCGCATCCGTGTACCACTGAAGCACATGGCCCCGCTTCTCGGTGCTACTGAAGCACTAAGATCGGCGTCTGGGTATCATCGAAGCACACGGCTCCATCTACGAGTGACCCTGAAGCACAAGGCCTCATGTCTGGGTGGCACCGAAGCACTCTGCTCTGCGTCCGGGTGCCACCAAAGCTCTCCGCCCCACGTTTGGATGCCACCGAAGCACATGACCCCTTGTCTAGGTGCCACATAAGCACACGGATCTGCATTCGGGTGCAACTGAAGCACACGGCCCCAAGTCTGAGTGCCACCGAAACACACGCCCCATGTCTGAGTGCCACCGAAGCACATGGCCCCACCTCCGGGTGCCACCAAAGCACATGGCCTTGTGTCTGGGTGCCACAGAAGCACACAAACCCGTGTCCGGGTGCCACCGAAGCACATGGCCCCTCGTCCGGGTGCCACCGAAGCACACAGACCCGCGTCCGTGTACCACAGAAGCACATGGTCATGCGTGCGTGTGCCATCGAAGCACATGACCCCGTTTCTCGGTGCTACTGAAGCACTATGATCGGCATCCGGGTACCATCAAAGCACACGGCTCCATGTACGAGTGCCCCTGAAGCACAAGGCCTCGTGTCTAGGTGTCACCGAAGCATGCTGCCCCGCGTTTGGGTGCCACCGAAGCACACAATCCCGTGTACAGGTGCCACCGAAGAACACGGCCCGGCATCCAGTTGCCACCAAGGCGCACGGCCCCGCATACATGTGCCATTGAAGCACAAGCCACCGCGTACGGGTGCCACCGAAACACATGGTCCCGCTTACAGGTGCCATTGAAGCACATATCCCGACATCTGGGTGTCACCGAAGCACACGGCCCTGCGTATGGGTGCCATTGAAGCACATTGCCCTGCGTCGGGGTGCCACCGAAGCACATGGCCCCACCTCACGTTGCCAAGGAAGCACACGGCCTCGCGTCTGGGTGCCACTTAAGCACACGGCCTCCCTGTACGGGTGCCACCGAAGCACACAGATCCACGTCCATGTGCCATAGAAGAACATGGCCCTACGTCCGGGTGCCACACAAGCAGATGGCCCCGCTTTTGGGTGCTACTGAATCACAAAGACCGGCGTCCGGGTACCTCCGAAGATCCATGTACGAGTGCCCATGAAGAACACGGTCTCGTGTCTGGGTGCCACCGAAGCACACAGACCCGCATCCGTGTGCCACCGTAGTACTCTGCCCCGCGTCCGTGTGCCACCGAAGCACATGACCCGTCGTCTGGGTGCCACTGAAGCACACAAACCCGCGTCCAGGTGCCACCGAAGCACACGGCCTACCTTTACGGGTGCTACCGAAGCACACTGCCCCAGATATGAGTGCCACCGAAGCACACAGACGCGTGTCTGGTTGCCACCGAAGCACACAGACCCGCATCTGTGTACCACCAAAGCACATGGCCCCGCTTCTCAGTGCTACTGAAGCACTAAGATCGGCGTCTGGGTACCATCGAAGCACACAGCTCCATGTACGAGTGAACCTGAAGCACAAGGCCTCGTGTCTGGGTGGCACCGAAGCACTCTGCCCCGCGTCCGGGTGCTACCGAAGCACATGGCCCCGCATCTAGGTGCCACCTAAGCACGCAGACTCGCATCCATGTGCCACCGAAGCACTCTGCCCCGCGTCCGGATGCCACCGAAGCACATGGCCCCTTGTCTAGGTGCCACAGAAGCACACAGATCTGCATTCGGGTGCAACTGAAGCACACGGCCCCATGTCTGAGTGCCACCGAAACACACGCCCCATGTCTGAGTGCCACCGAAGCACATGGCGCCGCCTCCGGGTGCCACTGAAGCACATGGCCTTGCGTCTGGGTGCCACAGAAGGACACAAACCTGTGTCCGGGTGCCACCGAAGCACATGGCCTCCCTGTATGGGTGTCACCGAAGCACACAAACCCGTGTCTGGGTGCAACCGAAGCATACACACGCGCATCAGGGTGCCACCGACGCATACGGCCTACCTGTACGGGTGCAACCGATGCACATGGCCCCACATGCGAGTGCCACCGAAGCACACATACCTGTATCTGGTTGCCACCGAAGCACACAGACCCTCGTCCGGGTGCCACTGAATCACATGGCCCCGCTTCTCGGTGCTACTGAAACACAAAGCTTGCTGTCCAGGTACCACTGAAGAACACGGCTCCACGTACGAGTGTCCCTGAAGCACACAGCCCCACGTCTAAATGCCACCTAAGCACACAGACCCGCGTCCGTTTGCCCCTGAAGCATACAGACCCGCGTCCGTGTGCCACCAAAGCATACAGACCCACGTCCGTGTGTCACCGATGCATTCTGCCCCGCGTCTGGGTGCCACCGAAGCACACAGACCCGTGTCTGGGTGTCACCGAAGCACACGGCCCACATACGAGTGCCACCGAAACACACGGCCCCACTTCCGGGTGCCACCGAAGCACACTGCCCCGTGTGGTCGGGCCATCGAAGCACACAGACCCACGTCCATGTGACATCGAAGAACTCTGCCACGCGTCCGGGTGACATCAAAGCACATGGCCCCTTGTCTAGGTGCCACCAAAGCACAGAGACCTGCCTTCGGGTACCACTGAAGGACACGGCCCCGCTTCCGGGTGCCATCAAAGCACACAGCCCCACATACGAGTACCACCGAAACACACGCCCCGTGTCTGGGTGCCACCGAAGCACATGGCCACATGTCAAGGTGCCACAGAAGCACACAAACCCGTGTCCAGGTGCCACCGAAGCACATGGCCTACCTGTACAGGTGCCATCGAAGCACACAGACCCGTGTCTGGGTGCCACCGAAGCACACAGACCCGCGTCCATGTGCTACAGAACCACACGGCCCTGCGTCCGGGTGCCACCGAAGCACGTGGCCACGCTTTTCGGTGCTACAGAAGCACCAAGATTGGCGTCTGGGTACCAACAAAGCACATGGCTCCACGTACGAGTGCCCCTGAAGCACACAGCCTCGTGTCTGGGTGCCACCAAAGCACACAGACCCGCATCCGTGTGCCATCGAAGCACTCTGCCCCGCGTCCGGGTGCCACCGAAGCATGTGGCCCTGCTTCTCAGTGCTACCGAAGCAGAAATATTGGCATCCGGGTACCACCGAAGCACACGGCTCCACATACGAGTGCCCCTGAAGCACACAGCCTCGTGTATGGGTGCCAACGAAGCACACAGACCCGCGTCCATGTGCCACAGAAGCACATGGCCCCTCGTCCGGGTGCCACCGAAGCACACAGACCCGCGTCCTTGTACCACAGAAGCATATGGCCCTGCGTCTGTGTGCCACCGAAGCACATGACCCCGTTTCTCAGTGCTACCGAAGCACTAAGATCGGCATCCGGGTACCATCGAAGCACACGGCTCCATGTATGAGTGCCCCTGAAGCACAAGGCCTCGTGTCTGGGTGTCACCGAAGCACGCTGCCCCGCGTCCGGGTGCCACTGAAGCACATGGCCAAGCATCTAGGTGCCACCTAAGCACGCAGACCCGCATCCGTGTACCACCGAAGCACTCTGCCCCACGTCCGGATGCCACCGAAGCACATGGCCCCTTGTCTAGGTGCCACAGAAGCACACAGATCTGCATTCGGGTGCAACTGAAGCACACGGCCCCACATACGAGTGCCACCGAAACAGACGCCCCATGTCTGGGGTCCAACGAAGAACACAGAGCCGTGGTCCGTATGCCACCGAAGCACATAGCCCCGAATCTTGGTGCCACCGAAGCAAATGGCCCTGCGTCTGGGTGCCACAGAAGCACACAAACCTGTGTCCGGGTGCCACTGAAGCACATGGCATCCCTGTATGGGTGTCACCGAAGCATACAGACCCGTGTCTGGGTGCCACCGAATCATACACACCCGCATAAGGGTGCCACTGACGCATACGGCCTACCTGTACGGGTGCAACCGAAGCACATGGCCCCACATGTGAGTGCCACCGAAGCACACATACCCGTGTCTGGTTGCCACCGAAGCACACAGACCCGCGTCCGGGTGCCCCCAAATCACATGGGTCCGCTTCTCGGTGCTACCGAAGCACAAAGCTTGGCGTCCAGGTACCACCGAAGAACACGGCTCCACATACTAGTGCCCCTGAAGCACACAGCCTCGTCTCTGGGTGCCACCGAAGCACACAGACCCACGTACATGTACCACAGAAGCACATGGCCCCTCGTCCGGGTGCCACCAAAGCACATGGCCCCGTGTCTAGGTGCCAGCGAAGCACACAGACCTGCGTCTGGGTGCCACCGAAGAACATAGTCCCACTTCTCGGTGCTACCGAAGAACAAAGACCGGCGTCCAGGTGCCCCCGAAGCAAACGGCTGCATGTACGAGTGCCCCTGAAGCACACGGCCTTGTGTCTGAGTGCCACCGAAGCACACAGACCCGCATTCGTGTGCCACCGTAGCTTTCTGCCCCGCGTCTGTGTGCCACCAAAGCACATGACCCCCTGAACGGGTGCTACCGAAGCACACAGCCCTGCATAAGAGTGCGACCGAAGCACATGACCCCATGTCTAGGCGACACCGAAGCACAGACCCGTGTCTGGGTGCCACCGAAGCACACAGCCCTACAACCGGGTGCCACCGAAGCACAGGGCCCTGTGTCTGGGTGCCACCAAAGCACACAGACCTGCGTCCGTGTGCCACCGAAGCACATTGCCCCTCATCCTGGTGCCACTGAAGCACATGACCCCATGTCAAGGTGCCACAGAAGCACACAAACCCATGTCCAGGTGCCACCGAAGCACATGGCCTCCCTGTACATGTGCCATCGAAGCACACAGACACGTGTCTGGGTGCCACCGAAGCACACAGACCCACGTCTATGTGCTACAGAAGCACACAGCCCTGCGTCTGGGTGCCACCGAAGCACGTGGCCCCGCTTCTCGGTGTTACAGAAGCACAAAGATCGGCTTCTGGGTACCACCAAAGCACATGGCTCCACGTACGAGTGTCCCTGAAGCACACGGCCTCATGTCTGGGTGCCACCGAAGCACACAGACCCATGTCCGTGTGCCACCGAAGCACTCTGCTCCGCATCCGGGTGCCACCGAAGCACATGGCCCGGTGTCTAGGTGCCACCGGAGCACACAGACCCGTGTCCAGGTGCCACCGAAGCACACAGACCAACGTCCATGTGCCACCGAAGCACATGGCCCCGCGTCCGGTTTCCACCGAAGCACATGGCCCCACTTCTCGGTGCTACCGAAGCAAAAAGACCAGCGTCCGGGTACCCCTTCAGCACATGGCTCCACGTACGAGTACCCCTGAAGCACATGGCCTTGTGTCTGGGTGCCACCGAAGCACACAAACCCATGTCCGTATGCCACCAAAGCACTCTGCCCCGCATCCGTGTGCCACTGAAGCACATGGCTCTTCGTCCGGGTACCACCGAAGCACATGTCCCCGTGTCTAGGTGCCACCGAAGCAAACAGACCCACATCCGGGTGCCACCGAAGCACACATCCTCCCTGTACGGCTGCCACCAAAGCACATGGCCCCGTGTCTAGGTGCCACCAAAGCACACAGACCCGCATCTGGGTGCCACCAAAGCACACGGCCCCGCTTCTCGTGTTACCGAAGCACAAAGACCGGCGTCCCTGTACCATTGAAGAACATGGCTGCACGTACGAGTGCCCCTGTAGCACACAGCCTCGTGTCTGGGTGCCACCAAAGCACACGGATCAGCGTCCATGTGCCACCATAGCACTCTGCCCCGCATCCGGGTGGCACCGAAGCATATGGCCCCGTCTCTAGGTGCCACCGTAGCACACAGACCCGTGTCTGGGTGCCACTGAAGCACACAGACCAACGTCCATGTGCCACTGAAGCACATGGCCCCATGTCTGGTTTCCACCGAAGCACATGGCCCCGCTTCTCGGTGCTACCGAAGCACAAAGGTACCTCTGAAGTACACGGCTCCACATATGAGTGCCCCTGAAGCACACAGCCTCGTGTCTGGGTGCCACCGAAGCACAGACCCATGTCCGTGTGCCACCATAGCACTCTGCCCCACATTTGGGTGCCACAGAAGCACACGGCCCCACATACGAGTGCCACCGAAGCACACGGCCCCATGTCTGGGTTCCACCGAAGCACACAGACCCGCGTGCGTGTAAAACCGAAGCACTCTGCCCCGCGTCCGGGTGCCACCAAAGCACATGGCTTCACATACCAGTACCACCGAAACACACGGCCACGTGTCTGGGTGCCACCAAAGCACAAAGACCTGGGTCCATGTGCCACCGAAGCACATGGCCCCGTGTCTACGTGCCACCGAAGAACACAGACCCACATCTGGGTGCCACCGAAGAACATGGTCTCACTTCTCGGTGCTACCGGAGCACAAAGACCGGCGTCCGGGTACTTCCGAAGCACACGGCTGCACATACGAGTGCCCCTGAAGCACACGGCCTTGTGTCTGGGTGCCACCGAAGCACACAGACCCACGTTCGTGTGCCACCGTAGCTTTCTGCCCCGCGTCCTTATACCACCGAAGCACATGACCCCCTGAACAGGTGCCGCAGAAGCACACAGCCCTGCATAAGAGTGCGACCGTAGCACATGACCCCATGTCTAGGTGACACCGAAGCACACAGACCCGTATCCGGGTGCCACCGAAGCACATGACCCGTGTCTAGGTGCCACCGAAGCACACGGCTTCACATACAAGTACCCCCGAAGCACATGGCCCTCTTCCGGGTGCCACCGAAGCATGCAGACCCACGTTCGTGTGCCACCGTAGCTTTCTGACCCGCATCCATGTGCCACCGAAGCACATGACCCCCTGAACAGGTGCCACCGAAGCACACAGCCCTGCATAAGAGTGCGACCGTAGCACATGACCCCGTGTCTAGGTACCACCGAAGCAAACAGATCCGCATCCGGGTACCACCGAAGCACACGGCCCCGCTTCTCGGTGTTACCGAAGCACAAAGACCGGCATCCAGGTACCATTGAAGAACACAGCTCCATGTACGAGTGCCGCTAAAGCACACTGCCTCGTGTCTGGGTGCCACCGAAGCACACAGACCCATGTCCGTGTGCCACCGAAGCACTCTGTCCCACGTCCGGGTGCCACCGAAGCACATGGCCCGGTGTCTAGGTGCCACTGTAGCACACAGACCCGTGTCTAAGTGCCACCGAAGCAAACAGACCAACGTTCATGTGCCACCGAAGCACATGGCTCCTCGCCCGCTTTCCACCGAAGCACATGGCCCCGCTTCTCAGTGCTACCGAAGCACAAGGACCGGCGTCCGGGTTTCTCCAAAGCACAAGACTCCACGTACGAGTGCCCATGAAGAACACGGCCTCGTGTCTGGGTGCCACCAAAGCACATGGCACCATCTCTAGGTGCCACCATAGCACACATACCCGTGTCTGGGTGCCACCGAAGCACACAGTCCATGTGCCACCGAAGCTCATGGTCCCACGTCCGGGTGCCACCGAAGCACATGACCCCGCTTCTCAGTGCTACCGAAGCACAAAGAACGGCTTCCGGGTACCTCCGAAGTACACGGCTCCACGTATGAGGGCCCCTGAAACACACGGCCTCGTGTCTGGGTGCCACCGAAGCACACAGACCCGCGTCCGTGTGCCACCATAGCACTCTGCCCCTCGTCTGGGTGCCACCAATGCACACGGCCCCACATACGAGTGCCACCGAAGCACACGGCCTCGTGTCTGGGTGCCACCGAAGCACACAGACCCATGTCCGTGTGCCACCGAAGCACTCTGCCCCACATCCGGGTGCCACCGAAGCACATGGCCTGGTGTCTAGGTGCCACCGTAGCACACAGACCCATGTCTGGGTGCCACCGAAGCACACAGACCAACGTCCATGTGCCACCGAAGCACATGGCCCCTTGTCTGGTTTCCACCGAAGCACATGGCCACGCTTCTCGGTGCTACCTGAGCACAAAGGCCGGCATCCAGGCACCTCCGCAACACATGGCTCCACATACGAGTGCCCCTGAAGCACACGACTTTGTGTGTGGGTGCCACCGAAGCACTCAGACCCATGTCCGTATGCCACCGAAGCAGTCTGCCCCACGTCCGGGTGCCACCGAAGCACAAGGTCCGGTGTCTAGGTGCCACCGTAGCACAAATACCTGTGTCTGGGTGCCACCGAAACACACAGACCAACGTCTATGTGCCACCGAAGCACATGGCTTCACGTCCGGTTTCCACCGAAGCACATGGCTCCTCTTCTCGGTGCTACCGACGCACAAAGACCGGCCTCGTGTCTGGGTGCCACCGAAGCACACAGACCCGCATCCGTGTGCCACCGAAGCACTCTGCCCCGCCTCCGGGTGCCATCGAAGCACATGGCCCCATGTGTAGGTGCTACCAAACACACAGACCCGCGTCCGGGTGCCACCGAATCACACGGCCCCCGCTTCTCGGTGCTACCGAAGCACAAAGCTTGGCGTCCAGGTACCACCGAATAACACGGCTCCACGTACGAGTGCCCCTGAAGCACACAGCCCTGCACCTAGGTGCCACCTAAGAACACAGACCCGCGTCCGTGTGCCACCGAAGCACATGGCCCCGCTTCTCGGCGCCACCGAAGCACAAAGACCGACGTCCGGGTACCTCCCAAGCACACGGCTCAATGTACGACTGCCACTTTAGCTCTCTGCCCCGCGTCTGGGTGCCACCGAAGCACATGACCCCCTGAACGGGTGCCACTGAAGCACACAGCCCCACATAAGAGTGCCATTGAAGCACATGCCCCTGTGTCTGGGTACCACCGAAGCACACAGACCCACGTCCATTTGCCCCAAGCACAGGGCCCTGCGTACTGGTGCCACTGAAGCACATGGCTCCGTTTCTCGGTGCCACCGAAGCACATGACCCTGCTTTTCAGTGCTACCAAAGCACAAAAAACTGCGTCCGGGTACCTCCGAAGTACACGGCTCCATGTATTAGGGCCCCTGAAGCACACGGGCTCGTGTCTGGGTGCCACCGAAGCACACAGACCGGCGTCCGTGTGCCACTATAGCACTCTGCCCCGCGTCCGGGTGCCACCGAAGCACACGGCCCCACATACGAATGCCACCGAAGCACACGGCCTCGTGTCTGGGTGCCACCGAAGCACACAGACCCCCATTCATGTGCCACCGAAGCACTCTGCCCCGCGTCCGGGTGCCACCGAAGCACATGGCCCGGTGTCTAGGTGCCACCGTAGCACACAGACCCGTGTCTGGGTGCCACCGAAGCACACAGACCAATGTCCATGTGCCACCGAAGCACATGGCCCCGCTTCTCGGTGCTACCGAAGCACAAAGACCGGCGTCCGGGTGCCACCGAAGCACATGGCCCTACTCCTCGGTGCTATCGCAGCACAAAGACTGGCGTCCGTGTACCACCGAAGCACACAACTCCACATACGAGTGCCCCTGAAGAACATGGCCTGGTGTCTGGGTGCCACCGTAGCACACAGACCCGCATCCGTGTGCCACCGAAGCACTCTGTCCCACGTCCGGGTGCCACCGAAGCACATGGCCCCTTGTCTAGGTGCCACCAAAGCACCCAGACCCACATTCGGGTGCCACCGAAGCACACGGCCCCGCTTCCGGGTGCCAACGAAGCACACAGCCATACATACGAGTGTCACCGAAACACATGCCCCGTGTCTGGGAGCCACCGAAGCACGTGGCCCTGTGTCAAGGTGCCACTGAAGCACACAAACCCACGTCTAGGTGTCACGCTGTCTCTGTATACTGGAGGTAGGGGGCCTAAGCTGACCCTAAGCTGGGGCCCTGACTAATCCCTCAACCTGGAGGTACTGTTAAAGGTACAGAGGTCCAGGCCGCCAGCGTAACCCCTACCTCCTGAGGATCCCTGCACCTAAGTAATCTAGTCCTGAGAAGGACCCCGATCACAACAAAAGGGAACAAGTAATAATATGCCCACACACAGTACTTAGACGAACGAGACAGTACAAGGGAAAAACCAAAACCACCTTGCATACAAAAACTACACAACTACAACAGAGGGAACACCAACGGGAAAGGAGATAAATGATAAAGCGAGGAAGGGAAAAAACGCTCCAAATACACTTATCTCTGAAACTCCAAATACCACGATCCGCTCTGTTAGTCTGCATGAAATGCTTTCACTGACACTTCCCTAACAGACCAGCAGGCATTTGAAGGAGTCTCACTACAGCAGCATTGATTGCAGCTGGGCGAGGCTGGACCTCGTCTAGCACAGAGAGAGAGAGAATTAACTCCCTCACTGCCGAAAAACACAAAGCACCAAAAAGTCAGCTGCGAGAAGTCAGGCTGTGTAATCATGACGATCTTCGTGGCGACACACCCGTGACACTAGGTGCCACCGAAGCACATGGCCTCCCTGTACAGGTGTCATCGAAGCACACAGACTCGTGTCTGGGTGCCACCGAAGCACAAAGACCCGCATCCATGTGCTACAGAAGCACACGGCCCTGCATCCGGGTGCCACGAAGCACGTGGCCCCACTTCTCGGTGCTACCGAAGCAACAAAGATCGGCGTCCGAGTACCACCGAAGCACACAGCTCCACGTATGAGTGCCCATGAAGCACACAGCCTCGTGTCTGGGTGCCACCGAAGCACACAGAACCACGTCCGTGTGCCATCGAAGCACTCTGCCCTGCGTCCGGTTGCCACCGAAGCACACGGCTTCACATACGAGTACCACCGAAGCACACGGCCATGTGTTTGGGTGCTACCGAAGCACACAGACCTGCATCCATGTGCCACCGAAGCACATGGCCCCGCATCTGGGTGCCACCGAAGAACATGGTCCCACTTCTCGGTGCTACCGAAGCACAAAGACTGGCGTCCGGGTACCTCCGAGGCACACGGCTGCACGTACTAGTGCCCCTAAAGCACATGGCCTTGTGTCTGGGTGCCACTGAAGAACATGGTCCTACTTCTCGGTGCTACCGAAGTACAAAGACCTGCGTCCGGGTACTTCCGAAGCACACAGCTGCACGTACGAGTGCCTCTGAAGCACACGGCCTTGTGTCTGGGTGCCACCGAAGCATACAGACCCACGTTCGTGTGCCACCGTAGCTTTCTGACCCGCATCCATGTGCCACCGAAGCACATGACCCCCTGAACAGGTGCCACCGAAGCACACAGCCCTGCATAAGACTGCGACCATAGCACATGACCCCATGTCTAGGTGACACCGAAGCACACAGACCCGCGTCCGGGTGCCACCGAAGCACACGGCCCCACAATCTGGTGCCACCGAAGCACACGGCTTCACATATGAGTTCCACCGAAGCACACGGCCCCATGTCTAGGTGCCACCGAAGCACACAGACCTGCGTCCGTGTGTCATCGAAGCACTCTGCCCCGCGTCCGGGTGCCACCGAAGCAAACGGCTTCACAAACGAGTACCACCGAAGCACACGGCCACGTTTGGGTGCTACCGATGCACACAGACTTGCGTCCATGTGCCACCGAAGCACATGGCCCTTCGTCCAAGAACCACCGAAGCACACAGACCAGCATCTGGGTGCCACCAAAGAACATGGTCCCACTTCTCGGTGCTACCGAAGCACAAAAACCGGCGTCCGGGTAGCTCCGAAGCACACGGCTGTAAGTACGAGTGCCCCTAAAGCACACGGCCTTGTGTCTGGGTGCCACTGAAGAACATGGTCCCACTTCTCGGTGCTGCCAAAGTACAAAGACCTGCGTCCGGGTATCTCCGAAGCACACAGCTGCACGTATGAGTGCCTCTGAAGCACACGGCCTTGTGTCTGGGTGCCACCGAAGCACACAGACCCACGTTCATGAGCCACCATACCTTTCTGACCCACGTCCGTGTGCCACCGAAGCACATGACCCCCTGAACAGGTGCCACCAAAGCACACAGCCCTGCATAAGAGTGCGACCATAGCACATGACCCCAGGTCTAGGTGACACCGAAGCACACAGACCCGCATCCGGGTGCCACCGAAGCACACGGCCCCACAACCTGGTGCCACCGAAGCACACGGCTTCACATATGAGTACCACCGAAGCACACGGCCCAATGTCTGGGTGCCACCGAAGCACACAGACCTGCGTCCGTGGGCCACAGAAGAATATGGCCCCTCTTCCGGGTGCCATGGAAGCACATGACCTTGTGTCTAGGTGCCATCGAAGCACACGGCTTCACATACGAGTACCACAGAAGCATATGGCCATGTGTCTGGGTGCCACCGAAGCACATGGCCCCTCGTCCGGGTGCCACCGAAGCATATGGCCCCATGTCTAGGTGCCACCGAAGCGCTCAGACCCGCATCTGGGTGCCACCGAAGAACATGGTCCCACTTCTCGGTGCTACCGAAGCACAAAGACAGGCGTCTGGGTAACTCCGAAGCACACGGCTGCACGTACGAGTACCACCGAAGCACACGGCCCCATGTCTGGGTGCCACCGAAGCACACAGACCTGCGTCCGTGTGCCACTGAAGCATATGGCCCCTCGTCCGGGTGCCACCGAAGCACATGACCCTGTGTCTAGGTGCCACCGGAGCACACAGACTCGCATCTGGGTGCCACCGAAGCACATGGCAATGCTTCTCAGTGCTACCGAAGAACAAAGACCGGCTTCCGGGTACCACCGAAGCACATGGCTCCACGTATGAGTGCCCCTGAAGCATACAGCCTCATGTCTGGGTGCCACCGAAGCACACAGATCCGCGCACATGTGCCACTATAGCACTCTGCCCCGCGTCCGGGTGCCACTGAAGCACATGGCCTGGTGTCTAGGTACCACTGAAGCACACGGTCCGGCGTCCCTGTGCCACAGAAGCACATGGCCCCACATCTGGGAGCCAGAGAAGCACAAGGCCCAATGTTTGGGTGCCACTTAAGCACACGGCCCCGGTTACTGATGCCACCGAAGCACACGGTCCTGTATACGGATGCCACCGAAGCATTTGCCCCCAAGTACGGGTGCCATCGAAGCACACAGCCCAGCATACGAGAGCCACCGAAGCACACGCCCCCGTGTCTGGGTGCCACCGCAGCCCAAAGTCTCACTTCCGTTTGCCACCGAAACAAGTGACCCTGCGTCCTGGTGACCCCCAAGCACATGGTACCATGTCTAGGTGCCACCGAAGCACACAAACCCGCGTTAGGGTGCCATCAAAGCACACGGCCTACCTGTACAGGTGCCACCGAAGCACATGGCCCCACATGCAAGTGCCACCGAAGCACATAGACCCGTGTCTGGTTGCCACCGAAGCACACAGACCCACGTCCATGTGCCACAGAAGCACATGGCCCTGCGTCCGTGTGCCACCGAAGCACATGGCTCCGCTAATCGGTGCTACTGAAGCACAAACACCGGTGTCCGGGTATCACCGAAGCACACGGCTCCAAGTATAAATGCCCCTGAAGCACACGGCCTCGTGTCTGGGTGACACCGAAGCACACAGTCCCACATCCATGTGCCATCGAAGCAAATGGCCCCATGTCTAGGTGCCACACAGACTCGCGTCCGGGTGCCACCGAAGCACAAGGCCCCATTTCTGGGTGCCACCGAAGCACACAGAACCACATCCATGTGCCACTGTAGCACTCTGCCCCGCCTCCGGGTGCCACCGAATCACACGTCCCTGTGTCTGGGTGCCACCGAAGCACACATACCCGCATCCGTGTGCCATCGAAGCACATGACCTTGTGTTCGGGTGCCACCGAAGCACATGGCCCCATGTTTAGGTGAAACCGAAGCACACAGACCCGCATCCGGGTGCCGCCAAAGAATACAGTTCCATGTACGAGTGCCCCTGTAGCACACGGCCTCATGTCTGGGTGCCACCAAAGCACACAGACCCATGTCCGTGTACCACCGAAGCACACAGACCCCAGTCTGGGAGCCACCGAAGCACATGGCCCCGTGTCTAGGTGCCACCGTAGCGCTTAGACCCGTGTCTGGGTGCCACCGAAGTACACAGACAAACGTCCATGTGCCACCGAAGAACATGGCCCCGAGTCCGGTTTCCACTGAAGCACATGGCCCTGCTTCTCGGTGCTACCGAAGCACAAAGCCGGGATCCGGGTACCACCGCAGTACACGGCTCCACGTACGAGTGCCCCTGAAGCACACGGCCTCGTGTCTAGCTGCCACCGAAGCACACAGACCCATGTCCGTGTGCCACCGAAGCACATGGCCCCACTTCTCGGTGCTACCGAAGCACAAAGATCGGCATCCGGATACCATCGAAGTACACGGCTTCACGTACAAGTGCCCCTGAAGCACACGGCCTTGTGTCTGGGTGCAACCGAAACACACAGACCCGTGTCCGTGTGCCATCGAAGCACTCTGCCCCGCATCCGGGTGCCACCGAACCACATGGCCCCATGTCTAGGTGCTTTCGAAGCACACAGACCCGCATCCGGGTGCCACCGAATCACATCGCCCCGCTTCTCGGTGCTACCGAAGCACAAAGCTTGGCATCCAAGTACCACCAAAGAACACGGCTCCACGTACGAGTGCCCCTGAAGCACAAGGCCGCGCATCTAGGTGCCACCTAAGCACACAGACCCGCGTCCTTGTGCCACCGAAGCACACATCCCCTCGTCCGGGTGCCACCGAACCACACGACCCCCTGAATGGGTGTCACCGAAGCACACAGACCCACGTCTGTGTGCCAAATAAGCACAGGGCCCTGCGTATGGGTTCCTCCGAAGCACATGGCTACCGCTTCTCTGTGCTACTGAAGCACAAAGACCGGCATCCGGGTACCTCCGAAGCACATGGCTCTATGTACGAGTGCCCATGAAGCACAAGGCCCCGTTGAATGGGTGCCACAGAAGCACACAAACCTGCGTCCGGGTGCCACCGAAGCACATGACCTCCCTGTACAGGTGCCACTGAAGCACACGGCCCCACATACGAGTGCCACCAAAGCACACAGACCCGTGTCTGGGTGGCACCGAAGCACACAGACTCGCGTCCGGGTGCCACCGAAGCACAAGGCCCCGCTTCTCGGTGCTACCGAAGCACAAAGACCGGCGTCCGGGTACCACCGAAGCACACGGCTCCGCGTGCGAGTGCTCCTGAAGCACAAGGCCTTGTATCTGCTTGCCACCGAAACACACAGACCCGCGTGCGTGTGCCACCGAAGAACTCTGACCCGCGTCTGGGTGCCACTGAAGCACATGGCCCGTGTTTAGGTGCCTCCAAAGCACACAGACCCGCATCCGGGTGCCACCGAAGCAAACGGCCCCATGTCTGGGTGCCGCCAAAGCACACGGCCCACATACGAGTGCCATCTAAGCACACGGCCCCACGTCCGGGTGCATCTGGGTGCCACCGAAGCAAATGGTCTCCCTGTACAGGTTCCATTGAAGCACACAGACCCGTGTCTGGGTGCCACCGAAGCACACAGACCCGTGTCCATGTGCTACAGAAGCACACAACCCTGCGTCCGGGTGCCACCAAAGCACGTGGCCCCGCTTCTTGGTGCTACCAAAGCACAAACATCGGCGTCCGGGAACCACCGAAGAACACGGCTCCACGTACGAGTGCCCCTGAAGCACACGGCCTCGTGTCTGGGTACCACTGAAGCACACAGACCCGCGTCCTTGTGCCCCCGAAGCACTCTGCCCCGTGTCCGGGTGCCACCGAAGCACATGGCCCCGTGTCTAGGTGCTTCCGAAGCACACAGACCCATGTCCGGGTGCCACCGAATCACATCGCCCCGCTTCTCGGTGCTACCGAAGCACAAAGCTTGGCGTCCAAGTACCACCGAAGAACACTGCTCCACGAACGAGTGCCCCTGAAGCACAAGGCCGCGCATCTAGGTGCCACCTAAGCACACAGACCCGCGTCCTTGTGCCACCGAAGCACATAGCCCCTTGTCCGGGTGCCACCAAAGCACATGACCCCCTTGAATGGGTGTCACCGAAGCACACAGTGCCACATGAGTGCCGTTGAAGCATACGCCCCCGTGTTTGGGTGCCACCGAAGCACACAGACCCACGTCTGTGTGCCAAATAAGCACAGGGTCCTGCGTATGGGTTCCACCGAAGCACATGGCTACCGCTTCTCGGTGCTACCGAAGCACAAAGACCGGCATCCGGGTACCACTGAAGCACACGGTTCTACGTATGAGTGCCCATGAAGCACACGGCCCCGTTGAATGGGTGCCACCGAAGCACACAAACCTGCGTCCGGGTGCCACCGAAGCACACGACCTCCCTGCACAAGTGCCACCGAAGCACACGGCCCCACATACGAGTGCCACCGAAGCACACAGACACGTGTCTGGGTGGCACCGAAGCACACAGACTCGCGTCCGGGTGCCACCGAAGCACAAGGCCCCGCTTCTCGGTGCTACTGAAGCACAAAGACCGGCGTCCGGGTACCACCGAAGCACACGTCTCCACGTACGAGTGCTCCTGAAGCACAAGGCCTTGTATCTGCGTGCCACCGAAACACACAGACCCGCGTGCGTGTGTCACCGAAGAACTCTGACCCACGTCTGGATGCCACTGAAGCACATGGCCCGTGTTTAGGTGCTTCCAAAGCACACAGACCCGCATCCGGGTGACACCGAAGCAAACAGCCCCATGTCTGGGTGCCGCCAAAGCACACGGCCCACATACGAGTGCCATCTAAGCACACGGCCCCACATCCAGGTGCATCTGGGTGCCACTGAAGCACATGGCCTCCCTGTACAGGTTCCATTGAAGCACACAGACCCGTGTCTGGGTGCCACCAAAGCACACAGACCCGCGTCCATGTGCTACAGAAACACACAACCCTAAGTCCGGGTGCCACCAAAGCACGTGGCCCCGCTTCTCGGTGCTACCAAAGCACAAACATCAGCGTCCGGGAACCACCGAAGAACACGGCTCCACGTACGAGTGCCCCTGAAGCACACGGCCTCGTGTCTGGGTACCACCGAAGCACACAGACCCGCGTCTTTGTGCCACCGAAGCACTCTGCCCCGCGTCCGGGTGCCACCGAAGCACATGGCCCCATGTCTAGGTGCTTCCAAAGCACACAGACCCACGTCCGGGTGCCACCGAATCACATCGCCCCGCTTCTCGGTGCTACCGAAGCACAAAGCTTGGCGTCCAAGTACCACCGAAGAACACGGCTCCAAGTACGAGTGCCCCTGAAGCACAAGGCCGCGCATCTAGGTGCCACCTAAGCACACAGACCCGCGTCCTTGTGCCAACGAAGCACATAGCCCCTCGTCCGGGTGCCACCGAAGCACACGACCCCCTGAATGGGTGTCACCGAAGCACACAATGCCACATGAGTGCCATTGAAGCATACGCCCCCGTGTTTGGGTGCCAAATAAGCACAGGGCCCTGCATATGGGTTCCACCGAAGCACATGGCTACCGCTTCTCGGTGCTACCGAAGCACAAAGACCAGCATCCGGGTACCTCCGAAGCACACGGCTCTACGTACGAGTGCCCATGAAGCACACGGCCCCGTTGAATGGGTGCCACCGAAGCACACAAACCTGCGTCCGGGTGCCATCGAAGCACACGACCTCCCTGCACAGGTGCCACCGAAGCACACGGCCCCACATACGAGTGCCACCGAAGCACACAGACCCGTGTCTGGGTGGCACCGAAGCACACAGACTCGCGTCCGGGTGCCACCGAAGCACAAGGCCAAGCTTCTCGGTGCTACCGAAGCACAAAGACCGGCGTCTGGGTACCACCGAAGCACACGTCTCCACGTACGAGTGCTCCTGAAGCCTTGTATCTGCGTGCCACCGAAACACACAGACCCGCGTCCGTGTGCCACCGAAGCACTCTGACCCGCGTCTGGGTGCCACTGAAGCATATGGCCCATGTCTAGGTGCCTCCAAAGCACACAGACCCGCATCCGGGTGCCACCGAAGCAAACGGCCCCATGTCCGGGTGCCGCCAAAGCACACGGCCCACATACGAGTGCCATTTAAGCACACGGCCCCACGTCCGGGTGCATCTGGGTGCCACCGAAGCACTCTGCCCCTTGTCCGGGTGCCACCGAATCAAATGTCCCCGTGTCTAGGTGTCAGCAAAGCACACAGACCCACATCTGGGTGCCACCGAAGAACATGGTCCCACTTCACAGTGCTACCGAAGCACAAAGACCGGCGTCCGGGTAACTCCGAAGCACAGGGCTGCATTTACGAGTACCACCAAAGCACATGGCCCCGTGTCTGGGTGCCACCGAAGCACACAGACCTGCGTCCGTGTGCCACCGAAGCACATGGCCCCTCGTTGGGGTGCCACCGAAGCACATGACCCCGTGTCTGGGTGCCACCAAAGCACACAAACCCACATCCGGGTGCCACCGAAGCACATGGCCCCGCTTCTCGGTGCTACCGAAGCACAAAAACCGGCGTCCGGGTACCAACGAAGCACACGGGTCTGCGTACAAGTGCCCCTGAAACACGCAGCCTCGTGTGTGGGTGCCACTGAAGCATACAGACCCCCGTTCATGTGCCACCGAAGCACTCTGCCCCGCGTTCGGGTGGCACCGAAGCACATGGCTCTGTGTCTAGGTGCCACCGAAGCACACTGCCTCGCGTCCAGGTGCCACCGAAGCACACGACCCCGTGTCTGGATGCAACTGAAGCACGCAGACCCGTGTTCGGGTGCCACCGAAGCACACGGCCCTGCGCATAGGTACCACCGAAGCACACGGTCCGACGTCCGGGTGCCACCGAAGCACATGACCCCACGTCCGGTTTCCACTGAAGCACATGGCCCTGCTTCTCGGTGCTCCCGAAGCACAAAGCCGGCGTCCGGGTACCTCTGCAGTACACGGCTCCACATACGAGTGCCCCTGAAGCACACGGCCTCGTGTCTAGGTGCCACCGAAGCACACAGACCCGTGTCCGTGTGCCACCGAAGCACATGGCCCCGCTTCTCGGTGCTACTGAAGCACAAAGATCGGCGTCTGGGTACCTCCGAAGTACACGGCTTCACGTACGAGTGCCCCTGAAGCACACGGCCTTGTGTCTGGGTGCAACCGAAACACACAGACCCGTGTCCGTGTGCCATCGAAGCACTCTGCCCTGCGTCCGGGTGCCACCGAAGCACATGGCCCCGTGCCTAGGTGCTACCGGAGCACACAGACCCACGTCCGGGTGCCACCGAATCACATGGCCCCGCTTCTCGGTGCTACCGAAGCACAAAGCTTGGCATCCAGGTACCACCGAAGAACACGGCTCCACGTACGAGTGCCCCTGAAGCACAAGGCCGCGCATCTAGGTGCCACCTAAGCACACAAACCCACGTCCTTGTGCCACCGAAGCACATAGCCCCTCGTCCGAGTGCCATCGAAGCACACGACCCCCTGAATGGGTGTCACCGAAGCACACAGCCCCACATGAATGCCAATGAAGCACACGCCCCCGTGTCTGGGTGCCACCGAAGCACACAGACCCACGTCTATATGCCAAATAAGCACATGGCCCTGCGTACGGGTTCCACCAAAGCACATGGCTACCGCTTCTCAGTGCTACCGAAGCACAAAGACCGTCGTCCGGGAACCTCCGCAGCACACGGCTCTACGTACGAGTGCCCATGAAGAACACGGCCTCGTGTCTGGGTGCCACCGAAGCACACGGCCCCGTTGAATGGGTGCCACCGAAGCACAGAAACCTGCGTCCGGGAACCACCCAAGCACACAACCTCCCTGTACAGGTGCCACCGAAGCACATGGCCCCACGTACGAGTGCCACCGAAGCACACAGACTAGCGTCCGGGTGCCACCGAAGCACAAGGCCCCGCTTCTCGGTGCTACCGAAGAACAAAGACTGGCGTCTGGGTACCACCAAAGCACACGGCTCCGCGTACGAGTGCCCCTGAAGCACAAGGCCTTGTATCTGCGTGCCACCGAAACACACAGACCCTCGTCCGTGTGCCACCGAAGCACACAGACCAGTGTCTGAGTGCCACCGAAGCACACAAACCTGCGTCCGAGTGCCACCGAAGCACATGGCCCCGCTTCTCAGTGCTACCGAAGCACAGAGACCGGCATCCGGGTACCAACAAAGCACACGGGTCCGCGTACTAGTGCCCCTGAAACACACGGCCTCGTGTGTGGGTGCCACCGAAGCATACAGACCCCCGTTCATGTGCCACCGAAGCACTCTGCCCCGCATACGGGTGCCACCGAAGCACATGGCTCCGTGTCTAGGTGCAACCGAAGGACACAGCCTCGTGTCCAGGTGCCACTGAAGCACACGGCCCACATACGAGGGCCACCGAAGCACACGGCCCCGTGTCTGGATGCAACTGAAGCACACAGACCCGTGTTCGGGTGCCACCGAAGCACATGGCCCTGCGTATAGGTAACACCGAAGCACACAAACCTGTGTCCGGGTGCCACCGAAGCACACGACCTCCCTGTACAGGTGCCACCGAAGCACAAGGCCCCACGTACGAGTGCCACCGAAGCACACAGACTAGCGTCCGGGTGCCACCGAAGCACAAGGCCCCACTTCTCGGTGCTACCGAAGAACAAAGACTGGCGTCTGGGTACCACCGAAGCAAACGGCTCCGCGTACGAGTGTCCCTGAAGCACAAGGCCTTGTATCTGCGTGCCACCGAAACACACAGACCCGCGTCCGTGTGCCACCGAAGCACACAGACCCGTGTCTGGGTGCCACCGAAGCACACAAACCCGCGTCCGAGTGCCACCGAAGCACATGGCCCGCTTCTCAGTGCTACCGAAGCACAAAGATCGGCGTCCGGGTACCAACAAAGCACACGGGTCCGCGTACAAGTGCCCCTGAAACACACGGCCTCATATGTGGGTGCCACCGAAGCATACAGACCCCCGTTCATGTGCCACCGAAGCACATGGCCCCGTGCCTAGGTGCTACCGAAGCACACAGACCCGCGTCCGGGTGCCACCGAAGCACATGGCTCCGTGTCTAGGTGCCACTGAAGGACACAGCCTCGCGTCCAGGTGCCACTGAAGCACACGGCCCACATACGAGGGCCACCGAAGCACACGGCCCCGTGTCTGGATGCAACTGAAGCACACAGACCCGTGTTCGGGTGCCACCGAAGCACATGGCCCTGCGTATAGGTACCACCGAAGCACACGGTCCGGAGTCTGGGTGCCACCGAAGCACATGACCCCACGTCTGGGAGCCATAGAAGCACAAGGCCCCGCATACGGGTGCCACTGAAGCACACGTCCGGGTGCCACCGAAGCACACGGCCCCGTGTTTGGGTGCCACTTAAGCACACGGCCCTGGTTACTGATGCCACCGAAGCACACGGTCCTGTATACGGATGCCACCGAAGCATTTGCCCCCAACTATGGGTGCCACCGAAGCACACAGCCCAGCATACAAGTGCCACCGAAGCAAGTGACGCCGCGTCCGGGTGACCCCGAAGCACATGGTCCCATGTCTAGGTGCCACCGAAGCACACAAACCCGCGTTAGGGTGCCATCAAAGCACACGGCCTACCTGTACGGGTGCCACCGAAGCACATGGCCCCACATGCGAGTGCCACCGAACCACACAGACCCGTGTCTGGTTGACACCGAAGTACACAGACCCACGTCCATGTGCCACAGAAGCACATGGCCCTGCGACCGTGTGCCACCGAAGCACATGGCCCCGCTTATCGGTGCTACCGAAACACAAACACCAGCGTCCGGGTACCAACGAAGCACACGGCTCCAAGTATGAATGTCCCTCGTGTCTTGGTGACACCGAAGTACACAGACCCACATCCATCTGCCATCGAAGCACATGGCCCCATGTCTAGGTGCCTCCAAAGCACACAGACCCGCGTCCGGGTGCCACCGAAGGTCACGGCTTCACATGCTAGTACCACCAAAGCACACGGCTCCGTGCCTGGGTGCCACTGAAGCACACAGACCCGCGTCCGTGTGCCACTGTAGCACTCTGCCCCGCCTCCGGGTGCCACCGAAGCACACGACCCCACATACAAGTGCCACCAAAGCACATGGCCCCGTGTCTGGGTGCCACCGAAGCACACAGACCCACATCCGTGTGCCATCGAAGCGCATGACCTTGCGTCCGGGTGCCATCGAAGCACATGGCCCCATGTCTAGGTGCCACCGAAGCAAACAGACCCGCATCCGGGTGCCACTAAAGAATACAGTTCCATATACGAGTGCCCTTGAAGCACAAGGCCTCATGTCTGGATGCCACCGAAGCACACAGACCCATGTCTGTGTACCACCGAAGCACACAGACCACAGTCCGGATGCCACCGAAGCACATGGCCCCGTGTCTAGGTGCCACCGTAGCGCTTAGACCCGTGTCTAGGTGCCACCGAAGCACACAGATCAATGTCCATGTGCCACCGAAGCACATGGCCCCGCATGCGGTTTCCACTGAAGAACATGGCCCTGCTTCTCAGCGCTACCGAAGCACAAAGCCGGCGTCCGGGTACATCCGCAGTACACGGCTCCACGTACGAGTGCCCCTGAAGCACACGGCCTCGTGTCTAGCTGCCACCGAAGCACACAGACCCGTGTCCATGTGCCATCGAAGCACATGGCCCCGCTTCTCGGTGCTACCGAAGCACAAAGATCGGCGTCTGGGTACCTCCGAAGTACACGGCTTCACGTATGAGTGCCCCTGAAGAACACGGCCTTGTGTCTGGGTGCAACCGAAACACACAGACCAGTGTCCATGTGTCACCGAATCACGCCGCCCCACTTCTCGGTGCTACCGAAGCACAAAGCTTGGCGTCCAGGTACCACAGAAGAACACGGCTCCACGTACGAGTGCAACTGAAGCACAAGGCTACACATCTAGGTGCCACCTAAGCACACAGACCCGCGTCCTTATGCCACTGAAGCACATAGCCGCTCGTCCGGGTGCCACCGAAGTACACGACCCCCTGAATGGGTGTCACTGAAGCACACAGCCTCACATGAGTGCCATTGAAGCACACGCCCCCGTGTTTGGGTGCCACCGAAGCACACAGACACAGGTCTGTGTGCCAAATAAGCACAGTGCCCTGCGTACGGCTTCCACTGAAGCACATGGCTACCGCTTCTCAGTGCTACCGAAGCACAAAGAGTGGCGTCCGGGTACCTCCGAAGCACACGGCTCTACGTACGAGTGCCCATGAAGCACACGGCCCCTTGAATGGGTGTCACCGAAGCACACAAACCTGCGTCCGGGTGTCACCGAAGCACACGACCTCCCTGTACAGGTGCCACCGAAGCACATAGCCCCACGTACGAGTGCCGCCGAAGCATACAGACCCCTGTCTGGGTGCCACCGAAGCACACAGACTCGCGTCCAGGTGCCACCGAAGCACAAGGCCCCGCTTCTCGGTGCTACTGAAGCACAAAGACCGGCGTCCGGGTGCCACCGAAGCACACGTCCCCATGTTTGGGTGCCACTCAAGCACACTGCCCCGGTTACTGATGCCACTGAAGCACACGGTCCTGCATACGGATGCCACCGAAGCATTTGCCCCCAAGTACAGGTGCCACCGAAGCACATGGCCCTGCGTCTGGGTGCCACCGAAGCACACGGTCCCGCATACGGATGCCACCAAAGCACATATCCCCGCGTGCGGAAGTCACCGAAGCACACCGTACAGCTTCTCAGCGCCACCGAAGCACACGGACCGGCGGGTGCCACTGTGCCACCGAAGCACATAGCTCCACATACGGGTGCCACCAAAACACACGGCCTGGCATCCGGGTGCCACCGAAGCACACGGCCCCACATATGGGTGCCACGAAGCACATGGCCGTGTATCCAGGTGCCACCGAAGCACACGGCCCTGAGTCCGGGTGCCTACGAAGAACAAGCCCTGCGTACCGGTGCCACCAAAGCACACGGCTCCATATCTGAGTGCCCCAAAGCATACGGTCCCGTGTCCAGGTGCCACTGAAGCACAAGACCCGGCGTCCATGTGCCACTGAAGCACAAGGCCCGATGTCTGGATGTCGCTGAAGCACACGGCCCGGCATTTAATTGCCATCAAAGCACATGCCTCAGCTTCCGCATTCCAGTGAAGCACCAGGCCCGACATCCACATGCCACCGAAGCACATGGACCGACGTCCGTGTGACACCAAAGCATCTACTGGTACAGAATATAATATCATGATATAGGTCATCTGCGTATATAAGAATATATATATTCCTCCTATACCCCGTTTACAATGCTTTTGTTGGACAGAAATATTGCATCAACAATTTGATTAGTAATGTAATAATGGCAATGGAGAACAGATGGGCATGTTAGCATTCATACTGGATTCCTGACAGATGCCACACAGACTGATGATTAGATTTGTTAATCCAAGGGAAATACACTATTGTGTTTCTGTTGACTTGTTATGTATGAGCATTTCTGTTACTGGTCAAGGGCAGACCAGTATTTGTATAACCCTGATTGTTGTCTTCTATTAGTCTGTGGTACAATGAATGTTGATTAAGCTTTGTGTGGACACTGTGGCTTGTTGACTCCCAAGACAGGAGGACAAACTATGCAAATTCATTAAATGCTCAAACATTGAGACCTGAGCGCTGCCCTTTCCCCCAAACCTGTGAATGTGTACTTGCATGGAGAACTGTGACTATTTTAAGTGACATGTGCTTCTGTAGGAGAGACATGGGACAGAGATTGAAAGAGACCTGGAACATCAGCTTGGTAGTATGGCTTTACCTAAAGAGACCCAGATTTGGATTCTACATGATTCTTGCCTAAGGGTACATAGCCCTGACTGGAAAGATACGGATCTGCTCCATTAACCATCAGAGAGCCCATGGATACATTTGTGGAGACCGGGTTGGGACGATGAAGTCACCTGGCCCCATGGATATGTTGTTTGGGGTTGCCAGGAGGGACCCATTGGTTGCCTGGAACTCATGGAGACATTTGTAAAAGCCAGATTGGGACTCACCAGTCATCTGGCCCCATGGAAACTCTCGGAGAGGCCAGGGTGGGACCCTCAGGTCTCTTGACCTTGTACCTTGATGGACTGCTAACTTCCTAAGCTTGCCGCTACCTTCTCTATGTGGGGGTCCGCCAGTAGCCGGGGCCAACTGATTGAGGTAGTTGACCCTGGAAGTCTCAAAGTCGCAGCTGTTCTATCCCAGGCAGGCGGAGCGGAAGGGTGAGACTGTGTAATGTTGTACCATCTTGGGTATTTGCTGGGACTGTTCTATGTGTTTATTGTCCTATTTTGTGGTTCAATAAAGTATTGCCACGCTGTTTTACCCTCACCCCTGTGTTGTCTGAGTAACATTACGCCCACTGAAGACCCCGGAACTTCACACCATACATTAAATGTTGGATAACAGTTGCTTAACTCCTTAAATGCCGTGGTGAAAAACAAGCATGGTATCTAAGTTGATAGACATAGGGAGGATCTCCTTTTCTCTCAGTATCTCTAAAATGCGCAATAATGGAGTATTCAGAAGTACAAAAAAAATAAAGTGAAAACCACAAAAATAACTTTTTTTACATTAAAACGTGTTTTGACTAAAAAATCACAAGCAAAAAAATATAAACCTACGGTAATTTATATTGCAGCATCTGTAACTACCCAAACTATAAAGCCATCACATCATTTATCTTGACTGAAAAATGGCATAATAATAATAACACCACAATTGCTATTATTGATCATTTTGGCCTCACCCTAAAAAAAATCCACCAGAATATATTACCTATACTGCATTATAAACTCTGTACAGTTATATAAATAACCAAATGGAAAAGTTCATACCAGTCATCACTCCCCATAGATGAAGCGGAGAACGCTCCGGTGGTCTGCATCAGATCCGGAAGTGATGATTTCGCCATCCGGATGTTACTTGATCGCTGATTCACTGCACAGGTCAGGAAAGATCTAATGACACACTGGTTCAGACGCCTGTCCGGCCAATCTCAGGCTTCAGCATCGGTCACATCTGGGCGGCTTAGTCATCGTTTCTATCTAGAGTGAGTATAGCAGGGGGACGCACATTTGTTTGTTATTTTTAAAAGATCAATGCCAAAGAAAAAATATTGGATAACTCATTTAAAAGTAAAATAATGGTAGCTCTCAGAAAATGTAGACAGAAAAAATATTTTTATTTTTACAAAGTGATTTTATTGAGCAAAGCTTGAAAGCTTCAAAACCTTCTAAATTAGGTAAAGTGCTAAAAATAAAATAAATAACATTTTTTTTTTCACAAAATGCAGCTTTTTTTGTTCATCTTTCCTACAAATAAATGGAATTAAAAAGTGATCAAAATGTTGTCTGTACCCTAAAATAGTACCACTTCTTTTTCCCTTTCCAGATTTCTGACGCACTTGTACGACGTACATGGGGTGATTGTGTAAGTGGCCCACTCGTTACAGGGTGGGTGCTGGCTGTGTTATACAGATGGCACCGGCCTCTAAACAGCAGCTGCTGAAAATAGCACCGATTGTTACTGTCAATTTATGATAGCGGCATTTAAATAGTTTTTCACCATGTGGAGAAAAACTATGGACGACTATTGCTACCAGCCCCCACCACGCACAATAGAATAGTGGGGGCTACTGGCTTTGACATTGTTCAATATCTCCAAACAAATTACAAAACATTTGCATGCTGAAATCCCCTAAAGGAAAAATATATAAGTTAAAAAAATAAAGAGATATTGAAAGAATAAAAAAATTAAAAACTCAAATCATAACCTCGTCTCCTCGTTTTCAGAAAAGAAATGTAAAATAAATAAATAAATAAATATATGTATATATATATAGGAAACATATACTGGAACAGCACCATTTCACATTCACTCACGGTGGGTGCCAGGCCTCCAAGCAACCTGTCCAAATTGCATCTGAATAGAAACATGTAAGAAGGCAGCACTCCAGATAAATTACATTTTTAGAAAAAATGGACTTTATTGAGCGCAAATGGCGACGTTTCGGTTCATAGAACTTTTCTCAAGCCTTGAATTTATCTGTAGTGCTGCCTTATTATATTTTATATATATATATATATATATATATATATATATATATATATACACATGTATATATATAACAGCACATTTGGTAATGTTGCATTTGTAACACATATGATTAAACGCTGTAAAGAAAAAAAAATGTTAAAAGCCCCAAAAATTGGAATAAAAAGCAATCAACAAGCTGTAAGCAGCCCCCCTTTGGTATTACTAAAACCAATAGCTTACGCTGGAAAAAAACAAGTCCTCATACAGCTCAAAAAAATGCACTGGTCTCTGAAAATGGCGACACAAGGCAATTTATTTTTACAAGATTCTGACTTTCTTAACCCCCATCTCCCTGTCTTTGACGCGGGCAAGCTGAGCCTATATTTTTGACAGCAGATGATGGCTGTGTTATTCAGCCATCACTTGCCTCTAACAGCTGCGAATGGAGCAGAGCTCCGCCCATAGCTATTAACCATCTAAATGCTGCTGTCAATCTGTGACAGCGCCATTAACAGCACGGTCTGGGGAAGAGCTCTTCTTACTGCGCACTGGCATCACCACGACGTGATCGTGAGGCGCTGGGTTGCCATGACAGTTGGGGGTCTACTGAAGACTCCAGTTGCTCGCCAGTACTGACAGTACTCCGGTGAACGCCAGATTCTAGTTGGCGTTCATAGGAGATCGGAGACAGTGATTTTTTTCTATATACAGCAATATAGCGGCATTGCTGTATAAAGTACAAGCGATCAGAAGATCAGACTAACAATTACAATGAAAAGAAAAAAATATTTAAAAAAAATGAAATAAAAAAAATAAAAGTTCCAATCACCCTCCGTTTCCCCCATTAAAAATAAATAAAAAAAATCTAAATTTACACATAGTGTGGTATCGTGATTTCTGTATCAAAATATAAAATGAATTAATCTGATCAGTAACAGCGTAATGAGAAAAAAATGCAACATGAGGCGATGGAAACATCATATGTACCCCAAAATTGTATCAATAAAAACATCAGCTCAGGGCGCAAAAAGCGAATCCCTCGCACAGCCCCATCCACCAACACTTGGAAACCTATCGCGTCTCAAAAAATGACAACACAAGGGATTTTTTTTTTTTTACAAATTTCTGATTTGTTTTCTACACTTAAAGTAAAAACGATGTATGTTTGGTATTGGTGAAATGGTACTGCCCCGGGAATCATATTGTCAGGACATTGTGACCATATAATGAACGCTGTATATAATAAATGCTGAGTTGGGGGATTGCGCTTTTTTCACTGCAGTTGGAATTTATCAGAAGATAAAATGGTGACATTCAATAGCAGAACTCGTCCCCAATAAACAAGTCGTCATACGGCGATATCAGCGGAAACATCAGAAAGTGACGGGAAGAAGGGAGGAGAACAGCGAAAACGCAAGAACTGATAATCGCCGGGAAGTGAAGGGAAAGCAGGAAATTCTACTAATCAGTTTGGTAACAGCCGCCATCATGCCACCGGAGAACCAGCACCGGACATTATTACCGGCCAATAAACCCCCAAACACAACGATCTGTTATTATTCCTTTATTCCTCGGCCCCTGGATGCAGATTATATGGACAAGTGACTGGAGCCATTAATAAGAGGAGATCACTCAGCAGATAACGAGCCGCCGTACGGATCCACCGACAGAAGAAGGAAAAGTGATGGAGGAGACATAACAGGGCGGAAATCAGAGCTGTCAGGAAGGGGTTAAAGGGCATTTATTCCATCAGTAGGAATATGGTATCTATAGATTTGGTGTCAGCTGAATCCCCCAGAATAACCCAGCAGTGCAGAGACCCCCATCCTCCATGTATGTATGTACACTGCTATCTATAGACACACATACATCCACAATGCCCACAGCTCGTACATCGCACAGCCTCAGCCGGGGGCTCCACCACCCGGCAGCACAGACCCCGCTCACCACCTCAGACCCCCGGGGTGAGCGCTCATATCGCTGCTGGCTCTGCTCCTCCGTCCTCAGCAATTTGGTGACATCCGCGGTGATGGGAACACTGCGCGCAGGGCGTGGCTTCTCACTGTAACAGACACTGACGTGTTGTCATGGAGAACTCAGGGGGCGTGGTATCTATAATGGGCGGAGTCTCCTGGGAATGGGCGGGGCCTCCGGTTTATAGTGTTCCGCACATAATAGGAAGTAGCAGCAGTGCATGCTGGTCTATACAGTCTAAGATCCGTCCTGCTGCTGCTGCTCGGGGAAGATGGAGAGGGACAGAGAGCAAAAGGACAGATCTGTGAGAGGAGAGAGAGATGAGAATCTGTGTGAGAGGGGAGATCATGGGGGCAGTCTGTAATAGTGGGGGGACTATGAGGAGCCTGCTATATGAGAGGGGACTATGGGGAACAGGCTGTATGAGAGGGAGCTATGGGGAAAGTGGGGGGCTATGAGGAGCAGGCTGTATGAGAGGGGAGTATGGGGAACAGGCTGTATGAGAGGGAGCTATGGGGAAAGTGGGGGGCTATGAGGAGCAGGCTGTATGAGAGGGGACTATGGGGAACAGGCTGTATGAGAGGGAGCTATGGGGAAAGTGGGGGGCTATGAGAAGCTGGCTGTATGAGAGGGGACTATGGGGAACAGGCTGTATGAGAGGGGACTATGGGGAAAGTGGGGGGCTATGAGGAGCAGGCTGTATGAGAGGGGAGTATGGGGAACAGGCTGTATGAGAGGGAGCTATGGGGAAAGTGGGGGGCTATGAGGAGCCTGCTGTATGAGAGGGGACTATGGGGAGCAGGCTGTATGAGAGGGGACTATGGGGAACAGGCTGTATGAGAGGGAGCTATGGGGAAAGTGGGGGGCTATGAGGAGCTGGCTGTATGAGAGGGGAGTATGGGGAAAGTGGGGGGCTATGAGGAACAGGCTGTATGAGAGGGAGCTATGGGGAAAGTGGGGGGCTATGAGGAGCTGGCTGTATGAGAGGGGAGTATGGGGAAAGTGGGGGGCTATGAGGAACAGGCTGTACGAGAGGGGAGTATGGGGAAAGTGGGGGCTATGAGGAGCTGGCTGTATGAGAGGGGAGTATGGGGAAAGTGGGGGGACTATGAGGAGCTGGCTGTATGAGAGGGAGCTATGGGGAAAGTGGGGGGCTATGAGGAGCAGGCTGTATGAGAGGGAGCTATGGGGAAAGTGGGGGGCTATGAGGAGCAGGCTGTATGAGAGGGAGCTATGGGGAAAGTGGGGGGCTATGAGGAGCTGGCTGTATGAGAGGGGATTGTGGGGGGACTACGAGGAGCAGGCTGTATGAGAGGGGATTATGGGGAGCAGGCTGTATGAGAGTGGACTATGGAGAAAGTGGGGGACTTTGAGGATCAGGCTCTATGAGAGGGGACTATGGAGAAAGTGGGTGACTATGTGGAGCAGGCTTTATGAGAGGGGACTATGGGGAAAGTGGGGGGACTATTGGGAGCAGACTGTATGAGAGGGAGCTATGGGGAAAGTGGGGGGCTGTGAGCAGCTGGCTGTATGAGAGGGGATTGTGGGGGGACTACGAGGAGCAGGCTGTATGAGAGGGGATTATGGGGAGCAGGCTGTATGAGAGTGGACTATGGAGAAAGTGGGGGACTTTGAGGAGCAGGCTGTATGAGAGGGGACTATGGAGAAAGTGGGTGACTATGTGGAGCAGGCTTTATGAGAGGGGACTATGGGGAAAGTGGGGGGACTATTGGGAGCAGGCTGTATGAGAGGGAGCTATGGGGAAAGTGGGGGGCTATGAGGAGCTGGCTGTATGAGAGGGGACTGTGGGGGACTACGAGGAGCAGGCTGTATGAGAGGGGACTATGGGGAGCAGGCTGTATGAGAGGGGACTATGGAGAAAATGGGGGGGACTACGAGAAGCTGGCTGTATGAGAGGAGACTATGGAGAAAGTGGGGGGACTATGAGGAGCAGGCTGTATGAGAGGAAAGTGGGGGGACGTTGAGCATCAGGCTGTATGAGAGGGGACTATAGGGAAAGTGGGGGGATATGAGGAGCTGGCAGTATGAGAGGGGACTGTGGGGTCGATGAGCATCAGGCTGTATGAGAGGGGACTATGGGGAAAGTAGGGAGATTATGAAGAAAAGGCTATATGAGAAGGGACTATGGGGAAAGTGGGGGGACTATGGGGAATAGGCTGTATGACCGGACTATGGGGAAAGTGGGGGGACTATGGGGAGCACACTGTATGAGAGGGAACTATGGGGAAAGTGGGGGAACTATGAGGAGCAGGCTGTTTGAGAGGGGACTATGGAGAAAGTGGGGAGATTTTGAAGAAAAGGCTGTATGAGAAGGGACTATGGGGAAAGTGGGGGGGACTATGGAGAGTAGGTTCTATGAGAGGGGAGTATGGGGAAAGTGGGGGACTATGAGGAGCAGGATGCATTAGATGGGACTATGGGGAAAGTGGGGGTACAATAGGGAACAGGCTGTATGAGAAGGGACTATGGGGAAAGTAGGGGAACTATGGGGAGCAGGCTGTATGAGAGGGAACTATGGGGAAAGTGGGGGGACTATGGGGAGCAGGCTGTATGAGAGGGGACTATGGGGAAAATGGGAGGACTATGAGGAGCAGACTGTATGAGAGGGGACTCTTGGGAAAGTAGGGGGACTGAGGAGCAGGCTGTATGAGAGGAAATTGAGGCAAGTAGGGGGGACTATGAGGAGCAGGTTGTATGAGGTGACTTTGGGGAAAGTGGGGGGACTACAAGGAGCAGGCTGTATGAGAGAGGACTACGAGGAAAGTGGTAGGACTATGTAGAGCAGGCTGTATGAGAGGAGACTATGGGGAAAGTGGGGGGACTATAAGGAGCAGGTTGTATGAGGGGACTATGGGGAAAGTGGGGGGACTATGAGGACCAGGCTGAATGAGAGGGGGCTATGAGGAAAGTGGGAGGACTATCAGGAGCAGGCTGTATGAGAGGGGACTATAGGGAAAGTGGGGGGGCTATGAAAAGCAGGCTGTATGAGGGAACTATGGAGAAAGTTGGGGACTATGAGGAAAAGGCTGTATGAGAGGGGACTATGGGGAAAGTGGGGGGACTATGAGGAGCAGGCTGAGGGAACTGTGGGGGGACTATGGGGAGCATGCTGTATGAGAGGGGACTATGGGGAAAGTGGGAGGACTATGAGGAGCAGGATGTATGAGGTGGGACTATGGGGAAAGTGGGGGGACTGAGGAGCAGGCTGTATAAGAGGGGACTAAGGGGAAGGTGTGGGGACTATGAGGAACAGGATATATGAGAGGGAAGTGTGAGGCTCCATTGGGAGTTCTCTGAGAGGAGGGACTAAAGGAAAAATGGAGGGTATATGGGGAGTTTTCTGTGAGAAGAGGGACTATGGAGCATGTGGGGAACATTAGGGAGTGGTCTGAGAGTAAAAAGCTTTGGGTAAATTGAGGGACCATAGCTGGTGTTCTGTGAGAGACGGGATTATGGAGAAAGTGGGGGGAACTAGGAGGAGTGATCTGATAGAGCGAACTATGGGGAAAGTGAAGGGACCATGTGGAGGGGTTTGTGAGAGACGGCACTATGGGGAAACCATAGGACATGGTCTATGAGACGAGGCCTATAGAGAAGTGGAAGATGAGGGTCTGTGAGAAAACAAAGACTTGGGGGACACTCTGTAAAAGTAGGGGTACCACAGGGAGCCGTCAGTTAATTTGGCTAGTGCGGAATGAGGGAAACCATGGTGAGCGGTCTCTGATGGGGACCGTTGGAAGCAGTTTGTGTTAAATGAGAGACAATCGGGATCACAAGATAAGAGGAGTGACTGAGAAGAGCGGTCAGGTGCCCATCATATAGATTAATGGCGGAGTGTACGGCATGTGCTGTGATGAATATAAAGTCTGCACTGTTGCATCATGATGTTGTTTATGGGGGTCTGTCTGATAAGTGACAGTGAGCCCTGGACCCAGAGATACAAACCCACTGCCCACCGCCCCTGCCCCCCAGTTCTAAATTATCCTAGGTACAAGCCCGCTGCACACAGCTCCTGCCCCCGAGTTCTGCATTACCCAAAGTACAAGTCCCCTGCACACAGACCCTGCCCCTCATTTCTGCATTACCCAAGGTGCAAGACCCCTGCACACAGCATCTGCCCCTATTTCTCCATTACCCAAGGTACAAGCAAGCCCCCTACACACAGTCCCTGCTTGCCAGTTCTGTATTACCGAAGGTACAAGCCCCCTGCACACAGCTCCTGCCCCTCAGTTCTGCATTACCCAAGGTACAAGCCCCTGCACACAGCCTCTGTTTGTCAGGGCACGGAAAACCCACCAGGAGGCAGTAAACCTCATATGCTATCCAGGGGTGTACATAGAAATCATGGGGCCCCATAGCAGAAGTTCTAATTGGGCTCCCCCCCTCCCAAAAAAAAAAATTGTTGGGGTCACAGGGGAGCATATCTCATAACTTTCCAGCCTTTACATAGTAATTTCCTCCTGCTGAAGTCCTAGATTGTTTTTGTGTTACCCCCATAAAGTATGATGCCAACAAAACAAAAGTACCCCCCCCCCCCCAAACACGGAATGATACCCCCATGGTAAATTCCTCTACATTAGCCTCCACATGCACAGTATAATTACTCTATTGTACCCCACCTCAACTCCCAAGGCAATGTATGGTGACCCCAACACAGTATGATCCCCCCAGCTATGACCCCCATACAGCCCTTCATGCAGTATAATGGACCTACATACAGTATGATGGCCCCATACCTCTCCACAATGTATAATGGCCCGCACTAGCCCTCCACACAGCATGATGGTACCCACACAGGGCTGCTACTAGGAATTACAGGGCCCCATACTGGCTAAATTTTTGGGCCCCCTTGAGACTCTGCCCAGCCTCCACCCCAGCTCCGCCTCAACCCCTCAAACGTTCCACAGTCCCACCGCCCACTCTTGGAAAAACTCTACTTTCTGCACCACGTCTTCACCAATCACACATTAACAGTACCCATTGAACACCAGCTCACATATACTGTATAGCCAGCAGCCTTTGTTTTGGCCAGAAGATTTTTTAAGCCGCCACCACGACAAGTAGACTCTTCTCTAACATATTAAACATTTCTTATAATACTCAATACTCTTTTAGGTATATTTTATTCATGGGAATGTGTCACACACATTTTTTAAAATGACCAATAATACCACATACAAGGGATAAATACCACCACACTATGACTATATCACATATTACCACCACATAGTGACCGAATAATACCACATACAAGGGACAAATATCGCCACACCATGACCAGACCACATATTACCACCACATAGTGACCGAATAATACCACATACAGTACAGACCAAAAGTTTGGACACACCTTCTCATTTAAAGATTTTTCTGTATTTTCTTGAAGCTCATCAAGAGAATGCCAAGAGTGTGCAAAGCAGTCATCAAAGCAAAAGGTGGCTACTTTGAAGAACCTAGAATATAAGACATATTTTCAGTTGTTTCACACTTTTTGTAAAGTATATAATTCCACATGTGTTAATTCATAGTTTTGATGCCTTTAGTGTGAATGTACAATTTTCATAGTCATGAAAATACAGAAAAATCTTTAAATGAGAAGGTGTGTCCAAACTTTTGGTCTGTACTGTATACAGGGTGGTCCAAAAGTAGGTGGACAGAAAGTGTAATAAGGTTATGAAGGGGGAGGTTTAACAAACATGGTGTAAAGTGAAACTGGCTCATTTGCCCTTAGCAACCAGTCAGATTCCACTTTTCGTTCCTCACAGACTCTTTGGAAAATGAAAGGTGGAATCTGATTGGTTGCTAAGGGCAACTGAGCCAGGTTCACAGATCTAGTTTTCAAAGATAGATCTCCCCCCAAATCTGTTTTCTTTTCAGATAACACATAATGGCAAATAATTTAAATACAGATCAAAGAAAATGGATTTTAACAGAGTATTGGAAATCTCAAAATGCTGCAACCGTTACAGCAAATTGGGTTGAAACATTTGGTACTCAAGCCCCAAAGAGACAAACCATTTACCGCATTCGTGACAAATTCAATGCCACGGGCTCAATCCTTAATGCTCCAAAAACTGGTCGACCCAAAACAGTCTGTACAGAAGATAATAATTTGTTCAGAGTCCAAAAAAGTCCACCAGAAGAGCCTCTTTGGAATTGGGAATTTCACGAGCTTCTATCATGCGAATCCTGAAATCTATTGGGTGGAAAGCTTATCGTCCACGTCTAATTCATGGTTTATTGGAGGATGATCCAGACAGGCGGCTGCAATTTAGTGTTTGATAAATCTCCCCCTTCATAACCTTATTACACTTTCTGTCCACCTACTTTTGGACCACCCTGTGTATATATATATATATATATATATATATATATATATATACACACACTGCTCAAAAAAATAAAGGGAACACTCAAATAACACATCCTAGATCTGAATGAATGAAATATTCTCATTGAATACTTTGTTCTGTAGAAAGTTGAATGTGCTGACAACAAAATCACACAAAAATCATCAATGGAAATCAAATTTATTAACCAATGGAGGCCTGGATTTGGAGTCACCCCCAAAATTAAAGTGGAAAAACACACTACAGGCTGATCCAACTTAGATGTAATGTCCTTAAAACAAGTCAAAATGAAGCTCAGTATTGTGTGTGGCCTCCACGTGCCTGTATGACCTCCCTACAACGCCTGGGCATGCTCCTGATGAGGTTGCGGATGGTCTCCTGTGAGATCTCCGCCCAGACCTGGACTAAAGCATCTGCCAACTCCTGGACAGCCTGTTGTGCAACGTGACGTTGGTGGATGGTGCGAGACATGATGTCCCAGATGTGCTCAATCGGATTCAGGTCTGGGGATCGGGCGGGCCAGTCCACAGCTTCAATGCCTTCATCTTGCAGGAACTGCTGACACACTCCAGCCACATGAGGTCTGGCATTGTCCTGCATTAGGAGGAACCCAGGGCCAACCGCACCAGCATATTGTCTCACAAGGGGTCTGAGGATCTCATCTCGGTACCTAATGGCAGTCAGGCTACCTCTGGCGAGCACATGGAGGGCTGTGCGGCCCTCCAAAGAAATGCCACCCCACACCATTACTGACCCAGTGCCAAACCGATCATGCTGAAGGATGTTGCAGGCTGCAGATCGCTCTCCACGTCATCTCAAGACTCTGTCACGTCTGTCACATGTGCTCAGTGTGAACCTGCTTTCATCTGTGAAGAGCACAGGGCGCCAGTGGCGACTTTGCCAATCCTGGTATTCTGTAGCAAATGCCAAGCGTCCTGCACGGTCTTGAGCTGTGAGCACAACCCCTATCTGTGGACGTCGGGCCCTCATACCACCCTCATGGAGTCGGTTTCTAACCATTTGTGCAGACACATGCACATTTGTGGCCTGCTGGAGGTCATTTTGCAGGGCTCTGGCAGTGCTTCTCCTGTTCCTCCTTGCACAAAAGCGGAGGTAGCTTTCTTGCTGCTGGGTTATTGCCCTCCTACGGCCCCCTCCACATCTCCTGGTGTACTGGCCTGTCTCCTGGTAGTGCCTCCAGCCTCTGGACGCTACGCTGACAGACAAAGCAAACCTTCTTGCCACAGCTCGCATTGATGTGCCATCCTGGATGAGCTGCACTACCTGAGCAACTTCTGTGGGTTGTAGAGTCCGTCTCATGCTACCATGAGTGTGAAAGCACAACCAACATTCAAAAGTGACCAAAACATCAGCCAGGAAGCATTGCTACTGAGAAGTGGTCTGTGGTCCCCACTTACAGAGCCACTCCTTTTATTGAGTGTCTCTTGATAATTGCCAATAATTTCCATCTATTGTCTATTCCATTTGCACAACAGCATGTGAAATTGATTGTCAATCAGTGTTTCTTCCTAAGTGGACAGTTTGATTTCACAGAAGTTTGATTTACTTGGAGTTATATTCTGTTGTTTAAGTGTTCCCTTTATTTTTTTGAGCAGTGTATATATATATATATATATATATATATATATATATATATATATATAAAACCATATAATATAGCATGAGAGATCCTGTAGCCAGGAGCTAATTCAGTCAGTGCATATAACTTTATATATCTGTGGACAGTATAACACATCCAGTGTACATATTGTTATATACCATCTGGTGTCTGTAGCCATGGTATATTATATATTGGTGATCCCGGTCCCTGAGGAGGGGAAAACATGGCATTACCAGGAATGCTATGTGTTCTGCTTAATTAAGGGTTAAATGGCGGGAGAATGGCTTTCCCGCCGCTTTCAGATGGTCGTGTAGCTAGGAGAAGTTAGGGAATTGATTGGATCTAAGGCCCGGCCATTCAGGGCACCATAACAGGGGAGATATGTTTTTTCTGCCCTGGAGATGGACCATGATTGGAGCGGGTATCAGCTGGGGGATATAAGGGAGCAGTGCCGGAGGTTCATGTCTATCATCCGGCACTGTCATACCTGAAGTGCTGCCCTGCCCTCCCTCCCTGAATTTTTGTCACGGCCTAGCGTTAGTCGTCCAGGTATCTGGATGGACAGGTAGTTGATTAACGGGCTTAAGCCTCATGGCCGAGCTGCGGTGTTGGAAAAATGGTTTGAACCTTTTAAGAAATTCTGTTAATATGGTTATATTTATATGATATCCTACTAATATTATAAATGCGAAAGTTTGTGAGTATGTATATTTGTTACTCTTTCACGAAAAAACTACTGGACGGATTTGCATGAAACTTTACAGTAATATAGATTATACATCGGAATAACATATAGGCTACAATTTGTAATGATTGTATGTAATTTTGGTCGTAATATAACGATACATGTCAATTAAGTCGGAAAAAAATCTGGCCTCTGAGAGCTATCTTGGCGTACGCTGCCTAAACCGTTGGAGTTACACAAAGATGATGTACCGTAGAATTGTTTGTCTTGAATAGTTCTAAATAAAAGTCCGCGACAGCATATATCTACCTTTTATGTGGAAGCCACTATGACCAAAATTGTGAACCATAAATTTAATTAAATTAGATACTATTTTACAATGCACATTTTAGTATATTTATCAAACTTTTTAGTATATTTATCAAACTCTTATATACACACATACACAGGTGATATTTAAATGGCTGATTTACAGCAGTCAGAAGAGATTGATAATACAATAATTTGCCCATAGTGGATCATTGTATAGTGAGGTCACAGTTGCCGCCTGTCCACAGTCAGAATACAGGGGTGATCATATACCGTGGCCAGGTACAAGTGTGGCACAGGGGGTTCACACACGACCCCCAGGGACTGACATTTCCTAGAAACTTTGGCAGCTGTCAGTCATGAGCTCACCCTGATACATTACACTCTGGAAACAGCTGAATGGAGAAGGATAATTTATGACATTTTCTCAGACTTAAAAAAATAAATAAATAAATAGCCCAGAAAACAGCCCATTTGTCAGGAACAGGTTACTAGGGAACTACACGTCCCAGCACGGCCTGCCCGCGCCCACAGCCCGGGGGGAGTGTGAGGATTCCTCCTGCAGGTTGCCCGGGGGCAACGGGCCGTCATTGTCCTCACACAGGGGGTCCCCGCCGCCATTGTCCCTCCACATAACACCGTATAATAAAACATGCGCTCACCTGCGCCAGCTGCTGCAGCCGGGAAAGTTCCGAGCGCCTCACCTGGGCGGAGGAGAAGTGACTCACACACGGGGACGGGCAGTAACCTGAGCGCGGCTCCATGGAGGATGCATACACTGCAGCCTGACAGCACCGGCAGCAGCGCTACACAAATGGCGTCCTCCCCTCCTGTGTGCAGCACAGCCCTGTGTGTGTGCAGCGCAGCATGTCACCCACAGCACCAGCAGGCTGCTCTCAGCTCCCACAGAGCACTGGGAATGGTTGCTATGGGTAACCGCGCCACAGCTGCTCCTCATAGACCAGTCATATACAACTGATATCGTCTGTACAGCGATCGTAATATAACTAATTAGATTGTTTTAGTATTTTGTTTGAACTTTACTAAGTACCTATTTTGTAATTAGTACTTATAAAAATGCCGCGAAAGCGTAAGTCTAACATTTCGCAAAGCTCTAATAAAGCCCGAGCTATGAAAATAATTAGACGTGATGAGACGTCTCAACAAGCCGAGCAACGAAGGCTTGAGCAGGCGGTGCGTTGTGCGGCACATAGAGCTGCAGAGAATCCAGAACAATCCCAAGCCCGACGTGAACGGAATGCGGAGTTTTTGGCATCTCAACGGGCTGCTGAAACTCAAGAACAGTCCCAAGCCCGACGTGAACAGCATGCGGAGTATCTGGCGTCTCAACGGGCTGCTGAAACTCCAGAACAGTCCCAAGCTCGACGTCAGCATCAAGCGACTTACATGGCGTCCCAAAGAGCCACTGAAACTTATGAAATGGCCGAATCTCGCAGACGCACTGTTGCTGAAAGGGCAGCACAGCGACGTCAAACATTTACAAGAAATACATGGATATTGTTTAATAAAGCTGCATTTGAGTATGACGAGACTCTTGATTATGAAACTCACAAGCTTATAAAAATAGAAGCAATGACCATAGATTGCAAATATTGCGGAGCTCTTAAGTGGAAAGAGGAAGCAGCAGGTATGTGTTGTTTGGGCGGGAAAGTAGCTCTTCCTTATATAGACGAGCCAGTTCAACCTTTAAAAGAGCTTTTCTCTAATGAAACTGATGAATCTCGCCTTTTTCTAAATAATATAAGAAAATACAACATGTGCTTTCATATGACGTCTTTTGGAGCAGATCAAATTGTCTCAATGCCAGGGTTTTGCCCGACCTTTACAATACAAGGACAAGTATACCACCGTATCGGTTCTTTAATTCCTACGTCCATTTCGCAACCACAATTTTTACAAGTTTATTTCATAGGTGACGAAGAAGAACAAATCAACAGGCGTACTGAGTGCGTGCAAAGCGTAGATAGAAACATAGTTAAAAAATTACAACGAGTACTTCAAGACCACAACATTTTGGTGCATGAATTTAAAACGGCTAGAGACAGAATGATCAATGACGATCATTTCAAAGTAGTGATTCACCCAGACCGTGTACCACGTGGTCAACATGAGAGACGATTCAATACCCCTACTACAAATGAAATAGCTGCTGTAATAGTTAGTAGCGAACAAACTATGTCTCGGGACATCGTTGTGCAGCCGCGCGATGGCATGCTCACTAGGGTTCCCGATACACATAGATTCTATGACGCTCTCGAGTACCCAATAATTTTTTGGAAAGGACAAGAGGGGTACAGCATTGATATTCCTCAGATAAATCCAATTACCAAACAAGCAATGCCAAGCAAAAAGGTGTCCTGCAAAGATTTTTATGCCTTTCACTTGATGGTCCGTCGCAGCGATTTTAATTTGATGCTTAAGTGTAGGCTCCTACTTCATCAGTTTCTGGTCGACATGTATGTAAAGATGGAAAGTGAGCGCTTAAGGTTCATTTCTTTAAATAAAAAAAAACTGCGCGCAGAAAATTATATTCACTTGCAAGATGCAATAAGAAATGATGCGGATTTGGATCCAAATAACTTAGGTCAGATGGTGATTCTCCCGTCATCATTTGTAAATAGCCCGAGATACCTACACGAATACACACAAGATGCGTTCACATACGTACGTAATTATGGGAGGCCTGATTTATTTATTACAATGACTTGCAATCCCGCTTGGCCAGAAATCACCAAAGAGCTTATGGCTGGTCAAAATTCAACGGACAGACATGACTTAGCTCGAGTATTTAGAATAAAAGTACAGAAGTTGGTAGCTCTACTTACAAAAGGTAACATATTTGGTGATATGCAATGCTTCATGTACTCGATCGAGTGGCAAAAGCGAAGTTTGCCTCATGTGCACTTACTGCTGTGGTTAAAGGAAAAATTGCATCCGAACCAAATTGACGAAATCATATGTGCTGAGATACCAAACCCAGAAACCGATCAAAAGCTCTATGATACAGTGACAAAGAATATGATTCACGGGCCATGTGGTACATTCAATTCTTCATCGCCATGCATGAAGGAAGGAAAATGTACCAAAAAATATCCGAGGAAGCTTTTAAAAGATACTCAAACCAATGACAAAGGTTATCCTTTGTACAGGCGCAGAGCACCAGAGAATGGTGGACGCACGACGATTATAAAAACCCGTAGAGGAACACGGGAAATATTGGTGGATAATAGCTGGGTGGTCCCATTTTCTCCACTCTTATCAAAAATTTTTAATTCTCATTTAAATGTAGAGTTCTGTAATACTGTACAGGTGATAAAATATATTTGTAAATATATTAATAAGGGTAGCGACAAGGCTATTTTTAACATCCGCCAGCAAGGGAATGTTAACATTGACCCAAGAGATGAGATGCAGACCTTTAGAACCGGCTGATATGTTAGTAGTCACGAAGCAGCGTGGCGGATCTTAGGTCTGCCTCTGCACGAGAGACACCCAACCGTCACTCATCTCGCGATTCATTTACCCAATGGCGAGAGGGTTTACTTTACGGAAAATAATTTTAGAGAGAGATTAGAAGCACCACCTAAAACTACACTAACTGCATTTTTCCTGTTGTGCCAAAGTGATACGTTTGCAAAAACATTACTTTACATTGACGTGACTCGCTGCTATACTTGGAATGTGGCACGGAAGCAATGGAAACGTCGTTTACAAGGAACACCTGTCGATGGCTGGCCAGGTGTGAAGGCAGGAGACGCTCTAGGTCGCATTTACACTGTGCACGTTAGCAATTTTGAATGTTATTGCTTGCGTATGCTGCTGAATGTAATAAGGGGTCCAACCAACTTCTCGGATTTAAAAACATTTGAAGGTCAAGAACTTGCAATTTTTCGGCAGGTGTGTGAGAAGATGGGGTTGTTGGAAGATGATAACCACTGGGATACCACCTTAGAAGAGGCCGTGCTATGTCGCTCCCCGGCGCAAATAAGAGAGCTGTTTGCCATATTGATATGCACTTGCGGTTTATCCAATCCTCTACAACTCTGGCACAAGTATAAAACTGCGTTATCAGAGGATATCATGCACAGATTTGAAAGAATGGATCACGTTAACGATGATCTCTGTTTCAATCAGGCTTTGGGGCTTATCGAGGACAAAGTATTAATAATTTCTGGAAAGAAATTGTCCGATTTTGGTGTACCCTCACCGCGGCGTAGAGGAGAGCTGTCGAACGAGTTGATAAAAGAGCTAAGCTATGATACCAACCAGTTAGACGCTCACGTTTGCGAAACTGAGCCACGTTTGCTACCTGATCAAAGAGAGATTTATCACAAAATAGTAGGACGAGTTAAGAATGGTGAAGGCGGACTTTTTTTCCTTGATGCCCCGGGTGGTACAGGAAAAACGTTCTTGCTTAATTTACTTTTAGCAAAAATTCGTAGCGGTCATAACGTTGCATTAGCTGTGGCTTCCTCTGGAATTGCTGCAATATTGCTAAGCGGTGGACAGATGGCACATTCAGTCTTTAAATTACCTCTTAATCTGGTGAACGAAGAAACCCCATCGTGCAATATCAGCAAGAGCAGCGCCCGTGGCCTCCTGTTGCAACAGTGCAAACTAATCGTGTAGGACGAGTGCACAATGTCACACAAACGCGCCATCGAAGCTCTTGATCGTTGTCTACAAGACTTACACAGTAAACAAACAATAGTATGTTGTGTGGTTGTTTTATTGGCTGGGGACTTTAGGCAAACTTTGCCTGTCATCGAGCGAGGCACTGCAGCAGACGAAATTAACGCATGTCTGAAATCCTCATATTTATGGACCAAAGTTGAAAAGCTGCACCTCACCACCAACATGCGTGTCCAGTTATTCAGTGATCTAGAGTCGGGCGCATACGCTGAGAAACTGCTCGAGATCGGTGAAGGTCGAATCGAAACTGACGAAGAAGGTATGGTACTATTCACTAACCAATTTTGTCATGTTGTGGATTCGGAAGACGCACTTATTGCTCAAGTTTTTCCAAATTTGCAACAAAACATCCACGATGAAAATTGGCTATGTGAAAGAACTATACTAGCACCAAGAAATGAAACAGTTGCGAAAATCAATAAAATTATCTTGGACCAAGTAACCATCGATGCAACAACCTACAACTCCATCGACACAGTCATGTCATCTGAAGACTGTACGAGCTACCCCGTGGAGTTTCTTAACTCTTTGGAGCTATCCGGGGTCCCATCTCATAAGCTCGAATTAAAGGTCGGTATACCCGTTTTTTTAATGCGCAACTTGGACGCCCCGAGATTATGTAATGGCACTAGATTGCGAGTCACTGAACTAGGCAGGCACATTGTAAAGGCCACAATTTTAACTGGAGAAGCTAAGGGTGAAAATATTCTTATACCACGCATCCCAATAATACCCAATAACTTACCCTTTAATTTCAAACGTTTGCAGTTCCCACTTAAAGTTGCATTTTCAATGACCATCAATAAATCGCAAGGGCAAACTTTGAAGGTAGCGGGGATACATTTAGGCACGCCCTGTTTTTCCCACGGTCAGCTATACGTAGCTTGCTCACGTGTTTCTAAATCGCAAAATCTACATATTTTCGCTGAACGAACGAAATCAAATAACATAGTTTACAGGAGTATATTGCAGTAAAAACACATAGATAAATTACCTGCAGACGTCCATTATTCCAATTACATACTAATTCTTTACTAACACGAACAATATTAAACGCAAGTAACTTCAGTCCGTCCTGTTTATTAATCAGTGTTTAGTAATCCGTTTGTGATGAAATTTGATATGGATAATTTCAAGCCTGGGGAAGGACATAGGGCTACTTTTTATAAACACACCATACAGGCGAAGATTATATAAAACTGTAAACCTGATTGACTGACACACCTAGCGGTCAACGCACAGCCGAAACCACTGAACTTATAGCATCTTGAAATTTGCAGATAGGTTCTATTATAGCTTAAATGAGCACTAAGAAAGGAATTTTGATAATTTCACCCTCAAGAGTTTCCCTCTTCATATTATAGGGGTTCAAAGATTGTATGGAATCCATCAGTTTTGAAGTTCGACATCTGAAATTTTGGATGTACGAGTAACTAAATAAGATTATTTTTTTTTTACTATTAAGATTATTTTTTTTTACTATTAAAATGATCTGTCACGAAACTTAATGTGGCAGACCAAATTCCACGCGAGCGAAGCCACGGGTAAAAGCTAGTTTTGATATAATCCCTCTTTTATCTGCTGCAGATCTAGCAGTTCCCTGAATTCACAGATTATGTAGAGACCAATGCGGGAAAGTTAACCCAAATGTTCTAGAAGTCAGCACTGGATTTTCTGCTTTCAGATCACCTCACAGACCAATGTAAGTTAAGGGACAAGTTCAGATCACTGTTTATCCCACTGTTTTTTTAAAGAAATTCGCCATTAAAACTCATGCATACAGTACAAAAAGACATAGATGCCACAACCAGGGCCGGCTCCAGGATTTCATGGGCCCCGGGCAAAAGTCTCAGTGGGCCCCTTTCACACCTACCACGATTCATGATGCACAGGAATATAGGTATAGTACAATGCTAAAGATTTCACTGACTTCTCACATTACATGAGTGATATCTATTGTAAAGTCTACAACAGCTCAGAAACCGGCGAATCCTCCCAGCGCACAGTTCAGACCAGACAATATAGTCCTCTATACAGTATTATGGGCCCCACGTAGTCCTCCATATACAGTATTATGGGCACCACGTGGTCCTCCATATACAGTATTATGGGCACCACGTGGTCCTCCATACAGTATTATGGACACCACATGGTCCTCCATACAGTATTATGGACACCACATGGTCCTCCATACAGTATTATGGACACCACATGGTCCTCCATGTACAGTATTATGAGCACCACATGGTCCTCCACACAGTATTATGGACACCACATGGTCCTCCATACAGTATTATGGACACCACATGGTCCTCCATACAGTATTATGGACACCACATGGTCCTCCATACAGTATTATGGGCAGCACATGGTCCTCCATACAGTATTATGGACACCACATGGTCCTCCATACAGTATTATGGGCAGCACATGGTCCTGCATCCAGTACTATGGGCACCATATATTACTCCATACAGAATAATGGACCGCATATAATGCTCCATACAGTATGATCAACATATATTGCTCCATTCAGTATAATGGACCCCATATATTGCTCTGTAAAGTAAAATGAGCCCCATATATTGCTCCATGCATAATGGGTACCATATAATTCTCCATACAGAATAATGGAGCCCAAATATTGCTCCATACAGTATGGGCCCCATATATTGCTCCATACAGTATGGGCCCTATATATTGCTCCATAAATAGTGGGCCCAATATATTGCTCCATAAAGAATAGGCCCCATATAATGCTCCATAGATAATGGGCCCTATATAATACTCCATACATAATGAGCCCCATATATTGTTCAATAGATAATGAGCCCCATATAATACTCCATACATAATGAGCCCCATATATTGTTCAATAGATAATGAGCCCCAAATAATACTCCATACATAATGAGCCCCATATATTGTTCAATAGATAATGAGCCCCATATAATACTCCTTACATAATGAGCCACATATATTGTTCAATAGATAATGAGCCCCAAATAATACTCCATACATAATGAACCCCATATATTGTTCAATAGATAATGAGCCCCATATAATACTCCATACATAATGAGCCCCAAATAATACTCCTTACATAAAAAAAATAATCAAATACTCACCGCTCCTTGCTGGAAGCAGGCCTGTCTCATCAGCGTCTTCCAACTCTCTGCACTGGGACTGCTCAGCAGAGGGCGCTCTGTAGTGACGTCATCGTACCCTCTGCCCTGAGATGTCACAGAGTAAGAAGACGCAGAAGACAGAGGAGCAGCAGAGGAACAGGGAGAGGTAAGTATTGCAAACAGTTTAAAGCACTGGGGAAGGCCCAGTGCAAGTGCCCATTCGCAGGCATCAGGCCCCGCTGACTCATGGGCCCCATAGCACGCTGGTGTCCCAGAGGGTGAGTGGGCCCCCTGCTCGCTCAGGGCCCAGGCACTTGCCCGGGTGGTGATGCCGGCCCTGGGTACAACACATACGACACCCGTTTTTAACTGATCCGCTGCATTGATTATGTAGGAAACTGTATTCATTTACAATCATCCACAGTGTGAGAGAAAACAGCTACAACATTACTGAATAAACAGAAACCCTGCAAGTATAAGAAAATGATTTTATTAAAAATATTTTGCATATCAATCCAGTTTGAAAAAAAATAACTTATTAAGCATTTTTTGGAACGTAGCAGTCCACATCTGACAGACTCCTGTAACTCTGGACACAGTATAATAGTGTGGCCGCTGTTCTCTAGCAGGACCCTCTAATGATAGAAGCAGGACGGCATACTGGATCTCCCACAACGCTACCTGCATGCCATCTGATTGGCTACTGTAAGTGCTCCAGCCGTATAAAGATCACTATGTATACAATATACTCCGAAAAGATGTCAGTGATTACTGTGAAGTCAAAATATTGTGGCCCCCATTGAGCAGGAATGATTAGAGATGGACAAGCTCCAGTTGGCAGACAGTCAGTGATGGCGGAGAGCTGACCATCTTTACTCGCTGCTCATTAGGAAAGTGGTCGCTTTCTGAAACCATTTGACTCTGAACTCGGCGTCAGACGGCATTATGTAAGAGGCCAATGTCTGAGTGGTTTTTGTGTCCATTTGTCCTTCTTCTGTTCTTTCTGCCAAAAGATCCTCACCCATAACCTAAGGATTAAAATAAAGTTGAGTTGTTACTAATATTTTTTTACATTTAGCGCATGAATTGAATTTCATAAACTAAAAGAAAACTTTCCCTCCGATGTCCACAAAACTGAGCGCCACTACATAAGCCCCAAATAGTCTCCCCTCTCTCTCCCAGTCTGTGCAGCGGACGGGAACCATTTAAATGGGTGCAGGGCCGATTTTAGATAAAGTGGGGCCCTGGGGAAAAGTTTAAAGTGTGGTCCCAAATGCTGACATACAGCACCACACAAACATTTAGCTTGTATGTACATGCGCTGAGATCAGGCCGCTAAACGAGCGCAATCCACAATACTGAAGCCGTTCGACGCTTGTTTCCCGGCCTCTTTACACCAGCTGAGGAAGAATGATGGATACAGAACAATCACTAATAGATCAATCTGTCCCCATACAGCATCATGTTATCAGCAGCACATCTGCAGGTTACACCGGGCGATGTGCTGCTGAGAACAAGGATTTTTGTTCTGGCATAAACAATCCAATTACTCGATGAATAGGCAGCATTTTGCTTGTTTAGTATAATACATGCCATAGTCCTCCATATTTTATAATGTGCACCACAACCCCCCATATTGTATAATGAGGCCCATAGTCCTCCATATAGTATAATACACTCCCGATAGCCCTCCATATAGTATAATGCACTCCCCATAACCCTCTATATAGTATAATATACTCCCCATAGTCCTCCATATTGTATAATGTGCCCCACAGCCCTCCATATTGTATAATGTGGCCCATATTCCTCCAAATAGTATAATACACTCCCCATAGCTCTCTATATAGTATAATGCACCTCATAGTTCTCCATATAGTATAATGCACCTCATAGTCCTCCATATAGTATAATGCACCTCATAGCCCTCCATATAGTATAATATACTCCCCATAGTCCTTCATATAGTATAATGCACTCCCCATAGTCTTTCATATTGTATAATGTGCCCCACAGCCCTCCATATTGTATAATGTGGCCCATATTCCTCAATATAGTAAATACATTCCCCATAGCTCTCTATATAGTATAATGCACCTCATAGTCCTCCATATAGTATAGTACACTCCCCATAGCCCTCCATATAGTATAATACACTGCCCCATAGCCCTCCATATAGCATAATACACTGCCCCATAGCCCTACATATAGTATAATACACTGCCCCATAGCCCTCCATATAGTATAATACACTGCCCCATAGCCCTCCATATAGTATAATACACTGCCCCATAGCCCTCCATATAGTATAATACACTGCCCCATAGCCCTCTATATAGTATAATATACTGCCCCATAGCCCTCCATATAGTATAATACACTCCCTATAGTATAATGCACTCCCCCAAAGTCTTCAATATAGTATAATGTGCCCCACAGAGCTCCATATTGTATAATGTGACCGATATTCCTCCAAATAGTATAATACACTCCCCGTAGCCCTCCACATAGTATAATGCACCTCATAGTCCTCCATATAGTATAATGAACCTCATAGTCCACCATATAGTATAATACACTCCCCATAGCCCTCCATATAGTATAATGCACTCCTCATAGCCCTCCATATAGTATAATGCACTTCATAGTCCTCCATATAGTATAATACACTCCCTATAGCCCTCTAAATAGTATAATGCACTCCACAAAGTCCTCCATATAGTATAATATACTCCCCATAGTCCTCCATATAGTATAATATACTCCCCATAGTCCTCCATATAGTATAATGCACTCCCAATAGTCCTCAATATAGTATAATGTGCCCCACAGCCCTCCATATTGTATAATGTGGCCCATATTCCTCAATATAGTATAATACATTCCCCATAGTTCTCCATATAGTATAATACACTTCCCATAGCCCTCCATATAGTATAATACACTCCCCATAGCCCTCCATATAGTATAATACACTCCCCATAGCCCTCCATATAGTATAATGCACCTCATTGTCCTCCATATAGTATAATTTACTCCCCATAGTCCTCCATATAATGGAATGCACCTCATAGTCCTCCATATAGTATAATGCACTCCCCATAGCCCTCCATATAGTATAATACACTCCCCATAGCCCTCCATATAGTATAATACACTCCCCATAGCCCCCCATATAGTATAATGCACCTCATAGTCCTACATATAGTATAATACACTCCCCATAGCCCTCCATATAGTATAATACACTCCCCATAGCCCTCCATATAGTATAATACACTCCCCATAGCCCTCCATATAGTATAATGCACCTCATAGTCCTCCATATAGTATAATACACTCCCCATAGCCCTCCATATAGTATAATGCACCTCATAGTCCTCCATATAGTATAATACACTCCCCATAGCCCTCCATATAGTATAATATACTCCCCATAGTCCTCCATATTATGGAATGCACCTCATAGTCCTCCATATAGTATAATGCAATCCCTATAGCCCTCCATATAGTATAATGCACTCCCTATAGCCCTCCCTATAGTATAATGCACTCCCCATAGCCCTCCCTATAGTATAATGCACTCTCCATAGTTCTTCATAGTGTATAATGCACTCCCCATAGTCCTTCATATAGTATAATGCATTCTCCTCAGTCCTTAATAGAGTATAATGCAGCCTCCCTATAGTATAATGCAGCCAAACATATAGTATATATAATATAATGAAACCCATAGTCCTCGTAATGTATAATTCGGCCCCAACCATAGAGTATAATTCAGCCACTCCATACAGTATAATGCAGCCCCCCAGTTCTGCAGTATTATGGTCACCACGTATAAAAAACAAATACATACAATACTCACCTCTCCTCGTTCTCCAGCTGCTCCATGCTCTGCAGAGCATCTCAGCAGCTCCACTCTGCAGGCACAGTCATTCCCCCGCTACCGATACAGTTCAATGCCCAATGCGGGGGAACGAACTCACGGGCCCTATAGCGGCACGCCACGGGCTGGAGGCCCCAGGCAGATGCCTAGTCTGCCTGCCCTTACATCGGCCCTGAATGGGTGTCTCATATTGGGGACGTGTTTTTCTGCTTTTTTTCTTGCCATAGTACAAATTCTATTCAGTAGGACTATCAGCTGTGTATCCACCAGACTTCTGCACAACACAACTGATAGTCCCAACCCCATTAATAAGGCAAAAAATCTCACTTATTAAACCTGACAGGGCACACCTGTGAAGTGAAAACCATTTCCGGTGACTACCTCTTGAAGCTCATCAAGAGAATGCCAAGAGTGTGCAAAGCAGTCATCAAAGCAAAAGGTGGCTACTTTGAATAACCTAGAATATAAGACATATTTTCAGTTGTTTTACACTTTTTGCTAAGTATATAATTCCACATGTGTTAATTCATAGTTTTGATGCCTTCAGTGTGAATGTACAATTTTCATAGTCATTGAAAATACAGAAAAATCTTTAAATGAGAAGGTGTGTCCAAACTTTTGGTCTGTTACTGTATATATCCAGGATGTGTGATCAAGGGGTGCCATACATACCAGAATGGGGGATTAAGGGGTGTCATGCATACCAGGATGGGTGATCAAGGGATGCCATGCATACCAGGATGGGGGATCAACGGGTGTCATGCATAGCAGGATGGGGGATCAAGGGGTGCCATGAAAACTAGGATGGGGATCAGGGTGTGCCATGCATACCAGGATGGTAGATCAAAGGGGTGCCATGAATACCAGGATGGGGGATCAAGGGGTGCCATGCATTCCAGGATGGGGATGAGGGCCACGTATACCAAGATGGGATGGGGGCCACATATAACCAGGAAGGAGGGACCATACATACCAGGATGGAGGATATTAACAGACTTGGGGGACATTACCCCAATACCAATGTCAGCAGCAGACTCCTATTAGACAAAGATAGCACAAGTATACAGAAAATGCAGTTTTTAAAAGGAAGGTTTTTATGATTAAGGGAAAAGGAAATCCAAACCTACAGGGCCCTGTGTGAAAAAGTGATGCACCTCCCTCCTTAAAACATAAATTAACTGTAATTTGTCACATCTTTGGGAAGCTGAATTCAATTTCCGTAGCCCCACACAGCCCTGTTTACTGCCACACGTGTTCTCAATCAAGAAGTCACTTAAATAGGACATGCCTGACAAAGTGAAGTAGAACAAAAGATCCTCTAAAGCTAGACATCATGCTGCGATCCAAAGAAATTCAGTACCAAATGAGAAACAAAGTAATTGAGATCTATCAGTCTGGAAAAAGTTCTAAAGCCATTTCTAAAGATTTGGGACTCCAGCGAACCACAGTGGGAGTCATTATCCACAATAGGCGAAAATATGGAACAATGGTGAACTTTCCAAGGTGTGGCCGGCTGATCAAAATTACCCCAAGAGCGCAGCAACGACTCATCCAAGAGGTCACAAAAGACCCCACAACAACATCCAGAGAACTGCAGGTCTCACTTGCCTCAGTTAAGGACAGTGTTCATGACTACACCATAAGAAAGAGACTGGGCAAAAATTACACGCATAGCAGAGTTCCAAGACGAAAACCACTGCTGAGCAATAAGAACAAAGGCTCATCTCAGTTTTGGCAGAAAACATCTTGATGATCGCCAAGACTTTTGGGAGAATACTCTGTGGACTGACAAGACAAAAGTTTAACTTTTTGGAAGGTGTATGTCCTATTACATCTGGCGTAGAAGTAACACTGCATTTCAAAAAAGGAACATCATACCAACAGTAAAATATGGTGGCGGTAGCTTGATGGTCTGGGACTGTTATGCTGCTTCAGGACCTGGAAGATTTGCTGTGGTAAATGGAACCATGAATTCTGCTGGTTAACCAAAAAATCCTGAAAGAGAATGTCCGGCCATCTGTTCATGACCTCAAGCTGAAGTGCACTTGGGTTATGCTGCAGGACAATGATCCAAAACACACTATTAAGTCCACCTCTGAATGGCTTAAGGAAAACAAAATTAAGACTTTGCAGTGGCTTAGTCAAAGTCCTGACATTAAGAAAGCGGTTCATGCTTGGAAACCCTCCAATGTGGCTAAATTACAACAATTTTGCAAAGATGAGTGGGCAAAAATTCCTCCAGAGTGTTATAAAAGACTCATTGCCAATTATCCCAAACACTTGATTGTAGTTGTTGTTGCTGAGGGTGCTTCTACCAGTTATTAGGTTTAGAGGGCAATCACTTTTTCACATAGGGCCCTGTAGGTTTGGATTTCTTTTTCCCTTAATAATTAGGATCTTCATTTAAAAACTGCATTTTGTGCTTACTTGTGTTATCTTTGTCTAATATTAAAATTTGTTTTGACATCTGAAATATTTAAGTATGACAAACATGCAAAAGAATGAGAAATCAGGAAGGGGCAAACAACTTTTCACACATACACATATACATATATATATATTCATCCCACAATGTCACATTCATGGTAGAAGAGAGGGATTGGTAAGATGGGACAACCATTACAAACCAGCCACCTGATCAGACGTTATTGAACACCTTTCCAGAAGCTTTAATCAATCTTATCTGCTGTTATTTTCTGAAGAGAGGAAACAAATGTCCTAAAAATAAAAAAATATAAAAATGAAAGTTAAAAAAAATAAAATAAAAATAATAATAGTCTCACCTCCACTATGAGCATTTTTTGCTCTTCTAATAATCCAAGCTTTCCTAATTGTTCTTCTATTTGCTCCTGCGTCCTCATATTCCTCTCCAGCACAAATGATGCATGCTGGGGCTATAAGAGCTGTAATAGAAGCCTAGAAGAACCATCAGAGGTCAGGCCCATCTGGTTACAGAAAGAACACAGATACACGCTGTATAAGACAATGGGATGGAAACAAGATTTTAAAAGGAGTTATCAAACACTTTTATACTCCACTGGATAGGTCATTAATATAAGATAGGTGGGGGTCCAACCATCGGCCCCCCGATGATCAGCCGCCATCACCTCTGGCAAGATGCAGGCAATGTTCAAAGTGGAACAAAACCGCTCCGTACACTGCGGCCGCTGCCGGGTGCAGACCAGCTATTGAGGAGTACCGGAGGTGATCTGCAGCACCAGGCAGTGGCCACTGGGGTGCGCTCTGTTCACAAGTTACATCCGGCCGTTGCCAGAGCTATAAACAGCTTATTGGTGGGGAGCCAAGAGTCGGACCTACAACGATCTGATATAGACCACCTATTTTATGCATAAATCATCTGCATTAAAGCATTAGAGAACGTCTTTAAGAGCCCGGCATTTTCAGAGCCAAACTTCAGTCAACATCTAATAACCAATTACAAGGTCTTTCTTAGGACTCGTTCACACGAATGTATTTTCAGTAGGAAAGTTGTCTGTGGAACAAATGGACGGCACTCAGACCAATGGGATTCAATGGGAAAGTGCAGAGGAGTCATTTTTCTTTTTTGTCACTGATCGAATCTGTGTGTGAGCAAAAAATAAAGAAAGAAAATGGCAGCATGTCCTCGTTTCATCCGTCAGACAAGATTCACCCATTCAAGTCTATGGGTACAGAAAAAAATCTGCTTTTTACAGATACATTGCAATCCTGTAGCCCTGGAAACTGTAAATGGTTAAAAAGCCAGATTAGATCTGGACTGCACATGGACGACAAGTGAGGAAAGAATTCTCCCACTTTTCTGGATGAAACTCTGAATGATATTTTATCTGCTTGTGTGAACAGGCCCTTAGAGGTCTCGACAAGACGGAGGAGCTGATCCAGAGTGTCCAGGGAAAGCTAGCAGTCCAGGTAATGGCGGATACGGGGGCAACCGTCCACATCGTGCTCCATGCCCTTCTAATCTGACCTCCGTGACAGTGATGCTCAGTGTAAAGCCTGAGCTCAGGAGATGTGGGCTCGGACCCTGTTCAGACACACTGGAACTGATCAATCTCCATTCAACATTATGAAGTTAAAACTGGAGCACTGGCCCCACTCAAATATATTGTATTATGGTCAAATCATTCCCTTTAGGAGCTGAGTGCTGTGTAATAGAGGAGGATAAGGCCCCCCGTATACAGTAATCTATTCTCTGATAGGCGAGAGGGCAGAGACGTCATCTCCTCCTTTCTGATAATGTCCCCTGTATCCTGGTGACAGTGATTGTGCCATCCCAGCCGGTGACACTAGAGCCGCTCCCCGCTCTTAGGCTATGTGCCCATGTAAAACCGTCTGCCATGCCAAGCAATGTGAATTGGGATGTGCTGTGCACATGATGCGCTAATTAGCGCGCCGAATTCACATTGCGCTGCAAAACGCAGCATGACCATTTCTACTGCGATTACGCGGCCATTGAAAAGCAGCAAACCCGCAGGTATATGTGGATTTACTGCGTTTCAATTAAACTCAATGGCCGAGACTTTGCAGCGTAATCGGGGTGCGTGTGGTACCCAGGATGAAGAAGAGACTACAACTCCTCTTCATCCCGGCTACCAAGCGGTGAAAAAAAGAAATAAATAAGTTAAAAATAAAAAACCCTGTATACTCCCCTCTCCAGTCTCCTCCCGGCGGCGTTCTCTCTCTGCAGCGTCCCGCGGTGTACTGGCAGGACCTGCGGTGACGTCATCTAGTCAGCTGATGGTCACGCGACCGCTGACGACAGAGGTCAGGTGATGGTCGCGTGACCATCAGCTGACTAGATGACGTCACCGCAGGTCCTGCTAGTATACCACGGGACGCTGAAGAGAGAGGACGCCGCCGGGAGGAGACTGGAGAGGTGAGTATACAGGGTTTATTTTATTTTTAACTTTTTAATTCTTTTTTTTTTTTTACTATAGATGCAGCATTTAAAGCATCTAAGTTGGTCACACAATATAAGTCTATGCCGGTTGCATGGATTTATATTGTGTGACCAACTTGTCAAGCACTTTCCAGGTGATGCTCAAAATCACTTGGAAAAGTGCTTGAAAAAACGCTGAAAAAATGCTGAAAAAATGCTGAAAAAACACTTCTCTCTGGCAGAAAAAATGCATGTAAATCTGCATGTAAATCTGCTACGTGGGCACATAGCCTTAGCGTGTATGTGCTGTACTTATCATTCAGGACTGTGCAAAGACCTGCCTGTGACCAAAAGAACAACAAGGCTGTGTGCACACGCTGCAGATTTGGTGCGTTTTTCAATGGAACAGGCTGCCACGAGAGGTGGTGAATTCTCCTTCAATGGAAGTCTTCAAACAGAGGCTGGACAGACATTTGTCTGAGATGCTTTAGTGAATCCTGCATTGAGCAGGGGTTGGACACTAGGACCCTGGAGGTTCCTCCTATTCTAATGTTCTAGGATTCTATGTATAAACACCAGCTGCAATCTTCCATGGAGAAGTAACTGTGGTTTCAGGAGAACTTGCAGCAGAAGGTCTGTGCCTTCCGCTAGCTCCTCCCCCTTCCGCTAGCTCCTCCCCTTCCTTCTATAAAGAGTATTAATAGCACTAACTGTCATCTATCTCACTAATAGGAAAGTTTGTCTTCACTGAATACAGATTTTACAGATGTTACCGCGAATTGAGACTGAAAGATCAATCCAGCAGGAAAAAGAAGACTTCTCTTATAAGATGATAAAATTACTTATTTTCATGTGTAATATTAATTTACAAAACAAAAATTAGAACAACGGTTATTCTTTAACTAATGAAGCACTTACGACACGGATTCATTAAGACTGGCCATATTCAAGCTGCTCTTGATGAGGGAGCGTGCTGGAGTCAGACGGTCCAGATTCATTAAGTGGCGCATGAATTATGCGCTTCTGACAAGTGGTGTGTGCACCTTGCCACAAATCTTACTCCAGTCACGGACTGGAGTAAGATTTCTGGTGTAAGGGAAGCCACAGTTCGCTATGAATTCGACAAGCTGTGGTGCCACACTTCCATCCTGCCCCAACTCTGCCCATTTTGGTGAAGCTGGGCAAAACTGACGTGAAAACACCAAACGTCACAACATTTTTGATCAACTCAACAATGTAATAGGTGTATGAAGCGGAGCCGCGCGTGGACAAGGTGTGCGGAGCGGAGCCGCGCGTGTACGAGGTGTGTGGAGCGGAGCCGCGCGTGTATGAGGTGTGCGGAGCAGAGCCCCGCGTGTACGAGGTGTGTGGAGCAGAGCCGCGCGTGTACTAGGTGTGCGGAGCGGAGCCGCGGGTGTACGAGGTGTACAGAGCAGAGCCGCGCATGTATGAGGTGTGCGGAGTGGAGTCGAGCGTGTACGAGGTGTGCGGAGCAGAGTCACACGTGTACGAGGTGTGCGGAGTGGAGCCGCGCGTGTACGAGGTGTGCAGAGCAGAGCAGCGCATGTACGACGTGTAAGGAGCGGAGACGCACGTGTACGAGGTGTGCAGAGCAGAGCCGCACGTGTCCGAGGTGTGCGGAGCGGAGTGGAGCCGCACGTGTACAATGTGTACGGAGCGAGGCCGCGCAAGTACGAGGTGTACAGAGCGAAACTGCGCAAGTACGAGGTGTACGGAGCGGAGCCGCGTGTGTACGACGTGTACGGAGCAGAGCCGCGCGTGTACGAGGTGTGCGGAGAGGGGCCGCGCGTGTACGAGTTTTACGGAATGGAGACGCGCGTGTACGAGTTGTACGGAGCGGAGCCGAGCGTGTATGATGTGTGCGAAACGGAGCCGCGTGTGTACGAGGTGTATGGAGCAGAGCTGCGCATTTACGAGTGTGCGGAGCGGATCCGCGCGTGTTCAAAGTGTACAGAGAAAAGCCGCGCGTGTATGAGCTGTACGGAGCGGGCCGCACGTGTACGAGGTGTACGGAGCAGAGCAGCGCGTGTACGAGTGTGCGGAGCGGAGCCGCGCGTGTAAGAGTGTGCGGAGCCGGGCATGTATGAGGTGTGCAGAGCGGAGCCGCGCGTGTACGAGGTGTGTGGAGCGGAGACACGCGTGTACAAGGTGTGCGGAGTGGAGCTGCGCGTGTACGAGGTGTGTGGAGCGGAGCCGCGCGTGTACGAGGTGTATGGAGTGGAGACAGGCGTGTACAAGGTGTGCAGAGCAGAGCCGTACGTGTACGAGGTGTGTGGAGCAGAGCCGCGCGTGTACGAGGTGTGTGGAGCAGAACCGCGCGTGTAAGAGGTGTGCGGAGCGGAGCCGCGCGTGTACAAGGTGTGCGGAGCAGAGCCGCACATGTACGAGTGTGCGGAGCGGAGCCAATCGTGTACAAGGTGTGCGGAGTGGGGCGGATCCACACGTGTACAAAGTGTACAGAGCGGAGCCGCGCGTGTATGAGCTGTACAGAGCGGAGCCGTGCATGTACGAGGTGTGCAGAGCGGAGCTGCACGTGTAGAAACCATGCGTGTACAAGGTGTACGGAGCAGAGCCAATCGTGTATGAGTTGCATGGAGCGGAGCCGCATGTGTACGAGGTGTGCGGAGCGGATCCGCGCGTGTACAAAGTGTACAGAGAAAAGCCACGCGTGTACGAGCTGTACGGAGCGGGCCGCACGTGTACGAGGTGTACGGAGCAGAGCAGCGCGTGTACAAGTGTGCGGAGCGGATCCACGCATGTACAGGGTGTACGGAGCGGAGCTTAGCGTGTACGAGGTGTGCAGAGCGGAGCCGTGCGTGTACGGGGTATGTGGAGCAGAGCCGCACAAGTACGAGGTGTGGAGAGGAGACACGCGTGTACGAGGTGTGTGGAGTACAGCCGCGCGTGTACGAAGTGTGCGGAGCGGAGTCACGCGTGTACGAGGTGTGCAGAGCAGAGCCGCACATGTACGAGTGAGTGGAGCGGAGCCAATCGTGTACGAGGTGTGCGGAGCGGATCCGCGCGTGTACAAAGTGTATGGAGCGGAGCCGCGCGTGTATGAGTTGTATGGAGCGGAGCCGTGCATGTACGAGGTGTGCAGAGCAGAGCTGCGCGTGTACAAAGTGTATGGAGCGGAGTCGCGCATGTACGGGGTGTGCGGAGCGGATCCGAGAGTGTACAAAGTGTACGGAGCGGAGCCGCGCGTGTGCGAGCTGTACGGAGCGGAGCCGCGCGTGTATAAGCTGTACGGAGCAGAGCCGCATGTGTACGAGCTGTACAGAGCGGAGCCGTGCATGTACGAGGTGTGCAGAGCGCAGACATGCGTGTACGAGGTGTGCGGAGCGGACCCACGCGTGTACGAGGTGTGCGGAGCAGAGCCACAAGTGTACGAGTGTGCGGAGCTTAGCCGCTCGTGTACAAGGTGTACGGAGTGGAGCCGCGCGTGTACGAGGTGTATAGAGCGGAGACACGCGTGTATTAGGTGTGTGGAGCGGATCCGTGTGTGTACAAGGTGTACGGAGTGGAGCTGCGCGTGTACGAGCTGTACGGAGCGGAGCCGCGCGTGTACGAGCTGTACGGAGCGGAGCTGTGCGTGTACGAGATGTGCGGAGCAGAGCTGCGCATGTACGAGTGTGCGGAGTCACGCGTGTACGAGGTGTGCAAAGCGGAGTTGCGCGTGTACAAGGTGTGCGGAGCGGAGCCGCGCATGTACAAGGTGTGCGGAGCGGAGCCCCCCATGTACGAGGTGTGTGGAGCGGAGCCGTGTGTGTATGAGGTGTACACAGCATGGCAGTGCGTGTACGAGTGTGTGGAGCGGATCCGCGCATGTACGAGTGTGCGCAGCAGAGCCGCGCGTGTACGAAATGTGCAGAGCGGAGCCGCGCATGTACGAGGTGTGTGGAGCGGAGACACGCGTGTACGAGTTGTGTGGAGCTGAGCCGCGCGTGTACGAGGTGTGCGGAGCGGAGCCGCACGTGTACGAGTTGTGGAGCACAGCCGTGCGTGTACGAGGTGTGCAGAGCGGAGACACGCGTGTATGAGGTGTGCGGAGCAGATCCGCACGTGTACAAGGTGTACGGAGCGGGGCCGCGCATGTACGAGCTGTACGGAGCGGAGCCACGCGTGTACGAGTTGTGGAGCACAGCCGTGCGTGTACGAGGTGTGCAGAGCGGAGACACGCGTGTATGAGGTGTGCGGAGCAGATCCGCACGTGTACAAGGTGTGCGGAGCGGAGCCACGCGTGTACGAGGTGTACGGAGCAGAGCCACACGTGTACGCGGCGTACGGAGGGGTATTGCGCGTCTATGAGGTGTACGGAGCAGAGCCGCGCGTGTACGAGGTGTATAGAGCGGAGCCGCGCTTCTACGAGTTGTACGGAGTTGAGCCGCACATGTACAAGGCGTACGGAGCAGCGTCGCGTGTGTACGATGTGTGCGGAGCAGAGCCACCCATGTACGAGGTGTACAGAGCAGAGCAGCATGTGTGCGAGTGTGCAGAGCTGGAGCGGAGCCGCGTGTGTACGAGATGTACGCAGCGAAGCAACGCGTGTACGAGGTGTACGGAGCGGAGCCACATGTGTACTAGGTGTACGGAGCAGAGCCGCGCATGTACAAGGTGTGCGGAGCGGAGCCGCATGTGTACGAGGTGTACAGAGCAGAGCAGTGAGTGTACGAGTGTGCGGAGCAGATCCGCGCTTGTACTAGGTGTACGGCGCGGAGCCGCACGTGTACTAGCTGTACGGAGCATAGCTGTGCATGTACGAGGTGTACGGAGCAGAGCCGCACGTGTACGAGTGTGCAGAGCGGAGCCGCGCGTGTACGAGGTGTACAGAGCAGAGCAGCGTGTGTACGAGTTTGCGGAGCGGATCCGCACGTGTACAAGGTGTACGGAGCGGAGCCGCGCATGTACAAGCTGTACGGAGCGGAGCCACGCGTGTACGAGCCGTACGGATCGGAGCCGCGCGTGTACGAGGTGTACGGATCAGAGCAGCGCGTGTACGAGTGTGCGGAGCGGAGCCGCACGTGTATGAGGTGTACGGAGTGGAGCCGCGAGTTTACGAGGTGTACGGAGCGGAGCCACGCATTTACGAGGTTTACAGAGCGGAGCCGCGTGTGTACGAGGTGTGCGGAGCCGCACGTGTACGACATTTAAGGAGTGGAGCCGTGCGTGTACGAGCTGTAGGGAGAGGAGCCGTGCGTGTACGAGGTGTGCAGAGCGGAGCCCAGCGTGTATGAGGTTGTGGAGCAGAAACACACGTGTACGAGGTGTGCGGAGCGGAGCCGCGCGTGGACGAGGTGTGCGGAGCGGAGCCGTGCGTGTGCGAGGTGTACGGAGCGGAGCCACGCGTGTATGAGGTGTACGGAGCGGAGCAGCAAGTGTACGAGCTGTACGGAGCGGAACCGTGCGTGTACGAGGTGTGCGGAGCGGAGCCGCACGTGTACGAGGTGTGTGGAGCGGAGTCGAGCGTGTACGATGTGTGTGGAGCAGAGCCGCACGTGTACGAGGTGTGCCGAGCGGAGCCGCGCGTGTACGAGGTGTGTGGAGCGGAGTCGAGCGTGTACGATGTGTGTGGAGCTGAGCCACGCGTGTATGAGGTGTGCCGAGCGGAGCCGCGCGTGTACGAGGTGTACGAAGCAGAGTCGGGCGTGTACGATATGTGCAGAGCGGAGCCACGCGTGTATGAAGTGTACGGAGAAGAGCCGCGCTAGTACCAGTGTGCGGAGCGGATCCGCGCGTGTACAAGGTGTACGGAGCAAAGCCACGCGTTTACGAGGTGTGCGGAGCGGAGCCGCACGTGAACGACGTGCAAGGAGCAGAGCCGCGCGTGTACGAGGTGTACGGAGCGGAGCCACGCTTGTACGAGGTGTACGGAGCGGAGCCGCGCGTGTTCGAGGTGTTCAAAGCGGAGCCACGCGTGTAGGAGGTGTATGGAGCAGAGTCTCCAGTGTACGAGTGTGCGGAGCGGAGCCGCGTGTGTACGAGGTGTGCGGAGCAGAGCCGCGCGTGTTCGAGGTCTACAAAGCGAAGCAACGCGTGTAGGAGGTGTATGGAGCAGAGTCTCCAGTCTACGAGTGTGCGGAGCGGAGCCGCATGTGTACGAGGTGTACAAAGCGGAGCCACGCGTGTAGGAGGTGTATGGAGCAGAGTCTCCAGTGTACGAGTGTGCAGAGCGGAGCCGCGTGTGTACGAGATGTAAGGAGCAGAGCCGCGCATGTACGAGTGTGCGCAGCGGAGCCGCGAGTGTACGAGGTGTACAGAGCAGAGTCACGCGTGTATGAGGGGTACGGAGCAGAGCTGCGCATGTACGAGGTGTACGGAGCAGAGCCGCGCATGTACGAGTGTGCGGAGCGGAGCCACGCGTGTACGAGTGTGCGGAGCGGAGCTGCGAGTGTACGAGATGTACGGAGCAGAGACGCGCGTGTACGAGGTGTACGGAGCAGAGCCGCGCGTATACGAGTGTGCGGAGTGGAGCCGCGCGTGTACGAGTGTGCGGAGCGGAGCCGCGTGTGTACGAGATGTAAGGTGCAGAGCTGCGCGTGTATGAGTGTGCGGAGCGGAGCCGCGAGTGTACGAGGTGTTCGGAGCAGTCACGCATGTGTGAGGTGTACGGTGCAGAGCCGCGCGTGTACGAGGTGTACGGAGCAGAGCCGCGTGTGTACGAGTGTGCGAAGCGGAGCCGCCCATGTACGAGTGTGCGGAGCGGAGCCGCGCGTGTACGAGGTGTACAGAGCAGAGCCGCACGTGTACGAGGTGTACAGAGCAGAGCAGCGAGTGTACGATGTGTAAGGAGCGGAGCCACACTTGTACGAGGTGTATGGAGCGGAGCCGCACGTGTATGAGGTGTGCAGAGCGGAGCCGCGCATGTACGAGGTGTGCAGAGCAGAGCCGCACGTGTACGCGGTGTACAGAGCAGAGCAGCGAGTGTACGACGTGTAAGGAGCGGAGCCACGCGTGTACGAGGTGTATGGAGCGGAGCCGCACGTGTATGAGGTGTGCGGAGCAGAGTCGCGCATTTACAAGGTGTGCAGAGCAGAGCAGCACGTGTACGAGGTGTACGGAGCGGAACCGCACGTGTACGATGTGTGCGGAGCGGAGTGGAGCCGCACGTGTACAAGGTGTACGGAGAGACGCCGCCAAGTACGAGGTGTACGGAGCAAAGCTGCACAAGTACGAGGTGTACGGAGCGTAGACGCGCGTGTACAAGGTGTGCGGAGCAGAGCAGCGCGTGTACGAGTGTTCAGAGTGGAGCGGAGCCGCGCATGTACGAGGTGTACGGAGCGGAGCCACGCTTATATGAGGAGTACGGACCGGAGCCACGCGTTTACGAAGTGTACGGAGCAGAGCCGCGCGTGTTCGAGGTGTACAGAGCGTGTCACGCGTGTACAAAGCAGAGCTGCACGTGTACGAGGTGTACGAAGCAGAGCCGCGCGTGTACGAGTGTGTGGAGCGGAGCCGCCCGTGTACGAGGTGTACGGAGCGGAGCCGCACATGTACGAATTGTACGGAGCTGAGCCGCGCGTGTACAAGGCGTACGGAGCGGCGTCGCACGTGTACGATGTGTGCGGAGCAGAGCCGCATGTGTACGAGGTGTACAGAGCAGAGCAGCGCGTGTACGAGTGTGCAGAGCGAAGTTGCACGTGTACGAGGTGTAAGGAGGGGAACCGCGCGTGTACAAGGTGTGCGGAGCCACGCGCGTACGAAGTGTACGGAGCAGAGCCACGCGAGTACGAGTGTGCAGAGCCGCGTGTGTACGAGGTGTGAGGAGCGGAGCCGCGCGTGTACGACGTGTAAGGAGCGAAGCCGCGCGTGTACGACGTGTATGGAACGGAGCCATGCGTGTACGAGGTGTGCGGAGCGGATCCACGCGTGTACAAGGTGTACGGAGCGGAGCCGCGCGTGTATGAGGTGTGTGGAGCGGAGCCACGCGTGGACGAGGTGTACGGAGCAGAGCCGCGTGTGTACGATGTGTGCGGAGCGGAGCCACGCGTGTACGAGGTGTACGGAGCAGAGCGGATCCACGCGTGTACAAGGTGTACGGAGCGGAGCCACACGTGTACGAGCAGTACAGAGTGTACAAGCTGTACGGAGCAGAGCCGTGCATGTACGAGGTATGCAGAGCGGAGCTGCGCGTGTACAAAGTGTACGAGGTGTGCGGAGCAGAGCCGCGCGTATACGAGGTGTGCAGAGCATAGCTGTGCGTTACGAGGCTTGTGGAGCGGAAACACGCATTTACGAGTTGTACGGAGCGGAGCTGCGCGTGTACGAGGTGTGCGGAGCGGATCCGTGCGTGTACAAAGTGTACGGAGCGGAGCCGCGCGTGTACGAGCAGTACAGAGTGTACAAGCTGTACGGAGCAGAGCCGTGCATGTACGAGGTATGCAGACCGGAGCTGCGCGTGTACAAAGTGTATGGAGCGGAACCATACGTGTACGAGGTGTGCGGAGCAGAGCTGCGCGTGTACGAGCTGTGCGGAGCAGAGCTGCACGTGTACGAGTGTGCGGAGTGGAGCCGCTCATGTACGGAGCATAGCCGCGCGTGTATGAGTTGTATGGAGCAGAGACACGCGTGTATGAGGTGTGCGGAGCGGAGCGGATCCATGCGTGTACAAGGTGTACGGAGCGGAGCCGCGCGTGTACGAGCTGTACGGAACGGAGCCGCGCGTGTACGAGTTGTACGGAACGGAGCCTGCGTGTACGAGCTGTACGAGGTGTGCAGAGCGGAGCTGCGCGTGTACAAAGTGTATGGAGCGGAGCAGTGCGTGTACGAGGTGTGCAGAGTGGAGCTGCGTGTATACAAAGCGTATGGAGCGGAGCAGTGCGTGTACGAGGTGTGCAGAGAGGAGCCGCGTGTGTACGCGGTGTGTGGAGCAGAGCCGCACGTGTACGAGGTGTCTCTGCATACAGCTGAATTTTACCACCACAAAAGGACTAGGTGGACTCTGGCTAGCAACAGAAAAAAAATTATATTTTTTTTACTGTGCATACAAATCAATTTCACCCCCAAAAACTGATAAGGTGGGCTACTATAGCTTGCGCTATCACACTGGCAAATTATAAAAATATATTTTTGTGTTCTGCACTCAGCTCTGTATAACAGCTGAATTTCAATCCCACAAAATGAAAAGGTGTGCTAGTCTTTATTAAAGCCATAAAAATTAAATAAAAAGTTGAATAAAATGTAACACTAAAGTCATGTTCACACAACATGAAGACTGCATTTTTTTATGCAGGTGTCCGCACCATACAACAAAATAACAATCTTATTATTGTGTGTTTGCTGAGTTTCTTTTGAGTTTTCCCCCTTAAAATGTGTTTTGGTGAAGCTGTGAATCTACGTTTTTAATACTACAGAAAAACTTAGATTTTTGAGCTTAAAAATGTTTTTTTTTTACAGGCTCCACAGAGGCTTATATATATATATATATATATATATATATATATAAAAAATGCATGAAATCCGCACAGTTCAGCAGCGTCTTTAGACTCACTGCAGGTGTAGATTTCATTAAATCACATCCACTGCACTTGCACATTTAGGCCGTGTTCAGATGTAGCATAAGTGCTGTGTTTTTTCAGCTGCTTTTTTGGAACAGTCATTTTGCAGCATTTAAATGGCCAAGAAAAGTGAATGTGATTTCATGAAAACGGCTCTGTGGTCTAAAGACGCTGCTGATCTGTACGGTTATGGTTTATTTTACGTCTGGAGACTTCTATGTGGAGCCTAAAAAGAGAGAAAACGCAGGTAAAAAGACTGCAGGTACCTTAAGAGCAGAATCAAAGCTATTCTGTATTATAACAAAAAATGAACAATGCGGCTTCACATCTGCACCAAAAAACATCAAATAAGGGGGAAAAGGCATAAAAAAATGCAGCAAGTACGCAATAATCAGAGAAGATTGTTATTGTGTAGTTTGGTGTGGACATCTGCAGAAAACAAAAAAAAAATACAGTATTTATTCAACATGTGAACACGGCCTTGCAGATACAAAAAAGCCAATGTCAAATAGTGAAGCTACATAAAGATGAGAAAGTGGAATGGACAGAAAATAAATCCATAGATCCCAAGTGAAAGAAGCACGACGCACTGATGACATCATGCCAGCCTCATCAAAAGTCACGCCGGATGGGGTAAGGTTAGTAGTGACGCATGAGCGTGTTCTCTTAACCCTCTCACAGAGCACGCTCAGGTGCTGCCTGAGTATTTTCGGCATCTATGCTCGAGCCGCCGCGGCTGCATGTGTCGCGGCTGTTAGACAGCTGTGACACATGCAGGGATTGCATGTTTGTTAGGCAATCCCTGCATGTGTCACAGCTGTCTAACAGCCCCAGCGGCCCGAGCATAGATACCGAGCACGCCGAAAATACTCGGGCAGCACCCGAGCGTGCTCGGTGAAAGGGTAAACCGAGCACGCTCGTGCAACACTATAGGTAAGAGATTCGTGGCCTCCTATCCAGCGTCCCAAGAATTGATCCTCTCAGCTCTAGTTCCAACTGTCCCGGATACGGTGAACAGCCCCGTATAAATAAACTAGCTACTGTGAGCGAAATACGCTCTCTTCTATGCCTTCCGAACTCCAAATTAATAAGATTTGTTTTACGAGCGCTCAGGAAATCAATACAGCACAGCCTTGTATGGTGTACTAGAAAAGACTTCTGCTTTATTAGCACATGTGGCACTTTAAATAGGGTCAGAGACAAAGGAATAGTTCCCTCTGACCTATGAACCAATAGTAACCTTAAGGGAGTGAATAGTAATGTGAAACCTCACTGCCCATCAGTGTTACCTGATGACCATTACATAAGAGTGAAAACAAAATGGATACCACAGAGAAACAAGATGGATTCTTTTCTCTCACACTACTGAATCCGTTCTACACCCGGGTGGCGAGCATCTTTATTGGTATATATTCTCCCATGCTGGTATGTGCTGCCCCCCTCCTGGTATTTGTGCTGCCCCCATCATCCTATACTGGGATGCATGGCACCTCTCACCCCCCAATCCTGGTATGCGTGGCCCCCCTCATCCCCCAATGCTGGTATGTGTGGCACCCACATCCCCCAATCCTGGTATTCATGGTACCCCTCATCCCCCAATCCTGGTATGCGTGGCCCCCCTCATTGCCCAATGCTGGTATGCGTGGCACCCCTCATCCCCAATCCTGGTATGCATGGCACCCCTCATCCCCCAATCCTGGTATGTATGGCATCCCTCATCCTCTAATCCTGGTATGCATAGGGCCCCTCATCCCCCAATCCTGGTATGGATGGGGCCCCTCACCCCCCAATCCTGGTATGTATGGGCCCCTTACCCCCCAATCCTGGTATGTATGGCATCCCTCATCCCCCAATCCTGGTATGCATGGCGTCCCTCATCCCCCAATCCTGGTATGCATGGCGTCCCTCATCCCCCAATCCTGGTATGCATGGCGTCCCTCATCCCCCAATCCTGGTATGCATGGCGTCCCTCATCCCCCAATCCTGGTATGCATGGCGTCCCTCACCCCCCAATACTGGTATGCATGGCGTCCCTCACCCCCCAATCCTGGTATTGTGTCCTGCTCTGCCGGGGGAGGAGGGCGGCGCCGGAGTACGTGTGTGCCCATACCGCGCTGTCCGGCGCCACTTTGCTGAAGAGACACTGCAAATGTGTCTTCAGTAAAATGGCGCTGGATAGCGCTATGCGCATGCGCCGAAACGACGCCTCACTCCTGCCCTGGTCTCCGGCAAAGAGAGAGGCGCCGCGGCAACGCTCCTCCCGGTCAGGTAAGTATATAAGTATGCATTCAGTGTCTAGGCATACCGCGATCTCCGGCGCCATACACTCCTCTTACCTGTAACGGCTCCATGCGTTCTTCTGTCTAGAGCCAGACTGCGCGTCGCACATGCGCAGTCTATCGAGGCTTCAGACAGAGGGACGCTTAGCCGATTATATTATAGATATAATTATAACACTGTTTATCAATGTACTATATTTTGTTGCTGTGGTGCTCTTTCAGTCATATTTTGATTTCTTTTTTTTATCTGCAGCATGTGGTCTGAAGAGCGGCAGGCACTATCTAGTACCGTCCCCCCGTGCGGTCTGAAGCACGGCAGGCACAATCTAGTACCGTCCTCCCGTGTGGTCTGAAGCACGGCAGGCACTATCTAGTACCGTCCTCTCGTGTGGTCTGAGGCACGGCAGGCACAATCTAGTACCGTCCTCTCGTGTGGTCTGAGGCACGGCAGGCACAATCTAGTACAGTCCTCTCGTGTGGTCTGAGGCACGGCAGGCACAATCTAGTACCGTCCTCCCGTGTGGTCTGAAGCACGGCAGGCACTATCTAGTACCGTCCTCCCGTGCGGTCTGAGTCACGGCAGGCACAATCTAGTACCGTCCTCTCGTGTGGTCTGAGGCACGGCAGGCACTATCTAGTACCGTCCTCCCGTGCGGTCTGAAGCACGGCAGGCACTATCTAGTACCGTCCTCCCGTGCGGTCTGAGTCACGGCAGGCACAATCTAGTACCGTCCTCCAGTGCGGTCTGAGTCACGGCAGGCACTATCTAGTACCGTCCTCCCGTGTGGTCTGAGGCACGGCAGGCACTATCTAGTACCGTCCTCTCGTGTGGTCTGAAGCACGGCAGGCACTATCTAGTACCGTCCTCCCGTGCGGTCTGAGTCACGGCAGGCACAATCTAGTACCGTCCTCTCGTGTGGTCTGAGGCACGGCAGGCACTATCTAGTACCGTCCTCCCGTGCGGTCTGAGTCACGGCAGGCACAATCTAGTACCGTCCTCTCGTGCGGTCTGAGTCACGGCAGGCACAATCTAGTACCGTCCTCCCGTGCGGTCTGAAGAGCGGCAGGCACTATCTAGTACCGTCCTCCCGTGCGGTCTGAGTCACGGCAGGCACAATCTAGTACCGTCCTCCCGTGCGGTCTGAGGCACGGCAGGCACAATCTAGTACCGTCCTCCCGTGTGGTCTGAAGAGAGCGGCAGGCACTATCTAGTACCGTCCTCCCGTGCGGTCTGAAGAGCGGCAGGCACTATCTAGTACCGTCCTCCCGTGCGGTCTGAAGAGCGGCAGGCACAATCTAGTACCGTCCTCCCGTGTGGTCTGAGGCACGGCAGGCACTATCTAGTACCGTCCTCTCGTGTGGTCTGAAGAGCGGCAGGCACTATCTAGTACCGTCCTCCCGTGCGGTCTGAGGCACGGCAGGCACAATCTAGTACCGTCCTCCTGTGCGGTCTGAGGCACGGCAGGCACTATCTAGTACCGTCCTCTCGTGTGGTCTGAAGAGCGGCAGGCACTATCTAGTACCGTCCTCCCGTGCGGTCTGAGGCACGGCAGGCACAATCTAGTACCGTCCTCCTGTGCGGTCTGAGGCACGGCAGGCACAATCTAGTACCGTCCTCTCGTGTGGTCTGAGGCACGGCAGGCACTATCTAGTACCGTCCTCTCGTGTGGTCTGAAGAGCGGCAGGCACTATCTAGTACCGTCCTCCCGTGCGGTCTGAGGCACGGCAGGCACAATCTAGTACCGTCCTCCTGTGCGGTCTGAGGCACGGCAGGCACAATCTAGTACCGTCCTCTCGTGTGGTCTGAAGCACGGCAGGCACTATCTAGTACCGTCCTCCCGTGCGGTCTGAAGCACGGCAGGCACTATCTAGTACCGTCCTCCCGTGTGGTCTGAGGCACGGCAGGCACAATCTAGTACCGTCCTCCTGTGCGGTCTGAGGCACGGCAGGCACAATCTAGTACCGTCCTCTCGTGTGGTCTGAGGCACGGCAGGCACTATCTAGTACCGTCCTCTCGTGTGGTCTGAAGAGCGGCAGGCACTATCTAGTACCGTCCTCTCGTGTGGTCTGAAGAGCGGCAGGCACTATCTAGTACCGTCCTCCCGTGCGGTCTGAGGCACGGCAGGCACAATCTAGTACCGTCCTCCTGTGCGGTCTGAGGCACGGCAGGCACAATCTAGTACCGTCCTCTCGTGTGGTCTGAGGCACGGCAGGCACTATCTAGTACCGTCCTCTCGTGTGGTCTGAAGAGCGGCAGGCACTATCTAGTACCGTCCTCCCGTGCGGTCTGAGGCACGGCAGGCACAATCTAGTACCGTCCTCCTGTGCGGTCTGAGGCACGGCAGGCACAATCTAGTACCGTCCTCTCGTGTGGTCTGAAGCACGGCAGGCACTATCTAGTACCGTCCTCCCGTGCGGTCTGAAGCACGGCAGGCACTATCTAGTACCGTCCTCCCGTGTGGTCTGAGGCACGGCAGGCACAATCTAGTACCGTCCTCCTGTGCGGTCTGAGGCACGGCAGGCACAATCTAGTACCGTCCTCTCGTGTGGTCTGAGGCACGGCAGGCACTATCTAGTACCGTCCTCTCGTGTGGTCTGAAGAGCGGCAGGCACTATCTAGTACCGTCCTCCCGTGCGGTCTGAGGCACGGCAGGCACAATCTAGTACCGTCCTCCTGTGCGGTCTGAGGCACGGCAGGCACAATCTAGTACCGTCCTCTCGTGTGGTCTGAGGCACGGCAGGCACAATCTAGTACCGTCCTCCCGTGTGGTCTGAGGCACGGCAGGCACTATCTAGTACCGTTCGACTTCTTTACAGCACTCTAGGGCATACAGGTGGTGGTCGTACTTTATATGGGGAAAAACAGGTGACAGGTTCCCTTAAGGCTGTGTGCCCACGATGCATTTTTTAAGCAAAAACGCTGCAGAAACGCTTAAAAAACACATGGTAGAAGGCCTGCCATGTTCCCCAATGATAATCCGCATGTGCTGTGCACATGCTGCGGAAATTTCCTCTGCGGATTATCATTGCTGAAAAAAACGCAGCACTACCAATTATTTTGCGGAAGTGCTGCATTTTCGCCGCCATTGACTTGCATTAGATCGCATGGATTACGCATCACTGTATATGTAGATGCGCATTCCATGCGTTCTAGTGTGTGGATGGTACCCAGGTATAGAGGAGAGGAGACTCCTCCGGACCAGGGTACCATAGAAAACTGTAAAGAAAAAAAAAAGAATAAAATAAAAAATAAATATATATTTACCTTCTGGCGGCCCCCCGCTGCACTCCTCCTCTCATGCCGGAAGTTCGCGATGTACTGAAGGACCTGTGCTGACATTATAGTCATGTGACAGGTCACGCGACGCTGACGTCGGCAGGTCCTTCAGTGTATCGCTGCTGGCAAGGGAGAACGGAGGGAAAGCAGGACACCGGGGGCCATCAGAGGGTAAGTATATATTTATTTTTTTAACATTCTTTCGGTCACACTATATAAATCCATGCCGGTTGCATGGATTTATTTAGTGTGACCAAGTTGTCAAACACTTTCCAAGTGATGCTAAAATCGCTTGGAAAGCGCTTGACAACCCGCATGCGGAAATGCAAGTGAGGAACGCTTCACTTCCGCTTGTCCCTGGCAGCAAAACGCATGTACAATCCGCATGCATAATCCGCATGTACAATCCGCATGCACAATCCGCATTGTGATGCAGCAGGCATCCCTAATGGTTCAGTGTGTGTTTTGACGGACCACATACCTCCCTCAGCTGACTGGTCACATGACTGTGACATCACACAGGTCCTTTTGCACAACAGAAGGTCTGGACATGTGACTGTGAGATAAGCACAGGTCCTGTGGCTGTTTCTATAGGATATAAAAACCCTGGTAATTTGAGACAGAAGTATGCAGGGGTGCAAGGGGTGTGATAGGCCTGAGGCCTGAGGCCTGAGGCCTGTTACCTGTTACCCGTGTGTGTGGCACCGTGTGAGGCCTGATGAAGCTTGGTGGACTCCTGGAGGGTGAAGCCTGGATCCTTGTGTGTGTAAGTGATGCCAGTAAGCCTTGGAGAGCCAGAGGTTTTGGAGGATAAGCGTCCTGGAGGGCAGAGCCTGGATCTGTGTGTGTGAGAGATGCCAGTGGCCTTGGACGGGATAAGGGCTGGAGACCACGTGTGGTAAGCTGTAGAGCCACAGTGGTGGCGGAACCAAATGGACTGAAGCAGCTAAAACCTGACAAAGGTAATATACTTTGTTATATGGACATTGCTATAGTATTACCTTGCTGAAGGCTGTATCTGGAGCCAAGTGGGCCTGTCTGCCACTTGAGCTCGTGGACATTATATGTGTGAACTGCGGTTTATGAAGTATAATAAACTGCTGAAGTGTGAAAACCGGAAAGACATTGCTGGTGTGCATTAATTGACGCGCTGCAGCGAGTATTCCCCAGGATGATGACTAGCGCTGCCTTACAGCATGCACGATCCGCATGCACGATCCGCATGCACGATCCGCATGCACGATCCGCATGCACAATCCGCATGCACAATCCGCATGCGTTTTTTTCTGCCAGGGAGTTGCAGAAACTCACAGGATAAAATCCTGAGCATTTCTGCATCGTGGGCACACAGCCTAAAGCAGGTTTTCATCTATGCAGCTTGTACAAGTGAACTTCATTGTTTGAAAAGTGGGTTACCTGTCTAAGCCATGTTATTATAGTACCTTTTATATGGTTTACACAGGTGCATCATGGGCTTTTCCTGCCCTATGAGTAAAATGAAAGGCTAAAATACAATGTGGAAACTTAATCAGAGAAATGTTTTATTTACATTCAGAACAGGTTTAAAAGAAACAAAATAACCATTACCCCAGAAATCTCAAACGTTTAATTGTAGAAATATTATAGAAATAACATTTTACCATTATGTATAGAAATAATTCTAATTTTATAAAAGTGCATTTATGGGAGGATTGTGGGTAAGGTCTTTGGCTTTGCCCCGACCCCTCATCCTGCCTCCGGTGTCTGATGTTTCAGCGTCCTGGAACTGAGATCATGATGCTGCTTTGAATAGCAAATCAATAGCCTTGAAAAACCCAGGAATAAGGGAAGGGGGTCTTTGGGGAAAGTGGTCTCGAAAACAAGGCAGCGTGGAAAAATCTATTTTGTGGCTGTAGTCGACAACATCTCAGACCCAAGCGTTGTTGACTACCGAGAGCCACTCATCCTGGAACCAAAGGAGACGGCCGCCCACCCCAAGAAACATCCCAGGTGGGAATCTTCTAGATCCGGGCCTGGCAGACCAGCGCTGGTGGGTTCGTTGATGCCAGGAGGGGGCTAGCCTAAAGGAAGGTCTCTTCTTTTCCTGGTGGGCCGGAGTGTTGTCCTTTTGGTTGCTTTTCCACACTGAAATTTTCCGAAAGGACCAAAACTGGACTGTGCGTCTCTTGGGAGGAGGGCATTTGGCCTTCTGTTGCAGAAGCAAAATACTCTTACTCCCCATGGCATTAGAGATCATCTTATCTAGCTATTCGAAAAGGCAGGAGCCGTGGAAGGTGAGGCTGGTGGACTTTTTGGAAGCTGAATACACGTTCCATGATTTCAGCTATGAGGCCATGGGGATGGTGATGCTGCCAGGGCTGAATAGGGGGCTGCAGGGGGGCGGGCACACTCTCCTTATGGGGTCTCTGGGGGGATATAATGTTTGCAGGGGGCCATCTGCTGGGATGCGCCCCCCCCACAAGCGTGCATCATCCGCCCCCCCCCCACACAAGCGTGCATCATCCGCCCCCCCCCCCCCCCACAAGCGTGCCTCATCCGGCCCCCCCCCCCCACAAGCGTGCCTCATCCGCCCCCCCCCCACAAGCGTGCCTCATCCGCCCCCCCCCCCAAAAGCATGCATCATCTGCGCCCCCCACAAGCGTGCATCATCAAGCCCGCAGCATCCCCCCCAGAATACCTCCAGACCCCGCAGCATGCCCTCAGCATCCCCACAGAGCAACCAGAGCCCGCAGCATGCACCCAGAGCCCCCACAAGCCTGCAGCATCCCTCCAGAGCAACCACCAGCCCGCAGCATGCCCCCACCAGAGCCATAGACATGCCACCACAGCCCGCAGCATCCCCCCAGAGCCCCCACACACGTGCATCCTCAGCGCCCCCACAAGCCCCCAGCGTCCCCACAAGCCCGCAGCATTCCTCCAGAGCCACCACCACCCCGCAGCATGCCCACACAGCCCCCACCAGAGCAATAGACATGCCACCACAGCCCGCAGCATCCCTCCAGAGCCACCACCAGCCCGTAGCATGCCCATAGAGCCCCCACCAGAGCCATAGACATGCCACCACAGCCCGCAGCATGCCCCCAGCATCACCACCAGCCCGCAGCATCCCTCCAGAGCCACCACCAGCCCGCAGCATCCCTCCAGAGCCCCCACCAGCCCGCAGCATGCCCCCACAAGCCCGCAGCATTCCTCCAGAGCCACCACCAGTGCATCATCCCCCCCAGAGCCCCCACACGCGTGCATCATCTGCCCCCCCCCAAGCGTGCATCATCTGCCCCCCCCCCAAGCGTGCATCATCTGCCCCCCCCCAAGCGTGCATCATCTGCCCCCCCCCAAGCGTGCATCATCTGCCCCCCCCAAGCGTGCATCATCTGCCCCCCCAAAGCGTGCATCTGACGCACCCCTGGGCCTGTGTCGCGCAGCGTTGCGCACGCGGGAGCTTACCCGGAGCCGGATCTGTTGAGGGTTGTAGTCTCGTGGCGGTGACCCGGTCCGTGCCCAGGGAGTCAGACTAAGTGGCGCTGTATTAGCGGTAGATGTTGGACGACTACGCCACCCGTTGAGTACAGCTAAGGAGCTGCTGCTGCAGGGCAGACCGCTGAGGCCGGTGGTAGGATTGTGCAGCGTGATAGTATAACCCCCAACGGGAGGGGTATGGCCTCAGGGCAGCCGACGTGGATGATGGGGGTAGCAGGAACCACTCAGAGACGGTACGGTGTAGTTCAGGGTCTTTACTGGTGACAACGATAGACCCTCCCGGAGTACTGGCTAGCGATTGGGGCCTGGTCAGTCCTTGAGCAGATGGGATCTCCCCTGGCCAGGCGGAGTTGTAGGCCTCCCAAACTAACTGTACTCTTCTGGCTACCTTGCTAGAGGCGGGTATAAGTAGCCCACGTCCCTGAGTGTACCGTGTGGTGCTCACACGTATGGCCGGTGACTCGGGGCCTTCTAGTAGCTTCCGCTCCACGACGGCGGTGCTGGTCCCATGCGTGTGACCGTGCCTTCGGGTTTCTTGGCCAGAGGACCTGAAATCCCCCTGCCTGACGGATTCTGCTGCTGGGTAGGAGTTAGTCCCCACAGCCTCGGACTCCGGGTCCGGTAAGAAATCTGTGGGGACACAGCAGGAGGCCGCACGTAGCCATCTATACACAGCAGGAGGCCGCACGTAGCCATCTATACACAGCAGGAGGCCGCACGGCAATATCTATACACAGCGGGAGTCTCAGTGCTTTGCAAGAGCAGTCAATAAATTCTGCTTGACTAATTCTGAGCACCATAAAGTCTGGTTCGCTTCTAACCTGCTGTCTTCATTTTCAGCTTGCTGAATTCTATCTCATTTACTGTCATTCGAGACGATGCCTTTGCTGGTCTCTTTCACCTTGAATACCTGTAAGTGCTCCACTTAATGTCATATTTTTGATTCTGTTCTTCTTCATCTTTTGGCATGTGCAATTGTATGAGCAAGTATTCATATGAATTTATGACCTACTTAAACCTTCGAGGACCTTAAATTTTATTCAATCAAATTTTTTTCCAGTTTAAAACTATGGGACATATATGTGCCTTGGTCCTCAAAGGGTTTTTAAAGGGGCTGCAAACATAAATACGAAAAAAATAATTCAATTAGTGCTTTTTGTGTTCATTTAATTTTTATTTGAAGTCCATTTTTTTTATATACCTTGAAATTAAGCCCTACCCCATGGAATGAAGCCCTACCTACATGACATCTGAGAGCTACATGGATCTCCCAGAGCCCCCACACGCGTGCATCATCAAGCCCGCAGCATCCCCCCCAGAATACCCACAGAGCACCCAGAGCCCGCAGCATGCACCCAGAGCCCCCACAAGCCTGCAGCATCCCTCCAGAGCAACCACCAGCCCGCAGCATACCCCCCACCAGAGCCATAGACATGCCACCCCAGCCCGCAGCATCCCCCACACAGCCCCCACACGGGTGCATCATCCGACACCCCCCCCCCCAGAGCCCCCACACGGGTGCATCATCCGACCCCCCCCCCCTTCCCCACACGGGTGCATCATCCCCCCCTAGATTACCTCCAGAGCCCGCAGCATGCTCCCACAGAACCCGGACCAGCCCCATAGAGCACCCACGAGCCCGCAGCATGCCCCACCATCCCCCACAGACAAGCAGCATCCCTCCAGAGCCACCACGAGCCCCCACCAGCCCGTAGCATGCCCACAGAGCCCCCACCAGAGCCATAGACATTCCACCACAGCCCGCAGCATCCCCACAGAGCTCCCAGAGCCCCCACACGTGTGCATCATCAGCCCCCCCCCAGAGCCCCCACCAGCCCGCAGCATGCCCCCAGCGTCCCCACCAGCCCGCAGCATGCCACCAGCATCCCCACCAGCCCGCAGCATCCCCCCAGAGCCACCACCAGCCAGCAGCATGCCCCCAGCATCCCCACAAGCCCGCAGCATCCCTCCAGAGCCACCACCAGCCCGTAGCATGCCCAGAGCCCCCACCAGAGCCATAGACATGCCCCCACATGCGTGCATCATCAGCCCCCCCCGAGCCCCCACCAGCCAGCAGCATCCCCCCCAGAGCCCCCACACGCGTGCATCATCAGCCCCCCCCCAGAGCCCCCACCAGCCCGCAGCATGCCCCGTGTCCCCACAAGCCCGCAGCATTCCTCCAGAGCCACCACCAGCCCGCAGCATGCCCACACAGCCCCCACCAGAGCAATAGACATGCCACCACAGCCTGCAGTATCCCCACAGAGCTCCCACATGCGTGCATCATCAGCATCCCTCCAGAGCCCCCACAAGCCAGCAGCATCCCTCCAGAGCCCCCACCAGCCAGCAGCATCCCTCCAGAGCCACCACCAGCCCATAGTATGCCCAGAGCCCCCACCAGAGCCATAGACATGCCACCACAGCCTGCAGTATCCCCACAGAGCTCCCACATGCGTGCATCATCAGCCCCCCCCCCCCAGAGCCCCCACCGGCCCACAGCATCCCTCCAGAGCCCCCACAAGCCAGCAGCATGCTCCCAGCGTCCCCACAGAGCCCGCAGCATTCCTCCAGAGCCACCACCAGCCCGTAGCATGCCCACAGAGCCCCCACCAGAGCCATAGACATGCCACCACAGCCCGCAGCATCCCCCCAGAGCCCCCACACGGGTGCATCATCCGACACCCCCCCCCCCCCGCCAGAGCCCCCACACGGGTGCATCATCCCCCTAGATTACCTCCAGAGCCCGCAGCATGCTCCCACAGAACCTGGACCAGCCCCATAGAGCACCCACGAGCCCGCAGCATCCCTCCAGAGCCCCCACCAGCCCGTAGCATGCCCACAGAGCCCCCACCAGAGCCATAGACATGCCACCACAGCCCGCAGCATCCCCACAGAGCTCCCAGAGCCCCCACACGTGTGCATAATCAGCCCCTCCCAGAGCCCCCACCAGCCCGCAGCATGCCCCCAGCGTCCCCACAAGCCCGCAGCATTCCTCCAGAGCCACCACCAGCCCGCAGCATGCCCACACAGCCCCCACCAGAGCAATAGACATGCCACCACGAGCTCGCAGCATCCCTCCAGAGCCACCACCAGCCCGTAGCATGCCCAGAGCCCCCACCAGAGCCATAGACATGCCACCACAGCCTGCAGTATCCCCACAGAGCTCCCACATGCGTGCATCATCAGCCCCCCCCCCAGAGCCCCCACCGGCCCACAGCATCCCTCCAGAGCCCCCACAAGCCAGCAGCATGCCCCCAGCGTCCCCACAGAGCCCGCAGCATTCCTCCAGAGTCGCCCCCACACGCGTGCATCATCATCACACACACATCATCCATCAATCATCCCCCCAGAATACCCAGAACATGCCCCCACCAGCCCCACAGACCACCCAAAGCCCGCAGCATCCCCTCAGAGCCCAGCACTGACCTCCTCCTGAAGCTTCACCGTATCACTTTCTGCATGAATCTATGGTGTCTGGTGCTAAACACGCCCATAATGCAGTCAGGACACGCCCATGGAATCGACGTCATACCTGGAAGGAGCCCATACATTCTAGCGTTTACCAGGGAGGAGGCTGCAGAGCGAGTGGTTGGTGGTGAGGCTGCTGAGTATTGGGGAGACATGGCGGATGACTGCGCACCCCACACTGAGCTCCCGGGGGGGCAGCCTCAGTCCTGGGGGGCACCCTGGCTTCCTGTGGATGTGGTTAGTCCTCTGCACTATAGAGAGCGGCTCATAAACTGCTGTAGAGCAGCAATGGTCGGTGACGGGTCAGAGCCGGGGATTACAGGGGGCCGCAGCCTCTCACCTGTCAGCAGTTGGACTATAAACCAGGTTTCCAGTCACTGACAGTATGGCTGGAGCTGCGCCCATTATGCACTGTTAGAACTTGGCGATGTCTGCCATGTTTGGAGGTTCCTGGATTCTGTATTTTTCTGCACAGGGTTTGTCCATGAGAAAAAGGAACACAGAGCGCCAGTCCTGGCCACAGGTTGTGTCTGGTACTACAGCCCCGGTCTAGTGACGTGACAGGTGCTGAGCTGTAATGCCACACACAGCCTGTGCCCAGGGGTGGCGCTGTAATCCAACAGCTCTGGCTTTCTACTCTGGGACAACTTCTGTAAGGCTGAATTCACACATCTGTGCTCCACGGAGCGAGCTCAGACCTGACAACCGCTGGGTCACCAGTGCTAATCTGTGATTACCTCCTAGGAATAGATGAGGCACTGATCAGGTCCGGAGAGCCGGGCCGGGTCCTCGGATCCCACCACGGATGTGTGAATTCGTCCTTAAGTTAATATCTTAGTGTTAGAGTTCTCCTTTAGAATTTGTGTTCACATGAGAGTAATTTATTATAGTTTATTGTGTAACTTTCGAAAAACGTATCGATTACTAATCCTGAGTTACAGCCAGTGATAATCTAGAGCTGCGTTCAGAGATCTGCAGGCTTCTGAGCTGAAATCTCCCAGCAGTCCTTGCTGAGATCACTATTGTTAGCGTTGCAATGTTAAGGCAGGTGCAGATAGCAGTGTTTTCGGCCGGAGTGCGACCTGACAAAACATTGAATCGCACTGTGACTAGTGTTTGTCCAAGGAGAAAAATCGGACATGTGCACGGCCCGATAGACAGTCTGTCCGAGGACAAAAATCACTATGCTTGAGTTTCATCTAATATTCGGATCACGCTCGGCCATACAAGTTAATGAGTTCTTGGAAAAGATCGCACTGCACTCAGATGACATCTGAGTGCAGTCCCATTTTTCACGGATTGACGGAACGAAGAAGATGGAGAATTTTTTTTGACCTATGTCTTGTATCTTGTTTTGTGTCACTTTATGTACAGTTCTGGCCAAAAGTCTTGTGACTGATAGAAATTTTGGTGTTCACTTCAGTGTTTTTAGATCTTTTAGTCAGATGTTTCTGTGGTTACTGTAGTACAATTATCAGCATTTTATAAGTTTTACACTTTTATTGACAAATACATCAAGTTTATGGAAAGATTCAATATTCACAGTGTTGACCCTTATTTTTCAAGACTCGTTCCCTTCGCCTTGGCAGCTGGATATCGGCTGCTGGGCCAAATCCTGACTGACGACGGACAATTTTTGTCTAATCAGTGCTAGGAGCTCACTACATACATTTCTGTTTGTCCACCCACTTTTTGAGGAGTGACCACAATCGAATTGAGATCTGGAGAGTTTACTGGCCATGAACCCAAAATGTCAATGTTACCCAGACACTTAGTTGTCACTTTTGCCTTGTGACATATTCTCCGTCATGCTGGTATATGCATTGTTAATCACCAAAAATACTCCTGCAGTGTTCTTAGGTATAATTGTGAGTGAGCCCACTCCCTTTTGATGATGGATAACTCCACACATGACTCGTCTCGGGTGCTTTACTGTTGGCATAACACAGGACTCAAAGTAGCGCTCAGCTTTTCTTCTCCGCACATTCATTCTTCCATATGTCCCTAACAGTTTGAAGGGGGCCTTCATCAGGGAAATAACTTTACCCCAGTCCTCTGTAATCCAATCACTGTAGTTTACTGCATTTTATAATCCTGTTCTTCATCTTTTTCATGGAGAAAAGTGGTTTCTTTGCTGCCCTACTTGACACCAGCACAGCCTCCAAAATCCTTCTCCTCACGGTGTGTACAGATGCACTGACACCTGCCTGCTGCCATTCTTGAGCAAGCTCTGCACTGATGTTGAACCAATTCCATAGCTGAATCCTATGTAGGAAGTGATACAGGGACTTGCTGGACTTTCTTCGGAGTCATGAAGTCTTCACAGCAAATTAACCTCCCCCTATTAAGTTATTATTTATTATAGTGGCATTTATTACATGGAGCTTTACATGTGAAAAGGGATATACATAGCAAAAAACAAGTACAATAATCTTGAACAAAAGCGAATCACCGACTGGTACAGGAGGAGCGAGGACCCTGCCCGCGAGGGCTTACAGTCTACAATGAATGGGTGAGGATACAGTAGGTGAGGGTAGAGCTGGTCGTGCAGTGGTATGATGGAGCGGTGGTTACTGCAGATTGTAGGCTTGTCAGAAGAGGTGGATCTTCAGCTTCCTTTTGAAGGTTTCCACGGTTGGCAACAGTCTGATATATTGGGGTAGAGAGTTCTAGAGTAGGGGGATGCATGGGAGAAATCTTACGTGCAATTGTGGGAAGAGGAGATAAGAGGGGAGTAGAGAAGGAGATCTTGTGAGGATTGGAGGTTGCGTGCAGGTAAGTACCAGGACACTAAGTCACAGTTATATGGAGGAGACAGGTTGTGGATGGCTTGGTATGTCATGGTTAGGGTTTTCAACTGGAGTCTCTGGATAATGGGGAGCCAGTGAAGGGATTGACAGAGGGGAGAGGCCAGGGAATAGCGGGGGGGACAGGTGGATTAGTCGGGCAGCAGAGTACAGTTATCTGACAGGAGAAAACAAACTCCTTTGCCATGCTTGCCGATAAGGCGAGGGGTGTGGGAAAGGTGGAATCCAACGTGTGAAAGTGCAGCTGGAGAGGCCATGTCAGAGGGGGTGAGTCAGGTACCATTGATGCCAAGGAAGGAAAGTTTGTTAGTAATGAAAAGGTCATGGATGTAGGAAAGTTTGTTGCAGATGGAGAGAGCGTTCCATAGAGCTCCTGTTAGTGGGATTGGGGAAGCGGGGGATGGGCAATGGGTATAGGGTTAGAAAGGTTGTGGAAATTTGATAGATTGTGGATGAGAGGTAGAAGTGACTGTGGGGATGTGGTGAGGAGGGCCATGATTTGGAGAGATATCGCCAGCTGTGAGGAGCAGCAGGAGAGAGCGTGAGGTGGCTGTCTGTGTTTGGAGACAGAGGATTGTATGTTGAGGAACAGATCTGAGGAGGAGGTGAGATGGAGGGAGAGATGACCAGTTCATTACTAGGTGTAGGGATGAGAAGGGTTAGTAGAACGTGTAGGACTATAGGGGTGAGAGTGAAAACAAAGAGAAACATTTTTTACTCTGGCTGTGCAGTTACCTTCAGTTATCTTCTGGTTCAATTCTGGTCTAACTCAGTGCAGCACACTGTAAGGTGGCTGCCAGACAGGTCGTGGACGGGAGGTATGTGTCCCCGAAGTACCAAACTTCGGTGATGTAGGACATGGAGAAGCAGGCTCCAGAACACATAGTGCTGGGAGGGAGTTAATGGGCCCGGATTAAAGGGCCGGGTTTCAAGAGCAGCTGAAAGAGTTGGGGGGAAACAGCTGCTCACTCACCTCCAGTCCAGGTCTTGGAAGGCCTGATTTAAGACAGCTGCGCCTGTCTCAGTGGTGCTGTGTGTTGTGCAAGGTGAGCAAACCTTGCATGTGCTGCTCAGTCTGCTGGAGGCCGAGAAAAGCACTACATTTAAACGGCTGATGCCGTGCTGTATGGACAGGTTATTTTTAGTTTTGTTCTGTTATAGCAGTGTTTCCCAAACCCCATCCTCACGGACCCCCATAGGTCATGTTTTCAGAATCTCCTTAGTATTACACAGGTGAGAGAATTCCTGATGCCTTGATGATACTTCAATCACCTGTGTAATACTAAGGAGATCCTGAAAATACGACCTGTGGGGTCTGTGAGGATGGGGTTTGGGAAACACTGCGTTACACAAAAGGTATATCTATTGTATGGTGGCAGAAGGTGCCAAGCCCCCCCCTGCTTTGGGCAGAGGGGGGGTATGTAAGATTGCTGCTGGACAGGTCGTGGACGGGAGGTATGTGTCCCCGAAGTGCCAAGCTTTGGTGATGTAGGACATGGAGAAGCAGGCTCCAGCACACATAGTGTAAGGAGTTAGTGGGCCCGGATTGAAGGGCCGAGTTTTATGAGCAGCTGAAAGAGCTGTTACGTTTTGTTTTCCTGGTTGGTTTATGGACATTTAATAAACCACCAGTTTGTTTTGGAACCTGCGCCTACCCAAGAGCTGATCCGTCACAGCACGTATATGATGCACCGCAGACTAAATTCTTAATGACCCGATAAATGGTTGATCTAGGGGCAATCTTACAAGCAGCAATGGCCTTGCCTGCAAAGCAATGATGACTGCACATGTTTCCTTGAAGGTAGTCAGAAGACAATGATTTGAAGCACCAGCCTGCTCTTGTAATTCAGTAAGCATGACTGTGGAAACGGGGGTTTTGTGGTTAAGTAATTTCCTTGGGAAAAAATTAAAAAAAAAAAAAAAAAAATGCATATTAACAATTCATCTGATCATTCTTCATAACAATCTACAGTTAATGCAAATTGACACTATAAAAACTGAAGCAGCAAACTTTATGAAAGCCAGAATGTGTTTCAGTCTCCAAACTTGACGACTGTGTATTATTGTGTTACCTCTTTTGTATATTATTGTCACCTCTTATCTTGTGTATCGCTTCTCTCTTCAGTTTGTTAGCCACATTCTGCCAGGCGAGAGCTTGTGGGCACAATCATGCGGCTGGTGATTCTTGATGACTATGCCCTGGCCAGCAAATGGGCAGCAAAATACATAAGTACTCGCATCGCCCAGTTCAATCCTGGACCTGACAATTACTTCACACTTGGGCTCCCCACAGGTAATGTGCCTTTTATCTATCTTTATCCAGTTTTCCACGAGTTGGTTCAAGCGTTTTAGTTGTGGATTGAACTATTTTTGCACATGTGAATTACGAGAAGTCCTCACGAGTAAGTCAGATGTGTACGGCAAAGCTTCATAGAGGAGGGAGACTCCAAGTTCACTGCTGAACATCTGCTCTCTCCATGTTTCGTTGCGATCTACCAGTGTCTCCGTAAGATTTGGCCATTCTCTACTGTTATATGCAAGAGTGTGCCAATTTTCCAAAGGAACAAGGAGATTGAGTAGCTCAACAGCCTCTTGCCACTGATCGGCAAACAAATTTGGAGAAAATAATTGGACAAAGCCTGAAGGACGCTGTAATGCAGGGCTGTGTTCTGGGGGATCGATGAAGACATATGAAGCATGATCTGTGCTGAACAGTATGGATGGTAATCCAAAGCCTCCATAACCAAGCTTGGCGTGGAAGGCACTCGGGAAATAGGAGTGTGAGTTGGGGGGTCTCCCAGTGGTAATACAGTTGGAATCACTGCCTTGTTAATACAACTGGGAACTGTTTTGATTTCAATTAACATTAAAGGGGTTGTCCATACCCTACACTGATTTAATCCTAAATCTCTATTTAATTTAATAATCTACCGTATTTTTCGGACTATAAGACGCACTTTTTTTCCTCCAAAATTTTGGAGGAAAATGGGGGGTGTGTCTTATAGTCCGAATGGGGGGGGGGGTATATGTGTATAATAAATATATATGCTATTGAACCCGTTCTACGCCCGGGTGGCGAGCATTTTTATTGGTATATGGTCTCCCATGTTGGTATGTGCTGCCCCCCTCCTGGTATTTGTGCTACCCCCACCATCCTATCCTGGTATGCGTGGCTCCCCTCATCCCCAATCCTGGTATGCATGGCTCCCCTCATCCCCAATCCTGGTATGCGTGGCTCCCCTCATCCCCAATCCTGGTATGCGTGGCTCCCCTCATCCCCAATGCCATTATGCGTGGCTCCCCTCATCCCCAATGCCAGTATGTGTGGCTCCCCTAATCCCCCCACTATACACACATCCCCAAAAAAATAAACAGTTATACTCACCTTTCTTCTCTGTACTTCAGCGCTGCAGCGTCCTGTTCTGCCGGAGGCCGGGGGAGGAGTGCGGCGACAGAGCACAGCGCCGTCCGGCGCCAATTTGCTGAAGACACACTGTAAATGTGTCTTCATAAAAATGGCGCCGGATAGTTCTATGCGCACGCGCCGATCCGACGTCTCACTCCGCCCCCGGTCTCCGCTGAAGAGAGGCGCCGCGGCAACGCTCCTCCCGGTCAGGTAAGTATGGCGCCGGAGATCGCAGTGTGCGTTCAGTGCCTACACACACCGCGATCTCCGACGCCATACACCTCTTACCTGTAACGGCTGGATGCGGTCTTCTGTCTGGAGCCAGACTATGCGTCACGCATGCGCAGTCTATCGAGGCTTTGGACCGAGACCCGCATCCCCGGTTATATTATAGATGTGGGGTGTGAGGGAAGTGGTAGCAGTGGAGGAGCGGGGCACAGGAGGCAGCGGTGCAGCCTACACTGTCCCTGCTGCTAAAGAAAATGAATATTCACTGCTCCTTAATAGCAGCACACAGTGTAGCCGCGCTGCGGCTCCTGCTGCTGCCGGAATCGCCTGTGCCCGCTGTTAAAGGGCATGAATATTCAACCTCTCTCCCCGCCCATGGGCGTGGGGAGGGGGTGAATATTCATGCCTTTTAATAAGCGGGCACACGCTATAGCCCGGCAGCAGCAGGAGCCGCAGCGCGGCCAAGCTGTGTGCCGGCTATGAAGGAGAGTGAAGTCACTGCTCCCCGCGCACACAGACCCGGCGTGGGGAGCAGTGACTTCCGGCAGCTGATCTCTCCATGTGAGCCGCGCATGGCCGTGACGTGCGGCTCACATGGAGAGATCAGTGCGGGCGGACAGGAGGAGAGAGAAGAAAGGTGAGTATAAGTGTTTATTTATTTATTTTTTTTTTTAAGTGCAGTCTGATGGGGATTAGGGGGACCATGCATATTAGGGTATGGATGAGGGGGCCATACAAAACAGGATAAAGATGAGAGGGCCATACATACCTGGACGGGGATGAGGGGTGCCGTGCGTACCTGGACGGGGATGATGGCCACCGTGCGTACCTGGACGGGGATGATGGCCACGTATAAAAGGAAGGGGGTTGGGCATATATGCCAGGATAGGGGATATTGTCAGAATTGGGTATTACCCCTATACCAGAAGACCCCCTCCTCCTTAAAAGTGCATCATGAACAATTTTTTTGCTTAATTTTTTTTTTTATTTTCCTTCTTTAAAACCTAGTTGCGTCTTATGGTCCGGTGCGTCTTATAGTCCGAAAAATACGGTAATTGCTTTTCTAATATACTTTAATTAAAAGTTAATCTAAATTTATCTAACTGGGGTGTGTTTGTATGTGTGTATATATTTGTTTTTTTTACCAACTTCCTGTTTGATAACATTTAGTTTGAAAATCCCCAGTGCATGCTGGGATATGAAGACGGACGTGATCAGGAGCAGAGGCTGCGGTCCCTGCTGCTGCCTCTTTCCCCACCCTGAATGAAGCGTCATCAGTGATGCCTGTTTCAGGGGCTGGGCTAGTCCCTGCTACTCTGCACATGTGTCGGTTGTCAATTCTAACTCTCAGTGGCTCAGCAGGATCTTGTCACTGTGCAATATTCTTTTTAATGCACAGCGTTAGGGATTCCTCAGAGACGGCACCGTGGAGATCACGCAATATATCACCCTGCCGTCACTGTGTCACGGATTTCGTCCGGAATCGCGAGCACACGATCCAGATTACTCGACAGTTCAGCAGTTTTTGGGGATTGCGAATCTCAAGAATGCTACCTCCCGGAAGCTAAAATACGATAAATGAGGGGCCAGGTGAAGAAAGCCATAGCAAATTCGGTCATGTCCCTTGGAGGTGCAATGTACCTGTTGGGTACCCTGATATCGTGGGTTCTGTGAGCACAATACCATTCCAGGGTTTTACAGTGGGATCTGCTACAAAATGAAGTTTCTCTTAAGGGGCACTTGGAAGGGAAGATGTCCTTATCACCCCAGTCAGTAAAATCTTTATAGAGGTTAGGCTCATCCTGCCACCAATCTCGAGGGGTTCCCTGGGTACTTGGGGTCACTAGCACAATTACCACAGATGCGAGTCCCAGAGGGTGGGGAGCCCAGCGGACCTGGTCAGATATCGAAAAGGGTCTCTCCTCCAATGCAAAAGAACTTTTGTCGGTCCGAGCTCTGCTGTGCCTGTTTGGGGTGAAGTTCGGGTCCTAGGAGGCATCGACTATGCAGCCTGCACAGCAGATCACAGCCCGGGCACCGCGTCTCCGGGTAAGTCTCCACCTTGTGAGTTGTTTCTTGTGCAGCAGCCCCATGCAAGTTGCTCCTCTCTCCTTGGCCAGTTCATGCTGAAGACTGAGCTCCTCTGCCCAATCTAGGAGCTCAATAGCCCTGATCACGTCAGTGGTAGCCCAGCGCTGCTGGATCAGATTTACAAATGGCAAACTAATCAGCCCTAGGCATTTCTAATATGTGCAGAGCAGGCGACATAAGTCTGACCGGTGTCCTCATAGACCTTTCCTCAGCCGGGGTCTAATAGGAGCAGTAAGATGGCCGTCATGGGGTCCATTGTTAGATCTCGGCTGCCATAGAAACTCATCGGCACCATGATCGCGCCTCCCTCTCCTGTCTAAAGTGCCTAAATGCTGTGGAAGCCCCCTACTGTGTTATACAGTGGATTAAACTGCCAGGGTCAGCGTTGGCTCCACTGTCGGTGGCTGAGGCAGGAGCAGGACTGTGTTATACAGCCACACTTCTGCCGCAGATCTTGTAAGAACCCTGACAGGACCTGCCTGATGATAATGTGTCCTATAGAGCGGGTCTTGGTACCAGACTGCCCTGTACATATTCACCACTAGCTGGGAACCAGTTACTTACAAGGTCTAGTTTCGGATGTGTTTCCAGGATCTGTAGTTGTCAGCATTTTATCCTTAAGGCCGAGTTATAATATCACTGTAACACTCTCGCCCTGTACCTGTATACCTGCCCTGTGTGCTGCACAAAATTCTATAACAAAGTGTGTGTACACAGATATCTATCTCCTGAATGGTATTACTGCTAGATCTCCTGTACATAGAAATATGAGGTTCTTAGCGCACATTTTGAGCAAATTGTGCGAGCCCATCTGCCAACGTCAAGGCGACCTCTTCAGATGGGTCCCTACACTAACTTAGTAACTGGGACTAGTTTTTTGTATTATTATTACCACCATTTTTACTATTTATTATTATTGCAATAATGCAATTAATTGTAACTGTTATAACACTAATTAAAAAAATGTAATTCAATTTTTTTTATTATACTTGTGATTCTAATAATGGTATTCCTAAAATCCCTATGCCTAAAGCTGTTGATCCAGAAGTAGGCAAAAACCCCAGGACACCTAACGCCAATTTATTTCATAGGGGAAAAAATTCCTTCTTGACCCCTGGAAAAGGCGAACAGTCCTAGGACCCTGGATCAAAACTAATAATGTTATTACAAGTTATATAATATTATACTAATTATTGTACTACTGGAGTTATTTTAATTTGTTTTTATAAATCTAACTATTTGATATGGTTATTATTAACATTGTGCTATCTTATTACAGTATTATTCTTCTTTCCTATCACTACTAATACTGCCCTATACCTACAGTGTTGATCCAGAAGAAGGCAAAAACCCCAGGACACCTTCAGCCAATTTGTGTTACAGGGGAAAAATTCCTTCTTGACCATGAGAAAAGACGATCAGTCCTAGAACCCTGGTTCAAACCTAATTATGTTACTAGTTATGTAATTACTATTACTGTACTAAATGTACTACTACAGTTGTTTTTAATATAGTTTTTTTTATATATTTTGTCTTATGTCCTGCTTTCTTATTAAAGTACTACTCTAACTTTTCTATAACTATTTAATATTACAGTATTGATTGAACTACGTCTATAACTATTTTTATTTACTCTTTGTTCTTTCTATAGATAGAAGTAGTTTATATTATTATCCTGCTATCTTATTACAGTATTATTCTTCTTTCCTATTACTACTAATACTACCCTATACCTACAGTGTTGATCCAAAAGAAGGCAACAACCTCAGGACACCTTCAGCCAATTTGTGTCACAGCGGAAAAATTCCTTCTTGACCCCGAGAAAAGGCGATCAGTCCTAGAACCCTGGATCACACTGTTATTCTACCTACTACTATTACTACTGTTATTTTATTACTTTCTTACTATTATCACTAGTATTATTACTCAAATGACACTAATAATGATATACTACCACTAGATTACTACTATCCTGCGATTATTACTTTGGTGGATTTCTACTTACCAGCCGGTATTGCCGTATGATGTTATCGGCAGAGAGGTCTCAGTAGGATGGTCCACATGGTGTTCCTCTTTCCTCTCAAATACCGGTTGATGTAATGGCGGATGTTGTTCTGCTTCTTCCTTTATGTTGTAGGATCGACTCTTCTGTCCTCTTCTGTCCTCTTCTGTCCTCTTCTGTCCTCTTCTGTCCTCTTCTGTCCTCTTCTGTCCTCTTCTGTCCTCTTCTGTCCTCTTCTGTCCTCTTCTGTCCTCTTCTGTCCTCTTCTGTCCTCTTCTGTCCTCTTCTGTCCTCTTCTGTCCTCTTCTGTCCTCTTCTGTCCTCTTCTGTCCTCTTCTGTCCTCTTCTGTCCTCTTCTGTCCTCTTCTGTCCTCTTCTGTCCTCTTCTGTCCTCTTCTGTCCTCTTCTGTCCTCTTCTGTCCTCTTCTGTCCTCTTCTGTCCTCTTCTGTCCTCTTCTGTCCTCTTCTGTCCTCTTCTGTCCTCTTCTGTCCTCTTCTGTCCTCTTCTGTCCTCTTCTGTCCTCTTCTGTCCTCTTCTGTCCTCTTCTGTCCTCTTCTGTCCTCTTCTGTCCTCTTCTGTCCTCTTCTGTCCTCTTCTGTCCTCTTCTGTCCTCTTCTGTCCTCTTCTGTCCTCTTCTGTCCTCTTCTGTCCTCTTCTGTCCTCTTCTGTCCTCTTCTGTCCTCTTCTGTCCTCTTCTGTCCTCTTCTGTCCTCTTCTGTCCTCTTCTGTCCTCTTCTGTCCTCTTCTGTCCTCTTCTGTCCTCTTCTGTCCTCTTCTGTCCTCTTCTGTCCTCTTCTGTCCTCTTCTGTCCTCTTCTGTCCTCTTCTGTCCTCTTCTGTCCTCTTCTGTCCTCTTCTGTCCTCTTCTGTCCTCTTCTGTCCTCTTCTGTCCTCTTCTGTCCTCTTCTGTCCTCTTCTGTCCTCTTCTGTCCTCTTCTGTCCTCTTCTGTCCTCTTCTGTCCTCTTCTGTCCTCTTCTGTCCTCTTCTGTCCTCTTCTGTCCTCTTCTGTCCTCTTCTGTCCTCTTCTGTCCTCTTCTGTCCTCTTCTGTCCTCTTCTGTCCTCTTCTGTCCTCTTCTGTCCTCTTCTGTCCTCTTCTGTCCTCTTCTGTCCTCTTCTGTCCTCTTCTGTCCTCTTCTGTCCTCTTCTGTCCTCTTCTGTCCTCTTCTGTCCTCTTCTGTCCTCTTCTGTCCTCTTCTGTCCTCTTCTGTCCTCTTCTGTCCTCTTCTGTCCTCTTCTGTCCTCTTCTGTCCTCTTCTGTCCTCTTCTGTCCTCTTCTGTCCTCTTCTGTCCTCTTCTGTCCTCTTCTGTCCTCTTCTGTCCTCTTCTGTCCTCTTCTGTCCTCTTCTGTCCTCTTCTGTCCTCTTCTGTCCTCTTCTGTCCTCTTCTGTCCTCTTCTGTCCTCTTCTGTCCTCTTCTGTCCTCTTCTGTCCTCTTCTGTCCTCTTCTGTCCTCTTCTGTCCTCTTCTGTCCTCTTCTGTCCTCTTCTGTCCTCTTCTGTCCTCTTCTGTCCTCTTCTGTCCTCTTCTGTCCTCTTCTGTCCTCTTCTGTCCTCTTCTGTCCTCTTCTGTCCTCTTCTGTCCTCTTCTGTCCTCTTCTGTCCTCTTCTGTCCTCTTCTGTCCTCTTCTGTCCTCTTCTGTCCTCTTCTGTCCTCTTCTGTCCTCTTCTGTCCTCTTCTGTCCTCTTCTGTCCTCTTCTGTCCTCTTCTGTCCTCTTCTGTCCTCTTCTGTCCTCTTCTGTCCTCTTCTGTCCTCTTCTGTCCTCTTCTGTCCTCTTCTGTCCTCTTCTGTCCTCTTCTGTCCTCTTCTGTCCTCTTCTGTCCTCTTCTGTCCTCTTCTGTCCTCTTCTGTCCTCTTCTGTCCTCTTCTGTCCTCTTCTGTCCTCTTCTGTCCTCTTCTGTCCTCTTCTGTCCTCTTCTGTCCTCTTCTGTCCTCTTCTGTCCTCTTCTGTCCTCTTCTGTCCTCTTCTGTCCTCTTCTGTCCTCTTCTGTCCTCTTCTGTCCTCTTCTGTCCTCTTCTGTCCTCTTCTGTCCTCTTCTGTCCTCTTCTGTCCTCTTCTGTCCTCTTCTGTCCTCTTCTGTCCTCTTCTGTCCTCTTCTGTCCTCTTCTGTCCTCTTCTGTCCTCTTCTGTCCTCTTCTGTCCTCTTCTGTCCTCTTCTGTCCTCTTCTGTCCTCTTCTGTCCTCTTCTGTCCTCTTCTGTCCTCTTCTGTCCTCTTCTGTCCTCTTCTGTCCTCTTCTGTCCTCTTCTGTCCTCTTCTGTCCTCTTCTGTCCTCTTCTGTCCTCTTCTGTCCTCTTCTGTCCTCTTCTGTCCTCTTCTGTCCTCTTCTGTCCTCTTCTGTCCTCTTCTGTCCTCTTCTGTCCTCTTCTGTCCTCTTCTGTCCTCTTCTGTCCTCTTCTGTCCTCTTCTGTCCTCTTCTGTCCTCTTCTGTCCTCTTCTGTCCTCTTCTGTCCTCTTCTGTCCTCTTCTGTCCTCTTCTGTCCTCTTCTGTCCTCTTCTGTCCTCTTCTGTCCTCTTCTGTCCTCTTCTGTCCTCTTCTCAGGAAACGTAACCAGACATTAGGAGCAATCCTCAACTGACAGCGCCATTACTGACCTCATCCCGCTAAGTAAAAGTGTTTTTCCTGTTTTACACAGAATGCAGACTACTGTGCAGCAACGTATACTCCCGAGGGGCCGCAGGAAACTGGAGTGAATAATGTCCTCCTCTTCCTTTGGATTACGCTTATGCCGTGTTCTCACTGGTGCTATTGGCTTCCATTGGAGATTTAAGCTTTTTGGTATTTTTGATGCTGTATAGTTAGTCACAAAGTTACCTGAGACGTAATAAATAGCATTAAAGCTGCAGTAATTTTTTTATGTAGACTGCTCAAAAAATAAACGGAACACTTAAACAACAGAATATAACTCCAAGTAAATCAAACTTCTGTGAAATCAAACTGTCCACTTAGGAAACAACACTGATTGACAATCAATTCCACATGCTGTTGTGCAAATGGAATAGACAATAGATGGAAATTATTGGCAATTATCAAGACATCCTCAGTAAAGGAGTAGTTCTGCAGGTGGGGATCACAGACCACATCTCAGTACCAGTGCTTTCTGGCTGATGTTTTGGTCACTTTTGAATGTTGGTTGTGCTTTCACACTCGTGGTAGCATGAGACGGACTCTACAACCCACAGAAGTTGCTCAGGTAGTGCAGCTCATCCAGGATGGCACATCAATGCGAGCTGTGGCAAGAAGGTTTGCTTTGTCTGTCAGCGTAGTGTCCAGAGGCTGGAGGCGCTACCAGGAGACAGGCCAGTACACCAGGAGACGTGGAGGGGGCAGTAGGAGGGCAACAACTCAGCAGCAGGACCGCTACCTCCACCTTTGTGCAAGGAGGAACAGGGGGAGCACTGCCAGAGCCCTGCAAAATGACCTCCAGCAGGCCACAAATGATCCTCCTTAAGACTGTCAGAAGGAGCTCACTGATAGATTCTCAGTTAGCTAATTTTGCAGCCAGGAATAGACAGTGCAGCACAGATGCTACAGAAGGCAACATTTTTAATGAAACTCAATTACAGAAATCAATTTTAGTCCCAAATACTTGCATTAAAGTAAAAAAAACAAATGGCCCCAAATATGGACAACCGCTTTAACTCCTTACCAACATCTGCCGTACGTGTCTGGTATAAGTCAGTAGCGGGTGTATGGAGCAGAGTCAGCTCGCCCCGTACATGGCAGATAGTGGCTGTGACAAACAACCAGGACCTGCCGCTAAGAGCTGCGAGTGGAGTGAAGATCTGTCCACCACTGTTAACTTGTTCAGTGCTGCTGTCAATCACTAACAGCAGCATTAACAGTGCACCGGCATTGGGACGCATCGTTCCATGCGCTCACCGGCGCTCCTGTGACACGATCACAGGCCGCAGATGGACTGCTATGACATCCGGGGGTCTGCTGAAGCCTCCGTGCCTGTCATCATAAAGCTTCATTTGGGCTGTAAAGAAGACCGTGATTTTGCTATATGGAGCATTACTGTGGTATCGCTGTATATAGCACAAGCAATCAGATAATGTATACAAATGCAGTGAAAATTAAAAAAAAAGTTTAAAATATTAAAACCCCACACGTTCAACTCACCTCCCACTAAAAATAAAGATAATAAAAATATACACATTTGTGGTATGGTCTCTTTCAGAGAAATACAATCTATCCAAATATAAAAAGCAAACGATCAGTGAACACAGAAAAAAATCCAAAAAGCCAAAATTGCATTTTTTTCGTTCGCCACAAGACTGCAGAAAACCCTGTAAGAAGCGATGACCATGACATATGTGTCCCAAAATGTTATCAATAAAGTCCTCTTGCCCTTCAAAAAATAAGCTCCACACAGCTCCATCAACCCGAAAAATGAAAATGTTACGGGTCTCAGAAAAAATGGTGACACCATAAAAAAAAGTTTTTTCTTTTGCCAAAACTCTTGGAGAAGTTTGGTGTTGCTGTGATCACACTGAGGAGTAGGATCCTATTACCAGGTCATTTTTACCACACTATGTGCGCCGTTAAAACCCTTCCCAGATAAACAGGGTCAGGCTTTTTTTTTCCTCGCACTTTTACTGCACTTGGAATGTTTTTCCCGTTTTCTAGTACTATGTGGTAAATGAATGGTGGGATTTATAAGTACCGCTCATCCTACAAAATAACAAGACCTCACACTATGTGGACAGACATGAAAAAGTTATAGCCCTTGGAAAAAGCCAAGGAAAAAACAGAAAAAACCATCAATTGGTTCTGTTGGGAAGGGGTAAAGCTGAAGAAACGCATGTAAGAGCAGAATATGGAGGAAGGTGAGATATCACAGGCTGGTGGATACTACCTGCTCCATCGCTGGCAGAGTAACCCATCCCCATGGAGGCCGCTGAGATCTTCTCTTGTAGAAACGGATCCAAAATCTATAAAACATGGGGAACAGTCAGCAGAGGGTTTGGTGATTGGCTCATATTGGCGATATACCCAGGGGCATTACTGGGCACAGGGAAGATTGGGAATGAATAGGATTGGCTGTCAGATATGTGATCTCTTCCATTAAAGGGGATGTCTAGTTGGAACAAGTTCTCACTGATCTCTGGATAGGTGATGACTCTTAGATCGGTGGGTTTGGCCGCTATGACCCAATCAGCAGAACAGCACTTATAGATAGAAGTGAGCGAAGTGCAAATGTTCAGCCGCCGGTCCGTTCATTCTCTATGGGGGGCGCTGTACTCAGCTTTCTCCTGCATAGAGAATGAATGGAGCGGTGGCCGGGGAGGTACTAGCAGGGATTAGTTGGGTTCCCAGCAGATCTAGAAGTTGTCACTTATCATGTGTTGGGGAATAATGACTTCTCCTCTGATAAATGTGCTGATTCCTGTCAGTTGTGGTCGCTGAGTGCGTGTGATGGGATGCGGCTCCATCCGTTATATTATATCACGTCTTATACCTATAATCTCGCTGATCGCAGGTGTCTGTCTTCACACTCAGATGAGATGGAACAAACTGACCATATAGAACTTTTTTTTTTTTTCTTCAAATTCAAACCGAGCAATCCTATTGGCTGAGTATGAATGCAGTTACCATGGTGACAGAAGTAGCTGCAGATTTAAAGGGACAAGATACTAATATTGTACTAAAGTGTATTTTATTATATACTTCACATAACTGACTGGGTACACCTTGGTGCTGGTGGGATGGCTTTTTTTTTTTTAATCAAACAACATGTTTACTAAGTACCCTATATTATATATATTTCCTATTGCTTTTTACTTACTTATAGCAGGGTATATGTTCATATTGTTTCTATTCTAAGTTTGTCGATTTTCTAATAGATGGTGGCAAACTTCTTCCTGGCCTTTGAAGCACAGCTTTCAATTATTCCTGTCGTAAACAAGGTAAAAAGCTTCGAGCCGAGCACGATCAGACTCCTTCAGTCCCGCAGCAGGTAAATCTGTGAACATCGCCGGCACTCCTGCTGTTCCTAGTACCGATCCCTCTGAGCGGCTGTGCAGTAATGAAGGCTGGATTCACCCCAAACTTGCTCGTCTTTTTTTTCGATTTCCAGTTCTGGTAATTAGTGATACACATGTGTATATCCAGTGGTCAACTCAAAACCTATGTATGGAAAATCAATTGTTTGCTGTATGCATCTCATTTGTAGGATGCACACTATTCATTTCAATATGGAGCGGAGTAGGAGGAGACTTTCATTACTGTTCCCTTTACTTCCTCCCTGCTGATAGGAAATGCCATGCTGTTTGCTTGTGTCCTGTGATTACAGCAGCCTGCAACAGTTTTCAGCGTGCACTCCCCGGCTCAGGCATCAAGCAGTAAATGATAACATTAAAACGCTGCTACCCCTTTGTTAGTCACTTTTTTATCTTCTTCCCCTTCTACGAATGCTATAGTCCGTTATTCTAGAACTGCTCTGAAAATGGTTCTCTCTGGAGTGTTGGGATTTGGGTTTGTGGTGGGTTATGGGAATTGAAGTTCAGATACTTTGTTCATATTTTTACTATGGAATTACTATGTCATGTATGTTATTTGAAAGATGGAATATTTGTAGTTGGAGTTTTTCAATAAAAATGATTTGATTAAAAAAAAAATGAAATTAAAATTCCTCTGTTCTTGAGAAAGCATAGGATTTTACTAAGAGGTAAATTGCACGTTCCTTGTTTTCCGGGCACTTTACATTTTTGCTAGTTTTGTACGATTACACAATCCCTTTTATAGGCCAGGGCCAGTTGTACATCTCTCCCTAAACTCCTGTTCACACTATATTTTAAGCCAGTTTTATTCTATGGTTTCTAGATGTTGTCCAGCTTTGATAAATAATTAGTATTTATACTTTTGCTTTTAGATAGACTTGAAGAATGCAGATCCGGAAAGGGTGGAGAAACAAATTGAGAAGATGTTTGACGTTCCCGCTAGTGACTGTATCCGGGTACGATGCGCTCCAGATCAAAATCATTCCTGTAGGCAAATTTAACTCCGCTGTCTGCACCTTGTCTTTTATTTTTTTCTACAAAATGTGGCTGGAAAAGGGGCAATGTAGCGAGGAATTTACATCAATTTTTGGTGTTAAAAGCACTCTTGCAACTTTTAGAAATTGGGCTTGGTAAGCCACACAGGTCTAAGAACGACCCATTGGGGTTTTACGTGTTAAAAAAATGATCATATGAAAGATTTTGTGATCTGCGTTTACATGATTGTAATAACAACATTAAAGCCCCATTCAGATGTACAGGTTTTATCCGTGAGAAACTGAGCAGAATGATATATAGGTTTGTGGGAGAAGATTCAGTATAAATTGTAATTTATTCATTAGATTTGAGAGTCCTCAGTGGTTGATACCTTTAATGGCTAACGGAAAAGATGGTAACAAATTGCAAGCTTTCCAGACGACTCAGGCTTCTTCATCAGGCAGACCTGAGACCTGAGTAGTCTGGAAAGCCTGCAATTTGTTACCTTTTAATGGCTAACGGAAAAGATGGTATCAACCACTGAGGACTCTCAAATCTAAATACTCTTCTATCTACTGGCTAATACGGTACAAAGATAGATGTTTTTCCTGTATCAATTTATTCAGTGGAATCCTGCTGTTTGTACAGATGAGTCCAGTGGGCGGTCCTACTAGTGATTGACAGCTATCTTTGCCTGCATAGTCATACAGGGAACTGTCAATCACTTAGTAGGACCGCCCACTGGACTAGTGTACATACGGCAGGACTTTTCACTGCATAAAATGCCAGTTTTGCTGACTCTCTTCCCACAGATATGTCTATCAGTCTGATCAACTTCTCTGCTCTACAACACCCCCTACAGATCTTATACCATTTCAACATGACAGGTTCCTTTAATCACCTGCAGATGACATAAGTAGCCATGTTCTGTGTGGCTTACGGAGGGGCTTGATTGCTTGTCAGCTTCAAACAGGTTTCATTTCTTCTGATTCGTTGGAGCCGAGTTCTAAACTGTATTAAGAAATTCATTTCTCTGTTTATTTCTATTAGATGTCGGGGAAGCTTGGAACAAATGTGGAAAGTGTTCTTCAAGAAGTTGTCAGGAGGCTTCCACCGTGAGTACGGACTAATGCGGCTCTATCCATCTTCTCTTTATTAAAGGGAACCTGTCACCTTGGAAAATGCTATGTACCTGCAGGTATAGGGTTAATCTGCATATAAATATTGTTACAATGCTGCCCGACCGCCTTATTGATAGTGTAGGTACCGGGAGAAAATTAACTTCTTTCCTCCCTGCAGCCGCCGGCCTTCACTCATCGTTGTGCACGGAGCGGCTACAGTCTTGGATCACAGCACCGCTCTCTATATCAGGGGCGACGGCTGTAAACCCGGCCTGGATTTTGATTGACAGCTTGCTCTGCACAGATGCGCTGCAGAACCACTTAGAATCTGAGTGAAGGGGTAGTATGTTCACAGATAGAGAATATGGCTCATCCACGTGCAGATCTGCTCCACGTCCGATTACATATTTGTGGGAGAAACCCTAGTGGCAGCCTCATATTTCTGACATGGATCCTCTAGCGCTATTTGTGAAACTGCGGCTCCCAGCATAACTTGATGAGAGACCGTCAGTCTGCTGGGACCTGTAGTTTCACTACAGCAGGAGTGTCACAAGCTGCGGACCTCCGCTCACTCCAGCACTGGTCGGCATTTTCAGCACGTGAACGTACGCTATGCTTTCTGGAGACACAAGGGTGTAGATCATTTTATCAAACCCTTGACTGTAAGTTTGCTGAACCCTAAGTGGATTATATTGTTCCCACAGTTTCAGTTTTGGACCATTTAAGGGGAATTTAAAGGGTTCTGGCCACTGATTTTCCTTAAAGGGGATCAGTATCCCTGTATGTCTTTGTATATACTTGATAAAGACCTATAACAGGTCGAAACGTTATGTGATGGCGGAATAAACTTTGTCTTTTGGAATTCATCACTCTGGACTGAACGCTGTTTACTCACCTTTATCCCCCTTAACAGGATGTCTTATTTTTGTGTTTTAGTCCCAAGATTGAAAAGGGCAGCCCTCTTAAAGCCCTGCTGTTTGACTCCACGTTTGATCACTACAGAGGCGTCGTAGCAGCATCGCCCTGTGTGGAGGTGACGTGTGTAAAGGCAATAAAATCGTGTCTGCCCACTCTGGCAAGTGCTATGAAGTCAATGAGGTTGGCATATTGACCCCAGAGGAAGTGGCAGCCGAAAAACTAAGTTTTTTTTTAATAATTTTATTAGCCTTTCCCTCTGTCTTCACCAATCAGCCCTCTGTATTGATGATCAGATCAAAGATCTAGACAGGGATTGTCTCACGCTGCATCTGTGGCACCCCAGGGGTCTGGTTCCACAGTAACGGCAATGTTATGTCTGAGAGCAGGTGGGAGGTCTCTTGGTCAGGAATCCTATGCATGCCACACCTCCTGCCCAGTCCTGGGAGGGGAAGAACTTCCCCTGTATAAACCTGGGGCTGAGGCAGGGTTAGAGAGTTGAGAGGGAGAGTTCAGCCAGGAGGGCTGACAGGGAGCTGTGGCTCCGGCTGGGCCCAGCTCCTGGGCCATGCCAGGAGTAGAGAAGAAGTAGAGACAGAGAAGCAGATATAGGAAAAGAACATCAGGAGCTCTGTGGGAGCAGTGCTACAAGGAGTCAGGGGCTGGCAGCTGCAGAGCTCGCCCTGACTGAGAAGTTATCACCGGACCCGGAGTCCGAGGCTGTGGGGACTAACTCCTATCCAGCAGCAGAAACCGACCGGCAGGGGATTGCAGGTCCTCTGGCCCAGAAACCCGAAGGCACGGTCACACGCGTGGGACCAGCACCGCCGTCGTGGAGCGGAAGCTATTAGAAGGCCCCGAGTCACCGGCCATACGGGTGAGCACCACACGGTACACTCAGGGACGTGGGCTACTTATACCCGCCTCTAGCAAGGTAGCCGGAAGAGTATCGTTAGTTTGGGAGGCCTACAACTCCGTCTGGCCAGGGGAGATCCCATCTGCTCAAGGACTGACCAGGCCCCAATCGCTAGCCAGTACTCCGGGAGGGTCTATCTTTGTCACCAGTAAAGACCCTGAACTACACCGTACCGTCTCCGAGTGGTTCCTGCTACCCCCATCATCCACGTCGGTTGCCCTGAGGCCATACCCCTCCCGTTGGGGGTTATACTATCACGCTGCACAATCCTACCACCGGCCTCAGCGGTCTGCCCTGCAGCAGCAGCTCCTTAGCTGTACTCAACGGGTGGCGTAGTTGTCCAACATCAACCGCTAATACAGCGCCACTTAGTCTGACTCCCTGGGCACGGACCGGATCACCGCCACGAGACTACAACCCTCAAGAGATCCGGCTCCGGGTAAGCTCCCGCGTGCGCAACGCAGCGCGACACAGGCCCAGGGGCGCGTCACATCTCCTTCCTGATTGTATCACTGAGAAGACAGAAGCTGCCCCATCCCATTCTCCAAGAAATGCAGAACCCAATGCATCTGCTGTCCGTGATCCGCTTATTGTCAGAGGACATCATTAGGGACTGCATTTTCTCATTGCTTAAGAAATTGTTGGGGGATCCTGCTAATTGCTGAATAATAAAACTGCAGCACCGCTCCATTTAAAGCAGTGTTTCCCAAACTCCAGTCCTCATGGCCCCCAACAGGTCAGGTTTTCAGGATTTCCTCAGTATTACACATGTGATGAAAGTATCATCAAGGAATCAGGAATTCTCTCACCTGTGCAATACTATGGAAATCCTGAAGACATGACCTGTGGGGGGCCGTGAGGACTGGAGTTTGGGAAACACTGATTTTAAAGGGACTGTCAGCACAGAATGACTGTTGAAACCAAGTACAAGTGCTCCGTGGATCACGGCGTGGGCCAATCCTTTATATACACCTTCCCACCTGCTTGTTTCACCTCTGTCTCCTTCCTTCTCTGGTTCTATGAAGCCAGAGCTGTCAATCAAAGAGGAGGGTGTGGATAGAGGGAAAACAAGCAGGTGGGAAGGTGTATATAAATGATTGGCCCCGTCATGAAGCACCGAGAGTTGGGGCTTAGTTTGAACAGTCATTCTGTGCTGACAGTCCCTTTAGGTGGACGAGATCCAGATGCAGCTCATTTCACCGCGTAAGGCTGTGTGCCCACTATGCGTTTTTTAAGCGTTTCCGCAGCGGCAATTCCGCCGCAGGAATGCTTAAACGCTTGGTAGAAGGTCTGCAATGTTCCTCAATGATAATCCGCATGTGCTGTGCACATGCTGCGGAAATTTCCGCTGCGGATTATCATTGCGGAAAAATCCGCAGCACTACCAATTATTTTGCGTAAGTGCGGCGTTTTTGCCGCCATTGACTGGCATTGAATCGCTTAATATCCGCATGACTACATGTACACATGCGGATATTAAGCGATTCAATGTGTGGATGGTACCCGGGTCTGGAGAAGAGGAGACTCTCCTCCAGACCCGGGTACCATAGTACCTGTTAAAAAACAAAGAATTTAAAATAAAAAATAAACCTTATACTCACCTTCTGATGGCCCCCGGTCTCCTTAGTGATGCATTCTGGCTCCCCGGCGGCTCGCGATGGTCTAAAAGGACCTTTCATGACGTCATTTAGTCATGTGACGGGTCGCATTGGATAAGGAGACCGGGGGCCATTGGAAGGTGAGTATAATGTTTTTTTTTATTTTTTACCATTTTTATTCTTTTTTTTAACTAACTTGGTCACACTATATAAAATCCATGCCGGTTGCATGGATTTATATAGTGTGACCAAGTTGTCAAGCACTTTTCCATGTGATGCTAAAATCGCTTGGAAAGCGCTTGACAACCCGCATGCGAAATCGTATGTGCAAAACGTGTGACAAACGCTTGTCCCTGGCTGAAAAAAACGCATGTAAAATCCGCATGCCAGGGAGATACAGAAACGTTCAGGAAAAAACCGGAGCATTTCTGCATCGTGGGCACATAGCCTTAGAGTGCCGCTGTGCAGGCAAAGACAGCATCCCCCTCTTTCTGAGAATCAGTGGGGCTTGAAGGGGTGCGGCCCCCCATCAGTTATAAAGCCATGTCATGTCATCAATCATATGAGTGTTATGTGGCAATGGCATTGTCTTGACAGCCAAGGATCCTACTGAAGGCCTCCATGTCTTCCATGATTGTACAACTATGAAGCCCGTCCCATAACTGGGATTAATATCAGATTGGTCATTTTACTCTACACTGTAGCGGTAAAGCCATTGGATGTTTTCGGGGACCTGAGCCTGCAAAGTTAAATTCTCCCGTTACATCATTTTTGGCTTCACCACATCTGTTCGTGTTAAAACTAAAAAAAATATCTTCTAGAAATCCTATCGAGAGGATGATGGAATGAAAAAGAAAAAAAAAGATGAAGCGGCAGAATCTCTGGAGTTTATTTTGTTCACTTTGCCTCACCAAGAAAAGTAATAAAAAGATCAGAAAATATTTATAAAAACTACAGCTCTAACTGCAAAAAAAGCCCAGATACAACGAATCTACTGAAAAAAAGCCCAGATACAACGAATCTACTGGAAAAAAGCCCAGATACAACGAATCTACTGGAAAAAAAAGCCCAGATACAACGAATCTACTGGGAAAAAAGCCCAGATACAACGAATCTACTGGGAAAAAAGCCCAGATACAACGAATCTACTGGAAAAAAGCCCAGATACAACGAATCTACTGGAAAAAAGCCCAGATACAACGAATCTACTGGAAAAAAAGCCCAGATACAACGAATCTACTGGAAAAAAAGCCCAGATACAACGAATCTACTGGGAAAAAAGCCCAGATACAACGAATCTACTGGGAAAAAAGCCCAGATACAACGAATCTACTGGAAAAAAAGCCCAGATACAACGAATCTACTGGGAAAAAGCCCAGATACAACGAATCTACTGGAAAAAAGCCCAGATACAACGAATCTACTGGAAAAAAAGCCCAGATACAACGAATCTACTGGGAAAAAAAGCCCAGATACAACGAATCTACTGGAAAAAAAGCCCAGATACAACGAATCTACTGGAAAAAAGCCCAGATACAACGAATCTACTGGAAAAAAAGCCCAGATACAACGAATCTACTGGAAAAAAAGCCCAGATACAACGAATCTACTGGAAAAAAAGCCCAGATACAACGAATCTACTGGGAAAAAAGCCCAGATACAACGAATCTACTGGGAAAAAAGCCCAGATACAACGAATCTACTGGAAAAAAAGTTTTATAGCTTTTAGAAGGCAAGGATAAAAAAAAATTGTAAAAGTGAAGATTATCCCACATGCACTTTGTCACCCAAGGATCTGCATAAACTGCAGCCGGCCCATCTCAGCACCACTTCTTTTGTTTGTGCTTTTTCCTTATTGCTTTCTGTGTCTTTTTAAAAGGGTTTTTCCATCATTTTTTTAAAGTAATTTTTTCCGATATCCAAATCATTTAAAATTGTGTACGACCCTGTGCAGGATATAATAGAGCGACATTTTATCACACTAGGAATATTCTTATAGTGCCACTAGATGGCGCTCTAATCCTGCATGCAGTACTGATGCTCCTGTCTGCTGCTTTCTAGGAATATACATGGATGTTTGGTGCCCAGGAGAGAGCAGAGCTGAAAGGGGATTCTGTTATTAAAGCAAATAAAATGTCAATACTGTGTTATGGAAAGTTCTGCAAATTAAAATACAATTTTGTGTTTTTATTGCCATTCAATACAAATCTGTTGTGGCCGCATGATGGTTCTCAGCTGGTTACAGTGCGATTAGCAGAGCTCTCTGATGTGGTATTTAGGCTCTGGGAAGTTATAACATATATGTTGATAGATCCAAAATAGTTTTACATCCAAAATTCAGTGCTGACTAATGTCACAGCATTTCTGACTTAAATGAATGTAACTAGATGAAATACTATTTTTGCTGCATGCAGCCACCACCAGGGGGAGCTGTTGACATGTGATTATGTACAGCTAGTATTGAACCCAACCGCAGCAGTAGAAGTCTGTCTCCAGTGAGCGCCCTCTAGTGCCAGCTGTATATAGTTGTAGTGAACTCATGCAGTGCTGGGTCTCAGAGCCGTTGCTACCTTCTTTTATGGTAGATTTGTACAGTTATATGAAAAAGTTTGGGCACCCCTTTTAATCTTAAGCTTAATGTTTTATAAAAATTGGTGTTTTTGCAACAGCTATTTCAGTTTGATATATGTAATAACTGTTGGACACAGTAATGTTTCAGCCTTGAAATGAGGTTTATTGTACTAACAGAAAATGTGCAATCTGCAGTCAAACAAAATTTGACAGGTGCATAAGTATGGGCACCTCACCAGAAAAGTGACATTAATATTTAGTAGATCCTCCTATTGCAAAAATAACAGCCTCTAGTCGCTTCCTGTAGCTTTTAATGAGTTCCTGGATCCTGGATGAAGGTATTTTTGACCATTCCTCTTTACAAAACAATTCCAGTTCAGTTAAGTTTGATGGTCGCCGAGCATGGACAGCCCTCTTCAAATGATCCCACAGATGTTCAATGATGTTCAGGTCTGGGGACTGGGATGGCCATTCCAGAACATTGTAATTGTTCCTCTGCATGAATGCCTGAGTAGATTTGGAGCGGTGTTTTGGATCATTGTCTTGCTGAAAGATCCATCCCCTGCGTAACTTCAACTTTGTCACTGATTCTTGAACATTATTGTCAAGAATCTGCTGATACTGAGTGGAATCCATGCGTCCCTCAACTTTAACAAGATTCCCGGTGCCGGCATTGGCCACACAGCCCCAAAGCATGATGGAACCTCCACCAAATTTTACTGTGGGTAGCATGTGTTTTTCTTGAAATGCTGTGTTTTTTTGCCGCCATGCATAACGCCATTTTGTATGACCAAACAACTCAATCTTGGTTTCATCAGTCCACAGGACCTTCTTCCAAAAAGAAATTGGCTTCTCCAAATGTGCTTTTGCATACCTCAGCCGACTCTGTTTGTGCGTACTTGCAGAAACGGCTTCTTTCGCATCACTCTCCCATACAGCTTCTCCTTGTGCAAAGTGCGTTGTATAGTTGACCGATGCACAGTGACACCATCTGCAGCAAGTTGATGCTGCAGCTCTCTGGGGGTGGTCTGAGGATTGTCCTTGATTGATCTCACCATTCTTCTTCTCTGCCTTTCTGATGTTTTTCTTGGCCTGCCACTTCTGGCCTTAACAAGAACTGTCCCGGTGTTCTTCCATTTCCTTACTATGTTCCTCACAGTGGAAACTGACAGGTTAAATCTCTGAGACAGCTTTTTGTATCCTTCCCCTGAACAACTATGTTGAATAATCTTTGTTTTCAGGTCATTTGACAGTTGTTTTGAGGAGCCCATGATGCCACTCTTCAGAGGAGATTCAAACAGGAGAACAACTTGCAAGTGGCCACTTTAAGTAGGTTTTCTCATGATTGCATACACCTGGCTATGAAGTTCAAAGCTCAATGAGGTTACAAAACCAAAAAAAGGGCTTTAGTAAGTCAGTAAAAAGTAGGTAGGAGTATTTAAAACAAGAAAATGATAAGGGTGCCCATACTTATGCACCTGTCAAATTTTGTTTGAATGCAGATTGCACATTTTCTGTTAGTACAATAAACCTCATTTCAAGGCAGAAACATTACTGTGTCCAACAGTTATTACATATATCAAACTGAAATAGCTGTTGCAAAACCACCAATTTTTATAAAACATTAAGCTTAAGATTAATAGGGGTGCCCAAACTTTTTCATATAACTGTACCTGATATTCAATGTAGAATTTGATGAATCTGCACTAATTGTGAATATATATTACTCTCATTGTTTCCTAGATATGCTGGGCAAGTAGGTTATCTAATGGCTGGGATGAAGGACGCACAGGAAGCACAAATAGGAGACACTCTGCATTTACTGAAGCAGCCAGTGGCTCTGCCCGGCTTTAAGCCTGCGAAACCCATGGTGTTTGCAGGTGAGTTGAACCCTAATACAAATTAAATGGTCGCTGTACTTGATCTCATTCCATAGATAATGTGCAAAATCCCTTTATAAAATTCAATTAAGTTGGAGTTACTTTTCAGGGGTTAGATAACCTAAAAGTGTCGGCCGGTAGGGTCTCCCTTCTGTCTAAGTGTAATTTGTCTCTAGCAGCAGCAACCCCCCTATATGGATTACCGGAAGTGGGGCTTGGCCTTCGTCTCTCTGCTCCTGCCTGTCAAACTGTATATGCAGGCTTAACAGAGATTCAGTCTTTCAGTTAATTGCAGGCATTTCATTAAGCAATGGCGGAAGCAATACGTGCTGAGTAATGAGAGAAAGGATGTCCCGGGACCTATAGTGCTGACAGAATGCTGATAAGGAGCAATCGTCCACTCCAAAAGAGTGGATGGCAAGTTACAGAGCATGTGTATTGGTACTGTTCCAGGACATACTGTTTTATCTACAGTCCATTTAGAATCAAAACTCTGTTCTACATAATATTGTACATGGAACAGAGTATTATGCCAATGTAACTACAACTCGCATCGAAGTCAAAATCTCGGCAGAATTACACCTATAGCCCCCTCAGACTATGCAAAACACCAATTGAGCTTTAACAACTTCAGCTCAAGTGCTCAAAAACTGTGTAACGGAGTCGGAAAGCTATTGTACAGTATACAGTATATATTTTATTAGCGTAATATTAAAGACTGTATTACAAGAGCACTTAGTTCAAGATTCAGCCTCCAGATGGCGTGACATCAGAGATTAGACACATCTGCAAGAGCGTCCTCAACAATGAATATATAGTCAATCACAAGGACTAGACGTGTAATGGATTAGTACAACAGTATAACGAGTGTTGTGTAGAGATGAGCGAACCCGAACTGTAAAGTTTGGGGTTCATACCGGACATCTAGTGTCCAATGCTGAACTCCGAACACTGGCAAGTCCGTTTTAAGAGAGAGAGAGACCTCCTAGCCCTTACTACAACCATTTTACAGCATCAAAGTTTGTGTCTCCATTGTCTTCTATGGGGTTCGGGTTCAAGTTCTGGTACCCGAACCAAACTTTGGACTAAAGTTTGGTCGAAACCGAACATCCACGGGGTTCGCTCATCCCTAGTGTAGTGTAAATTCTACGTATTTTGCGCCTGAGTACCAGTAATGAGGAGATCCTTACCCATTATGTGCCTGCCACTCTCCTAAACACGCGTTTCACTTTTTTAGCTTCTTCAGAGGGTCACAGAGTATACCAAACACTGCCCCCCAGGCACCAGATGTAACCCACTATATCCATTCCTTTAAGGCTAAAGTTACAGCTATAGAATAGATTGACCTTGACAATTCAAGTGCTTTCTTGTGGGAAGTATGTGCACCCCCCGATCATTTCAGTGGAGAGCGACCATTCCCAGCCACCTCTATTGAGAATCCATGACAGACACAGGCGCTGTACCCTCGCCTGTCACACTTTAGTAATCCTACTAATTCCTTGTAACAGCCAGGAACGCCTCCACGATTGGATTAGGAACGGTGATCACAGAGTAGATAAATGCCAGAGAACCTTTATTCTGCAGCCGCATTTTTCATCCCATTAGACTCGGCCTATTTTACAGAAGCCGAGATAATTGAGGAGAGATGTAAGGAAGGAACCTCACGATCCTCCAGGACTAGTCAGCTCAGAGCCGTGATGTGTGGACAAGGTTTTTCTACATTGTCAGGAATTTAGGGAGCGCTGCAGCAAGGGGGTTGGTAATGACACGCCACCGTGACACATAATGCATGGACTGTCTCCTCTCATTTGTTCTTTGAAGCTTGTTTTTCTCGTGAGTGATGCTCGGCGCATGAGAAAAGCCCAAACAATTAACATCAAATGGGTTTTCTGCGATTTGTAAAATCCTGCGCCCCGCTGATCCCCCGCTGCGGCTCCCCATAGGTGGATTATAATGAGGGCAATCCGGGCTACCGCCCGGGGCCTCGGGTCTCCATGGCCGGATTGCCCTCATTATATGTGCAGCCCCGCGGCACATACCGGACCACTCCCCCAGCAGCGGTGCACAGCCGCTGCTTCTTCTTCGGCCGGGCCAGCACTGCAGCAGTTAACTTCCCTGTGCTGGCCCGGCCGCGTCACTGCTAGGAGACACGGCCCTGTGCGCGGCCGTGTCTCCTAGCTGTGACGTCACGCAGTGCGCGCCCGGCCTGCACTGCTACTTACCACCGGAGAGGAGCAGGAGCCAGGAGGACTGGAGCCGAGCCGGGGGATGGTGAGTGTGTGTGTGTGTGTGTGTGAGTCTGTCTGTGTGTATGTATGTATGTGTGTGCAGGCAGATATCATTGTGTGATGTCGGTTTATATGTATTTTTGTGTTTCAAATGTGTTTATGCGTGTATGTATATGTCTGTATATGTTTGTGTGTGTGCGTGACTGCGTGCGGCCTCCTGCTGAGTATAGATGGCTACGTGCGGCCTCCTGCTGTGTATAGATGGCTACGTGCGGCCTCCCGCTATGTATAGATGGCGCAGTGCGGCCTCCTGCTGTGTATAAATGGTTACGTGTGCTCAATATTGAGTCATAAAATTACCTGCCAGGGACATGCGGATGTGAAGCGTTCTTCACATGCATTTCCGCATGCGGGTTGACAAGCGCTTTCCAAGCGATTTTAGCATCACTTGGAAAGTACTTGACAACTTGGTCACACTATATAAATCCATGCAACCGGCATGGATTTATATAGTGTGACTGTAAAAGAAAGGTAAAAAATAAATATATACTTACCTTCTGATGGCCTGTCGACGTCAGCGGTCGCGTGACCCGTCACATGACTAAATGACATCATGGCAGGTCCTTTTCAGACCATCGTGAGCTGCCGGCAAGCCAGGACGCATCGGATAAAGACACCGGGGGCCATCAGAAGGTAAGTATAATATTTATTTTTTATTTTAATCTTTTTTTACAGGTTCTATGGTACCCTGGTCCGGAGGAGAGTCTCCTTTTCTCCAAACCCGGGTACCATCCGCACATTGAAACGCATGGAATCTGCATGTACAGATCCAGTGATGCGGATTCCATGTGTTCCAATGCAAGTCAATGGCGGCGAAAGCGCCGCGCTTCTGCAAAATAATTGTTATTGCTGCGGATTTTTCCGCAATGATAATCCGCAGCGGAAATTTCCACAGCATGTGCACAGCACATGCGGATTATCATTGGGGAACATGGCCGACCTTCTACCAAGCGTTTTTTAAGCGTTTCTGCAGCGGAATTGGCGTTGCGGAAAAGCTTAAAAAACGCGTAGTGAGCACACAGCCTAAAAAAAATTATTATAATTAATATTGTGCCAAATTAATTTCACGTGAACTATCACATGATCTATCACAGGGGATGTGTGTATGTGTATGTGTATGTGTATGTGTGTGTGTGTGTGTGTGTGTGTATGTGTGTGTGGGGGGGTGGTGTGTGGGGGGGGGGGCCCGCGCCTTCTAAACTGCCCGGGGCACTTGCTACTCTTAATCCACCCCTGTGGCTCCCCCACACCCACCACCATGCGGCCATACAATAATATAGTATTCGGACTATAAGACGCACCCCCCACTTTCCTCCAAAATTTTGGAGGAAAAAAGTGCATCTTATAGTCCGAAAAATACGGTAATTATTAAGAATAGGAGATTTATTTATTTTTTTTTTTTTTAAATGTAGGTACGATTCAATTATTCCCAAGATCTCACCCCATGGATGGATCCTTTGTATTTGCAATTGGTGGAGGAAGGGCATTGCTAACAATAGGAATTCCAGAGAATGGAGGACTTAACTACAACTCCCAGTATGTCCTTAGCAATGGTAAGGAGATACTGGGAGTTGTTACCAGTCATCATCAGACTGTGGACCATATAGGAACCAATGTACTGATTAGATGCAAGCAGTGGAACTATTAAACGTTTAAAAAGTAACTTACATTTTGGGATATATATTACATGATTTAGGTCCTATAATCATGAGACCCTGATCACTCAGAAGATCTCTTAGAAGTGAAGAGGTGAGGAGACATGACTGTGACTTTCTGCTGCATTTGCTCCGCTCAGTGTACTCTCCTATCTACTGAGCTGCGCTCTTCTAGGAGGTCTTTTAAGCAAAGGAGCAAAGGATTGGGGTCCCCACAAATCTGCTCAGAATTAATGACCCTAAACCACATTAAAAACATCCCAAAAGTTGATTTACTCTTTAAGGTTAATTTACACACACACACCACACACACTGTATACGCCGTACGCACCACACACACTGTATACGCCGTACACACCACACACACACTGTATACGCCATACGCACCACACACACTGTATACGGCATACGCACCACACACACTGTATACGCCATACGCACCACACACACACTGTATACGCCGTACGCACCACACACACTGTATACGCCGTACGCACCACACATACACTTTATACTCCATACGCAGCACACACACACTGTATACGGCGTACGCACCACATACACTGTATACGCCGTACATACCACACACACACACTGTATACGGCGTACGCACCACACACACACACACACACACTGTATACGCCGTACATACCACACACACACACTGTATACGGCGTATGCACCACACACACTGTATACACCGTACACACCACACTGTATACGGCGTACGCACCACACACACACTGTATACACCGTACATACCACACACACACACACTGTATACGGCGTACGCACCACATACACTGTATACACCGTACACAACACACACACTGTATACACCGTACGCACCACACACACACTGTATACGCCGTACGCACCACACACACACACACACATTGTATACGCCGTACACACCACACACACACACTGTATACGCTGTACGCACCACACATCCACTGTATACGCCATACACACCACATACACTGTATACGCCGTACACACCACACACACTGTATACGCCATACACACCACATACACTGTATACGCCATACATACCACATACACTGTATACGCCGTACGCACCACACACACACTGTATACGCCGTACACACCACACACTGTATACGCCGTACACACCACACACACTGTATACGCCGTACACCACACACACACACTGTATACGCCGTACACCACACACACACACACTGTATACACCGTACGCACCACACACACACACACACTGTATACGCTGTACATACCACATACACTGTATACGCCGTACGCACCACCACACACACTGTATACGCCTTACACACCACACACACACTGTATACGCCTTACACACCACACACACACTGTATACGCCTTACACACCACACACACACTGTATACGCCGTACACACCACACACACTGTATACGCCGTACACACCACACACACTGTATACGCCGTACACACCACATACACTGTATACGCCGTACACCACACACACACACACTGTATACGCCGTACGCACCACACACACACACACTGTATACGCCGTACATACCACATACACTGTATACACCATATGCACCACCACACACACTGTATACGCCGTACATACCACACACACACTGTATACGCCGTATGCACCACCACACACACGCACTCTGTATACACCGTACGCACCACACACACGCACTCTGTATACACCGTACGCACCACACACACGCACTCTGTATACACCGTACGCACCACACACACTGTATACGCCGTACACACCACACATCCACTGTATACGCCGTACGCACCACCACACACACGCAGTCTGTATACATCGTATGCACCACACACACGCACTCTGTATACACCGTACGCACCACACACACTGTATACGCTGTACGCACCACACATCCACTGTATACGCCATACTCACCACACACACACTCTGTATACGCCGTACACACCACACACACACTGTATACGCTGTACATACCACACACACACTGTATATGCCATACACACCACACACACACTGTATACGCCGTACGCACCACACACACACTGTATACGCTGTACATACCACACACACACTGTATACACCGTACACACCACACACACTGTATACACCGTACACACACTGTATACGCTGTACATACCACACACACACTGTATACACCGTACACACCACACACACTGTATACACCGTACGCACCACACACACACTGTATACGCCGTACACACCACACACACACTGTATACACCGTACACACTGTATACACCGTACACACCACACACACACTGTATACGCTGTACATACCACACACACACTGTATATGCCGTACACACCACACACACACACACACACACTGTATACGCCGTACGCACCACCACACACACACGCACTCTGTATACAGCGTACGCACCACACACACGCACTCTGTATACACCGTACGCACCACACACACGCACTCTGTATACACCGTACACACCACACACACACTGTATATGCCGTACACAGTGGCGTACTGCCAATGGCGGCAGACCAGGCGACTGCTATGGGGCCCGTGAGCCGAGGGGGCCCATAGCAGTCCAGGGGTGGATATACCGCCACCGGTGCAGCTGCGCCGGGTCCCCACCATGCAACTGCACCAAGGGGCCCACAAGGTGCAGCTGCTCCCTGCACGCGGCGGTCAGGGAGTGATCCCTACAGCTCCGCTGCTGTCAGGAGGAGAATAGCAGCGGAGCTGGAGGGTTCATCCTCTACTTCCTCCCTGACCCAGGCGCGCGCAGCTTGATGACGTCATCATGCAGCGCGCGCCTGGGTCAGGAAGAAAGCTGCCGGCAACCAGGAGGATGCTGCTGCAGGGGAGCGAGCTGAAGTAAGTTTTTTTTTTTTTTTACTGAAATGCTGGGGAGGGGATGGGGCTGGGAAGAGCAATAATGGGGCGGCTAGAGCTGGGGAGAGCAATGATGGGGATGGTGGGGAAGGGGAGAGCAATGATGGGGGTGCTGGGAGAGAGCAATGATGGGGGTGCTGGGAGAGAGCAATGATGGGGGTGCTGGGAGAGAGCAATGATGGGGGTGCTGGGAGAGAGCAATGATGAGGGTGCTGGGAGAGAGCAATGATGGGGGTGCTGGGAGAGAGCAATGATGGGGGTGCTGGGAGAGAGCAATGATGGGGGTGCTGGGACAGAGCAATGGTGGGGGGCTGGGAGAGAGCAATGATGGAGGTGCTGGGACAGAGTAATGATGGGGGTGCTGAGAGGAAATGATGGGGGTGCTGGGAGAGAGCAATGATGGGAGTGCTGGGAGAAGCAATGATGGAGGTGCTGGGACAGAGCAATGATGGGGGGCTGGGAGAGAGCAATGATGGAGGTGCTGGGACAGAGAAATGATGGGGGTGCTGGGAGAGAGCAATGATGGGAGTGCTGGGAGAGAGCAATGGTGGGGGTGCTGGGACAGAGCAGTGGTGGGGGTGCTGGGACAGAGCAATGACGTGGGTGCTGGGACACAGCAATGACGTGGGTGCTGGGAGAGAGCAATGACGTGGGTGCTGGGAGAGAGCAATGATGGGGGTGCTGGGAGAGAGCAATGATGGGGGTGCTGGGAGAGAGCAATGGTGGGGGTGCTGGGAGAGAGCAATGGTGGGGGTGCTGGGACAGAGCAATGGTGGGGGGCTGGGAGAGAGCAATGATGTGGGGCTGGGAGAGAGCAATGATGGAGGTGCTGGAACAGAGAAATGATGGGGGTGCTGGGAGAGAGCAATGATGGGAGTGCTGGGAGAAGCAATGATGGAGGTGCTGGGACAGAGCAATGATGGGGGGCTGGGAGAGAGCAATGATGGAGGTGCTGAGACAGTGCAATGATGGGGGTGCTGGACAGAGCAATGATGGGGGTTGGGAGAGAGCAATGATGGGGGTGGTGGGACAGAGCAATGATGCAGGTGCTAAGAGAGAGAGCAATGATGGGGGTGTTGGGAGAGAGCAACGATGAGGGTGCTGGGACAGAGCAATGACGTGGGTGCTGGGACAGAGCAATGATGGAGGTGCTGGGACAGAGCAATGATGGGGGTGCTGGGAGAGAGCAATGATGGAGGTGCTGGGAGAGAGCAATGACGGGGGTGCTGGGAGAGAGCAATGATGGGGGTGCTGGGAGAGAGCAATTATGGGGGTTTCACTTTGCTTGTACTGTGAAGCCTTGTATGTTTTCCGTGTGCACATAGCCTTACAGTTAATTGGGGAGAGTCACAGAGACTGAATAATTTATATTATTGGCCGGTGCAGATTATAGTTAATGGGGGGCACAGTGCTGCTTACCACTTTATATTTTGATTACTAGGTGGTTAATAGTATATTAATGGGGGGGTTACATATCTGGATTCGAGGACGCAGAGCGGGGGAGACACATGTATACATACAATATGTGACCTTGTTATTTTCTAGGCTGGAGATCATCGTGACAAGACGAGACGTGGCTGGGAGATGTCGACATGAAGGTCTGACCAGATGGAGAAGAAGCAGAAACCGGCTCTGATCAGATGACACGTCTGCGGTAAGTGCCTGGATGTAAATATTATTCTGTATCTGCACTGTGCGACTTGGAGTGATAATGTTATCTGTAAAATCCCTTAGGCTGTACTCTCACATTTGTGTGAAATGTCCGTGTGCTGCCAGATCTTTTTATCGGATGGTCCACGGACTCGTACAGTTTTATAGATCCATTCACACATCCATGAAAATCACGGATCTGAGAATGAGATCTAAGAGGGTCAGAGAATGTCCTGTTCTGATCCAATATTGAGGATTAGAATAGGACATGCTCAATGCAGGGCAGCACACCGACACTGCACACAGATGCAGGAATGTAGCCTTATTATGTATAGCACAGTCCCTTAGTATATAGTGTACTCACTTATTATGTATAGCGCCATCCTTAGTTATATAGTTTCCTCTTTTATTATGTATAACACCCTCCCTTATTATGTACCATCCTCTCTAGCGGCTCACAGTTGGGGGATCATACTGTGTTGGGGACAGCATACTTTACCCTGGGAGTTGAGGTGGGGTACAGTAGGGTCATTATACTGTGCATGTGGCGGAATTCACCATGGGGGTATTATACTGTGTTTGGGGGGCCCTTTTATTGGCATCACACTTTATGGGGCAATGAAAGAGATCTAGGACATCAGCAGGAGGAAAATTACTATGTAAAGATGGAAAGTTGTGAGATCTGATCTTTGGTGACTCTGACAATTATTTATTTTTTTTTTTGGGGGGGGGGGGGGCAATTAGAGTTTCTGCTATGGGGCCCCATGATTCCTATGTATGCCCCTGGCCGTACATACCACATACACTGTATACGCCATATACACCACCACACACACACACTGTATACGCCGTACGCACCACACACACACATACACTGTATATGCCGTACGCACCACCACACACACGCACTCTGTATACACCCTGCGCACCACACACACACACACTGTATACGCCGTACGCACCACACACACACATACACTGTATATGCCGTACGCACCACCACACACACGCACTCTGTATACACCCTGCGCACCACACACACACACTGTATACGCCGTACACACCACACACACACATACACTGTATATGCCGTACGCACCACCACACACACTGTATACACCCTGCGCACCACACACACACACTGTACATGCCGTAAGCACCACACACACACTATATACGCCGTACGCACCACACACACACACACACACACACACACACAGTGTATACGCCGTACGCACCACACACACACACAGTGTATACGCCGTACGCACCACCACACACACGCACTCTGTATACACCCTGCGCACCACACACACACACACACACACACCCTGTATATGCCGTAAGCACCACACACACACTATATACGCCGTATTCACCACACATACCCTGTATACGCCGTATGCAACACCACACACACTGTATACGCCATACGCACTCCCCACACACACACTGTATACGCCGTACGCACCCCCCCCACACACACTGTATACGCTGTATGCACCACCACACGCACTCTGTATACACCCTGCGCACCACACACACACACACACACCCTGTATATGCCGTAAGCACCACACACACACTATATACGCCGTATTCACCACACATACCCTGTATACGCCGTATGCAACACCACACACACTGTATACGCCATACGCACTCCCCACACACACACTGTATACGCCGTACGCACCCCCCCCACACACACTGTATACGCTGTATGCACCACCACACACACTCTGTATACGCCATACGCACCACACACGCTCTGTATACGCTGTACGCACCACCACACACACTCTGTATACGCTGTACGCACCACACACACAATGTATACGGCATATGCAGCACACACATTGTATACACCGTACACAATGTACCAGGGGAGGAGTCCTGAGGAGATAATTTGCATATTTCCACTGCATTTTGGGGTAAGTGAAGAGTCTCCGCGAGCTCAAAGAACACTGGATTTTGGCTGTTGGAGCTGAAAAGAGGACATCGGTAGCATTTTGAAGCATTTCACTGTTTTCAGAACATTAACAGTAAGAACATGGAAGAGTCCAGGAGCCATTTGGTGAGCTGCATATCCTGCTACATGTTCACAGACTTGCCAGTGGAAAAGCCAAACTTCACATGCCAGAAATGCAAGCTTGTGTCCCTGTTGGAGGAAAAGTTGCGAAATCTAGAAGAGAGGTTAACTACCTTGAAAATCATTAAGGAAGGTGAAGAGTTCTTAGACAGAGCAGAATTATCTCTTCATGATTCAGAAAGAGAAGAAATTCGAACTGCACCTGACGAAACAGAGGAATGGAAGCATGTGACCCAGAGAAGCAGGAGGATCGAGAGGCAGTCAGCACCCATACTGCTCAGGAACCAGTACCAGGCTCTCACGCAGGAGAACCATGAAGAAATACAGCAAGATAAGACTTTGCCAGCAATGAATAACCTTGTAAGCCCTCAGAATCCTCCTGGATGGAGAAAGAAGAATGTTGTGAAGAAAAAACGAAGAGTGGTGGTCATGGGGGATTCCCTGTTAAGAGGAACAGAGGCCGCTATCTGCAGACCAGACATAACCTCAAGAGAAATGTGCTGTCTTCCTGGAGCAAAAATTAAAGATGTGTCTGACAGGATATCAAGGCTCTTCAGACCTACAGATCACTACCTATTCCTGCTAATACATGTGGGGACAAATGACACCGCCAGAAAGGACCTGGAAACCATCTGCAGTGACTTTGAAGACTTAGGCAAGAAAGTGAAAGAATTGGGAGCGCAGGTGGTCTTCTCATCCATCCTCCCAGTGGATGACCATGGAACAATGAGGTGGAATAAGATTCTACAGGTGAACAACTGGCTACGTCGATGGTGCCGTCAACAAGGATTTGGATTTCTGGATCACGGGATGAATTACCTATACGATGGACTACTTGCTAGAGATGGGGTGCACCTTACGAAGACTGGAAAACATGTATTTGGAAGTCGCCTTGCTACACTCATCAGGAGAGCTTTAAACTAGAACAATGTGGGAAGGGAAGCAAAAGGCCAGAAAAAGCCATACAGCTGACAAATACTATTGAGATCTCTGCTACTGGAAGTGGAAAGAAAGAACAAAGACAAAAAAATCTAAATAAAAATATGGGAGGAAGAGAAACCAATCACAAACTAAAATGTTTTTATACAAATGCACAAAGCATGGGCAACAAACAAGGAGAATTGGAACTACTAATGCAGGAAAAGAAATATGATGTCATTGGAATCACTGAAACTTGGTGGGACGATACACATGACTGGAATAAAAGGCTAAAAGGATACAACTTATTTGCAAGAAACAGAATTGATAAACGAGGAGGAGGTGTCGCATTGTATGTTAGAAAAGCGTATATCTGCACAGAGATTGAAGCTTCAGAGACTGGGAGTTCTGTGGAAACTGTTTGGGTAAGAATACAAGGAGAGAACAACGGAAAGGACACCATTGTAGGCATTTACTACAGGCCACCTGGGCAAGCTGAAGATATGGATGAACTCTTTATGTATCAAATGACCAAGTTCTCCAAAAAATATGACGTAGTGGTCATGGGAGATTTCAACTATCCAGACATTTGTTGGGAATCTCTCTCAAGTAAAACTAACAGGTCAAGCAAATTCTTATCCTCTCTTGCTGACAACTTTATCTTCCAAAAGGTAGGGGAGAAAACAAGGGGATCTGCTACTTTGGATCTAATCCTTATAAACAGGGAGGAAATGGTTGAGGAGGTAAAAGTGGCTGGGACCCTAGGAGGCAGCGATCATGCTATTATAGAATTTTGGATAACTAGAGGAGGAAGACATGTGAAGACTCAAACTTCAAGGTTAGATTTTAGAAAGGCAGATTTTAAGAGACTCAGAAAGAGAATAGGAGGGATCCAATGGCTGGATGTCCTTAAGGACAAAAATGTCCAGGAAGGATGGGAAATTTTTAAAAATGAGATTCTCAAAGCACAATCGTTAACAATCCCGAAAAGTAGGAAGAATGGGAAGCATTTAAGGAAACCAGGATGGATGAACACAGAACTTAAACACATGCTAAAAAGAAAGAAAGAAATGTTCATTAAATGGAAAGAGGGAGGCATATCTAAAGAAGATTATAATGCAGTCTGCAGATCCTGCAGGGCACGTATCAGGTTAGCTAAAGCTGACAATGAATTAAGGCTTGCAAGAGATGTCAAAAGCAATAAAAAAGGATTTTGGGGGTATGTCAAAAGTAAAAGAAAAGTCAAAGATGCTATAGGATTTTTACAGGATGAAAATGGAGAAATGGTAAGAGAGGATGTTGAGAAGGCCGAACTTTTTAATTCCTATTTTGCATCTGTTTTCTCTCAGAAAGAAAATGTAACATCAACTGATTTTCACTGTCCTTTTAAAGGAATAGAAGAATCCAAGTTATCTGTAAACAGAAAGATTGTGAGGGAATATTTAGCTAACATAAATGAGTTCAAGTCTCCAGGTCCAGATGAATTACACCCCAGAGTACTGAAGGAGATCGTAGAAGAAATTTTAGAACCACTCTCCATAATCTTTGAAAATTCTTGGAGAACAGGAGAAGTCCCAGAAGACTGGAGAAGAGCAAATGTTGTTCCTATCTTCAAAAAGGGGAAGAAGGTGGACCCAGGGAACTATAGGCCGGTGAGTCTGACTTCTATACCAGGAAAGATCTTTGAACAAATTATTAAACATCATGTATGTAAGTACCTGGATAAGAATGAAGTGATTAACCAGAGTCAGCATGGGTTTGTAACTAACAAGTCATGTCAGACTAACTTAATATCCTTCTATGACAGAATCACTGACTGGGTGGATCAGGGAAATGCTGTAGATATAGTATATCTTGACTTCAGCAAAGTATTTGACAAAGTATCTCACACCATCCTTATTGAAAAAATGACCAAGTATGCAATGGACCAGGCAACTGTTAGGTGGATTCATAACTGGCTTAGTGATCGGACTCAAAGGGTGGTTGTAAATGGCTTCACATCCAGCTGGATGAATGTCTCAAGTGGGATACCACAGGGCTCTGTCCTGGGACCTGTATTGTTCAACATCTTCATCAATGATTTAGATGAAGGAATTGAGGGTAAACTGATTAAATTTGCTGATGACACAAAGCTAGGAGGGATAGCTAATACTAGAGAAGAGAGAGAGAGGATTCAAAAAGACCTAAATAAACTGGAGCAGTGGGCAGCAACCAACAGAATGGTTTTTAACAGGGAAAAATGCAAAGTACTAAATCTGGGCAATAAAAATGAAAAAAGCATATACAGAATGGGAGGAATAGAGCTAAGCAACAGTACATGTGAAAAAGACTTAGGTATACTAATAGATCATAGACTGAACATGAGTCAACAGTGTGATGCAGCAGCAAAAAAGGCAAATACAATTCTGGGATGTATTAACAGAAGCATACAGTCTAGATCACGTGAAGTCATTATCGGTCTTTACTCCTCTTTGGTCAGACCTCATCTGGAATACTGTGTACAGTTTTGGGCACCACATTTTAAAAAAGACATAGACAAACTGGAACAAGTTCAGAGAAGAGCGACCAGAATGGTGACTGGTCTGCAAACCATGTCCTATGAGGAACGGTTGCAGGATTTGGGAATGTTTAGCTTGCAAAAAAGAAGACTGAGAGGAGACTTAATAGCTGTCTACAAATATGTCAAGGGCTGTCACATTGTAGAAGGATCATCTTTATTCTCATTTGCACAGGGAAAGACTAGAAGCAACGGGATGAAACTAAATGGGAGGAGACACAGATTAGATATTAGAAAAAACTTTTTGACAGTTAGGGTGATTAATGAGTGGAACAGGCTGCCACGAGAGGTGGTGAGTTCCCCTTCAATGGACGTCTTCAAACAGAGGCTGGACAGACATCTGTCTGGGATGATTTAGTGAATCCTGCTTTGAGCAGGGGGTTGGACCAGATGACCCAGGAGGTCCCTTCCAACTCTACCATTCTATGATTCTATGATTCTACACACCACACACACACACTGTATACGCCGTACGCATCACACACTGTATACGCCGTATGCAACACACACTGTATACGCCGTACGCACCACACACTGTATACGCCGTACGCACCACACACTGTATACGCCGTACGCACCACACACTGTATACGCCGTACGCACCACACACTGTATACGCCGTATGCAACACACACATACACTTTATACTCCATACGCAACACACACACACTGTATACGGCGTACGCACCACATACACACACACTGTATACGCTGTACATACCACATACACTGTATACGCCGTACACCACACACACACACTCTGTATAAGCCGTACTCACCACACACACACTGTATACACCGTACGCACCACACACACACACACACTGTATACGCTGTACATACCACATACACTGTATACGCCGTACGCACCACCACACACAGTGTATACGCCTTACACACCACACACACACTGTATACGCCTTACACACCACACACACACTGTATACGCCGTACACAACACACACACTGTATACGCCGTACACACCACACACACTGTATACGCCGTACACACCACACACACTGTATACGCCGTACACACCACACACACTGTATACGCCGTACACACCACACACACTGTATACGCCGTACACACCACACACACTGTATACGCCGTACACACCACACACACTGTATACGCCGTACACACCACACACACTGTATACGCCGTACACACCACACACACTGTATACGCCGTACACACCACACACACTGTATACGCCGTACACCACACACACACACTCTGTATAAGCCGTACACACCACACACACACACTGTATACGCCGTACGCACCACACACACACACACTGTATACGCTGTACATACCACATACACTGTATACACCATATGCACCACCACACACACTGTATACGCCGTACATACCACACACACACTGTATACGCCGTACGCACCACCACACACACGCAGTCTGTATACATTGTATGCACCACACACACGCACTCTGTATACACCGTACGCACCACACACACTATATACGCCGTACACACCACACATCCACTGTATACGCCGTACGCACCACCACACACACGCAGTCTGTATACATCGTATGCACCACACACAAGCACTCTGTATACACCGTACGCACCACACACACTGTATACGCCGTACACACCACACACACACTGTATATGCCGTACGCACCACACATTCCACTGTATACGCCATACTCACCACACACACACTCTGTATACGCCGTACACACCACACACACACTGTATACGCTGTACATACCACACACACACTGTATATGCCGTACACACCACACACACACACACACTGTATACGCTGTACATACCACATACACTGTATACACCATATGCACCACCACACACACTGTATACGCCGTACACACCACACACACACTGTATACGCCGTACGCACCACCACACACACGCAGTCTGTATACATTGTATGCACCACACACGCACTCTGTATACACCGTACGCACCACACACACTGTATACGCCGTATGCACCACACATCCACTGTATACGCCGTACGCACCACACACACGCACTCTGTATACACCGTACGCACCACACACACGCACTCTGTATACACCGTACACACCACACACACACTGTATATGCCGTACACAGTGGCGTACTGCCAATGGCGGCAGACCAGGCGACTGCTATGGGGCCCGTGAGCCGAGGGGGCCCATAGCAGTCCAGGGGTGGATATACCGCCACCGGTGCAGCTGCGCCGGGTCCCCACCATGCAACTGCACCAAGGGGCCCACAAGGTGCAGCTGCTCCCTGCACGCGGCAGTCAGGGAGTGATTCCTACAGCTCCGCTGCTGTCAGGAGGAGAATAGCAGCGGAGCTGGAGGGTTCATCCTCTACTTCCTCCCTGACCCAGGCGCGCGCAGCTTGATGACGTCATCATGCAGCGCGCGCCTGGGTCAGGAAGAAAGCTGCCGGCAACTAGGAGGATGCTGCTGCAGGGGAGCGAGCTGAGGTAAGTTTTTTTTTTTTTTTACTGAAATGCTGGGGAGGGGGTGGGGCTGGGAAGAGCAATAATGGGGCGGATAGAGCTGGGGATAGCAATGATGGGGATGGTGGGGAAGGGGAGAGCAATGATGGGGGTGCTGGGAGAGAGCAATGATGGGGGTGCTGGGAGAGAGCAATGATGGGGGTGCTGGGAGAGAGCAATGATGAGGGTGCGGGGAGAGAGCAATGATGGGGTGCTGGGAGAGAGCAATGATGGGGGTGCTGGGAGAGAGCAATGATGGGGGTGCTGGGAGAGAGCAATGATGGGGGTGCTGGGAGAGAGCAATGATGGGGGTGCTGGGACAGAGCAATGGTGGGGGGCTGGGAGAGAGCAATGATGGAGGTGCTGGAACAGAGTAATGATGGGGGTGCTGAGAGGAAATGATGGGGGTGCTGGGAGAGAGCAATGATGGGAGTGCTGGGAGAAGCAATGATGGAGGTGCTGGGACAGAGCAATGATGGGGGGCTGGGAGAGAGCAATGATGGAGGTGCTGGGACAGCGCAATGATGGGGGTGCTGGATAAAGCAATGATGGGGGTTGGGAGAGAGCAATGATGGGGGTGGTGGGACAGAGCAATGATGCAGGTGCTGGGAGAGAGCAATGATGGGGTTGCTGGGAGAGAGCAATGATGGGGGTGCTGGGAGAGAGCAATGGTGGGGGTGCTGGGACAGAGCAATGGTGGGGGTGCTGGGACAGAGCAATGGTGGGGGTGCTGGGACAGAGCAATGACGTGGGTGCTGGGACACAGCAATGACGTGGGTGCTGGGAGAGAGCAATGATGGGGGTGCTGGGAGAGAGCAATGGTGGGGGTGCTGGGACAGAGCAATGGTGGGGGTGCTGGGACAGAGCAATGGTGGGAGGCTGGGAGAGAGCAATGATGTGGGGCTGGGAGAGAGCAATGATGGAGGTGCTGGGACAGAGAAATGATGGGGGTGCTGGGAGAGAGCAATGATGGAAGTGCTGGGAGAAGCAATGATGGAGGTGCTGGGACAGCAATGATGGGGGGCTGGGAGAGAGCAATGATGGAGGTGCTGAGACAGCGCAATGATGGGGGTGCTGGACAGAGCAATGATGGGGGTTGGGAGAGAGCAATGATGGGGGTGGTGGGACAGAGCAATGATGCAGGTGCTAAGAGAGAGAGCAATGATGGGGGTGTTGGGAGAGAGCAAAGATGGGGGTGCTGGGAGAGAGCAACGATGAGGGTGCTGGGACAGAGCAATGACGTGGGTGCTGGGAGAGAGTAATGATGGGGGTGCTGCGAGAGAGTAATGATGGGGGTGCTGGGAAAGAGTAATGATGGGGGTGCTGGGAGAGAGCAATGATGGGGTGCTGGGAGAGAGTAATGATGGGGGTGCTGGGACAGAGCAATGATGGGGGTGCTGGGAGAGAGTAATGATGGGGGTGCTGGGAGAGAGTAATGATGGGGGTGCTGGGAGAGAGCAATGACGAGGGTGCTGGGAGAGAGCAATGATGGGGGTGCTGGGAGAGAGCAATTATGGGGGTTTCACTTTGCTTGTACTGTGAAGCCTTGTATGTTTTCCGTGTGCACATAGCCTTACAGTTAATTGGGGAGAGTCACAGAGACTGAATAATTTATATTATTGGCCGGTGCAGATTATAGTTAATGGGGGGCACAGTGCTGCTTATCACTTTATATTTTGATTACTAGGTGGTTAATAGTATATTAATGGGGGGGTTACATATCTGTATTCAGGGACGCAGAGCGGGGGAGACACATGTATACATACAATATGTGACCTTGTTATTTTCTAGGCTGGAGATCATCGTGACAAGACGAGACGTGGCTGGGAGATGTCGACATGAAGGTCTGACCAGACGGAGAAGAAGCAGCAGAAACCGGCTCTGATCAGATGAGCCGTCAGCGGTAAGTGCCTGGATGTAAATATTATTCTGTATCTGCACTGTGTGACTTGGAGTGATAATGTTATCTGTAAAATCCCTTAGGCTGTACTCTCACATTTGTGTGAAATGTCCGTGTGCTGCCAGATCTTTTTATCGGATGGTTCACGGACTCGTACAGTTTTATAGATCCATTCACACGTCCATGAAAATCACGGATCTGAGAATGAGATCTAAGAGGGTCAGAGAATGTCCTGTTCTGATCCAATATTGAGGATTAGAATAGGACATGCTCAATGCAGGGCAGCACACCGACACTGCACACAGATGCAGGAATGTAGCCTTATTATGTATAGCACAGTCCCTTAGTATATAGTGCACTCACTTATTATGTATAGCGCCATCCTTAGTTATATAGTTTCCTCTTTTATTATGTATAACACCCTCCCTTATTATGTACCATCCTCTCTAGCGGCTCACTGTTGGGGGATCATACTGTGTTGGGGACAGCATACTTTACCCTGGGAGTTGAGGTGGGGTACAGTAGGGTCATTATACTGTGCATGTGGAGGAATTCACCATGGGGGTATTATACTGTGTTTGGGGGGCCCTTTTATTGGCATCACACTTTATGGGGCAATGAAAGAGATCTAGGACGTCAGCAGGAGGAAAATTACTATGTAAAGATGGAAAGTTGTGAGATCTGATCTTTGGTGACCCCGACAATTATTTATTTATTTATTTTTTTTGGGGGGGGGCATTTAGAGCTTCTGCTATGGGGCCCCATGATTCCTATGTATGCCCCTGGCCGTACATACCACATACACTGTATACGCCATATACACCACCACACACACACACTGTATACGCCGTACGCACCACACACACACATACACTGTATATGCCGTACGCACCACCACACACACGCACACTGTATACGCCATATACACCACCACACACACACACACTGTATACGCCGTACGCACCACACACACACACATACACTGTATATGCCGTACGCACCACCACACACACTGTATACACCCTGCGCACCACACACACACACTGTACATGCCGTAAGCACCACACACACACTATATACGCCGTACGCACCACACACACACAGTGTATACGCCGTACGCACCACACACACACACACAGTGTATACGCCGTGCGCACCACCACACACACGCACTCTGTATACACCCTGCGCACCACACACACACACACACACCCTGTATATGCTATATGCACCACCACACACACACACTCTGTATACGCCGTACGCACCACACACACGGTATACGCCGTACGCAGCCTCTTGCGTGGTACCACCAGCAGAACACTGTCGCAAACATGCCGCCGCCGGGATCAGCCGAATGATTCACTGACTGCCGCCATCTTTGTACAGGAGGAGCGCAAGCGCAGTTTTAATGTGACCGCCGGTATCTGCCTGCACAAAGATGGCGGCGATCTGATTTACTGCGTGGGGAGACAGCTCAAACGAGAGAACACATGAGGGAAGAAGACAGCACAGGGGTGGAGAGAGAGAGCAGACAAGGGGGAGAGCACATGGGGTACACAGGTCAAAGAAGAGATCACATGAGAGGAGAAGACAGCAGATGGGGGAGAGAGAAAGTGCACAGAGGGGAAAGAGACAGAGCACAGGTGGGGAGACAGCTCAAACGGGACAGCACATGAGGGGAGAACACAGCACAGGAAGGAGAGAGACAGCAGACAAGGGGGAGAGCACATGGGGTAGACAGGTCAAAGAAGAGAGCACATGAGAGGAGAAGACAGCAGATGGGGGAGAGAGAAAGCGCACAGAGGGGAAAGAGACAGAGCACAGGGGGGAGACAGCTCAAACGGGACAGCACATGAGGGGAGAACACAGCACAGGAAGGAGAGAGACAGCAGACAAGGGGGAGAGCACATGGGGTAGACAGGTCAAAGAAGAGATCACAGACGGGAGAAGTCAGCACATGGGGGAAAGAGAGAGTGGATAGGTGGGTGAGCACATGGGGGGGAGAGATTCTCAACTGTGCAAAGCCTGCCCCCATCGTGACATTACTGCCCTCCCGATGAGACAGCATCGGGCCTCCATCTAGTATATACAGTACAGACCAAAAGTTTGGACACACCTTCTCATTTAAAGATTTTTCTGTATTTTCTTGACTATGAAAATTGTACATTCACACTGAAGGCATCAAAACTATGAATTAACACATGTGGAATTATATACTTAACAAAAAAGTGTGAAACAACTGAAAATATGTCTTATATTCTAGGTTCTTCAAAGTAGCCACCTTTTGCTTTGATGACAGCTTTGCACACTCCTGGCATTCTCTTGATGAGCTTCAAGAAGTAGTCACCGGAAATGGTCTTCCAACAATCTTGAAGGAGTTCCCAGAGATGCTTAGCACTTGTTGGCCCTTTTGCTTTCACTCTGCGGTCCAGCTCACCCCAAACCATCTCGATTGGGTTCAGGTCTGGTGACTGTGGAGGCCAGGTCATCTGGCGTAGCACCCCATCACTCTCCCTCTTGGTCAAATAGTCCTTACACAGCCTGGAGGTGTGTTTGGGGTCATTGTCCTGTTGAAAAATAAATGATGGTCCAACTAAACGCAAACCGGATGGAATAGCATGCCGTTGCAAGATGCTGTGGTAGTCATGCTGGTTCAGTATGCCTTCAATTATGAATAAATCCCCAACAGTGTCACCAGCAAAGCCCCCCCACACCATCACACCTCCTCCTCCTCCATGCTTCACGGTGGGAACCAGGCATGTAGAGTCCATCCCTTCACCTTTTCTGCGTTGCAGAAAGACACGGTGGTTGGAACCAAAGATCTCAAATTTGGACTCATCAGACCAAAGCACAGATTTCCACTGGTCTAATGTCCATTCCTTGTGTTCTTTAGCCCAAACAAGTCTCTTCTGCTTGTTGCCTGTTCTTAGCAGTGGTTTTCTAGCAGCTATTTTACCATGAAGGCCTGCTGCACAAAGTCTCCTCTTAACAGTTGTTGAAGAGATGTGTCTGCTGCTAGAACTCTGTGTGGCATTGACCTGGTCTCTAATCTGAGCTGCTGTTAACCTGCGATTTCTGAGGCTGGTGACTCGGATAAACTTATCCTCAGAAGCAGAGGTGACTCTTGGTCTTCCTTTCCTGGGGCGGTCCTCATGTGAGCCAGTTTCTTTGTAGCGCTTGATGGTTTTTGCAACTGTACTTGGGGACACTTTCAAAGTTTTCCCAATTTTTCAGACTGACTGACCTTCATTTCTTAATGTAATGATGGCCACTCGTTTTTCTTTACTTAGCTGCTTTTTTCTTGCCATAATACAAATTCTAACAGTCTATTCAGTAGGACTATCAGCTGTGTATCCACCAGACTTCTGCACAACACAACTGATGGTCCCAACCTCATTTATAAGGTAAGAAATCCCACTTATTAAACCTGACAGGGCACACCTGTGAAGTGAAAACCATTTCCGGTGACTACCTTTTGAAGCTCATCAAGAGAATGCCAAGAGTGTGCAAAGCAGTCATCAAAGCAAAAGGTGGCTACTTTGAAGAACCTAGAATATAAGACATATTTTCAGTTGTTTCACACTTTTTTGTTAAGTATATAATTCCACATGTGTTAATTCACAGTTTTGATGCCTTCAGTGTGAATGTACAATTTTCATAGTCATGAAAATACAGAAAAATCTTTAAATGAGAAGGTGTGTCCAAACTTTTGGTCTGTACTGTATATATATTACATGTTCTACAAGCCGGGCTTGTGGATTGTCCATTATTATAATATACAACATATAAAGTGCAGTGCAGGAGGGGAAGGCGAAGGACCTGACTAATCCCCCCAAATATTAATGATAGTGTGTAAAATAATCACAGGCTGCAATTACCCACAATGTTTTTTAGTTTGTTTTTTTAAACAATTAATATCAACTTTTTCTTGTGGTTGTAAAAGTGAAATAACAGTGAGAGCCATGATGACATCACAATGCACATGACATCATAGACATGACAGCTGGAGTAGAATGTATGAAGCTCTGCACCAGCGCCATCTTGTGTCACTAGGATCTGACAGCTGGAAGGGGACGAGTCCAGGTAGGGAGCACATTACTTTTAAGCTTTGGTATACTTATAGCGTATCCCCCGGATTTATCATGGATCTCCAGAAACACTCTGTAATAAGACATTTTCAGGACCACCCCTTACCTAAATGAGGAGTCACTGATGATCTGTTGATATGAACAAGTATGGCAGCTAAACCCCCAGCAATGAGCTGCTATATTGCTGGGGAAGCAGCGTTTTCCATGCCCCCTATAGCAGGAGGATGACAATGTGATGATACATATTTGTTGGGGGTCTTCCAGCTCTTTGCACTGGCTCCCCACTATGGCAGACTACAATGGAGCTCGCCCCCTATGTCACCCCTATGCTCTAGTAAGGCATGTAGATAGGGGGGCTCAAGTTGGGACATCTTTATGGGGCTCCATTTTTGGATCGTTTTGCCATTGACGTGGTAGAATTACAGCACTTTGTAACAGAAATTTAGTAGCGTATGCCATCATTCTCTGTTGTCAGCTCTTTTGCTCCTGTTGAATTCGGGGGGACATTGGAGTTGTAGTTACTGGGGTCAGGAATGGCAGGATGGGGTCCTGGGTGGTATTTTAGTACATAGAGCAGTAGGTAATATAGATAAAATAAAAGGCTCCTTTTTAAATGTGCCTCATAGAATTATAAAATGAGGTCGGGGTTTTGTCTTTTTATTGAATTAATTTTTTGTTGATGTTGTAAACTGGATCCATAAAAAGCAGTGAGAGTTTTAATGACATCACAGGGCGCGTGACATCATCGACATCCCATGACATCACAGATGAAATAGAATGTGCACATTTCTAAACCGGAATCATTTTATGTCTTTAACCCCGGACAGCTTGAAGGAGACTGGTCCAGGTAAGCGTCTCTTCACACAATCTTGGGGTCCTGTTTACACATCATGTAGCTGGGGGTGTTTGTGGTGAAGTTCAGCACTGCACCATTTTGCCCCCCAAAAAATCAGAGCCAACACATCTGTGTCATGTGCTTATTGCTGTGATTGTCAAGGTGATGCCTTTAGGGATCGCTGACACTGCTGAGTAGCCGGCATATAACTCGGATGAGTATAGCACTCACTCCAATGTTATACTATGGGGCAGTGCCAAATAGTGTTTATTTTCTCATGCCAAGTCGGCATGAGAAAAAAATTGCTGCATGCTGCAATTGGCAGAGTATATCAGACGACGCGCCCATACAAGTCTATGGATACGTGAAAAACATCGGACTGCACTCAGATGTCATCCGAGTGCAGTCCAATATACGCCGGCTGACTCACACAATTGAGAAGATGGAGAAATTAAATGCTCCATCTTCTCCACACCTGTGATCCGAATCTCGCATGCGAGAGAATTGGATCACAAACACAATATTGTTGATATTTTCCATTGAAGTAAAGCCCCCATAAGGCGAAGGTCTGGACAGTAAGAAACCCTTCCAGTGTCAATGACCACCTAATGGTTCAAAAATATCTACCCCACTTTTTGCTATAAAGTGTAGATTGAGCATCCCAGAATGCCAAAGGGGATCCAGAAACCAGAATATTTAATACCTTATTTCAATCAAACTTCACCAATCTTTTTTTTTTTTGGTTTGTCCCATAGGGCGGAACGTTAAGTCGTCTGAAGAAACGCAGTGAGAAGGCATTCGTCTTGACTAGCGGAGAGGTTACTCCTTTGCTACAGGAGTCTGACAGGTAAGTGGACATTTTATCTCATCCATCAATTCTTCCCCTTGTATATTTATTGCAGAATTGCCGTTTTAATCACCCAAAAAGCACATTGACCGGATATTTAACCAACTCACCACTTAGTTCAATCTAGCAATTTTAGGACTTCAATCCTGAAATACTTATTGGGTATAATGGCTCCACCGACTTAATTTCTAATATGTCCATTTTCCAACTTCAACCAAGAGGATATGCTGGTCTTGGAATATTTTCACTAGAACCGGTATAACTACGTCCATCATGCTCCTCCAGTTAGGAGGATAGACTGGGCTATTGATGGTTGATCAGCCCCACACTGGCGAATCCAGATCCAACTTCCATTAGGAGGGCAGACTGGTATACGGTGGGGAAAAGAAGTATTTAATACACTGCCGATTTTGCAAGTTTTCCCACCTACAATGAATGGAGAGGTCTGTAATTTTTATCGTAGGTCACTTCACCTGTGAGAGACCAAGTTTAAAAATAAAATCCAGAAAAATCACATTGTATGATTAATAGTGTTGAGCGATACCTTCCGATATCAGGAAATATCGTATCGGATTGGATCGGGCCGATACCCAAAAAGTATCGGATATCGCCGATTCCGATACCGGAAACCAATGCAAGTCAATGGGACACAAATATCGGAATGAAAATAAACCCTTTCTTTCCTTGTAGGTTAATTCTACATGAAGTAAAACAACTAAGAATAATGTAGAATGACATGAAAAGCCGGCAATTCATCAGCGGCATTCACCGGTACCCGACAATTTACAACAGAAAGAATAGAGCTTCACACATAGATTAGATAGATAGAAACATGTCAGTCACATATATATGAAGTACAGTGACAGTGTTGCTTACTGTACTTGTCATTTAGTGTAAAGGATTTATTAAAAAAAATATTAGTGTTTTCGTGCACCGTCTCTTTAAAAAAGCCGGCCGGCAATTCAGCATCTGTACCCGACAATTTATAACAGACAGAATAGAGCTTCACACATAGATTAGATAGATAGAAACATGTCAGTCACATATATATGAAGTACAGTGACAGTGTTGCTTACTGTACTTGTCATTTAGTGTAAAGGATTTATTTAAAAAAATAATAGTGTTTTCATGCACCGTCTCTTTAAGAAAGCCGGCCGGCAATTCAGCATCTGTACCCGACAATTTAGAATAGAAGGAATAGAGAATCACACATAGATTAGATAGATAGAAACATGTCAGTCACATATATATGAAGTACAGTGATAGTGTTGATTACTGTACTTGTCATTTAGTGTTAAAATAAAGGATTTATTTAAAAAAAAATTGGCGTCGGGTTCCCCTTAATTTTAGGCTCTAGCGGAGGTTAAGCAGACAGCTGGGGCAAATGTTTGAAGCCTGGGAAGGGGGTAATACCCACGGAGCTTCCCAGGCTACTAATATCAGCCCCCAGCTGAATACCTAGCCTTTACTAGCTATTAAAATGGGGGACCCCCCCAAAAAAATGACGTGGGGTCCCCCCTAATTTAATAGCTAGCACAGGCTAGGCAGACAGCTGGGGGCTGATATTAATAGCCCAGGAAGGGTACCATGAATATTGGCCCCCTCCCAGGCTAGAAACACCAGCCGTCAGCCGCCCCAGAAATGGCGCATCCATAGGATGCGCCAATTCTGGCACTTAGCCTCGCTCTTCCACGCTGCCCTGGTGCGGTGGCAGGGGGTAATAGGGTTGGGGTTGATGTCAGCTTATAATGCCAGCTGACATCAAGCCCAGGTTAGTAATGGAGAGGCGTCTATAAGACACCCCCATTACTAACCCCATAGTCAAAGTTAAAAAAAACACAAACACCCAGAATAAAGTCCTTTAATTGAAATAAAGACACAATCCTTTATTGTTCTAAATTAAACCATACTTACCGTCACGCCCATTCCAGCTGAAGCCAACGATCTCCTGCAATAAAAGAAAAATAATAAAGCAACCTCATCCTTACCTTTCGATGGTTCCCAGGACAGCTCCAGCTCTGCTACATCGAGATGACAGGCTGGACCGCAGCAGAAAGCTGCCATCCAGCCTGTCATCCCGCAGACACTGAGAAGCGCAGGCATGCTTGCGCTCCTCAGTGTCTCTCTGTGACGTCATCCAGATGAGCCGAGTTCATGTCCAATGAACTCAGCTCACCTCATGCACGTCACTGACAGCGTGGGAAAATTCTCCTGCACTCAGCGCTTCAGCGTGAGAATTCTCCCACGCTGTCAGTGACATACATGAGGTGAGGTCATGTCCAATGAACTCAGCTCACCTCATGCACGTCACTGACAGCGTGGGAAAATTCTCACGCTGAAGTGCTGAGTGCAGGAGAATTTTCCCACGCTGTCAGTGACGTACATGAAGTGAGCGGAGTTCATTGGACATGACCTCGGCTCATCTGGATGCCGTCACAGCCAGACACTGAGGAGTGGAAGCATGCCTGCGCTTCTCAGTGTCTGCGGGATGACAGGATGGATGGCAGCGTTCTGCTGCGGTCCAGCCTGTCATCTCGATGTAGCAGAGCTGGAGCCGTCGTGGGAGCCATGGAAAGGTAAGGATGAGGTTGCTTTATTATTTTTCTTTTATTGCAGGAGATCGTTGGCTTCAGCTGGAATGGGCGTGATGGTAAGTATGGTTTAATTTAGAACAATAAAGAATTGTGTCTTTATTTCAATTAAAGGACTTTTTTCTGGGTGTTGTGTTTTTTTAAATACTTTACTAGAAATTCATGGTGGTCATGTCTAATATTGGCGTGACCCCATGAATTTTGGGCTTAGGGCCAGCTGATAATGCCAAGCTGGCCTTAACCCCTTTATTACCCAGTGAGCCACCGCACCAGGGCCCTGGATGAGTTGGGTACAGCGCCAGAAGATGGCGCTTCTATGAACGCGCCATTTTCTGGGGCGGCTGCGGACTGCAATTTGCAGCGGGGGTGGCCCAGAAAGCTTGGGTCTCCCTGCGCTGCGGATTCCAGCCCCCAGCTGCCTAGTTGTATCTGGCTGGGCACAAAAATAGGGCGAAGCCCCACGCATTTTTTTTTAAAATTATTTCATGAAATTCATGGAATAATTAAGAAAAAAAGGGCTTCCCTATATTGTTGTGTCCGGCCAGGTACAAATAGGCAGCTGGTGGTTGGGGGCAGCCTGTTCCTGCCTGCTGTACCTGGCTGGACACAAATATAGGGCGAAGCCCCACGTCAATTTTTTTTAAAATAAGTCCTTTATTTTAACACTAAATGACATTTGAGGAGTTAATAAAGATGCAGTCCCTAAATTATTATTTATTTTTTAATTAATTTTTCCCAAAACTTTTGACGTGGGCTTCGCCATATTTTTGTATGCCAGCCAGGTACAGCATCCAGCTTCTATGAACGCGCCATTTTCCGGGGTGGCTGCGCACTGCAATTTTCAGCGGGGGGAGGGGGGGGGGCAGAAAGCTTGGGTCTCCCTGCGCTGCAGATTCCATCCCCCAGCTGCCTAGTTGTACCTGGCTGGACACAAAAATAGGGAGAAGCTTCACGTATTTTTTTTTTTTAATTATTTCATGAAATTCATGAAATAATTAAGAAAAAAAGGGCTTCCCTATATTGTTGTGTCCAACCAGGTACAAATAGGCAGCTGGTGGTTGGGGGCAGCCCGTTCCTGCCTGCTGTACCTGGCTGGACACAAATATAGTGCGAAGCCCCACGTCAATTTTTTTTAAATCATTTCAGGAAATTCATGAAATAATTTAAAAAAATTGATGTGGGGCTTCGCCCTATATTTGTGTCCAGCCAGGTACAGCAGGCAGGAACGGGCTGCCCCCAACCACCAGCAGCCTATTTGTACCTAGCCGGACACAACAATATAGGGAAGCCCTTTTTTTCTGAATTATTCCATGAATTTCATGAATTTAAAAAAAAAAAAACGTGGAGCTTCGCCCTATTTTTGTGTCCAGCCAGGTACAACTAGGCAGCTGGGGGCTGGAATCTGCAGCGCAGGGAGGCCCAAGCTTTCTGGGCCCCACCCGCTGCAAATTGCAGTCCGCAGCCGCCCCGGAAAATGGCGCGTTCATAGAAGCGCCATCTTCTGGCGCTGTACCCAACTCATCCAGGGCCCTGATGCGGTGGCTCACTGGGTAATAAAGGGGTTAAGGCCAGCTTGGCATTATCAGCTGGCCCTAAGCCCGAAATTCATGGGGTCACGCCAATATTAGACATGACCACCATGAATTTCTAGTAAAGTATTTAAAAAAAACACAAACACCCAGAAAAAAGTCCTTTAATTGAAATAAACACACAATTCTTTATTGTTCTAAATTAAACCATACTTACCATCACGCCCATTCCAGCTGAAGCCAACGATCTCCTGCAATAAAAGAAAAATAATAAAGCAACCTCATCCTTACCTTTCCATGGCTCCCACGACGGCTCCAGCTCTGCTACATCGAGATGACAGGCTGGACCGCAGCAGAACGCTGCCACCCAGCCTGTCATCCCGCAGACACTGAGAAGCGCAGGCATACTTCCACTCCTCAGTGTCTGGCTGTGACGGCATCCAGATGAGCCGACAATGAACTCGGCTCACCTCATGTACGTCACTGACAGCGTGGGAGAATTCTCCTGCACTCAGCGCTTCAGCGTGAGAATTTTCCCACGCTGTCAGTGACGTGCATGAGGTGAGGTCATGTCCCATGAACTCGGCGCACCTCATGCACGTCACTGACAGCGTGGGAGAATTCTCACGCTGAAGCGCTGAGTGCAGGAGAATTTTCCCACGCTGTCAGTGACGTGCATGAGGTGAGCTGAGTTCATTGGACATGACCTCGGCTCATCTGGATGACGTCACAGAAAGACACTGAGGAGCGCAAGCATGCCTGCGCTTCTCAGTGTCCGCGGGATGACAGGCTGGATGGCAGCGTTCTGCTGCGGTCCAGCCTGTCATCTCGATGTAGCAGAGCTGAAGCTGTCCTGGGAACCATGGAAAGGTAAGGATGAGGTTGCTTTATTATTTTACTTTTATTGCAGGAGATCGTTGGCTTCAGCTGGAATGGGTGTGGCGGTAAGTATGGTTTAATTTAGAACAATAAAGAATTGTGTCTTTATTTCAATTAAAGGACTTTTTTCTGGGTGTTTGTGTTTTTTTTAAATACTTTACTAGAAATTCATGGCGGTCATGTCTAATATTGGCGTGACCCCATGAATTTCGGGCTTAGGGCCAGCTGATAATGCCAAGCTGGCCTTAACCCCTTTATTACCCAGTGAGCCACCGCACCAGGGCCCTGGATGAGTTGGGTACAGCGCCAGAAGATGGCGCTTCTATGAACGCGCCATTTTCCGGAGCGGCTGCGGACTGCAATTTGCAGCGGGTGGGACCCAGAAAGCTTGGGTCTCCCTGCGCTGCAGATTCCAGCCCCCAGCTGCCTAGTTGTACCTGGCTGGACACAAAAATAGGGCGAAGCGCCACACATTTTTTTTTTTAATTATTTCATGAAATTCATGGAATAATTAAGAAAAAAAGGGCTTCCCTATATTGTTGTGTCCGGCCAGGTACAAATAGGCAGCTGGTGGTTGGGGGCAGCCCGTTCCTGCCTGCTGTACCTGGCTGGACACAATTATAGGGCGAAGCCCCACATAATTTTTTTTTAATTATTTCATGAATTTCATGAAATAATTAAAAAAAAAAAAACGTGGAGCTTCTCCCTATTTTTGTGTCCAGCCAGGTACAACTAGGCAGCTGGGGGATGGAATCTGCAGCGCAGGGAGGCCCAAGCTTTTTGCCCTCCCCCCCCCCGCTGAAAATTGCAGTCCGCGGCCGCCCCGGAAAATGGCGCGTTCATAGAAGCTGGATGCTGTACCTGGCTGGCATACAAAAATATGGCGAAGCCCACGTCAAAAGTTTTGGGAAAAATTTATTAAAAAATAAATAATAATTTAGGGACTGCATCTTTATTAAGTCCTCAAATGTCATTTAGTGTTAAAATAAAGGATTTATTTAAAAAAAAAATGGCGTGGGATCCCCCATAATTTTAGTCTCTAGCGGAGGTTAAGCAGACGGCTGGGGCAGATGTTTGAAGCCTGGGAAGGGGGTAAAACCCACGGAGCTTCCCAGGCTACTAATATCAGCCCCCAGCTGAATACCTAGCCTTTACTAGCTATTAAAATGGGGGACCCCCCCAAAAAAAATGACGTGGGGTCCCCTCTATTTTAATAGCTAGCAAAGGCTAGGCAGACAGCTGGGGGCTGATATTAATAGCTCAGGAAGGGTGCCATGAATATTGGCCCCCTCCCAGGCTAGAAACACCAGCCGTCAGCCGCCCCAGAAATGGCGCATCCATAGGATGCGCCAATTCTGGCACTTAGCCTCGCTCTTCCACGCTGCCCTGGTGCGGTGGCAGGGGGTAATAGTGGTGGGGTTCATGTCAGCGCCAGCTGCCATGAAGCCCAGGTTAGTAATGATGGCCGTCTATATGACACCCCCATTACTAACCTACAAAGTGTTAAAAAGAAAAAACACACTACACCCAGAAAAAAATAATTTATTTGAAATAAAACACCATTTTATTTAATTCTTAGTTTACTAAAAAAAAAATAGTTACCTGTCCACGTTCCTGCGCTGATCTCCCATGCACAGCTGTCACATCTGGAGATGGTGACAGCTGTGCATGGCTGCTGTAAGCTCACGCTGCCGGGAACACGTCCGCTCCCGGCAGCGGGAGCCACTGACTGAGGTCACCGGAGTGCATTCAGGCAGCGCAGCTCCGGAGACCTCCTTTACGGCAGTGCTGTACCGTGGGAATTTCTCACGATACAGCAGTGCCGTAAAGGAGCTAACCGGAGCAGCGCTGCCTGAACTCCGGTGAACCCTTACGGCCCGTCATTCTAGCGGCGGCAGCGGTTCAGAGCGGTCACATTCTATGTGGCTGCTCTGAACTGGAGATCTTCGTGGGACACTCGTGGACTACTACGGAGGGGTAAGGATAAGGTTGTGGTTTATTATTTTATATTTTATTACAGGAGATCGATGGCTTCGGGGAATTAGGTGTCTAGGTGAGTATAGGTGTAGTTTTTTATTTTTTACTTTATTTTAGGTGGCGATCGGCGGGGACAGGTAATGTATGAACTAATTTCTTTTAGGTAACCACTGGCCACCAATGACATGTATTTAACATTTATTGGGGACACAGTAGGGCAATTTAAATAGCAGGATCAGGCTGATGGGAACTACTGCTCCCATCGAGCTGATCCTGCTGGCAGGAGTGGACGGGGGACAGACATAGGCCGATGGGAGTAGTAGTGTCACATCGGCCTATGTCTGCCCGCACACACACCCGCACACACACCCGCACACACACCCGCACACACACCCCGCACACACACACCCCGCACACACACCCGCACACACACCCCGCACACACACACACCCCGCACACACTAATCATGACGGGTCCGGGAGGTGAGGCTGACCTGTGCGGCCGTGGGAAAGTTGATGTGAGTTCATGCAGTCAAGCATGAACTCACATGAACCCTCTGAGGGCACCGCGGCGACTTCAAATGAACAGCTGATCGGCATCACCTGATACCTCAGCTGTTCATTTGAAATAACCGGCGGGAAAGCGCAGCACAGAACGGGAAAGCCGGCGGTGAAGTCTTTTCACTGCCGGCTTCCCCGCCCGGGTCCTTCGCTCCTTGGTGCTGCGCTCCCCGCCCGGTCCTAATTTACGATCGGGATGGGAGGTGGCGAGGGGAGCGGAGGATCGGGGTGGGAGGCTGCGGGGAAGCAGTATGGGGCTGCGTGATTGTTTAAAAGCCGGCGGCTTTTTACCGCGCGCCGGCTTTTAAACAATCAGGAGAATTCTCCCACGCTGGGATGGCATTCTGATGACAAGCTGGATCGCAGCTGAGCGCTGCCATCCAGCTTGTCATCCTTCAGAGACACTGCAGAGCGCAGGCATTATGGGAACTTCCGATTCCGGTATTCGATATTATAAAAGTATCGGAATTAAGTATCGGAATTCCGATACAGTGAATATCGGCCGATACCCGATATTTCAGTATCGGAATGCTCAACACTAATGATTAACATTACATAATTCATTTGCATTTTATTGCATGAAATAAGTATTTGATACAATAGAAAAATAGAACTTAATATTTGGTACAGAAACCTTTGTTTGCAATTACAGAGGTCAGATATTTCCTGTAGTTCTTGACCAAGTTTGCACATAATAAAGCAGGGATTTTGGCCCTCTCCTCCATACGGATCTTCTCCAGATCTTTCAAGTTTCGGGGCTGTTGCTGGGCAATATTGAGTTTCAGCTCCCTCCAAAGCTTTTCTACTGGGATCAGGTCTGGAGACTGGCTAGACCACTACAGGACCTTGAAATGCTTCTTATCGAGCCACGCCTTAGGTTGCCCTGGCTGTGTGTTTCGGATCATTGTCATGCTGGAAGACCCAACCACAACCCATCTTCAAAGTGCTTACTGAGGGAAGGAAGATACATGACCCCATCCATCCTCCCTTCAATACATTGCAGTCGTCCTGTCCCCTTTGCAAAAAAAAGCACCTCCGAAGTATGAGGTTTCCCCCGCCATGCTTTATGGTTGGGAGAGTGTTCTTGGGGTTGTACTCATCCTTCTTCTTCCTCCAAACAAGGTGAGTGGAGTGGACACCAAAAAGTTCTATTTTGATCTCATCTGACCACATGACCTTCTCCCATGCCTCCTCTGGATCATCCAGATGGTTATTGGCAACTTCAAACAGGCCTGGATATGTGCTGGGGTGAGCACTGGACCTTGTGTGCCCTGCAGGATTTTAATCCATGATAGCGTAGTGTGTAACTAATGGTAATGTTTGAGACTGTGGTGCCAGCTCTATTTAGGTCATTGACCAGGTCCTCCCATGTAGTTCTGGGCTGATTCCTGACGTTTCTCAGAATCATCCTTACCCCACGACGCGAGATCTTGCATGGAGCCCCAGACCGAGGAAGACTTAGTCATCTTGTGTTTCTTCCATTTTCTAATAATTGCGCCAACAGTTGTTGGCGTCTCGTGAAGCTGCTTGCTTATTGTCCTGTAGCCCATCCCAGCCTTGTGTCTTTTATACAGGTAATAAGTTCAAACAAGTGCAATTAATACAGGTAATGAGTGCAGAGTAGGAGGGCTTCTTAAAGAAAAACTAACAAGTATGTGAGAGCCAGAATTCTTGCTGGTTGGTAGGTGATCAAATACTTATTTCATGCAATAAAATGCAATTTAATTGTTTAAAAATCATATAATGTGATTTTCTGATTTTTAGATTTTGTCTCTCACAGATGAAGTGACCTACGATAAAAATGACAGACCTCTACACTCTTTGTAGGTAGGAAAACTTGCAAAATCGTCAGTGTATCAAATACTTATTTTCTCCACTGTAGTGCTGTCCAACATGACACCATCAAGCTCATCTTACCACTCCATACCAGGAGGGTAGATTGGGGCATTAACAGTTTAATCACTTTGTGTCCACAAGGCCATCTCTTCCAACTAGGAGCCTTAACTGGACTTACAGTGGTTTTATTCAGCTTATTGCAGCCATGTCCAGCTTGCACCTCCAACAAGGAGAGTAAACTGAAATGTAGATGTTTATCAACTTAAATGCTGAGCAGTCCATCCTATGACACCGGACCAGGAGGAGCAGCTGGACTTACACTGGTTTTGCTCAGCTCAGCCATACCCAACTTACAAATCCAACTTAAAGGATAACCTGGAAACTAAATGGTTAACCAACTTAAACGCCAACCAGTCCAATTTATGACTCCAGACCCCGAATATTAATTGAACTTACAATGATTTCATGTGTCTTATGACCAGTGGCGTAACTAGAGTCTGAATATATATATCCCGAATATGTCCCCCATTCTGCCGCTGTTCTTTATTGTATAAAAAAAAAACTAAGCCATTATACTCACCAGGGGTGTACATTCGAGTCATGGGGCTCCAGAGCATAAGTATAACGCACTCCCCACAGTCCTTCATATAGTATAATGCATCCCATAGTCCTCCATATAGTATAATGCATCCCATTCTCCTCTATATAATATACTGTACAGCCCATAGTCGTCCATAAAGTATAATGCACAGCTCCTAGTCATACATGTAGTATAATGCACCCCATAGTTTTCAATAAAGTATAAAGCACCTCCACAGTCATACATAGTAGTATAATGCACCACATCATAATATATAGCAGTATAATTCACCCCCATAGTCATATATGGTAATATAATGTACCTCCATAGTCATATAAAGTAGTGTAATGCACCCCATAGTCATATATAGTAGTATAATGCACCTCCATAGTCATATATAGCAGTATAATGCACCCCTATCGTCATATATAGCAGTATAATGCACCCCATCGTCATATATAGCAGTATAATGCACCTCCATAGTCATATATAGCAGTATAATGCACCCCATAGTCATATATAGTAGTATAATGCACCTCCATAGTCATATATAGCCGTATAATGCACCCCCATCGTCATATATAGCAGTATAATGCACCCCATCGTCATATATAGCAGTATAATGCAAGCCATAGTCCTATATAGCAGTATAATGCACCCCCAGTCATATATAGTAGTATAATGCACCCCATAGACATGTACAGTAGTATAATGCATCCTCATAGTCATATATAGTAGTATAATACACTTCATAGTCATCCATAGAAGTATAATGCACCCCCATCGTCACATAAAGCAGTATAATGCACTCCATAGTCATATAAGGCAGTATAATGTACCCCCATATAGTTTATATAGTAGTATAATGCACCCCATAGTCATATATAGCAGTATATTGCACCTCCTGGTCATATATAGTTGTATAATGTACCCCCATAGTCATATATAATAGTATACTGCACCCCCATAGTCATATATAATAGTATACTGCACCCCCATAGTCATATACACTAGTATAAAGCATCCCATAGTCATATACAGTAGTATAAAGCACCCCATAGTCATATATAGTAGTATAAAGCACCCCATAGTCATATATAGTAGTATAAAGCACCCCATAGTCATTTATAGTAGTATAATGTACCCCCATAGTCATATATAGTAGTATAATGCACCCCACTGTCATATCAGTATAATGCACCCCCATAGTCATATATAGTAGTATAATGCACCCACATAGTCATATATAGTAGTATAATACACCTTCATAGTCATATACAGAAGTATAATGCACCCCTATAGTCATCCGTAGTAGTATAATACAACCCCAATAGTCATCCGTAGTAGTATAATACAACCCCCATAGTCATATATAGTAGTGTAATGCACCTCCATAGTCATAAATAGTAGTATAATGCACCACCATAGTCATAAATAGTAGTAAAATGCACCCTATAGTCATATATAGCACTATATTGCACTTCAGTCATATATAGCAGTATAATGTACCCCCATAGTCATATATAGCAGTATAATGTACATCATAGTCATATATAGCAGTATAATGCACCCTTATAGCCATATATAGTAGTATAGTATACCCCATATTCATATATAGTAGTATAATGTACCCCATAGTCATATAGCAGTATAATGCACCCCGTAGTCATATATAGTAGTATAAAGCACCTCATAGTCATATATAGTGTTACGGGTCCGGGGGGTGGAACCTCTGTGCTATGGTGCAAGGAGGGACCCAGAGGGGCGTAACTAAGTATCAACCCGGACCGACCCTGGTCGTACGGCGGCTAACGACTCCGTGACCAGGGAGGGACCGAGCCGAGGGACCAGGTGCTACTCTGGGGATGACCTTGTAAGGGAGCAGGTGACCTTCACGGTACAGATGGCAGGGACTGACCGGAATAGCAGGTAGGCACAGCAGGCAGGCTGGCGAGCAGGAGTCTCTAGGTGGGCTGGCAGGTGGTCACGGCAAGTGACGGCAGGAGTCTCTAGGTGGTCACGGCAAGTGACGGCAGGAGTCTCTAGGTGGGCTGGCAAGTGGTCACGGCAAGTGACGGCAGGAGCCTCCAGGAAGGCACGGCAGGTAACAGGCAGGTCACAGGCAAGTGCTCCCAGGTGAGCGGGCTGACAGGCATGGCAGGTACCAGGCAGGCAACAGGCAAGTGCTCCCAGGTGAGCGGGCTGGCAGGCACGGCAGGTAACAGGCTGGTGGGCAAGACTGGTAGTCAGGCTAGCAGCGGGACCTGAGGGCTGAAGCAGAAGTCAGAAACACTGTGCAACAACTTTTGCTCGGGCACCTCCATTTTGGAGGAGGTGCCTTATATATGGGAGGACCCTCGGCTATTGGCCGAGGACTCCTTAGGACGGCGCACGCGGCCCCTTTAAGAGGGAGGGAGCGAGCACGCCCTAAGCACAGTGCCCGGGGAGCTGCGCGCGCCGGCTGCAGGAAGAGGAGCGCTGGTGAACGCAGAGCGGGGAGCGAGGAGGTGAATGGGACGGCGTCTCTGCCTAGCAGGGGGCAGAGACGCCGATGCTACATATAGTAGTATGGCAACTTATTTAAAATAAATATTTAAATACTCTACCCACCTTCCCTTCACTCCCGCTCCGCAAGTCCTGTTGTGAAGCAGGCAGCTGACTTCGGCCTGTGACGGGAGTGAATGACGTTACTGCCATGCGCCCCGTCATGTGCTGGCCTATGATTGGCCGACAGAATGCATTGTCGCTAAAGGACCCAATAGGTATGTCCACAGCAATACACTTCAACTGGATGTGCGTAGGAGGACACACATCTAATTAAAGGTTCTGCTGGTGTCGGCGGGCCCCTGATCCTCCGGGCCTTTGTGACTTGCTGCGACCGCAGTCGTTACTCCCCTACTAATCACAACCATGACCAACTTCAACTAGAAGGATAACTGGGACATAAATATTTTGCTAAGTAAAATGTCGACCAGTCCATTCTGAGACTCCCGACATCAGACTTAAAATAGCTTCATTCTGTTTAAAGCAACCATTTACACCTCCTACCAACAAGAGGCCAAACTGGGACATGGATAGCACATTGAACAGGTCTGCCTTTATCATCTAAGTATGAGGGATGGACTGGAAATTTGTTGGCCTCACCGGCTAGCCTCAGGACTGTATTTTATTAAGGCACCTCCTTGTTGTTTGATAGGATCAGCCGTTATCACCCGGAAGTCATTCTTACCAATATCAGCAGAATTGCTAGTTAATGAAGCATTGAGACAGTAAAGAAAACAAGCCTACAAACCACAATTGGCTGACATACCACTGAAAGTAGCCCGGGGCGGGCGGGGGGCGGGCGGGGGGCCCCACAGTCCAGACCCGGGGCGGGCGGGGGGCCCCACAGTCCAGGCTCGGGTGGACGGGCCCCACAGTCCAGGTTCGGGGTGGATAGGCCCCACAGTTCACGCTCGGGCCCCACAGGCCACGCTCGGGGCGGACGGGCCCCACAGTCCAGGCTCAGGGCGGACGGGCCCCACCGTCCAGGCCCGGGGCAGACAGGCTCCCCTTTCCCACTCGGGGCGGGCATGTCCCACAGTCCAGGCTCGGGGAGGGCGTGCCCCACAGTCCAGACACAGGGCTAGTCCTGGGGCTGGTGGCCCCACAGTCCAGACCTGGGGCTAGACCCGGGGCAGGCGGCCCCAAGTGCGGACACGGGGCGGATGGGCCCCACAGTCTGGACTCGGGGCGGGCGAGCCCTACAGTCAGGACACGGGACGGGCGGGCCCCACAGTCAGGACACGGGGCGGGCGGGCGGGCCCCACAGTCAGGACACGGGGAGGGCGGGCTCCACAGTCAGGACATGGGGCGGGCGGGCCCCACAGTCCGAACACAGGGCTAATCCCGGGGCAGGCGGCCCCACAGTCCAGACCTGGGGCTAGACCCGGGGCAGACGGCCCACAGTCCGGACACGGGGTGGACGGGCCCCACAGTCCAGACACGGAGCAGGCATGCCCCACAGTCCAGACCTGGGGCTAGACCCGGAGCACGCGGCCCACAGTCCGGACACGGGGTGGACGGTCCCCACAGTCCGGACACGGGGGGAGCCACAGTCCGGACATATGGCGGACGGGCCGCACAGTCCAGGCTCAGGGCGGACGGGCCCCACAGTCCGGACACGGGGCTAGTCCCGGGGCAGGCGGCCCCACAGTCCAGACCTGAGGCTAGACCAGGGGCAGGCGGCCCCACATTCCAGACTCGGGGCGAGCGGGGGGCCCCACAGTCCGTACCCGGGGCGGGCAGGGGGCCCCACAGTCCAGGCTCGGGGCGGACGGGCCCCACAGTCCAGGCTCGGGGCGGACGGGCCCCACAGTCCGGACACGGGGCTAGCCCCGGGGCAGGCGGCCCCACAGTCCAGACCTGAGGCTAGACCAGGGGCAGGCGGCCCTACAGTCCAGACACGGGGTGGACGGGCCCCACAGTCCTCACATGGGGCGGACATGCCCCACAGTCCAGACCCGGGGCAGGCTTCCCCACAGTCCAGATTCGGGGTGAGCGGGGGGCCCCACAGTCCGTACCCGGGGCTGGCGGGGGGCCCCACAGTCCAGACCTGGGGCTAGACTCGGGGCGGGCGGCCCCACCGTCCGGACCTGGGGCGGGCGGGGGGCCCCACTGTCCAGACCTGGGGCTAGACCCGATGCAGGCGGCCCCACAGTCCGGACATGGGGCGGACGGGCCCATAGTCCGGACACTGGGCGGCCGCAGTCCGGATATAGGGCGGCCGGGGCCAACAGTCCAGGCTCGGGGCTAGACCCGGGACGGACGAGCCCCACAGTCCAAGCTTGGGGCGGGCGTGCCCCACAGACCGGAAACGGGGCGGCCCCAAAGTCCAGACACGGGGCGGATGAGCCCCACAGTCTGGACACGGGGCGGGCGAGCCCCAAAGTCCAGACACGGGGCGGATGAGCCCCACAGTCTGGACACGGGGCGGATGAGCCCCACAGTCTGGACAAGGGGCGGATGAGCCCCACAGTCTGGACACGGGGCGGGCGGGCCCCACAGTCAGGACACGGGGCGGGCGGGCCCCACAGTCAGGACACGGGGCGGGCGGGCCCCACAGTCAGGACACGGGGCGGGCGGGCCCCACAGTCAGGACACGGGACGGGCGGGCCCCACAGTCAGGACACGGGGCGGGCGGGCCCCACAGTCAGGACACGGGGCGGGCGGGCTCCACAGTCAGGACACGGGGCGGGCGGGCTCCACAGTCAGGACACGGGGCGGGCGGGCCCCACAGTCCAGACCTGGGGCTAGACCCGGGGCAGGCGGCCCATAGTCCAGACACGGGGTGGACGGGCCCCACAGTCCGGACACGGGGCGGGCATGCCCCATAGTCCAGACCTGGGGCTAGACCCGGGGCAGGCGGCCCCACAGTCCAGACCTGAGGCTAGACCCGGGGCAGGCGGTCCCATATTCTAGACACGGGGTGGACGGGCTTCACAGACCTGACATAGGGCGGACATGCCCCACAGTCCAGACCTGGGGCTAGACCCGGGGCAGGCGACCCAAAGTCCGGACACGGGGTGGACGGGCCCCACAGTCCGGACACGGGGTGGACGGGCCCCACAGTCCGGACACGAGGTGAACGGGCCCCACAGTCCGGACACGAGGGGGACGGGCCCCACAGTCCGGACACGGGGCGGACGGGCCCCACAGTCCGGACACGGGGCGGACGGGCCCCACAGTCCGGACACGGGGCGGACGGGCCCCACAGTCCGGACACGGGGCGGACGGGCCCCACAGTCCGGACACGGGGCGGACGGGCCCCACAGTCCGGACACGGGGCGGACGGGCCCCACAGTCCGGACACGGGGCGGACGGGCCCCACAGTCCGGACACGGGGCGGACGGGCCCCACAGTCCGGACACGGGGCGGACGGGCCCCACAGTCCGGACACGGGGCGGACGGGCCCCACAGTCCGGACACGGGGCGGACGGGCCCCACAGTCCGGACACGGGGCGGACGGGCCCCACAGTCCGGACACGGGGCGGACGGGCCCCACAGTCCGGACACGGGGCGGACGGGCCCCACAGTCCGGACACGGGGCGGACGGGCCCCACAGTCCGGACACGGGGCGGACGGGCCCCACAGTCCGGACACGGGGCGGACGGGCCCCACAGTCCGGACACGGGGCGGACGGGCCCCACAGTCCGGACACGGGGCTAGTCCCGGGGCAGGCGGCCCCGAAGTCCGGACACGGGGCGGGCGAGCCCCACAGTCTGGACACGGGGCGGGCGAGCCCCACAGTCTGGACACGGGGCGGGCGAGCCCCACAGTCTGGACACGGGGCGGGCGAGCCCCACAGTCTGGACACGGGGCGGGCGAGCCCCACAGTCTGGACACGGGGCGGGCGAGCCCCACAGTCTGGACACGGGGCGGGCGAGCCCCACAGTCTGGACACGGGGCGGGCGAGCCCCACAGTCTGGACACGGGGCGGGCGAGTCCCACAGTCTGGACACGGGGCGGGCGAGCCCCACAGTCAGGACACGGGGCGGGCGAGCCCCACAGTCTGGACACGGGGCGGACGAGCCCCACAGTCCGGACACGGGGCGGACGGGCCCCACAGTCCGGACACGGGGCGGACGGGCCCCACAGTCCGGACACGGGGCGGACGGGCCCCACAGTCCGGACACGGGGCGGACGGGCCCCACAGTCCGGACACGGGGCGGACGGGCCCCACAGTCCGGACACGGGGCGGACGGGCCCCACAGTCCGGACACGGGGCGGACGGGCCCCACAGTCCGGACACGGGGCGGACGGGCCCCACAGTCCGGACACGGGGCGGACGGGCCCCACAGTCCGGACACGGGGCGGACGGGCCCCACAGTCCGGACACGGGGCGGACGGGCCCCACAGTCCGGACACGGGGCGGACGGGCCCCACAGTCCGGACACGGGGCTAGTCCCGGGGCAGGCGGCCCCGAAGTCCGGACACGGGGCGGGCGAGCCCCACAGTCTGGACACGGGGCGGGCGAGCCCCACAGTCTGGACACGGGGCGGGCGAGCCCCACAGTCTGGACACGGGGCGGGCGAGCCCCACAGTCTGGACACGGGGCGGGCGAGCCCCACAGTCTGGACACGGGGCGGGCGAGCCCCACAGTCTGGACACGGGGCGGGCGAGCCCCACAGTCTGGACACGGGGCGGGCGAGCCCCACAGTCTGGACACGGGGCGGGCGAGCCCCACAGTCTGGACACGGGGCGGGCGAGTCCCACAGTCTGGACACGGGGCGGGCGAGCCCCACAGTCAGGACACGGGGCGGGCGAGCCCCACAGTCTGGAAACGGGGCGGGCGAGCCCCACAGTCTGGACACGGGGCGGGCGAGCCCCACAGTCTGGACACGGGGCGGGCGAGCCCCACAGTCCGGACACGGGGCGGGCGAGCCCCACAGTCTGGACACGGGGCGGGCGAGCCCCACAGTCCGGACACGGGGCGGACGGGCCCCACAGTCCGGACACGGGGCGGACGGGCCCCACAGTCCGGACACGGGGCGGACGGGCCCCACAGTCCGGACACGGGGCGGACGGGCCCCACAGTCCGGACACGGGGCGGACGGGCCCCACAGTCCGGACACGGGGCTAGTCCCGGGGCAGGCGGCCCCGAAGTCCGGACACGGGGCAGATGAGCCCCACAGTCTGGACACGGGGCGGGCGAGCCCCACAGTCTGGACACGGGGCGGGCGAGCCCCACAGTCTGGACACGGGGCGGGCGAGCCCCACAGTCTGGACACGGGGCGGGCGAGCCCCACAGTCTGGACACGGGGCGGGCGAGCCCCACAGTCTGGACACGGGGCGGGCGAGCCCCACAGTCTGGACACGGGGCGGGCGAGCCCCACAGTCTGGACACGGGGCGGGCGAGCCCCACAGTCTGGACACGGGGCGGGCGAGCCCCACAGTCTGGACACGGGGCGGGCGAGCCCCACAGTCTGGACACGGGGCGGGCGAGCCCCACAGTCTGGACACGGGGCGGGCGAGCCCCACAGTCTGGACACGGGGCGGGCGAGCCCCACAGTCTGGACACGGGGCGGGCGAGCCCCACAGTCAGGACACGGGGCGGGCGGGCCCCACAGTCAGGACACAGGGCGGGCCCCACAGTCAGGACATTGGGCGGGCGGGCTCCACAGTCAGGATACAGGGCGGGCGGGCCCCACAGTCCGGACACGGGGTGGGCGGGACCCACAGTCAGGACATGGGGCGGGCGGGCTCCACAGTCAGGACATGGGGCGGGCGGGCTCCACAGTCAGGACATGGGGCAGGCGGCCCATAGTCCGGACACGGGGTGGACGGGCCCCACAGTCCAGACACGGGGCGGGCATGCCCCATAGTCCAGACCTGGGGCTAGACCCGGGGCAGGCGGCCCCACAGTCCAGACCTGAGGCTAGACCCGGGGCAGGCGGTCCCATATTCTAGACACGGGGTGGACGAGCTTCACAGACCTGACATGGGGTGGACATGCCCCACAGTCCAGACCTGGGGCTAGACCCGGGGCAGGCGACCCACAGTCCGGACACGGGGTGGGCAGGCGACCCACAGTCCGGACACGGGGTGGATGGGCCCCACAGTCCGGACACGGGGTGGATGGGCCCCACAGTCCGGACACGGGGCGGACGGGCCCCACAGTCCGGACACGGGGCGGACGGGCCCCACAGTCCGGGCACGGGGCGGACGGGCCCCACAGTCCGGACACGGGGCGGACGGGCCCCACAGTCCGGACACGGGGCGGACGGGCCCCACAGTCCGGACACGGGGCGGACGGGCCCCACAGTCTGGACACGGGGCGGGGCGGGCGGGCCCCACAGTCCGGACACGGGGCGGGCGGGCCCCACAGTCCGGACACTGGGCGGGCGGGCCCCACAGTCAGGACATTGGGCGGGCGGGCTCCACAGTCAGGATACAGGGCGGGCGGGCCCCACAGTCCGGACACGGGGTGGGCGGGACCCACAGTCAGGACATGGGGCGGGCGGGCTCCACAGTCAGGACATGGGGCGGGCGGGCTCCACAGTCAGGACATGGGGCAGGCGGCCCATAGTCCGGACACGGGGTGGACGGGCCCCACAGTCCAGACACGGGGCGGGCATGCCCCATAGTCCAGACCTGGGGCTAGACCCGGGGCAGGCGGCCCCACAGTCCAGACCTGAGGCTAGACCCGGGGCAGGCGGTCCCATATTCTAGACACGGGGTGGACGAGCTTCACAGACCTGACATGGGGTGGACATGCCCCACAGTCCAGACCTGGGGCTAGACCCGGGGCAGGCGACCCACAGTCCGGACACGGGGTGGGCAGGCGACCCACAGTCCGGACACGGGGTGGATGGGCCCCACAGTCCGGACACGGGGCGGACGGGCCCCACAGTCCGGACACGGGGCGGACGGGCCCCACAGTCCGGACACGGGGCGGACGGGCCCCACAGTCCGGGCACGGGGCGGACGGGCCCCACAGTCCGGACACGGGGCGGACGGGCCCCACAGTCCGGACACGGGGCGGACGGGCCCCACAGTCCGGACACGGGGCGGACGGGCCCCACAGTCTGGACACGGGGCGGGGCGGGCGGGCCCCACAGTCCGGACACGGGGCGGGCGGGCCCCACAGTCCGGACACTGGGCGGGCGGGCCCCACAGTCCGGACACGGGGCGGGCGGGCCCCACAGTCTGGACACGGGGCGGACGGGCTCCACAGTCTGGACACGGGGCGGGCGAGCCCCACAGTCTGGACACGGGGCGGGCGAGCCCCACAGTCTGGACACGGGGCGGGCGAGCCCCACAGTCAGGACACGGGGCGGGCCCCACAGTCAGGACACGGGGCGGGCCCCACAGTCAGGACATTGGGCGAGCGGGCTCCACAGTCAGGATACAGGGCGGGCAGGCCCCACAGTCCGGACACAGGGCTAATCCCGGGGCAGGTGGCCCCACAGTCCAGACCTGGGGCTAGACCCGGGGCAGGCGGCCCACAGTCCAGACACGGGGTGGACGGGCCCCACAGTCCAGATACGGGGCGGGCATGCCCCATAGTCAAGACCTGGGGCTAAACCCGGGGCTGGCGGCCCCACAGTCCAGACCTGAGGCTAGACCCGGGGCAGGCGGCCCCACATTCTAGACACGGGGTGGACGGGCCCCACAGTCCGGATACGGGGCGGGCATGACCCATAGTCAAGACCTGGGGCTAGACCCGGGGCAGGCGGCCCCACAGTCCAGACCTGAGGCTAGACCCGGGGCAGGCGGCCCCACATTCTAGACATAGGGTGGACGGGCCCCACAGTCCTGACACGGGGCGGACATGCCCCACAGTCCAGAATTGGGGCTAGACCCGGGGTAGGCTGCCCCAAAGTCCGGACACGGGGTGGACGGGCCCCACAGTCCGGACACGGGGCGGGCGGACTCCACAGTCAGGACATGGGGCGGGCGGGCTCCACAGTCAGGACATGGGGCGGGCGGGCTCCACAGTCAGGACATGGGGCAGGCGGCCCATAGTCCAGACACGGGGTGGAAGGGCCCCACAGTCCAGACACGGGGCGGGCATGCCCCATAGTCCAGACCTGGGGCTAGACCCGGGGCAGGCGGCCCCACAGTCCAGACCTGAGGCTAGACCCGGGGCAGGCGGTCCCATATTCTAGACACGGGGTGGACGAGCTTCACAGACCTGACATGGGGTGGACATGCCCCACAGTCCAGACCTGGGGCTAGACCCGGGGCAGGCGACCCACAGTCCGGACACGGGGTGTTCGGGCCCCACAGTCCGGACACGGGGTGGACGGGCCCCACAGTCCGGACACGGGGTGGACGGGCCCCACAGTCCGGACACGGGGTGGACGGGCCCCACAGTCCGGACACGGGGTGGACGGGCCCCACAGTCCGGACACGGGGTGGACGGGCCCCACAGTCCGGACACGGGGTGGACGGGCCCCACAGTCCGGACACGCGGTGGACGGGCCCCACAGTCCGGACACGGGGCGGACGGGCCCCACAGTCCGGACGGGCCCCACAGTCTGGACACGGGGCGGGCGAGCCCCACAGTCTGGACACGGGGCGGGCGAGCCCCACAGTCTGGACACGGGGCGGGCGAGCCCCACAGTCTGGACACGGGGCGGGCGAGCCCCACAGTCTGGACACGGGGCGGGCGAGCCCCACAGTCTGGACACGGGGCGGGCGAGCCCCACAGTCTGGACACGGGGCGGGCGAGCCCCACAGTCAGGACACGGGGCGGGCCCCACAGTCAGGACATTGGGCGGGCGGGCTCCACAGTCAGGATACAGGGCGGCCAGGCCCCACAGTCCGGACACAGGGCTAATCCCGGGGCAGGTGGCCCCACAGTCCAGACCTGGGGCTAGACCCGGGGCAGGCGGCCCACAGTCCAGACACGGGGTGGACGGGCCCCACAGTCCAGATACGGGGCGGGCATGCCCCATAGTCAAGACCTGGGGCTAAACCCGGGGCTGGCGGCCCCACAGTCCAGACCTGAGGCTAGACCCGGGGCAGGCGGCCCCACATTCTAGACACGGGGTGGACGGGCCCCACAGTCCGGATACGGGGCGGGCATGACCCATAGTCAAGACCTGGGGCTAGACCCGGGGCAGGCGGCCCCACAGTCCAGACCTGAGGCTAGACCCGGGGCAGGCGGCCCCACATTCTAGACATAGGGTGGACGGGCCCCACAGTCCTGACACGGGGCGGACATGCCCCACAGTCCAGACCTGGGGCTAGACCCGGGGTAGGCTGCCCCAAAGTCCGGACACGGGGTGGACGGGCCCCACAGTCCGGACACGGGGCGGGCGGACTCCACAGTCAGGACATGGGGCGGGCGGGCTCCACAGTCAGGACATGGGGCGGGCGGGCTCCACAGTCAGGACATGGGGCAGGCGGCCCATAGTCCAGACACGGGGTGGAAGGGCCCCACAGTCCAGACACGGGGCGGGCATGCCCCATAGTCCAGACCTGGGGCTAGACCCGGGGCAGGCGGCCCCACAGTCCAGACCTGAGGCTAGACCCGGGGCAGGCGGTCCCATATTCTAGACACGGGGTGGACGAGCTTCACAGACCTGACATGGGGTGGACATGCCCCACAGTCCAGACCTGGGGCTAGACCCGGGGCAGGCGACCCACAGTCCAGACACGGGGTGGACGGGCCCCACAGTCCAGATACGGGGCGGGCATGCCCCATAGTCAAGACCTGGGGCTAAACCCGGGGCTGGCGGCCCCACAGTCCAGACCTGAGGCTAGACCCGGGGCAGGCGGCCCCACATTCTAGACACGGGGTGGACGGGCCCCACAGTCCGGATACGGGGCGGGCATGACCCATAGTCAAGACCTGGGGCTAGACCCGGGGCAGGGGGCCCCACAGTCCAGACCTGAGGCTAGACCCGGGGCAGGCGGCCCCACATTCTAGACACAGGGTGGACGGGCCCCACAGTCCTGACACGGGGCGGACATGCCCCACAGTCCAGACCTGGGGCTAGTCCCGGGGTAGGCTGCCCCACAGTCCGGACACGGGGTGGACGGGCCCCACAGTCCGGACACGGGGTGGACGGGCCCCACAGTCCGGACACGGGGTGGACGGGCCCCACAGTCCGGACACGGGGTGGACGGGCCCCACAGTCCGGACACGGGGCGGACGGGCCCCACAGTCCGGACGGGCCCCACAGTCTGGACACGGGGCGGACGGGCCCCACAGTCTGGACACGGGGCGGACGGGCCTCACAGTCTGGACACGGGGCGGACGGGCCCCACAGTCTGGACACGGGGCGGACGGGCCCCACAGTCTGGACACGGGGCGGACGGGCCCCACAGTCTGGACACGGGGCGGGCGAGCCCCACAGTCTGGACACGGGGCGGGCGAGCCCCACAGTCTGGACACGGGGCGGGCGAGCCCCACAGTCTGGACACGGGGCGGGCGAGCCCCACAGTCAGGACACGGGGCGGGCCCCACAGTCAGGACATTGGGCGGGCGGGCTCCACAGTCAGGATACAGGGCGGGCAGGCCCCACAGTCCGGACACAGGGCTAATCCCGGGGCAGGTGGCCCCACAGTCCAGACCTGGGGCTAGACCCGGGGCAGGCGGCCCACAGTCCAGACACGGGGTGGACGGGCCCCACAGTCCAGATACGGGGCGGGCATGCCCCATAGTCAAGACCTGGGGCTAAACCCGGGGCTGGCGGCCCCACAGTCCAGACCTGAGGCTAGACCCGGGGCAGGCGGCCCCACATTCTAGACACGGGGTGGACGGGCCCCACAGTCCGGATACGGGGCGGGCATGACCCATAGTCAAGACCTGGGGCTAGACCCGGGGCAGGCGGCCCCACAGTCCAGACCTGAGGCTAGACCCGGGGCAGGCGGCCCCACATTCTAGACATAGGGTGGACGGGCCCCACAGTCCTGACACGGGGCGGACATGCCCCACAGTCCAGACCTGGGGCTAGACCCGGGGTAGGCTGCCCCAAAGTCCGGACACGGGGTGGACGGGCCCCACAGTCCGGACACGGGGCGGGCGGACTCCACAGTCAGGACATGGGGCGGGCGGGCTCCACAGTCAGGACATGGGGCAGGCGGCCCATAGTCCAGACACGGGGTGGAAGGGCCCCACAGTCCAGACACGGGGCGGGCATGCCCCATAGTCCAGACCTGGGGCTAGACCCGGGGCAGGCGGCCCCACAGTCCAGACCTGAGGCTAGATCCGGGGCAGGCGGTCCCATATTCTAGACACGGGGTGGACGAGCTTCACAGACCTGACATGGGGTGGACATGCCCCACAGTCCAGACCTGGGGCTAGACCCGGGGCAGGCGACCCACAGTCCGGACACGGGGTGGACGGGCCCCACAGTCCGGACACGGGGTGGACGGGCCCCACAGTCCGGACACGGGGTGGACGGGCCCCACAGTCCGGACACGGGGTGGACGGGCCCCACAGTCCGGACACGGGGTGGACGGGCCCCACAGTCCGGACACGGGGTGGACGGGCCCCACAGTCCGGACACGGGGTGGACGGGCCCCACAGTCCGGACACGGGGTGGACGGGCCCCACAGTCCGGACACGGGGCGGACGGGTCCCACAGTCCGGACACGGGGCGGACGGGTCCCACAGTCCGGACACGGGGCGGACGGGCCCCACAGTCCGGACGGGCCCCACAGTCTGGACACGGGGCGGACGGGCCCCACAGTCTGGACACGGGGCGGACGGGCCCCACAGTCTGGACACGGGGCGGACGGGCCCCGCAGTCTGGACACGGGGCGGACGGGCCCCACAGTCTGGACACGGGGCGGGCGAGCCCCACAGTCTGGACACGGGGCGGGCGAGCCCCACAGTCTGGACACGGGGCGGGCGAGCCCCACAGTCTGGATACGGGGCGGGCGAGCCCCACAGTCTGGATACGGGGCGGGCGAGCCCCACAGTCAGGACACGGGGCGGGCCCCACAGTCAGGACATTGGGCGGGCGGGCTCCACAGTCAGGATACAAGGCGGGCAGGCCCCACAGTCCGGACACAGGGCTAGACCCGGGGCAGGCGGCCCACAGTCCAGACACGGGGTGGACGGGCCCCACAGTCCAGATACGGGGCGGGCATGCCCCATAGTCAAGACCTGGGGCTAAACCCGGGGCTGGCGGCCCCACAGTCCAGACCTGAGGCTAGACCCGGGGCAGGCGGCCCCACATTCTAGACACGGGGTGGACGGGCCCCACAGTCCGGACACGGGGTGGACGGGCCCCACAGTCCGGACACGGGGCGGGCATGACCCATAGTCAAGACCTGGGGCTAGACCCGGGGCAGGCGGCCCCACAGTCCAGACCTGAGGCTAGACCCGGGGCAGGCGGCCCCACATTCTAGACACAGGGTTGACGGGCCCCACAGTCCTGACACGGGGCGGACATGCCCCACAGTCCAGACCTGGGGCTAGACCCGGGGCGGGCATGCCCCATAGTCCAGACCTGGGGCTAGACCCGGGGCAGGCGGCCCCACAGTCCAGACCTGAGGCTAGACCCTTGGCAGGCAGTCCCATATTCTAGACACGGGGTGGATGGGCCTCACAGACCTGACAAGGGGCGGACATGCCCCACAGTCCAGACCTGGGGCTAGACCCGGGGCAGGCGACCCACAGTCCGGACACGGGGTGGACGGGCCCCACAGTCCGGACACGGGGTGGACGGGCCCCACAGTCCGGACACGGGGGGACGGGCCCCACAGTCCGGACACGGGGCGGACGGGCCCCACAGTCCGGACACGGGGCGGACGGGCCCCACAGTCCGGACACGGGGCGGACGGGCCCCACAGTCCGGACACGGGGCGGACGGGCCCCACAGTCCTGACCTGGGGCTAGAGCCGGGGCAGGCGGCCCCACATTCCGGACACGGGGTGGACGGGCCCCACAGTCCGGACACGGGGCGGCCATAGTACGGACATAGGGCGGGCGGGCCCCACAGGCGGGCCCCACAGTCAGGACACGGGGCGGGCGGGCTCCACAGTCAGGACACGAGGCGGGCGGGCTCCACAGTCAGGACACGAGGCGGGCGGGCCCCACAGTCCGGACACTGAGCTAATCCCGGGGCAGGCGGCTTCACAGTCCAGACCTGAGGCTAGACCTGGGGCAGGCGGCCCACAGTCCGGACACGGGGTGGACGGGCCCCACAGTCCGGACACGGGGCGGGCATGCCCCACAGTCCAGACCTGTGGCTAGACCCGGAGAAGGCGGCCCACAGTCTGGACACGGGGTGGACGGTCCCCACAGTCCGGACACGGGGGGGGCCACAGTGGGGACATAAGGCGGCCGGGCCCCACAGTCCAGGCTCGGGGCTAGACCCGGGGGCAGTCGGCCCCACAGTCCAGACCCGGGGAGGGGGGCCCCACTGTCCGGACCCGGGGCAAGCGGGGGATCCCACAGTCCGGACCTGGGGCTAGACCCGGGGCAGGCGGCCCCACAGTCCGGACACGTGGCGGCCGCAGTCCGGATATAGGGCGAGCCCCACAGTCTGGACTCGGGGTGGCCACAGTCCAGACATAGGGTGGGCGGGCCCCGGGTGGGCGGGCCCCACAGTCCAGGCTCAGGGCTAGACCCGGGGCGGGGGGAACACACAGTCCAGGCTCGGGGCTAGACCCGGGGAAGCCGGCCCCACATTTCAGACCCGGGGCGCGGGGCCCCACAGTCCAGGCTCGGGGCGGACGGGCCCCACAGTCCAGGCTCGGGGCGGACGGGCCCCATTGTCCGGACATGGGGCTAGTCCCGGGGCAGGCGGCCCTACAGTCCAGACCTGAGGCTCGACTCGGGGCAGGCGGCGCCACAGTCCAGACACGGGGTGGACGAGCCCCACAGTCCTGACATGGGGCGGACATGCCCCAAAGTCCAGACACGGGGCAGGCGGCCCCACAGTCCGGACACGGGGTGGGCGAGCCCTACAGTCCGGACACAGGGCGTCCGCAGTCCGGACATAGGGTGGGCGGGCCGCACAGTCCAGGCTCGGGGCCAGACCCTGGGCCAGACCCGGGGCAACCGGCCCCACAGTCCAGACTCGGGGCGGGCGGGGGGCCCCACAGTCCATACCCGGGGCTGGCGGGGGGTCCCACAGTCCAGACCTGGGGCTAGACTCGGGGCGGGGGGCCCCACAGTCCAGACCTGGGGCTAGACCCGATGCAGGCGGCCCCACAGTCCGGACACGGGGCGGACGGGCCCACAGTCCGGACACGGGGCCGCCGCAGTCCGGATATAGGGCGGCCGGGCCCCACAGTCCAGGCTCGGGGCAGACGGGCCCCACAGTCCAAGCTCGGGGCGGGCGTGCCCCACAGTCCGGACACGGGGCTAGTCCCGGGGCAGATGGCCCCACAGTCAAGACCTGGGGCTAGACCTGGGGCAGGCGGCCCCAAAGTCCGGACACGGGGCGGATGAGCCCCACAGTCTGGACAACGGGGCGGGCGAGCCCCACAGTCAGGACACGGTCTGGCGGCACCCCACAGTCAGGACACAGGGCTGGCAGGCCCCAAAGTCAGGACACAGGGCGGGCGGGTCCCAAAGTCAGGACACAGGGCGGGCGGGCCCCACAGCCCCACAGTCAGGACACAGGGAGGGCCCCACAGTCAGGACACAGGGCGGGCCCCACAGTCAGGACATGGGGCGGGCGGGCTCCACAGTCAGGATACGGGGCGGGCGGGCCCCACAGTCCGGACACGGGGCTAATCCCGGGGCAGGTGGCCCCACAGTCCAGACCTGGGGCTAGACTAGGGGCAGGCGGCCCACAGTCCAGACACGGGGTGGACGGGCCCCACAGTCCGGACGCGGGGCGGGCATGCCCCATAGTCCAGACCTGGGGCTAGACCCGGGGCAGGCGGCCCCACAGTTCAGACCTGAGGCTAGACCCGGGGCAGGCGGCCCACAGTCCGGACACGGGGTGGATGGGCCCCACAGTCCGGACACGGGGCGGGGTTTGCCCCACAGTCCAGACCTGGGGCTAGACCCGGAGCAGGCGGCCCACAGTCCAGACCTGGGGCTAGACCCGGAGCAGGCGGCCCACAGTCTGGACATGGGGTGGACGGTCCCCACAGTCCGGACACGGGGGGGCCACAGTCCGGACATAAGGCGGGCGGGCTCCACAGTCCCGGCTCGGGGCTAGACCCGGGGGCAGTCGGCCCCACAGTCCAGTCCCGGGGCGGGTGGCCCCACAGTCCGGACCCGGGGCAAGCAGAGGATCCCACAGTCCGGACCAGGGGCGGGCGAGGGGCCCCACAGTCTGGAATCGGGGCGGGCGTCGGGCCCCACAGTCCGGGCCTGGGGCTAGACCCGGGGCAGGCGGCCCCACAGTCCGGACACGGGGCGGCCGCAGTCCGGATATAGGGCGAGGCCCACAGTCTGGACTCGGGGCGGCCACAGTCCAGACATAGGGTGGGCGGGCCCCACAGTCCAGGCTCGGGGCTAGACCAGGGGCGGGGGGCCCCACAGTCCAGGCTCGGGGCGGACGGGCCCCACAGTCCAGGCTCGGGGCGGACGGGCACCACAGTCCGGACACGGGGCTAGTCCCGGGGCAGGCGGCCCCACAGTCCTGACATGGGGCGGATATGCCCCACAGTCCAGACCCGGGGAAGGCGGCACCACAGTCCGGACACAGGGTGGACGAGCCCTACAGTCCGGACACGGGGCAGCCGCAGTCCGGACATAGGGTGTGCGGGCCGCACAGTTCAGGCTCGGGGCCAGACCCGGGGCAACCGGCCCCACAGTCCAGACTCGGGGCGGGCGGGGAGCCCCACAGTCCGTACACGGGGCGGGCGGGCCCCACAGTCCGTACCCGGGGCTGGCGGGGGGCTCCACAGTCCAGACCTGGGGCTAAACTCGGGGCAGGCGGCCCTACCGTCCAGACCTGGGGCTAGATCCGAAGCAGACGGCCCCACAGTCCGTACACGGGGCGGACGGGCCCACACTCCAGACACGGGGCGGCCGCAGTCCGGATATAGGGCAGACGGGCCGCACAGTCCAGGCTTGGGGCTAGACCCGGGGCGGACGGGCCCCACAGCCCAGGCTCGGGGCGGATGGGCCCCACAGCCGTGGCTCGGGGCGGACGGGCCCCACAGTCCAGGCTCGGGGCGGACTAGCCCTACAACCCAGGCTCGGGGCGGACGGGCCCCACAGTCCAGGCTCGGGGCGAACGGGCCCCACAGTCCAGGCTCGGGGCGGACAGGCCCCACAGTCCAGACCTGAGGCTAGACCCGGGGTAGGTGGCCCCACAGTCCAGATACGGGGTGGACGGGCCCCACAGTCCAGACCTGGGGCTAGACCCGGGGTTGGCAGCCCCAAAGTCCGGACACGGGGTGGACGAGCCCCACAGTCCGGACACGGGGAGGCCACAGTCCAGACATAGGGTGGGCGGGCCCCGGGTGGGCGGGCCCCACAGTCCAGGCTCGGGGCTAGACCCGGGGTAGCCGGCCCCACATTTCTGACCTGGGGCGGGGAGCCACACAGTTCAGGCTTGGGGCGGACGGGCCCCACAGTCCAGGCTCGGGGCGGATGGGCCCCACAGTACTGGCTCGGGGCGAACGGGCCCCACAGTCCACGCTCGGGCCCCACTGTCCAGGCTCGGGGCGGACGGGCCCCACAGTCCAGGCTCGGGGCGGACGGGCCCCACAGTCCAGGCTCGGGGCGGACGGGCCCCACAGTCCAGGCTCGGGGCGGATGGGCCCATGGTTACGACACGGGGTGGGCGGGCCCTACAGTCTGGACACGGGGCTAGTCCCAGGGCAGGCGGCCCCACAATTCGGACACGGGGCGGACGGGCCCCACAGTCCTGACACGGGGCGGGATTGCCCCACAGTCCTGACCTGGGGCTAGAGCCGGGGCAGGCGGCCCCACAGTCCGGACATGGGGTGGACGGGCCCCACAGTCCGGACATAGGGCGGGCGGGCCCCACAGTCCGGACATAGGGCGGGCGGGCCCCACAGTACAGGCTCGGGACTAGACCCGGGGCAGGCGGCCCCAAGTCAGGACACGGGGCGGATGGGCCCCACAGTCTGGACTCGGGGCGGGCGAGCCCTACAGTCAGGACACGTGGCGGGCGGGCCCCACAGGCCGGACACGGGGCTAATCCCGGGACAGGCGGCTTCACAGTCCAGACCTGGGGCTAGACCCGGGGCAGGCGGCCCACAGTCCGGACAAGGGGTGGACGGGCCCCACAGTCCGGATACGGGGCGGGAATGCCCCACAGTCCAGACCTAGGGCTAGACCCGGAGCAGGCGGCCCACAGTCTGGACACGGGGTGGACGGTCCCCACAGTCCAGACACGGGAGGGGCACAGTCCGGACATAAGGCGGGCGGGCCCCACAGTCCAGGCTCGGGGCTAGACCCGGGGGCAGTCGGCCCCACAGTCCAGACCCGGGGCAAGCGGGGGATCCCACAGTCTGGACCCGGGGCAGGCGAGGGGCCCCACAGTCTGGAATCAGGGCGGGCGGGGGGCCCCACAGTCCGGACCTGGGGCTAGACCCGGGGCAGGCGGCCCCACAGTCCGGACACGGGGCGGCCGTAGTCCGGATATAGGGCGGGCCCCACAGTCCAGGCTCGGGGCTAGACCCGGGACGGACGGGCCCCACAGTCCATCCTCTCTGCGGACGGGCCCCGCAGTCCAGGCTCGGGGCGGACGGGCCCCGCAGTCCAGGCTCGGGGCGGACGGGCCCCACAGTCCAGGCTCGGGGCGGACGGGCCCCACAGTCCAGGCTCGGGGCGGACGGGCCCCACAGTCCAGGCTCGGGGCGGACGGGCCCCACAGTCCAGGCTCGGGGCGGACGGGCCCCACAGTCCAGGCTCGGGGCGGACGGTCCCCACAGTCCAGGCTCGGGGCGGACGGGCCCCCCTTTCCCGCTCGGGGCGGGCGTGCCACACAGTCCAGGCTCGGGGCGGGCGGGCCCCACAGTCCGGACACGGAGCTAATCCCGGGACAGGCGGCCCCACAGTCTAGACCTGGGGCTAGACCCGGGGCAGGCGGCCCACAGTCCGGGCAGGCGGCCCACTGTCCGGACACGGGGTGGACGGGCCCCACAGTCCGGACACGGGGCGGGCATGCCCCACAGTCCAGACCTGGGGCTAGACCCGGAGCAGGTGGCCCACAGTCCGGACACGGGTTGGACGGTCCCACAGTCTTGACACGGGGGGGGACCACAGTCCGGACATAAGGCGGGCGGGCCCCACAGTCCAGGCTCGGGGCTAGACCCGGGGGCAGTCGGCCCCACAGTCAGGACACAGGGCGGGCTGGCCCCACAGTCAGGACACGGGGCGAACGGGCCCCACAGTCAGGACACGGGGTGGGCGGGCCCATAGTTAGGACACGGTGCTAGTCCTGGGGCAGGCGGCCCAACAGTCCAGACCTGCGGCTAGACCCGGGGCTGGCGGCCGCAAAGTCCGGACACGGGTCGGACGGGCCCCACAGTCCTGACACGGGGCGGGCATGCCCCACAGTCCAGAGTTGGGGCTAGACCCGGGGCAGGCAGCCCCACAGTCCGGACACGGGGTGGACGGGCCCCACAGTACGGACACGAGGCGGACACAGTCCGGATATAGGGCGGGCGGTCCCCACAGTCCAGACTCGGGGCTAGACCCGGGGGCAACCGGCCCCACAGTCCAGGCTCGGGGCGGACGGGCCCCACAGTCAGGACACAGTGTGGGCGGGCCCATAGTTAGGACACGGGGCGGGACCCACAGTCCGGGGACAGGGCTTGTCCCGGGGCAGGCGGCCCCACAGTCCGGACATGGGGCGGACGGGCCCCACAGTCCTGACACGGGGTGGGCATGCCCCACAGTCCAGACCTGGGGCTAGACCCGGGTCAGGCGGCCCCACAGTCTAGGCTCGGGGCTAGACCCGGGGGCAGCCGGCCCCACAGTCCAGACCCTGGGCGGACGGGGGGCCCCACAGTCCAGGCTCGGGGTGGACAGGCCCCACAGTCCACGCTCGGGCCCCACAGTCCAATCTCGGGGTGGACGGGCCTCACAGTCCAGGCTCAGGGCGGATGGTCCCCACAGTCCAGGCTCGGGGCGGACGGGCCCCCCTTTCCCGCTCGGGTCGGGCGTGCCCCACAGTCCAGGCTCGGGGCGCGCGTGCCCCACAGTCCGGACACGGGGCTAGTCCCGGGACTGGTGGCCCCACAGTCCAGACCTGGGGCTAGACCCGGGGCAGGCGGCCCCAAAGTTCGAACTCAGGGCGGATGGGCCCCACAGTCTGGAGTTGGGGCGGGCGAGCCCCAAAGTCAGGACACAGGGCGGGCGGGCTCCACAGTGAGGACACTGGGTGGGCAGGCCCAACAGTCTGGATACGGGGTGGGCGGGCCTCACAGTCAGGACACGGGGCGGCCGGGCCCATAGTTAGGACAAGGGGCGGACGGGCCCCACAGTCCTGACACGGGGTGGGCATGCCCCACAGTCCAGACCTGGGGCTAGACCCGGTGCAGGCGACCTCACAGTCCGGACATGGGGCGGCCATAGTACGGACAGAGGGCGGACGGGCCCCACAGTCCAGGCACGGGGCGGACAGGCCCCACCGGCCAGGCTCGGGGCGGACGGGCCCCACAGTCCACGTTCTGGCCCCACAGTCCACGCTCGGGGGGGGGAAGGGCCCCAGAGTTCACGCTCGAGGTGGTCGGGCCCCACAGTCCACGCTCAGGCCCCACAGTCCAGGCTCGGGGCGGACGGGCCCCAAACTCCAGGCTCGGGGCGGACGGGCCCCACAGTCCAGGCTTGGGGCGGACGGGCCCCACAGTCCAGGCTCGGAGCAGACGGGCCCCACAGTCCAGGCTCGGGGCGGACGGGCCCCACAGTCAAGGCTTGGGGCGGATGGGCCCCACAGTCCAGGCTCGGGGCGGATGGGCCCCACAGTCCAGGCTCGGGGCGGATGGGCCCCACAGTCCAGGCTCGGGGCGGACGGGCCCCACAGTCCAGGTTCGGGGCGGACGGTCCCCACAGTCCAGGCTCGGGGCGGACGGGCCCCACAGTCCAGACACGGGGATAGTCCCGGGGCAGGCGGCCCCACAGTCCAGACCTGGGGTTAGACCCAGGGCAGGCAGCCCCACAGTCCAGACACAGGGCGGACGGGCCCCACAGTCCAGACACAGGGCGGACGGGCCCCACAGTCCAGACCCAGGGCGGGCGGCCCAACAGTCCAGACCCAGGGCGGGCGGCCCAACAGTCCAGACCCGAGGCGGGCGGCCCACCAGTCCAGACCCGAGGCAAGCGGCCCACCAGTCCAGAACCAAGGTGGGCGGCCCAACAGTCCAGATCTGAGTCGGGCGGCCCAACAGTCCAGACCCGAGTCGGGCGGCCCAACAGTCCAGACATGGGGCCAGACCCGAGGAGGGTGGCCAATTGGTGCAACATGTGCAGTTCCACAGGGACCCAAGATGTAAAGGGGCCACCACCACCTCCTAATCAGGTGAATTGTGCATTATGATGAGCGATGCCAATATACTGATAGAGGGGAACTGTCCAGACCCGAGGCGGGCGGCCCAACTGTCCAGACCCGAAGTGGGAGGTCCAACAGTCCAGACTCAAGGCGGGAAGTCCCACAGTCCAGACACGAAGCCAGGCCCGAGGTGGGCGGCCCAACAGTCCAGACACGGGGCCATGCCCTAGGCGGCCCGCCCAACAGTTCAGACACGGGGCTAGATATACTGTTCTGATAGAGGGGCCCTCTTCTGGCTGTGTCCGCCCCTGACGTACAGATATACAGCAATATGCAGCAGGAGAGACAAGATCCAGGGAGATATCCGATCGCCAGAACTGGGGTCAGGAAGGAATTTTTTTCCCCCCTAGGGGGTTTTCTTCGCCTTCCTCTGGATCTTTGGTTCCAGTGGCTCTCATCAGGTCTGCACTATCCGCAGCAAGTTCTGTAGTCTCTATCGGGCCTGACCTGAGAGTCATTGTGAACTTTAATTTATTAAAGGGCCAGTAATATTTTTATTACAATGTGGCTTATTGCTATTCCAATAAAAAAATTAATAATAATATATTGTGTTGTGTGTTTTATTTGTGTGGACTTCACCCTACAGAAACAATGATGAGAGTGAACGCTGACGCTCAATATTCCAGAACTAGAACCAGACTTGGCTCATCCGGCATATAATAAAGTGTCTGTCTCATCTGCTGTATACATGATGGCAGCTGCTGCAGGACCAGGGAGTATAGAGGGTGCTATATACAGGAGCATCTCACAAAATTAGAATATCATCAAAAAGTTAATTTCAGTTCTTCAATATAAAAAGTCAAAGTCACATATAGTCATTACAAACAGAGTGATCTATTTCAAGTGTTTATTTCTGTTAATGTTGATGGTTATGGCTTACAGCCAATGAAAACACAACAGTCATTATCTCAGTAAACTTAAATAATTAACAAAAAACACCTGCAAAGGCTTCCTAAGCATTTAAAAAGTCCCTTAGTCTGTTTCAGTAGGCTCCGCAATCATGGGGAAGACTGTTGACTTGACAGATGTCCAGAAGGCAGTCATTGACACACTCCACAAGGTCCCAGAGTTCCAATTTTAATTTGTTTCATTTCATTTGTTTAGCTGCTGGAGGTCTAGTGTGAAGTTTCCACCATCAGTGATGGTTTGGGGAGCCATGTCATCTTCTGGTGTAGGTCCACTGTGTTTTATCAAGACCAAAGTCAGCGCAGCCGCCAACCAGGAAATTTTAGAGCACTTCATGCTTCCCTCTGCAGACAAACTTTTGGAGATGGAAATGTCATTCTCCAGCAGGACTTGGCCCCTGTCCACACGGCCAAAAGTACCAATACCTGGTTTACACACAACAGTATCACTGTGCTTGATTGGCAGCAAACTCGCCTGACCTTAACCCCATAGAGAATCTATTATAGAGAATCTTTGGGGTATTGTCAAGAGGAAGATGAGAGACACCAGACCCAACAATGTAGACGAGCTGAAGGCTGCTATCAAAGCCACCTGGGCTTCCATAACCCCTCAGCAGTGCCACAGGCTGATCGCCTCCATGCCACATTGCCGCATTGATGCAGTAATTGATGCAAAAGGAGCCCCGACCAGGTATTGAGTGCATTTACTGAATATACATTTCAATAGGCCAATATTTCGGATTTTAAAATAATTTTTCAAGCTGTTATAAAGTATTCTAATTTACTGAGATAATAACTTTTGTGTTTCCATTGGCTGTAAGCCATAATCATCAACATTAACAGAAATAAACACGTGAAATAGATCCCTCTGTGTGTAATGACTCTATATAATATAGGAGTTTCACTTTTTGTATTGAGGAACTGAAATAAAGTAACTTTTTGATGATATTCTAGTTTTGTGAGATGCACCTGTACATAGAGCAGGTCACATATAACTCCAGCCCAAGTTACATCACCAGTGTTTTGGGGGTCGGTCTCTGTGATGGGGGCACTTATATTGTATTGGTCCTATAAAACACACTACCTGAAAGACTGATGACCAGATCACAGCAAAGCAGAATGCAGGAAACCCAGGAAAATGGCTAAATAGGTGTCACAGGGTGCAATAAGTAGCCATGGGCCCCAAGACAAAACTAGGGCCTCACTCAGAAATGAACACAATAGCCCATTTACCAAGGCTGGCTATAGGGAGGAAAGCAGATACTTGGAGGGATTTGTGCCAAATTTTCCACCTATTTATTAGAACGAAGAAAATAGTGTTACAGGGTCAGGATAGGGTTAAAAATCTTGTGAGTTTATTTGTAGTAAAAAATATATAAAAACATCACCATAGGTCGCGATCCTAACCAGAATAATGTTTAACCGCAAATGCGTTTCCGACTTGCATCTATAGTTATTGCAATAGGATAGGACAGATACACAATTCCAGTTAAAGGGAATCTGTCAGAAGGTTTTGCTACGTAATCCGAGATCAGCATGATGTAGGGGCAGAGAGCCTGATTCCAGCGATGTATCACTTACTAGACTGCTTGGTGCAGTTTTGATAGAATCCCTGCTTTCTCTGTTGTAAATGAAGCAGTGCTCAGAATGTTAAGCCCTGTGTAACCCCGCCCACGCTGGCAGATTCCTGTGTACAAACTGCAAATCAGTGGTGAGGGCGGGGTTACACAGATTAGCCTGACTGGCCTGTACCTGAGACCTAGTCAGGCAGTGATCATCTCCTGTTGATAAAACATGGATTGTATTGAAACTACAACACACAGCCTAATAAGTGACACATCCCTGGAATCAGGATATCTTGCTCTACATCATGCTGCTCTCAGATTAAGTAGCAAAAATCTGCTGACAGATTCCCTTTAATAAAGTACATGTCCTGTTTTGTATCTCCCAGAGCAATGTCATCAGTGTCGCTCACCACCAATGCAGATGTGAGTGGTGCCGGACAACCTCTTTATGTCAAATAATTCCCTGCAGAGCTGGCATCCATCTGAGGAGATGTAACATATCTGTCTGACAGGTGGGTGGAGATGAATTGGTTGATATATCCCACTCTTAGTCCACTTGGCTAAAAAGATGATTTACATCCAGGGAAGAGGGACAGAGGGGCAGCAACACAAGAAAAGCAACGCCGTATTCAGAACAGGGGCATTTACACCAGGTAAAAAATTACATCGTTATGGAAAGTGACAGGTTCTCTTTAAAGGGATTTCAGAAGACTGAGAACACCTACAACACCTGAAATGGATGACCCACATCTCTGGTTTACTCTATTATGACCGGCTATTAATGGAAAAAGTATGGAAATGGGACCAGTCGTGTGCAGGGTCCTCACATACAAAGGTTGAAAAAAAGATGATGGGGCTGTATCTACTATAGACAAGTTGTGGGGCCGCACATCAACTAGTCCATAAACCTCCTGCAATCAGCAGCAAACCAAAGACAAGTGCGAAGCATCATGCTCCGTGTGCATTACCTAATTCCCTATTAGTTATTAATTTGTGGGGATAATTTGGGACATTAATTTGACTGCTGGTTCTATTAGCTCAATAGGTCCACAGGAATCCTTGATTAGTTTAGGAATGGGCATCCACTATGGTTACTGGACACATGAAGTCCCCCACAACCACGATACCCATACACAATAGATACAAGTTAGAAAGTCTTGCCCTGTTGAATGCTACACCTGACTTGAGGCCACCACATCTTGGTTGTCCAATGTTCTTGCTTCTCTAGGGCTCTTCTCAGATATTCATTATACCAGCTCCCCAGAATACCAAAGCTAGGGTGGGTGACCGCAAGCCCTGGTGGTGGTCATAACTGCGGCCACCCAGGGGCAATACTCCATAACAGCAATCCCCTGAGGTGGTGTAGGATGTAAGGACCTATTCACACTACATTCAGCGCTGCATTCAGGTCTTTACACAAGGCTTACAACTGAATCCCTGAAATACAGGATTGTGCTGTCTGAAATGAGACATCTGAAAGCAGAGCAAATGGAGCCTGAAGATTCATACTTTAGGCTCGGTTTGCCTTTGTTCAAATCAATGGAAAAAATCCCCATCTCTACATGTCTGACAGCCATTCCATTCCAGCGTCAGTTGAATTCCAACCACAGTCCACCTCATTCTACTTAATGTGCTGCTGATTAGGTGATCACCTGAACCAAATCTTATGTAACCAGGGAAAGTATAAAAAACACTGCTGTGGTCTTCACAATCCTCTTGCAATAGGACAAGCTGGATGGCAAAACAAGTGCTAGGAATAGCCCAAAAGTAATTTGAATGAAAAACTAACTTTTAACCATACCAAAGGAGTTGAAAAGAAGTCTTGAGTGAGGAAAAGAAGGGCTCAATTCTGGCTTCTCTAGCAGAGGGATACAGTGAGCGTCATGTTGCCTCCATCCTTAAAATTTCAAAGACGGCAGTCCATTACAACAAGGTCAAGCAGCAGACATTGGGGACAACAAAGCTACAGACCGGCAGAGGGCGAAAGCGACTCTCCACTGACCGGGATGACCGTCATCTTATTCTAATGTCACTCAGCCACCGCAGGATGACATCAAGTGACCTACAAAAGGAATGGCAAATGGCAGCTGAGGTGAAGTGCACGGCAAGAACAGTTCATAACAGGCTCCTAGAGACCTCAAGTCATGTAAAGCTAGAAAAAAGCCTTTCATCAATGAGAAGCAAAGGAGAGCCAGGCTGAAGTTTGCCAAAGACCATAAGGATTGGACCATAGAGGACTGGAGTAAGGTAATCTTCTCTGATGAGTCTAATTTTCAGCTTTGCCCAACACCTGGTCGTCTAATGGTTAGACGGAGACCTGGAGAGGCATACAAGCCACAGTGTCTGCACCCACTGTGAAATTTGGTGGAGGATCGGTGATGATCTGGGGATGCTTCAGCAAGGCTGGAATTGGGCAGGTTAATCTTTGCGAAGGACGTATGAATCAAGCCGCATACAAGGTTATCCTTGAAAAACCACTTGCTTCCTTCTGCTCAGGCAATGTTCCCCAACTCTGAGGACTGTTTTTTCCAGCAGGACAATGCCCCATGCCACACAGCTAGGTCAATCAATGTGTGGATGAAGGAGCACCACATCAAGATCATGGCCAGCCCAATCTCCAGACCTGAACCCTATTGAAAACCTCTGGAATATAATCAAGAGGAAGATGGATAGTCACAAGCCATCAAACAAAGAAGAACTGCTTACATTTTTGTGCCAGGAGTGGCGTAAGGTCACCCAAAAGCAGCGTGAAAGACTGGTGGAAAGCAGCCAAGACGCATGAAAGCTGGGATTAAAAATCATGGTTATTCCACCAAATATTGATTTCTGAACTCTTCCTGAGTTAAAACATGAGTATTGTTGTTTCTAAATGAATAATAACTTGTTTTCTTTGCAGTATTTGAGGTCTGACAGCACTGGTTCTCTGTTTCTCTGTTTCTTTTTTATTATTTTGACGATTTCTCATTTGCTGCAAATAAATACAAAATTTTTAGCTTTGAATTTCGGAGACATGTTGTCAGTAGCTTATAGAATAAAACAACAATGTACATTTTACTCAAAAATAGACCTAGAAAGAGAAAAATCAGAGAAAATGAAAATGAGCTGTGTATATATAGATATATGTAGATATATACACACACACATTATATACATACACACATTATATTATATACACACACACATATATATGTGGCGCCCCTGAGGGTTCGGTCACCACAGAGGTACTGCATCTCACCCAGAGCTGTGGTATCTCACTCTCAGGTAAGGAAGGAGTACAGCTCAGGACCCTAACACCTGCATTCATTACACCACACTTCAGAGGGCGGGGCGAGATTGCTCCTACGGGAGAGCACAGTCCCTGGTCCCTGGCTGGAGTGGGGGGAACCTAGTAAAGGGGTGTGGGTGGAGGACATAGTTAAGGGGAGCACATAGAAGGAAGATATAAAAAGAGAAACCATCTTAGAAAGACAGATTAGTCTGAGGAGGAAAGTGCCAGGAGCAGAGGCTCTGTAGGAGCTCTTTTCCAGAGGCGGGCCTAGCCAGTGAGGCCCAAGGCTGAGAGGAAGAAGAGAAGGAGAGGAGAGGGAGCAGAAAGGCTCCAGGAACCAGAAGAAAGGATCCCAGGGGGTACAAGCAGTGCGAGAGGCCACCCGTACGCCCGAATCTGCCGGGAGGTGGAGGGGTCAGGCTGCATACAGGGAACTGGTCCCTCAACTAGTAGAAGATTGCACGTCTTAACTAGAAACCGGAGGCTGCAGTATTTCATGTCCAGTAGCCAACATTCCATACCAGTCTCACCAGGAAGGTAGCTATATAGGACCCAGGGGACGGAACAGACGTCGCCCGCCAAGGCCCGCAGGTACTGGACTGGGATACTTGGTATGAGGTTCAGGGAGACAGCCAGAGAGAGTACACAGAAGGGGGTCCTGCTATGTACTCCGGAGTAACCTGGGGGTGGACTGAACCCCTCACTGAGTAAATGCAGCACGGCACGGGAAGTTACCTTGACGTCTGTAACTTGGACTGCAATAACCGTGAGTAAAGATCCAGAGGACTGCACCACCTTGTCTGTGTTTCTTGCAGCGCCATCACTCCCTGCACTACAACGCCCAGCGCAACTTACAACAACATCTACACTGCCCTGGAGCTAGCTCTTCCTGTGGAGAGCCACACCATCCCTGCTGCAGTAACATCAGCTTCAGAGGACGGCTCCGCAGCGGCCGCTCCCTTTAGCATTCCACAGGTGGCGTCACAAACTTTAACATAAACTATAAAAATCCCCTGTAAATATATCCCCTTTTATTGACCGCCCTGGATCACGAACCGGGTCACCGCCACTGTGACATCCCCCAGCATCTACCGGCCCGGCACCGGGTACCCCACGGCCCAGGGGGCGCGTCATATATATCGGCAGAGCATCCCTCTCAAAGTCTGCACCGCTCTCGCTCACTAACTCAAGCAACCTGCACCGTCTCGCACCCCGCTAGCTCACGCACACAGCACCCCCTTGCATCCCTCTATCCCACACACCCTGCATATCCATGCACACTTATCAACTGTGCGAAGGTCACTGGTAAAATACTGGAGGGGAATTATGTGTCAATCAGGATGTTACCATCAGTGATATGAACCCGGAAAAATGCTCCAGCATACTAAGTGCTGAGAGGGGTTAATTGACCATGCTAAAGGCTGGGTTTAGTGAACAGCTAAAGAGTGGGTAGGAGGCTGTTCACCATATCTCCACCCCAGGGTATGGGCCAGAAGGTAAATACGAAGCTTTTGGACTCATTCAGTGTTTGGTGTGTCTGTAGATGAGAGCACCAGAGCTGTGCTCATGTTAAAAAGAACTGAACCTATTTGTTTTCCTAATTTTGGACTGGTTTATGCAGTACAATTTTAATAAATCAGTTGAAAACTTAAACAGAAAATGTTCCTGTATCTACCTCTAAGAAGCTGAGTGAGTCGACCTACTATACCACACACCCTGCACCCCTTTATCCCACACCCCTTACTACTCAGATGTGTTTTCTTCCATTTGGACAAGAAGCTGATTAGTGCGCCCCAGCAACCTGCCACCCTAGGCACCCGCCCTCCAGTGCCTAGCGGCTAATACTGCCCTGCTCAGGAATAAAAACAAACTCAAATCTGTCTTGGACAAAACAAGATAGACTGCCAGAACAGTGAGGTGTCAGGTTACACCTGCAATTATACTGCAAGGAGAGGGAAGAGAGAGGAGGGGGCAGAGACAAAAAGACACAGGTGGATGGAGCCACAGCTTATAGGTAATGTATTTCTCTTTGATGGATTTACAGCCACAGCACAGTAATGCTGTATAATGTCCACATTGCTTCTGTTGCTACTGTCTTTGTGCTCAGAGCAAGAGCAGCAAGAATCCATCATGTCCGTGTACGGTATAGACATCAAAGTAGCTAATCTCCACCCACTAGCTCAGAGAGGACTGAAAATCAGAGATAGAGCCTGCAGAGGGGAAACTGATGAAAACACACGATTCAAGTCATATAATAACCAGAAATAGTGACAGCCTGTTCTGACTAGTCACCTGAAAGGACAGGTACCCTTTAAAAGGAATCTGTCAGAAGGATTACACGCCTCAAACTATTTATATGCACATGTAACTCTTGCAAATACAAGTACAGTATTTCCTTTTGCTAGAGTCTATTCCTCCATTACAGAGAAAGCTGCATTTGAATGGATAAGCAAACGAGGCTGAAGTACTTTGGGTGTGTGGAAGCACTTCCAATGCCTCCGCTCTTCCCAGCTGTATTTGCCACCTATTGATGCCTTTTGCTTAACTGTCTCCTCCTTTTGGATTCTGGTCGATCAGATGCCCCTGCAGAGCAGACCCTAGTACATGTGAGTATTTGGTAAAGAGATTATGTGGCGCCCCTGAGGGTTCAGTCGCCACAGAGGTACTGCACCTCACCCAGAGGTGTGGTATCCCCTTCTCTCAGGTAAGGAGGGAGTGCTGCCCGACACCCCAAAACCTGCATCCAACACTACACTACTCCAGGCCGGCTGGAAGGGCAAGATGCAATGTGTTTTCCTGCTGAGCCCTGTCCCTGGCTGGAGTGGGGGGAACCTAAAGGTAGGGGGAACCAGTAGTGGGTGTGGGTGGAGGAAGTAGTTAGAGGGAGCACTTTGACAGTAGGTATATAAAGGGAAGCCATCTAAGGGTGGCAGTGGAGTAAGAGGAGTGAGTGAGTGAGGACAGTCTGGGAGCAGAGGCTTTTTAGGACCTCTGCTCCATAAGTAGGGCCCAGTCCTAGAGGCCCAGGTGGGGAGCAGAGGAGTAGGCTCCGTTCTAAGTAAGGGATCCCAGGGGGTACAGCGAGTGCAGGACAGCACCCGTACGCCCCGAATCTGCCAGAAGACAGAGGGATCGTAGGCCGCAAGAAGGGGACAGGCCCCTGGTCCAGCCGTGTTACTCTAAGTCTCGGCTGGAAAAACTGGAGGCTTCTGGCTTGTATAGTCAGTTGCCGAAGCCTCATTCTAATCCCCGTGAGGGTCAAGCAGGTCCGGGAACTCCGACGAGACAGGAAGGACTTCAGAGCACCCGAGCGGGATTGAGAGTGGGGAAGCGCAGGGCAGGAGGGAGAAAGACCCAGCGTGAAGACGGTCTAGCTAGGAACACAAGAAAGTGGGGTTCTGTCAGGTACTCCTAATCGGCCTGAGGAAGTGCTGAACCCCTGCCTGGTGAACGCAGCGCGACGTGGGAGGCTGACACCTGTAAAGTGCACGAGTGGAACTGTCATAAGAACTGTGAGTAAAGACTCGGATGACTGCACCACACTGCCTCCGTCCATTCCTTTCATCTGCGCCATCTTTCCTTCCCTGCACTACAACGCCCAGCGCAACTTACACTACCTACACTGCCCTGGACCCACACCATCCCTGCTGCAGTAACATCAGCTTCAGAGGACTGCTCCACAGCGGCGGCTCCCTTTTGCCGCGTTCCACGAACTTTCCAAATCCCCTATATATTTCCCCTTTTTGCTGACCGCCCTGGGTCACAGACCGGGCCAGCCACCGTGATATCCCCCACCGGCATACACAGAGGCCCGGCTGCCGAGTACCCCACGGCCGAGGGGGCGCGTCAATTACTCACTATTAAAAATCCTGTATACTTAGTATCTTCCCCATTCTTACAATTCTAGGACAAGGGAGCCCCTGCTGCACCAGTATCTGCACCCAAAAGGGCTGTCTAGGTCTCAGGGAAATCTAGAAGATGTGCTCTCTGCAGTATAAAATTGCCTGGGAAACAGCTATGTGAGAGGTGGACCTCTAAAATCATCAGGGATGAACAGTCTACTTTTCTATCTGACATGAGGTCCATGATTAGAGAGGAGGTGCAAACTTCAATCTCTAATTTCGTTCCCCCACAGACATCTCAGCCAGGTCCCCGTGCTAAGAGACCAAGATGGGAGATGGAGCTAAGCTCAGAAGAGGACATACAATCCCTTGATTCTGATCAGGATGAGGAAGGCAAGATCTGCTCAGAATCCCCAGAAGAAGGGAAAAAATATATTGTTTCTCCTCTGACAACACAGACATGATCCTACTGGACTGGGGTGTCTGGGGCCCACCAGGGAAATTAACTCCAGGGGCCCACCCACCCGGGCCCACCCTTCAGCTATTTGCAAATACCTGTTAGCCGTTATACCCATTATATTGGCGGCTCCTGCCCATCACTGTGCGCTCACCAGAACTGCGATGTACAATTACTGTAGTTTGCATTAAAGGGTTTTTATTGGTGAAAACAAGTTCTCAGCGATGCACAGGTTGGGAAGGTGATCACTTATTTATTGGTGGAATCCGCACTGTCAGAAGATTGTGGCACTTTGAGTATTTGGTGAGATTTTTACCTCAGTATTTGTAAGACAAAACCAGGAGTGGAGCAATCCGAGGTCATGTTTTATGCATTTCTCACCCACTCCAGAAGGGGGCTGGAAGCAAGTGTAACTAGAAGGAAGCCCCACATGACCGGGATGTGCCAGGAGGGTGTAATTTTAATCCCAATATCCGGATTGGTTATAAGCCTGGAGGGGCGGGCATTGGAAGGGGCTGGGGAGATATAATAAGGAAAAGTGCGGGAAAATGGTCAGTCCAGGAAGGAAGTCAGTGGGGAAAGTTGCAGAACTCAAAAAAAAAAAAACTACAACTTTCCCATTGTTTGAGTACACTTACCAATCTTATGGAAACCATTGATTCCCTGATCACCAAGCTGAGGGAGGCTGCCAGATCCAGGCGTGGAGGGTGGCTTGAGTCCCAGCTGTCTGGATTGCTGGGGAATGCCGGAGCAGAAGATTCTCCGTTGGGATCCGGAAGAAGCGGCAGGAGGACGCAGCCCCCCCCCCCCCCCCCCGAGAGGCTTTCCCCGGAGATGGTTAGTACGGGCAGCAGGCGCAGGCTGCGGAGCCCCTCATGGGACCCTGCGTCCGGTGAGCATGCTGGCGGAACCCCCCGCCAGCGCGCCCGCCGCGGCAGGAATCCGCCCAGCCGGCCTGCGGGCTCCTCCAGCATCGGGTCAGCTGTAGTGCGGCCTGCTCCGGCGGCGCGCCGCAATACCAGAGCCCGGGCCGCGCTGCAGCCGCGTCATCATCCGGGGGGCGGGGCTTCACCGGAAGTGCGGCCTACGTCACTTCCGGCCCCGGCGTCATGTGACAGGGGCGTTCAGGAAGTGAGCGGTGGGCGCATGGACACACCCCCCGCAGCAGGAGTCGGCGATTCACGACGCCGCTTGCCCATAAGAAAACGGAGTGCCAGAGCGGATGAGGGGACCAGAGGGACCACCAGCACGGCAGGCGCACCTGGCGATGTACCAGTCGGGGTGCCTGCCAGAAACATCAGCCGAGGGATACAACAGCGCAGGTGCACGGGCAGGCAGCAGTAACTCGAGGACCTGCTGCCAGGCTCGAGTCAGCACATCCAGGGCGGTGGAGCGGCGGGAAGCAGCATGGGGCTGCCTGGCAGTCACCCACGGACCACCACGGATCGGGCTAGGGAGTCCGGGTCTGGAAGTCGCGGAGTGCCACGGATGGCGGGGAGGACCGGAGCCGGGACTGACGGGGGACGATCGGCGGGGACATCGGCACACGCTCAGGTCCCCCCTGGTGACGAGGAGGCCAGGGGCGCGGGCCTTGAGCAGCAGCAGGAGTCTGGCGAATCGGAGTGTGGCGAGGATCAAAGCGAATCCAGGATTCATCAGGACTCGGGACGTTCGGCTGGCAGGGACACAGCACCTGCGCAGCTTGGTGAGCATGCGTCCATGTATTGTTTGTCGCCCGCTAGGTCATTAGTGGATGGGGGAGGTGATAGGCAGTTGGCTGGGCCCAGCGGGGAAAATACTAGGGGAGGTCGTGGGTCAGATGTAGTGGGTCTTAGGGACATTTTGTTTAGCATGTCGCAAATTTTGGCTAGAATAGACGGTGGTGGAGTTAATCAAGGAGGTTTGTTACCTGCGGCGGCGTGGGTACCTAGTCAACCGGTGTTGTCGCAGGTGGGGAGCGAGTCGGCCAGGTCGGCGGTGAATGCAGCCGGGACACCTTCTGGGGCATTGGTTTGCGTACAGACAGAGAAGGACAAAGCGGATACCGTAAAACTGGATGATAGGGCAAAAGGGGAGGTATATGTGTGCTTTGAGGGGCCGTTGGGGGCACACTTAAAAAAAAAAAAAAAAAAAGAGAGGTAAAGGAAAAGTTTGGCGGGATGACCAAGTTGAAATTTTTTCCCTTCTTCCGCTGGAAAAGTTTAATCTGGATAAGGGTAAAAAGGACGATAGTAAAAAAGAGGAAGAAGAGAAACGTAGGTGGAGGTTGATTCCTCAGACGTTTGTTAATTGGTTACAGGCTTTTGCAATATTGGCTAGCGTTATTGGGGAAAAAGCTCCGGATAATTGCTCAGGTTTATTTTGCTACCTTGATTCTATTGGGGAGGCTCATCCTACTTATGGGGGTCAGGTGTGGTTACGATATGACGAGCAATTTAGGCAGAGGAAAGCTGTCCGCCCGGAGATCAGATGGGATCAAAAGGACATTGGGTTGTGGTTGAAGGTTATGGCCCCACTGAGGTATGGGCAGTCCTTTCACGGGAGCAACAGTAGCGGGAATCAGTCAGCAGGACACGGGGGAAGTAGTCAAGGGGCACACAGCACAAAAAAAGGAAGCGGGAACTTGCTGGCAATTTAATGACGGCCAATGCAAGTTCGGGACCTCCTGTAAATTTAAACATGTGTGCTCCCATTGTAACGGAAGTTCGCACGGAGCATCAAAATGCTTTAAGAAGGGTAAGGGAAAGCCGACAGTGGGTACCGGTCAAAGGGGTGACTCCGGTGAGGGTTCACGCGATGGCCCCCTTTCTAAGTAGGTATCCGGATCAGTTGAAGGCTAAGGTCATTGCGGATGTTTTTTTTTTTTTTGGAAGGGTTTAGAATCCCTCCTCCTGATCATGAGGTCCCCTTTTTCAGTTAAAAATTTGACGTTGGCTTCCCTTCATCCGGAAGTGGTTAGTGTGAAGTTGGCTAAGGAGGTGGAATTGGGCAGGATGGCTGGACCGTTTCAGGAATTGCCTATTAGCAAGGTGATTATCTTGCCGTTGGGGGTTGTGCCCAAGAAAGAGCTGAATAAGTTTCGTTTAATTCAGCATTTGTCGTACCCGAAGGGGCTTTCGGTTAATGATGGTATTGCGCAGGAGTTGTATTCGGTTGAATATACATCATTCGACCCGGCGGTGCATTGGGTACGGAGATACGGGCCAGGCTCGTTGCTAGCTAAGACTGATATCGAGTCAGCCTTTAGGTTGTTGCCAGTTCACCCGGATAGCATCCCGTTGTTAGGTTCTTTTTGGGAAGGGGAGTACTATGTGGATAGGTGTTTGCCAATGGGTTGTGCGATTTCGTGTTCTTTGTTTGAAACGTTTAGCTCCTTTTTGGAATGGGTAGTGAAGGGCCTGGCTTCTGTTAAGTCAGTCATTCATTATTTGGATGACTTCTTGTTTATAGGCCCCCCGCAATCGTTGTTGTGTAGGAATTTGTTAGGTACTATGGTGTGGGTAGCGGAGCATTTTGGTGTGCCGTTAGCAGAAGAAAAAACGGAAGGACCTGGCACCATTTTAAGTTTTTTGGGCATTGTAATTGATACCGAAAGAATGGAGTGTCGGTTACTGGATGATAAATTGAGTTTGCTTAAGCAGGAGGTTGATAGGATCAGGAAGTTGCGCAAGGTTACCCTGAGGGAGCTACAGTCGCTGGTAGGGCGTTTAAATTTTGCTTGCAGGATTATGCCAATGGGCAGAATATTTTGTCGCAGATTGTCAGGAGCGACAGCAGGAGTGCGCGCGCCGCATCATTTCATTCGCCTTAATAAGGACCACAAGGAGGATCTAAAAGTTTGGAAATTGTTTTGGAAAGTTATAAAGGCAGGTCAGTAATCCAGCAGGAGTTCTTGAACAGTTTTGATTGTGAGATATTTACGGATGCGGCAGGAGGTGCTGGTTACGGGGCCTACTGTAAAGGGCGGTGGAGCGTTGGCGAGTGGCCGAAGGTGTGGAAAGAGAGGGGTCTTACGAGGAACTTGGCATTTTTGGAATTGTTTCCTATTGTTTTTGCGGTTACTATTTGGGGAGAGTGTTTCGCCAACAGGAGAATTCGGTTTCACTGCGATAACATGGGAGTGGTGTCTGTCATCAACAGTTTGTCGGCCTCGTCTCCGCCTGTGATTAGGCTGCTGAGGGAACTAGTACTTTGTTGTCTTAAGCTGAACGCTTGGATTACAGCGGTACATGTTCCAGGTGTACAAAATTCCATAGTAGACGCCTTGTCTCGTTTTCAGTGGGATCGTTTTCGGACGCTAGCTCCAGAGGCAGAGGACGTGGGACAGGAATGCCCTTCGCGTTTGTGGCAGCTGGTTATGGAAGAGCGGGACGGTTAATACGGGAGTCCATCACCAGGCAGACCTGGGCATCATACGAGGCATCGTGGCGAGTATGGCAAAGTTGGATTATGCAGTGGGGTGTGATGGAGAGTGATGGAGATAGAGAGATGGCGGTGTTGTTTCTCGTGGTAAGGGCAGCGGAGAGCGGTTGGTCGGTTTCAAAAGTTGAGAAGTTTGTTGCAGGTTTAGCGTTTGGTTTTAAATTGCAGGGGATGAAGGATGTTACGAAGTCCTTTTTAGTGAAGCAAGCTCTCAAGGGCTTTAGGACAAGAGGTAAAGAGTTGGATAAACGGAGACCGGTAACCTTTAGTATTTTGGAACGTTTGGGTTTTGTATTGGATAAGATTTGTTGTTCAGTTTTTGAAGCCACACTATTTAGGTTGGCTTTTTCATTGGCGTTTTTTGGCGCGCTGAGAGTAGGTGAATTGGTGGCACCAAGCAGGAATAAGGTTGGGGGTTTGTTTGGATATGAGTGGTCGAGATGGGGGTATTGAATTTTGGATTAGGGGGGGAAAAGACGGATCAATTGGGCAAAGTTAAACGAGTAATATTGGGTGAGGTTATGGGATCTTTTCTTTGTCCTAGGAGACGTTTATTGGCTTATTGGCAGGTTTGGTCAGGGTGGAAGGGCCCATTATTGTGTCATGAAAATGGAGACTTTTTGTCACTTTTTCAATTCATAGCGGTGTTTAAAAAGGGGATTGCTGAGCTGGGCCTTAGCCCTGAGGTATACGGGTCACATTCATTCAGAATTGGTGCGGCATCAGAAGCGGATGGCTTGGGGTTAGGCAAGGATGTGATAAAACGTATTGGGAGGTGGAGTTCTGATCGTTACCTGTCTTATGTAAGGCATTAGGTATGCGGTCTTAGGTAATTTGCCTTTTGAGATTCAAATACCTTTTGGTTGTCTTGTTGCTGGTGGCGTCCCGTTGTTAGTTTGGATGCTAGGACACTCTTTCGTCCATTGGGAGCGGTGAGGGCGGACTTGAGGCCGGACGGTAGGCAATTGGTTATTTAGCAGGGAGCAAGCGGTGGTTCGGTGGTTGGGTTTTCGAGGGATGGTTTGGAGAAGGGTGCTGCCAGAGTTCCATAAAGCAGCTCGTTTGGATCGGGCGCCGGATATTTTGGTGGTGCATATGGGGGGAAATGATTTGGAGGGCTCGGCCAGTCAGGGAATTGATGAGGGACATTCGAATCGATCTGTTAAGGTTATGGACATCTTTTCCTGAGGTGTTGACAATGTGGTCTGACATTGTGCCCAGAGGAAAATGGAGGGAGGTCAGATCATTGAAGGGAATTAATAGGGCACGTATAAAGTTGAACAGAGCTATATCAGCTTTTGTTACCAGGAACGGGGGAGTAAGCGTGCGGCATCTTGATCTGGAAGCGGGAGTTGGAGATTTTTGGGAAAAGGATGGCGTACATTTGAATGATATTGGCATTGATTTATGGGCATTGGCCATACAGGAGGGGATCGAAAGGGCTTTTGCGGTGTTGGGGCGCTCACGAGCCTGAGGTGGTCAGGGCTGTTCGTTGGTGGCGGGGGGTGGGGTTCTTGGAGTTGGCACAGAAGTGTCGGTGGAAAGAATATTGGATAATCACAGGCAGTGCCTTGATTAACCGGGGTGATCTGGCATTTGGTTTTGGGCTCTGGACGGGGTTTTACCCTGGGAGCTTTTGGTGCCCTTGAGCTGGTGATGGACGGCTGAGGGTAATATGGTGGTTCGAGTTCGGTTTAATTTATGCCAGATCTAATTTTAACTCCAAGAACCCTCCCTTCTTATTTATTTTATAACACTGTTAATATGTTAATGTTGTTTGTTAATAAAATGGCCGCTGTGGCCAAATTTATCCAAAGAAATACAGGTGCAGTGTTTTTATTTGGTGGGGGAAGGTGAGTGCTGGAAGGTGGGGGCATGTTGATCCATGGAACCCGTGTTGGCAGTACATGGTCAAGAAGGGGGCTGGAAGCAAGTGTAACTAGAAGGAAGCCCCACGTGACCGGGATGTGCCAGGAGGGTGTAATTTTAATCCCAATATCCGGATTGGTTATAAGCCTGGAGGGGCGGGCATTGGAAGGGGCTGGGGAGATATAATAAGGAAAAGTGCGGGAAAACGGTCAGTCCAGGAAGGAAGTCAGCGGGGAAAGTTCCCACCCACCCACCCCTTCTTTCTGTTGGTATTCTGTGAAGTTAATGGTGAAAGGGTGGTTTTACTGAAGAGGAGATAAAGGAGTTATTACTATTGTGTATTATCGATGGGTTATATTAAAAAAGGACATGTAAAGTTTTATGAGGGTTTGTCGCAGTGGCTTGGCAGGGGGTGGGGTTCTTGGAGTTGGCACAGAAGTGTCGGTGGAAAGAATATTGGATAATCACAGGCAGTGCCTTGATTAACCGGAGTGATCTGGCATTTGGTTTTGGGCTCTGGACGGGGTTTTACCCTGGGAGCTTTTGGTGCCCTTGAGCTGGTGATGGACGGCTGAGGGTAATATGGTGGTTCGAGTTCGGTTTAATTTATGCCAGATCTAATTTTAACTCCAAGAACCCTCCCTTCTTATTTATTTTATAACACTGTTAATATGTTAATGTTGTTTGTTAATAAAATGGCCGCTGTGGCCAAATTTATCCAAAGAAATACAGGTGCAGTGTTTTTATTTGGTGGGGGAAGGTGAGTGCTGGAAGGTGGGGGCTTGTTGATCCATGGAACCCGTGTTGGCAGTACACGGTCATGGTTTTGTCTTATAAATACAGAGGTGAAAATCACACCAAATGCCAACTTGCTTTCTCTGGTGAACCTCTATAACGGCATCTCTGCTGCTGTGTAATAGTCACAGGGCAGGGAGGGGTTAAACATCCAAGTATTTAATATCTATTGGAAATAAAGAGGTTTCCCCTTATTGATATCAGATAAAACAAATGACCAACCACAATCCACTCTACCAAGACCAATATTACCAGATAGAAGGCAGAAATACCACCACACTGTGACCAGATCACATATTACCACCACATAGTGCCCAAATAATGCCACATGCAAGGCACAAATACCGCCGCACCATGACCAAAGCACATAATACCACCACATAGTGATCAAATGGTACCAGATACAAGGTATAAATACTGACACACCATGAGACCACATATTACCACCACATAGTGACTGAATAATACCACATACAAGGTACAAATATCGTCATGTCATGACCAAAGCACATAATGGCACCACATAGTGACAAATAATACTAAAATAATAAAAATGTAAAAAAAGCTCTGTATATAGTGTCAGTGTACAGGTTATACAGTGATCACCAGTGACATTATACACAGGAGCTCTGTATATAGTGTCAGTGTACAGGTAATACAATGATCACCATTGATATTATACACAGGAGCTCTGTATATAGTGTCAGTGTGAATGTATAGGTAACACATACTCACAAGTTCTTTATCTGCAGACCGATATATCACATCTTCTATGCAGGACTTATCTCTGCAGAAAATAACATAGTTAGCTATAACTGATCACTTCCAGAGCACAATCCACACTTTTCCCAAGATTTCTACACTACATGAAATGACAAAAAAAGAAACATAGCACTGCACTACACAGTAACAGTGCTCCAGTGTCATTCTGTGCCGGCTCATCTGTCAGCAGACATATTTGTCTGATGGCAAAGATCTAGCAGAGCTGAAGACAGAAGACCCATGGATGACGTCGGAGCGAGGATTTTTTTAAATTAAAGATGGAGTCCCTTAGGCTTAGTTTCCCACGCAGCATAATAGCCGCATATTCCTGCTTTTATGCGGCGCTCCTGTCATCAGGATTTTGATAATTTTGAGTATTTGTTCAACAGAGGTTGATTTTGAAAGGAGAGCGGAGGAATTGAAGCACAGGTTCTTAGATCGCGGATATAGTCGAAGAAGTATTAAGCATGCCTATAATCGAGCCAAAAACAGTAATCGTCAACAATTAATGTATTCTAATCGAGCTCACAAACAAGAGAAGTGTGTCAGGATGGTGACACGGTACCATTCACAATGGCGCAAAATGTGTGATGTGCTTAGGAAACACTGGCCCATTTTACTTGCGGATCAGACGTTGCGCCAATATTTGCCTATGTATCCGTCAGTCACAGCCCGTCGATCTCCGAGCCTCCGAGATCACTTGGTAAGGAGCTACCTTACACCTAATACTCAGAAGAAAATTGGCGAAATAGGACTGGCTGAAATAAGACAAACGTGGGGTTGTACCCCATGTGGTTCATGTATTTCGTGTCCAAACATCGAACATACTAAAAAGTTTCTTTCATCCAGTGGGAAAGAATTGACTATCCTACACTCCATTACGTGTACAGCACGTAATGTCATTTATCACGTTACATGTCCTTGCTCTTTGGTATACATAGGTCTGACCACTAGGATGTTAAAGACCAGAGCGAGGGAACATGGACGTGATATTATGGCAGCAGCCACTGAGGATAATTTGGAGTTGTTGAAAACAATCCCTAGACACCTTAAAAACTATCATGCCTGTGATCCATCAGGTCTTCAAGTTAAAGGCATCGATGATGTTTATAGTACGTTGCGTGGAGGTAGTGCTAGTCGCCTACTTGCACAGAAAGAATCCAGATGGATTTGGCTATTGCAAACATTACATCCTCAGGGCCTCAAGGAATCCTTAAGCTTTTCACCATTCCTCTGATTGCCTCTATCTCTCCCCCACCCCTGCACCCGCTAGATTTATCAGTATTTTAATGATGTTTTTAACCCCCCCCCTTGTTTTATCCTCTGTTGTCTAATTAATGTTCATTTTTTCCTTAGTACATACTCTTTTGTCCTTGGTTGCGGCTGCCTTCCGTGTCTCTTTCTGCTGGTTACTCCTATTGATGGATGGCTGTGGACGATTTATACATCTTGATTAATCAATGATTCTCCTGGACTACTGACAATAGGTCACAGAGATATTATCATCTACTGGGACAAAGAAAAGCTACGCAACGAATGAATTCATCTAATTGCTGGATATACTTGATATTGAGCTGTATTATGCGGTGTATTGTGTTTTTTGTATGTTTATGCTTACAACCTATTGTGTAGCATTTAATTGTTGAATGTTTCTATCATTTTTCTCCATTACACAGTGTACTGTATCTTTTATATGTACATATTACACCGCATTTTTTGTGGTTTTTGACTGGTGCTCTCCGTTGGGGCAATGGCGCCATGCCCCCATGGACAGTATTTTTCGGTAATATTTAGTTACAATATTGGATTAACATTAGCCATACAATTGATATGAAGAATGTCTTTTGATTATAATTGGCTACTGATGGCAATTATATGGGGGAAGGGTCCCACAGCTATGCATCTACTGAGATATATCCTGCTTGTTTTGATCTGCGATTTGTTTCCGTTGTGATATGTTATCTGTTCACACTTATTATTCTGTGATTGGTTCATTATTGCGTTAGTTGGGCACTATTGGGTTAAATAGCTGTGGTTTAGCCACGACTCTTCTCATTAGATCCGATTGTCCACTTCCTATATTCATTTATCTACACTTTTGTTGGGCGTTTTATAATGTATACTTACCACATTATAGCGCTATGTCCCCTGTTATGGGCTTTCCCCGTTGGTCAGATTGTGATGTCACAGCGATTTTCGTCCATGTGACCTGGGGGGTGTGGCTTGTATTTATGTGTGGCGAGGGGCGGATGACTGTGTCCCGACGCGTCATAGCAAGTCCCGCTCATGTGACCTGGGAGGTGTGGTTTGTTATCACGGGGGGCGAGGGGCAGATGATTGCGTCCTGAAGCGAAGGGGTCCTACTATATACTTCCGGATGTGAGTGGTAATACAGGGGCACACGTGACTCTATATGTATGTATTATGGTGAGCGGTTGGCTATTCTAATAGCTGCGTCCTGTCTTACTTTCACCCATTGGACAATAAGTAATACTTAAGGGATACCAGATCCAGACATACTATAAACCCCAGAAGAAGGCACAGCGCCGAAACGCGCGTAGGGGTGACGATACCTGGACTGACAAACAATACATATGTGGGTAATACTACATTCCCACTTATTTTCAAGTGCTAAATGGATTTACTTTTATATCAACTATTTATGCACTGTGCACCTTAGCATTTGCATTGAAGCTTTGATATTATGCTTACAGCTGGGATAGGGCATGTGGTTTACATACCCATACTCGTATTTTCTTCAACTATGTAGGTTTAATCTATTTATTATATGATTGTATTGGTCTTGGCATCTCTATTATAGCTCACTACTTATGTATTTATGCCACTTTTTCAATATGGATGTTTTTTTAATTAATGTGTATTAATAAATTTATGATTTTTTTGCAAAATTATGTTCCTATACGTCATTTTTTCTATATAATTTGCTATTATAGACGTTGAACAGAGTCTCATTGTCCTACTATAGAGAACTAATTGTGTATGTGACCTTGGTGGTCAATTAATCTGTCTCAGGATTTTGATAAGTAAACTACAGGCAGTGAAAGGTTGGCACTGTTACACTGATTAAACAAGAACCATAAGACAGATTTCTTCAACCCAGGTATCATTTTAATCTGTGTTTGCAGTTAATGAGATGCTTGTGCTCTGGGCTTAAATAACCTTCCATGACCTTCCTCCTATTTTAAATACTGCACATTTAATATTGTGGTCTTAAAAAAAATTTTTGGCTCCAACAAAATGGCGCCGGTGCATGCACAGTAGCATCTATCTGTGCAAGTGTAGCACCCTGAGGATTCGGCTGCTACAGGGGTATTACACCTCAAGCCAGAGGTGTGATATTCCACTCCCGGGTAAGGATGGAGTGTGGAACTGAGCTCAGTAGGCTGCATGCACTACATACATCCCATTTCCGGGGGACAGACCAATGGTACTCCCACTAGAGAAATGTGCAGGTACGACAGCGTCTGTCCCTGGCTGGAGTGGGAGGGGGGTGGAACATCCCAGTAGTGTAGGGGCAGATAGGGGGAGCAGTCTGGGTAAAGCTAGGAGCTCATTGGGTGCTGGTCACCTGAGCTCACACATAGAGGGAGTATATAAGGTGGGAACCATCTTAGAACAGGGTCTTTTGTAGAGAAGTCTTTGTGCAGAGTCAGAGGAAGAGAGCAGAGGAGAAGAGCAGCTCCAAGGCCCAGAGAGAGAGAGGAGAAAGAAGGACCCAGAGGGGGAGAAGAGAGAACTCCGAGAACCCAAGATTAGATCAGAGGGTGAAGAGTTGGCACAAGGGTACCGGATCCCAAGCTGGTGGAGGGCACTAATCCTCAGCCAGAGACCGGAGGTCGTGGGCAGGATCTGCCACGACCACCCACTAAATCCACCCGGAAGGCAGACCAGGAATAGGGTCAGGGAACCCAGAGACAAGGGTTTACCAACAAGAGGCCCGAGGGAGCCGGACTTAGGTGGATCCCTGGTGGGGAAGGCCAGAGAGAAGGAACGTCAGAAAGGGAGCTCAGGATCACGCTCCAGAATTACTTGGGAGTTGGCCGAGTCCAGGACCTGGTGGACGCAGCACGGCTCGGGCGGTCACTCAAGGCCGGAGTGACCAGAACAACAGCAGTAAGTAAAGACCCTGAACTGCACAGCCCGACTCTGAGTCTCATTACCATCCTCCCTGCACCTCCACAACCACCATCCTCTACACCTGACCCCCTGAGGCTATACCCCTCCCGTTGGGGGTTATACTACCTAAGCTGCACACACATCACCAGCCTCAGTGGACCCTGCTGCAGCGGCGGCCGTATTGACCGCAATTCAACGGGTGGCGTAGTCGACATAAAAGAACATCTAGTAACATCTATAAGGACTGCCACACACTGAGCTTGACACCCTGGGCATGGACCGGGTCACCGCCACTCGGAGACTACAACCCCCATCTGATCCGGCTCCGGGTAATCCCCTAACAGCACTGGCCCAGGGGGCATGTCACAAGCGCAGTATTTAAAGGTTCAGTGACCTGTCATTTAAGCCCAGAATGATGACAATGAGGCCAGAGAACCAAAAAAAGACCTGTCCACAGGCCGGTCTCGAAGCACAAGCATCTCATTAACTCCAAACTGCAAACAGATTAAACAAGAACCACTAGACAGATTTCTTCAAATCAGATATAATTTTAATCAGTGTAACAGCACCAACCTGACAACGCCTATAGTTTACTTAGCAAAATCCTGATGACAGGTTTCCTTTAACGGTAGGGATAAACCTTCTAACAATCTCCCAATAGCTCCCAAACGCAAACATTAAGCGTTTATGCTACACAGTGTTGAAGCATGGATGTACCTACTTTCAATCGAAGGTGACAGGAGAAGCTTTTCTGTTTTACCAACATCTAACCTGTGGTATGTCATTTACTGTTTACCTGTTGGAATGTGGGTGCTGTCTCCAATATGTGAGACGCAACACTCAACAGGTTCACATCAGGTGATGGAGGGGATGTTACACAGATCAGCATTGATAGTGACGTATACAGACACCGTGTTCCCACCGCCATCACCCTTGTTATAAGATACCACACAGTGGTTTATATAGAAGCTGGACACTGCACCTCTCATTCATGTCCACTACCAACATTTCTGTACACTGAGGAAGGTCTTACATGACCGAAACGTTTGTTTTGTACTACTTTTTCTACTATTAAATTCTCAAGATTCATTGAGTCATCTTGAGTGGCAAGTTTTTCATCTTATTGCAGTCACACAGAGTGACTGCAGACTTATCAATTTGGACCAGACAATTCCTGCAAAGGGTAAAAAGTAGTCTCTGTGCTGCTTGGTATCATGGTGTGTGAACATGGACCAAAGAAAGGTAAGGAGAGAGCTGTCTCAGGAAATTAGAAAATTATAGACAAACATGTTAAAGGTAGATGCTATAAGACCATCTCCAAACCAATGTTCCTGTTACCACATTTGCACATATTATTCAGAGCTTTAAGGTCTATGAGGCGGCAGCCAATGTCCCTGGATGTGGCCGCAAGAGTAAATTAATGACAAATTGAAGAGATGGATAATTTGAATGGTTACAAAAGAGCCCAGAACAACTTTCAAAGAGATTAAAGGTGAACTCCAAGGTCAGGGTACATTAGTGTCAGATCGCACCATTTGTCGCTGTCTTGACCAAAGTGAAATTCATGGAAGAAGAGGAGGAGAAAACCATTGTTCAAAGCAAATCAGAAAAAAGGCAAGACAGGAATTTTCCAAAGTTTCTGGGAGAATGTCCTTTGGACAGATGAAACAAACCTGTGCTTTTTGGCAAGTCACATCAGCTCTATGCTCACAGACAGAAAAATGAGAAAATAAACCAAAAAGAGAAGGCGCGCCATGTGAAGAATGTCACAGCATATAGATGGAGGGTGAGAGGTATTCCACTCACCTCTGGTAGTTGTGCATGCCAGACACAAAGCTGATACTAAGCGGTAATGACTGCGGTCCTGGAGCACTGCAGCACCTTCTGCCCTCCCCGGCATCATGCTCAGGAGCCATGATACAGCGAAAGATAATGAACAGTGGGTGGTGGAGATCCACAGGTCGCCACGCTCTGAGTTAGGAACCACCAGGTTAGGCAAGAGAAGTCGATTTATTCAACACATAACGCGTTTCAGAGACGATCTGTGCCCTTCATCAGGTGATTCCAGAATGTATACCACGCTGAGTGCTTTAAATAGATAGGCACTGATGTGATTGATAATTGCATACAGGCTTTAGAAATAAATAAATCTACATATAATTTTCATGATTACAAATCATTAAAACCAATAATACAGTAAAAATTAACCCCTTTCTGACGTGTGACCTAATAGTACGTCATGGTGACCTGGGCCGATTGGACCAATGACGTACTATTAGGTCATATGGCCATCGCGCCCGCACACAAGCGGTGCGGGGCGATCGCCGCCGGGTGTCAGCTGATAGCACCAGGTATTAGCTGTGACTATGTGCAGGGAGCGGTCCCTCACCACTCCCGGCACATTAACCCCCTCAATGCTGCGATCGAAGTCGATCGCAGCATTGCGGGGCCAAGGGGAGGTGATCGCAATACTCACCTCCTCTCCCGGCCTCCAGCGCTGTCTGCCGCAGCTTCCCGGATGTCGTCATTACAACATCCGAGTCACCAGACAGCAGGAAGATATTTTGGTCATGCGCAGTGCATGACCAAAGTATCTTCTGCATCTGCAGGGTTGACAGCCTGTATAGCACAGGGATGGTGCTCCATCCCTGTGCTATACAGGCGATCAGAATAAAAAAAGTGAAAGTCCCATAGTGGGAAACAGAATAAAAGTCCAAAAAGTGTTAAAAAATGAAGAAAAAAAAATTGTACAAATATTAAAAAAAAATAAAAAAAATTATCCACCAATAAAAAAATATATAATGTACCCATCAATAAATATTATTATGAAAAAAACAAAAAAAACAATAAAAGAACACATATTTGGTATCGCCGCATCCGGAATTACCTGACCTATAAAACTGTCCCACTAATTAACCCCTTTAGTGAACATGGTAAAAAAAAAAAAAAAGCGAAGCAAAAAACAATGCTTTATCATCATACCGCCAAACAAAAATTGGAATAACACACGATCAAAAAGACGAATGTAAATAAAAATGGTACCACTGAAAACTGTCATCTTGTCCCGCAAAAAACAAGCCGCCATACAGCTCCATCAGCCAAAAAATAAAAAAGTTATAGCTCTCAGAATAAAGCGATGCAAAAAATTATTTTTTCTATAAAATAACTTTTATTGTGTAAAAACGCCAAAACATAGAAATACGATATAAATGTGGTACCGCTGTAAACGTACTGACCTGAAGAATAAAGCTGCCTTATCAATTTCACCACACGCGGAAAAGCATAAAAAAAACCCCATAAGAGCAATTCCGGAATTGCTGGTTTTTGTTTATTATGCCTCCCAAAAATCGGAATAGAAAGCGATCAAAAATGTCAAGTGCCTGAAAATGGCAACAATAAAAACGTCAACTCGTCCCGCAAAAAACAAGCTGTCACATGGCTCTGCTCGCCAAAATATGGAAAGTTATAGCTCTCAAAATATGGCGATGCAAAAACTAGATATTACAAAAAAATGCGTCTTTTAGTGTGTGACAGCTGTCAATCATAAAAACCTGATATGATTCTGGTATCGCTGTAATCGCACCGACCCGAAGAATAAAGCCGTCTAATCACTTATACCGCACGAGGAACGGCGTGAAAAATAAACTCTAGGGTTAGGGTTGTGTTAGGGTTGGGCTAGGGTTAGGGTTGGGGTTAGGGTTGGGGTTAGGGTTGGGCTAGGGTTGGGGTTAGGGTTAGGCTAGGGTTAGGATTGTGTTAGGGTTGGGGTTAGGGTTGGGCTAGGGTTAGGGTTGCGCTAGGGTTAGGGTTGGGGTTAGGGTTGTATCAGGTTTGGGATTTTTTTCAAAAGTAAAAAAAAAAAAGATGACGATATGGTGACTAGTGTTGAGCGCAAGTGCTCGCTACTTGAGTTTTCATCGGATGCTTGGGTATGCACCGAGTATCGCGGGTGCTCAAGTGACATGCTCGAGTCTCCGCCCCATATGCTTCGTGGCCAAAAAAAACCTCGCAGGGATTGCCTGCCATGCACGAGTGATCCCTGGATGTTTTTTTTTGGGTGTCTAATAACCGTGAAGCATGCGAGCGGGGACTTAAGCATGTCACTCGAGCACGTACGATACATGGTGCATACCCGAGTACCCAATGCAAACTCAAGTAGCGAGCACTTGCACTCAAGACTAATGACAACTTATTCAATTTGATGAACTAATGTTATCAAATTCTGTGTCATACCTCTGGGTTCAAAATGTTCAGTATACCCCTTGATAAAATCCTTGAGGGGTCTAGTTTCCAAAATGGGGTCACTTGTGGGGGGTTTCCACTGTTTAGGCACATCAGGGGCTCTCCAAACACGACATGGCGTCCGCTCTCAATTCCAGCCAATTTTGCGTTCAAAAAGTCACACAGTGCTCCTTCCCTTCTGAACTCTGCCGTGCGCCCAAACACTGTATTTTCCCCACATATGGGGTATTGGCGTATTTTTTCCTGTTACCCCTGCGAAAATAAAAAAAATTGTGTCTAAAATAACATTTTTGTGAAAAAAGTGTTAATTTTTTTCTTCCACATTCCAAAAATTCCTGTGAAGCACCTGAAGGGTTAATAAACTTCTTGAATGTGGTTTTGAGCACCTTGAGGGGTGCAGTTTTTAGAATGGTGTCACTTTTGGGTATTTTCTGTCATAAAGACCTCTCAAAGTGACTTCAAATGTGATGTGGTCCCTAAAAAAATGGTTTTGTAAATTTTGTTGGAAAAATGAGAAATCGCTGGTCAACTTTTAACCCTTATAGCTCTCTAATAAAAAAAATTTTGGTTCCAAAATTGTGCTGATGTAAAGTAGACATGTGGGAAATGTTATTTATTAACTATTTTGTGTAACATACAGTACAGACCAAAAGTTTGGACACACCTTCTCATTTAAAGATTTTTCTGTATTTTCATGATTTTGAAAATTGTACATTCACACTGAAGGCATCAAAACTATGAATTAACACAAATGGAATTATATACTTAACAAAAAAGTGTGAAACAACTGAAAATATGTCTTATATTCTAGGTTCTTCAAAGTAGCCACCTTTTGCTTTGAGAACTGCTTTGCACACTCTTGGCATTCTCTTGATGAGCTTCAAGAGTTAGTCACCGGAAATGATTTTCACTTCACAGGTGTGCCCTGTCAGATTTAATAAGTGGGATTTCTTGCCTTATAAATCGGGTTGGGACCATCAGTTGTGTTGTGCAGAAGTCAGGTGGATACACAGCTGATAGTCCTACTGAATAGACTGTTAGAATTTGTATTATGGTAAGAAAAAAGCAGCTAAGTAAAGAAAAAAGAGTGGCCATCATTACTTTAAGAAATGAAGGTCAGTCAGTCCGAAAAATTGGGCAAACTTTGAATGTGTCCCCAAGTGCAGTTGCAAAAACCATCAAGCGCTACAAAGAAATTGTCTCACATGAGGACCGCCCCAAGAAACAAAGACCAAGAGTCACCTCTGCTTCTGAGGATAAGTTTATCCGAGTCACCAGCCTCAGAAATCGCAGGTTAACAGCAGCTCAGATTAGAGACCAAGTCAATGCCACACAGAGTTCTAGCAGCAGACACATCTCTACAACAACTGTTAAGAGAAGACTTTGTGCAGCAGGCCTTCATGGTAAAATAGCTGCTAGGAAGCCACTGCTAAGGACAGGCAACACGCAGAAGAGACTTGTTTGGGCTAAAGAACACAAGGAATGGACATTAGACCAGTGGAAATCTGTGCTTTGGTCTGATGAGTCCAAATTTGAGATCTTTGGTTCCAACCACCGTGTCTTTGTGCGACACAGAAAAGGTGAACGGATGGACTCTACATGCCTGGTTCCCACCATGAAGCATGGAGGAGGAGGTGTGATGGTGTGGGGGTGCTTTTCTGGTGACACTGTTGGGGATTTATTCAAAATTTAAGGCATACTGAACCAGCATGGCTACCACAGCATCTTTCGGCGGCATGCTGTTCCATCCGGTTTGCGTTTAGTTGGACCATCATTTATTTTTCAACAGGACAATGGCCCCAAACACACCTCCACGCTGTGTAAGGGCCATTTGACCAAGAAAGAGAGTGATGGGGAGCTACGCCAGATGACCTGGCCTTCACAGTCACCAGAACGGAACCCAGTTGAGATGGTTTGGGGTGAGCTGGACCGCAGCGTGAAGGCAAAAGGGCCAACAAGTGCTAAGCAGCTCTGGGAACTCCTTCAAAATTGTTGGAAGACCATTTCCGGTGACTACCTCTTGAAGCTCATCAAGAGAATGCCAAGAGTGTGCAAAGCAGTCATCAAAGCAAAAGGTGGCTACTTTGAAGAACCTAGAATATTAGACATATTTTCAGTTGTTTAACACTTTTTTGTTAAGTATATAATTTCACATGTGTTAATTCATAGTTTTGATGCCTTCAGTGTGAATGTACAATTTTCAAAGTCATGAAAATACAGAAAAATCTTTAAATGAGAATGTGTGTCCAAACTTTTGGTCTGTACTGTATCTCTCTGATTTAAGGGCATAAAAATGCAAATGTTGAAAATCACAACATTTTCAAAATTTTCACCAAATTTCCATTTTTTTCACAAATAAACGCAAGTGATATCGAAGAAATTTTACCACAATCATGAAGTACAATATGTCACGAAAAAACAGTCTCAGAATCAGGGGGATCCGTTGAAGCGTTCCAGAGTAATTACCTCATAAAGTGACAGTGGTCAGAATTGTAAAAATTGGCCAGTCATTAACGTGCAAACCACCCTCGGGGGTAAAGGGGTTACCGTATTTTTCGACTATAAGAGGCACCGGACCATAAGACGCACCTAGGTTTTAAAGGAGGAAAATAGGGAAAAAAAATTAAGCAAAAAATGTGGTCATGATGCACTGTTATGGGGGAGGGGGTCTACTGCTGACACTGGTATTGGGGTAATGTCCCCCAATTCTGTTAATATCCTCCATCCTGGTATGTATGGCACCTCCTTCCTGGTATAAGTGCCCCCCATCCCATCCTGGTATGCATGGCACCCCTTTATCCCCCATACTGGTATGCATGGCACCCCTTTATCCCCCATCCTGGTATGCATGACACCCCTTTATACCCCATCTTGGTATGCATGGCACCCCTTTATACCCCATCCTGGTATGCATGACACCCCTTTATACCCCATCTTGGTATGCATGGCACCCCTTTATCCCCCATCCTGGTATGCATGGCACCCTCTGAGCCCCCATCCTGGTATGCATGGCACCCTCTGAGCCCCCATCCTAGTATGTACGGCACCTTCTGAGCCCCCATCCTGGTATGTATGGCACCTTCTGAGCCACCATCCTGGTATGCATGGCACATTCTGAGCCCCATCCTGGTATGTATGGCATCTTCTGAGCACCATCCTGGTATGTATTTCACCTTCTGAGCCCCCATCCTGGTATGTATGGCACCTTCTGAGCCCCCATCCTGGTATGTATGGCACCCTCTGAGCCTCCATCACGCTGCCTACAAAAAAAAATGAACAATCATACTCACCTCCTCTCTCCTCCAGCGCTGTCCCGCACTGCTGCTGACATTCTCACTGTGTGATCCGGGCTTGGCAGGGCACGCATGGTGTCCCTGCCATGCGCCCTCACACAGTGTGAGACGCTGTGCTGGAATAGTCACTGCTCCCCACGCCAGGACTCTGTGCGTGGGGAGCAGTCTGTTCAATACACGGCACACTGTACCGCAGCGCGGCTTCTGCTGCCGCTCTGCGGTCAGTGTGCCTGCTATTATAGACCATAGATATTCACTACAACCCATGGGAGTGGGTTGTAGCGAATATTCATGAGCTTTAATAGCGGGCACACTGACCACAGAGCGCAGCAGGAGCCGCGCTGTGGCTATAGTGTGCCGGCTATTAAGAGAAATGAATATTCATTGCTCTCCGCGCCCATGGGTATGGGGAGCAGGGAATATTCATTTTCTTTAGTAGCGGGTACAGCTAGGCTGCAGCAGGTGGCTGCTGCCTCCTGTGCCCCGCTGCGGCTCCCCCACACCCACCACCATGCGGCCATACAATAATATAGTATTTGGACTATAAGACGCACCCCCCACTTTCCTCCAAAATTTTGGAGGAAAAAAGTGCATCTTATAGTCCGAAAAATACGGTAATTATTAAGAATAGGAGATTTATTTTTTATTTTTTTAAATGTAGGAACGATTCAATTATTCCCAAGATCTCACCCCATGGATGGATCCTTTGTATTTGCAATTGGTTGAGGAAGGGCATTGCTAACAATAGGAATTCCAGAGAATGGAGGACTTAACTACAACTCCCAGTATGTCCTTAGCAATGGTAAGGAGATACTGGGAGTTGTTACCATTCATCATCAGACTGTGGACCATATAGGAACCAATGTACTGATTAGATGCAAGCAGTGGAACTATTAAACGTTTAAAAAGTAACTTACATTTAGGGATATATATTACATGATTTAGGTCCTATAATTTTGAGCAGATTAGTGCGAATCTGAGACCCTGATCACTCAAAAGATCTCTTAGAAGTGAAGAGGTGAGGAGACATGACTGTGACTTTCTGCTGCATTTGCTCCGCTCAGTGTACTCTCCTATCTACTGAGCTGCGCTCTTCTAGGAGGTCTTTTAAGCAAAGGAGCAAAGGATTGGGGTCCCCACAAATCTGCTCAGAATTAATGACCCTAAATCACATTAAAAACGTCCCAAAAGTTGATTTACTCTTTAAGGTTAATTTACACACACAAACACACACACACGCACTGTATACGCCGCATGCAACACACACACACTGTATACTCCGTACGCACCACACACACACTGTATACGGCGTACGCACCACACACACACTGTATACGGCGTACGCACCACACACACATTGTATACGCCGTACATACCACACACACACTGTATACGCCGTACGCACCACACACACACTGTATACGCCGTACGCACCACACACACACTGTATACGCCGTACGCACCACACACACATTGTATACGCCGTACATACCACACACACACTGTATACGCCGTACACACCACACACACTCTGTATACGCCGTACGCACCACACACACACACTCTGTATACGCCGTACGCACCACACACACTCTGTATACGCCGTACATACCACACACACTGTATACGCCGTACACACCACACACACACTCTGTATACGCCGTACACACCACACACACACAGACTGTATACGCTGTACATACCACATACCCTGTATACGCCGTACGCACCACCACACACACGCACTCTGTATATGACTCGCCCCCTGGGCCGTTGGGCACCCGGAACCGGGCTTCTGTACGATGCTGGGGGTAGTAGTGGTGACGCGCCCCTGGGCCTGTGTCGCGCTGCGTTGCGCACGCGGGAGCTTACCCGGAGCCGGATCTGTTGAGGGTTGTAGTCTCGTGGCGGTGACCCGGTCCGTGCCCAGGGTGTCAAACTAAGTGGCAGTCTATGGCAGTAGATGTTAACTTGGATGTCGACTACGCCACCCGTTGAGTGCGGCTTTGCAGCCGCCGCTGCGGAACAGTCCGCTGAGGCCGGTGGTATGGGTGCAGCGATGATGTTATAACCCCCAACGGGAGGGGTATGGCCTCAGGGCAGCAGGTGAAGATGATGGGGGTTGTGACGGTACAGTAAGAAGAGTCAGAGTCAGGAGATGCAGTTTCAGGGTTTTTACTCACGGGTGTTCTCTCAGTCACTCTGGCCTTGAGTGACCACCCGAGCCGTGCTGCGTCCACCAGGTCCTGGACTCGGCTAACCCCCAGGCAGTTCCGGAGCGTGGTCCTGAGCTCCCTTCTCTCTCTCTGTCTCTGGCCGTTCCCACCAGGGATCCACCTTTGGCCGGCTCCCTCGGGTCTCTTGGTGGTCAAACCTCCTCTGGGTTCCCTGACCCTATACTTGGTGTGCCTTTCTGGTGGATTTGGTGAGGTTCGTGGCAAATCTTGACCACGACCTCCGGTTCCTGGCTGAGGATAAGTGGCCTCCACCAGTTCGGGTTCCGGTACCCGTGTCCGCCAACCCTTCACCCTTTTTGGTCTGATTCTGGGTTCTTAGGGTTCCCTCTGGTCTTCCACTCTGGGCCTTTCTTTCTCCTCTCTCCTCTGCAGGCTTGGCTCTGGAGCTGGGCCCAACTGGAGCCACAGCTCCCAGTCAGCCCTCCTGGCTGAGCTCCTCTGCTCTGCTCCTCCTCAGGCTGAACTCGACTGACCCTGTCCTAAGATGGTGCCCACCTTTTATACTCCCTCTATGTGTGAGCCCAGGTGACTAGCACCCAATGAGCTCCTAGCTTTACCCAGAGTACTCCCCCTATCTGCCCCTACACTACTGGGATGTTCCACCCCCCTCCCACTCCAGCCAGGGACAGACGCTGTCGTACCTGCACATATACTTGGTGGGAGTACCGTAGTTCTGTCCCCCGGAAATGGGATGTATGTAGTGCATGCAGCCTACTGAGCTCAGTCCCACACTCCATCCTTACCCGGGAGTGGAATACCACACCTCTGGGTCGAGGTGCAATACCCCTGTAGCAGCCGAGTCCTCAGGGTGCTACATTCCCCCCTGGTAAATCACAGCACGTCCTCGGGCTGTAAAAGAATAAAATATCCAAAAACATACATTTTTTTTCAAAACATACAAGAACATATCAAACATTAAACATTATCAGATTTAAACAATATAAACTTTTTCTTTCATATAAAACTCTTTCATAATAATGTTCTTTGAGTTACTGGCCACTGTGCGCTTGTGACCAGGTAGAAGTGCAACAGTCAGTTCAAGAACAACAGTTTCCTATAAAACCAGTAGGGGGCGCCTTAGAAAGCGCAACTATATACAAGGGGAGGTGGCCGCTCTCAGTCCTCGGCCAGTGGGGAAAAGGAATGGCTGTTCACAGTCCTCAGCCTGTTAAGGGATAGGGGACTCACGAGTTTAAGTTCACACTTGTCCCAACGGGGAACATATTTAAATTAGCAGCAGTTCTTATACCCTTACGGATAACTATGTACAGTTCTTTTTTTACCGTACTCTAATAACGGCGTCCTCCTGATGCTTCCTCCCTGTATTCTTCAGACCCGTCCGGGTCCTCTTGCTCCTCCTGACACCTCAGCTCTTCCTCCGTCAACCGGTGTACATGAAGGGCATAGGGTCCTTTGGCACATTGGTGCCGGGTAAAGGTGACCTCATCACCCAGGTATAGGTCACGACCTCTGTGTCCCTCCGGCAGGTGGGACTCGACATCCCTGCGGGTCACGAAGACGTCGCCAGGGGTGCGGTGATCCCGGATGAAGCCCCATCCGTGCTGCAGTTGGAATTTGATTACAGTCCCGGTGGCACGGGGACCGTGGGCTGCACGGGGGTTCCGTCGGATCCGGCTCTTCTGTTCTGCACTCTGCACTTGCAGCCGCTCCTCGCGGACCCGCCTCTCTCGCCGCTCCCGGTCGAAGACCTCCAGCTGTTGCCGGCAGCACTCTGCTCGCTGGGCTGCGGCCGCCCGGGTCTCTTGGGTGAAGCCGATGAGGTTTTCCCCGGTGGGGTCCCATTCAAATTGGGCCTCCTCCAGCGGGAGCGGGACGATCTTGACAGGCGCCGGAGCCGGAATCAGGGGCTCATCCAGGGGCCTTTCCTTCCGGAGTCGGGGATGGTAGTACTCCGGTGGCCACTCAAAGGGCTGCCCATCCGGGCAAATATGCTGGGTTAACAAGTCTTCACCCAGGTGCGGCACTGTGGAGGTTGAGGGCGCGGTGGTGGTAGCGGCGCCCGGGTTCACCAGGCCTTGCGACCAGGCCTGGGGCACCCTGAAGGTGAAGGGCACCGTGAAGACGGCGGCGCCCGGGTGTACTTGACTTTGCGACCAGGCCGGTGGCTCGGTAGAGGGCGCTGTTGGTACTGCGGCGCCCGGGGGTACTCGGCCCTGCGACCAGGCCGGTGGCGTCTCCTGCTTGGCCGCGCTCAGGGTTGAGGCACGTGACGTCACAAGAGGCGTGGCCGCGGTTCCTGCTTGAGGCCTAGTCTGGAGCGGTAGCGGTGCGGCAACGGGCACGATCGGTGGGATTTCGGGCTCTGCGACGGGGAGCGGGGGTAGGCTTACGGTGGCTGGGCTTGGGGTAGTGACGTCCCCTTTACTTGCCTCCGTCTCTTCAGCTCCCTCTGCGGCGTCGTCTTCGGCCTCCGTCCCTTCTGCATCCTCTTCAGGGGCAGGCGTGCTCCTCGTTGCGGGTGGTGTGCTTCGCTGGCGGGTTCCAGCCTGCTGGGCCATCTCCCTGCTCCACTCCGTCAGCGTTTCTCGCTGCACCTGGACCATCCTCCGTGCGAGGCCCTCCAACGCGGTCTGTGCACGCTCCCGGTCTCGGGGGAGCTGTGCCAGGATCTCCACCAGGTCTTGTGGAGTGGTAGCTTGCAACAGACTCCTGACCACAGGGTCGGTGCTGCCTGACTCTCCCTCCATCTCCGGGTACGGCTTCTCTAGACTCCTCCAGGCTGCACCCATCTTCTCTGTTTTGTTCTGTATCCGCCCCCATTGAGGGCGGTCCTGGGGCAACTTGGTGATTGTCAGTTTCAGGGGCAGACCCCCCACGCTGATGGACATCTCAATCATTGCAGTCTCTGCTGGTGGGGGCGGTCTTCGTTTTTGGCGCCATTCTTGGTCCTGGCCCACGATGGGAGGTGGCCTCTTGCCACCCTCTGGCACGCCCATAATGGCGTCCGCTCTGCCAGGGCGGGAAATCTTCTCAGATGGCGGGAACAGCTTCCCAATGGCGGGAAACTCTGTGGATGGCGGGAAAAGACTGCAGATGGCGGGCAAACGGCGGGAAACGATCCGAGATGGCGTCCGATGGCGGGGACCCTCCGGAATTGGCGGGAGACTTCCTTTTACGGTAAATATGAACTTTTCTTCAGGCACGCAGTACCCGGTGGTTGCGGGCACGTGATCCTGCCGACTACGCCAAAGTTGACGCGCCCCTGGGCCTGTGTCGCGCTGCGTTGCGCACGCGGGAGCTTACCCGGAGCCGGATCTGTTGAGGGTTGTAGTCTCGTGGCGGTGACCCGGTCCGTGCCCATGGTGTCAAACTAAGTGGCAGTCTATGGCAGTAGATGTTAACTTGGATGTCGACTACGCCACCCGTTGAGTGCGGCTTTGCAGCCGCCGCTGCGGAACAGTCCGCTGAGGCCGGTGGTATGGGTGCAGCGATGATGTTATAACCCCCAACGGGAGGGGTATGGCCTCAGGGCAGCAGGTGAAGATGATGGGGGTTGTGACGGTACAGTAAGAAGAGTCAGAGTCAGGAGATGCAGTTTCAGGGTTTTTACTCACGGGTGTTCTCTCAGTCACTCTGGCCTTGAGTGACCACCCGAGCCGTGCTGCGTCCACCAGGTCCTGGACTCGGCTAACCCCCAGGCAGTTCCGGAGCGTGGTCCTGAGCTCCCTTCTCTCTCTCTGTCTCTGGCCGTTCCCACCAGGGATCCACCTTTGGCCGGCTCCCTCGGGTCTCTTGGTGGTCAAACCTCCTCTGGGTTCCCTGACCCTATACTTGGTGTGCCTTTCTGGTGGATTTGGTGAGGTTCGTGGCAAATCTTGACCACGACCTCCAGTTCCTGGCTGAGGATAAGTGGCCTCCACCAGTTCGGGTTCCGGTACCCGTGTCCGCCAACCCTTCACCCTTTTTGGTCTGATTCTGGGTTCTTAGGGTTCCCTCTGGTCTTCCACTCTGGGCCTTTCTTTCTCCTCTCTCCTCTGCAGGCTTGGCTCTGGAGCTGGGCCCAACTGGAGCCACAGCTCCCAGTCAGCCCTCCTGGCTGAGCTCCTCTGCTCTGCTCCTCCTCAGGCTGAACTCGACTGACCCTGTCCTAAGATGGTGCCCACCTTTTATACTCCCTCTATGTGTGAGCCCAGGTGACTAGCACCCAATGAGCTCCTAGCTTTACCCAGAGTACTCCCCCTATCTGCCCCTACACTACTGGGATGTTCCACCCCCCTCCCACTCCAGCCAGGGACAGACGCTGTCGTACCTGCACATATACTTGGTGGGAGTACCGTAGTTCTGTCCCCCGGAAATGGGATGTATGTAGTGCATGCAGCCTACTGAGCTCAGTCCCACACTCCATCCTTACCCGGGAGTGGAATACCACACCTCTGGGTCGAGGTGCAATACCCCTGTAGCAGCCGAGTCCTCAGGGTGCTACAGTGGCAACCCGATCCCGTGGCTCAGGGTGGTCAGACCAAATTGTGTCAGTCTATTTATACATTTGGGAATGTCCAACTACGCCACCCGTGGATTGCGGTCAGAGTTAACCGCCGCTGCGAGGCAGACCGCTGAGGCTGGTGTTGGTGTGCAGCACAGGGGTAGGACAACTCCCCACGGGAAGAGTGTAGCCTCAGGGCAGTGTAGGTGAATGCTGGGGGTGATAGTGCAGGCCGCAATAGTAAGAGTTCAGAGTCCGCTTCAAACAGTCCAGGGTCTTTATTGCAGATGTTATTACTGACCCAACAGGAGTACCGGTTAGGAATGGGCCTGGGTATCTGAGAGCATTCGGGCGAGCCCCACTGGTCAGGGTGAGTGTGTAGGCCTACCGTTCTCTCTCTATGCTTTTGCTGACTATCCCCCTTTTCGTGGTGTAATAGCCCACGTCCCTGAGCTGGCCGTGTACTTTGCCTGTATGGCTTGCGACTCGGGCCTTGGGTACCTTTTGCTTCTCCTTGCTGTACTGGTCCCTCTGTGTGGCGGTGCCTCCAGGCTTCTTAGGCCAAGGGACCTGAAATCCCTCGCGGATTGGTTCTCTGCTGCTGGGCTTGCAACCCTGACAGCCTCGGACCCCAATGTCCGGTTGTGTCCGGATGTATAAGGTTTGGGATTTTTTTCAAAAGTAAAAAAATAAAAGATGACGATATGGTTACTAGTGTTGAGCGCAAGTGCTCGCTACTTGAGTTTTCATCGGATGCTTGGGTATGCACCGAGTATCGCGGGTGCTCGAGTGACATGCTCGAGTCTCCGCCCCATATGCTTCGTGGCCAAAAAAAAACTCGCAGGGATTGCCTGCCATGCACGAGTGATCCCTGGATGTTTTTTTTGGGGTGTCTAATAACCGTGAAGCATGCGAGCGGGGACTTGAGCATGTCACTCGAGCACGTACGATACATGGTGCATACCCGAGTACCCAATGCAAACTCAAGTAGCGAGCACTTGCACTCAAGACTAATGACAGCTTATTCAATTTGATGAACTAATGTTATCAAATTCTGTGTCGTACCTCTGGGTTCAAAATGTTCAGTATACCCCTTGATAAAATCCTTGAGGGGTCTAGTTTCCAAAATGGGGTCACTTGTGGGGGGTTTCCACTATTTAGGCACATCAGGGGCTCTCCAAACACGACATGGCGTCCACTCTCAATTCCAGCCAATTTTGCGTTCAAAAAGTCACACAGTGCTCCTTCCCTTCTGAACTCTGCCGTGCGCCCAAACACTGTATTTTCCCCACATATGGGGTATTGGCGTATTTTTTCCTGTTACCCCTGCGAAAATAAAAAAAATTGTGTCTAAAATAACATTTTTGTGAAAAAAGTGTTAATTTTTTTCTTCCACATTCCAAAAATTCCTGTGAAGCACCTGAAGGGTTAATAAAGTTCTTGAATGTGGTTTTGAGCACTTTGAGGGGTGCCGTTTTTAGAATGGTGTCACTTTTGGGTATTTTCTGTCATAAAGACCTCTCAAAGTGACTTCAAATATGATGTGGTCCCTAAAAAAATGGTTTTGTAAATTTTGTTGGAAAAATGAGAAATCGCTGGTCAACTTTTAACCCTTATAGCTCTCTAATAAAAAAAATTTTGGTTCCAAAATTGTGCTGATGTAAAGTAGACATGTGGGAAATGTTATTTATTAACTATTTTGTGTAACATACAGTACAGACCAAAAGTTTGGACACACCTTCTCATTTAAAGATTTTTCTGTATTTTCATGACTTTGAAAATTGTACATTCACACTGAAGGCATCAAAACTATGAATTAACACATGTGGAATTATATACTTAACAAAAAAGTGTGAAACAACTGAAAATATGTCTTATATTCTAGGTTCTTCAAAGTAGCCACCTTTTGCTTTGATGACTGCTTTGCACACTCTTGGCATTCTCTTGATGAGCTTCAAGAGTTAGTCACCGGAAATGATTTTCACTTCACAGGTGTGCCCTGTCAGGTTTAATAAGTGGGATTTCTTGCCTTATAAATCGGGTTGGGACCATCAGTTGTGTTGTGCAGAAGTCAGGTGGATACACAGCTGATAGTCCTACTGAATAGACTGTTAGAATTTGTATTATGGCAAGAAAAAAGCAGCTAAGTAAAGAAAAATGAGTGGCCATCATTACTTTAAAAAATGAAGGTCAGTCAGTCCGAAAAATTGGGCAAACTTTGAATGTGTCCCCAAGTGCAGTTGCAAAAACCATCAAGCGCTAAAAAGAAACTGGCTCACATGAGGACCGCCCCAGGAAAGGAAGACCAAGAGTCACCTCTGCTTCTGAGGATAAGTTTATCCGAGTCACCAGCCTCAGAAATCGCAGGTTAACAGCAGCTCAGATTAGAGACCAGGTCAATGCCACACAGAGTTCTAGCAGCAGACACATCTCTACAACAACTGTTAAGAGGAGACTTTGTGCAGCAGGCCTTCATGGTAAAATAGCTGCTAGGAAGCCACTGCTAAGGACAAGCAACACGCAGAAGAGACTTGTTTGGGCTAAAGAACACAAGGAATGGACATTAGACCAGTGGAAATCTGTGCTTTGGTCTGATGAGTCCAAATTTGAGATCTTTGGTTCCAACCACCGTGTCTTTGTGCGAAGCAGAAAAGGTGAATGGATGGACTCTACATGTCTGGTTCCCACCATGAAGCATGGAGGAGGAGGTGTGATGGTGTGGGGGTGCTTTGCTGGTGACACTGTTGGGGATTTATTCAAAATTGAAGGCATACTGAACCAGCATGGCTACCACAGCATCTTGCGGCGGCATGCTATTCCATCCGGTTTGGGTTTAGTTGGACCATCATTTATTTTTCAACAGGACAATGGCCCCAAACACACCGCCAGGCTGTGTAAGGGCTATTTGACCAAGAAGGAGAGTGATGGGATGCTACGCCAGATGACCTGGCCTCCACAGTCACCAGACCTGAACCCAATCGAGATGGTTTGGGGTGAGCTGGACCGCAGAGTGAAGGCAAAAGGGCCAACAAGTGCTAAGCATCTCTGGGAACTCCTTCAAGATTGTTGGAAGACCATTTCCGGTGACTACCTCTTGAAGCTCATCAAGAGAATGCCAAGAGTGTGCAAAGCAGTCATCAAAGCAAAAAGTGGCTACTCTGAAGAACCTAGAATATAAGACATATTTTCAGTTGTTTAACACTTTTTTGTTAAGTATATAATTCCACCTGTGTTAATTCATAGTTTTGATGCCTTCAGTGTGAATGTACAATTTTCAAAGTCATGAAAATACAGAAAAATCTTTTAATGAGAAGGTGTGTCCAAACTTTTGGTCGTCCTATCCTGTGTGATACTGTCTGCTGAGCTGTGTATCTAATCCTGTCCTGTGTGATACTGTCTGCTGAGCTGTGTATCTAATCCTCTCCTGTGTGATACTGTCTACTGAGCATTGTATCTAATCCTCTCCTGTGTGATACTGTCTTCTGAGCTGTGTATCTAAACCTATCCTGTGTGATACTGTCTGCTGAGCTGTGTATCTAATCCTCTCCTGTGTGATACCGTCTGCTGAGCTGTGTATCTAATCCTCTCCTGTGTGATACTGTCTACTGAGCATTGTATCTAATCCTCTCCTGTGTGATACTGTCTTCTGAGCTGTGTATCTAAACCTATCCTGTGTGATACTGTCTGCTGAGCTGTGTATCTAATCCTGTCCTGTGTGATACTGTCTGCTGAGCTGTGTATCTAATCTTATACTGTGTGATACTGTCTCCTGAGCTGTGTATCTAATCCTCTCCTGTGTGATACTGTCTGCTGAGCTGTGTATCTAATCCTCTCCTGTGTGATTCTGTCTGATGAGCTGTGTATCTAATCCTCTCCTGTGTGATACTGTCTGATGAGCTGTGTATCTAATCCTCTCCTGTGTGATACTGTCTGCTGAGCCGTGTATCTAATCCTATCCTGTGTGATACTGTCTGATGAACTGTGTATCTAATTCTATCCTGTGTGATACTGTCTGCTGAGCTGTGTATCTAATCCTCTCCTGTGTGATACTGTCTGCTGAGCTGTGTATCTAATCCTCTCCTGTGTGATTCTGTCTGATGAGCTGTGTATCTAATCCTCTCCTGTGTGATACTGTCTGATGAGCTGTGTATCTAATCCTCTCCTGTGTGATACTGTCTGCTGAGCCGTGTATCTAATCCTATCCTGTGTGATACTGTCTGATGAACTGTGTATCTAATTCTATCCTGTGTGATACTGTCTGCTGAGCTGTGTATCTAATCCTCTCCTGTGTGATACCGTCTGCTGAGCTGTGTATCTAATCCCTCCCTGTGTGATACTGTCTGCTGAGCCGTGTATCTAATCCACTCCTGTGTGATACTGTTTGCTGAGCCGTGTATCTAATCCTCTCCTGTGTGATACTGTCTGATGAACTGTGTATCTAATCTTCTCATGTGTGATACTGTCAGCTGAGCTGTGTATCTAATCCTATCCTGTGTGATACTGTCTGCTGAGCTGTGTATCTAATCCTCTCCTGTGTAATACTGTCTGCTGAGCTGTGTATCTAATCCTATCCTGTGTGATACTGTCTGCTGAGCTGTGTATCTCTAATCCTACCCTGTGTGATACTGGCTGCGGAGCCGTGTATCTAATCCCCTCCTGTGTGATACTGTCTGCTGAGCTGTGTATCTATTCCACTCCTGTGTGATACTGTCTGCTGAGCCGTGTATCTAATCCTACCCTGTGTGATACTGTCTGCTAAGCCGTGTATCTAATCCTTTCCTGTGTGATACTGTGTGCTGAGCTGTATCTCTAATCCTACCCTGTGTGATACTGTCTGCTAAGCCGTGTATCTAATCCTTTCCTGTGTGATACTGTGTGCTGAGCTGTGTATCTAATCCTCTCCTGTGTGATACTGTCTGCTGAGCTGTGTATCTAATCCTCTCCTGTGTGATACTGTCTGATGAGCTGTGTATCTAATCCTCTCCTGTGTGATACTGTCTGATGAGCTGTGTATCTAATCCTCTCCTGTGTGATACTGTCTGATGAACTGTGTATCTAATCCTATCCTGTGTGATACTGTCTGTTGAGCCATGTATCTAATCCCGCCCTGTGCGATACTGTGTGCTGAGCTGTGTATCTAATCCACTCCTGTGTGATACTGTCTGCTGAGCTGTGTATCTAATCCTGTGCTGTGTGATACTGTCTGCTGAGCCGTGTATCTAATTCTTTCCTGTGTGATACTGTCTGCTGAGCTGTGTATCTAATCTTCTCCTGTGTGATACTGTCTGATGAGATGTGTATCTAATCTTCTCCTGTGTGATACTGTCTGCTGTGCTGTGTATCTAATCCTCTCATGTGTGATACTGTCTGATGAACTATGTATCTAATCCTATCCTGTGCGATACTGTCTGCTGAGCCGTGTATCTAATCCACTCCTGTGTGATACTGTCTGCTGAGCCGTGTATCTAATCCTCTCCTGTGTGATACTGTCTGATGAACTATGTATCTAATCCTATCCTGTGCGATACTGTCTGCTGAGCCGTGTATCTAATCCCCTCCTGTGTGATACTGTCTGCTGAGCTGTGTATCTAATCCTATGCTGTGTGATACTGTCTGCTGAGCTGTGTATCTAATCCTCTCCTGTGTGATACTGTCTGATGAACTGTGTATCTAATCCTCTCCTGTGTGATACTGTCAGCTGAGCTGTGTATCTAATCCTCTCCTGTGTGATACTGTCTGCTGAGCTGTGTATCTAATCCTCTCCTGTGTGATACTGTCTGCTGAGCTGTGTATCTAATCCTCTCCTGTGTGATACTGTCTGCTGAGCTGTGTATCTAATCCTATCCTGTGTGATACTGTCTGATGAGCTGTGTATCTAATCCTCTCCTGTGTGATACTGTCTGATGAACTGTGTATCTAATTCTATCCTGTGTGATACTGTCTGCTGAGCTGTGTATCTAATCACGCCCTGTGCGATACTGTCTGCTGAGCCGTGTATCTAATCCACTCCTGTGTGATACTGTCTGCTGAGCCGTGTATCTAATCCAATGCTGTGTGATACTGTCTGCTGAGCTGTGTATCTAATCCTCTCCTGTGTGATACTGTCTGATGAACTGTGTATCTAATCCTCTCATGTGTGATACTGTCTGATGAGATGTGTATCTAATCTTCTCCTGTGTGATACTGTCTGCTGTGCTGTGTATCTAATCCTCTCATGTGTGATACTGTCTGATGAACTATGTATCTAATCCTATCCTGTGCGATACTGTCTGCTGAGCCGTGTATCTAATCCTATGCTGTGTGATACTGTCTGCTGAGCTGTGTATCTAATCCTCTCCTGTGTGATACTGTCTGATGAACTGTGTATCTAATCCTCTCCTGTGTGATACTGTCAGCTGAGCTGTGTATCTAATCCTCTCCTGTGTGATACTGTCTGATGAACTATGTATCTAATCCCCTCCTGTGTGATACTGTCTGCTGAGCTGTGTATCTAATCCTATGCTGTGTGATACTGTCTGCTGAGCTGTGTATCTAATCCTCTCCTGTGTGATACTGTCTGATGAACTGTGTATCTAATCCTCTCCTGTGTGATACTGTCAGCTGAGCTGTGTATCTAATCCTCTCCTGTGTGATACTGTCTGCTGAGCTGTGTATCTAATCCTCTCCTGTGTGATACTGTCTGCTGAGCTGTGTATCTAATCCTCTCCTGTGTGATACTGTCTGCTGAGCTGTGTATCTAATCCACTCCTGTGTGATACTGTCTGCTGAGCTGTGTATCTAATCCTGTGCTGTGTGATACTGTCTGCTGAGCCGTGTATCTAATTCTTTCCTGTGTGATACTGTCTGCTGAGCTGTGTATCTAATCCTCTCCTGTGTGATACTGTCTGATGAGATGTGTATCTAATCTTCTCCTGTGTGATACTGTCTGCTGTGCTGTGTATCTAATCCTCTCATGTGTGATACTGTCTGATGAACTATGTATCTAATCCTATCCTGTGCGATACTGTCTGCTGAGCCGTGTATCTAATCCACTCCTGTGTGATACTGTCTGCTGAGCCGTGTATCTAATCCTCTCCTGTGTGATACTGTCTGATGAACTATGTATCTAATCCTATCCTGTGCGATACTGTCTGCTGAGCCGTGTATCTAATCCCCTCCTGTGTGATACTGTCTGCTGAGCTGTGTATCTAATCCTATGCTGTGTGATACTGTCTGCTGAGCTGTGTATCTAATCCTCTCCTGTGTGATACTGTCTGATGAACTGTGTATCTAATCCTCTCCTGTGTGATACTGTCAGCTGAGCTGTGTATCTAATCCTCTCCTGTGTGATACTGTCTGCTGAGCTGTGTATCTAATCCTCTCCTGTGTGATACTGTCTGCTGAGCTGTGTATCTAATCCTCTCCTGTGTGATACTGTCTGCTGAGCTGTGTATCTAATCCTATCCTGTGTGATACTGTCTGATGAGCTGTGTATCTAATCCTCTCCTGTGTGATACTGTCTGATGAACTGTGTATCTAATTCTATCCTGTGTGATACTGTCTGCTGAGCTGTGTATCTAATCACGCCCTGTGCGATACTGTCTGCTGAGCCGTGTATCTAATCCACTCCTGTGTGATACTGTCTGCTGAGCCGTGTATCTAATCCAATGCTGTGTGATACTGTCTGCTGAGCTGTGTATCTAATCCTCTCCTGTGTGATACTGTCTGATGAACTGTGTATCTAATCCTCTCATGTGTGATACTGTCAGCTGAGCTGTGTATCTAATCTTCTCCTGTGTGATACTGTCTGATGAGCTGTGTATCTAATCCTCTCCTGTGTGATACTGTCTGCTGAGCTGTGCATCTAATCATGTCCTGTGTGATACCGTCTGCTGAGCTGTGTATCTAATCCTGTCCTGTGTGATACAGTCTGCTGAGCTGTGCATCTAATCCTCTCCTGTGTGATACTGTCTGCTGAGCTGTGTATCTAATCCTCTCCTGTGTGATACTGTCTGCTGAGCAGTGTATCTAATCCTCTCCTGTGTGATACTGTCTGCTGAACTGTGTATCTAATCCTATCCTGTGTGATACTGTCTGCTGAACTGTGTATCTAATCCTCTCCTGTGTGATACTGTCTGCTGAGCTGTGTATCTAATCCTATCCTGTGTGATACTGTCTGCTGAGCGGTGTATCTAATCCTCTCCTGTGTGATACTGTCTGCTGAGCTGTGTATCTAATCCTCTCCTGTGTGATACTGTCTGCTGAGCCATGTATCTAATCCTTTCCTGTGTGATATTGTGTGCTGAGCTGTGCATCTAATCCTATCCTGTGTGATACTGTCTGCTGAGCTGTGTATCTAATCCTATCCTGTGTGATACTGTCTGCTGAGCTGTGCATCTAATCTTATCCTGTGTGATACTATCTGCTGAGCAGTGTATCTAATCCTCTCCTGTGTGATACTGTCTGCTGAGCTGTGTATCTAATCCTCTCCTGTGTGATACTGTCTGCTGAGCCGTGCATCTAATCCTATGCTGTGTATTTAATCCTCTCCTGTGTGATACTGTCTGCTGAACCATGTATCTAATCCTCTCCTGTGTGATACTGTCTGCTGAGCCGTGTATCTCATCCTATCCTGTGTGATACTGTCAGCTGAGTTGTGTATCTAATCCTATCCTGTGTGATACCATCTTCTGAGCAGTGTATCTAATCCTATCCTGTGTGATACCATCTTCTGAGCGGTGTATCTAATCCTCTCCTGTGTGATACTGTCTGCTGAGCCGTGTATCTCATCCTATCCTGTGTGATACTGTCTGCTGAGCTGTGTATCTAATCCTATCCTGTGTGATACCATCTTCTGAGCAGTGTATCTAATCCTATCCTGTGTGATACCATCTTCTGAGCGGTGTATCTAATCCTCTCCTGTGTGATACTGTCTGCTGAGCCGTGTATCTAATCCTCTCCTGTGTGATACTGTCTGCTGAGCTGTGTATCTAATCCTATCCTGTGTGATACCATCTGCTGAGCCGTGTATCTAATCCTATGCTGTGTGATACTGTCTGCTGAGCCGTGTATCTAATCCTATGCTGTGTGATACTGTCTGCTGAGCTGTGTATTTAATCCTATGCTGTGTATCTAATCCTCTCCTGTGTGATAATGTCTGCTGAGCCATGTATCTAATCCTCTCCTGTGTGATACTGTCTGCTGAGCTGTGTATCTAATCCTCTCCTGTGTGATACTGTCTGCTGAGCTATGTATCTAATCCTCTCCTGTGTGATACTGTCTGCTGAGCCGTGTATCTAATCCTATCCTGTGTGATCCTGTCTGCTGAGCTGTGTATCTAATCCTGTCCTGTGTGATACTGTCTGCTGAGCCGCGTATCTAATCCTCTCCTGTGTGATACTGTCTGCTGATCTGTATCTAATCCTATCCTATGTGATACTGTCTGCTGATCTGTATCTAATCCTATCCTGTGTGATACTGTCAGCTGAGCTGTATCTCTAATCCTACCCTGTGTGATACCGTCTGCTGAGCTGTGTATCTAATCCTCTCCTGTCTGATACTGTCTGCTGAGCCGTGTATCTATTCCTATGCTGTGTGATACTGTCTGCTGAGCTGTGTATCTAATCCCCTCCTGTGTGATACTGTCTGCTGAGCTGTGTATCTAATCCTCTCCTGTGTGATACTGTCTGCTGAGCTGTGTATCTAATCCTCTTCTGTGTGATACTGTCTGCTAAGCCGTGTATCTAATCCTTTCCTGTGTGTTGCTGTCTGCTGAGCTGTGTATCTAATCCTCTCCTGTGTGATACTGTCTGATGAGCTGTGTATCTAATCCTCTCCTGTGTGATACTGTCTGCTGAGCTGTGTATCTAATCCTCTCCTGTGTGATACTGTCTGATGAGCTGTGTATCTAATCCTCTCCTGTGTGATACGGTCTGCTGAGCTGTGTATCTAATCCTCCCCTGTGTGATACTGTCTGATGAACTGTGTATCTAATTCTATCCTGTGTGATACTGTCTGCTGAGCTGTGTATCTAATCACGCCCTGTGCGATACTGTCTGCTGAGCCGTGTATCTAATCCACTCCTGTGTGATACTGTCTGCTGAGCTGTGTATCTAATCCTCTCCTGTGTGATACTGTCTGATGAACTGTGTATCTAATCCTCTCATGTGTGATACTGTCAGCTGAGCTGTGTATCTAATCCTGTCCTGTGTGATACTGTCTGATGAACTGTGTATCTAATCCTCTCCTGTGTGATACTGTCAGCTGAGCTGTGTATCTAATCTTCTCCTGTGTGATACTGTCTGCTGAGCTGTGTATCTAATCACGCCCTGTGCGATACTGTCTGCTGAGCTGTGTATCTAATCCACTCCTGTGTGATACTGTCTGCTGAGCTGTGTATCTAATCCTCTCCTGTGTGATACTGTCTGATGAACTGTGTATCTAATCCTCTCATGTGTGATACTGTCTGCTGAGCTGTGTATCTAATCCTCTCCTGTGTGATACTGTCTGATGAACTGTGTATCTAATCCTCTCCTGTGTGATACTGTCAGCTGAGCTGTGTATCTAATCTTCTCCTGTGTGATACTGTCTGATGAACTGTGTATCTAATCCTTTCCTGTGTGATACTGTCTGCTGAGCTGTGTATCTAATCTTCTCCTGTGTGATACTGTCTGATGAGCTGTGTATCTAATCCTCTCCTGTGTGATACTGTCTGCTGAGCTGTGCATCTAATCATGTCCTGTGTGATACCGTCTGCTGAGCAGTGTATCTTATCCTGTCCTGTGTGATACTGTCTGCTGAGCTGTGTATCTTATCCTCTCCTGTGTGATACTGTCTGCTGAGCTGTGTATCTAATCATGTCCTGTGTGATACTGTCTGCTGAGCTGTGTATCTAATCCTATCCTGTGTGATACTGTCTGCTGAGCTGTGTATCTAATCCTCTCTTGTGTGATACTGTCTGCTGAGCTGTGTATCTAATCCTATCCTGTGTGATGCTGTCTGCTGAGCTGTGTATCTAATCCTCTCTTGTGTGATACTGTCTTCTGAGCTGTGTATCTAAACCTATCCTGTGTGATACTGTCTGCTGAGCTGTGTATCTAATCCTGTCCTGTGTGATACTTTCTGCTGAGCCGTGTATCTAATCCTCTCCTGTGTGATACTGTCTGCTGAGCCGTGTATCTAATCCTCTCCTGTGTGATACTGTCTGCTGAGCCGTGTATCTAATCCTCTCTTGTGTGATACTGTCTGCTGAGCTGTGTATCTAATCCTATCCTGTGTGATGCTGTCTTCTGAGCCATGTATCTAATCCTCTCCTGTGTGATACTGTCTGCTGAACCGTGTATCTAATCCTATCCTGTGTGATACTGTCTGCTGAGCCGTGTATCTAATCCTCTATTGTGTGATACTGTCAGCTGAGCCGTGTATCGAATCCTATCCTGTGTGATATTGTCTGCTGAGCTGTGTATCTAATCCCCTCCTGTGTGATACTGTCTGCTGAGCTGTGTATCTAATCCTGTCCTGTGTGATACCGTCTGCTGAGCTGTGTTTCTAATGCTGTCCTGTGTGATACTGTCTGCTGAGCTGTGTATCTAATCCTGTCCTGTGTGATACCGTCTGCTGAGCTGTGTATCTAATCCTCTCCTGTGTGATACTGTCTGCTGAACCGTGTATCTAATCCTATCCTGTGTGATACCATCTGCTGAGCTGTGTATCTAATCCCCTCCTGTGTGATACTGTCTGCTGAGCTGTGTATCTAATCCTGTCCTGTGTGATACCGTCTGCTGAGCTGTGTATCTAATCCTATCCTGTGTGATACTGTCTGCTGAGCTGTGTATCTAATCCTGTCCTGTGTGATACCGTCTGCTGAGCTGTGTATCTAATGCTGTCCTGTGTGATATTGTCTGCTGAGCTGTGCATCTAATCCTCTCCTGTGTGATACTGTCTGCTGAGCCGTGTATCTAATCCTCTCCTGTGTGATACTGTCTGCTGAGCTGTGTATCTAAACCTATCCTGTGTGATACTGTCTGCTGAGCTGTGTATCTAATCCTGTCCTGTGTGATACCGTCTGCTGAGCTGTGTATCTAATGCTGTCCTGTGTGATACTGTCTGCTGAGCTGTGTATCTAATCCTATCCTGTGTGATACTGTCTGCTGAGCCGTGTATCTAATCCTCTCCTGTGTGATACCGTCTGCTGAGCTGTGTATCTAATCCTATTCTGTGTGATACCTTCTGAGGAGCTGTGTATCTAATCCTATCCTGTGTGATACTGTCTGCTGAGCTGTGTATCTAATCCTATCCTGTGTGATACTGTCTGCTGAGCCGTGTAACTAATCCTATCCTGTGTGATACCGTCTGCTGAGCTGTGTATCTAATCCTATTCTGTGTGATACCTTCTGCTGAGCTGTGTATCTAATCCTATCCTGTGTGATACTGTCTGCTGAGCCATGTATCTAATCCTCTCCTGTGTGATACTGTCTGCTGAGCTGTGTATCTAAACCTATCCTGTGTGATACTGTCTGCTGAGCTGTGTATCTAATCCTATCCTGTGTGATACCGTCTGCTGAGCTGTGTATCTAATCATATCCTGTGTGATACTGTCTGCTGAGCCATGTATCTAATCCTCTCCTGTGTGATACTGTCTGCTGAGCTGTGTATCTAAACCTATCCTGTGTGATACTGTCTGCTGAGCTGTGTATCTAATCCTGTCCTGTGTGATACTGTCTGCTGAGCCGTGTATCTAATCCTCTCCTGTGTGATACTGTCTGCTGAGCCGTGTATCTAATCCTCTCCTGTGTGATACTGTCTGCTGAGCTGTGTATCTAATCCTCTCTTGTGTGATACTGTCTTCTGAGCTGTGTATCTAAACCTATCCTGTGTGATACTGTCTGCTGAGCTGTGTATCTAATCCTGTCCTGTGTGATACTGTCTGCTGAGCCGTGTATCTAATCCTCTCCTGTGTGATACTGTCTGCTGAGCCGTGTATCTAATCCTCTCCTGTGTGATACTGTCTGCTGAGCCGTGTATCTAATCCTCTCTTGTGTGATACTGTCTGCTGAGCTGTGTATCTAATCCTATCCTGTGTGATGCTGTCTTCTGAGCTGTGTATCTAATCCTACCCTGTGTGATACTGTCTGCTGAGCTGTGTATCTAATCCTATCCTGTGTGATACTGTCTGCTGAGCGTGTATCTAATCCTCTCCTGTGTGATACTGTCTGCTGAGCCGTGTATCGAATCCTATCCTGTGTGATATTGTCTGCTGAGCTGTGTATCTAATCCCCTCCTGTGTGATACTGTCTGCTGAGCTGTGTATCTAATCATGTCCTGTGTGATACTGTCTGCTGAGCCGTGTATCTAATCCTCTCCTGTGTGATACTGTCTGCTGAGCTGTGTTTCTAATGCTGTCCTGTGTGATACTGTCTGCTGAGCTGTGTATCTAATCCTATCCTGTGTGATACTGTCTGCTGAGCTGTGTATCTAATCCTGTCCTGTGTGATACCGTCTGCTGAGCTGTGTATCTAATGCTGTCCTGTGTGATACTGTCTGCTGAGCTGTGCATCTAATCCTCTCCTGTGTGATACTGTCTGCTGAGCTGTGTATCTAATCCTATCCTGTGTGATACTGTCTGCTGAGCTGTGTATCTAATCCTGTCCTGTGTGATACCGTCTGCTGAGCTGTGTATCTAATGCTGTCCTGTGTGATACTGTCTGCTGAGCTGTGTATCTAATCCTATCCTGTGTGATACTGTCTGCTGAGCCGTGTATCTAATCCTCTCCTGTGTGATACTGTCTGCTGAGCTGTGTATCTAATCCTCTCCTGTGTGATACTGTCTGCTGAGCTGTGTATCTAATCCTATCCTGTGTGATACCGTCTGCTGAGCTGTGTATCTAATCCTATCCTGTGTGATACTGTCTGCTGAGCTGTGTATCTAATCCTATCCTGTGTGATACTGTCTGCTGAGCCGTGTAACTAATCCTATCCTGTGTGATACCGTCTGCTGAGCTGTGTATCTAATCCTATTCTGTGTGATACCTTCTGCTGAGCTGTGTATCTAATCCTATCCTGTGTGATACTGTCTGCTGAGCCATGTATCTAATCCTATCCTGTGTGATACTGTCTGCTGAGCCGTGTAACTAATCCTATCCTGTGTGATACCGTCTGCTGAGCTGTGTATCTAATCCTATTCTGTGTGATACCTTCTGCTGAGCTGTGTATCTAATCCTCTCCTGTGTGATACTGTCTGCTGAGCTGTGTATCTAATCCTGTCCTGTGTGATACTGTCTGCTGAGCCGTGTATCTAATCCTCTCCTGTGTGATACTGTCTGCTGAGCCGTGTATCTAATCCTCTCCTGTGTGATACTGTCTGCTGAGCTGTGTATCTAATCCTCTCTTGTGTGATACTGTCTGCTGAGCTGTGTATCTAATCCTATCCTGTGTGATGCTGTCTGCTGAGCTGTGTATCTAATCCTCTCTTGTGTGATACTGTCTTCTGAGCTGTGTATCTAAACCTATCCTGTGTGATACTGTCTGCTGAGCTGTGTATCTAATCCTGTCCTGTGTGATACTGTCTGCTGAGCCGTGTATCTAATCCTCTCCTGTGTGATACTGTCTGCTGAGCCGTGTATCTAATCCTCTCCTGTGTGATACTGTCTGCTGAGCCGTGTATCTAATCCTCTCTTGTGTGATACTGTCTGCTGAGCTGTGTATCTAATCCTATCCTGTGTGATGCTGTCTTCTGAGCTGTGTATCTAATCCTACCCTGTGTGATACTGTCTGCTGAACCGTGTATCTAATCCTCTCCTGTGTGATACTGTCTGCTGAGCTGTGTATCTAATCCTATTCTGTGTGATACCGTCTGCTGAGCAGTGTATCTAATCCTCTCCTGTGTGATACCGTCTGCTGAGCTGTGTATCTAATCCTCTCCTGTGTGATACTGTCTGCTGAGTCATGTATCTAATTCTCTCCTGTGAGATACTGTCTGCTGAGCCGTGTATCTAATCCTCTCCTGTGTGATACTGTCTGCTGAGTCATGTATCTAATTCTCTCCTGTGTGATACTGTCTGCTGAGCCATGTATCTAATCCTCTCCTGTGTGATGCTGTGTGCTGAGCTGTGTATCTAATCCTCTCCTGTGTGATACAGTCTGCTGAGCCATGTATCTAATCCTATCCTGTGTGATACTGTGTGCTGAGCTGTGTATCTAATCCTCTCCTGTGTGATACTGTCTGCTGAGCCATGTATCTAATCCTCTCCTGTGTGATACTGTCTGCTGAGCCATGTATCTAATCCTCTCCTGTGTGATGCTGTCTGCTGAGCCATGTATCTAATCCTCTCCTGTGTGATACTGTCTGCTGAGCTGTGTATCTAATCCTATGCTGTGTGATACTGTCTGCTGAGCTGTGTATCTAATCCTATGCTGTGTGATACTGTCTGCTGCGCTGTGTAGCCAATCCTCTCCTGTGTGATACTGTCTGCTGAGCCGTGTATCTAATCCTCTCCTGTGTGATACTGTCTGCTGAGCTGTGTATCTAATCCTATGCTGTGTGATACCGTCTGCTGAGCCGTGTATCTAATCCTCTCCTGTGTGATACTGTCTGCTGAGCAGTGTATCTAATCCTCTCCTGTGTGATACTGTCTGCTGAGCCGTGTATCTAATCATGTCCTGTGTGATACTGTCTGCTGAGCTGTGTATCTAATCCTATGCTGTGTATCTAATCCCCTCCTGTGTGATACTGTCTGCTGAGCAGTGTATCTAATCCTATGCTGTGTGATACTGTCTGCTGAGCTGTGTATCTAATCCTATGCTGTGTATCTAATCCCCTCCTGTGTGATACTGTCTGCTGAGCTGTGTATCTAATCCTATGCTGTGTGATACTGTCTGCTGAGCTGTGTATCTAATCCCCTCCTGTGTGATACTGTCTGCTGAGCTGTGTATCTAATCCTATGCTATGTATCTAATCCTCTCCTGTGTGATACTGTCTGCTGAGCTGTGTATCTAATCCTCAACTGTGTGATACTGTCTGCTGAGCTGTGTATCTAATCCTATCCTGCAGTGCACACAAACTATGAATCTCAGTACAGCAACTCTGATCTAGTCACCTCTGTACTGAGACAACTAGACTGAAGTTACTGCACAGAGGACGTCCTTATACACAGTACAGTGCACAGAAATCATGAACCTTACTGCAGCAACTCTGATCTAATCACCTCTGTACTGAGACATCTAGATTGAAGTTACTGTACAGAGGACGTCCTTATACACAGTACAGTGCACAGAGATCATGAACCTTACTGCAGCAACTCTGATCTAGTCACCTCTGTACTGAGACATCTAGATTGAGGTTACTGTACAGAGGACGTCCTTATACACAGTACGGTGCACACAAACTGTGAATCTCAGTACAGCAACTCTGATCTAGTCACCTCTGTACTGAGACATCTAGACTGAAGTTACTGTACAGAGGACCTCCTTATACACAGTACAGTGCACACAAACTATGAATCTCAGTACAGCAACTCTGATCTAGTTACCTCTGTACTGAGACATCTAGACTGAAGTTACTGTACAGAGGACCTCCTTATACACAGTACAGTGCACAGAGATCATGGACCTCAGTACAGCAACTCTGATCTAGTCACCTCTGTACTGAGACATCTAGACTGAAGTTACTGTACAGAGGACGTCCTTATACACAGTACAGTGCACACAAACTATGAATCTCACTACAGCAACTCTGATCTAGTCACCTCTGTACTGAGACATCTATACTGAAGTTACTGCACAGAGGACGTCCTTATACACAGTACAGTGCACACAAACTATGAATCTCAGTACAGCAACTCCGATCTAGTTACCTCTGTACTGAGACATCTAGATTGAGGTTACTGTACAGAGGACGTCCTTATACACAGTACGGTGCACACAAACTATGAATCTTAGTACAGCAACTCTGATCTAGTTACCTCTGTACTGAGACATCTAGACTGAAGTTACTGCACAGAGGACGTCCTTATACACAGTACAGTGCACAGAAATCATGAACCTTACTACAGCAACTCTGATCTAGTCACCTCTGTACTGAGACATCTATACTGAAGTTACTGCACAGAGGACGTCCTTATACACAGTACAGTGCACACAAACTATGAATCTCAGTACAGCAACTCCGATCTAGTTACCTCTGTACTGAGACATCTAGATTGAGGTTACTGTACAGAGGACGTCCTTATACACAGTACGGTGCACACAAACTATGAATCTCAGTACAGCAACTCTGATCTAATCACCTTTGTACTGAGACATCTAGATTGAAGTTACTGTACAGAGGACGTCCTTATACACAGTACAGTGCACAGAAATCATGGACCTCAGTGCTGCAACTCTGATCTAGTCACCTCTGTACTGAGACATCTAGACTGAAGTTACTGTACAGAGGACGTCCTTATACACAGTACAGTGCACACAAACTATGAATCTCAGTACAGCAACTCTGATCTAGCCACCTCTGTACTGAGACAACTAGACTGAAGTTACTGTACAGAGGACGTCCTTATACACAGTACAGTGCACAGAGATCTTGAACCTCAGTACTGCAACTCTGATCTAGTCACCTCTGTACTGAGACATCTAAATTGAAGTTACCGTACAGAGGACGTCCTTATACACAGTACGGTGCACACGAAGTAGGAATCTCAGTACAGCAACTCTGAGCTAGTCACCTCTGTACTGAGACATCTAGAATGGAGTTACTGTACAGAGGACGTCCTTATACACAGTACAGTGCACAGAAATCATGGACCTCAGTGCTGCAACTCCGATCTAGTCACCTCTGTACTGAGACATTTGGACTATGGTTACTGTACAGAGGACGTCCTTATACACAGTACAGTGCACACAAACTATGAATCTCAGTACAGCAACTCTGATCTAGTCACCTCTGTACTGAGACAACTAGACTGAAGTTACTGTACAGAGGACGTCCTTATACACAGTACAGTGCACAGAGATCATGAACCTTACTGCAGCAACTCTGATCTTGTCACCTCTGTACTGAGACTTCTATACTGAAGTTACTGTATAGAGGACGTCCATATACACAGTACAGTGCACAGAGATCATGGACCTCAGTGCAGCAACTCTGATCTAGTCACCTCTGTACTGAGACATCTAGATAGAGGTTACTGTACAGAGGACGTCCTTATACACAGTACGGTGCACACAAACTATGAATCTCAGTACAGCAGCTCTGATCTAGTCACCTCTGTACTGAGACATCTAGACTGAAGTTACTGTACAGAGGACGTCCTTATACACAGTACGGTGCACAGAAATCATGAACCTTACTACAGCAACTCTATTCTAGTCACCTCTGTACTGAGACATCTAGATAGAGGTTACTGTACAGAGGACGTCCTTATACACAGTACAGTGCACACAAACTATGAATCTCACTACAGCAACTCTGATCTAGTCACCTCTGTACTGAGACATCTATACTGAAGTTACTGCACAGAGGACGTCCTTATACAAAGTACGGTGCACACAAACTATGAATCTCAGTACAGCATCTCCGATCTAGATACCTCTGTACTGAGACATCTAGATTGAGGTTACTGTACAGAGGACGTCCTTATGCACAGTACAGTCCACACAAACTATGAATCTCAGTACAGCAACTCCGATCTAGTTACCTCTGTACTGAGACAACTAGACTGAAGTTACTGTTCAGAGAACGTCCTTATACACAGTACGGTGAACAGAAATCATGGACCTCAGTGCTGCAACTCTGATCTAGTCACCTCTGTACTGAGACATCTAGACTGAAGTTACTGTACAGAGGACGTCCTTATACACAGTACGGTGCACACAAACTATGAATCTCAGTACAGCAACTCCCATCTAGTCACCTCTGTACTGAGACATCTAGACTGAAGTTACTGTGCAGAGGACGTCCTTATACACAGTACAGTGCACAGAAATCATGAACCCTACTGCAGCAACTCTGATCTAGTCACCTCTGTACTGAGACAACTAGACTGAGGTTACTGTACAGAGGACGTCCTTATACACAGTACAGTGCACACAAACTATGAATCTCAGTACAGCAACTCTGATCTAGTTACCTCTGTACTGAGACATCTAGACTGAAGTTACTGTACAGAGGACGTCCTTATACACAGTACGGTGCACACAAACTATGAATCTCAGTACAGCAACTCTGATCTAGTTACCTCTGTACTGAGACATCTAGACTGAAGTTACTGTACAGAGGACGTCCATATACACAGTACGGTGCACAGAGATCATGGACCTTACTGCAGCAACTCTGATCTAGTCACCTCTGCACTGAGACATCTAGATTGAGGTTACTGTACAGAGGACATCCCTATACACAGTACGGTGCACACAAACTATGAATCTCAGTACAGCAACTCTGATCTAGTCACCTCTGTACTGTGACATCTAGACTGAAGTTACTGTATAGAGGACGTCCTTATACACAGTACAGTGCACAGAGATCATGAACCTTACTGCAGCAACTCTGATCTAGTCACCACTGTACTGAGACAACTAGACTGAAGTTACTGTACAGAGGACGTCCTTATACACAGTACAGTGCACAGAGATCATGAACCTTACTGCAGCAACTCTGATCTAGTCACCTCTGTACTGAGACATCTAAACTGAAGTTACTGTACAGAGGACGTCCTTATACACAGTACAGTGCACAGAGATCATGAACCTTATTGCAGCAACTCTGATCTATTCACCTCTGTACTGAGACATCTAGACTGAAGTTACTGTACAGAGGACGTCCTTATACACAGTACAGTGCACAGAGATCATGAACCTTACTGCAGCAACTCTGATCTATTCACCTCTGTACTGTGAAATCTAGACTGAAGTTACTGTACAGAGGACGTCCTTATACACAGTACAGTGCACACAAACTATGAATCTCAGTACAGCAACTCTGATCTAGTCACCTCTGTACTGAGACAACTAGACTGAAGTTACTGTACAGAGGACGTCCTTATACCCAGTACGATGCACACAAACTATTTATCTCACTACAGCAACTCTGAAGTAGTTACCTCTGTACTGAGACATCTAGACTGAAGTTACTGTACAGAGGACGTCCTTATACACAGTACAGTGCACAGAGATCATGGACCTCAGTACAGCAACTCCGATCTAGTCACCTCTGTACTGAGACAACTAGACTGAAGTTACTGTACAGAGGACGTCCTTATACACAGTACGGTGCACACAAACTATGAATATCAGTACAGCAACTCTGATCTAGTCACCTCTGTACTGAGACATCTAGACTGAAGTTAATGTACAGAGGACGTCCTTATACATAGTACAGTGCACACAAAGTAAGAATCTCAGTACAGCAACTCTGATCTAGTCACCTCTGTACTGAGACATCTAGACTGAAGTTACTGCACAGAGGACGTCCTTATACACAGTACAGTGCACACAAACTATGAATTTCAGTACAGCAACTCTGATCTAGTCACCTCTGTACTGAGACATCTAGATTGAGGTTACTGTACAGAGGACGTCCTTATACACAGTACAATGCACAGAGATCATGGACCTCAGTACAGCAACTCCCATCTAGTCAGCTCTGTACTGAGACATCTAGACTGAAGTTACTGTACAGAGGACGTCCTTATACACAGTACAGTGCACAGAGATCATGGACCTCACTGCAGCAACTCTGATCTAGTCACCTCTGTACTGAGACATCTAGACTGAGGTTACTGTACAGAGGATGTCCTTATACACAGTACAGTGCACAGAAATCATGGACCTCAGTACAGCAACTCTGATCTAGTCACCTCTGTACTGAGACATCTAGACTGAGGTTACTGTACAGAGGACGTCCTTATACACAGTACAGTGCACAGAAATCATGAACCTTACTGCAGCAACTCTGATCTAGTTACCTCTGTACTGAGACATCTTAATTGAAGTTACCGTACAGAGGACGTCCTTATACACAGTACAGTGCACACAAACTATGAATCTCAGTACAGCAACTCTGATCCAGTTAGCTCTGTACTGAGACAACTAGACTGAAGTTACTGTACAGAGGACGTCCTTATACACAGTACGGTGCACAGAAATCATGAACCCTACTGCAGCAACTCTGATCTAGTCACCTCTGTACTGAGACATCTAGATTGTAGTTACTGTACAGAGGACGTCCTTATACACAGTACAGTGCACAGAGATCATGAACCTTACTGCAGCAACTCTGATCTAGTCACCTCTGTACTGAGACATCTAGATTGAGGTTACTGTACAGAGGACGTCCTTATACACAGTACAGTGCACACAAAATATGAATCTCAGTACAGCAACTCTGATCTAGTCACCTCTTGTTAAATAGTTAATTATGGATATTCATTTTATTCTTAAATCTGAGTTCTATGCATTAGCCATCGTGTCTAGTTGACATGCGCTATTTGTGTGTTCACTACCATATGTAGAACAGGTGTGCCATACGACTGGCTATAAAAGCCCATGGTACAGAAAGGGGGGGGCTCTCTTGCTCTTCCCATCCCATAAGACACAGAAGAAAGATCTTCATGCTGAGGAGCAGCTGACATGTAGGCCTGGACACGTGTTGGACAAAGACATGGTTTACCAGCCAGGATCCAAGGAAAGATGGACACTCATGATTGAATCTCTTTGTAACTACTTCATCTATTTTATATTCTGTTTCAATTATTTTTTAATGGACAATCCAAGAATAAATAGATACATTTTTTTATAAGGAAATCTTGATATTGATACTTTGCGAAGTCCTCAGTAGAGAAAAATAATACAGAAAGAAGTATTATTTAACAATGGTGAGCCAGCCAGCCTGATTTTTTGTAAGTGAATTTCTTCCTTGAACAAAGGGGGGGGAAGTCCTGACTAGCTGAACAGCTGTTGTTCACGTGTCAGTAAATTCACTAATTTGTCACGAGAAGCAGAAAGGACCTACAGACTGAGGACTAACAGGAAGCAGAGGTACTAACAAGGAACAAAATCACACAGGAAAAGAATCAGACGAACTGAAGACAGGACGTGCTGATAAAGAGAAGCTAAGGAATCTTAAGGTAAGCAAAATATGGATATAATTTCTGCTTTTGCTAAACAAAGTAATATTAATTTCAAAGTTAATGTAGGAAATGACTTAGACGTTTTGTGGCTCAGTTTATACAAATGTGAATTGCAGAATTTACAGTTAACTTCTAAATTGGTAAATAGAGAGAAACAGGGTCGGTCTGGGCTGGCGGGATACCGGGAATTTTCCCGGTGGGCCCCGCCCCCTGCTGCAGAGTAGAAGGGGAGAAGAGAACAAAAAAAAAATCCTGCGGTTTTAAGGGGCACGGGCCTTTAAAAGCGCAGGCACAGTGTATGCAGGGACGCGCGCACGCAGTGTTCATTGCCTGAACCACCGCGGCGCACGTCCCAGTGAAGCAGCTGAAGCTGCGTGTCTCCCTTCGCTGTCCGGCGTATGACGTCATCGTCATGCGCCTGCTGTGAAGGAGGCGCGCAACTCAGGAGAAGGAGGACACCGCACGGGAGCGCAGGAAGGTAAGAGGTGTGTGTGTGTGTGTGTGTAATGGTCTGGAAACACAAGGGGGGGCCCAGCTGGACACACAAGGGGGGGCCCAGCTGGACAGACACACAAGGGGTAGCCAGGCTGGACAGACACACAAGGGGGTAGCCAGGCTGGACAGACACACAAGGGGGTAGCCTGGCTGGACAGACACACAAGGGGGTAGCCTGGCTGGACAGACACACAAGGGGGTAGCCAGGCTGGACAGACACACAAGGGGGTAGACAGGCTGGACAGACACACAAGGGGGTAGCCAGGCTGGACAGACACACAAGGGGGTAGCCTGGCTGGACACACAAGGGGGGAACCCTGGCTGGACACACAAGGAGGGAACCCTTGCTGGACACACAAGGGGGGAACCCTTGCTGGACACACAAGGGGGGAACCCTTGCTGGACACACAAGGGGGGAACCCTTGCTGGACACACAAGGGGCGGCCCAGCTGGACACACAAGAGGGGGGCCCTGGATGGACACATAAAGGGGAACCCTGGATGGACACACAAGGGGGGCCCAGCTGGACACACAAGGGGGTGCCCAGCTGGACAGACACACAAGGGGGTAGCCAGGCTGGACAGACACACAAGGGGGTAGCCAGGCTGGACAGACACACAAGGGGGTAGCCTGGCTGGACAGACACACAAGGGGGTAGCTTGGCTGGACAGACACACAAGGGGGTAGCCTGGCTGGACAGACACACAAGGGGGTAGCCAGGCTGGACAGACACACAAGGGGGTAGCCAGGCTGGACAGACACACAAGGGGGTAGCCAGGCTGGACAGACACACAAGGGGGTAGCCTGGCTGGACACACAAGGGGGGAACCCTGGCTGGACACACAAGGAGGGAACCCTTGCTGGACACACAAGGGGGGAACCCTTGCTGGACACACAAGGGGGGAACCCTTGCTGGACACACAAGGGGGGAACCCTTGCTGGACACACGAGGGGGGGCCCTGGCTGGACACACAAGAGGGGGAACCCTGGCTGGACACACGAGGGGGGGCCAAGCTGGACACACGAGGGGGGAGCCCTGGCTTGATACGCAAGGGGGTCCCTGGCTGGACACGCAAGGGGGAACCCTGGCTGGACACGCAAGGAGGGCCCAGCTGGACACACAAGGGGGTGCCCTGGATGGACACACAAGGGGGAACCCTGGCTGGACCCAGGCAAAGGGGGGTGGGCAGGATGGGTATATGGGGGGGCAGGCTGGACACATGGAGGCCAGGCTGGACACTTGGAGGCCAGGATGGATATATGGGGGGGGCAGGCTGAACACATGGAGGCCAGGATGGATATATGGGGGGGGCAGGCTGAACACATGGAGGCCAGGATGGATATATGGGGGGGGACAGGCTGGACACATGGGGGCCTAGGATGAATATGTGGGGGGGGGCGGGCTCGATACACATGGGCTAGCATAAATATATGGAGGGGCACGCTGGATATATGGGGGGTGTCAGGATGGATATATGCAAGGGGTAAGGGCAGTATGGATATATGAGGGGGGAGGCTGGACACATGGAGGCCAGGATGGATATGTAGAGGGCAGGCTGGACACATGGAGGATATATGGGGGGGATATATGGGGGCGCAGGCTGGAAACATGGAGGCAAGGATGGATATGTGGGGGGGGCAGACTGGCCACATGGGGGGGCTAGGATGGGTATATAGGAGGGGACAGGCTCGATACACGTGTGCTAGGATAAATATATGGAGGGGTCACACTAGACAAATGGGGGCCAGAAGGGACATATGGGGGTGCCTGGCTAGACAAGGGACTTAATTACTGTTTGGGAGCCAGATTGAGGAACATACTTTATTAATGGTGACCAGTGGGGAACATTATTACTTTAGATTCCAATTATTATTATTACATTATTACTTCTGTAATATAATTTACTTTTTAGGAAATTGTTTTCCATGGGATGGGACAAAAGAGGGGTCCTGTTACTGTGCAGGACGGCACTATGTTGCTTTTTTTCTTCAACTGGTGTAGTGTAGAAGTCGGGGGGAAAAGTGGGAATATTCTCTAGAAGAGATCAGTTATTGATAACTGTGTGTTATTTTCTGCAGAGATGATTCCTGGCTGGAAGAAGTGATGGCCGTCTGTGCCAGATGAAGAAGAAAAGCGAAGATGAAGGACTTCACCTAGAGACATCACTGGTGAGTCAGTGTATTACATGTACACTTACACTACACACGTGGTCAAAATTGTTGGTACCCCTCGTTTAATGAAAGAAAAACCCACAATGGTCACAGAAATAACTTGAATCTGATAAATTACAAATTTTTGAAAATGAACAAATGAAAGTCAGACATTGCTTTCCTGCTTCCACAGAATTTAAAAAAAAATTAAACTATGAAATCGGCCTGGACAGAAATGATGGTTCTTCTTAACTTAATATTTTGTTGAACCTTTTGAGGCAATCACTGCAATCAAACCATTCCTGTAACTGTCAATGAGACTTCTGCACCTCTCCACAGGTATTTTGGCCACTCCTCATGAGCAAACTGCTCCAGTTGTCTCATGGTTGAAGGTTGCCTTTTCCAGAATGTTTCAGCTCTTTCCAAAGATGCTCAATAGGATTTAGGTCAGGGCTCATAGAAGCCACTTCAGAATAGTCCAATGTTTTCCTCTTAGCCATTCTTGGGTGTTTTTAGCTGTGTGTTTTGGGTCATTATCCTGTTGCAAGACCCATGACCTGCGACTGAGACCACGCTTTCTGACACTGGGCAGCACATTTCTCTCTAGAATCCCTTGATATTTCATTGTACCCTGCACAGATTCAAGACACCCTGTACCAGATGCAGCAAAGCAGCCCCAGAACATAACAGCCTCCCCCATGTTTCACAGTAGGGACAGTGTTCTTTTCTTGATATGCTTAATTTTTCGGTCTGTGAACATAGAGCTGATGTGCCTTGACAAAAACTTCCATTTTTGTCTCATCTGTCCATAATACATTCTCCCAGAAGCTTTGTGGCTTGTCAACATGTAGTTTGGCAAATTCCAGTCTGGCTTTTTTATTATTTTTTTTTTCAACAATGGTGTTCTCCTTGGTCGTCTTACATGAAGTCCACTTTGGATCAAACAACGGTGGATAGTACGATCTGACACTGATGTTCCTTGAGCTTGAAGTTCACTTTTAATCTCTTTAGAAGTTTTCCTGGACTCTTTTGTTACCATTCATATTATCCGTCTCTTTGATTTGTCATCAATTTTCCTCCTGCGGCCACGTCCAGGGAGGTTGGCTACAGTCCCATGGATCTTAAATTTCTGAATAATATGTGCACCTGTAGTCACAGGAACATCAAGCTGCTTGGAGATGGTCTTATAACCTTTACCTTTTAACATGCTTTTCTATAATTTTCTTTCTAATCTCCTGAAACAACTCTTTCCTTTGCTTCCTCTGGTCCATGTTGAGTGTGGTACACACCATGTCACCAAACAACACAGTGAGTATCTGTAGCCCTATATACAGGCCCACTGACTGATTACAAGATTGTAGACACCTGTGAAGCTAATTAGTGGACACAACTTGATTTAACATGTTCCTTTTGTCACATTATTTTCAGGGGTACCATCATTTCTGCCCAGGCCTATTTCATGAGTTTAATTTTTTTAAAAATTCAGTGGAAGCAGAAAAGCAATGTCTGACTTTCATTTGTTCATTTTCATAGATTTTTAATTTATTATTACTTTTGTCAGATTCAAGTTATTTCTGTGACCATTGTGGGTTTTTCTTTCATTAAACGAGGAGTACCAACAATTCTGACCACGTGTGTATATAGTATATACAGAACTCCTGTGTATGTCACTGGTGATCACTGTATTATGTATACACTATATACAGAGCTTCTGTGTATAATGTCACTGGTGACCACTGTATTACCTGTACACTATATACAGAGCTCCAGTGTATAATGTCACTGGTGATCACTGTATTACCTGTACACTGACACTATATACAGAGCTCCTGTGTATAATGTCACTGGTGATCCCTTTATTACCTGTACACTATACACTATATACAGAGCTCCTGTGTATAATGTCACTGGTGACTACTGTATTACCTGTACACTATATACAGAGCTCCTGTGTATAATGTCACTGGTGACCACTGTATTACCTGTACACTATATACAGAGCTCCTGTGTATAATGTCACTGGTGACCACTGTATTACCTGTGCACTATATACAGAGCTCCTGTGTATAATGTCACTGGTGATGACTGTATTACCTGTACACTATACACTATGCACAGAGCTCCTGTGTATAATGTCACTGGTGACCACTGTATTACCTGTACACTATATACAGAGCTCCTGTGTATAATGTCACTGGTGACCACTGTATTACCTGTGCACTATATACAGAGCTCCTGTGTATAATGTCACTGGTGACCACTGTATTACCTGTGCACTATATACAGAGCTCCTGTGTATAATGTCACTGGTGATCACTGTATTACCTGTACACTATACACTATGTACAGAGCTCCTGTGTATAATGTCACTGGTGACCACTGTATTACCTGTACACTATATACAGAGCTCCTGTGTATAATGTCACTGGTGACCACTGTATTACCTGTACACTATATACAGAGCTCCTGTGTATAATGTCACTGGTGACCACTGTATTACCTGTACACTATATACAGAGCTCCTGTGTATAATGTCACTGGTGACCACTGTATTACCTGTACACTATATACAGAGCTCCTGTGTATAATGTCACTGGTGATCACTGTATTACCTGTACACTATATACAGAGCTCCTGTGTATAATGTCACTGGTGACCACTGTATTACCTGTACACTATATACAGAGCTCCTGTGTATAATGTCACTGGTGATCACTGTATTACCTGTACACTATACACTATGTACAGAGCTCCTGAGTATAATGTCACTGGTGACCACTGTAATACTTGTACACTATATACAGAGCTCCAGTGTATAATGTCACTGGTGATCACTGTATTACCTGTACACTGACACTATATACAGAGCTCCTGTGTATAATGTCACTGGTGAACCCTGTATTACCTGTACACTGACACTATATACTGAGCTCCAGTGTATAATGTCGCTGGTGGTCACTGTATTACCTGTACACTGTACACTATATACAGAGCTCCTGTGTATAATGTCACTGGTGATCCCTGTATTACCTGTACACTGACACTATATACAGAGCTCCTGTGTATAATGTCGCAGGTGGTAATAACAGTGTTGTTAGTATTGTAGTTTGTATTCATGATCAGTATTGTAGTATTTGGTCACTTTGGGGTGGTAATATGTGGTCTGGTCATGGTGTGGCCGTATTTATTCCTTGCATGTAGTATTCGGTCACTATGTGGTGGTAATATGTGATCTAGTCATGGTGTTGCGATATTTGTCCCTTTTGTATGTGGTATTATTGGTGTTGATATAGTGGACTGTGTTGTGTATGGCAGTCATTTTGTTCTTGCTGATATTAACTAGGAAAAGATTTTTTTCCATTAGGCCACAGCCCCACCATCAGTATTTGGTTAGTATTTTTTCTCAGGAGTCGCTGCCAAAACCAGGAGTGGGTGATAAATGCAGAATTGGTGACTTGTTTCTATTTTACCTTTTCTCTGATTGTTCCTCACCTGGTTTTGGCTCCCACTCCTGAGAAAAAATACTGACCGAATACTGACCAAATACTGATAGTGGGGCCGTGACCTTAGAGATTAAATACCTGGAGCAGAGCATCAGAGATGCACTTACAGGGGTTCTCTGGTGAAAACAAGTAATCACCTCTCCACAGGATTAGTGATAATATTGATTGGCGGGGGTCTGACTGCTGGGACCTGCACCGATCGGCAGAATGTGGAGCTTTTCTCCCCATTAGACTGGAGCTCATGTGCGACTCGACCACTGATCCATTCATTCCCTCAGAGGCTGCGAGCGCTGCTCTTTTTTTGGAAGCCCGCAAGAGAACGAATGAGGCTGTGGTCAGACGTCCCACCTGTCGCTGCATTTTAAAATGGTGATAAGTGTCCTGTCAGGGATGAAACTTCCCCATTCTTCCAATTGGTGCGTTTTCCAATGTTCGGACCCAAACGATCAATAAGTGATCACCGATCCTGTGGATCCCATGGATCGGTGATAACTTGTTTTAACCAAAGAACCCCTTTGATGCAAACTACCGTAATTGTTCATCCCAGTTAGTGTCGCACAGTAGATGTGCAGGAGCCGCCTGTCAATGCTCCACTATAACAGGGAGAGCGGATAACAGATATTTGCATATGGCTGTAGGTGGGCCCCTAGAGTCAGTTCTCCCTGTGGGCCCCAGACACCCCAGTCTGACCCTGGAGAGAAACACAAATTGCGGAATATTCTACATCTTTTTCAGGTATTTCATAATTTTGTACTTGAGAGGTCTAAGCAGGACAATAGTGTAGAAGAAGTGTCAGATGGTGATACTGATTCTGACTGTAATGTGGAAAATGAACAAGAAGTAAGACACGTGTCTGTAACTGAAGGTGACCTTGGGTCTGACCAAGAGACGGACATACAGAAACCTGACATGGGAGGAGACATGACTGACATACGAGAAACCGACATACTAGGTGATGTGGGAGGAGACGTGAGTGACGTAGGAGGAGCGGACGTACAAGAGCCACTAAAAATATCAGAGAATTCAGGAATTACCCAGGCTCAACTGCAAATTAAAAGGAGGAAAAATTTGCTGAAATTATACAAAATCATGCCAAAATATGATGTCAAAATCCATGCCTGTAGAAATTCAGAGACATTTGAGAGCTTCTCTGATAAGTTTGATTTATCCAATGAGGAGAGGAATCAATTATTTAAAATATGGATTCCTGTGACATTGTCCAGATGTTACTCTCCTAATGGATGGGAAAATGATTCGGACAGGTTAAGATATTTGATTTATTGTGTCACAAAGGATTTTCCCAACATAGAAGATCTGCAGAAACTAAGGATTGGTAGGAAGGAATGTACATATACATTCATGTCCATGTTTGAACGGTTGTATAAAGCTCTTATCAAAAATGGAAAAGTACAACAAATGATAACAACTTTTGTACAAAATTTCAAATTCCTAAATCCAGTTTCCCAAGTTATTGCATCACAAAAAATCATTATTTGAATGTGCGCAGTTGCTGGATTTTGTTAGAAAACATGAAAATTGTGAAAAGAAAATTAATCAAGTTAAATTTATAAAACCAGAAAAGGTAAAATCTTACCAAAAGCCAATATCAAACTCTCCTAGACTGAGTCATCCCCAAAGATTTCATATCTGTTATAAGCCATATCAGATAATTCAAAACTCCATATCTCCACAGAAAGTTAAAAATGCAAAGCTGTGACTTCTCCCTGGAAAGGAAAATGGCTGAAACTGATGGACAGAGTCAGGTGAGACGACCAGCTCACAGTGACGTCATGGAATGTGGACAGAAGGACAGACAGTTCTCTGAGGTATTGAAGGATAGAAAAATGTCTTTCCTAAATAGGGCGTTCCTGGAGATATTTGAGAGAGACAGAAGATTTGGTTTAGGGAGTGGCTAAGGAAAAACTGTAATTATAATGTAGCATAGAAGTGTTACAATGTCTCAATATTTATTTATAATCTTATACAGTAAAATTGTAGTTACATAGTTTCTAATAGTTCATATATATGAACTATTATATATATAATAGTTATATAACTATTATATATATAATATATATAATATATATATATGACGCGCCCCTGGGCCTGCTGTGTCGCGCAGCGTCTCGCGCACGGGGCTTACCCGGAACCGGATCAGATGAGGGTTGTAGTCTCCGAGTGGCGGGGACCCGATCCGTGCCCAGGGAGTCAAACTCAGTGTGTGGCAGTCTTGATAGATGTTATTTGAGTGTCGACTACGCCACCCGTTGATTTGCAGCTATGGAGCTGCCGCTGCAGGGCAGACCGCTGAGGCCGGTGTAGAATTGTGCAGCGTGATAGTATAACCCCCAACGGGAGGGGTATGGCCTCAGGGCAGCCGACGTGGAAGATGGGGGTAGCAGGAACCACTCAGAGACGGTGCGGTGTAATTCAGGGTCTTTACTGGTAACAACGATAGACCCTCCCGGAGTACTTGCTAGCGATTGGGGCCTGGTCAGTCCTTGAGCAGATGGGATCTCCCCTGGCCAGGCGGAGTTGTAGGCCTCCCAAACTGACTGTACTCTTCTGGCTACCTTGCTAGAAGCGGATATAAGTAGCCCACGTCCCTGAGTGTACCGTGTGGTGCTCACCCGTATGGCCGGTGACTCGGGGCCTTCTAATAGCTTCCGCTCCACGATGGCGGTGCTGGTCCCACGCGTGTGACCGTGCCTTCGGGTTTCTGGGCCTGAGGACCTGAAATCCCCTGCCGGTCGGCTTCTGCTGCTGGGTAAGAGTTAGTCCCCACAGCCTCGGATGCCGGGTCCGGTAAGAAAGCTTCTCAGTCAGGGCGAGCTCTGCAGCTGCCAGCCCCTGACTCGTAGTAGTATTGCTCCCACTGAGCTTCTGCTGTTTCTTCCTATGACTGTTTCTCGTCTCTACTTCTTCTCTACTCCCTAACCCTGCCTCAGCCCTAGGTTTATCTAGGGGAAGTTCTTCCCTTCCCAAGACTGGGCAGGAGGTGTGGCATGCACAGGATCCCTGACCAAAGGACCTCCCACCTGCTCTCAGACATAACATTACATTACTGTGGGAAACCAGACCCCTGGGGTGCCACATTCCCCCCTAGTGAAATTTAGTACTCCGGGACTAAACATATTTTAGAAAAACATAACAAGATATAACAACAATAACAGTATAATAAGAAGAAACACATAAAGGTGGTCACGGCATGTCCGTAACCGGGTGCAGTCTTTGAAGAAAAGCAAGGTGTCCATTTCACCAAAACAGGGAGACGTAACCAGGTAGGGGTTTGTCCTGCCCCGAGTCCTTAACAGTCTTTAGTCCATCCTGGGTTACGCTCCAACTATGTACAAGGGATTCCCGGTAAATCCACCAAGGACTCCTACAAATAACTAGAAACACAAAATTATACACAAGCAACAATACACAGGTAACCACAAATAAAACAATTTATACACTTCAAATCCTCCAACGTGCGGGTAACTGGCCCCTAGTGGCCCTAGTGGACCTACGGAGCTGACTGTCTAGCCCTGAACTACAGGGTGTAGGAGCTGTCAAGGGTAAACTGGGCAGCTGTCTACCGGCTCTTTGGCTCACTAGGGATATGGCAGGCTCACTGCAAGCAGAGGGTTGATCCTCCTGGTCTGCTGGTGTGGGGTCTTCTGCCTCCTGGACCGGCTGTTCTTCCAGCTCTACCTGTTGCTCCGTAGGTGCTTGGGATGCTGGTTGGAGGAAGGTGAGTACGGGTACCACAACTGCACCATTGACTTGAGTCCAAGACCGAGGGAAGTCCCCGAGCACAGTACTAACCATATCTTCCCTTTCCTCTACGGGTCGATGGTCTTCTTGTTCCTCTTCAGGGTTCCTCAGTTGTTCGGGACACTTTTTCAGGTGGTCCCGGGATACAATGGCTGTGGTTTCCCCTCCGTCTTTACTGATGGTACAAACCTTCGGGTTCTCGTGGCTTGAGGGCAGTACGGTGTACGGGTCCTTCTCCCACTGGTCGTCCAACTTGTGGAGCCGTCTCTTCCTCTTCAAGACCTGCTCTCCGGGTACCAGGGGAACAGCGGGAGCATACTGGTTGTAAGTTTTCTCTTGTCTTTCCCTAGCCTGACAGAGACTTCGCTCCACGCTCTCCTGTACTCTCCGGTACTGCTGCTGCCTCTCTGTGTCCCAGTCTGCTTCTGGTGAAGTGTCCTCGGGTGTCAGGACTCCCATTTCCAGGTCAACAGGTAACTTACCAGGTCTTGCCCTCATTAGGTAAGCCGGGGTACAGTTGGTGGAACCTACCGGGATGTGGTTGTATAGGTCCACCAGATCGGGCAGCTTCTCAGGCCACAGACTGCGTTCTTCCAGGGGCAACGTTTTCAGAAGATCCATTACCACCTGGTTCATTTTCTCACAAAGTCCATTAGTTTGCGGATGATAGGGTGTCGTCCTTATCTTCCGGCAGCCATACAGAGTGCAGAATTCTTGGAAGACCTCCGCTTCAAAGGCAGGTCCCTGGTCTGTCAATACTTGGTCCGGGTACCCGTGTGGACGGCAGAAATGCTGCTGGAAGGCTCTCGCTGCTGTTCGAGCTGTTAAGTCCTTGACGGGGACGACAACCAAGAACCGGGAGTAGTGATCCACGATGGTTAGTGCGTAGACGTAGCCACTTCTGCTTGGGGTCAGTTTTACATGATCCAAGGCTACCAGTTCCAACGGCTGCCGGGTGACGATCGACTGCAGGGGAGTCTTCTGGCTGGCACGGTCCTTCCTTCTTAGGTTGCACGGGCCACAGTCTCTGCACCACTTCTCAATGGTTCCCCTCATGCCTACCCAGTGGAATCGCTCGCGCAGCAGGAACTCCAGCTTCTTCCACCCGAAGTGTCCAGCTCCGTCGTGGTATGCCTCCATCACCATGGCTGCGTCTCTTCGTGGCACCACTACTTGCCAGAGTAGTTCATGCGTCCGGGAGTTAACCATTCTGCGGCACAACTTCCCCTTGTAAAGGAACAGTCGACTCCTCTCTGCCCATAGTTGTTTGGCTTCCTCCGGAGCGTCTGGTTCAAGGCAAGCCTCCGGGCGAGTCAGCATCTCCTTCACCAGTCGGACGGCAGGGTCGCTGTCTTGCGTTTCCGCCCAATTGTAGTGAGGTAAGGGGTTCAACGTAGCAGCCTGCTTACTCCTTACCCGGTGGGAATACTGGATAGTCCCATGACGGTGGAACGCAGGGAGTTCAACTTCTTCCAGTTCCTCCGGATCTTCTCCTTCGTCCGGCAGGTTGGGCATCCTGGACAGGGCGTCCGCGTTGGTATTGGAGCGTCCGGCCCGGTATTTGATTGTGAACTCGTAGTTGGACAGACGGGCCATCCACCTCTGCTCCAGGGCACCGAGTCTTGCCGTGTCCAGGTGTGTCAACGGGTTGTTATCCGTGTACACGGTGAACCGGGAAGAAGCGAGGTAATGCTTAAAGCGCTCGGTGACTGCCCATACTACAGCCAGGAACTCTAGCTTAAATGAGCTGTAATTCTCGGGGTTCCTTTCGGTGGGTCGCAGCTTTCGGCTGGCGTAGGCGATTACTCGTTCCTTCCCCTGCTGGATCTGGGACAGTACGGCTCCTAGCCCGATGTTACTGGCGTCGGTGTAGAGGATAAAGGGCTGGCTATAATCCGGGTACGCCAGGATTTCGTCCCCCGTGAGGGCCATCTTCAGCTGGCGGAAGGACTCTTCTTCCAGCTCCTCCCATTTGAAGGGCGGCTTCTGGTTCTTGGCCTTCCGGGACTGGCCTATCAGGAGGTCCTGCATAGGTGCTGCCTTTTTGGTGAAACCGGGAATAAACCTTCGGTAGTAGCCTACCAACCCGAGGAACTGCCGCACTTCTTTTACGCTGGAGGGGCTTGGCCATTCCTTAATTGCGGTGATCTTATCAGGGTCGGGAGCCACTCCGTCAGCGCTCACCACGTGCCCCAGGTACTGCACCTTTGGTTTCAGGAGGTGACACTTGGAGGGTTTCACCTTTAGGCCGTAACTCGCCAGAGCTTCGAACACTTCCGCCAGGTGTTTCAGGTGGTCCTCATACGTCTTGGAATATACGATGACATCGTCCAGGTACAACAGGACCGTCTCGAAGTTTCTGTGGCCCAGACAACACTCCATTAGTCGTTGGAAGGTTCCTGGTGCGTTGCAGAGTCCGAACGGCATGCAGGTGAACTCGCTAAGTCCCATCGGGGTGGTGAATGCGGTCTTCTCCCGGTCCGCCTCTGCTACAGGAACCTGCCAGTACCCGCTAGTGAGATCCAAGGTAGAGAAGAAGTTAGCAGATCTTAAAGCAGCCAATGACTCCTCTATCCTTGGTAAGGGGTACGCATCCTTGTGTGTGATACGGTTGATTTTCAGGTAATCTACACACATCCACATGGTGTTGTCTTTTTTTCTGACTAAGACTAGTGGAGCTGCCCAGGGGCTACAGCTATCCCTGATCACCCCAGCCTCCTTCATGTCTCTAAGCATCCCCTTGGCGTGTTGGTAGTGTGCAGGGGGTACGGGTCGATACCTCTCTTTTATGGGAGGATGGTCTCCCGTGGGGATGTGGTGTTCTACCCCCTTGACTCGCCCGAAGTCTAACGGGTGTTTACTAAACACTCTCTCGTACTCTTGAACCACCCGATAGACTCCCTGTTTCTGATGTGAGGGAGTGGAGTCAGTACCCAAATGTAGTTGCTGACACCAGTCCTCCATTGTTTTCTTAGAGCCGTTACCTTCCTCCGGGTGAGATGGAGGCAAGGGTTCCACAGATTGTATAGCATTTTGGTTAATGGTATATAATTTGGCTAGCGTGGCATACCGGGGCAGGTACACTTCCCTCTTCCCGATATTGATTATGCGAACGGGCACCCTCCCATGGCGTACATTAACCACCCCCCGTGCTGTCAAGATGGTGGGCCTACTGTCTGAGTAAACTGGTTCTACCATTGCCTGGTAATCTCTACCTCTCAGACCAATAGCTGCCCGGCACCAAATCATCATTTCACTTTTTGGGGGCATGGCAATAGGAAAAGGGTCACACATTCTTACGCCACCAATCTCACCGCCGGAGAGTTCCACCTGTTGCCGTCGCATCAGTGCCCGGATCTTTTTCTGGAGCACCCGCTGCTCGCCGGAGCTGGCGTTCTTGGCAACCTGCTGTAAAAGGAAAATCACCTCTGCAAGACAATTTTCAATTACATTAGTTCCTAGCGTTATCTTTGGGTGACTCTCGTGTTTGTCAATGTCTACAATAATCAGTCCCTGTGCTGCTAGTTCGACTCTACCAATTTTAATGGTCGCCTCTTTAAATCCGATCTGTGGCACGGGCTGACCATTGCTGGCGATGATACTCAAGTCGTCGTCAGGGTAGCGGGTTATATCCGAGTCATTCCAGTACTGCTTGAAGAGCACGTACGGGATGGTGGTGACCTGTGACCCGGTGTCCAGTAGGGCACTCATAGGGATGCCATCCAGTACCACAGGCAAGACTGGACGTCCTCCGACATATTTGTCGCGCCAGTTCGATGGGCCTGGTGATCTTTTTCCTGGGGGTTGGCCCTCTACCTCCAGGTTGTGCCAGTTTAAAGGACAGTACCTTGCCATATGTCCGGGTTGATTGCAGCGGCGGCAGATGGGTCGTCCGTCCTCGTTGTACCGGTCACTGGGTCTTCCTCTGGCCGGTGGGGTCCTCCTTGGTCGACGCCACGGGATGTTCTCCGGTCCGGATGCCAGCTGGATCTTCCCTGGAGTGGAAGCCTGTAAAGACTGCACAGTTCGGGTTAACGCAGCAACGCTTTTAGCTAGCTCTTGGACCTGATGGTGCAGGTCTGGAGCCGGGTCATTGTTCAAAGCCTGCGCATCAGCCCCTACAGGCCCTGCCGACAAGGGCGCCGCCTCCTGGTGGTTAGTGATAGCTGGGCGCCTGTGGGTCACAACGCCATCCGGTGCCGGTTCTCGGAGCACCCGGATGGCTCTGTCCTTGAACTGTGCAAATCCCAGATGAGGGTCCTGTAGGGCCATTGCCCGCAACTGGGTTCGGTGGGCATTGCAATATAAACCCTCTATAAATTGTTCAGTCAACAGCCTGTCCTCGTCTCCCACGCCGTCAGGGTCGGTCTGCTTAACCGCTCTCAGGGCCTCTTGTAGGTTCAGGGCATAGTCCCTTATACTCTCATGGGCCCGCTGTTTGCACCCGTAGAATCTAAGCTTGATCTCGGCTGAGGTGCGGGTATCAAAGGTGTCCCTCAGCCGGGTTAGTATCCCTGCGACAGTCCTCCCCCCAGGTGGCCAGGACTTTACCTCCCTTCGGGCTGCTCCGGTTAATTGGGCCACCAGGATGCTCACTTTTTGCTCCTCTGTGAGGGGGTACACCTGGAAGAGGCTATCCAGCCTTTCTCTAAAGTCCTGCAGGGTATGTGACTCCCCTGAGTACTGGGGTAGCCAGGCTGCCCCCGGGATATAGGGCATGGTGAAAGGCATGACCGCGACAGCGGTGGCGCTGGCGGGGGTTGAAGCGGTGAAGCTCTCCTCCGTATCCGACATCCTTCTCCCCCCTAGTGGACCGTGGCCTACCTTGCGATGATCCTCTTCCGTAGGCCGCGGCTCCGCAGTGGATCGTCAGGGTTGAGGACCTTCCGTCGCGCTCCGGTGACGTCGGCGTCTGCTGGGCTCCTTCCAGGACCTTACGCAACGTCCGGACGTGAGGCGGGGCTTCAGTTCTCGCGGGCTTTTCGGAGTCCACGCCCCTCTTCTTCCCGCGCGGCGTCCTCAAGATGGCGTCCAACGGCGGGAAAACTCCACGGATGGCGGGAAGAAGGCTGAAGATGGCGCCGGATGGAGGGAATCTTCACAGATGGCGGGAAGGAGGCTGAAAATGGCGCCGGATGGCGGGAATCTTCACCGATGGCGGGAAAACTTCACGGATGGTAAGTTTTAAAAGTCTCTTTTTCAGGCACGCAGTACCCGGTGGTTGCGGGCACGAAATCCTGCCGACTACGCCAAAGTTGACGCGCCCCTGGGCCTGCTGTGTCGCGCAGCGTCTCGCGCACGGGGCTTACCCGGAACCGGATCAGATGAGGGTTGTAGTCTCCGAGTGGCGGGGACCCGATCCGTGCCCAGGGAGTCAAACTCAGTGTGTGGCAGTCTTGATAGATGTTATTTGAGTGTCGACTACGCCACCCGTTGATTTGCAGCTATGGAGCTGCCGCTGCAGGGCAGACCGCTGAGGCCGGTGTAGAATTGTGCAGCGTGATAGTATAACCCCCAACGGGAGGGGTATGGCCTCAGGGCAGCCGACGTGGAAGATGGGGGTAGCAGGAACCACTCAGAGACGGTGCGGTGTAATTCAGGGTCTTTACTGGTAACAACGATAGACCCTCCCGGAGTACTTGCTAGCGATTGGGGCCTGGTCAGTCCTTGAGCAGATGGGATCTCCCCTGGCCAGGCGGAGTTGTAGGCCTCCCAAACTGACTGTACTCTTCTGGCTACCTTGCTAGAAGCGGATATAAGTAGCCCACGTCCCTGAGTGTACCGTGTGGTGCTCACCCGTATGGCCGGTGACTCGGGGCCTTCTAATGGCTTCCGCTCCACGATGGCGGTGCTGGTCCCACGCGTGTGACCGTGCCTTCGGGTTTCTGGGCCTGAGGACCTGAAATCCCCTGCCGGTCGGCTTCTGCTGCTGGGTAAGAGTTAGTCCCCACAGCCTCGGACGCCGGGTCCGGTAAGAAAGCTTCTCAGTCAGGGCGAGCTCTGCAGCTGCCAGCCCCTGACTCGTAGTAGTATTGCTCCCACTGAGCTTCTGCTGTTTCTTCCTATGACTGTTTCTCGTCTCTACTTCTTCTCTACTCCCTAACCCTGCCTCAGCCCTAGGTTTATCTAGGGGAAGTTCTTCCCCTCCCAAGACTGGGCAGGAGGTGTGGCATGCACAGGATCCCTGACCAAAGGACCTCCCACCTGCTCTCAGACATAACACTACATTACTGTGGGAAACCAGACCCCTGGGGTGCCACATATATACACACACTTGTCTAAGTAGAGATTGTGTATAATTGAATATATATATATATTTATAGTAATAATTAAAAAAAATATATTAATAAATTAGAATTTCACATAAATTAAAATAGCAATATTTTGAATTACATTAGAACCAACCAATATATGTATAAGATATTTAAATAATTCTGTTTCTGTATGAATTTGATATTTAATTTTATTTTCTTATATTTCCTTAGAGGTTTCATTCCAAAGCAGGATTTGATCAAACAACTCTAAAATGGATTTATTTCTTTATTCACACAGGAAGTGAAAAAATTGCATGATTTTATGTGTATAACATTTTAAAATAATAACAATATATCTAGTTCAACTATAATATATATGTAATACTTATTAATTCTTTTGTGTTGCTAATATTTTCTGTGCATGAAGTGTTCGTTATAACAAGTAGCTTTACAGCATGACGTGTGACAGCTGAGGCCTTTGAACTTTGAGCTAATAGTATAGATCCCATTCATTCTATTTTCAGCTGATGTAACTTAAAGCCTGGCAGCCAGTGAAAAAAGAATCTAAGTCAAGAGTTTTTTCAAGTGTCTGAAATTTCAGTGACTTACTCTCATATTATATAATATGTACTTGGGGAATATTCAAAGAAATATTAAGATATTAACCACTTCGCGCCAGAGCCTGTTTTTGCCTTCGTGACCGGGCCAATTTTTTCAATTCTGACCACTGCCAGTTTATGAAGTAATTACCCTGGAACGCTTCAACGTATTCCCCTGATTCTGAGATTGTTTTTTCGTGACATATTGTACTTCATGATAGTGGTAAAATTTCTTCGATATCACTTGCGTTTATTTGTGAAAAAATCGGAAATTTGGCGAAAATTTTGAAAATTTTGCAATTTTCAAACTTTGAATTTTCATGCCCTTAAATCAGAGAGATATGTCACACAAAATAGTTAATAAATAACATTTCCCACATGTCTACTTTACATCAGCACAATTTTGGAACCCAAATTTTTTTTTGTTAGGGAGCTATAAGGGTTAAAAGTTGACCAGCGATTTCTCATTTTTCCAACAAAATTTACAAAACCATTTTTTTAGGGACCACATCACATTTGAAGTCACTTTGAGGGGTCTTTATGACAGAAAATACCCAAAAGTGACACCATTCTAAAAACTGCACCCCTCAAGGTGCTCAAAACCACATTCAAGAACTTTATTAACCCTTCAGGTGATTCACAGGAATTTTTGGAATGTGGAAGAAAAAAATTAACATTTAACTTTTTTCAGAAAAATGTTACTTTAGACCCAATTTTTTTATTTTCACAGGGGTAACATGAAAAAATGGACCCCAAATTTTTTTGTGCAATTTCTCTTGAGCGTGCTGATACCCCATATGTGAGGGAAAACCACTGTTTGGGCGCACTGCAGGGTTCGGAAGGGAAGGAGCGCCATTAGACTTTTTGAATGTAAAATTTGTCTGAATAATTAGCGGACGCCATGTTGCGTTTGGAGAGCTCCTGATGTGCCTAAACAGTGGAAACCCCCCACAAGTGACACCATTTTGGAAGCTAGACCCCTTAGGGAACTTATCTAGATGTGTGGTGAGCACCTTGAACCCCAAGGTGCTTCACAGAAGTTTATAATATTGAGCTGTAAAAATAAAATTTTCACATTTTTCCCACAAAACCGTTTTTCATCCCTTAATTTTGCATTATCATAAGGGTAATAGGATAAATTGCACCATGAAGTTTGTTGTGCAATTTCTCCTGAACACGCCGATACCCCATATGTGGAGGCAAATTACTGTTTGGGCACATGGCAGGGTTTGAAAGGGAAGGAGCGCCATTTGACTTTTTGAATGTAAAATTTGTTTGAATAATTAGTGGACGCCATGTCACATTTGGGGAGCCCCTAATGTGCCTAAACAGTGGAAACCCCCCACAAGTGCCACCATTTTGGAAACTAGACCCCTTAGGGAACTTATCTAGATGTGTGGTGAGCACCTTGCACCCCCAGCTGCTTCACAGAAGTTTATAATATTGAGCCGTAAAAATAAAATTTTCACATTTTTCCCATAAAAAATGTTTTTCATTCCCTAATTTTGCATTATCATAAGGGTAACAGGATAAATTGCACCATGAAATTTGTTGTACAATTTCTCCTGAGTACGCCGATACCCCATATGTGGGGGAAAACCACTGCTTTGGTGTACGGCAGGGTTCGGAAGAGAAAGGAGCGCTATGTTGGCTGGGATAGGCGGCAGACACCATGTCACAGTTGAAGAGTCGCTGACATGCCAAAACAGCAGAAACCCCCACAAGTGACCCCATTTTGTAAACTACACCTCTCAAGGAATTCATCTAGGGAAGTAGTGAGCATTTTTTAATTTTTAAATTTATACCATTGGGCAGTGAAAAAAGAATAATTATATTTTTACCACAAAAAAATGTTTTACCCTCAGATTTTACATTTTCACACAGGGCAATGGGTAAAAATGGTGCCGAAATGTGTCACACAATTTCTTCTAAAAGTGGCAATACCCCATATGTGGCTGTATCGTACCGCTTAGCCATACGGTGAGATTTGAGGGGGAAGGAGCGCTATTTGACAATTGGAGAACAAATTATTGTAGAATAGGCATTTGGATATGGGAGCACAAAATTTTCTGAATTTCTTTTGGGGGGCAAGGGTCATTTTGCTTTTCCAGAGCCTTTCTGCTGCCAGTAACTTGGAAGTCCCTTATATTTTTAACAGATGATGGACCTGAGTGGGGACTAGCTTTTTTTGAGGACTGAGTTGAAGCTTTTATTGGGAACATTTTACGTAACATTTATCCGGCGCTCTAGGCTGATCACTTACATCGGGGTTTCCATCTAATTTTCCAAGTGATGTAATTCAGATGAAACCCCTGCAGGATCTATTCACTGTAATGAGGCAGCAGAGTTACTCTGGACTCCGTCTGGCCTCTGTTTAGTGGTGTCCTTTTTTTCAGAAGTGCACAAAACTGTGGCCAACCGCACTTTTATGCACGCCTAAAACAAATGACACCGTGGGATCCCAGGCTAGACGGCATCCACAGTGGCCTATATCTGCCTCATTACAGGGAATCTTCCATCATGGGTTCTGGCTGAATCACGTATTTCAGAGATTTACACGGAAACTCTGGTGTAAGTGCTCAGCGCAGAGCACAGGATAAATGTGAGCAGAGCCTTACTGGGATCTTTGGGAGACATAATAAACAAATCAGTAGCAGGTGAATAATATTTGTTTTATTTATTTTTTATGCCGTTCCTAGTGTGATATAACTGATTAGATTACTTTATTCTTCGGGTCGGTGCGATTACAGAGATACCAGATTTATATCGGGTTTTTATGACTGACAGCTGTCACACACTAAAATACGCTTTTTTTGCAAAATCTAGTTTTTGCATCACCATATTTTGAGAGCTATAATTTTTCCATATTTCGGCCGATAGAGTCATGTGATGGCTTGTTTTTTGCGGGACGAGTTGAAATTTTTATTGGAACCATTTTTGGGCACGTGACATTTTTTGATCGCTTTCTATTCCGTTTTTTGGGAGGTAAAGTTAACAAAAACAAACACTTCAGGAATTGTTTTTTGAGGTTTTTTTTATGCCGTTCTGCGTGTGGTAAAAGTGATCAGGCAGCGTTATTCTTCGGGTCAGTACGTTTACAGCGATACTACACTTACTGTATTTTTTTCATGTTTTGGCGCTTTTACACAATAAAACAATTTTATAGAAAAAAAAATATTTTTTTTGCATTGCTTTATTCTGAGCGCTATAACTTTTTTATTTTTTGGCTGATGGAGCTGTATGGCGGCTTTTTTTGCGGAACAAGATGACGTTTTCAGTGGTACCATTTTTATTTCTATTCTGCTTTTTGATCGCATTTTTTTCCACTTTTTGTTTGGCGATATGACGAAAAAGCATATTTTTTTGCTTCGTTTTTTATTTATTTTTATTACGGTGTGCACAGAAGGAGTTAATTAGTGTGACAGTTTTATAGCTCAGGTTGTTTCGGACGCGGCGATACCAAATATGTGTACTTTTTTTGGTTTTGTAATAATTTACGGATTTATTGGTTTAATATTTTATTTATTTATTTTTATTTATTTTGTGATTTTTTTTTTTAATAGTTTAAAAACTTTTTTTTTACATTTTTACTTAGTCCCTGTATGGGACATTAATTTTTATTTTTTTGATCACTGATCTCATGTAATGTAATAGACATATATTACATTACATTACATGAGATCTTCCCTGACTGTTTCAGTCAGAGTCTCCTGTCTGACTTCAGCTACATACAGGCTGAAGTCAGACAGGAAGGACACCATATATGGCAGAGCTGGAGGCGGTCATGTGACCTCCAGCTGCCATAGCAACCCCAGGTCCTCAAACGAAACGGAGGTCTTCGGAGGTAAGTAAGACGACCCCCTCTCTTCCTGCTGTCTCCTATATGCCGCGATCACTATAGATCGCAGCATATAGAAGACAGCAAAGGGTTAACATCACTGGGACCTGATCTAATCAGGTCCCGATGATGTACCCTGTCAGAGCTAACGCTCTGCACCGGAATCGCAGTGCTTGCAGGACCCTGGGGGTCCTGAGCACTGCGAGACCACCCACCGTTTTTAAATGTCGGCACTGCACAGAGCCCGGCAAGCGCCGACGTTTATCTACAGTGGGCGGTCGGGAACCGGTTAAATTTCATAGTTTACAATGCGCATTAATAAATTGGGATACAACAATTTTGGGTTAAATATATATATATATATAAAACTTCATATGTGGAATGTTTGAGTTGAACAGATCTGTGAATGTCAGAGTGAAGGTGACAGATGAGTAAATCAGCAGCTGCTAAGTGTGATTGATGTGACAGAGGCCTCGTACGTTTGTATGTTTGGAAAAAAAAATGTTTATGTGAAGGTACAAAAATATATTTAATTCAGAGAAATTATAATACATAATTAGGTATTATCTACATATATATATATTTCTGTATTTCTTTAATAATTATTATTTCTTGATTTAACTAATAGTGGATAAGGGCAACCACACATCAAATGGTTTACAAAGCAAATTTACATTTAGAATAATTTTCCACATGATAATATTCTTTAATAACTATGATATTATTTTTTATGGTTCCCTAAATAGGTACACACCTCTCTGTAGACAAATCTATGCTATTCATCGATATGAAATTTATGCAAAATGTTTATAGAAGAATAATTATTTTTAATTTGGTTCTGATATATACATAAATTATTTTATAAAATAATATTTTTGGTATTAAGGGGGAAAATGTGTTTTTGATCCTGATTACATAATCACTTTTGATCAATACTTATTTTTCACACATTTTAATAAAGGTAAAATAATAATAAGGTACTATGGTATAATTAAGAAGGGTATTACATGCAAAGTTGCATAGTTTAATAATTTTTTGGTGATACAAGGTTATGACAAATATGAAATCATCCAGATAATGGAAATATAAGGGAATTTTATAGAGAATATAATTATTTTGCATTTGTCATCAACACATAAAGGCCTTATTTTTATTCTTATTTTTATTCTTAATTTTATTTTTCATTTTTAAAATTTTATTCTTGCTTTCTTCTTATTTTCCTATTTTTCATTTTTTTAATTCTCAATTTTTGATTTTATTTCGGTTCAATATCTCAATTGAGAAAACACATTAATATTTAATAAAGTAATGTCTAGTACAAAGAATATTGCTTCATTAAATATAATTATATTAATTAATATAAGAAAAATGTTTCAATTTTCTGAGTAAACAACAATTCTTTCATTCATACATTCATATATTTATTCATTTTAGTTCAGCAGTATACATTCTTTGGTATTGGTTTAATAAAGATATAAACACTTGTTGTTTCAAAACACACTGACACCTATGGGTTGGAAAAGGTAATTACACCTATGACATAAAAATATTTTATCACATGGAGAACTTGATTGAATTACTATCTATTATTGTTTATTATTCCAAACATAATTTATTTTAATGTTTTGAAAATAATTAGATGGATATTATTGATTGCTATGGTACGCTGTGATATTATAGGTTAGGAAAAATTGCCAGATTTGGTATCAGATTAGGGAATGAAGACTTCAATCAAGACATCGCAATTATGAATTCTATCTTAATAAAGACTTTTCATATTTATAAATCAAAGAGATTCTCAAAAGTTACAAGAAGAAGCAACCGATATCCGGAAGTCTCAGAAGGTAACAGGTGTGAACGCTGAGTGATAATAGACTGTGTCAGATACAATTCACACCACTGATCACCAGGACGGCAGAGGACGATGATCCTATATGTACTGGGCTGTGTTCAAGTTTCATCATGTTCCAGTTGTTTCTTATCACCTGTAACGCTTCAATGAAAGCTGGTGAACAGGTAATACCTGGCATATGTGTCCTGTATATAAAGGACTGAGTACTGGTTATGGGGCTATATAAAGCAGGGAAGTGTCAAGTTAACCCTTGCTTTACTGACCAAAGACGTCACATCTGTTCCAAAAGTGACACGAGACCAGTGCGGACGACACGGAAGATTCCAGAACTATCCACCGTAAGTCCAGGTGACATCGCACAGATATTAAAGCTACATTTCATCCATGGACTTTGTTTTCTTATCATCTGACACACATGATCTTTCTAATAAAGAGCACAGTTTATAGACTGCACAATGATGAATACAATTATGGACTGTACAATATCTACACGCTATCATTTATTTCAAAGGAGTTTTCATCTAAAGACTGTGTTATAAAAGAACCAAGAAAAAGACGAGACGACAACCCGATGACATCAGATGATGACGATTGGACCCGCGATTGCTTCAATTTAGATATAGGGAAGTATAATTATACATATTAAATGAATATTAGTCACGGCTTACCATAACATGAATTCACATCATTATATAACAATAATCCGATATTGATATTATTATTATTATTATGGAAATTTAATGACATTGCCAAGGAAAAAGGAAAGAAAAAAATGATTGATGAATGTATCTTCTTTTGAGAGTTTTCAGTTAAAGTCCTTTTATTCTCAAAAGAAAAAAAAAGGAGGGAATGTTAAATAGTTAATTATGGATATTCATTTTTTCTTAAATCTGAGTTCTATGCCTCAGCCATCGTGTCTAGTTGACATGCGCTATTTGTGTGTGTATTTTTAGTTCACTACCATATGTAGAACAGGTGTCCATACGACTGGCTATAAAAGCCCATGGTACAGAAAGGGGGGCTCTCTTGTTCTTCCCACCCCACAAGACACAGAAGAAGGATCTTCATGCGGAGAAGCAGCTGACATGTAGGCCCGGACACATGCTGGACAAAATTGCAAAAAGAACTTCGGCACTCCATACATGAAAATATAAGAAATATTGTATCTGGACTAATGTCACTTTGAAAAATGAAGGTTTTTTGCGCATAATTTGGCCAATTTATGTGTGCCCATCAACCACGACAAGGTCACCTTCGTATGATGGAAAACTACGCTACACTACCACTGGATATGCCACTCTTGGGCTGTAAGCCTGTATGGACAATATGTCTCTGCTTGGGCTTTTAACCTACAATGTATGGGCTGGTAGAGCTAGTTAACACCACCTGTGACTGAATGGGAGGGACACATGGTCAGAAAAAAAGCTGTCAAACTTCTAATAGTGTGAACACGTACCTGCTGCAATGCTCCAGGAGCGGGATCCCAAAAATGATTAATAGAAAAAAGAGAGGGGTCGCTCACTGGTCTATTCGGGTGCTCTGAAGAAAAAAGTAATCTCAATTGCAAAAAGAACTTCGGCACTCCATACATGAAAATATAAGAAATATTGTATCTGGACTAATGTCACTTTGAAAAATGAAGGTTTTTTGCGCATAATTTGGCCAATTTATGTGTGCCCATCAACCACGACAAGGTCACCTTCGTATGATGGGAAACTACGCTACGCTACCACTGGATATGCCACTCTTGGGCTGTAAGCCTGTATGGACAATATGTCTCTGCTTGGGCTTTTAACCTACAATGTATGGGCTGGTAGAGCTAGTTAAAACCACCTGTGACTGAATGGGAGGGACACATGGTCAGAAAAAAAGCTGTCAAACTTCTAATAGTGTGAACACGTACCTGCTGCAATTCTGACCATGTGTCCCTCCCATTCAGTCACAGGTGGTTTTAACTAGCTCTACCAGCCCATACATTGTAGGTTAAAAGCCCAAGCAGAGACATATTGTCCATACAGGCTTACAGCCCAAGAGTGGCATATCCAGTGGTAGCGTAGCGTAGTTTCCCATCATACGAAGGTGACCTTGTCGTGGTTGATGGGCACACATAAATTGGCCAAATTATGCGCAAAAAACCTTCATTTTTCAAAGTGACATTAGTCTAGATACAATATTTCTTATATTTTCATGTATGGAGTGCCGAAGTTCTTTTTGCAATTGAGATTACTCTTTTCTTCAGAGCACCCGAATAGACCAGTGAGCGACCCCTCTCTTTTTTCTATTAATCATTTTTGGGATCCCGCTCCTGGAGCATTGCAGCAGGTACGTGTTCACACTATTAGAAGTTTGACAGCCTTTTTTCTGACCATGTGTCCCTCCCATTCAGTCACAGGTGGTTTTAACTAGCTCTACCAGCCCATACATTGTAGGTTAAAAGCCCAAGCAGAGACATATTGTCCATACAGGCTTACAGCCCAAGAGTGGCATATCCAGTGGTAGTGTAGTGTAGTTTCCCATCATACGAAGGTGACCTTGTCGTGGTTGATGGGCACACATAAATTGGCCAAATTATGCGCAAAAAACCTTCATTTTTCAAAGTGACATTAGTCCAGATACAATATTTCTTATATTTTCATGTATGGAGTGCCGAAGTTCGTTTTGCAATTGAGATTACTTTTTTCTTCAGAGAACCCGAATAGACCAGTGAGCGACCCCTCTCTTTTTTTCTACATGCTGGACAAAGACATGATTTACCAGCTAGGATCCAAGGAAAGTTGGGTGAATCTCAACAATTAAGCTAATTATGGACAAATGGACAATTACTTTATAACTAATTACTGTATGTACCTGCTGCAATCTGATTCTTTTTAATGGACAATCCAAGAATAAATCGATACATTTTTTTATAAGAATATCGTGATATTGATACTTTGAGAAGTCCTCAGTAGAAAAAAATAATACAGAAAGAAGTATTATTTAACATTATCCCACTGTTTTTTTAAAGAAATTCGCCATTAAAACTCATGCATACAGTACAAAAAGAAATAGATGCCACAACCAGGGCCGGCTCCAGGACTTCATGGGCCCCGGGCAAAAGTCTCAGTGGGCCCCTTTCACACCTACCACGATTCATGATGCACAGAAATATAGGTATAGTACAATGCTAAAGATTTCACTGACTTCTCACATTACATGAGTGATATCTATTGTAAAGTCTACAACAGCTCAGAAACCGGCGAATCCTCCCAGCGCACAGTTCAGACCAGACAATATACAATACAGACCAAAAGTTTGGACACAACTTCTCATTTAAAGATTTTTCTGTATTTTCATGACTATGAAAATTGTACATTCACACTGAAGGCATCAAAACTATGAATTAACACATGTGGAATTATATACTTAACAAAAAAGTGTGAAACAACTGAAAATAAGTCTTATATTCTAGGTTCTTCAAAGTAGCCACCTTTTGCTTTGATGACTGCTTTGCACACTCTTGGCATTCTCTTGATGAGCTTCAAGAGGTAGTCACCGGAAATGGTCTTCCAACAATCTTGAAGGAGTTCCCAGAGATGCTTAGCACTTGTTGGCCCTTTTGCCTTCACTCTGCGGTCCAGCTCACCCCAAACCATCTCGATTGGGTTCAGGTCTGGTGACTGTGGAGGCCAGGTCATCTGGCGTAGCACCCCATCACTCTCCTTCTTGGTCAAATAGCCCTTACACAGCCTGGAGGTGTGTTTGGGGTCATTGTCCTGTTGAAAAATAAATGATGGTCCAAGTAAACGCAAACCGGATGGAATAGCATGCACCTGCAAGATGCTGTGGTAGCCATGCTGGTTCAGTATGCCTTCAATTTTGAATAAATCCCCAACAGTGTCACCAGCAAAGCACCCCCACACCATCACACCTCCTCCTCCATGCTTCACGGTGGGAACCATGCATGTAGAGTCCATTCGTTCACCTTTTCTGCGTCGCAAAAAGACACGGTGGTTGGAACCAAAGATCTCAAATTTGGACTCATCAGACCAAAGCACAGATTTCCACTGGTCTAATGTCCATTCCTTGTGTTCTTTAGCCCAAACAAGTCTCTTCTGCTTGTTGCCTGTCCTTAGCAGTGGTTTCCTAGCAGCTATTTTACCATGAAGGCCTGCTGCACAAAGTCTCCTCTTAACAGTTGTTGTAGAGATGTGTCTGCTGCTAGAACTCTGTGTGGCATTGACCTGGTCTCTAATCTGAGCTGCTGTTAACCTGCGATTTCTGAGGCTGGTGACTCGGATAAACTTATCCTCAGAAGCAGAGGTGACTCTTGGTCTTCCTTTCCTGGGGCGGTCCTCATGTGAGACAGTTTCTTTGTAGCGCTTGATGGTTTTTGCAACTGCACTTGGGGACACTTTCAAAGTTTGCCCAATTTTTCAGACTGACTGACCTTCATTTCTTAAAGTAATTATGGCCACTCGTTTTTCTTTACTCAGCTGCTTTTTTCTTGCCATAATACAAATTCTAACAGTCTATTCAGTAGGACTATCAGCTGTGTATCCACCTGACTTCTGCACAACACAACTGATGGTCCCAACCCCATTTATAAGGCAAGAAATCCCACTTATTAAATCTGACAGGGCACACTTGTGAAGTGAAAACCATTTCCGGTGACTACCTCTTGAAGCTCATCAAGAGAATGTCAAGAGTGTGCAAAGCAGTCATCAAAGCAAAAGGTGGCTACTTTGAAGAACCTAGAATATAAGACATATTTTCAGTTGTTTCATACTTTTTTGTTAAGTATATAATTCCACATGTGTTAATTCATAGTTTTGATGCCTTCAGTGTGAATGTACAGTTTTCAAAGTAATGAAAATACAGAAAAAAAAATTAAATGAGAAAGTGTGTCCAAACTTTTGGTCTGTACTGTAGTCCTCTATACAGTATTATGGGCCCCACGTAGTCCTCCATATACAGTATTATGGGCACCACGTGATCCTCCATATACAGTATTATGGACACCACGTGGTCCTCCATATACAGTAATATGGGCACCACATGGTCCTCCATACAGTATTATGGACACCACATGGTCCTCCATACAGTATTATGGACACCACATGGTCCTCCATACAGTATTAGGGGCAGCACATGGTCCTGCATCCAGTACTATGGGCACCATATATTGCTCCATACAGAATAATGGACCGCATATAATGCTCCATACAGTATGATCCTCATATATTGCTCCATTCAGTATAATGGACCCCATATATTGCTCCATAAAGTAAAATGAGCCCCATATATTGCTCCATACATAATGGGTACCATATAATGCTCCATACAGAATAATGGAGCCCAAATATTGCTCCATACAGTATGGGCCCCATATATTGCTCCATACAGTATGGGCCCCATATATTGCTCCATAAATAGTGGGCCCAATATATTGCTCCATAAAGAATAGGCCCCATATAATGCTCCATAGATAATGGGCCCTATATATTGTTCAATAGATAATGAGCCCCATATAATGTTCCATATATAATGAGCCCCATATATTGTTCAATAGATAATGAGCCCCATATAATACTCCATACATAATGAGCCCCATATATTGTTCAATAGATAATGAGCCCCATATAATACTCCATACATAATGGGCCCCATATATTGTTCAATAGATAATGAGCCCCATATAATACTCTCACCGCTCCTTGCTGGAAGCAGGCCTGTCTCATCAGCGTCTTCCGACTCTCTGCACTGGGACTGCTCAGCAGAGGGCGCTCTGTAGTGACGTCATCGCGCCCTCTGCTCTGAGATGTCACAGAGTAAGAAGACGCAGAAGACAGAGGAGCAGCAGAGGAACAGGGAGAGGTAAGTATTGCAAACAGTTTAAAGCACTGGGGAAGGCCTAGTGCAAGTGCCCATTCGCTGGCATCAGGCCCCGCTGACTCATGGGCCCCATAGCGCGCTGGTGTCCCAGAGGGTGAGTGGGCCCCCTGCTTGCTCAGGGCCCAGGCACTTGCCCGGGTGGTGATGCCGGCCCTGGGTACAACACATACGGCACCCGTTTTTAACTGATCCGCTGCAATGATTATGTAGGAAACTGTATTCATTTACAATCATCCACAGTGTGAGAGAAAACAGCTACAACATTACTGAATAAACAGAAACCCTGCAAGTATAAGAAAATGATTTTATTAAAAATATTTTGCATATCAATCCAGTTTGAAAAAAAATAACTCATTAAGCATTTTTTGGAAAGTAGCAGTCCCCATCTGACCGACTCCTGTAACTCTGGACACAGTATAATAGTGTGGCCGCTGTTCTCTAGCAGGACCCTCTAATGATAGAAGCAGGACGGCATACTGGATCTCGCACAACGCTACCTGCATGCCATCTGATTGGCTACTGTAAGTGCTCCAGCCGTATAAAGATCACTATGTATACAATATACTCCGAAAAGATGTCAGTGATTACTGTGAAGTGAAAATATTGTGGCCCCCATTGAGCAGGAATGATTAGAGATGGACAAGCTCCAGTTGGCAGACAGTCAGTGATGGCGGAGAGCTGACCATCTTTACTCGCTGCTCATTAGGAAAGTGGTCGCTTTCTGAAACCATTTGACTCTGAACTCGGCGTCAGACGGCATTATGTAAGAGGCCAATGTCGGAGTGGTTTTTGTCTCCATTTGTCCTTCCTCTGTTCTTTCTGCCAAAAGATCCTCACCCATAACCTAAGGATTAAAATAAATTTAAATTGTTCCTAATATTTTTTTACATTTAGCAAATGAATTGAATTTCATAAATTAAAAGAAAACTTTCCCTCCGATGTCCACAAAACTGAGCGCCACTACATAAGCCCCAAATAGTCTCCCCTCTCTCTCCCAGTCTGTGCAGCGGACGGGAACCATTTAAATGGGTGCAGGGCCGATTTTAGATAAAGTGGGGCCCTGGGGAAAAGTTTAAAGTGGGGTCCCAAATGCTGACATACAGCACCACACAAACATTTAGCTTGTATGTACAGTACAGACCAAAAGTTTGGACACGCCTTCTCATTTAAAGATTTTTCTGTATTTTCATGACTATGAAAATTGTACATTCACACTGAAGGCATCAAAACTATGAATTAACACATGTGGAATTATATACTTAACAAAAAAGTGTGAAACAACTGAAAATATGTCTTATATTCTAGGTTCTTCAAAGTAGCCACCTTTTGCTTTGATGACTGCTTTGCACACTCTTGGCATTCTCTTGATGAGCTTCAAGAGGTAGTCACCCGAAATGGTCTTCCAACAATCTTGAAGGAGTTCCCAGAGATGCTTAGCACTTGTTGGCCCTTTTGCCTTCACTCTGCGGTCCAGCTCACCCCAAACCATCTCGATTGGGTTCAGGTCTGGTGACTGTGGAGGCCAGGTCATCTGGCGTAGCACCCCATCACTCTCCTTCTTGGTCAAATAGCCCTTACACAGCCTGGAAGTGTGTTTGGGGTCATTGTCCTGTTGAAAAATAAATGATGGTCCAACTAAACGCAAACCGGATGGAATAGCATGCCGCTGCAAGATGCTGTGGTAGCCATGCTGGTTCAGTATGCCTTCAATTTTGAATAAATCCCCAACAGTGTCACCAGCAAAGCACCCCCACACCATCACACCTCCTCCTCCATGCTTCACGGTGGGAACCAGGCATGTAGAGTCCATCCGTTCACCTTTTCTGCGTCACACAAAGACACGGTGGTTGGAACCAAAGATCTCAAATTTGGACTCATCAGACCAAAGCACAGATTTCCACTGGTCTAATGTCCATTCCTTGTGTTCTTTAACCCAAACAAGTCTCTTCTGCTTATTGCCTGTCCTTAGCAGTGGTTTCCTAGCAGCTATTTTACCATGAAGGCCTGCTGCACAAAGTCTCCTCTTAACAGTTGTTGTAGAGATGTGTCTGCTGCTAGAACTCTGTGTGGCATTGACCTGGTCTCTAATCTGAGCTGCTGTTAACCTGCGATTTCTAAGGCTGGTGACTCGGATAAACTTATCCTCAGAAGCAGAGGTGACTCTTGGTCTTCCTTTCCTGGGGCGGTCCTCATGTGAGGCAGTTTTTTTGTAGCGCTTGATGGTTTTTGCAACTGCACTTATGGACACTTTAAAAGTTTTCCCAATTTTTCGCACTGACTGACCTTCATCTCTTAAAGTAATGATGGCCTCTCGTTTTTCTTTACTTAGCTGCTTTTTTCTTGCCATAATACAAATTCTAACAGTCTATTCAGTAGGACTATCAGCTGAGTATCCACCGGACTTCAGCACAACACAACTGATGGTCCCAACCCCATTTATAAGGCAAGAAATCCCACTTATTAAACCTTACCGGGCACACCTGTGAAGTGAAAGCCATTTCCGGTGACTACCACTTGAAGCTTATCAAGAGAATGCCAAGAGTGTGCAAAGCAGTCATCAAAGCAAAAGGTGGCTACTTTAAAGAACCTAAAATATAAGACATATTTTCAGTTGTTTCACACTTTTTTGTTAAGTATATAATTCCACATGTGTTAATTCATAGTTTTGATGCCTTCAGTGTGAATGTACAATTTTCATAGTCATGAAAATACAGAAAAATCTTTAAATGAGAAGGTGTGTCCAAACTTTTGGTCTGTACTGTACATGTGCTGAGATCAGGCCGCTAAACGAGCGCAATCCACAATACTGAAGCCGTTCGACGCTTGTTTCCCGACCTCTTTACACCAGCTGAGGAAGAATGATGCATACAGAACAATCACTAATAGATCAATCTGTCCCCATACAGCATCATGTTATCAGCAGCACATCTGCAGGTTACACCGGGCGATGTGCTGCTGAGAACAAGGATTTTTGTTCTGGCATAAACAATCCAATTACTCGATGAATAGGCAGCATTTTGCTTGTTTAGTATAATACATGCCATAGTCCTCCATATAGTATAATACACTCCCGACAGCCCTCCATATAGTATAATGCACTCCCCATAACCCTCTATATAGTATAATATACTCCCCATAGTCCTCCATATTGTATAATGTGCCCCACAGCCCTCCATATTGTATAATGTGGCCCATATTCCTCCAAATAGTATAATACACTCCCCATAGCTCTCTATATAGTATAATGCACCTCATAGTTCTCCATATAGTATAATGCACCTCATAGTCCTCCATATAGTATAATGCACCTCATAGCCCTCCATATAGTATAATATACTCCCCATAGTCCTTCATATAGTATAATGCACTCCCCATAGTCTTTCATATTGTATAATGTGCCCCACAGCCCTCCATATTGTATAATGTGGCCCATATTCCTCAATATAGTAAATACATTCCCCATAGCTCTCTATATAGTATAATGCACCTCATAGTCCTCCATATAGTATAGTACACTCCCCATAGTCCTCCATATAGTATAGTACACTCCCCATAGCCCTCCATATAGTATAATACACTGCCCCATAGCCCTCCATATAGTATAATACACTGCCCCATAGCCCTCCATATAGCATAATACACTGCCCCATAGCCCTACATATAGTATAATACACTGCCCCATAGCCCTCCATATAGTATAATACACTGCCCCATAGCCCTCCATATAGTATAATACACTGCCCCATAGCCCTCCATATAGTATAATACACTGCCCCATAGCCCTCTATATAGTATAATATACTGCCCCATAGCCCTCCATATAGTATAATACACTCCCTATAGTATAATGCACTCCCCCAAAGTCTTCAATATAGTATAATGTGCCCCACAGAGCTCCATATTGTATAATGTGACCGATATTCCTCCAAATAGTATAATACACTCCCCGTAGCCCTCCACATAGTATAATGCACCTCATAGTCCTCCATATAGTATAATGAACCTCATAGTCCGCCATATAGTATAATACACTCCCCATAGCCCTCCATATAGTATAATGCACTCCTCATAGCCCTCCATATAGTATAATGCACTTCATAGTCCTCCATATAGTATAATACACTCCCTATAGCCCTCTAAATAGTATAATGCACTCCCCAAAGTCCTCCATATAGTATAATATACTCCCCATAGTCCTCCATATAGTATAATATACTCCCCATAGTCCTCCATATAGTATAATGCACTCCCAATAGTCCTCAATATAGTATAATGTGCCCCACAGCCCTCCATATTGTATAATGTGGCCCATATTCCTCAATATAGTATAATACATTCCCCATAGTTCTCCATATAGTATAATACACTTCCCATAGCCCTCCATATAGTATAATACACTCCCCATAGCCCTCCATATAGTATAATACACTCCCCATAGCCCTCCATATAGTATAATGCACCTCATTGTCCTCCATATAGTATAATTTACTCCCCATAGTCCTCCATATAATGGAATGCACCTCATAGTCCTCCATATAGTATAATGCACTCCCCATAGCCCTCCATATAGTATAATACACTCCCCATAGCCCTCCATATAGTATAATACACTCCCCATAGCCCCCCATATAGTATAATGCACCTCATAGTCCTCCATATAGTATAATACACTCCCCATAGCCCTCCATATAGTATAATACACTCCCCATAGCCCTCCATATAGTATAATACACTCCCCGTAGCCCTCCATATAGTATAATGCACCTCATAGTCCTCCATATAGTATAATACACTCCCCATAGCCCTCCATATAGTATAATGCACCTCATAGTCCTCCATATAGTATAATACACTCCCCATAGCCCTCCATATAGTATAATATACTCCCCATAGTCCTCCATATAATGGAATGCACCTCATAGTCCTCCATATAGTATAATGCAATCCCTATAGCCCTCCATATAGTATAATGCACTCCCCATAGCCCTCCCTATAGTATAATGCACTCTCCATAGTCCTTCATAGTGTATAATGCACTCCCCATAGTCCTTCATATAGTATAATGCATTCTCCTCAGTCCTTAATAGAGTATAATGCAGCCTCCCTATAGTATAATGCAGCCAAACATATAGTACATATAATATAATGAAACCCATAGTCCTCGTAATGTATAATTCGGCCCCAACCATAGAGTATAATTCAGCCACTCCATACAGTATAATGCAGCCCCCCAGTTCTGCAGTATTATGGTCACCACGTATAAAAAACAAATACATACAATACTCACCTCTCCTCGTTCTCCAGCTGCTCCATGCTCTGCAGAGCGTCTCAGCAGCTCCACTCTGCAGGCACAGTCATTCCCCCACTACCGATACAGTTCAATGCCCAATGCGGGGGAACGAACTCACGGGCCCTATAGCGGCACGCCACGGGCTGGAGGCCCTGAATGGGTGTCTCATATTGGGGACGTGTTTTTCTGCTTTTTTTCTTGCCATAGTACAAATTCTATTCAGTAGGACTATCAGCTGTGTATCCACCAGACTTCTGCACAACAAAACTGATGGTCCCAACCCCATTAATAAGGCAAGAAATCTCACTTATTAAACCTGAAGTGAAAACCATTTCCGGTGACTACCTCTTGAAGCTCATCAAGAGAATGCCAAGAGTGTGCAAAGCAGTCATCAAAGCAAAAGGTGGCTACTTTGAAGAACCTAGAATATAAGACATATTTTCAGTTGTTTCACACTTTTTTGTTAAGTATATAATTCCACATGGGTTAATTCATAGTTTTGATGCCTTCAGTGTGAATGTACAATTTTCATAGTCATTGAAAATACAGAAAAATCTTTAAATGAGAAGGTGTGTCCAAACTTTGGGTCTGTTACTGTATATATCCAGGATGTGTGATCAAGGGGTGCCATACATACCAGAATGGGGGATCAAGGGGTGTCATGCATACCAGGATGGGTGATCAAGGGATGCCATGCATAACAGGATGGGGGATCAAGGGGTGCCATGCATAGCAGGATGGGGGATCAAGGGGTGCCATGAAAACTAGGATGGGGATCAGGGGGTGCCATGCATACCAGGATGGTAGATCAAAGGGGTGCCATGAATACCAGGATGGGGGATCAAGGGGTGCCATGCATTCCAGGATGGGGATGAGGGCCACGTATACCAAGATGGGATGGGAGCCACATATAACCAGGAAGGAGGGACCATACATACCAGGATGGAGGATATTAACAGAATTGGGGGACATTACCCCAATACCAATGTCAGCAGCAGACTCCTATTAGACAAAGATAGCACAAGTATACAGAAAATGCAGTTTTTAAAAGGAAGGTTTTTATGATTAAGGGAAAAGGAAATCCAAACCTACAGGGCCCTGTGTGAAAAAGTGATGCACCTCCCTCCTTAAAACATAAATTAACTGTAATTTGTCACATCTTTGGGAAGCTGAGTTCAATTTCCGTAGCCCCACACAGCCCTGTTTACTCCCACACGTGTTCTCAATCAAGAAATCACTTAAATAGGACATGCCTGACAAAGTGAAGTAGAACAAAAGATCCTCTAAAGCTAGACATCATGCTGCGATCCAAAGAAATTCAGGACCAAATGAGAAACAAAGTAATTGAGATCTATCAGTCTGGAAAAAGTTCTAAAGCCATTTCTAAAGATTTGGGACTCCAGCGAACCACAGTGGGAGTCATTATCCACAATAGGCGAAAATATGGAACAATGGTGAACTTTCCTAGGTGTGGCCGGCTGATCAAAATTACCCCAAGAGCGCAGCAACGACTCATCCAAGAGGTCACAAAAGACCCCACAAAAACATCCAGAGAACTGCAGGTCTCACTTGCCTCAGTTAAGGACAGTGTTCATGACTACACCATAAGAAAGAGACTGGGCAAAAATGACACGCAAAGCAGAGTTCCAAGACGAAAACCACTGCTGAGCAATAAGAACAAAGGCTCATCTCAGTTTTGGCAGAAAACATCTTGATGCTCGCCAAGACTTTTGGGAGAATACTCTGTGGACTGACAAGACAAAAGTTGAACTTTTTAGAAGGTGTATGTCCCATTACATCTGGAGTAGAAGTAACACTGCATTTCAAAAAAGGAACATCATACCAACAGTAAAATATGGTGGCGGTAGCTTGATGGTCTGGGACTGTTATGCTGCTTCAGGACCTGGAAGACTTGCTGTGGTAAATGGAACCATGAATTCTGCTGGTTAACCAAAAAATCCTGAAAGAGAATGTCCGGCCATCTGTTCATGACCTCAAGCTGAAGTGCACTTGGGTTATGCTGCAGGACAATGATCCAAAACACACTATTAAGTCCACCTCTGAATGGCTTAAGGAAAACAAAATTAAGACTTTGCAGTGGCTTAGTCAAAGTCCTGACCTTAAGAAAGCGGTTCATGCTTGGAAACCCTCCAATGTGGCTAAATTACAACAATTTTGCAAAGATGAGTGGGCAAAAATTCCTCCAGAGTGTTGTAAAAGACTCATTGCCAATTATCCCAAACACTTGATTGTAGTTGTTGTTGCTGAGGGTGCTTCAACCAGTTATTAGGTTTAGAGGGCAATCACTTTTTCACACAGGGCCCTGTAGGTTTGGATTTCTTTTTCCCTTAATAATTAGGATCTTCATTTAAAAACTGCATTTTGTGTTTACTTGTGTTATCTTTGTCTAATATTAAAATTTGTTTTGAGATCTGAAATATTTAAGTATGACAAACATGCAAAAGAATGAGAAATCAGGAAGGGGCAAACAACTTTTCACACATACACATATACACATATATATATATTCATCCCACAATGTCCCATTCATGGTAGAAGAGAGGGATTGGTAAGATGGGACAACCATTACAAACCAGCCACCTGATCAGACGTTATTGAACACCTTTCCAGAAGCTTTAATCAATCTTATCTACTGTTATTTTCTGAAGAGAGGAAACAAATGTCCTAAAAATAAAAAAATATAAAAAAAAGTTAAAAAATAAAAATAAAAAAAAATAATAGTCTCACCTCCACTATGAGCATTTTTTGCTCTTCTAATAATCCAAGCTTTCCTAATTGTTCTTCTATTTGCTCCTGCGTCTTCATATTCCTCTCCAGCACAAATGATGCATGCTGGGGCTGTAAGAGCTGTAATAGAAGCCTAGAAGAACCATCAGAGGTCAGGCCCATCTGGTTACAGAAAGAACACAGATACACGCTGTATAAGACAATGGGATGGAAACAAGATTTTAAAAGGAGTTATCAAACACTTTTATACTCCACTGGATAGGTCATTAATATAAGATAGGTGGGGTCCAACCATCGGCCCCCCGATGATCAGCTGTCATCACCTCTGGCAAGATGCAGGCAATGTTCAAAGTGGAACAAAACCGCTCCGTACACTGCGGCCGCTGCCGGGTGCAGACCAGCTATTGAGGAGTACCGGAGGTGATCTGCAGTACCAGGCAGTGGCCACTGGGGTGCGCTCTGTTCACAAGTTACATCCGGCCGTTGCCAGAGCTATAAACAGCTTATTGGTGGGGAGCCAAGAGTCGGACCTACAACGATCTGATATAGACCACCTATTTTATGCATAAATCATCTGCATTAAAGTATTAGAGAACGTCTTTAAGAGCCCTGCATTTTCAGAGCACCCACTTTTCTGGATGAAACTCTGAATGATATTTTATCTGCTTGTGTGAACAGGCCCTTAGAGGTCTCGACAAGACGGAGGAGCTGATCCAGAGTGTCCAGGTAAAGCTAGCAGTCCAGGTAATGGCGGATACGGAGGCAACCATCCACATCGTGCTCCATGCCCTTCTAATCGGACCTCCGTGACAGTGATGCTCAGTGTAAAGCCTGAGCTCAGGAGATGTGGGCTCGGACCCTGTTCAGACACACTGGAACTGATCAATCTCCATTCAACATTATGAACGTAAAACTGGAGCACTGGCCCCACTCAAATATATTGTATTATGGTCAAATCATTCCCTTTAGGAGCTGAGTGCTGTGTAATAGAGGAGGATAAGGCCCCCCGTATACAGTAATCTATTCTCTGATAGGCGAGAGGGAAGAGACGTCATCTCCTCCTTTCTGATAATGTCCCTGTATCCTGGTGACAGTGATTGTGCCATCCCAGCCGGTGACACTAGAGCCGCTCCCCGCTCTTAGGCTATGTGCCCATGTAAAACCGTCTGCCATGCAAAGCAATGTGAATTGGGATGTGCTGTGCACATGATGCGCTAATTAGCGCGCCGAATTCACATTGCGTTGCAAAACGCAGCATGACCATTTCTACCGCGATTACGCGGCCATTGAAAAGCAGCAAACCCGCAGGTATATGTGGATTTACTGCGTTTCAATTAAATTCAATGGCCGAGAATTTGCAGCGTAATCGGGGTGCGTGTGGCACCCAGGATGAAGAAGAGACTACAACTCCTCTTCATCCCGGCTACCAAGCGCTGAAAAAAAGAAATAAATAAGTTAAAAATAAAAAAACCCTGTATACTCCCCTCTCCGGTCTGCTCCCGGCGGCGTCCTCTCTCCTCGGCGTCCAGCGGTGTACTGGCAGGACCTGCGGTGACGTCATCTAGTCAGCTGATGGTCACCTGACCGCTGACGTCAGAGGTCAGGTGATGGTCGCGTGACCATCAGCTGACTAGATGACGTCACCGCAGGTCCTGCCAGTATACCGCGGGACGCTGAAGAGAGAGAACGCCGCCGGGAGGAGACCGGAGAGGGGAGTATACAGGGTTTTTTTTATTTTTAACTTTTTAATTCTTTTTTTTTTTACTATAGATGCAGCATTTAAAGCATCTAAGTTGGTCACACAATATAAATCCATGCTGGTTGCATGGATTTATATTGTGTGACCAACTTGTCAAGCACTTTCCAAGTGATGCTCAAAATCACTTGGAAAAGTGCTTGAAAAAACGCTGAAAAAATGCTGAAAAAACACTTCTGTCTGGCAGAAAATCTGCATGTAAATCTGCATGTAAATCTGCTACGTGGGCACATAGCCTTAGCGTGTATGTGCTGTACTTATCATTCAGGACTGTGCAAAGACCTGCCTGTGACCAAAAGAACAATAAGGCTGTGTGCACACGCTGCAGATTTGGTGCGTTTTTCAATGGAACAGGCTGCCACGAGAGGTGGTGAATTCTCCTTCAATGGAAATCTTCAAACAGAGGCTGGACAGACATTTGTCTGAGATGGTTTAGTGAATCCTGCATTGAGCAGGGGTTGGACACTAGGACCCTGGAGGTTCCTCCAATTCTAATGTTCTAGGATTCTATGTATAAACACCAGCTGCAATCTTCCATGGAGAAGTAACTGTGGTTTCAGGAGAACTTGCAGCAGAAGGTCTGTGCCTTCCGCTAGCTCCTCCCCCTTCCGCTAGCTCCTCCCCTTCCTTCTGTAAAGAGTATTAATAGCACTAACTGTCATCTATCTCACTAATAGGAAAGTTTGTCTTCACTGAATACAGATTTTACAGATGTTACCGCGAATTGAGACTGAAAGATCAATCCAGCAGGAAAAAGAAGACTTCTCTGATAAGATTATAAAATTACTTATTTTCATGTGTAATATTAATTTACAAAACAAAAATTAAAACAACGGTTATTCTTTAACTAATAAAGCACTTAGGACACGGATTCATTAAGACTGGCCATATTCAAGCTGCTCTTGATGAGGGAGCGTGCTGGAGTCAGACGGTCCAGATTCATTAAGTGGCGCATGAATTATGCGCTTCTGACAAGTGGTGTGTGCACCTTGCCACAAATCTTACTCCAGTCACGGACTGGAGTAAGATTTCTGGTGTAAGGGAAGCCACAGTTCGCTATGAATTCGACAAGCTGGTGGTGCCACACTTCCATCCTGCCCCAACTCTGCCCATTTTGGTGAAGCTGGGCAAAACTGACGAGAAAACACCAAACGTCACAACATTTTTGATCAACTCAACAATGTTCGAGGTGTATGAAGCGGAGCCGCGCGTGGACAAGGTGTGCGGAGCGGAGCCGTGCGTGTACTAGGTGTGCGGAGCAGAGCCCCGCGTGTACGAGGTGTGCGGAGCGGAGCCGCGCGTGTACTAGGTGTGCGGAGCGGAGCCGCGGGTGTACGAGGTGTACAGAGCAGAGCCGCGCATGTATGAGGTGTGCGGAGTGGAGTCGAGCGTGTACGAGGTGTATGGAGCGGAGCCGCGGGTGTACGAGGTGTGCGAAGCGGAGCCACACGTGTACGAGGTGTGCGGAGCGGAGCCGCGCGTGTACGAGGTGTGCAGAGCAGCGCATGTACAACGTGTAAGGAGCGGAGACGCGCATGTACGAGGTGTGCGAAGCAGAGTCACACGTGTACGAGGTGTGCGGAGTGGAGCCGCGCGTGTACGAGGTGTGCAGAGCAGAGCAGCGCATGTACGACGTGTAAGGAGCGGAGACGCGCGTGTACGAGGTGTGCAGAGCAGAGCAGCGCATGTACGACGTGTAAGGAGCGGAGACGCGCATGTACGAGGTGTGCGGAGCAGAGCCACACGTGTACGAGGTGTGCGGAGTGGAGCCGCGCGTGTACGAGGTGTGCAGAGCAGAGCAGCGCATGTACGACGTGTAAGGAGCGGAGACGCGCGTGTACGAGGTGTGCGGAGCAGAGCCACACGTGTACGAGGTGTGCGGAGTGGAGCCGCGCGTGTACGAGGTGTGCGGAGTGGAACCGCGCGTGTACGAGGTGTGCAGAGCAGAGCAGCGCATGTACGACGTGTAAGGAGCGGAGACGCACGTGTACGAGGTGTGCGGAGCAGAGTCGCGCGTGTACGAGGTGTGCGGAGCAGAGCCACACGTGTACGAGGTGTGCGGAGTGGAGCCGCGCGTGTACGAGGTGTGCAGAGCAGAGCAGCGCATGTACGACGTGTAAGGAGCGGAGACGCACGTGTACGAGGTGTGCAGAGCAGAGCCGCGAATGTACGAGGTGTACGGAGCGGAGCCGCACGTGTCCGAGGTGTGCGGAGCGGAGTGGAGCCGCACGTGTACAATGTGTACGGAGCGAGGCCGCGCAAGTACGAGGTGTACGGAGCGAAACTGCGCAAGTACGAGGTGTACGGAGCGGAGCCGCGTGTGTACGACGTGTACGGAGCAGAGCCGCGCGTGTACGAGGTGTGCGGAGAGGGGCCGCGCGTGTACGAGTTTTACGGAATGGAGACGCGCGTGTACGAGTTGTACGGAGCGGAGCCGACCGTGTATGATGTGTGCGAAACGGAGCCGTGCGTGTACGAGGTGTATGGAGCAGAGCTGCGCATTTACGAGTGTGCGGAGCGGATCCGCGCGTGTTCAAAGTGTACAGAGAAAAGCCGCGCGTGTATGAGCTGTACGGAGCGGGCCGCACGTGTACGAGGTGTACGGAGCAGAGCAGCGCGTGTACGAGTGTGCGGAGCGGAGCCACGCGTGTAAGAGTGTGCGGAGCCGAGCATTTATGAGGTGTGCAGTGCGGAGCCGCGCGTGTACGAGGTGTGTGGAGCGGAGACACGCGTGTACAAGGTGTGCGGAGTGGAGCTGCGTGTGTACGAGGTGTGTGGAGCGGAGCCGCGCGTGTACGAGGTGTATGGAGTGGAGACAGGCGTTTACAAGGTGTGCAGAGCAGAGCCGTACGTGTACGAGGTGTGTGGAGCAGAGCCGCGCGTGTACGAGGTGTGTGGAGCAGAGTCGCGCGTGTACGAGGTGTGCGGAGCAGAGCCACACGTGTACGAGGTGTGCGGAGTGGAGCCGCGCGTGTACGAGGTGTGCAGAGCAGAGCAGCGCATGTACGACGTGTAAGGAGCGGAGACGCACGTGTACGAGGTGTGCAGAGCAGAGCCGCGAATGTACGAGGTGTACGGAGCGGAGCCGCACGTGTCCGAGGTGTGCGGAGCGGAGTGGAGCCGCACGTGTACAATGTGTACGGAGCGAGGCCGCGCAAGTACGAGGTGTACGGAGCGAAACTGCGCAAGTACGAGGTGTACGGAGCGGAGCCGCGTGTGTACGACGTGTACGGAGCAGAGCCGCGCGTGTACGAGGTGTGCGGAGAGGGGCCGCGCGTGTACGAGTTTTACGGAATGGAGACGCGCGTGTACGAGTTGTACGGAGCGGAGCCGACCGTGTATGATGTGTGCGAAACGGAGCCGTGCGTGTACGAGGTGTATGGAGCAGAGCTGCGCATTTACGAGTGTGCGGAGCGGATCCGCGCGTGTTCAAAGTGTACAGAGAAAAGCCGCGCGTGTATGAGCTGTACGGAGCGGGCCGCACGTGTACGAGGTGTACGGAGCAGAGCAGCGCGTGTACGAGTGTGCGGAGCGGAGCCACGCGTGTAAGAGTGTGCGGAGCCGAGCATTTATGAGGTGTGCAGTGCGGAGCCGCGCGTGTACGAGGTGTGTGGAGCGGAGACACGCGTGTACAAGGTGTGCGGAGTGGAGCTGCGTGTGTACGAGGTGTGTGGAGCGGAGCCGCGCGTGTACGAGGTGTATGGAGTGGAGACAGGCGTTTACAAGGTGTGCAGAGCAGAGCCGTACGTGTACGAGGTGTGTGGAGCAGAGCCGCGCGTGTACGAGGTGTGTGGAGCAGAGCCGCGCGTGTAAGAGGTGTGCGGAGCGGAGCCACGCGTGTACAAGGTGTGCGGAGTGGGGCGGATCCACACGTGTACAAAGTGTACAGAGCGGAGCCGCGCGTGTATGAGCTGTACAGAGCGGAGCCGTGCATGTACGAGGTGTGCAGAGCGGAGCTGCACGTGTAGAAACCATGCATGTACAAGGTGTACGGAGCAGAGCCAATCGTGTATGAGTTGTATGGAGCGGAGCCGCATGTGTACGAGGTGTGCGGAGCGGATCCGCGCGTGTACAAAGTGTACAGAGAAAAGCCGCGAGTGTACGAGCTGTACGGAGCGGGCCGCACGTGTACGAGGTGTACGGAGCAAAGCAGCGCGTGTACGAGTGTGCGGAGCGGATCCACGCATGTACAGGGTGTACGGAGCGGAGCTTAGTGTGTACGAGGTGTGCAGAGCGGAGCCGTGCGTGTACGGGGTATGTGGAGCAGAGCCGCACAAGTACGAGGTGTGGAGAGGAGACACGCGTGTACGAGGTGTGTGGAGTACAGCCGCGCGTGTACGAAGTGTGCGGAGCGGAGTCGCGCGTGTATGAGGTGTTCAGAGCAGAGCCGCACATGTACGAGTGTGTGGAGCGGAGCCAATCGTGTACGAGGTGTGCGGAGCGGATCCGCGCGTGTACAAAGTGTATGGAGCGGAGCCGCGCGTGTATGAGTTGTATGGAGCGGAGCCGTGCATGTACGAGGTGTGCAGAGCAGAGCTGCGCGTGTACAAAGTGTATGGAGCGGAGCCGCGCATGTACGGGGTGTGCGGAGCGGATCCGAGAGTGTACAAAGTGTACGGAGCGGAGCCGCGCGTGTGCGAGCTGTACGGAGCGGAGCCGCGCGTGTATGAGCTGTACGGAGCGGAGCCGCATGTGTACGAGCTGTACAGTGCGGAGCCGTGCATGTACGAGGTGTGCAGAGCGCAGACATGCGTGTACGAGGTGTGCGGAGCGGACCCACGCGTGTACGAGGTGTGCGGAGCAGAGCCGCAAGTGTACGAGTGTGCGGAGCTTAGCCGCTCGTGTACAAGGTGTACGGAGTGGAGCCGCGCGTGTACGAGCTGTACGGAGCGGAGCCGCGCGTGTACGAGCTGTACGGAGCGGAGCCGTGCGTGTACGAGATGTGCGGAGCAGAGCTGCGCATGTACGAGTGTGCGGAGTCACGCGTGTACGAGGTGTGCAAAGCGGAGTTGCGCGTGTACAAGGTGTGCGGAGCGGAGCCGCGCATGTACAAGGTGTGCGGAGCGGAGCCGCGCATGTACGAGGTGTGTGGAGCGGAGCCGTGTGTGTATGAGGTGTACACAGCATGGCAGCGCGTGTACGAGTGTGTGGAGCGGATCCGCGCATGTACGAGTGTGCGCAGCAGAGCCGCGCGTGTACGAAATGTGCAGAGCGGAGACACGCGTGTACGAGGTGTGTGGAGCAGAGCCGCGCGTGTACGAGGTGTGCGGGGCGGAGCCGCACGTGTACGAGTTGTGGAGCACAGCCGTGCGTGTGTGCAGAGCGGAGACACGCGTGTATGAGGTGTGCGGAGCGGAACCTTGCATGTACGAGGTGTGCGGAGCGGAGCCGCGCGTGTACGAGTTGTGGAGCACAGCCGTGCGTGTACGAGGTGTGCAGAGCGGAGACACGCGTGTATGAGGTGTGCGGAGCAGATCCGCACGTGTACAAGGTGTACGGAGCGGGGCCGCGCATGTACGAGCTGTACGGAGCGGAGCCACGCGTGTACGAGCTGTACGGAGCGGAACCTTGCATGTACGAGGTGTGCGGAGCGGAGCCGCGCGTGTACGAGTTGTGGAGCACAGCCGTGCGTGTACGAGGTGTGCAGAGCGGAGACACGCGTGTATGAGGTGTGCGGAGCAGATCCGCACGTGTACAAGGTGTGCGGAGCGGAGCCACGCGTGTACGAGGTGTACGGAGCAGAGCAACACGTGTACGCGGTGTACGGAGGGGTATTGCGCGTCTATGAGGTGTACGGAGCAGAGCCGCGCGTGTACGAGGTGTATAGAGCGGAGCCGCGCTTCTACGAGTTGTACGGAGTTGAGCCGCACATGTACAAGGCGTACGGAGCAGCGTCGCGTGTGTGCGATGTGTGCGGAGCAGAGCCACCCATGTACGATGTGTACAGAGCAGAGCAGCATGTGTGCGAGTGTGCAGAGCTGGAGCGGAGCCGCGTGTGTACGAGATGTACGCAGCGAAGCAACGCGTGTACGAGGTGTACGGAGCGGAGCCACATGTGTACTAGGTGTACGGAGCAGAGCCGCGCATGTACAAGGTGTGCGGAGCGGAGCCGCATGTGTACGAGGTGTACAGAGCAGAGCAGTGAGTGTACGAGTGTGCGGAGCAGATCCGCGCTTGTACTAGGTGTACGGCGCGGAGCCGCACGTGTACTAGCTGTACGGAGCATAGCTGTGCATGTACGAGGTGTACGGAGCAGAGCCGCACGTGTACGAGTGTGCAGAGCGGAGCCGCGCGTGTACGAGGTGTACAGAGCAGAGCAGCGTGTGTACGAGTTTGCGGAGCGGATCCGTGTGTGTACAAGGTGTACGGAGCGGAGCCACGCGTGTACGAGCCGTACGGATCGGAGCCGCGCGTGTACGAGGTGTACGGATCAGAGCAGCGCGTGTACGAGTGTGCGGAGCGGAGCCGCACGTGTATGAGGTGTACAGAGTGGAGCCGCGAGTTTACGAGGTGTACGGAGCGGAGCCACGCATTTACGAGGTTTACAGAGCGGAGCCGCGTGTGTACGAGGTGTGCGGAGCCGCATGTGTACGACATTTAAGGAGTGGGGCCGTGCGTGTACGAGCTGTAGGGAGAGGAGCCGTGCGTGTACGAGGTGTGCAGAGCGGAGCCCAGCGTGTATGAGGTTGTGGAGCAGAAACACACGTGTACGAGGTGTGCGGAGCGGAGCCGCGCGTGGACGAGGTGTGCGGAGCGGAGCCGTGCGTGTGCGAGGTGTACGGAGAGGAGCCACGCGTGTACAAAGTGTATGGAGCGGAGCAGTGCGTGTATGAGGTGTACGGAGCGGAGCAGCAAGTGTACGAGCTGTACGGAGCGGAACCGTGCGTGTACGAGGTGTGCGGAGCGGAGCCGCACGTGTACGAGGTGTGTGGAGCAGAAACACGCGTGTACGAGGTGTGTGGAGCAGAGCCGCACGTGTACGAGGTGTGTGGAGCGGAGTCGAGCGTGTACGATGTGTGTGGAGCTGAGCCACGCGTGTATGAGGTGTGCCGAGCGGAGCCGCGCGTGTACGAGGTGTACGAAGCAGAGTCGGGCGTGTACGATATGTGCAGAGTGGAGCCACGCGTGTATGAAGTGTACGGAGAAAAGCCGTGCTAGTACCAGTGTGCGGAGCGGATCCGCGCGTGTACAAGGTGTACGGAGCAAAGCCACGCGTTTACGAGGTGTGCGGAGCGGAGCCGCACGTGAACGACGTGCAAGGAGCAGGGCCGCGCGTGTACGAGGTGTACGGAGCGGAGCCACGCTTGTACGAGGTGTACGGAGCGGAGCCGCGCGTGTTCGAGGTGTTCAAAGCGGAGCCACGCGTGTAGGAGGTGTATGGAGCAGAGTCTCCAGTGTACGAGTGTGCGGAGCGGAGCCGCGTGTGTACGAGGTGTACAAAGCGGAGCCACGCGTGTAGGAGGTGTATGGAGCAGAGTCTCCAGTGTACGAGTGTGCAGAGCGGAGCCGCGTGTGTACGAGATGTAAGGAGCAGAGCCGCGCATGTACGAGTGTGCGGAGCGGAGCCGCGAGTGTACGAGGTGTACAGAGCAGAGTCACGCGTGTATGAGGGGTACGGAGCAGAGCTGCGCATGTACGAGGTGTACGGAGCAGAGCCGCGCATGTACGAGTGTGCGGAGCGGAGCCACGCGTGTACGAGTGTACGGAGCAGAGCCGCGCGTGTACGAGGTGTACGGAGCAGAGACGCGCGTGTACGAGGTGTATGGAGCAGAGCCGCGCGTATACGAGTGTGCGGAGTGGAGCCGCGCGTGTACGAGTGTGCGGAGCCGCGGGTGTACGAAGTGTACAGAGCAGAGCCGCGCGTGTACGAGTGTGCGGAGCGGAGCCGCGTGTGTACGAGATGTAAGGTGCAGAGCTGCGCGTGTATGAGTGTGCGGAGCGGAGCCGCGAGTGTACGAGGTGTTCGGAGCAGTCACGCATGTGTGAGGTGTACGGTGCAGAGCCGCGCGTGTACGAGGTGTACGGAGCAGAGCCGCGTGTGTACGAGTGTGCGAAGCGGAGCCGCCCATGTACGAGTGTGCGGAGCGGAGCCGCGCGTGTACGAGGTGTACAGAGCAGAGCCGCACGTGTACGAGGTGTACAGAGCAGAGCAGCGAGTGTACGATGTGTAAGGAGCGGAGCCACACGTGTACGAGGTGTATGGAGCGGAGCCGCACGTGTATGAGGTGTGAAGAGCGGAGCCGCGCATGTACGAGGTGTGCAGAGCAGAGCCGCACGTGTACGCGGTGTACAGAGCAGAGCAGCGAGTGTACGACGTGTAAGGAGCGGAGCCACGCGTGTACGAGGTGTATGGAGCGGAGCCGCACGTGTATGAGGTGTGCGGAGCAGAGTCGCGCATTTACAAGGTGTGCAGAGCAGAGCAGCGCGTGTACGAGGTGTACGGAGCGGAACCGCACGTGTACGATGTGTGCGGAGCGGAGTGGAGCCGCACGTGTACAAGGTGTACGGAGAGACGCCGCCAAGTACGAGGTGTACGGAGCAAAGCTGCGCAAGTACGAGGTGTACGGAGCGTAGACGCGCGTGTACAAGGTGTGCGGAGCAGAGAAGCGCGTGTACGAGTGTTCAGAGTGGAGCGGAGCCGCACATGTACGAGGTGTACGGAGCGGAGCCACGCTTATATGAGGAGTACGGACCGGAGCCACGCGTTTACGAAGTGTACGGAGCAGAGCCGCGCGTGTTCGAGGTGTACAGAGCGGAGCCGCGCGTGTACGAGTGTGCGGAGCAGAGCCGCGTGTGTACGAGATGTAAGAGCAGAGCCGCGCGTGTACGAATTTGCGGAGCAGAGTCACGCGTGTACAAAGCAGAGCTGCACGTGTACGAGGTGTACGAAGCAGAGCCGCGCGTGTACGAGTGTGTGGAGCGGAGCCGCCCGTGTACGAGGTGTACGGAGCGGAGCCGCACATGTACGAATTGTACGGAGCTGAGCCGCGCGTGTACAAGGCGTACGGAGCGGCGTCGCACGTGTATGTGGCACCCCAGGGGTCTGGTTTCCACAGTAATAGCAATATTACGTCTGAGAGCAGGTCTCCTGGTCAGGAATCCTATGCATGCCACACCTCCTGCCCAGTCCTGGGAGGGGAAGAACTTCCCCTATATAAAACTAGGGCTGAGGCAGGGTTAGGGAGAAGAAGAGGAGTCCCAGATGTAGACATAGTCTAGTCTGGAGAGGAGCGGCTATAGGAAAGAAAGATCAGGAGCTCAGTGGGAGCAGTGCTAAAAGGAATCAGGGGCTGGAAGCTGTAGAGCTCGCCCTGATTGAAGAGTTCTTACCGGACCCGGAGTCCGAGGCTGTGGGGACTAATCCTTACCCAGCAGCAGAAACCGCCCGGCAGGGGATTTCAGGTCCTCTGGCCAAGAAACCCGAAGGCACGGTCACACGCAAGGGACCAGCACCGCCGTCGTGGAGCGGAAGCTACCAGAAGGCCCCGAGTCACCGGCCATACGGGTGAGCACCACACGGTACACTCAGGGACGTGGGCTACTTTTATCAGCCTCTAGCAAGGTAGCCAGAAGAGTACGATTAGTTGGGGAGGCCTACAACTCCACCTGGCCAGGGGAGATTCCATCTGCTCACGGACTGACCAGGCCCCGATCGCTAGCCAGTACTCCGGGAGGGTCTACCTTTGCCACCAGTAAAGACCCTGAACTACACCGCACCGTCTCTGAGTGTTTCATCATCCACGTCCGCTGCCCTGAGGCCATACCCCTCCCGTTGGGGGTTATACCATCCCCGCTGCACAACCGTATCACCGGCCTCAGCGGTCTGCCCTGCAGCGGCGGTCTCATGACCACATTCAACGGGTGGCGTAGTCGAACATTCTAACATCTACTGCTAAATAACGCCGCTCAGTTTGACTCCCTGGGCACGGACCGGGTCACCGCCACGAAACTACTGCCCCTCTCAGATCCGGCTCCGGGTAGGCCCCCGCGTGCGCAACGCTACTCAGCACAGGCCCAGGGGCGCGTCAACTTTTGGCGTAGTCGGCAGGATTACGTGCCCGCAACCACCGGGTATTGCGTGCCTGAAAAAGAGACTTTTAAACTTACCTGTGGTGAAGATTCCCGCCATCCGACGCCATCTTCTACCTTCTTCCCGCCATCCGTGGAGTTTTCCTGCCGTTGGACGCCATCTTCTGCCTTCTTCCCGCCATCCGTGGAGTTTTCCCGCCATTGGACGCCATCTTGAAGACGCCGCGCGGGAAGAAGAGGGGCGTGGACTCCGAAAGAGCGCGAGAACTGAAGCTCCGTCTCACGTCCGGACGTTGCGTAAGGTCCTGGAAGGAGCCCAGCAGACGCCGACGTCACAGGAGCGCGACGGAAGGTCCTCGACCCTGACGATCCACTGCGGAGCCGCGGCCTACGGAAGAGGATCATCGCAAGGTAGGCCACGGTCCACTAGGGGGGAGGAGGATGTCGGATACGGAGGAGAGCTTCACTGCCACAGCCACCGCCAGCGCCACCGCTGCAGCGGTCATGCCTTTCACGATGCCCTATATCCCGGGGGCAGCCTGGCTACCCCAGTACTCAGGGGAGTCACATAACCTGAATGACTTTAGAGAAAAGCTGGATAGCCTCTTCCAGGTGTACCCCCTCACAGAAGAGCAAAAAGTGAGCATCCTGGTGGCCCAACTAACCGGGGCAGCCCAAAGGGAGGTAAAGTCCTGGCCACCTGGGAGGAGGACTGTAGCAGGGATATTAACCCGGCTGAAGGACACCTTTGATACCCGCACCTCAGCTGAGATTAAGCTTAGATTCTACGGGTGCAAACAGCGAGCACATGAGAATATAAGGGACTATGCACTAAACCTACAAGAGGCCCTGAGAGCCATTAAGCAGACCGACCCTGACGGCGTGGGAAACGAGGACAGGCTGTTGACTGAACAATTTATAGAGGGACTATATTGCAATGCCCACCGAACCCAGTTGCGGGCAATGGCCTTACAGGATCCTCATCTGGACTTTGCACAGTTCAAGGACAGAGCCATCCGGGTGCTCCGAGAACCGGCACCGGGTGGCGTTGTGACCCACAGGCGCCCTACTACCGCTTACCACCAGGAGGCGGCGCCCTTGTCGGCAGGGCCTGTAGGAGCTGACGCGCAGGCTTTGAACAATGACCCGGCTCCAGACCTGCACCATCAGGTCCAAGAGCTAGCTAAAAGCGTAGCTGCGCTAACCCGAACTGTGCAGTCTTTACAGGTTGCTGCTCCAGGGAAGATCCAGCTGGCATCCGGACCGGAGGACATCCCGTGGCGTCGACCAAGGAGGACCCCACCGGCCAGAGGAAGACCCAGCAACCGATACAACGAGGACGGACAACCCATCTGCCGCCGCTGCAATCAACCCGGACATATGGCAAGGTACTGTCCTTTAAACTGGTACAACCTGGGGTAGAGGGCCAACCCCCAGGCATAAGATCATCAGGCCCATCGAACTGGCGTGACAAATACGTGGGAGGACGTCCAGTCTTGCCTGTAGTACTGGATGGCATTCCTATGAGTGCCCTACTTGACACCGGGTCACAGGTCACCACCATCCCGTACGTGCTCTTTAAGCAGTACTGGAATGACTCGGATGTAACCCGCTACCCTGACGACGACTTGAGTATCATCGCCAGCAATGGTCAACCCGTGCCACAGATCGGATTCAAAGAGATGACCATTAAAGTCGGTAGAGTCGAACTGGCAGCACAGGGACTGATCATTGTAGACATTGACAAGCGCGAGAGTCACCCAAAGATAACTCTAGTGTTATGCACACGCCCGGGCTGAGCGGCGTGTGCGTGTGATTGTAGTGATTCCACTGGACCATGAACCGGAGAGTGCCTGGAGGGGCGTGACTAAGTATCTGGCCGATCCGACCAAGATGGCACGACGGCATACGACGCCAGTGCACCAGGGAGAAACCGGGCAGAGGGACCAGGTGCTACTCCAGGTCAAACTCCGGACACGGGGGTTGACCCACACAGGGATTACTGGATCAGGCTGGTTAGGCTGGCGCACAGACTGGAGGGTATAGGCAGGCACGACTGGTATGCAGGCAGGCGGGTAAAGGCAAGCGCAGCTAGAGTGCAGACAGGGAGGCACTAGCAGGTAGGAACACAGGCGGGATAGGACCCAGTACACACTGGGACTCAGGAACAATACAGGTAGAGGGGTACAGGCAAGCACAGCTAGAGTGCAGACAGGGAGGCACTAGCAGGTAGGAACACAGGCGGGATAGGACCCAGTACACACTGGGACTCAGGAACAGGCAGGTTAGGCTGGCACAGACTGGTGGATATAAGCAAACACGGCAGGTATGAAGATGGGTGGATACAGGCGAGTATGCAGGCAGGGAGGTACTGGCCGAAAGGACGGGCTGGAGCACAGAAAGGTTAAGACCCAGTACAGACTGGGTCACAGAACCGCAGATGCGGTAGACAACCACAGCAGGGAGGGAACGCCCGAAGCGGTGGGCAAGAACAGAGCAGGACGGGGCTGCAGGAGCAGCGAGCACAAGCAGGGCAGGACAGGACTGCCGGAGCAGCGGGCAGAAGCAGGGCAGGACAGGACTGCCGGAGCAGCGGGCAGAAGCAGGGCAGGACAGGACTGCCGGAGCAGCGGGCAGAAGCAGGGCAGGACAGGACTGCCGGAGCAGCGGGCAGAAGCAGGGCAGGACAGGACTGCCGGAGCAGTGAGCAAGGAGTCAGAGCAGGCTAGAACCGCCGGAGCGGTAAGCAAAGGAGTAAGAGCAGGCTAGGCTGAGTAGGGGGGACAGGGCTCTGTTCACACGGAACAGACAGGAAGGGAAAGGCAGAGCCAGACACCCACAGGGTACTTGCAGTGAAGTAGCGAGTGGACCACACACTCACAAACGGGAGTACAGAGACAACAAGCAGGAGTTAGGTACGAGTTCAGACTCTGCAGAAAAAGGAAGGGAACGGACATAGAGGAAAAACAGGTAAAGGATAGGAGAGTGTTCAGACTGGAACTGAGTGTACGGAGGAGACCGACACTGCAGCGGGATACAGGAGCGGGTCTGGGAATACGGCCCCCAGAGAGGCAGGATGAACAGGCAAGGAGCGAGTTCAGACAGGTAAGACAAGATACAGGAACAGGTCTAGGTAATCGGCCCCTAGAAGGCAGGAGGAACAGGCTAGGAGCGTGTTCAGACAGGTCAGACAAGATACAGGAACAGGTCTAGGTAATCGGCCCCTAGAAGGCAGGAGGAACAGGCTAGGAGCGTGTTCAGACAGGTCAGACAAGATACAGGAACAGGTCTAGGTAATCGGCCCCTAGAAGGCAGGAGGAACAGGCTAGGAGCGTGTTCAGACAGGCCTGGAAATACAGCCTCCAGGATAGGCAGACAAGAGAAACAAAGACGGGACCTGGCACCTTCAGAGTGCAAGCACACACTGAAGGAAAACACTTATGCTCAGGCCGGGATAGAAGGGAGCTGCTGAGCTATATACCAAGTGTCAGACAGCAATAGGCTGAGGACGCACAAGGGGTGTGACCCACAGCAGGTACAAAAAGCAGGAAGTGATCGGGCGCCGCCCTTAAGCAGCAGAGACAGACACAAACAGACAGCATGGAGGGAAGCCAGAGAGACACTCTGGACAGGAGATCAAGTGCGCTCTCTTGCACAGTGGGAGATGGACCACCATGCAAGGACGCCGCCAGGTATGTTACATCTAGGAACTAATGTGATTGAAAATTGTCTTGCAGAGGTGATTTTCATTTTACAGCAGGTTGCCAAGAACGCCAGCTCCGGCCAACAGCGAGTGCTCCAAAAAGAGATCCGGGCACTGATGCGGCGGCAACAGGTGGAACTCTCCGGTGGTGAGATTGGAAGCGTGAGAATGTGTGACCCTTTCCCTATTGCCATGCCCCCAAAAAGTGAAATGATGATTTGGTACCGGGCAGCTATTGGTCTAAGAGGTAGAGACTACCAAGCAATGGTAGAACCCGTCTACTCAGACAGTAGGCCCACCATTTTGACAGCACGGGGGGTGGTTGATGTACGCCATGGGAGGGTGCCCGTTCGCATAATAAACATCGGGAAAAGGGAAGTGTACCTGCCCCGGTATGCTACGCTAGCCAAATTGTATACCATCAATCAAAATTCTGTACAGTCCGTGGAACCCTTGCCTCCATCTCATCCAGAGGAAGGTAACGGCTCTAAGAAAACAATAGAGGACTGGTGTCAGCAACTACATTTGGGTACTGACTCCACTCCCTCACACCAGAAACAGGGAGTCTATCGGGTGGTTCAAGAGTACGAGAGAGTGTTTAGTAAACACCCGTTAGACTTCGGGCGAGTAAAGGGGGTAGAACATCATATCCCCACGGGAGACCATCCTCCCATAAAGGAGAGATACCGACCCGTACCCCCTGCACACTACCAACACGCCAAGGGAATGCTTAGAGACATGAAGGAGGCTGGGGTAATCAGGGATAGCTGTAGCCCCTGGGCAGCTCCACTAGTCTTGGTTAAAAAGAAAGACAACACCATGAGAATGTGTGTAGATTACCGGAAAATCAACCGTATCACACACAAAGATGCGTACCCCTTACCAAGGATAGAGGAGTCTTTGGCTGCTTTAAAATCTGCTAACTTCTTCTCCACTTTGGATCTCACTAGCGGGTACTGGCAGGTTCCTGTAGCAGAGGCGGACCGGGAGAAGACCGCATTCACCACCCCGATGGGACTTAGCGAGTTTACCTGCATGCCGTTCGGACTCTGCAACGCACCAGGAACCTTCCAACGATTGATGGAATGCTGTCTGGGACACCGAAACTTCGAGACGGTCCTGTTATACCTGGACGATGTCATCGTCTACTCCAAGACCTACGAGGACCACCTGAAACACCTGGCAGAAGTGTTCGAAGCCCTGGCAAACTACGGCCTAAAGGTGAAACCCTCCAAGTGTCACCTCCTGAAACCAAGGGTGCAGTACCTGGGACACGTGGTGAGTGCTGACGGAGTGGCTCCCGACCCTGATAAGATCACCGCAATTAAGGAATGGCCAAGCCCCTCCAGCGTAAAGGAAGTGCGGCAGTTCCTCGGGTTGGTAGGCTACTACCGAAGGTTCATTCCCGGTTTCACCAAAAAGGCAGCTCCTATGCAGGACCTCCTGATAGGCCAGTCCAGGAAGGCCAAGAACCAGAAGCCGCTCTTCAGATGGGAGAAGCTGGAAGAAGAGTCCTTCCGCCAGCTGAAGATGGCCCTCACGGGGGATGAAATCCTGGCGTACCCTGATTACAGCCAGCCCTTTATCCTCTACACCGATGCAAGTAACATCGGGCTAGGAGCTGTACTGTCCCAGATCCAGCAGGGGAAGGAACGAGTAATTGCTTACGCCAGCCGAAAACTGCGACCCACCGAAAGAAACCCTGAGAATTACAGCTCATTCAAGCTAGAATTCCTGACAGTGGTGTGGGCAGTCACCGAACGCTTTAGGCACTACCTCGCCTCTTCCCGGTTCACCGTGTACACGGATAACAACCCGTTGACACACCTGGATACGGCAAGACTCGGTGCCCTGGAGCAGAGATGGATGGCCCGCCTGTCCAACTATGAGTTCACGATCAAATACCGGGCAGGACGCTCCAATACCAACGCGGATGCCTTGTCCAGAATGCCAAACCTACCGGACGTAGGGGAAGATCCAGAGGAACTGGAAGAAGTTGAACTCCCCGCGTTTCACCGTCATGGGACTACCCAGTATTCCCACCGTGTAAGGGGTAAGCAATCCGCTACGTTCAACCCCTTACCTCATTACAACTGGGCAGAAACGCAAGACAGTGACCCCGCCGTCCGACTGGTGAAGGAGATGCTGACTCAGCCAGATGCCCGCCTTGACCCAGACGCTCCGGAGGAAGCCAAGCAACTGTGGGCTGAGAAGAGTCGACTGTTCCTTTACAAGGGGAAGTTGTGCCGCAGAATGGTTAACTCCCGGACGCATGAACTGATCTGGCAAGTGGTGGTGCCAAGAAGAGACGCGGCTATGGTACTGGAGGCATACCACGACGGAGCTGGGCACTTCGGATGGAAGAAACTGGAGTTCCTGCTGCGCGGGCGGTTCCACTGGGTAGGCATGAGAGGAACCATCGAGAGGTGGTGCAGAGACTGTGGACCGTGCCACCTAAGAAGGAAGGACCGTGCCAGCCAGAAGACTCCCTTGCAGCCCATCATCACCCGACAGCCACTGGAACTGGTAGCCCTGGACCATGTGAAACTGGCTCCAAGCAGATCTGGGTATGTCTACGCCCTCACAATCGTAGATCATTACTCCCGGTTCCTGGTGGTGGTCCCGGTCAAGGACTTAATGGCTCAAACAGCAGCTAGAGCCTTCCAGCAGCACTTCTGCCATCCACACGGATACCCAGAACAGGTGCTGACGGACCAAGGACCTGCCTTTGAAGCGGAAGTCTTCCAGGAGTTCTGCACTCTGTATGGCTGCCGGAAGATAAGAACAACACCCTATCATCCGCAAACCAATGGACTCTGTGAGAAAATGAACCAGGTGGTGATAGACCTTCTGAAAACATTGCCCCTGGAAGAACGCAGTCTGTGGCCTGAGAAACTGCCTGATCTGGTGGACCTATACAACCACATCCCGGTAGGTTCTACCAACTGTACCCCGGCTTACCTGATGAGAGCAAGACCTGGTAAGCTGCCTGTTGATCTGGATATGGGAGTCCTGACACCCGAGGACACTTCACCAGAAGCAGACTGGGACACAGAAAGGCAGCAGCAGTACCGGAAAGTACAGGAGAGCGTTGAGCTTAGTCTCTGTCAAGCTAGAAAAAGACAGGAGAAGGCTTACAACCAGTATGCTCCCGCTGTTCCCCTGGTACCTGGAGAGCAGGTCTTGAAGAGGAAGAGACGGCTCCACAAGTTGGACGACCAGTGGGAGAAAGACCCGTACACCGTACTGCCCTCAAGCCATGAGAACCCAAAAGTCTGCACAATCAGTAAGGACGGAGGAGAAACCACAGCCATTGTCTCCCGAGATCACCTGAAGAAGTGTCCCGAACAGCTACGGAACCCTGAAGAAGAACAAGAAGACCCTCGACCCGCAGAGGAAAGGGAAGGTATGGTCAGTACTGTGCTCGGAGACTTCCCTCGGTCTTGGACTCAAGTCAATGGCGCTGTTGTGGTACCCGTCCTCACCTTCCTCCAACCAGCATCCCAAGTGCCTACGGAGAAACAGGTAGAGCTGGAAGAGCAGCCGGTCCAGGAGGCAGAAGACCCCACACAAGCAGACCAGGAGAATCAACCCTCTGCTTATAGTGAGCCTGCCATACCCCTAGTGAGCCAAAGAGCCCGTAGACAGCTGCCCAGTTTACCTTTGACAGCTCCTACACCCTGTAGCTCAGGACCAGTCAGTAAGCTCCGTAGGTCCACTAGAGCCACTAGAGGCCAGTTGCCCGTACGTTGGAGGATCTAAAGTGTTTAGACTGTTTTATTTGTATTTACCTGTTTATTGTTGCTTGTAAATAATTATGTATTTCCAGTTATTTTATAGGTGTCAGTTATGGATTATCCGGAATCCTTTGTATATATGTTTGGAGCGTAACCCAGGAAAGGACTAAGACTGTTAAAGACTCGGGGTAGGACAGACCCCTACCTGGTTACGGCTCCCTGTTCCTTGGTGAAATGGACACCCTTGTTTTCTTCAAAAACTGCACCCGGTTGCGGACACGCCGTGACCATCCTAATGTGTTTTTTCTTTATTGTACTGTTTCTGTTTATAACTTGTTATGTTTACAAAAATATGTTTAGTCCCGGAGTACTAAATTTTACTAGGGGGGAATGTGGCACCCCAGGGGTCTGGTTTCCACAGTAATAGCAATATTACGTCTGAGAGCAGGTGGGAGGTCTCCTGGTCAGGAATCCTATGCATGCCACACCTCCTGCCCAGTCCTGGGAGGGGAAGAACTTCCCCTATATAAAACTAGGGCTGAGGCAGGGTTAGGGAGAAGAAGAGGAGTCCCAGATGTAGACATAGTCTAGTCTGGAGAGGAGCGGCTATAGGAAAGAAAGATCAGGAGCTCAGTGGGAGCAGTGCTAAAAGGAATCAGGGGCTGGAAGTTGTAGAGCTCGCCCTGATTGAAGAGTTCTTACTGGACCCGGAGTCCGAGGCTGTGGGGACTAATCCTTACCCAGCAGCAGAAACCGCCCGGCAGGGGATTTCAGGTCCTCTGGCCAAGAAACCCGAAGGCACGGTCACACGCAAGGGACCAGCACCGCCGTCGTGGAGCGGAAGCTACCAGAAGGCCCCGAGTCACCGGCCATACGGGTGAGCACCACACGGTACACTCAGGGACGTGGGCTACTTTTATCAGCCTCTAGCAAGGTAGCCAGAAGAGTACGATTAGTTGGGGAGGCCTACAACTCCACCTGGCCAGGGGAGATTCCATCTGCTCACGGACTGACCAGGCCCCGATCGCTAGCCAGTACTCCGGGAGGGTCTACCTTTGCCACCAGTAAAGACCCTGAACTACACCGCACCGTCTCTGAGTGTTTCATCATCCACGTCCGCTGCCCTGAGGCCATACCCCTCCCGTTGGGGGTTATACCATCCCCGCTGCACAACCGTATCACCGGCCTCAGCGGTCTGCCCTGCAGCGGCGGTCTCATGACCGCATTCAACGGGTGGCATAGTCGAACATTCTAACATCTACTGCTAAATAATGCCGCTCAGTTTGACTCCCTGGGCACGGACCGGGTCACCGCCACGAAACTACTACCCCTCTCAGATCCGGCTCCGGGTAGGCCCCCGCGTGCGCAACGCTACTCAGCACAGGCCCAGGGGCGCGTCATGTACGATGTGTGCGGAGCAGAGCCGCCCGTGTACGAGATGTGCAGAGCGGAGCCGCGCATGTTCGAGGTGTACAGAGCAGAGCAGCACGTGTACGAGTGTGCCGAGCTGGAGAGGAGCCGCACGTGTACAAGGTGTACGGAGCGAGACCGCACAAGTACGAGGTGTGCGGAGCCGCCCGTGTTCGAGGTGTACAGAGCAGAGCGTGTACAAGTGTGCAGAGCTGGAGCAGAGCGTGGCGTGTACGAAATGTACAGAGTGAAGCCACATGTGTACGAGGTGTACGGAGCAGAGCCGCGGGTGTACGAGTGTGCGGAGCGGATCCGCTTGTGTACAAGGAGTACGAAGCGGATTCGCATGTGTACAAGGTGTACGGAGCGAAGCCACGTGTGTACGAGGTGTACGGAGTGGTGCCACATGTGTACGAGGTGTACAGAGCAGAGCCGCGAATGTACGAGTGTGCGGAGCGGATCATCATGTGTACAAGGTGTACGGAGTGGCGTCGCGCGTGTACGATGTGTGCGGAGCAGAGCAGCGCTTGTACGATGTGTGCGGAGCTGGAGCGGAGCCGAGCGTGTACAAGATGTATGGAGCGAAGCCACGCGTGTATGAGTTGTACAGAGCGGAGCCACAAGTGTACGAGGTGTACGGAGCAGAGCCGAGCGTGTACGAGGTGTTCGGAGCGGAGCCGCGCGTGTACGAGGTGTACAGAGCAGAGCAGCGCGTGTACGAGTGTGCGGAGCGGATCCGCACGTGTACAAGGTGTACGGAGCGGAGCCGGGCGTGGACGAGCTGTACGGAGCGGAGCCGAGCGTGTACGAGGTGTATGGAGCGGAGTCGCGCGTGTACGAGTGTGCGAAGCGGAGCCGCGTGTGTACGAGGTGTATAGAGTAGTTTGCACGAGTTGCACGGAGCGAAGTCGCGCTTGAATGATGTGTGCGGAGCGGAGTCGCGCGTGTACGAGGTGTATGGAACAGAGCCGCGCAATTACGAGTCTGCGGAGCGAAGCTGCGCGTGTACGAGGTGTGCGGAGCCACGCGTCTACGAGGTGTACAGAGCAGTGCATGTACGAGGTGTACGGAGCGGAGCCGCATGTGTACTAGGTGTACAGAGTGGAGCCGCACATATACGAGTTGTATGGAGCTGAGTCGCGCGTGTACGATGTGTGCAGAGCAGAGCCGCGCGTGTACGATGTGTGCAGAGCAGAGCCACGCGTGTACAAGATGTGCAGAGCGGAGCCGCGGGTGTACGAAGTGTACTGAGCAGAGCAGCGCGTGTACGAGTGTGCGGAGCTGGAGCGGAGCCGCGCGTGTACGAGATGTACGGAGCGGAGCCACGCGTGTACAAGGTGTGTGGAGGAGAGCCGCATGTGTACGAGGTGTACAGAGCAGAGCAGCGCGTGTACGAGTGTGCAGAGCGGAGTTGCACGTGTACGAGGTGTAAGGAGGGGAACCGCGCGTGTACAAGGTGTGCGGAGCCACGTGCGTACGAAGTGTACGGAGCAGAGCCACGCGAGTACGAGTGTGCAGAGCCGCGTGTGTACGAGGTGTGAGGAGCGGAGCCGCGCGTGTACGACGTGTAAGGAGCGAAGCCGCGCGTGTACGACGTGTATGGAACGGAGCCATGCGTGTACGAGGTGTGCGGAGCGGATCCACGCGTGTACAAGGTGTACTGAGCGGAGCCGCGCGTGTATGAGGTGTGTGGAGCGGAGCCACGCGTGGACGAGGTGTACGGAGCAGAGCCGCGTGTGTACGATGTGTGCGGAGCGGAGCCACGCGTGTACGAGGTGTACGGAGCAGAGCGGATCCACGCGTGTACAAGGTGTACGGAGCGGAGCCACACGTGTACGAGCAGTACAGAGTGTACAAGCTGTACGGAGCAGAGCCGTGCATGTACGATGTATGCAGAGCGGAGCTGCGCGTGTACAAAGTGTACGAGGTGTGCGGAGCAGAGCCGCGCGTATACGAGGTGTGCAGAGCGTAGCTGTGCGTTACGAGGCTTGTGGAGCGGAAACACGCATTTACGAGTTGTACGGAGCGGAGCTGCGCGTGTACGAGGTGTGCGGAGCGGAGCGGATCCGTGCGTGTACAAAGTGTACGGAGCGGAGCCGCGCGTGTACGAGCAGTACAAAGTGTACAAGCTGTACGGAGCAGAGCCGTGCATGTACGAGGTATGCAGAGCGGAGCTGCGCGTGTACAAAGTGTATGGAGCGGAACCATACGTGTACGAGGTGCGCGGAGCAGAGCTGCGCGTGTACGAGCTGTGCGGAGCAGAGCCGCACGTGTACGAGTGTGCGGAGTGGAGCCGCTCATGTACGGAGCATAGCCGCGCGTGTATGAGGTGTATGGAGCAGAGACACGCGTGTATGAGGTGTGCGGAGCGGAGCGGATCCATGCATGTACAAGGTGTACGGAGCGGAGCCGCGCGTGTACGAGCTGTACGGAACGGAGCCGCGCGTGTACGAGTTGTACGGAACGGAGCCTGCGTGTACGAGCTGTACGAGGTGTGCAGAGCGGAGCTGCGCGTGTACAAAGTGTATGGAGCGGAGCCGTGCGCGTACGAGCTGTACGGAGTGGAGGAGTGCGTGTACGAGGTGTGCAGAGCGGAGCCGCGTGTGTAAGAGGTGTGTGGAGCAGAGCCGCACGTGTACGAGGTGTCTCTGCATACAGCTGAATTTTACCACCACAAAAGGACTAGGTGGACTCTGGCTAGCAACAGAAAAAAAATTATATTTTTTTTACTGTGCATACAAATCAATTTCACCCCCAAAAACTGATAAGGTGGGCTACTATAGCTTGCGCTATCACACTGGCAAATTATAAAAATATATTTTTGTGTTCTGCACTCAGCTCTGTATAACAGCTGAATTTCAATCCCACAAAATGAAAAGGTATGCTAGTCTTTATTAAAGCCATAAAAATTAAATAAAAAGTTGAATAAAATGTAACACTAAAGCCAAGTTCACACAACATGAAGACTGCATTTTTTTATGCAGGTATCCGCACCATACAACAAAATAACAATCTTATTATTGTGTGTTTGCTGAGTTTCTTTTGAGTTTTCCCCCTTAAAATGTGTTTTGGTGAAGCTGTGAATCTACATTTTTAATACTACAGAAAAACTTTTTTTGAGCTTAAAAATGTTTTTTTTTTTACAGGCTCCACAGAGGCTTATATATAAAAAATAAAAAAAATGCATGAAATCCGCACAGTTCAGCAGCGTCTTTAGACTCACTGCAGGCGTAGATTTCATTAAATCACATCCACTGCACTTGCACATTTAGGCCGTGTTCAGATGTAGCATAAGTGCTGTGTTTTTTCAGCTGCTTTTTTGGAACAGTCATTTTGCAGCATTTAAATGGCCAAGAAAAGTGAATGTGATTTCATGAAAACTGCTCTGTGGTCTAAAGACGCTGCTGATCTGTACGGTTATGGTTTATTTTACGTCTAGAGGCTTCTATGTGGAGCCTAAAAAGAGAGAAAACGCAGGTAAAAAGACTGCAGTTACCTTAAGAGCAGAATCAAAGCTATTCTGTATTATAACAAAAAATGAACAATGCGGCTTCACATCTGCACCAAAAAACATCAAATAAGGGGGAAAAGGCATAAAAAAATGCAGCAAGTACGCAATAATCAGAGAAGATTGTTATTGTGTAGTTTGGTGCGGACATCTGCAGAAAACAAAAAAAAATACAGTATTTATTCAACATGTGAACACGGCCTTGCAGACACAAAAAAGCCAATGTCAAATAGTGAAGCTACATAAAGATGAGAAAGTGGAATGGACAGAAAATAAATCCATAGATCCCAAGTGAAAGAAGCACGACGCACAGATGACACCATGCCAGCCTCATCAAAAGTCACGCCGGATGAGGCAAGGTTAGTAGTGACGCATGAGCGTGTTCTCTTAACCCTCTCACAGAGCACGCTCAGGTGCTTCCTGAGTATTTTCGGCATCAATGCTCGAGCCGCCGCGGCTGCATGTGTCGCGGCTGTTAGACAGCTGTGACACATGCAGGGATTGTATGTTTGTTAAGCAATCCCTGCATGTGTCACAGCTGTCTAACAGCCCCAGCGGCCCGAGCATAGATACCGAGCACGCCGAAAATACTCGGGCAGCACCTGAGCATGCTTGGTGAAAGGGTAAACCGAGCACGCTCGTGCAACACTATAGGTAAGAGATTCGTGGCCTCCTATCCAGCGTCCCAAGAATTGATCCTCTCAGCTCTAGTTCCAACTGTCCCGGATACGGTGAACAGCCCCGTATAAATAAACTAGCTACTGTGAGCGAAATACGCTCTCTTCTACGCCTTCCGAACTCCAAATTAATAAGATTTGTTTTACGAGCGCTCGGGAAATCAATACAGCACAGCCTTGTATGGTGTACTAGAAAAGACTTCTGCTTTATTAGCACATGTGGCACTTTAAATAGGGTCAGAGACAAAGGAATAGTTCCCTCTGACCTATGAACCAATAGTAACCTTAAGGGAGTGAATAGTAATGTGAAACCTCACTACCCATCAGTGTTACCTGATGACCATTACATAAGAGTGAAAACAAAATGGATACCACAGAGAAACAAGATGGATTCTTTTGTCTCACACTACTGAATCCGTTCTACACCCGGGTGGCGAGCATCTTTATTGGTATATGGACTCCCATGCTGGTATGTGCTGCCCCCCTTCTGGTATTTGTGCTGCCCCCATCATCCTATACTGGGATGCATGGCACCACTCATCCCCATTGCTGGTATGCGTGGCCCCCCTTATCCCCCAATGCTGGTATGTGTGGCCCCCTCATCCCTATTCTGGTATATATGGAGCCCCTCATCCCCCAATCCTGGTATGTATGACGCCCCTCATCCCCCAATCCTGGTATGTATGGGGCCCCTCATCCCCCAATGCTGGTATGTGTGGCCCCCTCATCCCTATTCTGGTATGTATGGAGCCCCTCATCCCCCAATCCTGGTATGTATGACGCCCCTCATCCCCCAATCCTGGTATGCATGGTACCCCTCATCCCCCAATCCTGGTATGCATGGTACCCCTCATCCCCCAATCCTGGTATGCATGGCGTCCCTCATCCCCCAATCCTGGTATGCATGGCGTCCCTCACACCCCAATCCTGGTATGCATGGCGTCCCTCATCCCCCAATCCTGGTATGCATGGCGTCCCTCACCCCCCAATCCTGGTATGTGTGGCCCCCTCATCCCTTTCACGCTGCACACACATACAAAAAAATAAACACTTATACTCACCTTTCTTCCCTGTGCTCCAGCGCTGCTCTGTCCTGTTCTGCCGGGGGAGGAGTGCGGTGCCGGAGTACGCGCGTGCTGTCCGGCGCCACTTTGCTGAAGAGACACTGCAAATGTGTCTTCAGTAAAATGGCGCCGGATAGCGCTATGCGCATGCGCCGAAACGACGCCTCACTCCTGTCCCGGTCTCCGGCGAAAAGAGAGGCGCCGCGGCAACGCTCCTCCCGGTCAGGTAAGTACATAAGTATGGCGCCGGAGAACGCGGTATGCGTTCAGTGTCTAGGCATACCGCGATCTCCAGCGCCATACACTCCTCTTACCTGTAACGGCTCCATGCGTTCTTCTGTCTAGAGCCAGACTACGCGTCGCACATGCGCAGTCTATCGAGGCTTCAGACAGAGGGACGCTTAGCTGATTATATTATAGATATAATTATAACACTGTTTATCAATGTACTATATTTTGTTGCTGTGGTGCTCTTTCAGTCATATCTTGATTTATTTTTTTATCTGCAGCATGTGGTCAGAAGAGCGGCAGGCACTATCTAGTACCGTCCTCCCGTGTGGTCTGAAGCACGGCAGGCACAATCTAGTACCGTCCTCTCGTGTGGTCTGAAGCACGGCAGGCACTATCTAGTACCGTCCTCCCGTGTGGTCTGAAGCACGGCAGGCACTATCTAGTACCGTCCTCCCGTGTGGTCTGAAGCACGGCAGGCACTATCTAGTACCGTCCTCCCGTGTGGTCTGAAGCACGGCAGGCACTATCTAGCACCGTCCTCCCGTGTGGTCTGAAGCACGGCAGGCACTATCTAGTACCGTCCTCCCGTGTGGTCTGAAGCACGGCAGGCACTATCTAGTACCGTCCTCCCGTGTGGTCTGAAGCACGGCAGGCACTATCTAGTACCGTCCTCCCGTGTGGTCTGAAGCACGGCAGGCACTATCTAGTACCGTCCGACTGTGCACATGCGGAAATTTCCGCTGCGGATTATCATTGCGGAAAAAAACGCAGCACTACCAATTATTTTGCGGAAGTGCTGCATTTTCGCCGCCATTGACTTGCATTAGATCGCATGGATTACGCATCACTCTATATGTAGATGCGCATTCCATGCGTTCTAGTGTGCGGATGGTACCCAGGTCTAGAGAGGAGAAGAATAAAATAAAAAATAAATATATACTTACCTTCTGGCGGCCACCCGCTGCACTCCTCCTCTCATGCCGGCAGTTCGCGATTTACTGAAGGACCTGCGCTGACGTTATAGTCATGTGACAGGTCACGCGACGCTGACGTCGGCAGGTCCTTCAGTGTATCGTTGCTGGCAAGGGAGAACGGAGGGAAAGCAGGACACCGGGGGTCATCAGAGGGTAAGTATATATTTATTTTTTACCATTCTTTCGGTCACACTATATAAATCCATGCCGGTTACATGGATTTATTTAGTGTGACCAAGTTGTCAAACACTTTCCAAGTGATGCTAAAATCACTTGGAAAGCGCTTGACAACCCGCATGCGGAAATGCAAGTGAATAATGCTTCACTTCCGCTTGTCCCTGGCAGCAAAACGCATGCACAATCCGCATGTACAGTCCGCATTGTGATGCAGCAGGCATCCCTTTAATGGTTCAGTGTGTGTTTTGACGGATCACGTACCTCCCTCAGCTGACTGGTCACATGACTGTGACATCACACAGGTCCTTTTGCACAACAGAAGGTCTGGACACGTGACTGTGAGATAAGCACAGGTCCTGTGGCTGTTTCTATAGGATATAAAAACCCTGGTAATTTGAGACAGAAGTGTGCAGGGGTGTGATAGGTGTGAGGCCTGAGGCCTGTGGCCTGTTACCCGTGTGTGTGGTGCCTGGTGAGGCCTGATGAAGCTTGGTGGACTCCTGGAGGGAGAAGCCTGGATCCTTGTGTGTGTAAGTGATGCCAGTAAGCCTTGGAGAGCCAGAGGCTTTGGAGGATAAGCGTCCTGGAGGGCAGAGCCTGGATCTGTGTGTGAGAGAGATGCCAGTGGCCTTGGACGGGATAAGGGCTGGAGACCACGTGTGGTAAGCTGTAGAGCCACAGTGGTGGTGGAACCAAATGGACTGAAGCAGCTAAAACCTGACAAAGGTAATACACTTTGTTATATGGACATTGCTATAGTATTACCTTGCTGAAGGCTGTATCTGGAGCCAAGTGGGCCTGTCTGCCACTTGGGCTCGTGGACATTATATGTGTGAACTGCGGTTTATGAAGTATAATAAACTGCTGAAGTGTGAAAACCGGAAAGACATTGCTGGTGTGCATTAATTGACGCGCTGCAGCGAGTATTCCCCAGGATGATGACTAGCGCTGCCTTACAGCATGCACAATCCGCATGTGCAATCCGCATGCATTTTTTTCTGCCAGGGCGATGCAGAAACGCTCAGGAAAAAATCCTGAGCATTTCTGCATCGTGGGCACACAGCCTAAAGCAGGTTTTCATCTATGCAGCTTGTACAAGTGAACTTCATTGTTTGAAAAGTGGGTTACCTGTCTAAGCCATGTTATTATAGTACCTTTTATATGGTTTACACAGGTGCATCATGGGCTTTTCCTGCCCTATGAGTAAAATGAAAGGCTAAAATACAATGTGGAAACTTAATCAGAGAAATGTTTTATTTACATTCAGAACAGGTTTAAAAGAAACAAAATAACCATTACCACAGAAATCTCAAACGTTTAATTGTAGAAATATTATAGAAATAACATTTTACCATTATGTATAGAAATAATTCTAATTTTATAAAAGTGCATTTATGGGAGGATTGTGGGTAAGGTCTTTGGCTTTGCCCCGACCCCTCGGCCTGCCTCCGGTGTCTGATGTCTCAGCGTCCTGGAACTGAGATCATGATGCTGCTTTGGATAGCAAATCAATAGCCTTGAAAAACCCAGGAATAAGGGAAGGGGGTCTTTGGGGAAAGTGGTCTCGAAAACAAGGCAGCGTGGAAAAATCTATTTTGTGGCTGTAGTCGACAACGTCTCAGACCCAAGCGTTGTTGACTACCAAGAGCCACTCATGCTGGAACCAAAGGAGACGGCCGCCCACCCCAAGAAACATCCCAGGTGGGAATCTTCTAGATCCGGGCCTGGCAGACCAGCGCTGGTGGGTTCGTTGATGCCAGGAGGGGGCTAGCCTAAAGGAAGGTCTCTTCTTTTCCTGGTGGGCCGGAGTGTTGTCCTTTTGGTTGCTTTTCCACACTGAAAATTTCCGAAAGGACCAAAACTGGACTGTGCATCTCTTGGGAGGAGGGCATTTGGCCCTCTGTTGCGGAAACAAAATACTCTTACCCCCCATGGCATTAGAGATCATCTTATCTAGCTATTCGAAAAGGCAGGAGCCGTGGAAGGTGAGGCTGGTGGACTTTTTGGAAGCTGAATACACGTTCCATGATTTCAGCTATGAGGCCATGGGGATGGTGATGTTGCCGGCTGCCAGGGCTGAATAGGGGGCTGCAGGGGGGTGGGCACACTCTCCTTATGGGGTCTCTGGGGGGATATAATGTTTGCAGGGGGCCATCTGCTGGGATGCCCCCCCCCACAAGCGTGCCTCATCTGTCCCCCCCACAAGCGTGCATCATCTGTCCCCCCCACAAGCGTGCATCATCTGCGCCCCCCACAAGCGTGCATCATCAAGCCCGCAGCATCCCCCCCAGAATACCTCCAGAGCCCGCAGCATGCCCTCAGCATGCCCCCACCAGAGCCATAGACATGCCACCACAGCCCGCAGCATCCCCCCAGAGCCCCCACACGCGTGCATCATCAGCCCCCCCCCCAGAGCCCCCACAAGCCCCCAGCGTCCCCACAAGCCCGCAGCATTCCTCCAGAGCCACCACCACCCCGCAGCATGCCCACACAGCCCCCACCAGAGCAATAGACATGCCACCACAGCCTGCAGCATGCCCCCAGCATCCCCACCAGCCTGCAGCATCCCTCCAGAGCCCCCACAAGCCCGCAGCATCCCTCCAGAGCCACCACCAGCCCATAGCATGCCCATAGAGCCCCCACCAGAGCCATAGACATGCCACCACAGCCCGCAGCATGCCCCCAGCATCACCACCAGCCCGCAGCATCCCTCCAGAGCCACCACCAGCCCCCACCAGCCCGCAGCATGCCCCCACAAGCCCGCAGCATTCCTCCAGAGCCACCACCAGCCCGTAGCATGCCCATGGAGCTCCCAGAGCCCCCCCAAGCGTGCATCATCTGCCCCCCCAAGCGTGCATCATCTGCCCCCCCCAAGCGTGCATCATCTGCCCCCCCAAAGCGTGCATCATCTGCCCCCCCAAGCGTGCATCATCTGCCCCCCCCAAGCGTGCATCATCTGCCCCCCCCAAGCGTGCATCATCTGCCCCCCCAAGCGTGCATCATCTGCCCCCCCCCCAAGCGTGCATCATCTGCCCCCCCCCCAAGCGTGCATCATCTGCCCCCCCCCAAGCGTGCATCATCTGCCCCCCCCCAAGCGTGCATCATCTGCCCCCCCCCAAGCGTGCATCATCTGCCCCCCCCCAAGCGTGCATCATCTGCCCCCCCCCAAGCGTGCATCATCTGCCCCCCCCAAGCGTGCATCATCTGCCCCCCCCAAGCGTGCATCATCTGCCCCCCCCCCAAGCGTGCATCATCTGCCCCCCCCCCAAGCGTGCATCATCTGCCCCCCCCCAAGCGTGCATCATCTGCCCCCCCCCCAAGCGTGCATCATCTGCCCCCCCCCCAAGCGTGCATCATCTGCCCCCCCCCAAGCGTGCATCATCTGCCCCCCCCCAAGCGTGCATCATCTGCCCCCCCCCAAGCGTGCATCATCTGCCCCCCCCAAGCGTGCATCATCTGCCCCCCCCCAAGCGTGCATCATCTGCCCCCCCCCCCCAGCGTGCATCATCTGCCCCCCCCCACAAGCGTGCATCATCTGCCCCCCCCACAAGCGTGCATCATCTGCCCCCCCCCACAAGCGTGCATCATCTGCCCCCCCCCACAAGCGTGCATCATCTGCCCCCCCCCACAAGCGTGCATCATCTGCCCCCCCCCACAAGCGTGCATCATCTGCCCCCCCCCCACAAGCGTGCATCATCTGCCCCCCCCACAAGCGTGCATCATCTGCCCCCCCCCACAAGCGTGCATCATCTGCCCCCCCCCACAAGCGTGCATCATCTGCCCCCCCCCCACAAGCGTGCATCATCCGCCCCCCCCCACAAGCGTGCATCATCCGCCCCCCCCCACAAGCGTGCATCATCCGCCCCCCCCCACAAGCGTGCATCATCCGCCCCCCCCCCACAAGCGTGCATCATCCGCCCCCCCCCACAAGCGTGCATCATCCGCCCCCCCCCACAAGCGTGCATCATCCGCCCCCCCCCCACAAGCGTGCATCATCCGCCCACCCCCACAAGCGTGCATCATCCGCCCACCCCCACAAGCGTGCATCACAAAGCCCGCAGCATCCCCCCCAGAATACCTCCAGAGCCCGCAGCATGCCCTCAGCATCCTCACAGAGAACTCAGAGCCCGCAGCATGCACCCAGAGCCCCCACAAGCCTGCAGCTTCCCTCCAGAGCAACCACCAGCCCGCAGCATGCCCCCACCAGAGCCATAGACATGCCACCACAGCCCGCAGCATCCCCCCAGAGCCCCCACACGTGTGCATCATCCCCCCCCCAGAGCCCCCACACGTGTGCATCATCCCCCCCCCAGAGCCCCCACACGCGTGCATCATCCGCCCCCCCCAAGCGTGCATCATCCGCCCCCCCCCCAAGCGTGCATCATCCGCCCCCCCCAAGCGTGCATCATCCGCCCCCCCCAAGCGTGCATCATCCGCCCCCCCCAAGCGTGCATCATCCGCCCCCCCCCCAAGCGTGCATCATCCGCCCCCCCCCCAAGCGTGCATCATCCGCCCCCCCCCCAAGCGTGCATCATCCGCCCCCCCCCCAAGCGTGCATCATCCGCCCCCCCCCAAGCGTGCATCATCCGCCCCCCCCCCAAGCGTGCATCATCCGCCCCCCCCCAAGCGTGCATCATCCACCCCCCCCCCCAAGCGTGCATCATCCACCCCCCCCCCCAAGCGTGCATCATCCACCACCCCCCCAAGCGTGCATCATCCGCCCCCCCAAGCGTGCATCATCCGCCCACCCCCACAAGCGTGCATCACCAAGCCCGCAGCATCCCCCCCGAGCTCGCAGCATGCCCTCAGCATCCCCACAAAGCCCGCAGCATGCACCCAGGGCCCCCACAAGCCTGCAGCTTCCCTCCAGAGCAACCACCAGCCCGCAGCATGCCCCCACCAGAGCCATAGACATGCCACCACAGCCCGCAGCATCGCCACAGAGCCCCCACACGGGTGCATCATCCCCCCCAGATTACCTCCAAAGCCCACAGCATGCTCCCACAGAACCCGCACCAGCCCCATAGAGCACCCACGAGCCCGCAGCATGCCCCCAGAGCCACGAGCCCACAGCATGCCCCCACCATCCCCCACAGACCCGCAGCATCCCCCCCAGAGCCACCACGAGCCCGCAGCATCCCTCGAGCCCCCGCTGTGTATAGATGGCTACGTGCGCCGCCCGCTGAGTATAGATGGTGCCGTGCGGCCCCCCGCTGAGTATAGATGTCGCCGTGCGGCCTCCTGCTGTGTATAGATGGCTACGTGCGGCCTCCCGCTGAGTATAGATGGCGCTGTGCAGCCTCCTGCTGTCTCTGGGGGGAGCGCCGTGCGGCATCTATACTCAGCAGGAGGCCGCACGTAGCCATCTATACACGTATACTCAGCAGGAGGCCGCACGTAGCCATCTATACACGTATACTCAGCAGGAGGCCGCACGTACCCATCTATACGGCGCCATCTATACACAGCGGGAGGCCGCACGGCGCCATCTATACACAGCGGGAGGCCGCACGGCGCCATCTATACACAGCGGGAGTCTCAGTGCTTTGCAAGAGCAGTCAATAAATTCTGCTTGACTAATTCTGAGCACCATAAAGTCTGGTTCGCTTCTAACCTGCTGTCTTCATTTTCAGCTTGCTGAATTCTAACTCATTTACTGTCATTCGAGACGATGCCTTTGCTGGTCTCTTTCACCTTGAATACCTGTAAGTGCTCCACTTAATGTCATATTTTTGATTCTGTTCTTCTTCATCTTTTGGCATGTGCAATTGTATGAGCAAGTATTCATATGAATTTATGACCTACTTAAACCTTCGAGGACCTTAAATTTTATTCAATCAAATTTTTTTCCAGTTTAAAACTATGGGACATATATGTGCCTTGGTCCTCAAAGGGTTTTTAAAGGGGCTGCAAACATAAATACGAAAAAAATAATTCAATTAGTGCTTTTTGTGTTCATTTAATTTTTATTTGAAGTCCCTTTTTTTATATACCTTGAAATTAAGCCCTACCCCATGGAATGAAGCCCTACCTACATGACATCTGAGAGCTACATGGATCTCCCAGAGCCCCCACACGCGTGCCTCATCCCCCCCCCCCCCCCAAGCGTGCATCATCAAGCACCCAGAGCCCCCACAAGCCTGCAGCATCCCTCCAGAGCAACCACCAGCCCGCAGCATACCCCCCACCAGAGCCATAGACATGCCACCCCAGCCCGCAGCATCCCCCACACAGCCCCCACACGGGTGCATCATCCCCCTAGATTACCTCCAGAGCCCGCAGCATGCTCCCACAGAACCCGGACCAGCCCCATAGAGCACCCACGAGCCCGCAGCATGCCCCACCATCCCCCACAGACAAGCAGTATCCCCCCAGTGCCACCACGAGCCCGCAGCATCCCTCCAGAGCCCCCACCAGCCCGTAGCATGCCCACAGAGCCCCCACCAGAGCCATAGACATTCCACCACAGCCCGCAGCATCCCCACAGAGCTCCCAGAGCCCCCACACGTGTGCATCACCAGCCCGCAGCATGCCCCCAGCGTCCCCACAAGCCCGCAGCATTCCTCTAGAGCCACCACCAGCCTGCCAACACAGCCCCCACCAGAGTAATAGACATGCCACCACAGCCCGCAGCATGCCCCCAGCGTCCCCACCAGCCCGCAGCATGCCACCAGCATCCCCACCAGCCCGCAGCATCCCCCCAGAGCCACCACCAGCCAGCAGCATCCCTCCAGAGCCCCCACCAGAGCCATAGACATGCCACCACAGCGCCCCCACGTGCGTGCATCATCAGCCCCCCCCGAGCCCCCACCAGCCAGCAGCATCCCCCCCAGAGCCCCCACACGCGTGCATCATCAGGCCCCCACCAGCCCGCAGCATGCCCCGTGTCCCCACAAGCCCGCAGCATTCCTCCAGAGCCACCACCAGCCCGCAGCATGCCCACACAGCCCCCACCAGAGCAATAGACATGCCACCACAGCCTGCAGTATCCCCACAGAGCTCCCACATGCGTGTATCATCAGCATCCCTCCAGAGCCCCCACCAGCCAGCAGCATCCCTCCAGAGCCCCCACCAGCCAGCAGCATCCCTCCAGAGCCACCACCAGCCCGTAGCATGCCCAGAGCCCCCACCAGAGTCATAGACATGCCACCACATCCTGCAGTATCCCCACAGAGCTCCCACATGCGTGCATCATCAGCCCCCCCCCCAGAGCCCCCACCGGCCCACAGCATCCCTCTAGAGCCCCCACAAGCCAGCAGCATGCCCCCAGCATCCCCACAGAGCCCGTAGCATGCCCACAGAGCCCCCACCAGAGCCATAGACATGCCACCACAGCCCGCAGCATCCCCCCAGAGCCCCCACACGGGTGCATCATCCGACACCCCCCCCCCCCCGCCAGAGCCCCCACACGGGTGCATCATCCCCCTAGATTACCTCCAGAGCCCGCAGCATGCTCCCACAGAACCCGGACCAGCCCCATAGAGCACCCACGAGCCCGCAGCATGCCCCACCATCCCCCACAGACTAGCAGCATCCCCCCAGAGCCACCACCAGCCCGTAGCATGCCCACAGAGCCCCCACCAGAGCCATAGACATTCCACCACAGCCCGCAGCATCCCCACAGAGCTCCCAGAGCCCCCACACATGTGCATCATCAGCCCCTCCCAGAGCCCCCACCAGCCCCCAGCATCCCCACAAGCCCGCAGCATTCCTCCAGAGCCACCACCAGCCCGCAGCATGCCCACACAGCCCCCACCAGAGCAATAGACATGCCACCACAGCCCGCAGCATGCCCCCAGCATCCCCACCAGCCCGCAGCATCCCTCCAGAGCCACCACGAGCTCGCAGCATCCCTCCAGAGCCCCCACCAGCCAGCAGCATCCCTCCAGAGCCACCACCAGCCCGTAGCATGCCCAGAGCCCCCACCAGAGCCATAGACATGCCACCACAGCCCGCAGTATCCCCACAGAGCTCCCACATGCGTGCATCATCAGCCCCCCCCCCAGAGCCACCACCGGCCCACAGCATCCCTCCAGAGCCACCACGAGCTCGCAGCATCCCTCCAGAGCCCCCACCAGCCAGCAGCATCCCTCCAGAGCCACCACCAGCCCGTAGCATGCCCAGAGCCCCCACCAGAGCCATAGACATGCCACCACAGCCCGCAGTATCCCCAGAGCTCCCACATGCGTGCATCATCAGCCCCCCCCCCCAGAGCCCCCACCGGCCCACAGCATCCCTCCAGAGCCCCCACAAGCCAGCAGCATGCCCCCAGCGTCCCCACAGAGCCCGCAGCATTCCTCCAGAGCCGCCCCCACACGCGTGCATCATCATCACACACACACATCATCCATCAATCATCCCCCCAGAATACCCAGAACATGCCCCCACCAGCCCCACAGACCACCCAAAGCCCGCAGCATCCCCTCAGAGCCCAGCACTGACCTCCTCCTGAAGCTTCACCGTATCACTTTCTGCATGAATCTATGGCGTCTGGTGCTAAACACGCCCATAATGCAGTCAGGACACGCCCATGGAATCGACGTCCTACCTGGAAGGAGCCCATACATTCTAGCGTTTACCAGGGAGGAGGCTGCAGAGCGAGTGGTTGGTGGTGAGGCTGCTGAGTATTGGGGAGACATGGCGGATGACTGCGCACCCCACACTGAGCTCCCGGGGGGGCAGCCTCAGTCCTGGGGGGGCACCCTGGCTTCCTGTGGATGTGGTTAGTCCCCTGCACTATAGAGAGCGGCTCATAGACTGCTGTAGAGCAGCAATGGTCGGTGACGGGTCAGAGCCGGGGATTACAGGGAGCCGCAGCCTCTCACCTGTCAGCAGTTGGACTATAAACCAGGTTTCCAGTCACTGACAGTATGGCTGGAGCTGCGCCCATTATGCACTGTTAGAACTTGGCGATGTCTGCCATGTTTGGAGGTTCCTGGATTCTGTATTTTTCTGCACAGGGTTTGTCCCACGAGAAAAAGTAACACAGAGCGCCAGTCCTGGCCACAGGTTGTGTCTGGTACTACAGCTCCGGTCTAGTGATGTGACAGGTGCTGTAATGCCACACACAGTCTGTGCCCAGGGGTGGCGCTGTAATCCAACAGCTCTGGCTTTCTACTCTGGGACAACTTCTGTAAGGCTGAATTCACACATCTGTGCTCCACGGAGCGAGCTCAGATCTGACAACCGCTGGGTCACCAGTGCTGATCTGTGATTACCTCCTAGGAATAGATGAGGCACTGATCAGGTCCGGAGAGCCGGGCCGGGTCCTCCGATCCCACCACGGATGTGTGAATTCCTCCTTAAGTTAATATCTTAGTGTTAGAGTTCTCCTTTTAGAATTTGTGTTCACATGAGAGTAATTTATTATAGTTTATTGTGTAACTTTCGAAAAACGTATCGATTACTAATCCTGAGTTACAGCCAGTGATAATCTAGAGCTGCGTTCAGAGATCTGCAGGCTTCTGAGCTGAAATCTCCCAGCAGTCCTTGCTGAGATCACTATTGTTAGCGTTGCAATGTTAAGGCAGGTGCAGATAGCAGTGTTTTCGGTCGGAGTGCGACCTGACAAAACATTGAATCGCACTGTGACTAGTGTTTGTCCAAGGAGAAAAATCGGACATGTGCACGGCCCGATAGACAGTCTGTCCGAGGACAAAAATCACTATGCTTGAGTTTCATCTAATATTCGGATCACGCTCGGCCATACAAGTTAATGAGTTCTTGGAAAAGATCGCACTGCACTCAGATGACATCTGAGTGCAGTCCCATTTTTCACGGATTGACGGAGCGAAGAAGATGGAGAATTTTTTTTGACCTATGTCTTGTATCTTGTTTTGTGTCACTTTATGTACAGTTCTGGCCAAAAGTCTTGTGACTGATAGAAATTTTGGTGTTCACTTCAGTGTTTTTAGATCTTTTAGTCAGATGTTTCTGTGGTTACTGTAGTACAATTATCAGCATTTTATAAGTTTTACACTTTTATTGACAAATACATCAAGTTTATGGAAAGATTCAATATTCACAGTGTTGACCCTTATTTTTCAAGACTCGTTCCCTTCGCCTTGGCAGCTGGATATCGGCTGCTGGGCCAAATCCTGACTGACGACGGACAATTTTTGTCTAATCAGTGCTAGGAGCTCACTACATACATTTCTGTTTGTTCACCCGCTTTTTGAGGAGTGACCACAATCTAATTGAGATCTGGAGAGTTTACTGGCCATGAACCCAAAATGTCAATGTTACCCAGACACTTAGTTGTCACTTTTGCCTTGTGACATATTCTCCGTCATGCTGGTATATGCATTGTTAATCACCAAAAATGCTCCTGCAGTGTTCTTAGGCAAAATTGTGAGTGAGCTCACTCCCTTTTGATGATGGATAATTCCACACATGACTCGTCTCGGGTGCTTTACTGTTGGCATAACACAGGACTCAAAGTAGCGCTCAGCTTTTCTTCTATGGACATTCATTCTTCCATATGTCTCTAACAGTTTGAAGGGGGCCTTCATCAGGGAAATAACTTTACCCCAGTCCTCTGTAATCCAATCACTGTAGTTTACTGCATTTTATAATCCTGTTCTTCATCTTTTTCATGGAGAAAAGTGGTTTCTTTGCTGCCCTACTTGACACCAGCACAGCCTCCAAAATCCTTCTCCTCACGGTGTGTACAGATGCACTGACGCCTGCCTGCTGCCATTCTTGAGCAAGCTCTGCACTGATGTTGAACCAATTCCATAGCTGAATCCTATGTAGGAGATGATACAGGGACTTGCTGGACTTTCTTCGGAGTCATGAAGTCTTCACAGCAAATTAACCTCCCCCTATTAAGTTATTATTTATTATAGTGGCATTTATTACATGGAGCTTTACATGTGAAAAGGAATATACATAGCAAAAGACAAGTACAATAATCTTGAACAAAAGCGAATCACCGACTGGTACAGGAGGAGCGAGGACCCTGCCCGCGAGGGCTTACAGTCTACAATGAATGGGTGAGGATACAGTAGGTGAGGGTAGAGCTGGTCGTGCAGTGGTATGATGGAGCGGTGGTTACTGCAGATTGTAGGCTTGTCAGAAGAGGTGGATCTTCAGCTTCCTTTTGAAGGTTTCCACGGTTGGCAACAGTCTGATATATTGGGGTAGAGTTCTAGAGTAGGGGGATGCATGGGAGAAATCTTACGTGCAATTGTGGGAAGAGGAGATAAGAGGGGAGTAGAGAAGGAGATCTTGTGAGGATTGGAGGTTGCGTGCAGGCCAGTACCGGGACACTAAGTCACAGTTATATGGAGGAGACAGGTTGTGGATGGCTTGGTATGTCATGGTTAGGGTTTTCAACTGGAGTCTCTGGATAATGGGGAGCCAGCGAAGGGATTGACAGAGGGGAGAGGCCAGGGAATAGCGGGGGGGACAGGTGGATTAGTCGGGCAGCAGAGTACAGTTATCTGACAGGAGAAAACAAACTCCTTTGCCATGCTTGCCGATAAGGCGAGGGGTGTGGGAAAGGTGGAATCCAACGTATGAAAGTGCAGCTGGAGAGGCCATGTCAGAGGGGGTGAGTCAGGTACCATTGATGCCAAGGAAGGAAAGTTTGTTAGTAATGAAAAGGTCATGGATGTAGGAAAGTTTGTTGCAGATGGAGAGAGCGTTCCATAGAGCTCCTGTTAGTGGGATTGGGGAAGCGGAGGATGGGCAATGGGTATAGGGTTAGAAAGGTTGTGGAAATTTGATAGATTGTGGATGAGAGGTAGAAGTGACTGTGGGGATGTGGTGAGGAGGGCCATGATTTGGAGAGATATCGCCAGCTGTGAGGAGCAGCAGGAGAGAGCGTGAGGTGGCTGTATGTGTTTGGAGACAGAGGATTGTATGTTGAGGAACAGATCTGAGGAGGAGGTGAGATGGAGGGAGAGATGACCAGTTCATTACTAGGTGTAGGGATGAGAAGGGTTAGTAGAACGTGTAGGACTATAGGGGTGAGAGTGAAAACAAAGAGAAACATTTTTTACTCTGGCTGTGCAGTTACCTTCTGGTTCAATTCTGGTCTAACTCAGTGCAGCACACTGTAAGGTGGCTGCCAGACAGGTCGTGGATGGGAGGTATGTGTCCCCGAAGTACCAAACTTCGGTGATGTAGGACATGGAGAAGCAGGCTCCAGAACACATAGTGCTGGGAGGGAGTTAATGGGCCCGGATTAAAGGGCCGGGTTTCAAGAGCAGCTGAAAGAGTTGGGGGGAAACAGCTGCTCACTCACCTCCAGTCCAGGTCTTGGAAGGCCTGATTTAAGACAGCTGCGCCTGTCTCAATGGTGCTGTGTGTTGTGCAAGGTGAGCAAACCTTGCATGTGCTGCTCAGTCTGCTGGAGGCAGAGAAAAGCACTACATTTAAACGGCTGATGCCGTGCTGTATGGACTGGTTATTTTTAGTTTTGTTCTGTTATAGCAGTGTTTCCCAAACCCCATCCTCACGGACCCCCATAGGTCATGTTTTCAGAATCTCCTTAGTATTACACAGGTGAGAGAATTCCTGATGCCTTGATGATACTTCAATCACCTGTGTAATACTAAGGAGATCCTGAAAATACGACCTGTGGGGTCTGTGAGGATGGGGTTTGGGAAACACTGCGTTATACCTTTTGTGTATCTATTGTATGGTGGCAGAAGGTGCCAAGCCCCCCCTGCTTTGGGCAGAGGGGGGGTATGTAAGATTGCTGCTGGACAGGTCGTGGACGGGAGGTATGTGTCCCCGAAGTGCCAAGCTTTGGTGATGTAGGACCTGGAGAAGCAGGCTCCAGCACACATAGTGTAGGGAGTTAGTGGGCCCGGATTGAAGGGCCGAGTTTTACGAGCAGCTGAAAGAGCTGTTATGTTTTGTTTTCCTGGTTGGTTTATGGACATTTAATAAACCACCAGTTTGTTTTGGAACCTGCGCCTACCCAAGAGCTGATCCATCACAGCACGTATATGATGCACCGCAGACTAAATTCTTAATGACCCGATAAATGGTTGATCTAGGGGCAATCTTACAAGCAGCAATGTCCTTGCCTGCAAAGCAATGATGACTGCACATGTTTTCTTGAAGGTAATCAGAAGACAATGATTTGAAGCACCAGCCTGCTCTTGTAATTCAGTAAGCATGACTGTGGAAACGGGGGTTTTGTGGTTAAGTAATTTCCTTGGGGAAAAAAAAAAATGCATATTAACAATTCATCTGATCATTCTTCATAACAATCTACAGTTAATGCAAATTGACACTATAAAAACTGAAGCAGCAAACTTTATGAAAGCCAGAATGTGTTTCAGTCTCCAAACTTGACGACTGTGTATTATTGTGTTACCTCTTTTGTATATTATTGTGTCACCTCTTATCTTGTGTATCGCTTCTCTCTTCAGTTTGTTAGCCACATTCTGCCAGGCGAGAGCTTGTGGGTACAATCATGCGGCTGGTGATTCTTGATGACTATTCCCTGGCCAGCAAATGGGCAGCAAAATACATAAGTACTCGCATCGCCCAGTTCAATCCTGGACCTGACCATTACTTCACACTTGGGCTACCCACAGGTAATGTGCCTTTTATCTATCTTTATCCAGTTTTCCACGAGTTGGTTCAAGCATTTTAGTTGTGGATTGAACTATTTTTGCACATGTGAATTATGAGAAGTCCTCACGAGTAAGTCAGATGTGTACGGCAAAGCTTCATAGAGGAGGGAGACTCCAAGTTCACCGCTGAACATCTGCTCTCTCCATGTTTCGTTGCGATCTACCAGTGTCTCCGTAAGATTTGGCCATTCTCTACTGTTATATGCAAGAGTTTGCCAGTTTTCCAAAGGAACAAGGAGATTGAGTAGCTCAACAGCCTCTTGCCACTGATCGGCAAACAAATTTGGAGAAAATAATTGGACAAAGCCTGAAGGACGCTGTAATGCAGGGCTGTGTTCTGGGGGATCGATTAAGACATAAGAAGCATGATCTGTGCTGAACAGTATGGATGGTAATCCAAAGCCTCCATAACCAAGCTTGGCATGGAAGACACTCGGGAAATAGGAGTGTGAGTTGGGGGTCTCCCAGTGGTAATACAGTTGGAATCACTGCCTTATTAATACAACTGGGAACTGTTTTGATTTCAATTAACATTAAAGGGGTTGTCCGTACCCTACACTGATTTAATCCTAAATCTCTATTTAATTTAATAATCTACCGTATTTTTCGGACTATAAGATGCACTTTTTTTCCTCCAAAATTTTGGAGGAAAATGGGGGGTGCGTCTTATAGTCCGAATGGGGGGGGGGGTATATGTGTATAATAAATATATATGCTATTGAACCCGTTCTACGCCCGGGTGGCGAGCATTTTTATTGGTATATGGTCTCCCATGTTGGTATGTGCTGCCCCCCTCCTGGTATTTGTGCTGCCCCCACCATCCTATCCTGGAATGCGTGGCTCCCCTCATCCCCAATCCTGGTATGCGTGGCTCCCCTCATCCCCAATCCTGGTATGCGTGGCTCCCCTCATCCCCAATCCTGGTATGCGTGGCACCTTTCATCCCCAATCCTGGTATGCGTGGCTCCCCTCATCCCCAATGCCATTATGCGTGGCTCCCCTCATCCCCAATCCCGGTATGCGTGGCTCCCCTCATCCCCAATCCCGGTATGCGTGGCTCCCCTCATCCCCAATGCCAGTATGCGTGGCTCCCCTAATCCCCCCACTATACACACATCCCCAAAAAAATAAACAGTTATACTCACCTTTCTTCTCTGTACTCCAGCGCTGCAGCGTCCTGTTCTGCCGGTGGCCGGGGGAGGAGTGCGGCGACAGAGCACAGCGCCGTCCGGCGCCAATTTGCTGAAGACACACTGTAAATGTGTCTTCATAAAAATGGCGCCGGATAGTTCTATGCGCACGCGCCGATCCGATGTCTCACTCCGCCCCCGGTCTCCGCTGAAGAGAGGCGCCGCGGCAACGCTCCTCCCGGTCAGGTAAGTATGGCGCCGGAGATCGCAGTGTGCGTTCAGTGCCTACACACACCGCGATCTCCGACGCCATACACCTCTTACCTGTAACGGCTGGATGCGGTCTTCTGTCTGGAGCCAGACTATGCGTCACGCATGCGCAGTCTATCGAGGCTTTGGACCGAGACCCGCATCCCCGGTTATATTATAGATGTGGGGTGTGAGGGGAGTGGTAGCTGTGGAGGAGCGGGGCACAGGAGGCAGCGGTGCAGCCTACACTGTCCCTGCTGCTAAAGAAAATGAATATTCACTGCTCCTTAATAGCAGCACACAGTGTAGCCGCGCTGCGGCTCCTGCTGCTGCCGGAATCGCCTGTGCCCGCTGTTAAAGGGCATGAATATTCAACCTCTCTCCACGCCCATGGGCGTGGGGAGGGGGTGAATATTCATGCCTTTTAATAAGCGGGCACACGCTATAGCCCGGCAGCAGCAGGAGCCGCAGCGCGGCCAAGCTGTGTGCCGGCTATGAAGGAGAGTGAAGTCACTGCTCCCCGCGCACACAGACCCGGCGTGGGGAGCAGTGACTTCCGGCAGCTGATCTCTCCATGTGAGCCGCGCATGGCCGTGACGTGCGGCTCACATGGAGAGATCAGTGCGGGCGGACAGGAGGAGAGAGAAGAAAGGTGAGTATAAGTTTTTGTTTGTTTGTTTGTTTTTTTTTTTTTTTAGTGCAGTCTGATGGGGATTAGGGGGACCATGCATATTAGGGTATGGATGAGGGGGCCATACAAAACAGGATAAAGATGAGAGGGCCATACATACCTGGACGGGGATGAGGGGTGCCGTGCGTACCTGGACGGGGATGATTGCCACCGTGCGTACCTGGACGGGGATGATGGCCACGTATAAAAGGAAGGGGGTTGGGCATATATGCCAGGATAGGGGATATTGTCAGAATTGGGTATTACCCCTATACCAGTGTCAGCAGAAGACCCCCTCCTCCTTAAAAGTGCATCATGAACAATTTTTTTGCTTAATTTTTTTTTTTATTTTCCTTCTCTAAAACCTAGGTGCGTCTTATGGTCCGGTGCGTCTTATAGTCCGAAAAATACGGTAATTGCTTTTCTAATATACTTTAATTAAAAGTTAATCTAAATTTATCTAACTGGGGTGTGTTTGTATGTGTGTATAGATTTGTTTTTTTTACCAACTTCCTGTTTGATAACATTTTGTTTGAAAATCCCCAGTGCATCCTGGGATATGAAGACGGACGTGATCAGGAGCAGAGGCTGCGGTCCCTGCTGCTGCCTCTTTCCCCACCCTGAATGAAGCGTCATCAGTGATGCCTGTTTCAGGGGATGGGCTAGTCCCTGCTACTCTGCGCATGTGTCGGTTGTCAATTCTAACTCTCAGTTGCTCAGCAGGATCTTGTCACTGTGCAATATTCTTTTTAATGTGCAGCGTCAGGGATTCCTCAGAGACGACACCGGGGAGATCACGCAATATCTCACCCCGCCATCACGGTGTCACGGATTTCGTCCGGAATCGCGAGCACACGATCCAGATTACTCGACAGTTCAGCAGTTTTTGGGGATTGCGAATCTCAAGAATGCTACCTCCCGGAAGCTAAAATACGATAAATGAGGGGCCCGGTGAAGAAAGCCATAGCAAATTCGGTCATGTCCCTTGGAGGTGCAATGTACCTGTTGGGTACCCTGATATCGTGGGTTCTGTGAGCACAATACCATTCCAGGGTTTTACAGTGGGATCTGCTACATAATGAAGTTTCTCTTAAGGGGCACTTGGAAGGGAAGATGTCCTTATCACCCTGGTCAGTAAAATCTTTATAGAGGTTAGGCTCATCCTGCCACCAATCTCGAGGGGTTCCCTGGGTACTTGGGGTCACTAGCACAATTACCACAGATGCAAGTCCCAGAGGGTGGGGAGCCCAGCGGACCTGGTCAGATATCGAAAAGGGTCTCTCCTCCAATGCAAAAGAACTTTTGTCGGTCCGAGCTCTGCTGTGCCTGTTTGGGGTGAAGTTCGGGTCCTAGGAGGCATCGACTATGCAGCCTGCACAGCAGATCACAGCCCGGGCACCGCGTCTCCGGGTAAGTCTCCACCTTGTGAGTTGCTTCTTGTGCAGCAGCCCCATGCAAGTTGCTCCTCTCTCCTCGGCCAGTTCATGCTGAAGACTGAGCTCCTCTGCCCAATCTAGGAGCTCAATAACCCTGATCATGTCAGTGGTAGCCCAGCACTGCTGGATCAGATTTACAAATGGCAAACTAATCAGCCCTAGGCATTTCTAATATGTGCAGAGCAGGCGACATAAGTCTGACCGGTGTCCTCATAGACCTTTCCTCAGCCGGGGTCTAATAGGAGCAGTAAGATGGCCGTCATGGGGTCCATTGTTAGATCTCGGCTGCCATAGAAACTCATCGGCACCATGATCGCGCCTCCCTCTCCTGTCTAAAGTGCCTAAATGCTGTGGAAGCCCCCTACTGTGTCATACAGTGGATTAAACTGCCAGGATCCGGGTTGGCTCCACTGTCGGTGGCTGAGGCAGGAGCAGGACTGGGTTATACAGCCACACTTCTGCCGCAGATCTTGTAAGAACCCTGACAGGACCTGCCTGATGATAATGTGTCCTATAGAGCAGGTCTTGGTACCAGACTGCCCTGTACATATTCACCACTAGCTGGGAACCAGTTACTTACAAGGTCTAGTTTCGGATGTGTTTCCAGGATCTGTAGTTGTCAGCATTTTATCCTTAAGGCCGAGTTATAATATCACTGTAACACTCTCGCCCTGTACCTGTATACCTGCCCTGTGTGCTGCACAAAATTATATAACAGAGTGTGTGTACACAGATATCTATCTCCTGAATGGTATTACTGCTAGATCTCCTGTACATAGAAATATGAGGTTCTTAGCGCACATTTTGAGCAAATTGTGCGAGCCCATCTGCCAACGTCAAGGCGACCTCTTCAGATGGGTCCCTACACTAACTTAGTAACTGGGACTAGTTTTTTGTATTATTATTACCACCATTTTTACTATTTATTATTATTGCAATAATGCAATTAATTGTAACTGTTATAACACTAATTAAAAAAATGTAATTAAATTTTTTTGATTATACTTGTGATTCTAATAATGGTATTCCTAAAATCCCTATGCCTAAAGCTGTTGATCCAGAAGTAAGCAAAAACCCCAGGACACCTAACGCCAATTTATTTCATAGGGGAAAAAATTCCTTCTTGACCCCTGGAAAAGGCGAACAGTCCTAGGACCCTGGATCAAAACTAATAATGTTATTACAAGTTATATAATATTACGCTAATTATTGTACTACTGGAGTTATTTTAATTTGTTTTTATAAATCTAACTATTTGATATGGTTATTATTAACATTGTGCTATCTTATTACAGTATTATTCTTCTTTCCTATCACTACTAATACTGCCCTATACCTACAGTGTTGATCCAGAAGAAGGCAAAAACCCCAGGACACCTTCAGCCAATTTGTGTTACAGGGGAAAAATTCCTTCTTGACCCTGAGAAAAGACGATCAGTCCTAGAACCCTGGTTCAAACCTAATTATGTTACTAGTTATGTAATTACTATTACTGTACTAAATGTACTACTACAGTTGTTTTTAATATAGTTTTTTTTATATATTTTGTCTTATGTCCTGCTTTCTTATTAAAGTACTACTCTAACTTTTCTATAACTATTTAATATTACAGTATTGATTGAACTACGTCTATAACTATTTTTATTTACTCTTTGTTCTTTCTATAGATATAACTAGTTTATATTATTATCCTGCTATCTTATTACAGTATTATTCTTCTTTCCTATTACTACTAATACTACCCTATACCTACAGTGTTGATCCAAAAGAAGGCAAAAACCTCAGGACACCTTCAGCCAATTTGTGTCACAGCGGAAAAATTCCTTCTTGACCCCGAGAAAAGGCGATCAGTCCTAGAACCCTGGATCACACTGCTATTCTACCTACTACTATTACTACTGTTATTTTATTACTTTCTTACTATTATCACTAGTATTATTACTCAAATGACACTAATAATGATATACTACCACTAGATTACTACTATCCTGCGATTATTACTTTGGTGGATTTCTACTTACCAGCCGGTATTGCCGTATGATGTTATCGGCAGAGAGGTCTCAGTAGGATGGTCCACATGGTGTTCCTCTTTCCTCTCAAATACCGGTTGATGTAATGGCGGATGTTGTTCTGCTTCTTCCTTTATGTTGTAGGATCGACTCTTCTGTCCTCTTCTGTCCTCTTCTGTCCTCTTCTGTCCTCTTCTGTCCTCTTCTGTCCTCTTCTGTCCTCTTCTGTCCTCTTCTGTCCTCTTCTGTCCTCTTCTGTCCTCTTCTGTCCTCTTCTGTCCTCTTCTGTCCTCTTCTGTCCTCTTCTGTCCTCTTCTGTCCTCTTCTGTCCTCTTCTGTCCTCTTCTGTCCTCTTCTGTCCTCTTCTGTCCTCTTCTGTCCTCTTCTGTCCTCTTCTGTCCTCTTCTGTCCTCTTCTGTCCTCTTCTGTCCTCTTCTGTCCTCTTCTGTCCTCTTCTGTCCTCTTCTGTCCTCTTCTGTCCTCTTCTGTCCTCTTCTGTCCTCTTCTGTCCTCTTCTGTCCTCTTCTGTCCTCTTCTGTCCTCTTCTGTCCTCTTCTGTCCTCTTCTGTCCTCTTCTGTCCTCTTCTGTCCTCTTCTGTCCTCTTCTGTCCTCTTCTGTCCTCTTCTGTCCTCTTCTGTCCTCTTCTGTCCTCTTCTGTCCTCTTCTGTCCTCTTCTGTCCTCTTCTGTCCTCTTCTGTCCTCTTCTGTCCTCTTCTGTCCTCTTCTGTCCTCTTCTGTCCTCTTCTGTCCTCTTCTGTCCTCTTCTGTCCTCTTCTGTCCTCTTCTGTCCTCTTCTGTCCTCTTCTGTCCTCTTCTGTCCTCTTCTGTCCTCTTCTGTCCTCTTCTGTCCTCTTCTGTCCTCTTCTGTCCTCTTCTGTCCTCTTCTGTCCTCTTCTGTCCTCTTCTGTCCTCTTCTGTCCTCTTCTGTCCTCTTCTGTCCTCTTCTGTCCTCTTCTGTCCTCTTCTGTCCTCTTCTGTCCTCTTCTGTCCTCTTCTGTCCTCTTCTGTCCTCTTCTGTCCTCTTCTGTCCTCTTCTGTCCTCTTCTGTCCTCTTCTGTCCTCTTCTGTCCTCTTCTGTCCTCTTCTGTCCTCTTCTGTCCTCTTCTGTCCTCTTCTGTCCTCTTCTGTCCTCTTCTGTCCTCTTCTGTCCTCTTCTGTCCTCTTCTGTCCTCTTCTGTCCTCTTCTGTCCTCTTCTGTCCTCTTCTGTCCTCTTCTGTCCTCTTCTGTCCTCTTCTGTCCTCTTCTGTCCTCTTCTGTCCTCTTCTGTCCTCTTCTGTCCTCTTCTGTCCTCTTCTGTCCTCTTCTGTCCTCTTCTGTCCTCTTCTGTCCTCTTCTGTCCTCTTCTGTCCTCTTCTGTCCTCTTCTGTCCTCTTCTGTCCTCTTCTGTCCTCTTCTGTCCTCTTCTGTCCTCTTCTGTCCTCTTCTGTCCTCTTCTGTCCTCTTCTGTCCTCTTCTGTCCTCTTCTGTCCTCTTCTGTCCTCTTCTGTCCTCTTCTGTCCTCTTCTGTCCTCTTCTGTCCTCTTCTGTCCTCTTCTGTCCTCTTCTGTCCTCTTCTGTCCTCTTCTGTCCTCTTCTGTCCTCTTCTGTCCTCTTCTGTCCTCTTCTGTCCTCTTCTGTCCTCTTCTGTCCTCTTCTGTCCTCTTCTGTCCTCTTCTGTCCTCTTCTGTCCTCTTCTGTCCTCTTCTGTCCTCTTCTGTCCTCTTCTGTCCTCTTCTGTCCTCTTCTGTCCTCTTCTGTCCTCTTCTGTCCTCTTCTGTCCTCTTCTGTCCTCTTCTGTCCTCTTCTGTCCTCTTCTGTCCTCTTCTGTCCTCTTCTGTCCTCTTCTGTCCTCTTCTGTCCTCTTCTGTCCTCTTCTGTCCTCTTCTGTCCTCTTCTGTCCTCTTCTGTCCTCTTCTGTCCTCTTCTGTCCTCTTCTGTCCTCTTCTGTCCTCTTCTGTCCTCTTCTGTCCTCTTCTGTCCTCTTCTGTCCTCTTCTGTCCTCTTCTGTCCTCTTCTGTCCTCTTCTGTCCTCTTCTGTCCTCTTCTGTCCTCTTCTGTCCTCTTCTGTCCTCTTCTGTCCTCTTCTGTCCTCTTCTGTCCTCTTCTGTCCTCTTCTGTCCTCTTCTGTCCTCTTCTGTCCTCTTCTGTCCTCTTCTGTCCTCTTCTGTCCTCTTCTGTCCTCTTCTGTCCTCTTCTGTCCTCTTCTGTCCTCTTCTGTCCTCTTCTGTCCTCTTCTGTCCTCTTCTGTCCTCTTCTGTCCTCTTCTGTCCTCTTCTGTCCTCTTCTGTCCTCTTCTGTCCTCTTCTGTCCTCTTCTGTCCTCTTCTGTCCTCTTCTGTCCTCTTCTGTCCTCTTCTGTCCTCTTCTGTCCTCTTCTGTCCTCTTCTGTCCTCTTCTGTCCTCTTCTGTCCTCTTCTGTCCTCTTCTGTCCTCTTCTGTCCTCTTCTGTCCTCTTCTGTCCTCTTCTGTCCTCTTCTGTCCTCTTCTGTCCTCTTCTGTCCTCTTCTGTCCTCTTCTGTCCTCTTCTGTCCTCTTCTGTCCTCTTCTGTCCTCTTCTGTCCTCTTCTGTCCTCTTCTGTCCTCTTCTGTCCTCTTCTGTCCTCTTCTGTCCTCTTCTGTCCTCTTCTGTCCTCTTCTGTCCTCTTCTGTCCTCTTCTGTCCTCTTCTGTCCTCTTCTGTCCTCTTCTGTCCTCTTCTGTCCTCTTCTGTCCTCTTCTGTCCTCTTCTGTCCTCTTCTGTCCTCTTCTGTCCTCTTCTGTCCTCTTCTGTCCTCTTCTGTCCTCTTCTGTCCTCTTCTGTCCTCTTCTGTCCTCTTCTGTCCTCTTCTGTCCTCTTCTGTCCTCTTCTGTCCTCTTCTGTCCTCTTCTGTCCTCTTCTGTCCTCTTCTGTCCTCTTCTGTCCTCTTCTGTCCTCTTCTGTCCTCTTCTGTCCTCTTCTGTCCTCTTCTGTCCTCTTCTGTCCTCTTCTGTCCTCTTCTGTCCTCTTCTGTCCTCTTCTGTCCTCTTCTGTCCTCTTCTGTCCTCTTCTGTCCTCTTCTGTCCTCTTCTGTCCTCTTCTGTCCTCTTCTGTCCTCTTCTGTCCTCTTCTGTCCTCTTCTGTCCTCTTCTGTCCTCTTCTGTCCTCTTCTGTCCTCTTCTGTCCTCTTCTGTCCTCTTCTGTCCTCTTCTGTCCTCTTCTGTCCTCTTCTGTCCTCTTCTGTCCTCTTCTGTCCTCTTCTGTCCTCTTCTGTCCTCTTCTGTCCTCTTCTGTCCTCTTCTGTCCTCTTCTGTCCTCTTCTGTCCTCTTCTGTCCTCTTCTGTCCTCTTCTGTCCTCTTCTGTCCTCTTCTGTCCTCTTCTGTCCTCTTCTGTCCTCTTCTGTCCTCTTCTGTCCTCTTCTGTCCTCTTCTGTCCTCTTCTGTCCTCTTCTGTCCTCTTCTGTCCTCTTCTGTCCTCTTCTGTCCTCTTCTGTCCTCTTCTGTCCTCTTCTGTCCTCTTCTGTCCTCTTCTGTCCTCTTCTGTCCTCTTCTGTCCTCTTCTGTCCTCTTCTGTCCTCTTCTGTCCTCTTCTGTCCTCTTCTGTCCTCTTCTGTCCTCTTCTGTCCTCTTCTGTCCTCTTCTGTCCTCTTCTGTCCTCTTCTGTCCTCTTCTGTCCTCTTCTGTCCTCTTCTGTCCTCTTCTGTCCTCTTCTGTCCTCTTCTGTCCTCTTCTGTCCTCTTCTGTCCTCTTCTGTCCTCTTCTGTCCTCTTCTGTCCTCTTCTGTCCTCTTCTGTCCTCTTCTGTCCTCTTCTGTCCTCTTCTGTCCTCTTCTGTCCTCTTCTGTCCTCTTCTGTCCTCTTCTGTCCTCTTCTGTCCTCTTCTGTCCTCTTCTGTCCTCTTCTGTCCTCTTCTGTCCTCTTCTGTCCTCTTCTGTCCTCTTCTGTCCTCTTCTGTCCTCTTCTGTCCTCTTCTGTCCTCTTCTGTCCTCTTCTGTCCTCTTCTGTCCTCTTCTGTCCTCTTCTGTCCTCTTCTGTCCTCTTCTGTCCTCTTCTGTCCTCTTCTGTCCTCTTCTGTCCTCTTCTGTCCTCTTCTGTCCTCTTCTGTCCTCTTCTGTCCTCTTCTGTCCTCTTCTGTCCTCTTCTGTCCTCTTCTGTCCTCTTCTGTCCTCTTCTGTCCTCTTCTGTCCTCTTCTGTCCTCTTCTGTCCTCTTCTGTCCTCTTCTGTCCTCTTCTGTCCTCTTCTGTCCTCTTCTGTCCTCTTCTGTCCTCTTCTGTCCTCTTCTGTCCTCTTCTGTCCTCTTCTGTCCTCTTCTGTCCTCTTCTGTCCTCTTCTGTCCTCTTCTGTCCTCTTCTGTCCTCTTCTGTCCTCTTCTGTCCTCTTCTGTCCTCTTCTGTCCTCTTCTGTCCTCTTCTGTCCTCTTCTGTCCTCTTCTGTCCTCTTCTGTCCTCTTCTGTCCTCTTCTGTCCTCTTCTGTCCTCTTCTGTCCTCTTCTGTCCTCTTCTGTCCTCTTCTCAGGAAACGCAATCTTCAACTGACAGAGCGCCATTACTGACCTCATCCCGCTAAGTAAAAGTGTTTTTCCTGTTTTACACAGAATGCAGACTACCGTGCAGCAATGTATACTCCCGAGGGGCCGCAGGAAACTGGAGTGAATAATGTCCTCCTCTTCCTTTGGATTACGCTTATGCCGTGTTCTCACTGGTGCTATTGGCTTCCATTGGAGATTTAAGCTTTTTGGTATTTTTGATGCTGTATAGTTAGTCACAGTTACCTGAGACGTAATAAATAGCATTAAAGCTGCAGTAATTTTTTTATGTATACTGTTCAAAAAATAAAGGGAACACTTAAACAACAGAATATAACTCCAAGTAAATCAAACTTCTCTGAAATCAAACTGTCCACTTAGGAAACAACACTGATTGACGATCAATTTCACATGCTGTTGTGCAAATGGAATAGACAATAGATGGAAATTATTGGCAATTATCATGACACCCTCAGTAAAGAAGTAGTTCTGCAGGTGGGGACCACAGACTACATCTCAGTACCAATGCTTTCTGGCTGATGTTTTGGTCACTTTTGAATGTTGGTTGTGCTTTCACACTCGTGGTAGCATGAGACGGACTCTACAACCCACAGAAGATGCTCAGGTAGTGCCGCTCATCCAGGATGGCTCATCAGTGAGAGCTGTGGCAACGAGGTTTGCTGTATCTCAGCGTAGTGTTCAGAGGCTGGAGACGCTACCAGGAGACAGGCCAGTACACCAGGAGACATGGAGGGGGCCGTAGGAGGGCAACAACCCAGCAGCAGGACCGCTACCTCCGCCTTTGTGCAAGGAGGAACAGGAGGAGCACTGCCAGAGCCCTGCAAAATGACCTCCAGCAGGCCACAAATGATCCTCCTTAAGACTGTCAGAAGGAGCTCACTGATAGATTCTCAGTTAGCTAATTTTGCAGCCAGGAATAGACAGTGCAGCACAGATGCTACAGAAGGCAACATTTTTAATGAAACTCAATTACAGAAATCAATTTTAGCCCCAAATACTTGCATTAAAGTAAAAAAAAACAAATGACCCCAAATCTGGACAACCGCTTTAACTCCTTACCAATATCTGCCGTACGTGTATGGTATAAGTCAGTAGCGGGTGTATGGAGCAGAGTCAGCTCGCCCCGTACATGGCAGATAATGGCTGTGACAAACAACCAGGACCTGCCGCTAAGAGCTGCGAGTGGAGCGAAGATCTGCCCACCACTGTTAACCTGTTCAGTGCTGCTGTCAATCACTAACAGCAGCATTAACAGCGCGCCGGCATTGGGACGCATCGTTCCATGCGCCCACCGGCGCTCCTGTGACGCGATCACAGGGCGCAGATGGTCTGCTGAAGCCTCCGTGCCTGTCATCATAAAGCTTCATTTGGGCTGTAAAGAAGACCGTGATTTTGCTATATGGAGCATTACTGTGGTATCGCTGTATATAGCACAAGCAATCAGATAATGTATACAAATGCAGTGAAAATAAAAAAAAAAAAAAGTTTAAAATATTAAAACCCCACACGTTCAACTCACCTCCCACTAAAAATAAAGATAATAAAAATATACACATTTGTGGTATGGTCTCTGTATTTCTCTGAAAATCTATCCAAATAGTTTGTTTTTTATAACAGTGAACACACAAAAACATTCAAAAAGCCCAAATTACATTTTTTTCGTTCGCCACAATACTACAGAAAATCCTGTAAGAAGCGATGACCATGACATATGTGTCCCAAAATGTTATCAATAAAGTCCTCTTGCCCTTCAAAAAATAAGCCCCCACACAGCTCCATCAACCCGAAAAACGAAAATGTTACGGGTCTCAGAAAAAATGGTGACACCATAAAAAAAAGTTTTTTTTCTTTTGCCAAAACTCTTGGAGAAGTTTGGTCTTGCTGTAATCACACTGAGGAGTAGGATCCTATTACCAGGTCATTTTTACCACACTATGTACGCCGTTAAAACCCTTCCCAGAAAAACAGGGTCAGGCTTTATTTTTCCTCGCACTTTTACTGCACTTGGACTTTTTTCCCCGTTTTCTAGTACTATGTGGTAAATGAATGGTGGGATTTATAAGTACCGCTCATCCTACAAAATAACAAGACCTCACACTATGTGGACAGACATGAAAAAGTTATAGCCCTTGGAAAAAGCCAAGGAAAAAACAGAAAAAACCATCAATTGGTTCTGTTGGGAAGGGGTAAAGCTGAAGAAACGCATGTAACAGCAGAATATGGAGGAAGGTGAGATATCACAGGCTGGTGGATACTACCTGCTCCATCGCTGGCAGAGTAACCCATCCCCATGGTGGCCGCTGAGATCTTCTCTTGTAGAAACGGATCCAAAATCTATAAAACATGGGGAACAGTCAGCAGAGGGTTTGGTGATTGGCTCATATTGGCGATATACCCAGGGGCATTACTGGGCACAGGGAAGATTGGGAATGAATAGGATTGGCTGTTAGATATGTGATCTCTTCCATTAAAGGGGATGTCTAGTTGGAAGAAGTTCTCACTGATCTCTGGATAGGTGATGACTCTTAGATCGGTGGGTTTGGCCGCTATGACCCAATCAGCAGAACAGCACTTATAGATAGAAGTGAGCGAAGTGCAAATGTTCAACCGCCGGTCCGTTCATTCTCTATGGGGGGCGCTGTACTCAGCTTTCTCCTGCATAGAGAATGAATGGAGCGGTGGTCCGGGGAGGGTCTAGCAGGGATTAGTTGGGTTCCCAGCAGATCTAGAAGTTGTCACTTATCATGTGTTGGGGAATAATGACTTCTCCTCTGATAAATGTGCTGATTCCTGTCAGTTGTGGTCGCTGAGTGCGTGTGATGGGATGCGGCTCCGTCCGTTATATTATATCACGTCTTATACCTATAATCTCGCTGATCGCAGGTGTCTGTCTTCACACTCAGATGAGATGGAACAAACTGACCATATAGAACTTTTTTTTTTTTCTTCAAATTCAAACCGAGCAATCCTATTGGCTGAGTATGAATGCAGTTACCATGGTGACAGAAGTAGCTGCAGATTTAAAGGGACAAGATACTAATATTGTACTAAAGTGTATTTTATTATATACTTCACATAACTGACTGGGTACACCTTGGTGCTGGTGGGATGGCTTTTTTTTTAATCAAACAACATGTTTACTAAGTACCCTATATTATATATATTTCCTATTGCTTTTTACTTACTTATAGCAGGGTATATGTTCATATTGTTTCTATCCTAAGTTTGTCTATTTTCTAATAGATGGTGGGAAACTTCTTCCTGGCCTTTGAAGCACAGCTTTCAATTATTCCTGTCGTAAACCAGGTAAAAAGCTTCGAGCCGAGCGCGATCAGACTCCTTCAGTCCCGCAGCAGGTAAATCTGTGTACATCGCCGGCACTCCTGCTGTTCCTAGTACCGATCCCTCTGAGCGGCTGTGCAGTAATGAAGGCTGGATTCACCCCAAACTTGCTCGTCTTTTTTTTCGATTTCCAGTTCTGGTAATTAGTGATACACATGTGTATATCCAGCGGTCAACTCAAAACCTATGTATGAAAAATCAATTGTTTGCTGTATGCATCTCATTTGCAGGATGCACACTATTCATTTCAATATGGAGCGGAGTAGGAGGAGACTTTCATTACTGTTCCCTTTACTTCCTCCCTGCTGATAGGAAATGCCATGCTGTTTGCTTGTGTCCTGTGATTACAGCAGCCTGCAACAGTTTTCAGCGTGCACTCCCCGGCTCAGGCATCAAGCAGTAAATGATAACATTAAAACGCTGCTACCCCTTTGTTAGTCACTTTTTTATCTTCTTCCCCTTCTACGAATGCTATAGTCCGTTATTCTAGAACTGCTCTGAAAATGGTTCTCTCTGGAGTGTTGGGATTTGGGTTTAGGGTGGGTTATGGGAATTGAAGTTCAGATACTTTGTTCATATTTTTACTATGGAATTACTATGTCATGTATGTTACTTGAAAGATGGAATATTTGTAGTTGGAGTTTTTCAATAAAAATGATTTGATTAAAAAAAAATATGAAATTAAAATTCCTCTGTTCTTGAGAAAGCATAGGATTTTTACTAAGAGGTAAATTGCACGTTCCTTGTTTTCCGGGCACTTTACATTTTTGCTAGTTCTGTACGATTACACAATCCATTTTATAGGCCAGTGCCAGTTGTACATCTCTCCCTAAACTCTTGTTCACACTATATTTTAAGCCAGTTTTATTCTATGGTTTCTAGATGTTGTCCAGCTTTGATAAATAATTAGAATTTATACTTTTGCTTTTAGATAGACTTGAAGAATGCAGATCCGGAAAGGGTGGAGAAACAAATTGAGAAGATGTTTGACGTTCCCGCTAGTGACTGTATCCGGGTACGATGCGCTCCAGATCAAAATCATTCCTGTAGGCAAATTTAACTCCGCTGTCTGTACCTTGTCTTTTATTTTTTTCTACAAAATGTGGCTGGAAAAGGGGCAATGTAGCGAGGAATTGACATCAATTTTTGGTGTTAAAAAAAAAACAAAAAAAAAAACAACAACTTTTGTGGTGCATCATTTTTGCGCAAAAATGTGCAGCTTCCTATTTTACAGCACTCTTGCAACTTTTAGAAATTGGGCTTGGTAAGCTACACAGGTCTAAGAACGACCCATTGGGGTTTTAGGTGTTAAAAAAATGATCATATGAAAGATTTTGTGATCTGCGTTTACCTGATTGTAATAACAACATTAAAGCCCCATTCAGATGTGCAGGTTTTATCCATGAGAAACTGAGCAGAATGATATATAGGTTTGTGGGAGAAGATTCAGTATAAATTGTAATTTATTCATTAGATTTGAGAGTCCTCAGTGGTTGATACCTTTAATGGCTAACGGAAAAGATGGTAACAAATTGCAAGCTTTCCAGACTACTCAGGCTTCTTCATCAGGCAGACCTGAGACCTGAGTAGTCTGGAAAGCCTGCAATTTGTTACCTTTTAATGGCTAACGGAAAAGATGGTATCAACCACTGAGGACTCTCAAATCTAAATACTCTTCTATCTACTGGCTAATACGGAACAAAGATAGATATTTTTCCTGTATCAATTTATTCAGTGGAATCCTGCTGTTTGTACAGATGAGTCCAGTGGGCGGTCCTACTAGTGATTGACAGCTATCTTTGCCTGCATGGTCATACAGGGATCTGTCAATCACTTAGTAGGACCGCCCACTGGACTAGTGTACATACGGCAGGACTTTTCACTGCATAAAATGCCAGTTTTGCTGACTCTCTTCCCACAGATATGTCTATCAGTCTGATCAACTTCTCTGCTCTACAACACCCCCTACAGATCTTATACCATTTCAACATGACAGGTTCCTTTAATCACCTGCAGATGACATAAGTAGCCATGTTCTGTGTGGCTTACGGAGGGGTTTGATTGCTTGTCAGCTTCAAACAGGTTTCATTTCTTCTGATTCGTTGTAGCCGAGTTCTAAACTGTATTAAGAAATTCATTTCTCTGTTTATTTCTATTAGATGTCGGGGAAGCTTGGAACAAATGTGGAAAGTGTTCTTCAAGAAGTTGTCAGGAGGCTTCCACCGTGAGTACGGACTAATGCGGCTCTATCCATCTTCTCTTTATTAAAGGGAACCTGTCACCTTGGAAAATGCTATGTACCTGCAGGTATAGGGTTAATCTGCAGATAAATATTGTTACAATGCTGCCCGACCGCCTTATTGATAGTGTAGGTATCGGGAGAAAATTAACTTCTTTCCTCCCTGCAGCCGCCGGCCTTCACTCATCGTTGTGCACGGAGCGGCTACAGTCTTGGATCACAGCACCGCTCGCTATATCAGGGGCGACGGCTGTAAACCCGGCCGGATTTTGATTGACAGCTTGCTCTGCACAGATGCGCTGCAGAACCACTTAGAATCTGAGTGAAGGAGTAGTATGTTCACAGATAGAGAACATGGCTCATCCACGTGCGGATCTGCTCCACGTCCAATTACATATTTGTGGGAGAAACCCTAGTGGCAGCCTCATATTTCTGACATGGATTCTCTAGCACTATTTGTGCACCTGCGGCTCCCAGCATAACTTGATGAGAGACCGTCAGTCTGCTGGGACCTGTAGTTTCACTACAGCAGGAGTGTCACAAGCTGCGGACCTCTGCTCACTCCAGCACTGGTCGGTATTTTCAGCACGTGAACGTACGCTATGCTTTCTGGAGACACAAGGGTGTAGATAATTTTATCAAACCCTTGACTGTAAGTTTGCTGAACCCTAAGTGGATTATATTGTTCCCACAGTTTCAGTTTTGGACCATTTAAGGGGAATTTAAAGGGTTCTGGCCACTGATTTTCCTTAAAGGGGATCAGTATCCCTGTATGTCTTTGTATATACTTGATAAAGACCTATAACAGGTCGAAACGTTATGTGATGGCGGAATAAACTTTGTCTTTTGGAATTCATCACTCTGGACTGAACGCGGTTTACTTACCTTTATCCCCCTTAACAGGATGTCTTATTTTTGTGTTTAGTCCCAAGATTGAAAAGGGCAGCCCTCTTAAAGCCCTGCTGTTTGACTCCACGTTTGATCACTACAGAGGCGTCGTAGCAGCATCGCCCTGTGTGGAGGTGACGTGTGTAAAGGCAATAAAATCGTGTCTGCCCACTCTGGCAAGTGCTATGAAGTCAATGAGGTTGGCATACTGACCCCAGAGGAAGTGCCAGCCGAAAAACTAAGTTTTTTTTTAATAATTTTATTAGCCTTTCCCTCTGTCTTCACCAATCAGCCCTCTGTATTGATGATCAGATCAAAGATCTAGACAGGGATTGTCTCACGCTGCATCTCCTTCCTGATTGTATCACTGAGAAGACAGAAGCTGCCCCATCCCATTCTCAAAGAAATGCAGAACCCAATGCATCTGCTGTCCGTGATCTGCTTATTGTCAGAGGACATCATTAGGGACTGCATTTTCTCATTGCTTAAGAAATTGTTAATTGCTGAATAATAAAACTGCAGCACCGCTCCATTTAAAGCAGTGTTTCCCAAGCTCCAGTCCTCATGGCCCCCAACAGGTCAGGTTTTCAGGATTTCCTCAGTATTACACATGTGATGAAAGTATCATCAAGGAATCAGGAATTCTCTCACCTGTGCAATACTATGGAAATCCTGAAGACATGACCTGTGGGGGGCCGTGAGGACTGGAGTTTGGGAAACACTGATTTTAAAGGGACTGTCAGCACAGAATGACTATTGAAACCAAGTACAAGCGCTCCGTGGATCACGGCGTGGGCCAATCCTTTATATACTCCTTCCCACCTGCTTGTTTCACCTCGGTCTCCTTCCTTCTCTGGTTCTATGAAGCCAGAGCTGTCAATCAAAGAAGAGGAGGGTGTGGATAGAGGGCAAACAAGCAGGTGGGAAGGTGTATATAAATGATTGGCCCCGTCATGAAGCACCGAGAGTTGGGACTTAGTTTGAACAGTCATTCTGTGCTGACAGTCCCTTTAGGTGAACGAGATCCAGATGCAGCTCATTTCACCGCGTAAGGCTGTGTGCCCACTATGCGTTTTTTAAGCGTTTCCGCAGCGGCAATTTCGCCGCAGGAACGCTTAAACGCTTGGTAGAAGGTCTGCAATGTTCCCCAATGATAATCCGCATGTGCTGTGCAGATGCTGCGGAGGTTTCCGCTGCTTATTATCATTGCGGAAAAATCCGCAGCACTACCAATTATTTTGCGCAAGCACGGCGTTTTTGCCGCCATTGACTTGCATTGAATCGCTACATGTACACATGCAGATATTATGCAGTTCAATGTGCGGATGGTACCCGGGTCTGGAGAAGATGACTCTCCTCCAGACCCGGGTACCATAGTACCTGTTAAAAAACAAAGAATTTAAAATAAAAAATAAACCTTATACTCACCTTCTGATGGCCCCCGGTCTCCTTAGTGATGTGTCCTGGCTCCCCGGCGGCTCGCGATGGTCTAAAAGGACCTTTCATGACGTCATTTAGTCATGCGACGGGTCGCATCGGATAAGGAGACCGGGGGCCATTGGAAGGTGAGTATAATGTGTTTTTTTATTTTTTACCATTTTTATTCTTTTTTTTAACTAACTTGATCACACTATATAAAATCCATGCCGGTTGCATGGATTTATATAGTGTGACCAAGTTGTCAAGCACTTTTCCAAGTGATGCTAAAATCGCTTGAAAAACGCTTGACAACCCGCATGCGGAATCGTATGTGCAAAACGAGGGAGAAGAAGTAACACAAAGAGAGCGGTCAGGCTAGGGGGTACAAAAGTAGACTTATTATAAATTACAAGTGTGCCACAAAAATGCTGTCACATAGTGAATAATCTACACTGGATTAGCAGTATAAAAAATCTATAAATAAATAGTAAGGTATGTAGAGGGAGAATATAAAGTGCTCAGTGCAAAGTAAACTGCTCCATACTACCCTAGATGTAAATAAAAATCTGGTTTACAGTGCTGTGGACATTAGCAGTAATGTCTCTATCAACCAGAAAATAGTCAGAATAAATAATTACATGGCAAATGACGTGTGACATACATGACAACAGGTAAAAAGGTAGCACACAATATGAAATGATGATAACTATTACTGACCCCCTGAGAACTTCCCGGATCCAACGCGCGTTTTGCCACTGGCTTTGACGAGGATGTAATGTTGAAATGTGAATGTAAAGTATTTAAAGGGAATTTGGCCAATCAAAAATGTCCATACTGGGCAGTCAATTTCGAACATCTATGAATGTATATATTTGCATGGCGCCATGCTGCAGTGAGCCGATCGTGACCTCCTCGGGCGAGCTGCGTCTCCATGGAGCGCAGCACCTCCGTGGAAGGCGGCGTCGGCGTGCGTCTCACGGTGGACTGCATATAGCAGAAGTGATGTAATAGGCATGTCCGGGGAAAGAGAGATCAGTGTGCGTTCCACTGTGGAACACGAAGGAAAAAAGGATTGTGTCTAGGAAAGGAGAAGTCAGTGTGTGTTCCACTGTGGAACGCATGAAGAAAACCATGGGCAAAGATAAAAGGTGTGTGAGTGCTAGCTAACAAGAGAACTGCCCTGGAAATTAATAACAGGATAGCAGGGAAAGTATATGAGATAATAACGTGAAAATGTTATAGGAGAATATATATCATATGAAAAAATTATATATCTATGATATATGTTAGATAGTGTGACACCTATCATATAATATGACCCATACAGTGCAATTGTGCTAGTGAATATGTAGTGAAAAATATGATGAGATGAAAAATATATTTATATAACAAAAAGGCATGGGGCACATAAATGCATGACATTATACATATATTACTAGAAGATATTTAAATTCTTTAAAATATAAAAAGAGGTTCAAATGCACTGGTGATGATGACGCTCAAGAAGATGACCAACTCTGAAAAATAGCAAACGTCAGGCGAAAGAACTAAGAAGAGAAGGAAAGAAGAAAACGTAAGTATAAACGAATAAAAACAATTAATATAAAAGTAAAAGTAAAACGACCATAATACAATGCACTCCACTAGGAACCACCCAACAATATTAAAGAAATGAAACAAAACTATTTGTCTCATTGAGACCATGGGGGGTTAAGGTGTTCAACACAGTGATCCACCTTGCCTCCTTCTGTGCCAGGATTTTTTTCCAGTTACCTCCTCTAGTGCCTGGGTAGACCTTATCAAAACCACTCACCTGGAGACCAGAAGGGTCACTGTTATGAAACTTCTTAAAGTGACGCGGTAATGTCTTGAGCTCATCCACATTGTCAGTTTCTTTTGCTGCCTTGATATCCAAGACGCGTTCTCTAGTTCTTCTTCGGAGTTCTCTTGATGTAAGGCCTACATATATTCTGTTGCAAGGGCATTTTGCACAGTAGATCACCCCAACTGTGGTACATGTGATGGTATGAGTAATCTTATATTGCTTCGTACCATTTGAATTTGTAAAGATTTTCGTAGACTCCATATTGGGGCACGCCACACAAGAGCCACATGGGTGGCAGCCCCAGCTTGGGCCCTTGGATCCAAATAAACCCTTAGCTGCTGGCCCCCCCCCAGGTGGCTGTTACCAGAAGATATTTTAATTTTTTTGAGCGTCTATATGTAATAGCAGGATTGTTTGAGAGAAGAGAAGAGAGAAATAGACTTCATCACAAGAACCGCCGGTTTTCAGTCATACATGTGAGTATGTGAGTGGCTGCTGTAAGCACACCCTAGCAATTTGACCTCTCGCGATGCAGTGCATCAACTGTAGAGCCAGCTGTCAGTCAAAGTGCCAGGGCGTGTGTGGCGCCCCTGAGGGTTCGGTCGCCACAGGGGTACTGCATCTCTTTAATGAGGTGTGGTATCTCTCCTTCGAGGTAAGGATGGTGCAGCTGTCAGGACCCCACCTCTGCATTCAACACTACATCTCTCCCACCTGTAGGGGGGCTTTAAGGCACCAGGGTGCTGCCCCAGCCGGGATAAGTGGAGATGGGGGAACCAAAGTAAGGGGGAACCTAGTAGTGGGTGAGGGTGGAGGATACACTTAGAGGTTACATGTACTAAATTCATATTTAATAGCCAGCCATCTTAAGTTCAAGGTCTTTGATTGTGATCTTCATCGCTGAACGTGGCTTTCTGTGTGAACCTGCAGTTGATGGGGACACGGTCCTCGAACTCTGGCCTTGTGTCGAGGAACGGGCAAGAGTTAACGGCTGTCTCTACCCGGTCAAGGTCCTTACTTAAGAAGGCCTGGAGGGGAGCGGAGGAGTAAAGCTCCACAGGCAAAAGGATCCCAGGGGGATGCAGACTGAGCGGTATACGCCACCTGTCCTCACTATTCTGGCCTAGTCTGAGGGATTCCTGCTGCAAAAGGGGTACCGGCCCCCGATATCTGACTCTGTCACTACAAGTCTTAGTCAGAGAAGCCCGGACGCTCAGTGGATCCCACCGGGTAACGGAGCGGAGTCGCCACCCGTACCCTTGTTCTGTGCATAGTCCAGAGGGAGACCCGGCCTTAGTACACGCACCACAAACGGACAGGAGAGGACCTAGTGGGAAAGTCTAGGAAAACTCTGGTGCGGGGTCCTGACCAAAGCACCTGAACTACCTGGAGGTTGTCGGACCCCCGGTCCTGGTGGCCGCAGCGCGCCGTGAGGAGCAGGGAGAAGCCTTGCAGCTGTGCATTCTACCGTGAGTAAAGCTTGGAAGACTACCCCTATGGCCTCCGGTTTCTTATTGCAACGCGGCACCGCACTACACCCCACAACATCTTCCACAACAGCTCCCATCCTCTTGTCCTCTCTGCCCTGAGGCCCTGCTCCGCCTGTGGGGAGTAGTACCATCTTCTGCTGCCGCTACATCCCGCTTCAGAGGATTGAACGCAGAGCTGGTGAAGAATCACCAGGCACCACAGGTGGTGTAGTCAATACAACCACTCGATTAACACCAACCCTGAAAGCCCATTAAATCTTTTAATGTGACGGCCCTGGGCACGGAACGGGTCCTGGCCACGGCTACATCCCCCAACATCTGACCCGGCTCCGAGTACCCCCCCATCTTCCCAGGGAGGACTGTGAGCGTCACACGTGCCTGCAGGAGCCACTCGCAGTGCTATGAGCTGCAATTGTAGACGCTTTGTACACACCTGTATGACTGAAGGCCGGTAAAGGTTCTTGGAATGATTTAAATTCCATTTTTTTCCCATGAGCTGCACTTTCAGTACAGCAGTTGGGCACCTTTCTATACTATTAACCTGCACTGCAGGTCAATAATGTGGCGCCCCTGCGGGCTCAGTCGCCACAGAGTTATTGCACCCCACTTAAGGGTGTGATATCTCCTCTTCCAGGTAAGGATGGAGTACCACACAGGACCCCAAACACACACTCAACACTACACCACTCCAGTTCTGAAGGGGGCCTATATGCACCATAGTGCCGCCCCGGGCCGGATTGGAGGAGTTTGGGGGAACCAAAGTTAGGGGGAACCATGTAGTGAGTGAGGGTGGAGGAAGCGTTTATTTTGAGCACTTAGCTGGATCATATATATATGGAGGCCATCTTGGTATCATTGTCTTTGGTTGTGGGTCGTTGGTCGGTAGACAGCACAACGCTGCAGCCAGCTGAGGGTCCACGGTCCTCGGTCTCAGGCCTCGAGACGAGGAGCGGGGCAGAGTTGCTGTAGGCTCTGTCTCGGTCAGGGTCCTGAGAGTAGGAGGCCCAGGAGGGGAGCAGAGGAGTCAAGCTCCACAGGCGAAAGGATCCCAGGGGATATGGACAGAGTGGAGCCACCACCTGTATACCTTATTCTGGCCCAGCCAGAGGGACCCGGCCGGAAGAGGGGTAACCAGTCCCCGATCTGACTTTGTACTTCACGTCTCTGTCGGAAGAATCCGGAGGCTTATGTGGATCCCAGGGGGATACGGACGGAGCGGAGTCGCCACCTGTATGCCCTAATCTGAGTTTACCCAGAGGGACCCGGCCTTACGCCTCAGCCTCACCACAAGTCACCAAAAAGGGCGCCCAGTCGGTCCGGGAACTACACGCTGCCCATAGGGACATCGCAGCACCCGTACGGGACTCAGTGGGGAACACACGGCGGGAGAAGTTGAGCAACAGAGGAACACACTAGAGCGGGGTCCTGGCAGGTGCTCCTGAACTACCTGGAAAGTGCTGAGCCCCACCCTGACGGCCGCAGCTCGCTGTGTGACAGCAGAGAGAAGCTCTGAGTTGATAAAAAGTGAATAAAGACTCGGATGACTTCAACCGCTATCTCTGCCTGTTCTTTCTACCGCGGCACAGCACCCGCCACCACTCTACATCACATCTACACTGCCCTGAGGCCTACTCTATCCGTGGAGAGTAGCACCAACTAAGCTGCCCGGAACACCGGCCTCAGAGGACTGTCGCAGCGCCGGTAGTCATTACCGGGTACCACGGGTGGCGTCACGAACATTTACAAACCTACCCTACTTCCCCTTTTTAGTTTACATTTTTATCCCCCCTTTTATTTTTGGACTGACCACCCTGGGTCACGGAATGGGCCAGCCACTGTGACATCCCCCAAATCCATCAAGGCCCGGTTGGCAAGTACCCCGCTGCCCAGTGGGCGCGTCAATAGTGTTTGAGGACATGGACATAATAGGTTCTCTTTACATGACACTGTCATTCTGTGGTTGGGCTTCACAGGCAATAGTGATTTTTCCTATATGTAGCAATGCAAAAGTACTTTTGAATATAGACAAGTGATCTAACGTTCAGTTTCAAGTTGCCTAAGGGGACTAACAAAGTAAAAGAAATGTTAAAAATCCACAGCCATTTTCTCACGTTAAGAGAAGTAGAAGTAGACGTTCTGAGAAAAGTAGATGACAATCTGGTCAGAACTGACTCGCATTATGTTTTTCAGGGTTTGTCTGCAGGAACTTCTCTCATGCTTTGATCAATGGAACATGTGTCAGAACCAAGAAGCTCTTGGAGAAAGACAAAACAGAGATCCAGTGACTTTCTAGTAAGTGTTTCTCAAGTACATTCGCATATCACTCACACATTCTTATCAATTTCACTCGGGGTTATTTAGTTTTGAAAAACGAAGGCTTAGGGGTGATCTTATTACTATGTACAAGTATATGAGGGGACAGTACAAAGACCTTTCTACTGATCTTTTTACTCTGAGGCCTGAGACGGGGACAAGGGGGCATCTTCTACGTCTGGAGGAAAGAAGGTTTAATGATAATCACAGACGCGGATTCTTTACTGTAAGAGCAGTGAGACTATGGAACTCTCTGCCGCATGATGTTGTAATGAGGGATTCACTACTAACATTTAAGAAGGGCATGGATGCCTTTCTTGATAAGTATAATATTACAGATTATATACAGTGCTGTGCAAATTAATTGGGACAAAGCATTTTTTAAGTAAAATCATAAGTTGGTTACCAGTCAGTGATTCAAACCAGTTTTAACTTTTTTGAACAGGTGTGAGTGTACAACCGTGAGTAACAAAATGTGGTTTGACTGGTTTTAGTCAGAAAATAACAGCTAGCTGCCCCCTCAGCTTCAGTTGAGAGCTTGTTTCTGTGAGGAGTGGTTTAGTGTACTTTTTCTCCATGCCACAATTCCAAGTGTGTGAAGAAATTCCTGGAAGAAAATAAAGTAAAAGTGCTGGACTGGCCTGGCAATTCACCAGACTTAAATCCTATAGAAAATTTGTGGAGCATTGTGAAGAGACGTCTTGGCAAAATGGACTGTACAACCAAAGAACGCATGATAAACAGTGCCATACAAGTGTGGTTCCATGATGAAGAATGGAAGAATTTATGCAAAAACTTGGTAGAATCAATGCCAAAACGCATTGAAAATCTCATATCTGCTAAAGGAGGACATATTTCTTACTAAAATTAGTATGTAACAGTGCATTATAACATTTTATTCTTACATATTCAAAAATATGTTTTTTTTTGGCTTTGTCCCAATTAATTTGCACAGTACTGTATACTAGATTCCTTGATCGGGCGTTGATCCAGGGAACTAGTCTGATTGTCGTATGGAGTCAGGAAGGAATTTTTTTCCCCAATGTGGAGCTTAGTGTTTGCCACATGTTTTTTTTTGCCTTCCTCTGGATCAGCATGTTAGGCTATGGGTTGAACTAGATGGACTTATTTTTTAAGGTTGAAGGATGATTGTTACTATGTATATGTGTAAACAGATGTTAAGAAAAATTATTTTTTGCCTCCTTTCTTTTAGGTATTGAAAATTCAAGTACAGCACATACCATCGTGTGTTTCCTCTTCAAAGTACCAGCCAAACTGTAAGTTACTCACAAAACACACAGACTGACACAGCAGTCATTTTTAGTTTTTATAATTACTTGTAAACTTTATGCCAATTTCCCCTTCAAGTAAGGGGGCATTTACTTTTTTCCCTGTATGATGTTACCCAATAATGTGCAGGAGGTGTCAGGCAGAGGATAAAGCGCACAATCGCAGAGGATATGAGAGCTGGCTTTCTCTGTATATAATACTCATGTATAACTAGTTAAAAAAAAAAATCTGCCTTCTAACTTTCAGGCACCTGGGCTAAATGCTGAGCGCTGTTTGTTACAAGTGCTGATCGCACACTACAGCTCTAGTCTCACAGCAGCAGGACACTACTGAGATGAGAGCTGCAGTGTCCGATCAGAAGGTGTCGCATACAGCGCTCAGCATCTACCTCAGGTACCAGGGCTTTATTCCACACAGCCTGAGATAGATGCAGAGCAGTATATGGAATCACACACCTCTGCTCTCCTCCGCCTGCACAGTAATCACTGCTAGTGACAGTTTTGTCACCTGGTTAAAGCCCCACTCCAGGGTTTGTTTTCTTTTATTTCAGCGCTGGAGTGGTGCAACTAAACTAGTGGTTCCTTAACCCTATTATTATACTTACTAGCCACTGTCTTCAGCTCTTCCCAGCGCCGCTTCAGTCCCACAGCCATGTTTTGACTGCAACTTTGGACTGACCTGAAGTAATGGTCAGAAGCTCTCAGTGTAAGTGTGGAGGCCTGTTGCTGGCCTTGTTCTGGATCTCATGGGCTTAAATTGAGTTATGACTTCCTGATAGGCCAGCAAACACTGGAGCAAGCCAGCAGGTCACAAACTGCTGGAGAACGTCAGGAGACTCACGGAATACAGATGAAGATGCCGGTTGGTAAGGATGAGACTAGGGGCAGGGAACTTAGATTAGTGGCTCTACTCCAGTGCCGTAATACAAAAAAACTGCAGTATTGCTTTAAACATGAGTCCTATATTACTCAGAAAAGGTGAGGTCTTGCCTTAATCTGTTGGTTTTTCTTTTTTTTTTCCTTCATGCCTCCAGTTTGGTTGGTCAACCTCATACAGGGGAAATGGGTGACACTTCCAGAGACAAATCTTTACTAACATCCCTTGGCTAAAGTTCAAATTAACCTATTAAATGTAGCAAGTAACATACCCCAAACTATCTGGTATGCTGGAGCTTAGGCTTAGGGAGAGGATACTTTGCTTCTACAGTTTATGGTTCTGACAGCTTTTGAAAAATATATATTTATTTATTGTTATGCATTTGACACTTTATTGATATAATGACTGATGTTTCTATTGTAATGGAAGTGTTATATTGTTAATATTTTCTACTGTATTCTGTGTTTGTTGCACTATTGATATGAAAACCTTGTGAAAATTGGCAAGAGACTTGATTACATATTAAAGTTGGTCTGTTCAATACTATGGGTAAAGTATTTTTTTTAACTGAAGGTAAATTTTAGATTAATGGATGTTTTTTAGGTTAGTTTCACTCGGCAGCTATTTTTTTCAATAATAATGTTTCAGGTATATGGTGACCTCCGACCCGTCACGTGGGGGGGCCACGCGGGGCCCTGGCTATCCTTAATACACCCCTGATACCCAGGTCAGACTACATGCTGTTGTTCTGCACTGGAATTATTTTAGAAGGATGGGTGCGGTAATCATCACCATACTCCCACATGTCATTTACTTTATATAGAAGAATTACTAATCACGATAAAGGATTCTTCATAGAATGTGTGGTATCTGTGTTGTCAGTTACCCGATTTGTTCTACTAGTGATGGTATTGAAAAACTGCCTTAACCTCCCTTTGGCCTGGCAAGTTCACCATTGGCTGGGCCTTCTTGCTCTGCTCCTGCCGGGGATGCTTCGTCCGGGGATTCTTCTTGAGCTGACTCTTCTGCAGCACTAGGCTCTTCTGCAGCACTTACAGGTTCATCTGGCTGTGGAGGGTCTTCTGGCTGTCGAAAGAAGTGGAGTACTGGGATTATGACTGCTCCTCCTATTTGAGGCCAATCTGCCGGGAAATCTCCTAAATCAGTATGGATTACTGCTTCTTCAGGTTCCTCCGGGGTGATGAGAGGCACTTCTTCTTGGGGCTTTAGCAGTTCTGGACACAACTTCAGGTGGTCTCTAGATACCGTTGCAGTTGTTCTTCCTTCATCTTTGCTAATCAAACACGTCTTCCTGTTATCAAACCTATAAATTCAACACAGGGTAGGGTTCTGTCTCCCACTGGTCATCAAGTTTGTGGTTTCTCCTTTTCCTTTTCAATACCACTTATCCTGGTGTGAAGGGTTCTGCTGGCGCACTCTTATTATAGTGGTCTTCCTGCTTGTCCTTCACCCTAGCGAGACTGTCTTCGACACAGGCTTGTACTCTTCTGTACTGCTCCTGTCTGGACGTGTCCCAGTCCTCAGTGGACATATCTGCTTCTGGTTCTGCAACACCAAGCTCCAGGTCCATGGGCAACTTTCCTGGTCTTGCTCGCATGAGATATGCTGGAGTGCAATTGGTGGAACTCATAGGTATGTGATTGTACAGATCTACCAGGTCAGGTAGTAGGTCTGGCCACTGATTTCTCTCCTCAAGTGGTAAGGTCTTCAGCAGGTCGATGACAATGTTGTTCATCTTTTCACAGAGACCATTGGTTTGGGGGTGGTACGGTATAGTTCTTATCTTCCTACACACATACAAATGGCAGAACTCTTTGAACAACTCGGCCTCGAAGGCTGGGCCTTGGTCTGTCAGCACCTGCTCAGGGTATCCATGGGGTCTGCAGAAATATGCTTGGAACGTTTTTGCTGCTGTTTCTGCCGTCAGGTCTTTGACAGGGGCGACCACCAGGAACCTGGAGTAGTGATCTACCATGGTCAGGGCATAGGAGTACCCTGACCTGCTGGGTGACAGCTTGACATGGTCCAGTGCCACGATCTCCAGGGGTCAAGCCATCTTGATGGGTTGCAGGGGCGCCTTCTGGCTGCTGTAGTCTTTTCTTCTGAGGCTACAGGATCCACAGTCTCTGCACCACTTCTCAATAGAGCTGCGCATTCCCACCCAGTAGAATCGACACTTTAGCAGGGTTTCTAGCTTTTTCCAGCCAAAGTGCCCCGCCTGATCGTGGTAGGCCTCCAACACCATCTGGATGTCCATCTTGGGGACCACTATCTGCCATACCATCTCGTGGGTCTTGGGATTGATGTACCTCCGGCACAGCTTCTCTCGATAGATGAACAGCCGGCTTCTCTCATTCCACAGCTGTTTTGCTTGGAAAGACGCATCCTTCTCCAGGGAGGAACCTTCTTGGGTTATCAGCTCCTTGATACGGTTGACAACCGGGTTGCTGTCCTTGGTCTCCTTCCAGCTGTGGTGAGGCAAAGGGTTTAACGTCTTACCACGCTGCCTCCTGGAGGCTCGTTACTCGTGGATCATCCCATTCCGGTGAAAGGCAGGTAGCTCAATCTCCTCCAGGTCATCCACTTCTTCTTCTGTGTCTGACTGGTGAGGCATCCTGGACAGGGCATCGGCGTTGGCGTTCTTGCGGCCCGCCCGGTATTTAATTGTGAATTGGTAATTGGACAGCCGAGCCATCCATCGCTGTTCCATGGCTCCTTGCTTAGTTGTTTCAAGATGAGTCAGGGGGTTATTGTCAGTGTAGGCAGTGAACTTGCTGGAGGCTAAGTAGTGCTTGAACCTTTCAGTGATGGCCCAGACCAAGGCCAGGAACTCTAACTTGAAGCTGCTATAGTTCTCTGGGTTCCTCTCAGTCGGGCGGAGCTTCCTGCTTGCATAGGCTGTCACTTTCTCTAGGCCATTCTGCTTCTGACTTAGGACAGCTCCTAATCCTTCATTGCTGGCATCAGTATACAGCAAGAACGGTTGGCTGTAGTCAGGGTAGGCTAGGATCTCGTCGCCTGTCAGTATCTCCTTCATCTCTTGAAATGATTCTGCTTGCTCCTCACCCCAGTGGAATGGGGGATTTCTGCCTTTGGGGGGACTGTCCTACCAGGAGGTCTTGCAGAGGCGCTGCTTTCTTGGTGTAATCTTTTACAAACCTCCGGTAGTATCCTACTAGTCCCAGGAACTGACGTACCTCCTTGAGGTTCTTCGGCTCTGGCCATTTCTGGATGGCAGTGACCTTCTCCGGGTCTGGTGCCACTCCCTCTGGACTGACAATGTGCCCCAGGTACTGTACCTTTCTCTTGAGCAGGTGGCACTTTGAGGGCTTCAGCTTCATCCCATACTGGGACTGTGACTCAAATACCTCCGCCAGGTGCTTCAAGTGGTCCTCATACGTCTTGTAGTACACAATCACGTCGTCCAGGTATAGTAACACAGTCTCGAAGTTGTGGTGTCTCAGGCAGCACTCCATCAATCTCTGAAACGTTCCAGGGGCATTGCAGAGTCCAAACGGCATACTGTTGAACTCGCAGAGTTCCATCGGGGTGGTGAAGGCCGTCTTCTCCCGATCCTCCTCAGCCACAGCTACTTGCCAGTACCCACTAGTGAGGTCAAGGGTGGAAAAGTAATTTGATTTGCAGACTTTAAGGCAGCCAGGGATTCCTCTATTCGTGATAAAGGGTATGCATCTTTATGTGTAATGCGATTTACTTTTCTGTAATCTACACACATCCTCATGCTTCCATCCTTCTTCCTGACTAACACTAGGGGAGCTGCCCAGGGACTACAACTATCCCTTACTACCCTGCCTTTTTCATGTCGTGCAACATCTCCTTGGCTTTCTGGTAGTGTGCTGGTGGTATAGGCCTGTACCGTTCTTTGATGGGGGGATGGTTGCCTGTGGGGATGTGATGTTGTACCCCCTAAATCCTCCCAAAGTCAAGTGGGTGCTTGCTGAATACCTGCGCGTATTCCTGAACCACCCGGTGTACCCCGTGTTTCTGGTGAGCTGGAGTGGTGTCTGTCCCAACATGGATCTGTTGACACCAGTCCTCCACCTGGGTTGCCGGGTCATTATCCTCCACTTGGTCTGGGGAGGTTAAGGACTCCACCGTGTGGATGGAGTTGTTATTTACAGCATGTAACTTGGCAACAGTGGTATATCGTGGTAATCTGACCTCGTCTTCCCCATAGTTGAGAAGACGGACGGGCACCCTCCCATTGCGTACATCCACTACCCCTCTGGCAGTTAAGAGTGTAGGTCTGTGCTCTGAGCTAAGGGGTTCTACTACCGCCTGGTAACTCTGTCCTTTAAGACCTATTGCTGCTCTACACCATATAAGCATTTCACTCATTGGGGGAATCACAATGGGCATCGGGTCTGCTACCCGCACATTACCAATCTCACCACCGGATAACTTTACTTGCTGCTGGTACATCAGGGCTCGAATCTCCTTCTGGAGGGCTCTCCTCTGCCCCGGTCTGGCGACGTCAGCGAGCTGTTGGAGTAGAAACACCACTTCCTCCAAACAGTTATCAACAATATTAGTACCTGGTACCATATACAGTCCATTCTCATCAGAGAGAGTCTCTACTACAATGAACCCCTGGTCCTTCAGCTCCACTCTCCCCACCTTTACCGCCACATCCTTAACCCCGACTAGGTTAAGAGGGAGGTTGTTAGAGGCATAAACGGAGAAATCTGTATCTGGGGGTTGGAGATTGTCCATGGACCAGAATCTCTTGTAAAGGGCATCAGGCATTATGGTTACCTGAGATCCAGTGTCCAGCAGGGCAGGTATCTCAATGCCGTCCAGGATTATGGACAGGAAAGGTCTTCCTCCCACGAACCTGCTGTGCCAGTCTGAGGGGCCTGCTGAGTCTATTCCCGGGTGTTGGCCCTCGGACCGAGGGTTTGCTCTTTTAAAGGGCAATTGCGCACTGTGTGGCCTGCCTTCTGGCAGCGGTGGCTGACAAACTCTCGTTGAGGGTGGCGCTGGTTGTTGGTCCTTCCACGAGGTGGCGTTGTCCTCCTCCCGGGCGGCGTTGTCCTCCTCCGGGGCGGCGGCGTCCTCCTCCTTCCTCTCATCCAGGGGACATCCTCAGGGCAGTCGGCTAGCAGGATCCTTCCCTCCGTCTCTGGCTCCGTCCGTAGCTGCAGGGCACTCATCAGAGTGACCAGGTTTTTAGTCAGCTGGCGCACTTCTGAGCCCAGACTGTCCAGCTCACAAGGGGGCGCTGCCTGCACTTTGGCTTCATTAGCCAGTGGGGAAAAGGTGGGTGCTGCGGGCGTTGGAGTGGCCCTACCCTGGTAATGTTGTATAGCAGTATCTGCTGTTTCCAGGGGTTGCAGTTCCTTTATAGCCATGTCCTTAAAGGTAGCATCTGGATGATCCAAGGACCACCAACGCACAGTCCTGCTCTCCTCTTGGGACCTCAGCCCCCGGACAAATTGTTCTTTTAGCATTTTACTTTCATCAGTTATACTGGTTGGACTGACCTGTTTCAGAGCCCGCAGGGCCCCTTGCAAACGGCAGGCATAGTCCCGAACACTGTCCACCGGTTTCTGTGAGCAGTGGTAGAACCTCATCTGGAGGTCTGCCTCAAAGAAGTTTGTAACTTTTTGAAGATTACGGACACTGACTCCTGGTCTGCGGCCGACCAAGTCTCTACTTCTCTCTCCGCAGCACCAGTCAATTGTCCCACAACAAGTGCAGCTCTTTGTTTGCCCATCATAGAATACATGTCCAGTATGCTGCATATTTTTCGCTTGAATCCAGACAGGGTGTCTGGCTTGCCGCTGTACTGGGGGAGCCACTTTGCTCCAGGCATGTACTGTAAAGTCAATGGTACGATAGGCGCTACAGGCCCTGTTGATGGGGCGGTTGCTCCATCCCGCGCGGCATCATCCCCGGTGGGATCATCGGGGTTCTCGACCCGAACCCCGGTATCGGGCTCCTCCTGCGACATCCTGGCACCCCCCTAGCGAACCGTGGCCTACCTTCTTTTTCCGTAGGCCGCAGCTCTGCAGGTGACGGTCTTCGGATAGGACCTTGCGTCGCTTCTCGTCTTACGTCAGAGCGTGCGTTGGGGCTTCCTGCCAGGACCTGACGCTGCGTCAGTGCGTGGGGCGTGTCAGAGACTTTGCGCGGTTACACAGGTACGCCTCCTAGTTTTCACGTGGTTACGCCCTTCTTCTCGCACAGTGACGTAACAATGGCGTCAATCTTCGCCACAGTACAATATACAGTTCGTGAATAAAGGCGCACAGTACCCGGTGGCAACGGGCACAACTCCTTCCGTAGCCGCGGGCACGCTATCCTGTTCGTGACGCCAGGAAAGAGATGACGAGCCCAGGGGATGGGGATGTACTTGGCGCCTGGGCCTTGATGCCTGGCCTTGGGGGATGTCGCGGTAGTCGGCTCCCGGGCCCGTACCCTGGGCCTCTCTTTAAAAAGGTGGATAATTATGTGAAAGTTCGTGACGCCACCTGTGGTGTCTGGTGAGGATCACCAGCGCTGCGGCAGTTTGCTGAGGCCGGTGTTAAGGCAGCTTGGGTGGTATAGCTCCCCACAGGTGGAGCTGGGCCTCAGGGCAGTGTAAATGTAGGGATGCAGGACAGAGGGGACCCAGCCGGGTCTGAAGAAGGATTGGCAACCACACACAGTTCACTTCAGTACCTTTTACTGGTGGAAATTCAGGCACATTCCAGAGCACTATAGGGTGAAGGGTGCATATCAGGATTCTCCCCAGTGAGCAGGTATAGGGCCTCCTGTTTCTTGCCTTTGTGTAGTAAGTTTCTGACCTGCCTGGAGCTAGGCCTAACTTTGTCACTGTCCTGCACCTGCTGATCTTCTGATAGGGCCTTCTCTTGGAGTTCACACTCCCTGCTTGCGGGGCCTCCGTGACTCCTGGCTCTGGTACGTATCAGCTCTTGGATGATCCTGGGACCTGAAGTCTTCCAGGGAATCCGGTTGTCTCTACAGGGGAATATATGGCCCTGTAGACGCGGACCCGGTGTCCGGTATATGTTTCTGGGGTGAGCTTGTACAGCTCCTCTGCCCCCAATGCTACTCACTCCACTAGCCTTCAGCCTACTCGGGGCCCTCACTAGGCTATACACACTAGCAGCTGGCAGGCTGCGCTTCACCTCTCTTATGGCGTTGGTACACCTTAAGCTCACTAACCTGAGCTACTTGAGTCTAGCTTGGCCTACCTCTGCAGACTGACTCCTGCAGGAACTGGCTGCAGACCTGTTTCTGTGTCTGAGCCTACACTAAAACACAACTAGACTGTTCTGCTCTGTGGCTGCAGCAGACTCACAGGCTGTACTTGCAGGAGCTTCCTGCTCTGTTCTGACTGCCTAACTCCACCCTCCGTATATATATGTCCCTATCCGGGCTCCGTCTGGTGGTCTGAGGTAGGGTGGAGGTGTGTGTATGCTCTGAGGGCCTCTTGTGGAGAAATCCGTCCAAGCACCCCTCTAGGATCTGTGGCACTATTGCGCAGCAGGGCGCCACACATCCTCTATATATTACAGCGCACAGAACAGATCCTCTATGTACTACACCACAAAGAGAGCCGACAGATACTCTATACACTACACCACACGGGACACATCCTCTATATACTACACCACACAGGAGAGCTGACAGATCCTCTATATACTACACCACAAGGGACACATCCTCTATATACTACACATCATGTGACACATCCTCTATATACTACACCACACGGGACACATCCTCTATATACTACACCACACGGGACAGATCCTCTATATACTACACCACACGGGACACATCCTCTATATACTACAGCGCACAGGACAGATCCTCTATATACTACACCCCACAGGAGAGCCGACAGATCCTCTGTACACTACACCACACGGGACACATCCTCTATATACTACAGCGCACAGGACAGATCCTCTATATACTACACCACACAGGAGAGCTGACAGATCCTCTATATACTACACCACAAGGGACACATCCTCTATATACTACGCATCATGTGACACATCCTCTATATACTACACCACACGGGACACATCCTCTATATACTACACTACACGGGACACATCCTCTATATACTACACCACACGGGACAGATCCTCTATATACACTGTAACATACCTGGTGGCGGGCTTTAATGGTGCACCATCTCTCACTATGCAAGATTGCAAACTTGATCTTCAGTCCAGTCTGCTAGCCTGGCTTCTATTCATGCTGTCTGTTTGTCTCTGTTCTGACTGCTTAGGGCAGCAGCCCGGTTACTTCCTGTTTTTTGTAGCTGTTGTGGGCACACCCCTAATGCGTCCTCAGCCTATTGCTGTCTGTCACTGGATATTTAAACCAGCTCCACCTTGAAGCTGGTGCCTGAGCAACTCTTATCCTCCAAGGGCTTCTTGCCTGATGTGCCCGGTCCTGTTCTGTTTTTCCTGCCTGTCCGCCTTCCTGGAGGCTGTATTCCCAGGCCTGTCTGAACACGCTCCTAGCCTGTTCGTCCCGCCTTCTGGGGGCCGCATACCCAGACCTGTTATCTGTGTCTTCTAGCCTGTTTGTCCGCAATTCTGGGGGCCGCATACCCAGACTCGCTCCTGTATCTCGCTGCAGTGTCAGTTCCTGTCTGAACACTCAGTTCCTGTCTGAACACTCTCCAAGCCTGTTACCTGTTTTTCTCTATGTCCGTACCTTCCCTTTTTCTGCAGAGTCTGAACCTGCACCTAACTCTTACTCGTTGTCGCTGTACTTCCGTTTGTGAGTTTAGAGTCCACTCGCTACTTCATTGCAAGTATCTTGTGTATATCTGGTTCTGCCTTTCCCTTCCAGTCTGTTCCGTGTGAACAGAGCCCTGTCCCCTCTTCTCTGCCTTGCTCACCGCTCCGGCGGTTCCTGCCTGCTCTGCCTTGCTCACCGCTCCAGTGGTTCCTGCCTGCTCTGCCTTGCTCACCGCTCCGGCGGGTCCTGCCTGCTCTGCCTTGCTCACCACTCGAGCGGTTCCTGCCTGCTCTGCCTTGCTCACCGCTCCGGCGGGTCCTGCCTGCTTTGCCTTGCTCACCACTCCGGCGGCTCCTGTCTGCTCTGCCTTGCTCACCGCTCCGGCGGTTCCTGCCTGCTCTGCCTTGCTCACCGCTCCAGCGGTTCCTGCCTACTCTGCCTTGCTCACTGCTCCGGCGGTTCCTGCCTGCTCTGCCTTGCTCACCGCTTCGGCGGTTCCTGCCTACTCTGCCTTGCTCACCGCTCCGGCGGTTTCTCCCTGCTCTGCTTGCTCACAGCTCCAGCGGTACCTCTCTGCTCCGCCTTTCCCACCACTCCGGCGGTACCTCTCTGCTCTGCTTGTCTACCGCATCTGCGGTTCTGTTCCTGTATCCCAGTCTGTACTGGACTCTATCCAGCCTGTGGTCCAAACTGCTAGTACCTCCCCGTCTGCACGCCAGCCGCACTGGTCAGTACCCTCCTGTCTGCATAACAGCCGTGCCTGCCAGTATCCTCCTGTCTGCACTCCAGCCGTGCATGCCAATACCCACCTGTCTGTGTGCAAGCCTAACCCGCCTGTTCCTGTATTCCCCGGTGTGGGTCAACAGCCGTGTCTGGGATCTGGCCTGGAGTAGCACCTGGTCCCACTGCTCGGTTCCTCCCTGGTGCACGGCGTCGTTAGCCGTCGTGCGAACTTGGTCGGATCGGGTTGATACTTAGTTACGCCCCTCCAGACACTCTCCGGTTCATGGCACAGTGGAATCACTAAATCACGCACATGCCAGTCAGCCCAGGTGTGTGCATAACATACTACACAACACGGGACACATCCTCTATATACTACACCACACGGGACACATCCTCTATATACTACAGCGCACAGGACAGATCCTCTATATACTACACCACACGGGACACATCCTCTATATACTACACCACACGGGACACATCCTCTATATACTACACCACACGGGACACATCCTCTATATACTACACCACACGGGACACATCCTCTATATACTACACCACACGGGACACATGCTCTATATACTACACCACACGGAACACATCCTCTATATACTACACCACACGGGACACATCCTCTATACATTACACCACACGGGACAGATCCTCTATATACTACACCACACGGGACACATCCTCTATATACTACACCACACGGGACACATCCTCTATATACTACACCACACGAGACACATCCTCTATATACTACAACACACGGGACACATCCTCTATACACTACACCACACGGGACAGATCCTCTATATACTACACCACACGGGACACATCCTCTATATACTACACCACACGGGACACATCCTCTATATACTACACCACACGGGACACATCCTCTATACACTACACCACACGGGACAGATCCTCTATATACTACACCACACGGGACACATCCTCTATATACTACACCACACGGGACACATCCTCTATATACTACACCACACGGGACACATCCTCTATATACTACACCACACGGGACACATCCTCTATATACTACACCACACGGGACACATCCTCTATATACTACAGCGCACTGGACATTTCCTCTATATACTAAACCACACGGGACACATCCTCTATATACTACACCACACGGTACACATCCTCTATATACTACACCACACGGGACACATCCTCTATATACTACAGCGCACTGGACATTTCCTCTATATACTGGAGCTGTGTGATGGCTTATTTTTGCCTTGGCTAGATGATGCTTTTATTAGTACAATTTTGGGTGAAATACATATACACTGCACAGTACCACTTCTCCTGTCCTGAATAGTGGATGTAATTCTCAGTATCTGTATTATTCTGTATATATACACTGCACAGTACCACTTCTCCTGTCCTGTATAGTGGATGTAATTCTCAGTATCTATATTATTCTGTATATTATACTGGGTGTAATTCTCAGTATCTGTATTATTCTGTATATTATACTGGGTGTCATTCTCAGTATCTGTATTATTCTGTATGTATACACTGCACAGTACCACTTCTCTTGTCCTGTATAGTGGATGTAATTCTCAGTATCTGTATTATTCTGTATATATACACTGCACAGTACCACTTCTCTTGTCTTGTATAGTGGGTGTAATTCTCAGTATCTGTATTATTCTGTATATAAACACTGCACAGTACCACTTCTCCTGTCCTGAATTGTGGATGTAATTCTCAGTATTTGCATTATTCTGTATATATACACTGCACAGTACCACTTCTCTTGTCCTGTATAGTGGATGTAATTCTCAGTATCTGTATTATTCTGTATATATACACTGCACAGTACCACTTCTCCTGTCCTGTATAGTGGATGTAATTCTCAGTATCTATATTATTCTGTATATTATACTGGGTGTAATTCTCAGTATCTGTATTATTCTGTATATTATACTGGGTGTCATTCTCAGTATCTGTATTATTCTGTATGTATACACTGCACAGTACCATTTCTCTTGTCCTGTATAGTGGATGTAATTCTCAGTATCTGTATTATTCTGTATATATACACTGCACAGTACCACTTCTCTTGTCCTGTATAGTGGATGTAATTCTCAGTATCTGTATTATTCTGTATATAAACACTGCACAGTACCACTTCTCCTGTCCTGAATTGTGGATGTAATTCTCAGTATTTGCATTATTCTGTATATATACACTGCACAGTACCACTTCTCTTGTCCTGTATAGTGGATGTAATTCTCAGTATCTGTATTATTCTGTATATATACACTGCACAGTACCACTTCTCCTGTCCTGAATAGTGGATGTAATTCTCAGTATCTGTATTATTCTGTATATATACACTGCACAGTACCACTTCTCTTGTCCTGTATAGTGGATGTAATTCTCAGTATCTGTATTATTCTGTATATATAGACTGCACAGTACCACTTCTCCTGTCCTGAATAGTGGATGTAATTCTCAGTATCTGTATTATTCTGTATATATACACTGCACAGTACCACTTCTCTTGTCCTGTATAGTGGATGTAATTCTCAGTATCTGTATTATTCTGTATATATACACTGCACAGTACCACTTCTCCTGTCCTGAATAGTGGATGTAATTCTCAGTATCTGTATTATTCTGTATATATACACTGCACAGTACCACTTCTCCTGTCCTGTATAGTGGATGTAATTCTCAGTATCTGTATTATTCTGTATATATACACTGCACAGTACCACTTCTCTTGTCCTGTATAGTGGATGTAATTCTCAGTATCTGTATTATTCTGTATATATACACTGCACAATACCACTTCTCCTGTCCTGAATCGTGGATGTAATTCTCAGTATTTGTATTATTCTGCATATATACACTGCACAGTACCACTTCTCTTGTCCTGTATACTGGGTGTAATTCTCAGTATCTGTATTATTCTGTATATTATACTGGGTGTAATTCTCAGTATCTGTATTATTCTATATATTATACTGGGTGTCATTCTCAGTATCTGTATTATTCTGTATATATACACTGCACAGTACTACTTCTCTTGTCCTGTATACTGGGTGTCATTCTCAGTATCTGTATTATTCTGTATATATACACTGCACAGTACCAGTTCTCTTGTCCTGTATACTGGGTGTAATTCTCAGTATCTGTATTATTCTGTATATTATACTGGGTGTCATTCTTAGTATCTGTATTATTCTGTATATATACACTGCACAGTACCACTTCTCCTGTCCTGTATACTGGGTGTCATTCTCAGTATCTGTATTATTCTGTATGTATACACTGCACAGTACCACTTCTCTTGTCCTGTATACTGGGTGTCATTCTCAGTATCTGTATTATTCTGTATATATACATTGCATAGTACCACTTCTCTTGTCCTGTATAGTGGATGTAATTCTCAGTATCTGTATTATTCTGTATATATACACTGCACAGTACCACTTCTCTTGTCCTGTATAGTGGATGTAATTCTCAGTATCTGTATTATTCTGTATATATACACTGCACAGTACCACTTCTCCTGTCCTGAATAGTGGATGTAATTCTCAGTATCTGTATTATTCTGTATATATACACTGCACAGTACCACTTCTCCTGTCCTGTATAGTGGATGTAATTCTCAGTATCTGTATTATTCTGTATATATACACTGCACAGTACCACTTCTCTTGTCCTGTATACTGGGTGTCATTCTCAGTATCTGTATTATTCTGTATATATACACTGCACAGTACCACTTCTCTTGTCCTGTATACTGGGTGTCATTCTCAGTATCTGTATTATTCTGTATATATACACTGCACAGTACCACTTCTCTTGTCCTGTATAGTGGATGTAATTCTCAGTATCTGTATTATTCTGTATATATACACTGCACAGTACCACTTCTCCTGTCCTGAATCGTGGATGTAATTCTCAGTATTTGTATTATTCTGTATATATACACTGCACAGTACCACTTCTCTTGTCCTGTATACTGGGTGTAATTCTCAGTATCTGTATTATTCTATATATTATACTGGGTGTCATTCTCAGTATCTGTATTATTCTGTATATATACACTGCACAGTACTACTTCTCTTGTCCTGTATACTGGGTGTCATTCTCAGTATCTGTATTATTCTGTATATATACACTGCACAGTACCAGTTCTCTTGTCCTGTATACTGGGTGTAATTCTCAGTATCTGTATTATTCTGTATATTATACTGGGTGTCATTCTTAGTATCTGTATTATTCTGTATATATACACTGCACAGTACCACTTCTCCTGTCCTGTATACTGGGTGTCATTCTCAGTATCTGTATTATTCTGTATGTATACACTGCACAGTACCACTTCTCCTGTCCTGTATAGTGGATGTAATTCTCAGTATCTGTATTATTCTGTATATATACACTGCACAGTACCACTTCTCTTGTCCTGTATACTGGGTGTAATTCTCAGTATCTGTATTATTCTATATATTATACTGGGTGTCATTCTCAGTATCTGTATTATTCTGTATATATACACTGCACAGTACTACTTCTCTTGTCCTGTATACTGGGTGTCATTCTCAGTATCTGTATTATTCTGTATATATACACTGCACAGTACCAGTTCTCTTGTCCTGTATACTGGGTGTAATTCTCAGTATCTGTATTATTCTGTATATTATACTGGGTGTCATTCTTAGTATCTGTATTATTCTGTATATATACACTGCACAGTACCACTTCTCTTGTCCTGTATACTGGGTGTCATTCTCAGTATCTGTATTATTCTGTATATATACACTGCACAGTACCAGTTCTCTTGTCCTGTATACTGGGTGTAATTCTCAGTATCTGTATTATTCTGTATATTATACTGGGTGTCATTCTTAGTATCTGTATTATTCTGTATATATACACTGCACAGTACCACTTCTCCTGTCCTGTATGCTGGGTGTCATTCTCAGTATCTGTATTATTCTGTATATATACACTGCACAGTACCACTTCTCCTATCCTGTATACTGGGTGTAATTCTCAGTATCTGTATTATTCTGTATACTAGATGGTGGCCCGATTCGAACGCATCGGGTATTCTAGAATAGGTATGCGGCCGACGGGGCGCAATTAGCAGAGCGGCGTTTAAATTTGGCGCCCAAATCGCTGATTGGTCGCGTTCGGCAACCGCGACCAATCAGCAAAGCGGTGTTTAAATTTGGCGGCAATATCGGTGATTGGTCGCGGGCGGCGGCCGCGACCAATCTGCGAACCGTGTTAGTGAGGACTGGAGAGCGTGTTTAAATTTGGCACCAAAATCGCTGATTAGTCGCGACCAATCAGCAGAGCGGTGTTTAAATTTGGCGCCAATACTGCTGATTGGTCGCGGCCGCCGACCGCGACCAATCAGCAAAGCGATGCAGCGCGGGGTTTAAATTTGGCCCAAAGTCGCTGATTAGTCGCGTCTGACGGCCACGACCAATCAGCGATTTTGGCGCAAAATTTAAACAACGCTCTGTTGATTGGTCGTGGCCGTCATACGCGACTAATCAGCGACTTTGGGGCCAAATTTAAACCCCGCTCTGCTGATTGGTCGCGGTCGCCGACCGCGACCAATCAGCAGAGCGGTGTTTGAATTTGGCGCCAAAATCGCTGATTGGTCGCGGGCGGCGGCCGCGACCAATCAGCGAACCGTGTTAGTGAGGAATGGAGAGCGTGTTTAAATTTGGCACCAAAATCGCTAATTAGTCGCGACCGCGACCAATCAGCAAAGAGGTGTTTAAATTTGGCGACAATACTGCTGATTGGTCGCGGCATTTGTGTTAAAATCGCTGATTGGTCGCTGGCGCTGCCCGCGACCAATCACCAATTTGGGCGCCAAATTTAAATATCGGACGCGACCAATCACCAATCTTGGCTCCAGATTTTAACACCGCTGTGCTGATTGGTCGCGGCCGATATTTAAAATTGGCGCCCAAATCGGTGATTGGTCGCGGGCAGCGCCAGCGACCAATCAACGATTTTTAACACAAATGTCCGGATCTTTGTAACACCATGCGCATACTGTGGGGAGATCAGCGGTTAGGGTGTGAAGGGAGGACCGGGGAGCGGCGCTGCGGGTCGGGATACTTCTGCTCCGAGCGCCCGCTCATGTCCCGGGTTCTCGCAGCGGAAGTAGCCGCACAGGCAGCGGCGCTCCCCGGTCCTCACTAATACGATTCCGCTCCCCGCTCCTCACCAATATGATTCGCTGATTGGTTGCGCTCTCCGCACGCGACCAATCAGTGATCTTGGCGCTAAAGTTAAACACCGCTCTGCTGATTGGTCGCGGCCGCTGCCCGCGACCAATCACCGATTTGGGCGCCAAATTTAAATATCGGCCGCGACCAATCAGTACAGCGGTGTTTAAATGTGGAGCCAAGTTCGGTGATTGGTCGCGGCCGATATTTAAATTTGGCGCCCAAATCGGTGATTGGTCGCGGGCACCGCCGGCGACCAATCAGCGATTTTTAACACAAATGTCCGGATCTTTGTAACACCATGCGGATACTGTGGGGACATCAGCGGCTAGGGTGTGAAGGGAGGACCGGGGAGCGGCGCTGCGGGTAGGGATACTTCTGCTGCGAGCGCCCTCTCATGTTCCGGGTTCTCGCAGCGGAAGTATCCGCACAGGCAGCGCCGCTGACATTCATGCGGCTAGGGTGTGAAGGGAGGACTGGGGAGCGGCGCTGACATCCAATTGGTCGCGGCCGCTATTTAAATGTGCCGCACAAATCGGTGATTGGGCGCGGTCTTGGCCCGCGACCAATCACTGATCTTGCGGCTAAAGTTAACCACTACTGTGCTCATTGGTCGCGGACGCTGCCCGCGACCAATCACCCATTTGGGCGCCAAATTTAAATATCGGCCGCGACCAATCACCGATCTTGGCTCCAGATTTAAACACCACTGTGCTGATTGGTCGCGGCCGATATTTAAATGTTGCGCCCAAATCGGTGATTGGTCGCGGGCAGCGTCGGCGACCAATCAGCACAGCGGTATTTAAATGTGGAGCCAAGATCGGTGATTGGTCGGGTCCGAAGACCGCGACCAATCATCGAATCGTCTTGGTGAGGACCGGGGAGCGACGCTGCCTGTGCGGTTACTTCCGCTGCGAGAACCCGGGACATGAGCGGGCGTTTGCAGGAGAAGTATCCCGACCTGCAGCGCCGCTCCCCGGTCCTCTCTTCCGCATGGAGGTCAGCGACGCCGGCGGTCCTTCCGCTGCTACCGGCCGGGAGATGAGCGCCTCGCGCCGCTCATCTCCCGGCTGCATCTCCGTCCCGCAGATGGGTCCGGCGGTCGGGTTCCTTCTGCTGTTGCCGGCCGGGAGATGAGCGCCTCGCGGCGCTCATCTCCTGGCTGCATCGCCGCTCAGCTCCGTCCCGCAGATGAGCCGCTAACGGCCGCCATCTTTTTTCAGAAATCCCGCGGTGCTGATTGGCTGCTGCCGGACCAATGAGCGACGCGGGATTTCCTGGACAGACAGACACATAGACACACAGACAGACAGACGGGATAAGACGATTATATATATAGACTAGATGGTGGCCCGATTCTAATGCATCAGGTATTCTAGAATAGGTATGCGGCCGACCGGGTGCAATCAGCAGAGCTGTGTTTAAATTTGGGGCCAAAATCGCTGATTGGTCGCGTTCGGCAACCGCGACCAATCAGCAAAGCGGTGTTTAAATTTGGCGCCAATCTCGCTGATTGGTCGCGGATGGCGGCCGCGACCAATCAGCAGTGCGGTGTTTAAATTTGGCACCAAAATCGCTGATTAGTCGCGACCGCGACCAATCAGCAAAGAGGTGTTTAAATTTTGCGCCAAATGTTGCGACCAATCAGCAGAGTGAGGTTTACATTTGGCGCCAATACTGCTGATTGGTCACGGCCGACAACCGCGACCAATCAGCAGAGCGGTGTTTAAATTTTGCGCCAATCTCGCTGATTGTTCGCGGCTGGCGGCCGCGACCAATCAGCAGAGCAGGGTTTAAATTTGGCACCAATAATGCTGATGGGTCGCGGCCAGCGACCGCGACCAATCAGCAGAGCGTTGTTTAAATTTGGCACAAAAAACGCAGATTGGTCGAGGCCGGTGGTTGCGACCAATCAGCAGAGTGAGGTTTAAATTTGGCGCCAATACTGCTGACTGGTCACGGCCGACAACCGCGACCAATCAGCAGAGCGGTGTTTAAATTTTGCGCCAATACTGCTGATTGATCTCGGCCAGCGACCGCGATCAATCAGCAGAGCGTTGCTTAAATTTGGCGCCAATCTCGTTGATTGGTCGCGGCTGGAGTCCGCAACCAATCAGCAGAGCATTGTTTAAACTTGGTGCCAATCTCGCTGATTGGACGCGTCCGGCGTCCGCGTCCAATCAGCACAGCAGTATTTAAATGTGGCACCCAAATCGGTGATTGGTTGCGGGCAGCGGCCGTGACCAATCAGCAGAGCGGTGTTTAACTTTAGCGCCAAGATCACTGATTGGTCGAGTGTGGAGAGCGCGACCAATCAGCGAATCGTATTGGTGAGGAGCGGGGAGCGGAATCGTATTAGTGAGGACCGGGGAGCGCCGCTGCCTGTGCGGCTACTTCCGCTGCGAGAACCCGGGACATGAGCGGGCGCTCGGAGCAGAAGTATCCCAACCCGCAGCGCCGCTCCCCGGTCCTCCCTTCACACCCTAGCCGCTGATGTCCCCACAGTATCCGCATGGTGTTACAAAGGTCCGGACATTTGTGTTAAAAATCGCTGATTGGTCGCTGGCGCTGCTCGCGACCAATCACCGATTTGGGCGCCAAATTTAAATATCGGCCGCGACCAATCACCGATCTTGGCTCCACATTTAAACACCGCTGTGCTGATTGGTCGCCGACGCTGGGCGCGACCAATCACCGATTTTGGCGCCACATTTAAATTTAAATAGCGGCTGCAACCAATTGGATGTCAGCGCCGCTCCCCGGTCCTCCCTTCACACCCTAGCCGCATGGATGTCAGCGCCGCTGTCTGTGCGGATAGTTCCGCTGCAAGAACCCGGGACATGAGCGGGCGCTCGCAGCAGAAGTGTCCCGACCCGCAGCGCCGCTCCCCGGTCCTCCCTTCACACCCTAGCCGCTGATGTCCCCACAGTATCCGCATGGTGTTACAAAGGTCCGGACATTTGTGTTAAAAATCGCTGATTGGTCGTTGGCGCTGGCCGCGACCAATCACCGATCTTGGCGGCAAATTCAAACACCTCTGTGCTGATTGGTCGCCGATGCTGTGCGCGACCAATCACTGATTTTGGCGGCACATTTAAATAGCGTCCGCGACCAATCAGTACAGCGGTGTTTAAATGTGGAGCCAAGATCGGTGATTGGTCGCGGCCGATATTTAAATTTGGCGCCCAAATCGGTGATTGGTCGCGGGCAGCGCCTGCGACCAATCAGCGATTTTTAACACAAATGTCCGGACCTTTGTAACACCATGCGGATACTGTGGGGACATCAGCGGCTAGGGTGTGAAGGGAGGACCGGGGAGCGGCGCTGCGGGTCGGGATACTTCTGCTCCGAGCGCCCGCTCATGTCCCGGGTTCTCGGAGCGGAAGTATCCGCACAGGCAGCGGCGCTGACATCCATGCGGCTAGGGCGTGAAGGGAGGACCGGGGAGCGGTGCTGACATCCAATTGGTCACGGCCGCTATTTAAATGTGCCGCACAAATCGGTGATTGGTCGCCGACTTGGCCCGCGACCAATCACTGATCTTGCGGCCAAAGTTAAACAGTACTGTGCTGATTGGTCGCGGACGCTGCCCGCGACCAATCACCGATTTGGGCGCCAAATTTAAATATCGGCCGCGACCAATCACCGATCTTGGCTCCACATTTAAACACCGCTGTGCTGATTGGTCGCCGACGCTGGGCACGACCAATCACCGATTTTGGCGCCACATTTAAATAGCGTCCGCGACCAATCCGCACAGCGGTGTGGAGCCAAGATCGGTGATTTGTCGCGGCCGATATTTGAATGTGGCGCCCAAATCGGTGATTGGTCGCGGGCAGCATCCGCGACCAATCAGCACCGTAGTGTTTAACTTTTGCGGCAAGAGCCGTGATTGGTCGTGGGACAAGACCGCGACCAATCACCTATTTGTGCGGCACTTTTAAATAGCGTCCGCGACCAATTGGATGTCAGCGCCGCTCCCCCGTCCTCCCTTCACACCATAGCCGCATGGATGTCAGCGGCGCTGCCTGTGCGGATAGTTCCGCTCCGATAACCCGGGACATGAGCGGGCGCTGGCAGAAGAAGTATCCCGACCCGCAGCGCCGCTCCCCGGTCCTCCCTTCACACCCTAGCCGCTGATGTCCCCACAGTATCCGCATGGTGTTACAAAGGTCCGGACATTTGTGTTAAAAATCGCTGATTGGTCGCTGGCACTGCCCGCGACCAATCACCGATTTGGGCGCCAAATTTAAATATCGGCCGCGACCAATCACCGATCTTGGCTCCACATTTAAACACCGCTGTGGTGATTGGTCGCGGCCGATATTTAAATTTGGCGCCCAAATCGGTGATTGATCGCGGGCAGCGTCGGCGACCAATCAGCACAGCGGTGTTTAAGTTTTGCGCTAAGATCAGTGATTGGTCGGGTCCGAAGACCCCGACCAATCATCGAATCGTCTTGGTGAGGACCGGGGAGCGGCGCTGCCTGTGCGGCTACTTACGCTGCGAGAACCCGGGACATCGCGGGCGCTCGCAGCAGAAGTATCCCGACCCGCAGCGCTGGTCCCCGGTCCTCCCTTCCGCATGGAGGTCAGCGGCGCCGGCGGTCCTTCCGCTGCTACCGGCCTGGAGATGAGCGCCTCGCGACGCTCATCTCCCGGCTGCATCTCCTTCCCGCAGATGGGTCCGGCGGTCGGGTTCCTTCTGCTGTTGCCGGCCGGGAGATGAGCGCCACGCGGCACTCATCTCCCGGCTGCATCGCCGCTCAGCTCCATCCCGCAGATGAGCCGCTAACGGCCGCCATCTTTTTTTAGAAATCCCCCGGCGCTGATTGGCCGCTGCCGGACCAATGAGCGACGCGGGATTTCCTGGACAGACAGACACACCGACAGACACACAGACAGACAGACAGACAGACGGGATAAGACGATTATATATATAGATATACACTGCACAGTACCACTTCTCTTGTCCTGTATAGTGGGTGTAATTCTCAGTATCTGTATTATTCTGTATATATACACTGCACAGTACCACTTCTCTTGTCCTGTATACTGGGTGTAATTCTCAGTATCTGTATTATTCTGTATATTATACTGGGTGTCATTCTCAGTATCTGTATTATTCTGTATATATACTCTGCATAGTACTACTTCTCTTGTCCTGTATACTGGGTGTAATTCTCAGTATCTGTATTATTCTGTATATATACACTGCACAGTACCACTTCTCCTGTCCTGTATACTGGGTGTAATTCTCAGTATCTGTATTATTCTGTATATATACACTGCACAGTACCACTTCTCCTGTCCTGTATACTGAGTGTCATTCTCAGTATCTGTATTATTCTGTATATATACACTGCACAGTACCACTTCTCCTGTCCTGTATACTGGGTGTCATTCTCAGTATCTGTATTATTCTGTATATATACACTGCACAGTACCACTTCTCCTGTCCTGTATACTGGGTGTAATTCTCAGTATCTGTATTATTCTGTATATATACTCTGCACAGTACTACTTCTCCTGTCCTGTATACTGGGTGTCATTCTCAGTATCTGTATTATTCTGTATATATACTCTGCACAGTACTACTTCTCTTGTCCTGTATGCTGGGTGTAATTCTCAGTATCTGTATTATTCTGTATATATACACTGCACAGTACCACTTCTCTTGTCCTGTATACTGGGTGTCATTCTCAGTATCTGTATTATTCTGTATATATACTCTGCACAGTACTACTTCTCTTGTCCTGTATGCTGGGTGTAATTCTCAGTATCTGTATTATTCTGTATATATACACTGCACAGTACCACTTCTCTTGTCCTGTATACTGGGTGTCATTCTCAGTATCTGTATTATTCTGTATATATACTCTGCACAGTACTACTTCTCTTGTCCTGTATACTGGGTGTCATTCTCAGTATCTGTATTATTCTGTATATATACACTGCACAGTACTACTTCTCTTGTCCTGTATACTGGGTGTCATTCTCAGTATCTGTATTATTCTGTATATATACACTGCACAGTGCCACTTCTCTTGTCCTGTATACTGGGTGTCATTCTCAGTATCTGTATTATTCTGTATATATACACTGCACAGTGCCACTTCTCTTGTCCTGTATACTGGGTGTAATTCTCAGTATCTGTATTATTCTGTATATATACACTGCACAGTACCACTTCTCTTGTCCTGTATAGTGGATGTAATTCTCAGTATCTGTATTATTCTGTATATATACACTGCACAGTACCACTTCTCTTGTCCTGTATACTGGGTGTCATTCTCAGTATCTGTATTATTCTGTATATATACACTGCACAGTACCACTTCTCCTGTCCTGTATACTGGGTGTCATTCTCAGTATCTGTATTATTCTGTATATATACACTGCACAGTATCACTTCTCCTGTCCTGTATACTGGGTGTCATTCTCAGTATCTGTATTATTCTGTATATATACACTGCACAGTACCACTTCTCCTGTCCTGTATACTGGGTGTCATTCTCAGTATCTGTATTATTCTGTATATATACACTGCACAGTACCACTTCTCCTGTCCTGTATACTGGGTGTAATTCTCAGTATCTGTATTATTCTGTATATATACTCTGCACAGTACTACTTCTCCTGTCCTGTATGCTGGGTGTCATTCTCAGTATCTGTATTATTCTGTATATATACACTGCACAGTACCACTTCTCTTGTCCTGTATACTGGGTGTCATTCTCAGTATCTGTATTATTCTGTATATATACTCTGCACAGTACTACTTCTCTTGTCCTGTATACTGGGTGTAATTCTCAGTATCTGTATTATTCTGTATATATACACTGCACAGTGCCACTTCTCTTGTCCTGTATACTGGGTGTCATTCTCAGTATCTGTATTATTCTGTATATATACACTGCAAAGTGCCACTTCTCTTGTCCTGTATACTGGGTGTCATTCTCAGTATCTGTATTATTCTGTATATATACTCTGCACAGTACTACTTCTCTTGTCCTGTATACTGGGTGTCATTCTCAGTATCTGTATTATTCTGTATATATACTCTGCACAGTACTACTTCTCTTGTCCTGTATACTGGGTGTCATTCTCAGTATCTGTATTATTCTGTATATATACACTGCACAGTACCACTTCTCTTGTCCTGTATACTGGGTGTAATTCTCAGTATCTTGTAATGCAGCAGCTTGCTAGCATTACTGTAAATGGTCCAGGATGTGTTTTACCTGACCATGTACCTTCCCCTTTAACTGACTGGTCACATGACTGTGACATCACACAGGTCCTGTATGCACAGTAAAGGTCTGTACACATGACTGGGACAGCACACAGGACCTATACACACAGCTGACTGATCACATGACTGTGACATCAGCAAGGTCCTGTCAGTATGGGTGTATGTGTGCACAGGATATATAAACCCCGGTAATTGGAGACAGGTGTGTTCGGTGTGAGGCGTGAGGCCTGTGCTCCGTGTGTGTGGGACACCGTTTGTGAGAGGCCTAGTGAGGCCGAGTGAAGCCTGGCAGCCTGAAAGGCAAAGACTGGATCCTGTGCGGATGCTAGTGGCCTTGGAAGGCAGCGGCTTTGGAGTGAAGCCTGGTACCTGAAAGGTCGAGCCTGGATCCTGTGTGGATGTCAGTGGCCTTTGAGGGAATGACGGCTGGAGACCCCTACCTGGGAAGCCGCAAAGCCACAGTGGTGGCGGATTATTGAGGAAGAGTCCTGAAAGGCAGAGCCTGGATCCTGTGTGGATGTCAGTGGCCTTTGAGGGAACGACGGCTGGAGACCCCTACCTGGGAAGCCGCAAAGCCACAGTGGTGGCGGATTATTGAGGAAGAGTCCTGAAAGGCAGAGCCTGGATCCTGTGTGGATGTCAGTGGCCTTTGAGGGAACGATGGCTGGAGACCCCTACCTGGGAAGCCGCAAAGCCACAGTGGTGGCGGATTATTGAGGAAGAGTCCTGAAAGGCAGAGCCTGGATCCTGTGTGGATGTCAGTGGCCTTTGAGGGAACGACGGCTGGAGACCCCTACCTGGGAAGCCACAAAGCCACAGTGGTGGCGGATTAAAATGGACTGCAGCAACTAAACCCGGCAAAGGTAGTACACTTTGTTACATGGACTGTGTTATGGTCATTGATAATTTATTACCTTGCCGTAGGCTGTAACCTGGAGCAAGTGGGCCTGTGTGCCACTTGTCTCATGAATGTTGTAGATATGTGTGTCGGCGTGCCACGGAGTTGGACCTGGTGAACTGTGGCTTATGATGTAATAAACTGCAACAATGTGAGAAAAACGTAAAGACATTGCACGTGTGCATTGATTGACGCAGCGAAGCGAGTAACCCCCAGTATGATGACTAGCGCTGCCTTACAATCTGTATTATTCTGTATATTATACTGGGTGTCATTCTCAGTATCTGTATTATTCTGTATATATACACTGCACAGTACCACTTCTCTTGTCCTGTATACTGGGTGTCATTCTCAGTATCTGTATTATTCTGTATATATACACTGCACAGTACCACTTCTCTTGTCCTGTATACTGGGTGTCATTCTCAGTATCTGTATTATTCTGTGTATATATACACTGCACAGTGCCACTTCTCTTGTCCTGTATACTGGGTGTCATTCTCAGTATCTGTATTATTCTGTATATATACACTGCACAGTACCACTTCTCTTGTCCTGTATACTGGGTG